>NC_080842.1:14923982-16123982 GCF_030435755.1 Ochotona princeps | reverse complement strand
ACCCAAAGATCAGTTTGTTTCGATAACAAATTTTGAAAACCACACAAAGGGTCTTCAAAAATGTTCACAAAAAAGGTATATTTTGAAAAAACAGAATGAATTTCAAAATCTTATTTGCACCAAAATAAACATCATTTCATTGTATTTTTCCACCAACATTTTTGCAGTACCACTCAGCATATGCTATTTTCATTGATAACAGTTCCCAAGGTTAGAAGGCTCTAGGAATAGAAATGAGAAATAACTTACTTTGGCACCTGATTCGAGAAGCCGTTTTCTTAAGGCTTGTAAAACTGGATGATTTGTCGAATCCCAGATCTTCAGCCCAAAGCAGCTTCCTAACCATCAAGGTAATAGGAACTTAACATCTGTCCCAGAGTAACCAGTTCTTGCTTCCAAGGCTAGCAGATGCATTAATTTTTTCAATTAACAAAGATATGCCAAACTCTATTTTGTTGCAGCGTTTCAAAATGCAAACATATGAGTCAATTGCTAATTGATTTCCCAAAAAGCAAGCCATCCAAGGTGTACAAGTATGAGGCTGTCATTGCAGTGCAGCAGGCTGGACCACTGCCAGTGACACGGAATCCCACATGAGCCGCTTCGCTTCAGTCCACCTCCCTGACCGTATGCCGGGAAAGTAGTGGAAGATGACCCAAGTGCTTGAACCCTGCCACCCACAGGCAAGACCTGGATGGAGTTCGAGGCTTCAGTCTGCCCCATTCCTGGCCGTTAAGGCCATTTGAGCACTACACTATGACTACAAGACCCTTCTGTCTGTAATTCTCCTTTTCAATAAATAAATACATCTTTAAAAAAGAAGAATAAAAGATGACTGGAGTAAGAAGAAAGCTGAACCCTCAAGATATCTCGGAGTTAGAGACTATTTCCCCCCAAGACTTAAAATATTGAAAATGAAGTGTCTTACTGACCCTTTACAAAGAGGAAAGAAAGGGCCCGCCGGCGTGGCCTAGCGACTAAAGTCCTAGCCTTGAAAGCCCCGGGATCCCATATGGCCGCCGGCTCTAATCCCGGCAGCTCCACTTCCCATCCAGCTCCCTGCTTGTGGCCTGGGAAAACAGTCGAGGACGGCCCAATGCTTTGGGACCCTGCACCCGCGTGGGAGACCTGGAAGAGTTCCTGGTTCCCGGCATTGGATTGGTGCGTATCGACCCGTTGCAGCTCACGTGGGGAGTGAATGATTGGACGGAAGATCTTCCTCTCTGTCTCTCCTCCTCTGTGTATATCTGGCTGTAATAAAATGAATAAATCTAAAAAAAAAAAAAAACAAAGAGGAAAGAAAATGTACAATTTCTACAAGGAAAACGATGTGTGCTCTCACAAGGACAGCTGTTGGCGTGAGGCTTTACACTGTGCTGTGTTTTAGCCGATCTAATGCCACAAGACTTCACAGGTGCCACTGTGGATGAACTACCCCACTGCCACTTCAGCCTGAGGCCAGGCTGCCTTGCACAGGACCAGGGACCATTTCCAGTCCATGGTCGCATTTTTGGTGTGTTCAAACAGTGCTATTTCATAACATAGCAAACCTCCCAGAGTAAGAAAGCAATTTCAAGACAGCAAACTCCATTTATGTACTTCTACCACTTTCTAGTTTCCACTGATGCTAAGCTCATTAATCCCCAGAAAGGAGCAGAGATAAAAGTCAGGAAATACAAAGAACAGCGCCTCCAAATAAAACAAAACCCTCACTGACGCAACCAACACCAACGAAGAAAGGCAGGACAGGAAGGAAGCAGAGGAAGGAGCAGTGTGGGTTTTCTAGTTCTCAGGGCACCCTCGGGGAAACGCTCCTGGCCGACCACGCCTGTGTCCGAGACACCCCAAGAGCCAGATCCCCTTTCTTGCATGGCCTAATGGAACGCAGTTTCGTGTTTCAGCTCTCATACTGGCTGCTGGGCTCTTCTCTCACACTCTGACCTTTGGGCCCTCCTTCTCTTGCCTGCCCCATCATTACGTGCCTCCTTTCTCTCCCTCGCCAGCCGGGCCTTGCTCAGATCAGCCACTCACATCTTCCTTCTTTTCTCTCTTTTCTCCCTACCAGAGCACTGGGTCAAGTCCCAGCCACTCTGCTTGCCATGTAGCTCTCTGTTAACATTCTGGACCTTGCCATGTGGGAAACCTGGAAGGAGTTCTTGGCTCCTGGCTTTGGCCTGCTCCAGCTCATTCACGGTGGTAATTTGGGAAATAGACTAGCAAATGGAAGATCTCTGTCTCTCTTTCCCTCTTTTTTCTCTCACTCTCTCAGCCCCACCCCATTACCTTGCATTTCAAATAAATAAATCTGAAAAAGACAATCCTTGGGGCCTGCACCTTGGTGTAGCCAGTTAAGCCTCTCCCTATGGCAGCAGCGTCCCCCATGGGAGTTCCTGCTGCTGTGCTTCTGATGCTTGCCCCTGACAGTGGTCAGCTGAAGCAGCAGAGGATGGCCCAAATCCTCGAGCCCCTGCGCCAGGAGAGGCCTGGAGGAGGCTTTTGGCTTTGGACTGGTCCAGTTCCAGCTGTTGTGGCCTTGTGGGGAATGAAGCAGTGCGTGGAAGATCTCCCTCTCTCCTTTTCTGTAACTCTGCCTTTCAAATAAAAACGGATACCTTTTTTAAAAGAAAAAATTTTTTTTCTTAAAAAGGGAGAGAATTCCTTAGGAGTTTCTTCAATTTGTGAAGGCAAACAGAAAATCACTTTGTGTTTCCAGTGTTTTTCTTCCTCTAAAAGCATTTGGTTAATCTGTTAGGCTAAGGAATTGTTCACTCTTTGCCTTTTTTAGGAATAGATAACAGAGGTTGTTCCAGAGCACGGGAGGGAGGGGTTAGCTCAGTGGCTGAGACGCTCGGGGTGCCCACATCAGAGCATGTGGGTTGGAGCCCCAGCTCTGTCTCCCAACACCAGCTTCCTGCCAGTGCAGAGCTTGCCAGGCAGCAGGGATGGCTGAAGCAGCTGGGTTCCCTCTCCCAGGTGGGAGACATGCACTGTGCTGTCAGCTCCTGCCTCCCGCCCCACCCAGCTCAGCCCCAGCTTTGGCAGGCATTTGGAGAGTAAACCAGTTGATGAGAGCTTGCTCTCTCCCTGCCTCTCCAATAATTAAACGTTCTAAAATTGTTTCAGAGAGCATATTTTAGCAGAGTGTCAGGTAACAAGCGGAGCATTCCCTCAGCCGGATGGATAAAGGCAACAGTCAACTGAGGGACTTGGGGAAGTAGATTCGGCCAAGTTCTCTCAAGTCCAAAAGCACAAGTGCATTGGCTTGAAGACAAAAGAAATTTGCCAGTAGAGCAGGAAATAGGAAAGACGCTGCGAGGAAGGAGATCACAATGTCAGGAAGGAGCGAGGAACGCAGGCGAGCGGAGTCTGGGGTGTGCCTGAGACCTGCGGGGCCACGGAGCTTGAGCAGGTTGGGCTCTCCAGACAGCCAGTGCAAGCGTCTGGCTTTCCCAAAGCAGAGGCAGGGCTTGGAGAGGCTGGGTCTGCCCTGAGGTCTTAAACAACAATAACAGAAGGCCTGGAAGCCAGATTTGCTGGAGAGCAAGTCGCCTAGAGGCCTTCAAGGATCCCCCAGTGTAATAGCAGACAAGGGCTTTAGCTTGAACTGTTTCTCCCTGGGTTCACATCCAGGTGTGCTGGGCTGTCATCCCTCTGGGGTTGAAGCCTCATCATTACCAGGTAATGAGGGCATTTCCCCTCTTCTCACTTGAAGGCACCTGAAGCTGTGAGTATCTGCAGGGTTGCACGAATCGCCATTTGTTTAAACAGGAAGGTATGCACAGTGCAAACTTCTAAACTTTCATTGCGTTTACAGGTGAGAGGTGTTCCGGGTGTGCTAGCTGCCATCCTTGCTGTGGTGTTAGAGGCCTCACGGACAAGCAGGCGAGAGCACAGACTTTGGGTTCAAATCAGTGCCCTCAGGAGAATGGTTACACTAGTGGTCTTCCGTGTCCATCACCTGGGGGAAGAGCACAGGGTCTCACCCCGTAAAGATAAGCAAGTGGTATGCCTTCTGACTTGTTGAAATATACCTCGGGCAAATTCAATTTTTAAATTTATTAAAAAGATGTATTTGGTTGTTTGTTGGAAAGGCAGATATGCAGAGAGGAGACAAAGATCTTCCACCACTGGTTCACTCCCTGAATGGCCACAATGCCTAAAGCTGGGCTGATCCAGATCAAGGAACCATGGAAACCAGGGCAAACAGGGGTAACCCAGGTGGCGTTCCAGGCTCCTGATTTCCACCTGACCCAGCCCCAGCTATGATGACTATTTGGGCAGTGAACTAGCGGATGAAAGATCTATCATGCTGCCTTTCAAATCGATACATATTTAAAAAAAAAGTTTTGGGCCCGGCGGCATGGCCTAGCGACTAAAGTCCTCGCCTTGAACGCCCCGGGATCCCATATGGGCGCCGGTTCTAATCCCGGCAGCTCCACTTCCCATCCAGCTCCCTGCTTGTGGCCTGGGAAAGCAGTTGAGGACGGCCCAATGCTTTGGGACCCTGCACCCGTGTGGGAGACCCGGAGGAGGTTCCAGGTTCCCGGCATTGGATTGGCGCGCACCGGCCCGTTGCGGCTCACTTGGGGAGTGAAACATCGGATGGAAGATCTTCCTCTCTGTCTCCCCTCCTCTCTGTATATCCGGCTTTCCAATAATAATAAAAAAAAAATCTTAAAAAAAAAGTTGGTTTTTTTTTTTTTTTTTAAATTGGAGGGGCAGATTCACAGAGAGGAGAGACAGAAACACATCTTCCATCTGCTGGTTTACTCCCCAAGGGGCCCTCAACAGAGCCGGGTCCAACTGAGGCCAGGAACCAGGAGCTTCTGCTGGGTCTCCCACATGGTTGCAGGGTCCCAAGGCTTTGGGCCATCCTTGACTGCTTTCTCAGGCCACAAGCAGGGAGCTGGATGGGAAGTGGAGCATCCAGGACACAAACTGGCACTCATATAGGATCCTGGTACTTGCAAGGTGAGGATTTATCCATTAAGCCACCACACCAGGCCTGAGTAAAGTTTGTACACTTGTAAGATTGACAGTTACCCAAGATCAAAATCATGCAGGACATGATGATCAGAAGCCCTTGGGCCAAGCGGCCTAGTGGCTTCTCTGCCTTACAGAGTCTCTGGAATTTGGTGACTTTGGCCTCGAGTTAGCTGTGCATTCAGCAAACACTGGGTGCTTACTGCGAAGATACTTCAGCAAGTTCATGGAAAACACCAAAAATCAGTTCATGTTGGCCCTAAAGCATGTGAAATCCATGCATGGAGGCCAGCACCATGTTGTAGCAAGCTAAACCTTCGCCTGCAGAATCTTATGGGGACCATTAGGATCCCTGGTTCTTTCACTTTCCTGATCCAACTCCCGGCTTATGGTCTGGAAAAGCAGAGGAAGATGGCCCAAAGCCTTGGGCTCCTGTGCCTGTGCACCCGTGTGGGAGACCCAGAAGCAAAGACATTTATTTATTTACTTACTTACTTACTCACTTACTTACTTTCTTGAGTGGCAGAGAGACAGACAGCTGCCAAGTGCTGACACACTCCCCGGATAGCTGCGGCCATAGCTGGTGCTGAGGCAGGGGCCAAGAACTAAGTCTGGATCTCTCATGTGGGTGGCAGGGGCCTAAAAGCTTAGGCTGTCATTTCTGCTTCTCAAAGTCCTCAGCAGGGAGCTGAAGACAGGAGCCAGATCCTGGTACCCAACCCAGGGGCATCCGTACGCACACATTTTTCTTTTCTTTTCTTTTTTTTTTTTTTTTTTTTGAAGATCGATTTTATTTTTATTGGAAGTTCAGATATACAGAGAGGAGGAGAGACAGAGAGGAAGATCTTCCATCTGATGATTCACTCCCCAAGTGACTGCAATGGCCAGAGCTGAGCCAATCCAAAGTCAGGAGCCCTGAGCCTGTTCCAGGTCTTCCACATGGATGCAGGATTCCAAGGACTGGACCATCCTTGACTGCTTTCCCAGGCCACAAGCAGGGAGCTGGATGGGAAGTGGAGCTGCCGGAATTAGAACCGGCGCCCATATGGGATCCTGGCGCATTCAAGGCGAGGACTTCAGCTACTAGGCTACTGCACTTGGCCCCATTTGCACATCTCAACCTTCAGATTAAATACTCATCTTAGGGAAAGATTAAAAAAGTATTCGTGGGGCCTGGCGCGGTGGCCTAGTGGCTAAAGTCCTTGCCTTGAACGCACCAGCATCCCATATGGGCGCTGGTTCTAATCCCAGCAGCCCCACTTCCCATCAAGCTCCCTGCTTTTGGCCCGGGAAAGCAGTCAGGATGACCCAAAGCTTTGGGATCCTGCACCTACCTGGGAGACCTGAAAGAGGTTCCTGGCTCCTGGCTTCAGAATGGCACAGCACTGGCTGTTGTGGTCACTTGGGGAGTGAATCATCGGACAGAAGATCTTCCTCTCTGTCTCTGTCTCTCCTCCTCCCTGTACATCTGATATTCCAATAAAAATAAAATGCTTTAAAAAAAAAAAAAAAACAAGTGTTTGCAGGCCGAGCACAATAGACTACTGGCAAAATCCTTACCTTGCGACTGCTGGAATCCCATATGAGCACCAGTTTGTGTCCCGGCTGCTCCACTTTCTATCCAGCTCTCTGCCTATGGCCTGGGAGGCAATACAGGACGGCCCAAAGCCTTGGCACCCTGCACACGCGTGGGAGACCCAGAAGAAGCTCCTGGCTCCTGGTTTCTGATTGACTCAACTCTGGCCATTGCGAGTACCTGGGGTGTGAAACAGCAAAAAAAAAGATGTTTCTGTCTTTCCTTTTCTCTGTAAATCTGCCCTTATAAATAGATAAGTAAATACATCTGGTAATAAGAAAGCCACACACACACAAAGAATTTGTAGAGCCAGCACCATAGTATAGTAGGCCAAGCCTCCTCCCATCCCGAGTGTTGGTTCCTGCCTGGATGCTCCACTTCCCATCCAGTTCCCTGTTTATGGCCAGGAAAGCAGCAGAGAATAACTCAAGTACTTGCAGCCCTTCTCCTACGTGTGAAACCCGGATGCTCCTGGCTTTGGATCGGTCCAGCTTTGTCCACTGTGGCTTTTTGGAGAGTGAACCAGTGTATGGAAGATGTGTGTGTGTGTGTGTGTGTGTGTGTGTGTGTGTATTTCTCTCTGTAACTCTGCCTTTCAATACAACACTTTTTTTGAAAGATTTTTTTTTTTTATTGCAAAGTCAGATATACATAGAGGAGGAGAGACAGGAAGAGCTTCCATCCAATGATTCACTTCCCAACTGACCGCAACAGCCAGAGCTGCTCTGATCCAAAGCCAGGAGCCAGGAGCTTTTCTGGGTCTCCTACGTGGGTGCAGAGTCCCAAGGCTTTGGGCCGTCCTCGACTGCTTTCCCAGGCCACAGGCAGGGAGTTGGATGGTAAGCAGGGCCACTGGAAATATGTGATCCCGGATCATTCACGATTTTAGCTGCTAGGCCACTGCACCAGGCCCTCAATAAAACACTTTAAAAAAAGTTATTGCATTGAATGCTGGCTCTTCTGTTCTTCCCCCTGCCTGTGTGGATTGTTGGAGTAAGACTCCACTCCAAAGCTTCACAAGCTGTTGCTATTAAGGTCTTAGTCTTTCCTTTCATTAAAAAAAAAAAAAAAATTCGCCTTTTTAAAAAAAAGATTTCTTTATTTTACTTGAAAGAATTACAGAAAAAGAGAACGATCTTCCATCCTCTGCTTCACTCCCCAGATGGCCACAATGGCCAGAGCTGAGCTGATCCAAAGCTGCTTCTGGGTCTCCCACACAGACGCAGGGTCCCAGGGTCTTGGACCATCCTCTGCTGCTTTCCTGGGCCATAAGCAGGGAGCTGGACTGACAAAGGAGCAGCTGAGATACAAACTGACACCTATATGGGATGCCAGTGGCACCTGCCACATCAGCATGGCGCCCCCGTCTTCCCTGTCTGTACCTGAGTCAGATGTCCGGTTGTCTCAAGATCTTGGCTCTGAGTTACTGTGGCCATTTTCTCTGGGGAACTCTGATTCAGGAGTGTCCAGGGAGTACCAATTGCATCTCTTAAAGATGTATAAATTGTTACTGGAAAGGAAGATTTATATAGAGAGAAGGAGAAGCAGCAAAATGTTCCAGCTGCTGGTCCACTCCCCTAGTGGCCAGAGCTGAGTCGGTTGGAAATCAGGAACCAGGAGCCAGAGTGGGTGCAGGGCTCAAAGGATTCGGGCCGTCCTCTGACATTTTCCCAGGCCGCATGCAGGGTGCTGGACAGAAATGGAGCAGCTGGGCCCTGCGTGATAGCATAGCAGCTAAAGTCCTCACCTTGAGCACGCCAGGATCCCATGTGGGCACCGGTTCTAATCCTGGTGGCCCCTACTTCCCACCCAGCTCCCTGCTTGTGGCCTGGAAAGGCAGTCAAGGATGGCCCAAAGCCTTGGGACCCTGCACCCACGTGGGAGACGTGGAAGAAGCTCCAGGTTCCTGGCTTCAGATTTGCTTAGCTCCAGCTGTTGTGGCCGCTTGGGGAGTGAATCATTGGATGGAAGATCTTCCCCTCTCTCTCCTCCTCTCTGTATATCCGCTTTTCCAATTAAGAATAAATAAGTCTAAAAAAAAAGAA
This sequence comes from Ochotona princeps, assembly GCF_030435755.1. Taxonomy (NCBI): domain Eukaryota; kingdom Metazoa; phylum Chordata; class Mammalia; order Lagomorpha; family Ochotonidae; genus Ochotona; species Ochotona princeps. The sequence goes on along the minus strand of NC_080842.1, from coordinate 16,115,378 downwards.
ATGGAGCAGCGGAGACACAAATTGTTACCCATATGGGATGCCAGTGCATTAACCAATTGAACCATCGCACTGGTCTAGGACCAGCTGCATCTTCATTGACTCCTCAAAGCATTTGCTTTCTCATGTTCCCAAACAGCTCTCATTTTAAAAACAAGCAAGATAAATCTTTTTTTTTATTAATTACATTGCATTATGTGACACAGCTTTATAGGCACTGGGATTCCCCCACCCCTCCCCAAACCCTCCCCCCATGGTGGATTCCTCCACCTTGTTGCATTACCACAGTTTAAGATCAGTTGAGCAAGCAAGATAAAGCTTAACATTTTCCTCTGTGCAGATAGCTCACAACAAAAATTTCTAGGTTTATCAAAGGGATTCAGAGGAGGTTAGCTTTAAAATTGCTGTCAGGCCTTGGTTTGTCATAGGCAGGAGGTAAACCACACGTCATATGGTCCCAACCCTCTTGTTTTTTGTGCAATTCTCTTCCCAGATAAAGGGTGTCGCCTCACACCCCTTTATCTTTGCCTGACACCTCTCCTCTGGGAGAAGGAACTGCGAAGGGGAAAGAGAGTCAGTTTGGGAAGGGAAGGCCCATGTAAATTAGGCTGAAGCTATGAGATCTTACACTCACACCCCAACTGCTACTCACACCTCCCATAAGTGCTTCCAAATGTAACCAGCCAGGGCCTGGAGCTGGCTGATTCTGGGGTCAAAGGTTAGGTTTTAGATCTGCATTCTCCTGCCTAGCTCACAATGGGAAGGTGGGATTCCACCCGCATCCCCCACCCTGGACCAAGCTATCTGAGGCATGACAACCCCTTCAAATGAATGCCCCCCACCATGCATGTACCCATAAGCTATCATCTGATCATTTTTCTAGAATCATCTCTCAGCACCTGTTTGGCCAGAGCCCTGCCACACTGTGGAGGCCTCGGGACTGAGTGTATGGGTATGGGAGGGCGGGGGGAGGAGAGAGGCGAGGCAAGGAGCTGAGCAGATTCCCAACTCGTGACTCACTAGTGGGTGCTCCTTAAGCAAAACTGGCTTCATCAGAGCCAAAGCTGAGGAGGACTGCTAGCTCCTTGGACTGCAGGGACCCCTGGAACCGCCCTCCGCCCCAAGGGTTTCCAGTGTCTGAAAGGCCCATAAACAATTTGCACGCTGAGCAGCCAGCGTGGCTGTGTGTGTGTGAAAGAGTGTGTGCATGTGTGAGTATGTGTGTGTGGTATGTGTAATGGCTGTGTGTATGATGTGTGTGGCGTGTATGCAAGCATGTGTGTGATGTACAAGATGTATGGGTGTGTATATGACGTGTGTATGTGTGATGTATGTGGCATGTGTGTGAGTGTGTGATATGTGTGAGTGTGTGACACGTGTGATGTGTGTGTGTGTGAGATGTTTGCATGTGTTGAGCATGTGTGTGAGATGCGTGAGTGGCGAGCCAAGCAGCAGCACCAGGCGGAACTTCTGATAACGTGGTGGGGATGAGAGGACATGAGTAATGGAAAAAGAAGTAGAGGCAGAATCCTGGGAAGACGCTGGTTGCGTCATCCACCTGAGCCTGTCTCCACACCAAGGAGAGCATGAGGGTGCTTTAAGAAGCTCAGAGAAGAAGGGAATGAAAAAAATAAACTTACTTCACACCAAAACCCTTGGAGATCTGTGTGGTTTTCTCACAATATGAGCTTTCTCCGAAGGTCCCCCAGATGAGGAAGGGTCTGGGCAAGCTGGAGGGATTTGGGGTGTAGCAGTCCTCCCCCAGGGACTGGGAGAATGGTGCGCATTGCTGGGATGTTTTGAGGAGGTGATGGGCCTAAGCCCTGGAAGTCTTTCGGGATGAAATCACTTCCCGCGTTTTCTGTAGAATAAAGCTCCGACTGTTTAAGGCTAGGTTGGACCCCGAGTTGTTTCCTGGAAAAACTCCTAAATTTGTTTTCAGGTCCCTCCGCTCTGCAGCAGTCTAACATGTCTGACCTCTTCTGTTGGTGAAACGCACAAAATCAAGCCCCTCGGACTTGAACTGGCTAAGAAAAGGGCCCTCTAAAATCTTCAGAAAGTTTGCGAAAAATGCGTATGCTGTGCACGGATTTCATAGAGGATAAATTCATGGAATCAGGTGGAATCCCTTGGGATAAGGGACAAGGAGGTGCCTCAGTTCCACCCAGGGATACAAATCACCTTCCTGGGACTCTAGAACATTCGGAGGTTGTTGCTGTGGCTTAGAAGATGTAGCCGCCGTCAGCAGTACCAGCATCCCATTTGTATTGCCTGTTTGATTCCTGGCTGATCCACTTTCAATCCAGCTAACTCACCCAGGGAAGCAGCAGCAGAAGCTGCAAGTTCTGGGGCCCCTGCACCCCCATGGGAGACCTGGATGAAGTTCCTTGCTCCTGGTTTCCATCTGGCGCAGTACTACCTGCTGTGGCCATCTGGGGAGTAAACTGTTGAACACAAGATATCTTTTTTTTTTCCTCTCCCTCTATAACTCTGCCTTTTAAATAAACATAGATGTCTTTTTTTTTTTTTTTTGAGGAAAACTTATGCTAACTTTTTTTTCCAAAGGAGATTACAGATCTGCTTCTTGTCCTGTAGTCCATACTGCAATGGACAGCCTGTGGCTGTGCCACCTGCTAGCCCCTCACAAGCTCCTCTCCACCTGTCCTGTTTGGTCCCGTTTCCCTGAAGAGTCCCCTGCTCGCTGCCTCCTCAGGGGAATTCTTTTCACCGCCCAAGGTGCGGGCGGCACCCAGTCGCCTCCCATAGCAAAGGAATCTTATCTGTCAGCTCCATTCTCTGAATTTTTTTTTTAAGTCCCTTCATATTTTGTCCACTCGTTCTTCTTGGTATTTTAGCTACTTGTTTTAGAAAGTACCAGTTGGACAGTTGACATGTAGGTTTTGAATGATAAAGCCCTGATGCGTTCTGCGAGGGAGGCGCTGAGCAAGTGAGACTGTGGAGCTGTGTCCCCGACAAGAAGCCACAGGTCCAACGCCTTGGCCCCCCTCCGCCTAGTTTACTCTCATTACTCACTTTGTCCCCATGCCCACTCCCCACATCATGTCCACTCTTCTGAGATGGGAGCCTCCCCATTGGGTATGAAGCTTATATAACCATTCCATGGCCTCTGTGGTCCTGCTGCCTGCATCCGGGTCACCTCTTGTGGCTGCCTCACTTCCCCACCCTTTTCCCTCTGACTTCAGCATGCGCCTTTGTTGCAAGCTGTCTCTAAGCTTCCCATCTGAAAACTAGCAGATCAGACCAGCAAACAAGGTGTTTAAACTCATTCATTGCACACGCTGACTGCCTGGGTCATCAATTGCCCAGACTTTTTGTTTGTTGGTTTGTTTTTGTCTTCCTCCAACTATCCTTGTTCTTCACAACCTTCAGTTTCCCCTACACTGACTAGGTAGCAGTGTTACTATTTAAACCAGTAGTTCTGGGTTGATTTGAGTCCCAGGTGCTCCACTTGCAATCTAGCTTCCTTTTAAAGCTCCGAAGTAAGTAGCAGAAAACGGCCCAAGTGATTGGACCCTAGCCACCTGCACGTGACAGCAGGCCAGTGTTCCTGGCTCCTGACTTCATCCTGGCCCTGCCTTGGCTTTTGCAGACATCTGGGGAGTGAACCAGCTGATGGAAGTAGTCTCTCTCTGTGTGGCTCTGCCTTTCAAATAAATAAATGCTAAAAGCACAACAAAAACTTTTGTAAACTAGTAGCTCCAAATGACTCTCAACACTCAAAACAGTTTCATGCAAACCAGGAGGTTCTGGAAAAAGTTTGTTGAGTGAGTAACAGAAGAAGAAACCTGCCATGGAGGAAATGGCTTTTGGCCTGCAGTTGGAGTCACTCCACACTCTCGCCGGAGCCCGGCACATAGGGACCTCAGTAACTGATGCCGCTCTGCCCTTTCTCAGGAGCTCCCTCCAGTTGGGACACTATGGGGGGAGGAGGCAATGCTTCCTGCCTCCCTCTCCTGGGAGCAACACTGTGAGGTCCAGGGTGCCAGGCCTGGCAAGCTGTGCATGGTGACAGAGGACACAGCCAGTCCCTTAGCCCTTGTGGTCCAGGGAATCTTTGCATCCCAGCTTCGTCATCTGCGGGTTCTGTATTGGTGAACTAACCTGTTTGCCAAAACCGATTTGTAACCACTCCCAACTGGTCTCAAAACTATTGAAATGGTGGAATGTGAGTGACTGGTGCCCACCTACCAGCTGCTGCTGATTGAAGAAGAGGCTCTCTTTACTTCAACTCACTATGCTTTTTGCTGGTAATTTTGCTACTTAGAATGAAGTGATATTCAGTGTTCCTAAGTGCAAGAACACACACACATGTTTGAACTTGTTTCAGGGGTGACTTACAGGCTTGGTGACTGCAGGGACTGTGTTAATGAAACAGCAACGTGAATCACGCATAAAGTAAGGTTATGTGTTACATAGTACCCAAATATTGTGGCCAGGGGCTCACAGGGAGCTGGCCTTGTGTTTTTCCCAGGAACACTGGCTCACTCTTCACTAATTCTGTACTGACACTGATTTATGTTAATGGCTCATTGCTACCTTGGATACCAAGAGTCGACTGCATGCAACTGTGTAGTTACTGTGTAAAAGGAGCAACAAGACACAGGTGAACAGTAGGCATGGCTGTGTGCCAATAAAACTTTATTGATAAACAATGAAACTCATGTAATTTGTGTATGACATAAAAGAGCATTCTTGGCACATGCATTGTGGCACAGCGTGTTAATCTGTTGCTTCCGATGGCTACATCCCCTATGGCTAGAGTCCTGGCTATGTCACCTCCCATCCAGCTCCTTGCTAATGTATCCTGGGAGGCAGCGGATGCTGCTTCAAGTGTCCCCTGCCATCCATGTGGGAGACCCAGATGGAGTCCAGAGCTCCTGGTTTTGGCCTGGCCAAGTCCTGACAGTCGAGGGCACTTGGAGAATAAACCAGCAGATAGAAGTTTTTGTTCTCTTTCTGCTGCTCTGCTTTCCAAGCAGATGAATATAAATAAATAAACATGAAAAAACAAAATGTTCCCCTGGCCCGGCGCCATGGCCTAGCGGCTAAAGTCCTCACCTTGAAAGCCCCGGCATCCCATATGGGCGCCGGTTCTAATCCCAGCAGCTCCACTTCCCATCCAGCTCCCTGCTTGTGGCCTGGGAAAGCAGTCGAGGACGGCCCAGTGTATTGGGACACTGCGCCCACGTGGGAGACCCGGAGGGGGTTCCTGGTTCCTGGCATCGGATCAGCGCGCACCAGCCTGTTGCGGCTCACTTGGGGAGTGAATCATCGGACGGAAGATCTTCCTCTCTGTCTCTCCTCCTCTGTGTATATCTGGCTGTAATAAAAAAATGAATAAATCTTTAAAAAAAAAATAAAATGTTCCTCTTTTGATACCCGCCAACCATTTAAAGGCATAAAACCTGGTTTTAGGGCCCAGCGTGATAGCCTAGCAGCTAAAATCCTCGCCTTGAACACGCCAGGATCCCATATGGGCGCTGGTTCTCACCCCGGCAGCTCCACTTCCCATCCAGCTCCCTGCTTGTGGCCTGGGAAAGCAGTCAAGGACGGCGCAAAGCCTTGGGACCCTTGGGATCCTTGGGAGATCCAGAAGATGCTCTAGGCTCCTGGCTTCAGATTGGCACAGCTCCAGCTGTTGTGGCTGCTTGGGGAGTGATTAAACGGATGGAAGCTCTTCCTCTCTGTATATCTGACTTGCCAATTTAAAAAAGTGGGAAAAAAACATGATTTTAACTAAGTTGTTAGAAAAAAACAAAAACTAGTATACAAAAACACAAATACTGCCTGTTCTTACTTACATGAGAAAACTAAAAAGTTCATCTCAGAGTGTGAATTCGTCATGATGGGGGTATCACAGCCTGGGGAATTTGGGGGGAGGAAGATCAAAAGCAAAATAGCTAATATTTAGAGGCAGAGTTTTTTTTTTTCTCTAAAAAAGATTTACTTTTATATTAGAAAGGCAGATCTATAGAGAGAAGCAGAGACAGAGAAAGATCCTGCATCCGCTGGTTTACTCCTTATTGGTACTATGGCCAGAGCTGAGTTAATCTGAAGCCAGGAGCCAGGCACTTCTGAGTCTCCCATGTAGGTGCAGGCTCCCAAGGCTTTGAGTCATCCTCTACTGCTTTCCCAGGCAGGGAGCTGGATGGGAAGTGGAGCAACTGGGATCAAATTGGTACCCTATGGGATCCCAGTGCAAGCAGTGAGAGTATTTAGCCAGTGAGCCACTGTACTGGGCCCAGGGGAACAGTTATATAGAAAAAATACCTTCTATTTTGATGGCTAATCTATCTATTAGCTAGCTAACTAGCTAGCTATCTTTTTGAAAAACAAATGAGAGAGGTGGGAAGGGAACCGGTATCCATATGGTGGTGAAACAGAGAGCTTGTCTAAATGCCTACCAGGAGCGGGGCTGGGCCGGTCTGAAGCCAGAGAGCAGGAACTCCACCTGTGTCTTCCCTAGTATAGGCAGGACCCAAGAAGCTGAGCCGTTACTCGCTGCTTTCCAGGAACATTCTTAGGAAGCTGGATAGAAGCAAAAGTGAGATTCTGTCCCACACACCCAAGCTGTGACTTAACCCACTGTGCTACAGTGTGCAGTCAGCTAATGATGACAGAGCAATTCGCTATGAAAAGGAACATTTAGGATTGAAATGACAGAAGGAACATTTAGGATTGAAATGACAGAAGGAACATTTAGGATTGAAATGACAGAAGGATTTAATTTGCTTTTTTGCTTTCTGTATTTTGCTTGCGGAAAAGGACAGTGATGTTTAGGGTTCCTTCCCTGTTTATGTTTATGGTTCCCCCTCCCTGTTTATGTTTAGGGATGTCCATATGCTATACTGGAGTGCCTAGCTCAAGTCTCAACTCCAACCTACTTGCTATCCAGTATTCATGCTAAACGCATCCAAGGACACAGCCAGTGATGATGGCTCAAGGTCTTGGGTCCCTGCCACCCATGTGGAAAACCCGGACGGAGTTCCAGGCTCCTGGCTTCAGCTAGGCTCAGCTTTGGCTGTAGTGGGCATTTGGGGAGTAAATCAGCACGTGGAAGCTTTATCTCTCTTCTTTCCCTCTGCCTTCCAAGTGGATAAAAATATATAAATAAACCTCTAAAGAAAAGAAAGATACGGAAGTAACCAGCAAACCTCCAAGGCCTACAGAGCAGACAGCACTGCTCACACCTCCCTCTCCTCCTCCCTCCCCCAGCCCAGTTAAGTAACTGGATTCTGGCCCCGGGTTCCTGGAAGAGCCACCCAGACAGCCAGCAGATGCTGCACATCCCATCCCCTGCTCCCCTCCTGGTGACCGAAAGGCTCTGGGATATTTAACAATCAGCAGGAGGATCGTTAATTAAAAGCCACCACAGCCCGACTACGGGGAGGCGGCCCCAGAGTCCCACCCTGATTTGGTGTACCTCAATCAGATCATTTTCAGTCTGCTGGGGGGTGGGGGTGGGGGAAGACTTCTCCCAGGTCACTAACAAAAGAGGGAAGAAAATAGAAAGCTGTTTATTTTCCTGACCCGCCAGATACCATCGCTTTGCCTTTCTCTTTTGTTTAAGGCTGGGGGACGCTCCTGGAAAGTTATCCAAGGGGGGAATTTTTTTTCTGGGGCATTTTGCCTATGCATTTGTGTTTTCATTCAAAATAGGTTACTTGCAGCAATAGCCATGCTAATCTCCGCATCTGTAAAATAGAAGTGCCTCTAACGCCGCCGGCTAGCTGGCCATTGAAAGTGATTGGTCAACTGCGTAGGAATGTCGCCTTTGTTAAAGAAATACTTCTTTAGAAATGGCCATTTCTGTAGACTGCGTAAGAACGGACGGCAACATTAGGTCCTCAGAATTCAAAGCGACTTACAGACGCCGTGCTGAGGAGAGATAGCAATGACGGTCTCAGACCTTGAGGCAGGTAGAGATCTCGGGCGGCTAAGCCAAAACTTCAGTCTAGGAATGACAATGGAGAAGGAATTCTGCAAGCGACTCGGCCTTCGCCCCTGGCGCTCCTGAGACTCGGACGCGTGGAGGGCGCAGGTGCAGCCGAGGGACGCGCCCTGCCCCGCCCTGCCCGCCCCGCGGGGCGCCTCCCGGGGGCCTGGGGCGCAGCGAGCTCACAGTCACGTAGCCCTGAGCCTGGCCTACGACCCAAGGTCAGCGTTTTCTGATGCAGATTCCATCTAGGGCTTTTTTCCTAGGAATTAGTGCGAAAAGGGGGACGTAGCACCTTGGGACATATACACTCTCCCTTAAAAAAACCAAAAGATTTATTTTTATGTATTTGAAAGGCACAGTTACACACATAGAGAGCTTCCATCTGCTTGTTTTCTCCCCGCACTGGCAGCAGCTGCTGGAGCTGAGCCGCTCTGAAGGCACGAGCTTCCTACATGGCTGCAGCGGCCCAAAGACTCAAGCCATCCTTCAAGTTTTCCTATCCACATTAGCGGGGAGCTGCGCCAGAAGTGGCGCACCCAGGATTTGAACATGGTCCACTTATCAAGGGCTGATGAACAGACACTAGCTCCAGTCTTGGGCGCAGCACTGCCCTTCCAGCTCCCTAGCAAGGTACCTGTGAAAGCAGCTCAAAGATGGCTCAAGGGTTCAGGCCCTTGAACGCACTGGGGGATTCAGGCGAAGATCCCTCCTCCTGGCTTCAGCTTGGTCCAGTCCCAGCCATTGTGGCCATCTGGGGAGTGAACCGGTGACGGACGAGTTCTCTTTCCTTGTCTCTCCCTCCTGACTCTCAAATAAACGGGAGAGAGGGAATGTACTACATGCCCCCTCATCTCCAAAGGCGCAGGAGATGCAGGGAAGGCTGGGGTGGGGGGCTGCTGCTGGGAGAGGAGTTTGAAAATATCACCTTCCAGTTAAAGTTGAGTGTAAGGAGTTATTCGAATATCCCACCCTGGACCTGACGCCATTTCATCTTCCTCACAGCTCATGAAATTTGTGCCAGTCTAGCCGCCCACTAATCAGATGGAGCCCGGCATTTCACCCCCAATCTCCCAGCCCCTTCTCCAACTCTGCCTGCTTACCAATCATTCTTAGGCAATCACCTGTGACAGTCTCAGGCACCAATCCCCTGGGGCCTGCCCTCAATCCCTCCCAATCCCCGCCCCCCTCCCCCTTTGCAGGCTCTCCTGAGTGTCATAAAGGCCCTCAGGTGGGCTCTGTCTCTCTCTTCTCCTTCCGGCTCTCCCCTTTCCTCCTCGCCTCCCCACCATACTGTCCCGTTCCTTCCCTGCTGGAACAAACCTCCTAAGCTACTTCGTTGCTTCTGTTGTTTTCGGCTCACGGTAAAGAACCAGGTTGCGGGAATTAGCTGCGTGTAAAAATATCATAACAATATCATAATAATATATGAACTAGAACTCTGTTTTAAATAACTAACACTGAGGCTCTTCAGTGTGGCTGCAAACATTATGTCCTTGTGAGAAACAGAAAAGGCTTTAAAGATGATGTCCAGGGCTTTTGGCCTGAGCAGCTGAAAGCAAGGAGTAGCAGTTGAATGGGATGCGGAAGGTAGCAGGTGATGCTGGCTTAGGGACTACACACCGGCTGTTCAAGGCACCTGTCACTGGGAAATGGTTGGGTGAGCCTGCTGGGCCCAGAGCAAGTGCACAGTATGTCTCTGACTACACGGACCTGTCCGTTGGTCAAAGGACAAGCATATTACATTTGAGAACCTGGGATGTGTCACAAAACCTCTGTATGCTACGATTTGTAAAGTTGGCATCCTCTATTGGAGTGCCAGCTTGGGTCCTGACTGTGTCACTGCCAATCTAGCTTCCTGAGCTAATGTGCCTGGGAAGGCAGTGAAGGATGGTCCAAATGCTTGAACCCTCACCACTCATGTGGAAGACCAGGATGTAGTGTCTGACTCCAGAACTTTGCTGTTATGGCTGAAAAAAGTAAAACAAAACAAAACCAAAAACCAAAAGCAACTCTCTCTCTGTTTCTCCATTCCTTTTTGTCATTCTTTCAATTAAATAAATCTTTTTAAAAATATATCTTCTAAATGGACCCAGTATGAGCATAAAATAAAAAGTGTTCCTCCAAGATGACAGCTTCCTGTCAGTGGCACACGGGCATCGCTAATTTCCTGGAATGACATGATGACAGCTTCTGAAGCCTTCCGCAACACAGTCTTCTTGAAGTCTAATGTAGTGTGGCCGGATCATTGCCGCTCATTGATGTCTTTTTTTTTTTTTTTAAAGATTTATTCATTTTTTATTACAGCCAGATATACACAGAGGAGGAGAGACAGAGAGGAAGATCTTCCATCCGATGATTCACTCCCCAAGTGAGCCGCAACGGGCCGGTGCGCGCCGATCCGATGCCGGGAACCAGGAACCCCCTCCGGGTCTCCCACGCAGGTGCAGGGTCCCAATGCATAGCGACGTCCTCGACTGCTTTCCCAGGCCACAAGCAGGGAGCTGGATGGGAAGTGGAGCTGCCGGGATTAGAACCGGCACCCATATGGGATCCCGGTGCGTTCAAGGCGAGAACTTAAGCCGCTAGGCCACGCCGCCAGGCCCCATTGATGTCTTTTTAAGGAATCTGCAGATTGCAAGAGATTTCTGAAGTTTTGTCTTTGTTTTGATGCCATGAAATAATCCAAGGTGAGAAGACTAAACTGTACTTTAGGTTTGGGGCACACACATAAACTTTCATTACATTCACTTAATGTTGATTACCAATGATTTTTTGACATATTTAGTTTAGTTTGAGTTACTCAGAGGGAGAGGGAGAGAGAGAGGGCGAGGGAGGGAGGGAGAGAGAGAGAGAGAGAGAGAGAGAGAGAGAGAGAGAATATCTTTCATCTGCAAAGGCCAGAGCTGGACCAGGCCGAAACCAAGAGCCTAGAACTTCACACAGGTCTCCCAGGTGGGTGGCAGGGGCCAAGCACTTGGGGCACCCTTCAGTACTTAGACGTATTAGCAGAGGGCTTGGTCAGAAGTGGAGCAGCCGGGGCCTGAACGGGTGCTGTGATATGGCATGCAAATGGTGGCTTAAGGTGCTAGAGCACAGCGCTGGGCTCATACAAAATGTTTTTGCTGAGATTTCTTTGCTGAAAGTCATCTTCCAAGCTACTGGTTGAGCCATGGGTCATGGGGTTAGGGGGTTAACGGGGTTCCCCCAGGATGAATGGAAGCAGTCAAGTCAAGGGATTGAACGGGGCCAGCAGAGATGGATGAAAGTTTCAGGAAGCGAAGAGGTGACTGAGGCCTCTACAGAAACCTACGGGCACTGGGGGCAGGTGCTGATGCTGGGCCCCAGAGCTCAGATTCCAGGATGTGCGGGACTGGTGGCCAACCAGAATGCATCTTGGTTTTCTTGGCCTTGCTCTACAGTGCATGAGCTTCCTATGAAATTGAGGGCTCTCTGAAGAGGAGGTCAAAGCAAATTGGACATCTTTTCCTCAGCTTTCTTTGTCTTCTCTGTAATTTCCTGCCTTGCGCCCACTGCCAGTGCTCACCCAGGCCCGCTTCCATCCGGTCTGTGGACTGGCCAGGCTGACTGCGAGTGTTCCCTGAGAGCGCATACTGCAGGGGCTGCCACGCAGCTGGGAAAGCCCAGCAGCTCCCCCAGGACTGACTTGCCTTTTGCTTCATAGCACGGGCTATTCCCCAGCCACATTCCCCAGGGCCTGACGCCAAGGCTTGCCATGACGCAGGCGATTTTCACAAGAGAAATATGTCCCTGAAATGCAGGACCGGCTTGCAGAAGTTCATGTAGGGTGTCTTTGAATGGGAAAATCTCATCCATCACATGTAAATGCTCCCACAGGGAGACAAAACATTACTGATGCAGATGTGGCAGTCAGAGCTAAAGGACATTTCAATTGGGAAAAGCAAGGTTGTGTGTGTTTAATGCAGTAAGAGAGAGAGGGAGAGTGAGATTCCTTCCCTTGGTTACATTATATGGCCACAAAAATGGTGCTGGACCAGACCAAAGCAATCCATCTGGTGTCACCTGTGGGTGGCAGGGGCCCAAGTGCTTGAGCAAGCAGAGCAGCAAGGACACGGACCTGTGCCAGCTGTGGCTTAACCTGCCATGACACAACCCGGAGTCCCCAGGTCTATTTGTAAGAGACTTGTGGGAGCATCCTGTAGAGTTTGGGATGAGGTATAATCTCTCATATTTGTGGAGCCATCCTCAAAAAGGACCCTTGTTGTCATCAACTAGAGATGACAGAGAAATCCATCCCAAATCCTTATCACCACCACCCCACCTCCCGCTGGGTTTGGGATGACATTGAGTGGGCAGTAGTATTGAAACCACCAACAGTCTCCAAGAGCTGGCCCCATATGGATGCAGAAGCACTAGCCCTGCCCTCAAGAATGCCATGAGGTCATGGGAAGGAGGAATATCTATGACTTCACGGGCAGTGAGGATGGCGTGGGTGGCTCTCTGGCATTCGGGGAGCAGGGGGGGTGCTTGACATCTGGAGGACACACACCATCTGCTCTCGTGCCCTGCTTTTGCCTGAGAGACCCGGGGCTGCTGCAGCAGGGAGGACCCCCGGCAAGCTGCGCCAGGACGCAGGGGAGGCGAACTAGACCCCAGTGGGAGTTGCAATCATTCACATTTATGGGAAAAGCAGGCAATCTATGCACGGAAACCTGGGTTCTTCAGGGAGGTGTGGGGGAGGAAGTGTTGATACACAGGGAGCAGGGAGGTCCCAGGGAAAAGTGACAGGAAACCCAGGAATGAACAGCCCCCTTCCCTTGCCTGGGCAGGCAGTTTTAGGGGACAACACTGGGAGCTCGCAGGTCTGCACTCTCCTGCTGCCAAAGATGCTTTAAGATTTATTTATTTTTTTATTTGAAAGCAGATTTACAGAGAAGGACACACACACACATACACACACACACACACACAGAAAATTTTCCATCTGTTGCTTCACTCCCCAAATAGTCACATGGCTAGAGCTGGGCTGGTCCAAAGTGAGTAGCTAGGAGCTTTTTCCAGGTCTCCCATGTGGGCACAGGGTCCCAAGGACTTGACCCATTTTCCACGGCTTTCCCAGTCACGTTAGTAAGGGACTGGTTTGGAAATGGAGCAGTCAGGACTTGAACTGGCGCCTATATGGGATGCTAGCGCGGCAGGTAGAGGATTAGCGTGCAATGGCACAGCACCAGCTCCCAGGGACACTTCTCACCATGGACCATGGGGTGTCTGTTGCCAGGCAGAAAAAAGGAAGAAAAGAAGGTGAAAACTGATTCTAGCAGAACTGCTTCAAAGCAGTGACATCAATTTCTTCTGTGTCCAACTTCCTGACCCGATCGGACCTCTAAGCCATTCTTTCTCTCTCTTTTTTTTTTAAAGATTTATTTATTTTCATTATAAAGTCAGATATACAGAGAGGAGGAGAGACAGAAAGGAAGATCTTCCGTCCAATGATTCATTCCCCAAGTGAGCAGCAACGGCCAGTGCTGCGCCGATCCGATGCCGGGAACCTGGAACCTCTTCCAGATCTCCCACGCGGGTGCAGGGTCCCAAAGCTCTGGGCCGTCCTCGACTGCTTTCCCAGGCCACAAGCAGAGAGCTGGATGGGAAGTGGAGCTGTCGGGATTAGAACCGGCACCCATATGGGATCCCGGGGCGTTCAAGGCGAGGACTTAAGCTGCTAGGCCACGCTGCCGGGCCCTAAGCCATTCTTTCAAGGTCAGGTTTGTATTTTTTAATTTTAAGTTTTATTTGTCTGGCTTTATCATTGGTAGTTGGGTTAGGCACAATGGCTCAGAAGCCTTTGAAGCAGAAGTGACGGTTATCGTCCCAGTGACCACATAGCTGGGAAATACCACCCGGGTCATGAGGACGCCATGTGGCAAGCAACACAGTTCCACCGCTGCCCCTCTCCCAGCAGCCTTGGGCAGAACAGGTGATGACTGGCCCCACATCCTGCTCCCAACACCAGCTTCTCACCAAGACAGACACGGGAAGTGATGGCATCACTGGCCAGGTTCCCCCCACGTGGAAGACTCGACTGAGTTAGCTTGTGGTGCCAGCCTGGTCATTGTGGGCATTTCGGGAGTGGACTGCTCTCTTTTTCCTTCTTTGGCCTCTGTAAACAGGCAAACCCTTTCGACACACAGCAAACAGGAGGTCTGCTGAGCACTTCCCATCCCACGCAGACACATCCGATGAGGACTGCAAATGTTGAGGTGTGAGATGCTTTCAGCGGAAATGTAAAGACTAGGGAGATAAAACGTGGCTTTGATTTGTTCGGCTTCATCCCGGCGACTGCGTGGACCTGCTATCTGGCTGAGCTGACGCTGGTCATGGCAACACAGGCGTTGCCAAATTGCTCACAAACCTCTGCAAACCAACCTGGTTTCTCTTTCAACTTTTTGGAATGATTGTGCTAAAGGGCAAAGGTTGTTGGGTTGGGTATTTTTTCCCTTCCTCTTGCTTTCTGCTTTCTGTTTGTGTCCTAGTATGGAGCTGATTACTAAATAAGACCAAAAAGCAGGAGTTGGACTTCCTTCGAGCCCGGGCCCGCCGCAATCTCCAGGCAGCGTTTGATATGTTATCTGCAGCCGCAGTCTCAGATGACTTCCTCCAATTTCCTGTGCTGTCCTGATGGTGGACGTGCGCGTACATGGGCATCTGGGGACAGGGAGGGGCAGCTTCCACGTGGACTGCTTTGGGGATTTGGGGAAAGCGTTTGGTTGGACGCTGAGGGGGCCGTGTGTTTCCATGGAAGGAGCACTGGTTAGGAAAACCGAGGGTCCTGTCTGTCTGCCTCTAATTATCTGCATGGTTTTGGGCAAATCCACCCTTGAAAGCCCAGTTCTGCTTCCTTATAAGTCTCCTTCCAGCGCTGGCATGGTACAGCTCTGGCTTCTCCCCAAAACTTCACATTCCAGTTCCCCACACTTGACTCTTAGGAACCACTCGCTTTTCCTTTGATTTTTTCTTTTTCTTTTTCTTTTCTTTTCTTTCTTTTTTTTTTTTTTAACTTTGCGTGTCTCCTGAATCTCCCCTAACTTACAGCCTGCTCTGCCTAAGTTCTTTCAGAAATGGAGATCCTACAACCGGCTCCCATTGAATTCTGAATGGTGGCCGCTGTCCTGGGAAGACATCACTCCCTGCTGGGTCGAAGGGGCCTTGGAGCCTGGAAATGGGATTGATGCTTGTACTATGATCCAGGGATACTGGACTGGCAGTTCCTTCTGTAGCCCACCTGTATTTTGGGGGGATGCAGTTCGTTCTCCAACGCGGAATACTGGCTTGTTTAATACCTCTAGCATTCACGTCCGAATATGCACGTTTAAAATGGAACTGGGACAGGAAAGGTCCCGAGTTAGAGGCGTTCTCGCCATCGCACCCTGGTCAAGTCCCCGCTTCCACCGCAAGTGGATTGAGCGCCACCTCATGGCGACAACGAGCTAATGTTTTGCTGCCTGATTCGTACTCGCTTGACAAAAGAAATTCTGTTGCCTGGGAAATACAAGCCAACAGGGATTTAGACAGGATGCTGGGAACATATAGAGCGATTACTGAGTATCCCTCAAGTTCAAATGTGTTAATATCGAACATGCAAATTTAGGCAACTTTTATAACCGCTGGGGTCATGCAAAGTTTAGGTTGAAGGGCGTGTGCACTTGGACTATGAGTCATGCTTTGTTTTTAAACGTTCAGGGAGATTTTGTGTTCTTAGTGTAGATTCAAATGTTCACTGTTGGTGATTTATGCGGCTGTAGAAAAGATGCGCAGATTGCTTGATTTTTTTTTTAAATCAGCTTCAGTTTCTCTCATCTGTAAACATTTTATAAGAAGCCTTCAATTTTTACAAAAGATTTACTTATTTTATTGGAAAGACAGATTTACAGAGAGAAGAAACCAAAGAGCAAAACCTTCTGCTGGTCCACTCCCGAAGTGGCCACAACAGCAGCAGTTGAGCCCATCTGAAGCTAGGAGCCAGTTTTTTCCTGGTCTCCCACATGGGCGCAGGGGCGCAAGGCTTTGGGCCGCCCTTGACTGCTTTTCCCAGGCCATACACAGGGAGCTGGATGGGAAGTGGAGCAGCCGGGACCTTAACTGGTGCCCATATGGGATCCCTGACCTGTGCCAGGCGAGGACATCGCACCAGGCCCAAGAACCCTTCAATATTTCAAAAATTTTTTTCTGAAAGATTGTTTAATCTTGAAGTTAAGATGCCTGACTCTTGTATCTGAATGCCTTGGTTCCATCCCTGGCCCCAACTTCGGATGGCATCTCCCACCAACAGGGTGCTAAGGGCTTAAGCAGGTCACACAGTGATCTGGATGGAGTTTCTTTCTCGGCTTCTTCTCTGACCAGGCTCCCGCCACTGCAGCACCCAGGGAGTGACCTGCGCACGGGAGCTCTCTTTCTTGCCATGTCTCTTTCTGCGTCTCCGAGTCCCCCTCACCTCCCTGCTTTTCAAACAAATGAATAAGTAAGTAAATGTTTAAAATTAAAATTTTTTTTCAACACACTTCAAATGTAAGAGTTCTGTGACTGTTCCTACTCACAGCCAGCGGTGTGAGGTCAACAGACAACCTGGGAATGATTACGAACCATTAGGTAGTGGATGCTGCTGTGTCTTCAGTACCGTTCCAAGTAGGTCATGCGGTTTACACGCATGTGCTGTTTAATCCAATGTTTTAAATGTTTTTCAAAACTTACAAAAGTGCCACGAGAACATCACTACTGCCATTTTGCAGAGAAAGAAAGGAAAGCCCGGTGCCTTCCGTTTCTCCCATTCACAAACTATAAAGAGGAAGGAGACGTCATCTAAGTTCTGCATGCGGCCAAGGACGGTGTAGGGCGTGGGTGACAGTTACCACTCATTGCTGTAGCGCCCGGTGCAGTGGAACTCCACAGCCACAGATCCTGCTTCTCAGGAGTCAGCTGGGCCCTGGACGTGTCTGCCAGGTGTTTGGACTGGCTCAGCTGCCTGAATCCCATGTTGGAGTGCTGACATGCGATGGCCGCCTACGGCTCTGCCTCCAGGTTCCTGGCAATGGCCTCAGGCAGCTGGCCCCTGCCACCCACGGGGAGACCTGGATTGAGTTCGTGACTCCTGCTTTTGGCTTGGCCCAGCTCAAACTGCTGCAGACATTTGGGGAGCAAATCAGCAGATGAGCGCTCTCTATCTCTCTCTCTATTTCTGCCTATCACATAAATGAATTAAATCATCTTAAGTATTTGAAAAAAAATTGCATTTAACACAGGTCAACTTTTTTGCCTTTCATTCTCTAGACAATGAAGTATAACAGCCATTTGCATAGCATGGGCATTGTATTAGGTATTATAAATAAGATAAAGATGACAGAGTATGCTGGAGGATGTGCACAGGTGATGCATGAACACCAAACCATTTTATAGAAAGGACTCGAGCCTCTTTCTTGGGGGGGCCCTGAGGCTGACTGGCCTCATCCATTCAGGGACAACTGTGGTCCAAGCCATGTTAGAGGAGACTGCTGCTGTGTTAGGGATGTGGTTGATCCGTTGTTTAAAAGGCATACCTGTTCAGCTATAGCAGGCATGGGTACGTACTTTCACAAGCCCTTTCCCCATGAGCTGCATGGAGAGGAGTGGAGAGAGGCTGTGTTACTTAGTGAATAGCTGGGAGCAGCCGCCTTGGAAGGAAGGTGTTACTGCAGGTTACCCTCGGGGGTTCCTTTGAACCCATGGTCTGGCATCTGATGAGGGCAGTGGATTATGGAAGCATCAGAGAAACAAACACCACTCCTGGTCCACCCGCAACCCATTTGACTCCAGCATGGGGGTTCGACCCTAGCAGTGGAATCCAGTCCAGTCACTTTCCCAAGCCCTGCCTTCAGGTGCCATAACTGGTTTAAGTTCCACTCTTAATCCATTCACATAAGAATCGAGGGATCATCCCCACAACACAGGGGTCTTCGCAGGGAACACTTGCAAATGGGCACCTGGCATTGCAAGGAGCAGCTTGCTTGTTAAGACACAATGCCAGCCTTAACACCTGAATACACTTGATGTGGTAAACAAGGATTTTGCATCAAGTAGTATGAAAAACACAGGGCTGGGTAAAATGAAATGGTTTCTTGGCTCTCATATAGGACTTCTTGCAACCTTTCGTGTCTTACTATATGCTACTAATGTATCTTAATGTTATATATATAGGTATGTATGTATATACATATCTAGGAATGAAACACAGACCTCTGTTAAAGGAGCCCTAATAGCAGGGGATGAGAGAGAAAGAATAACCCTCCTCTCTCTCTCTTTTTTAAAAGTTAGTGTTATTTGAAAGGCAGATTTATAGAGAGAAGGAAAGGGAGTGAGGAGGCTGTCATTTTTTAAAGAGAGATATGAAATGAAGGCGGTAAAATAAACTATTATTTTTGTACACTCTCAATTCAGTTCTGAAAATGCCAGCAAAGAAGGCTAGATAGAAAGATGGTGATGAGATTGTGTTGTTAGGAGATAATGGTTTTCTCTCCCTTTCCCCCTATTTGCTTAGTTTTCTGAAACATAGTTAGCAATTGAGACAGGTTTATATTTTTTTTACTTTAGCAATTTCTTCTATAAAAGGGAAACCAATCTATGAGTCAGAGGGTTACCCTTTCAGTGTCGCAAACTATAAGCTCATGTTTAGAGTTACCTTTTAGTAATTGTACCTCACTTGCACAGCCTCTTGAATCCCTGTTTTTAAAAACAAACCTCAGCAAAGCAGCAATTTAAAAACCAAGGGAGTGTAGGCCTGGGAGAAGTTGGTGATGTTTTCCAGGACTACACTGCTGGAGGTAGAACTTCAAAGCACCAGGCTTGTAGCACCAACTGGCAAGTGCTGGGACCTGGTACATCATGTTAGGATGGACCACAGTCCCCCAGGGCAGGTGCAAGGTCTGGGGTGAGGAGCAGGTCTGGTAGGGGAAGCGTGGGCACTCCTTTGCTGTGTTGCAGCTCCTGCTGGTAAGCATGAGAGCTAGGACTCAGGGTGGGTCATGCTGGTCAAGGTGACAGCACCCATTGGATCTGGGGACAGGTCAGGTTGAGCTAAGATGAAATACCCATTGGGTATGCATGAGAGCCAGATGGGATATAGTCTTCACTGTGCGAGGCTGCAACACATGCCAGCACATTTAAAAACTAGCACGGGAGTGGGCATGGCGGGGGTTATTGGGGTTTGCAGCTGTAGCACCAGTGGTGTGCCATGAAGACTGGGCCTGTGGCAGGCTGGGCTGGGCTAGGCTGCAGCACCTGTCAGTTCATGTGAGAGATGGGGCTGGGGACGAGACTGACCAGGTAGCTGCATCCTCTGGTATATGCGTTGGCTGGCACAGGTGACAGACAACGCATATACCAGAGGATGCACAGAAGTCAAGCTGGAGGTCACCCCAGGTGGGGTTTCTAAGTGGCTTCCCCAACTAGATGGCTGGACTTCAACTCTGACCACAGGAAAAATCTCAATATGTATGGTCTGGCCTTGGAGTGACTGTGTGGGACAGGGCCTCCTCAATGGCTATTGCCTGTGCAGTGGACAGCATGCCCAGATGCACATGAAGGACACAACAGCCAGCTCATCTAGGCCAGCAGAGAATGTTGAGTGCCTCATCAGAAAATGGAAAAGAGAACAGGTTGGACCACTGTCCTGGTCAAGCTTTGCAGTACGATCCTGGATCTGGGGATGCACACTGAGGCGGACTTGGTCAGCCAACAGACCTTGGCTTATCTTCTGGGGCTTCCCTGAGTGTTTTAGCAGGGAGCTTGATTGGAAGTGGAGCAGCTGGAAAACTGCACCTGTAGGTGGTAGTTTAACCTAATGAGCCATAACATCAGCCCAACCCTGTGAGTTAGATGTTTTTGGAGAAATTCAAGTGAATTATTTCTACCCTAAGCTCACAGAATGTGAGAGATTTGCTTCTCTTCTTGTCTTTGTTCTTCCAACATCAGTGCTGCCATTTCTTGTCTTTATTATCTAATTTCTTAATTGAAGAAACCTACCTAATCACCATATTTTATTATAAGAACTGCTATAAACAAAACATATATATACATATGTACTATTATATATATACATATGTATATATATATATATGTACTATTTTTGTAAAATATTCATTTTGAAAGAGTTATAGAGGCAGACGAACTCAGCAAGGCCTTGTGTCTGCTGGTTCACTCTCCAGATGGCCACAGTGGCTGCTGCTGGGCCAGGCCTCTAGCAGGTTCCCATCATTCCCTCTGAGTCTGTCATTTGGGTGGCAGGGCCTGAGCATTCATTCCATCTTCTTCTGCTTCTCCAGGTGCATTAGCAGAGAGTAGCTTGGAAGTGGAGCTGCCAGGACTGGAACTGGCACCCATAGGGGATGTTGGTGTCATGGTCTGTGGCTTCACCTGCAGGCCCCTTGAAGGCCCTCTTGATGCAAAGGTGTGTTTTTTGATCAGAGAGTTTCTTTAGTTGGTTTTTTCAGGAGCATGAGTTTCCTGAAGCAAGCAGTTAAGTTGTTTTGGTTTGATGGTAATAGGATTTAACACCAACACAGGAACTTTGCCAGCTGTTGCTGGGTAGCAGAAAGGGGAGAGCTTTGGGGAGGGAGGATCCATTCCACAAGGGGAAGGCATCCATATGGGATCCTGGAGAGGAGTTTAGCCACTAGGCTTCTTCAACGGAGCCCATGGGGATACCTAACTGGCTAGGTCTTGTGCTCACCCCAGCGTGCCTATACTGATGAAACTGAGCTACCCACATTCAAACAATTGACTACTCTAGGCCTGATAAGCTAAAGGCTACTACAAGACTGCAGCCTTCTGGGAACAGTGGGGCCACCACACCCACACAGGACACACAAGGACAGCACTGGCTTTGGGGGGAGTGGACTCAGCAAAGGCAGGGACACTCACAAGTTTGTCCAGACCTGACCCTGAGCTGACTCCAGTCTGGTTCTGAAGCTGCTGGGCAGTTGGGTGTGTTATTGGAAAGATGCTTTTGTGTAAATCAGAAATTCAAAATTTGACCTGTTCATGCTATAATATTTTGTTTCCTGTATCTCTTTCAATCTGAAGTTGAGCTTTCTTCTAACCAATATGAACTCTATTTTTCTTTTAATTAGAAAGGCAAATGACAAATGTCATAAAACCTAAAGTTACCTTCTAGTTACTCTTCTTCCCGGTCTGTCCCTTAAGATGAAATGTGGATGCCACACATCTGAAAGATGGATTACATTTTCGCAGGTGCCAGTGGCTTCCCAGAGAGCTATTTCCTTTTCCCAGGGTGTTGAAACTTCAATACATGTTCTACCTTATTCCATTAACCTAGGACTGTGACCATTCACCTGATTTTTACAAGGGAAGAAATTATACAGATGAGAAAACTGATGCTCATGGAGGGTGAGATTCCATTTGGTGAAGCCCATAACAACAGGAGCAAGACATAGAAGTCAGGCATTGAGGGATGAGTTTTCAAAGAAAGCAAACCTGGGCCCAGCAGCACAGTAGCCTAGCAGCTAAAGTCCTCGCTGTGTGCACCCCAGGATCCCATATGGGTGCTGGGTCTAATCCTGGAAGCACCGCTTCCCATCCAGCTCCGTGCTTGTGGCCTGGGAAGGCAATAGAGGACAACCCAAAGCCTTGGGAGCCTGCACCCACGTGGGAGACCCGGAAGAAGCTCCTGGTTCCTGACTTTGGATCAGCTCAGTTACGACCATTACAACCACCTGGGGGAGTGAATCATCAGAAGGAAGATCTTCCTCTCTGTCTCTCCTCCTCTCTGTATATCTGACTTTGCAAGAAAAGTAAGTAAATCTTAAAAAAAAAATAAAAAGAAAGCTAGTCATTTACCTTCTTTCCTTGGGTTTTGATCCAAGCTTTCCATCATCTCTAGTTTTTTAGTTTATTCTTAGGGGACATCTTTGCTCTGGCCAGAGAGGCTGGAGGAGTCACCCCTGCTGTTAGGGGAAGGGTGCCCTCCAAGCCCGGCAAGCTAAGGCAGCCACCCATTGGTGTCCTAGTTCTACAAATCCCATCTGGGTGAAAGGCAAAGAGGAATTTTGGCCTCATGCTACACTAGCTCTCCAGACCTGGGAAAGGGACAGGTGGGAGCCACAAGGAGGAAGTGATTAAAACCTGTGCCCCGTCAGCTCATGGTAGACTGTCACTGTCACACCCCTAGGATCTCATGTGGTGGCACCAGCCTTGGCTGCTTATTCTCCTGACTCATCTTCCTGCTTACGCACCTGAGAAAGCAGCAGAAGATGCCAGCAATACTTGGGTCCCTGCCACCCATGAGGGAGACCGGGATGCTGTTCCAGGTTCCTGGCTCTTCAGCCTGGCCAAGCCTAGGCAGTTGCAGCTACTTGGGGAGGGAACCAATGCAGCTACTTGGGGAGGGAATCAGTGGTTGGGAGTTCTCTGTCTGTCTGTGTCTTTGCCTTTCAAGTACACAATAAAAAAATTTAAATGAGTACAAGTTGACATTACCAGAGCCAAGAACCAATTGCAAGGCAAGTATTTCACAAAAGTGCCGTATGCCCAGGCCTGTTTTAGTCTGCCAGATGGAGCAGTGTAAAAAGAAAAATCCCAAATCCCTGTGTCCATAAAGCTCTATATCTTGGAGAAAAACAGACAATATAAATTAGTAGTAAAGTATATAGTGCTGCGATTACGGTGCTGGCTAAGCGCCTGCAGCCCATATTCCATCTGATGCCTGGTTCCAGCTCCTGATTTCAGTTATGCATCATAGCAGCAGGGGATGGCTCAAGCAGGGAGACAGAGTGAGCGTCCAGCACTGGCCTTGTGCAGCACTGGCCATTGCAGACACTTGGGAGTGTGGGGGAGATCTCTGTATCATGGTTTCAATTTGATATTGTGAGAAATCAAAGCACGGAAGGGGAACAGAGAATGCACGTGAGTGTGGTGGGGAGCAATGCGGCTAAAACTTAATGTGGATTGATTAGAGAAGACCTTGGGAACAAGAGGAGCCCAGGCGGGAAGAAATGAGGACTACCAGCATGGGCAGAGTGCCCTTGCCCTGAGGAGGCTGATGAAGCACAAGGAGGTGGCCAGAATGGAGATGAGAAACGGGTGGAGCTGTCAGCGAAGAGAGCGGAGTAATGGAAGTCAGTGATGGGAGTGGTGTGACTGACCACGTGGCCTCCTGGAGGGACCCTGCAGTGTATTCCTCAGGGCTGCACACGGAACCCACCCAGCCACCACAGGAATCTCCTAACGGCCTAGCACACGTGAATGTCATGGCAATGGATTACAACAGGTGGAAGCCCAGCTGGTTGCTGTGTACCTGGGGAGCCCTGGGGTGCTCCCCAGGTCAGTCCCATTGCCTTCTACCGTGAACTTAGCCAGGTGACACAGGTACTGTTACTACTGAGTGGGTCAAACCTTCCGCATTTTGCAAGTTCACAGCCTTACGTATTTCAAAGTAACAGTCGCAGCTACAGATCAGTATTTTGGTCATTTATCACCTCTGAACATACTAGAATTCCCCAAGTATTTGCTTTTGTTTTGCCTGTAGAGATTATAGTCCTATCTACTTTGAGTGAAGTTTGAATCTTCAATCTTGAAAGTACTCCAGGGCTACAACTGTGGACAGTACCTCATTCCTGACAGCCTTTTGGTTTCTCTGCGTGATCAGATGTGTCTGCATAAGCACCCAGTTATCAACTAGTTAGTCTGAGAAAATGGTCTTGTCTGTACTCAGGTCAGGGGCTCCTGGAAGCTGATGAATTTGTGGCTTGCCTGTGATAATGTGCCATGCCGCCGCGGGCTTCCAGTTCCCAGAAGAGGGCAGTCACGCTCCACGTTTCAGCTGCAGCCACCTCCAGAGCAGGCAAGCCTTCTCCCATTTTTATTGTAAACTTTCAAAAAGTCTTCACGTGAAGGGCGGAGAGACATACGGAAGCAGAGTTCTCACCTGTCGGTTCAGTCCCCAAGTGCCCACCACAGTGAGGGCCAGGGCTGAGACCGGGAGCTGAGAGTTCAGGTCTCCCCGCTAGGTTACCAGGACCCAACTCCTGCAGCCCTGATCTGCTGCCTCCTACGAAGTGCATCAGCAGGAATATGATTGGGAGTGGACCAAGCACTTAATATCCAAGCCTTCTGACATGGAATGCTGGAGTCTAAGCTGCTGCCTCAAATGTCTACCCCTGTGGTACTGACTCGTTGGCTAAGATGATGATGAGGAACATGGTCAGTTATCTCTGAGGAGGTTGACCAAGGCAGTGTGCACCTGGCCTGCCCCTGGACAGGACCAGCGCTCTCACTTATGAGACATGGGACTAGGGCCAATAGAAGAGGTCCGGCTGTGCCATTTGAAGGTGGCATCCCCAGTCACTTCACATTGGTCCTGGACTTGGGGCTCCTTGACAAGCACCCCAAATGTGGAGGCCATGTTCAGGGTACACATGGGCTCTCCCCACTCAGCTTCTTGCTTGGCTGGGGTAGTGCCTGGGGCCCAAGCTCCCTGCTGTTGGGATTGTTTCTACCTTGCTGTCAGTACAGCAGTCTTTATGCATAAGCCCTGACCTTGAATTATGCAGGGGCTCAACTTCTCAGTGGCCTCTGAGCAGTGTACCATGTCCTACAATATATGTGAAATTACTGTGAATGATCAAATATTAAGCACTGGGGAGTGAACCGGTAGATGGAAGATCTTTGTCTCTTCTTTCTATAAAATTTGACTTTCCAATGAAAATAAATCTTTTAAAAAAATGCCTTTTGAAAATCAGTAACTTTTTTTTTATTAATATTTAGCATTATGTGACAGTTTCATAGGCTTTGGGAATCCCCCTCCCCCTCCCCCTCCCCTCCCCCCTGGTGGATTCCTCCACCTTGATGCAGTATTACAATTCAAATTCAATCAAGATTCTTTCCTTGCAAACATATATTAAGCATGGAGTCCAGCTACTTATTGTCCAGATGGGTTGAACAGTTTCTTGGGGAGACCATTTCTGGTCCGAAGTCAGAGCTGGTATAATATCATCACAGTCAATTAAGAGTCCCAATATAACATCAACAGCAATTTGCAATATTATGGAATTGACATGGTTTTGAGTAACCAGTATGTTAAAAAAAACCCAAAAAACAAAAAACAAAAAACAAGAAAACAAAAAACAAGTCCTAACCACAACCTATGATTAGCTCATTGACATCTCAATTTTAGTTTATATACAGGACCAGA
The DNA here is from genome assembly GCF_030435755.1 of Ochotona princeps. Classification (NCBI taxonomy): domain Eukaryota; kingdom Metazoa; phylum Chordata; class Mammalia; order Lagomorpha; family Ochotonidae; genus Ochotona; species Ochotona princeps. The sequence goes on along the minus strand of NC_080842.1, from coordinate 16,090,209 downwards.
CCGGCTGCTATATACCTTGAAAAGGCTATAGGGTACCATTCAGCTGTCGCATGTCTATTTCATTTTAGTATTTAGCCATTTGTTGTGTTGAAGTATAATTTTGTTGATCTTGGCAGATTTTGGGATAATCTAGACTGGCTTGTAACTCTAACAAGATATTTGTCAACATTTAAGGTGCAGAACATTTTTTTTTGGGGGGGTGTGCAGGAAAATCCTCAACACCATGGTGAGGAGTGACTAATCTTTGTGTCCCACCCAGCAAGGCATGAGCCAATCCACGCCAGCTCTTTCCTGTCAGATTTCAAGCTCTACTTTCTGTTGTTTGTCTATTTATTTTAGGGTTTTTTTTTTTTTTTTTTTTTTTTTTTAGTTTGTATGATTGTTTGTTTGCTATGAGGGGTTTTCTAAGCAATCCCGATGGTCACTGCGAGGGAGGGCGGGGGTCCAGAGGTGGAGCCAGGCTCGGACCAGAGAAAGCTCTCCTCCCTGGTCCCGAAGGACATTTATTGTTCTTCTGTGTCTGCTGACCGCTCAGGGCTTCTGGTTGTCTTTCCGATGACGTTGGTTTCTGCACGGTAGTGTTTGGACTTCTTCCATCCCCTGCGGAAGCTCCGGTTGGGGGTGGGTGACCTCAGAGTACTCAGCCTCCGAGGGCATCCAATTCCCTGTGGCCTCCTTGGCAATTGGGATATAGTCCTTGTTGCTCCTATTAGTAGTTTGTGGTGAAGGTCTGGGAGTCTTCGTGGTTGGGATCCAAGCTTCCTCCTTACCACCTGCTTCACTCTGGAGTGCCCCCCTGCTCCACGCACATGACCTCCTGTTAAGAGGTTGTCAGGATCGCACCCGATTCCCTCCTCATGCATTGGTATAGTAGTTTTATTGTTGTTTAGTGCCGCTTTGAGTCTGTTGTCTATGAATTACCAGATTTGACCTTGATAAGCTATATTGTACTTTTTTTCTCTCACTCTTTTTATGGTCCTGAAAGATTTCTCTGCACTCCCTCCCCATTACCGGTTAACATAGCATATTGAGGGTATAGTAGGTTTTACAGTTTTACGATGTAGATCTTAAATATTCTGACATTAATTGTTGGTTTATAGATTATATCACGTTATCTTATTGCATTGGATACAGGTTGTTAGAGATTGCACTAATATTACAATATACAGGTTCTATCTTTCAAGTTGTCATCTTTTCATCTCAGATTAAGGCGAACATGTGGTATTTAACCTTTTGGGATTGGTTCATTTCTCTTAGCATGATGGTTTCTAGTCGGGCCCATTTGATCACAAAGAACTGCATTTCGTTTTTTTTTAATAGCTGAGTAGTATTCCATAGAGTAGATGAACCATAGCTTTCTTATCCAGTCTTCTATTGATGGGCATTTTGGCTGCTTCCAGGTTTTTGCGATTGTAGATTGTGCTGCTATGAACATAGGCGTGCATGTTGGTTTCTTGTGTAGGAGATGTTTTGGATATATCCCTAGGAGTGCTATTGCTGGATCATATGGAATGTTGATTTTCAGTTGTTTGAGTATTCGCCAAACTGATTCCCATAGAGGCTGTACAAGTCTGCAGTCCCACCAGCAGTGGAGAAGGGTTCCCTTTTCCCCACAACCTCGCCAGCAAGTGTTGGTGGTATTATGTATGTGTGTCATCCTTACTGGAGTTAGGTGGTACCTCATTGTTGTCTTCATTTGGATTTCCCTTATTGCCAAGGAACTTGAGCATTTTTTCATATGCTTGTTTGCCATTTGGGTTTGTTCTTTTGTGAAATGTCTGCCCATTTCCCGTGCCCATTTCTTGAGCAGTTTGTTTGTTCTGGTTGTTTTGGTTTCTCGAAAATCAGTAACTTTTAAATTAACCCATTAAAGACAACTTATGAATGAATGGTTAAGTTAATTTCTTCCGACAAAGACATTGGAGTTCAAATCGAACTCGCCCGGGTCTGTTGAAGTGGCTGGAGATTGGCCACACGAGTTACACAGCTGCAGTATTGCCAGCCTCGCAGTGAAGAAAAGCAAATTTGTTCATCCAGGATCATTTTTGGGAAGCACACTGGCACATATTTAAATGATCTAATAATTATTGTAGCTCTATAAACACTGGCATTTTTAAAAATGTGTATGATGAAAAAAGATCCTCAATATCAGTTACTGAAAATGTCTTCAAACATTACAACAGTCAAGATATTTTGTAGCTTTTACTTTGTGCTTTGAAAACTGTTGCTAGCTTCCTCTGGGAAAAGCTCAAATAACTTTACATTGTAGAAAAACATAAAGTTTTTGCACACATTATTGACACAGATGCACACACATCAACATCAAAGAAAGGACAACCACACTTAGACAACTATTTTTAAATTTCCCAGTAACAACAACAAAGTTTTGCAGGGAAAGGTGTTTCCAGAGTCATTTGCTAAAGTGATGCTCTCACAACTACACAGGAGTGCCCCTTCTTGGTTGGCAACAAGAGTGAATCCTAGACATCTACGAACACAAACGTGTGTATCTATTTACATACACACCTATTGAGAGGGCAGCTACAGCCTCACACACGCACTCGGTCAGACATCCCAGGGACAATGCTCAGGCCCTGGTTAGCAAGCCTGTAGACTTTCCAGCATTCAGGGTAAGCAGAGAAGAAAAGCTGAGCATGACTGAGAGAGGCCCACTGCATACCCTTAACAGAAAATCGGACTAGAGGGTCAGGGGTGGCCTGTTAAAAAGATGCCTGTCTCAACCACATCTCTTGCTACTGAATGTAAGTACGACTGTAACTTTTTAAAGGAAATTCAACAGTTACACTGGCTGTTGACACACTGTGGTCACTCCTTGTTTTTTCTAAGTAGAGCAAAAACATTGTGGATTATTTAAAACTTAATTGGACTGGGATAAGCCTTACTGTTCCCAGCTCTAGGTGAAGCAAGGATAAAATATGCACTTATATGCCAAATGGGAATCCAACTGGATAAGCAGTTCTCCCAAGTGAACCGCCAGATTGGTCAGACAGACTGTCACAGCTCTTCCTCTGCCCAGATTAAATAATCAGTTGGGGATGACCCCTTGGGGAAGATGTGCAGTGGGAGAGGACAGACTACGTGGAATACCCAAGACTATTAAAGCATTGCCCAGTGTGGGATGCCTGGAGAACTGAAGATGGGAAAAGTCAGTAAGCAGTTTCTGTTTGGTTAACTCTTGTAGGTTTCTCATTGTACGCTAATGATGAATGCTTCTATTTAAGTATAGTCCAGTTATTGGTTGGTAAAAAATCTTTTTCAATACTCCCATCCCAGTTTTGAAGGCACACAAGGTTGCAAATATGGAGTTTATAATATCAAAACGATAATCATAATTTTGAGTTGTGATCGGGCGAGAGTGGAGCATTTGGGGTCAGGGTCTGCTGATACTGCTGTAATTCTCTTCCACTCCCACGGTTTTCCATTCTGTTAGATGGGTGTACAACAGAACTTAGCTCATATGCCTTTAATGGAATGAGGTCTATTTCATGCAGTTTTCTTTGGAAATTTTAATAATGGTGTTTTAAATCCAAATACACATGTAGGAGATGTGATAATTATTTGTTGCAACATAATTTCTAATGGAAGCATTCTTTTTTTTTAAGATTAATTTTATTTTTATCGCACAGATATACAGAGAGGAGGAGAGACAGAGAGGAAGATCTTCTGTCCGTTGATTCACTCCCTAAGCGGCCACAATGACCGGAGCTGCACCGATTCAAAGCCAGGAGCCAGGAGCTTCTTCTAGGTCTCCTATGTGGGTGCAGGCTCCCAAGGACCTGGGTTGTCCTCAGCTGCTTTCCCAGACCACATGCAGGGAGCTGGATGGGAAGCGGGGCTGCTGGGATTAGAACCGATGCCCATATGGGATCCTGAGGGCTCTCAAGGTGAGGATTTTAGCTGTTAGGCCACTGCACCTGACCTGGAAACATTGTTTAAAACAGCAGACTGTAGAACAGATAAAAACGGTGAAATTGTAGATAAGGTTGAAGCATAACTCAGAGTTGACTCAAGGCCCGAATGTCATCTAAAGGAGCTTGTGATGTATTCTATGCAACACACTTTCTTTTCTGAAATGCGTTTCACAGAGGTTGCTGATCTGTTTAGGGTAAGATCAGTTAAAGTAAGTGTAGGTTTAATAAAGGGTGGTCCTTAAATGTGCCAGTTTGAATTGTGATGTCTTGGGTATTGCTTTCCTATTTTTCTTGTTTTCTGTTTCTTTTGAAAAATGAGGACTGCTCCAACTTGGCACTTAGTAGGTCAGCCAATTCTAACATTCCAGGTACACGCGAGGTCACAGACATCCCTCGCTTTGCTACAGATGCATCTGACACACTTCGGGGCCCCATGAGCCCATGCAATGAGGAAAATATCCAAAGAGCCTTCACGTACAATATGGGAAACATCTGTGACATTCAAGGGCTTGAGGGGGAAAAGTCATCACAGAGCTGTTGTTTTTTTCTGATCAAGAACTTGCTGTCTTATTCAAATCAAACTACAATAGACCTGCACATGGAATAAATATATATAAGGGGCAAACGCAAGGACCAACATCTGCACAAACCGGGTGCTCACAGCTCATCTTTAGGGGATATCCTCCCCTGCCAAGCTTAGCTTTAAGTCATACTTTCCTGTTTTCTCTGGATATTCTTTTCTGTGGCCAATAATACACACATTCATTAATAATCCTAGCTCATTTACATTCGCATTACTTTCTCTCTGGATCACTTCCAATTTTTACCCAACTGATAATTACAGAGCCATTCTTGGCATCTAGAATTGGAGGCAAATAGAAAAACAAATCGGAAATTGAAATGAACTCTGTCCTGCAGAGGTTGGTGTGGTGAGAAAGGAGGACCAGGGACCGGCGTGGTAGCCCAGAGGCTAAAATCCTTGCCTATGCATGTGTCAGGATCCCATATGGGTGCCAGTTCTAATCCCAGCAGCCCTGCTTCCCATCCAGCTCCCTGCTTTTGACCTGGGAAAGCAGTTGAGGATGGCCTAAAGCCTTGGGAGCCTGCACTCACATGGGAGACCTGGAAGAGCTCCTGGCTCCTGGCTTTGAATCAGTGCAGCTCCGGCCATTGTGGCCGCTTAGGGAGTGAATCAACGGACAGATCTTCCTCTCTGTCTCTCCTCTGTATATCTGACTTTCCAAAAGATTTATTTATTTTCAATTGAAAGGGAGATTTTCACTTGAAAGAGAGAAGGAGAGAAGGAGAGACAGAAAAATATCTTCCATCTACTGATGTGACATGCTGTGAGGTGTTTGTGTAGATAGCTTTCTGGCTAGTGTGACATGCTGTGGTCACTTTTGCCCTGTGGTAACAAGGAAACATTAATGGCTTCAACATACCAAGGCATGCCTGCCACCATCCCTGCAATTTGAAGGCATCCTATGGTGTTGCTAATGTGCTTTCCCCCAAATCATTTGTCTACTTACACGGAGTTCCTTTGGCAGGCCAGCGAGGCATCAGTAAGCCAGCAAAACTTGTTATATGAAAGAGAATCTTCCATCAGGTCTGGGATCATCTCAGATGAAGTTTCTTTGGAGATCCCTCCAACTGAACTGCTGATCTTAGAACCCCAACCATGAAGGGACTGTCAGCCAGTGGACTCTGAATATGTTTCATTGTGATTGGAACTGCGAGATTGGCAGCAATCCAGAACCGATGAACTAACAAAACTGAGCAGGACCCTCGGAGCGTGCCTCCCATTGGGGATCTGGGATGGCTGGGAGGTTGGGTGGGACTTTTCCCTTTGTTACTCCCCTAACCCCAGATACAGGGAAAAATTATAATATTAGTGTGGAAACAATGGTATTACCCTCTTTCACCCTGTAGCCCTTGACCCTTTATACCCTAATCAACTAAGTAAGATTATTAAAAAATAATTAAAAAAAAAAAGAAAAAAAAAGAAAGAGAATCTTCATCTACTGGTGCACTCTCCAAATGCTTTCAATAACCAGAGTGGGGTCAAGCTAAAGCCAGGAGTTAGGAACTCCATCCAGGTCTCCGATGTGGGCTGTTAGGGTCCAAGGACTTGAGCTGTCAATCACTGCTTTTGAAGGTGTGCGTTAACACCTGGGTCAGAGGTGGAGATGGCCTCACCTCCAACATGGAGTGCAGGCACTGCAGAAAAACATCTGCCCCACAAAGGTTATTAAAGACACCCTATAACCCCCACGCCCTCCCCTCTTGCCTCAGCAGTGGCACTCTCAGTTGATGCCAGTAAGTGAAAGGGAAAGAACCAGAAAGATACTGGTTGGTCCAGGGTTAACAATGAGATTTTTGAGTTATTTTAAACAGACAAGTAACCTCTACAACCAAGCGGTAAAACTAAGTGGCCACACATCAATTATCTACATTTATATGTGTTTGTGACTCATACTTCCTTTTGAGGACAATTCTAAAGACAAGTGGGGTTTTTTTAAAGGATCAAGAAATTTATGTCTGTTTTGCTCTTTTGTGGTTTTCTTCTAAATCCAAAGGCAACAGGAAAATAATGAGTGTTTTTCACACACACACACCCCAAAGATTTTCCCAAAGAGGTTATCAACTGTTAGTATTTGTATACAAAATAATGTCTGAATGCATAGAATTCTTGTGTTCACCATGTGAAAACAATAAATCACGATTTTATCTACTGCTGACTCCAAAAGAATAAAAATATTTCTCCCCCAAGAAGTACTCCAGATAACCCTTTTTACACAGTGGAGTGTATGTGTATAAAGAGTTTGTTCACATGGGCTTGTTTAAAACCTATGCCAGTATAGTGCAATAAACTGAGTTCCACAAAATGAGCTGTAAGTGGTAGGCTCCTACTAGCAAGAGATGATTGTTGGAAGAAATCTAGGGGCAATGCTGGGATTACAGAATTGATGACAACAGCTCTAAATAGGAAATGTTCATTTATAACCATGTGGCTGTCAGGGTCTCCTTGTAACACTTTTAACTCTAATTTTTTTTTCTTTTGTCAAGAATATCAGGCAGGTTTTGGTGGTTAGTGTTCAATCTTAAGACAAGGAAGAGACACTAAATTAATGTTTAATTTATACCCAGTGTGTATATCTGTTTCCACTATTCCCCTAATAAAACATGTGCATCAAACAATATAAATTGTCTCCTTATCACTGGATGACCATATCCATCAAACTCCAATGATGCGATCTTAATTTGAAGCCCAAACAGAATTACAGACATCAATAATTATCAGTCACATTTTTGAAAAGAATCAACGTTTCTTCAAAAGCAGCATTGTTATTTTAATAATACAATCACTGAGGGAAGGAAACTTCGAAACAAATGAAATCCATTACTGATTTAGTGGCAACATTAAAATAAAAATTCTTTTCTTCTGGGATCTCTGGTCCATAAAATGGCTTTGGTCATATGTTAATTTTCTCCTCTCTAAAGGTTCTGTTTGTGACCACATGCATGGGTTAGCTCACTTTCAGATAGGCACAGGGACTATACAATACCAATTCATTCATTTTTCTAAAAGGGGGCAGAAATTCTACCTTTAGTCAATTTGAAGGGGAAGTTGATTTTGGATACATTTCTAATATCAGGAGCACTCAATAAAATAAAGTGCCAGATTATTTTTAGAAATCCACGCAGGCCCAGTCATACTGACGTAAGTTCACTAGTTAACACAGGAAATAATTTTAACTTTCTTGTCTCTCTGCAGCCTTACTTCTATGAAGGCTTAAAAAAAGCAGCAAAGTCCTGGACACAAAATAGTTCATCCTAAGTTCAACATCCATCGGCCCAGTGGGACAAGCACACCGGTCATTTGCACAGGGGTCGTCTGCACTAACAGCAAGAAAACACCCCTGTTCTCTATAAAAACACTACTGTAAAGGCATATTTACCACCAAAGTCTTTTAAAAGTCAATACATAATACTGAAAAGCCATATTAAGGTAATCTAACCAGCATTTCATTTTGAAGTGAATGTTCTTTTGCTTCATTAGGTTTTTGATACTGACGCCGTGCTTCAGCTCACGTGCTGTGTCCAGTATTTTAGATGCCAGGCTCTATGCTCTCCGCAAATATTATTCAAAAGAGGATCAATTCACAGTCCCTTACAGACCAAAGTATAAACTGGTTAGAAAATAAAAGTGCTGCAAACTCAGGAAACCACAGTAAACCTGATGGAGAAAGGCCGGTTCGGCATCTTTTGAAGGAGTTGCCTGCAAGGCTGCAGTCAGTCCCAGCTTCCCTTCTTTTCGGCGATGATGCACCAGTTGCCGTGGTCATTCCCAGAGCTGAGAATGCGCAGCTCCGACACATGCTCCGTCAGCAGGCTGCAGAGCTCACCCTCGCGGAACACGTGGTAGTAGCGCATGAAGGCTTTGGGATCCGAAGGCTGCTGTTCCGGGAGGGAAATCGTGTCCTCCGAGTTAGAATCTGCAGAACCCAGTGCAGGAATCCTGCTCAGTAGTGTACTGGCAGGAGGGTCACCTTCCTCTAAATCAGCTGCGTGCGAACAACTGTCCCCGGAGTTAGTGCTCTCCAGAAAATCCCCGCCTCCATGTCGCCTCCCACCTCGATGAGGGCCTCCATCCAGATGCTTCAACGAGCCTGGTACTCCCAGCCACTCCAGAGGCTTCTGAGAAGACACGTCCTCAAACACGTCCTCCTCGAGGTTTTGCTCCACTGTGAAAAATGGCTCTTGGGGTTCGAAGTCGCAGCTGGAGAGCCTGGAGGGTTGGACGGACACGGTGCCGTTGGCCCATTCTTCCGTGTTCCTCAAGGGTTTCACTCTCTCGGTTTGCTTCCTCAGAGTGGATTCATCCAAAGATCTGGATGAAAACCAGGAACGGAACGACTTGCCTAGCGTGTTATAGAACCCATTGTCCTCCTTAGAAACAGGCGCACAGCAGCTTGCCGCCATGACAGGTGCGTAGTCCATGCTGTGGGACCGCCTTGATGTACATGGCTTCTTGAAACAAACGGAGCAGCCGCAGTTGGAGCAGGGAGAGTTGTGGGGCCGGCTTGTCTCCCCGTGTCCACACAGCCTCCTTCTGCCCCACTGGCCGCACTCTGAGAGGGGCTGGGAGCACAAGGTCCTGTCCCAAGGAATGAGCACATCTTGCTTCTCGAAGTGTCGGTTCTTCTGTTCCATTGCCCAGACATAGATCATCAGCCGGCCACCCGGGGCCAAGACCCGGGCCAGCTCTTTTATTGCTCTGATTCTCCTCTGTTTTGTGGAAAAGTGATGTATGACTGAAAAAAAGAAGAAACTGTATCTCAATATGTATACATACATCAACATCCATACTTGTAAATTTATGCTTTCAATATAACAATAAGGACACAGGGACACAGAGTATAATCTGATTTCCTGGAAGGCCAGGTGGTAGTAGAGACAGCATGGGCCTGGCAGTAGCAGATCGCTTCTCCTGGACTCATTGGTCTCCTGATCTTGAGAAGTTTTTCAGGTTCTATAGGTTTTAAGCATCTTTGTCTTTAACAAGAAGGCTAGGTATAAATTATCCACAAGGTCTCTTTTAGTGTAACTTCCGTTAATGAGCAGGGTGACCCAAAAGGGACATTACGTTGGGCAAATGTTCCCTGAAAGAACTCTTTGACACAATTCATTGCTTAAATGAATACTGACACTTCTAAAACCATGACGGGTGAACATCACTAATCAGCGTTAATAAAATTAATCCAGCCCACAGAAAATGTTTCAGATTATTTTTCTGAAATGACTGCTTAAAATTTACTAAAATGTTCATATTATCTTAATTGTGTCTCTCTCTCAAAAAAAATCGATGGTAGGCCATCCTTTTACTGCTAGACATGCATGAGATTCAAGCAAGACCACCTGTATGCAATCATGTGTCCTAGGTATATTCTTGTGCAACTATGTAGAGAAAAGTACTGGCCTGTTAGTTCCTGGGGAGTTGGAGCACAGTGTTCTGCAGACAATAGCAAATGGTTTTCCTACACACAGGCCTACCACATATCCCAGGGAAAAATGCAGCCCCAAGCAAAGAGGGGGGACCTCCTCCTCTGACGGAAATGGGAGGGCAGAGATGGAGCAGGCTGACAATGCACCTCTAATGCTCATCACACCTCCTCTATTGGTGGTGATTTTCAGCAAATTAATCTCAGTTGGTTACCTGCCTCTAGGACACATTCACTATCTAAAGTGAGATTCTCTACGGATAAAAGGGCCGGAGGAGGATCAGTCAACAGGCACCCCTCTATTGTTTTTCCATCAGTTGCAGCAGCAGGCTCCACTGTGCAGCAGCGTGAGACAGCTTCAGGTGTGAGCATAAGGTGAGTTTGGAGGCTAAGACCTCATGTCCCTCCTCGTAATCCATCAGAAAAGAGCCAATGATTTCTGACCAGTCCTTGCCTTGCTAAGCCTCACAACACTCCCCAGAGAAGAAGCCTTTATCATGATTCACAGGAAGGCATATATTTCTAGAAATAATGTCTTGGGCAGTGAGCTAAAAGGAAGCTTAGCATTCAGGACTGAGAAAAACTCTACAAATCTCTCATGTTCACATCCACACACGTCGCCATGGTGTTGCTGTATGTTCAATGACTTGCATCTCATTCACTCCAGAACTTTTATAAATGTAGTGTATTTTAATTGTGAATTGTGTATTTGCCAATATGCCCATTTACTATAATTTATCTAATTCCCCAAAGTTAATACTCCCAAGATTTTGTGGTCATTCAATTACTTGGTGGCTATTTACACATCCCAGCGCTTGTGTTCTCAGCTGAGATTTGGAATAATCTCTACTTTCTTTTCATTCAAATACAGTTAACAAGTGTTCTCTTCATGGACTATTTTTAGTGCTCTGCTTTCTGCACCTTGGCACTTTTTGGTGACAATTTTACTAACTGAAAAATGACTGGAACAGAGTGGGATGTGCTATCTGGTGTCCTAACAAGAAAGAACCCTCTTCTAGGCTTTGCAGAGGAAACACACGAGCCAGATAAGCTTTACTCAGTCCTGAGTTCCAGTGTTGTTGGCATGAGTTTGAAATGAATGTGTCCTTGACATAAAAACACACAGAGCAGGGTTAGGCGATAAGCAGTCAACAAAGATGCTAAGACCAGAGCCTTGCTCGCAGGGTCCTGAGACCCTGCCTTCCCTGAGTGCACTCACTCAGTGTCAGCAATGACAACTGATCATAAAGATGAGGAAATTGATACAGGACTGTTTCATTACAATTTTGAAAATATAGACTCATACACTATTGGGCTTCAAAGCATCCGTTTTTTTTTAAAGGAGGAAAGTCCCCACTCATTCGTTAATGAGTAAGGGGTCACTCATTTCCATTCATTTGAGAATACCATCATTTCAACCAAGGAATATCCCAATCTTTTGTAGCATACTTTATATTTAACAGAAATTAACACATAAAATGCATTTAAACATGCTATATTTTGCATGTAATAACTAACAATTTTGAGCCAAATGATTTTTTGGCAAAAGATGTTTACAAGTGAAGATTTTTAAATTACATGTAAAACGTGTTATATACACATATGCATTAATAAGAAACATTGTAAATAATTAAAAAAGGAATATAAAGATATGTTTATCTGAAATATCACTGTCAGGAAAGTCAATGAATTTTTTTAATTTTTAAAAGACAAAATTGTGGCATTTTGTGTCTAAAAAGCATAAATATAACTTGAAAGCAAAGGTAGCATTCAGTATATGCTTCCTATGGCAGCATGTTCTTATTGAAAATCCACAAAACAGATTGTAATTTATAATTGCCTTTCAGAATCAGACAGAAAGTTACAAAAGGTCACCTGTGAAATCCTGTTACCTCTTGGTGTTAAATGATTTATTGTTATTTACCTTTTTTAGTATATATATCTCCTCTGTAACTATAAACATTCAGGATTCTCGGGTTTACCATCAAGCAGGTCTTTCAACCTTAGCACTATTGACTTGTGGACCAGATCATTCTTTCTTGGGTGGACACTTGCCAGTGACATGAGCATACATGCATACACCCAGTGGTGAGAACTAAAAATCCCTCTGGGTGTTGTCAAATGTTTTTGAGAAGGGGAGCTGGGCAGAAAGCAACACAGGTCCCAACTAAGGACCCCAAACTAAAGCTGAAGTTGATTGACACTTATCTGATATGTTGCCAAATTTTCCTAGAATTTTCTTCAGAGTATTTTCTAATCTGTTGGTAAGACACTGAATGGGTAACTAGATGTGATGTGTCAATCTATTGCATTATTATTAAGGCATATAGAAAAGAAAAAAGTTTTTTTATGTTAAGATAAAGAAGAAGTGCTTACAGAAAATTCTAGACATTGCAGTAAACATGCATGAATAGAATGGAGCTAGTCTACTGAAGTTTCCCATAACATTGTTTGAAATATGAACCTGAACTGATGGTGATCACATTCTGTGAATTCATAGTTTCAGTTCATAGACTCCTATGCTATTTTTTCCACCTAAGGAGGTATTTTTAACTAGAATATGGGAACCAGGCTTCTCAGGCCGTTTTCTGCTGTTGCAACAGAACACAATAGACTGGGGAACTTATTACCAACAGAGCCTTGTTCTGTGCATGGTTCTGCAGGCTGGAAAGCTCAAGGTCAAGGGGCTGCTGACTGCTGGTGAGGGCTGGTTATGTACTGAATGCTTGTATCCTCCCAAGATACAACCCTCAGTGTGATGGGAAAGATGGAATGATTGGGAGGTAATCTAACTTAGATCAGGTTGTGACGCAGGGTGGGTGAGACTTGTGTGTGCCCTTATTGGAACAAACCAGAGAGATTTCACTCTCCCTTCCCCCCACACACCCTAGGATGGCCTCCTCCACGTGAAGGTGCAGTGAGAGAGAAGGCAGCCATCTGCCAGGAAGACAGCTGTCACTGGAATCCAGTCTTTGGGCTGGCACTGTGGTGCAGCATGCTAAGCCATCACTTGTGACACCTGCTTCCATATCAGAAGGCCAGTTCCAGTGCTGGTCACTCTGCTTCCAATCCAGCTCCCTGATAATACATCTGCAAAGGCAACAAAGATGGCCCAGCTACCTGGGTCCCTGCCATCCGTGTAGCAGACCAGAATGGAGTCGCTGGCTTCCAGCTTGCTGCAGCCTGGGTCAGACCTGGCTATTGCAGCCATCTAGTGAGTAAAGAGTGGATAGGACAGCCCTCTTCTCTGTGTTGCTCTGCCTTTCAAACAAAAATACATGAATTTCTAATAAGCTAAACATTCAAAAGCAAAGCAAACAAAAAACTAGAAGCAACCTGGTTCTGCTGGTACCCTGATCTAAGAAACTGTACCATAAACAGAGCCTATTCCAGCCACCGAGTCCAGGGGTGCTTGTTACAGTAGCCTGAGCTGCCTCACACACTCCCTTTAATGCTTACATCCACAATGGACTCAATCATTTCAAGTGCAAAAACATAAGACAATCATGGAACAGGTTCTCATGGTAAGTGTCTCCTGCTAGTCCTAACCTGGTCCAAGGTGACGGCACCCAGACCTACATCCTGTTATTGTGCAAAGAAAGTGCCCCAGCAAATACTGAATCAATCCTTGGCTATCTTAAGAGGAAGCAAGCAGTCTTTACTTGCATTTTGGTCATGAATGGCAGTTTTGCTTTGCTAACACTTTGCTTTGCTAAAACTAGCTGTGAACAAATAGAGTATTATTTCAAATTGTTTTGGAGCACTCTTAGGAATTACCTTGAAAAAGATTTTGTTTTTCTCAACTGCAAAACAGCTTGTCACAGGATTCCCTGATGTATCAACTTCTTTACCATACTTCAATAAGACATTCTTGGTATCAAGAACAGATGTATTAGCTAGCATGAGCCTACCTGTGTAGATTCCAGGCCTGTAGTTTTGTTTTGTTTTACATTATTTGGCATGTGTTTTTTCTGGGCTGGCTAGAGACAATGTGAGCAACAGGTTTCCTGGTCTCATAAACACTGTCTGGCAGGAAATGAGCGTAGAGGCCTTTGAGAAGCAAAGCAGTCTGGGAGCGCATGGGACCTATCGCCTCCAGGATCGTGAGCCCAGTGAGTGGCAGACCAAAGCAAGAGACATTCAGTACATCAGTCCCAGAATTTTGTTTAAAAAGGGATTTCTGTGGCCTGCAAAGGTTCTCTGACTCCTTGGAGGAACAAAGTAGTACTTTTACTGAGTAATATTCTGCTACTCCTTTTTTTAAGCTATAACTCAAAGAAACAAAAAGAAATCTTCAAAAAGAATACAATAACAGTTTAAAGGTGTACAACGTTGAAACAATCATATGTGCCTTCAGCACCCCTGAGCTCAGTAAAATAAGTCAAGAAGTTGAGTTATTTTTAAAAAATCGATGAAAGGAATGACATATAATTCTCTACAGAGAACAGATGTTGAGTCCTGAGTGCGGCCTCAACGTGTAAGCTATTCTCATGACAAAGAGGGAATGTGTGACCCGGCTGCCTTACCTCCTATGGAGATGATGGCATCGAAGCCCTGATCCTTAAAGGGGAGATTAAGGTTGTCACATACCATGACTTCACATCCTCTATTCCGGGCAATCTCTACCAATGGCCCGCAGTAGTCACAGCCCAGGGCATGCACCTGGCTGTTCACTTTAAGATACTTCCCAGTCCCACAACCTGCAAGAAAGAAATCTGGGTTACATGTGACCGGTTCACGTGTTTTATACCAAGGACTACAAAGAGTTCTATACCAACTGACCAAAACAGTATGTGCCCTGGTGGGAAGCTATTCACAAAAAGCAAAATTAAGAGCTTTTAGCAAGCACCCACATAGCATGTGATGGGAAAAAAAAAAAGGAATCTCATTTATGTATATTTATTGAGCCCATTTCCATGGGTTTCACAAACAAGCAATCCCAACAGGTGAGCTGGCCCATGACTGAGAATGACAAGATTGGTTCCAGCAACTCAGAGATGTATGGATAGCAGTCTCTTTACTCCCCATATAGGTTCTCTATGTATAAGTGCATATATGTGAAGACATTTATGCTTAAGATTTGTCATTTTGGGACTGGCACAGTGGCTCAATGGCTCAATCCTTGCTTTGTATACTCTGAGAACCCATATGGGCGCCGGTTCTAATCCCGGCAGCTCCACTTCCCATCCAGCTCCCTGCTTGTGGCCTGGGAAAGCAGTCGAGGACGGCCCAGAGCCTTGGGACTCTGCACCTGCATGGGAAGCCTGAAAGAAGCTCCTGACTCCCGGCTTTGGATCAGAGTGAATAGCATACAGAGATCTTTATTTCTATCTTTCCTTCTCTCTGTGAATCTGTCTTCCCAATAAAAATAAATCTTAAAAAAAAGAACCTGTCATTTCTCAAAGGATTCTTACCACTTGTAGGCTATGTACAACAAGGCACTACTGACAACTTTTCAGTGGCCATGAATAGAATAACTTATACAATAAAACATGCTATTCAAATTTTAAAACTCAGACTGTGAATGAAAAAATAATTTTTGACATCTATTTATCCAACCTGGGTCAGTGTGAGGTTACAAAGTATGTCAAGGCTGATTTAGATCTCCTATCAGTTCTTTTTTTTTTTTTGAAGATTTATTTATTTTTCTTGGAAAGACAGATGTACAGCGAGGAGGAGAGACAGAGAGGAAGATCTTCCATCCAATGATTCACTCCCCAAGTGACCGCAACGGCCGGTGCTGTGCCGATCTGAAGCCAGTAGCCAGGTCTCTTATGGGAGGTGGGGGTGCAGGCACTCCATTACATGAGCATCACCTGTTGCCTTTCAGAGTTGGCATCAGCATGAATCCAGACTCAGCAGCTGAAGCTGTGTATGGAACCCAGGTATCCAACATGGGACGCAAGCATTTCAACCACTAGCTTAAATGCCCACTCCTTCTTTCACATGTTATACATATTCTTGAAGCCACACATGAGGAAGTATTTGTTATTCTGTAAACACAGTGCTTGCCATATAATGTGTATTCTAATTTCTGCTTGCTTCAAGCAAAGAATGGCAAGAATGAATTCGCCAATCAGATTCGGCCAGTGAGAGTGTTTGGGGCTGCTACCATCCCGTGTGGGAAATCCAATAGGAAATGACTGACCTCAGAGTTCTCAGCCTCCGAGGGCATTCATATTCCCTGTGATCTTTTTAAAAAGTGTTTATTTTCATCTACTTGAAAAGCAGATGTATGAGAGAGAGGGGGAGAGAAGGACAGGAAGGGAGGGAGAGGAAGACACACACACACACACACACACACACACACACACACACAAATCTTCCATCTACTGGTTCATTCCTAAATGCCTGCAATAGCTACTTCTGGGCCAGGCCAAAACCAGGAGCTGGGACCTCCATCCAGGTCTTCCAGGGACTTTAGCCATCGTGTGCTACCTTTCAGAATACATTAGCAGGAAGCTAGAGAGGAGGCAGTGTAGCCAGGACATGAACTCTGATATGGCATGTGGGCATAGAAAACAGTAGTCTTATCTACTGTATCAGCATGCCTGTTCTTGCACTTCTTATTATGATTTCTTATTATTGTGTGTGTGTCATATTAGGAGAGGCTGGCCTTTTGCCTCTGTCATCTAGTCCTCTAATTCCATTGTTTAGCACTAAAATCTTGCTTCACTCAGAATGTATTTTGGTTTAAGGGATGGCAAAGTAGCTCTCTTATAATACATGTTGCTTGTCTCAAAGCCATATATCTTTTATTGTTTGTTTGTTTTAAATAGAAAGGCAGATCAGATTTACAGAGAGAAGGAGAGACAGAAAGAAAAATCTTCCATCTGCAGGTTCACTCCCCAAGTGGCTGCAACTGCGGGTGCTGAGCTGATCTAAAGCCAGGAGCCAGGAGCTCCATTCAGGTCCCCCACACGTGTGCAGGGTGCCGAGGTTTTGGGCCATCCTGTATTGCCTCCCAGGCCACAGGCAGAGAGCTGGATGGGAAGTGGAGCAGCTGGGACACGAGCTGGCACCCATATGGGATCCCAGTGCATGCAAAGCATGCTTTAGCCACTGAGACATCAGGCTGGGCCCCTGTCAAAGCCATTTATTACAAACTTCTTTTCCCACACACTGACTTTAAGCTCCTAGGTGAGAAAAATTCCAGACTCATTACACCTTCCGCCATTGGATTTATCTTTCAAAAACTGAAAGGATAGAGCTATTTTTCAAAGACTCTCACCTGTCATGAGCCCTCCCCACCCCCAATTCCACATTGCCCACACAACCTTTAATGATCCGGAAGCCCTAGACACAGGAGGAGTGTGTACAACATTCATGGAAATGACTATGATGAAAAGGAAAACAGGCATAGATTCCCAAATACTTTTTTTTAATCAAAATAAAAGGATCTTTTAGTTCTTTTTCCTTTCCTCCAACAGTCTGAAGCACTTGCCCATGTCTGCTTCTCCTACCAGTATTTACAGTGAATAGCAAACTCGATGGAATTTGTAATTGTAGACTTACCACAACCACTAAAAGTGATTTTAGATGGGCAAAGTGCAAGTGACAATGTAGCCACATCTTAAAATGTCACTCTTGGGATTCCTGGGCTGTGGTTTACCACGTCCCTGTTTAGAAAGATACTGAGCCAAGTCCCCCAGACAAATCAGTGCTTGTGAGACTATTATCTAATTAAACATATGCTGTAGTAATAAGATACTTATGAGATAATTAAGGGAAAGGAACTGTGAGATTACCAAGATGTAATAGGACCTCTTCCATAATCTCACAGTTTGGGCCCTGCTATCGAGGGAATTGGAGTACTCATGGGGTACCGCCAGCACGAAACAGAAATTACAAATGTACATGTCTTGAAACTGGTCAGTTTCACAAGTGGCCACATGTACCCCGGTTTATTTAACCCGTGTCAAGGCAATTTCAGCAGAGGATGTCGACAAAGGCCCTTCAAAGATGCCCTCTAGCCACCTGTTTATTTCTGCTCTGCAATGAATATTCTAAGTCCTGGCATGCCAAGGCCACCACATCAGGCTTTCTACTAAAAACCAAACAGTATCTGCAGAGGATGGATGTGATGGAAGAGACTTCACACAACATGGCCCGAGCCCGCATCACCTATGTCAGCGACGAGGCTGCCCGGTTGCTGCTCCTGGAGGAACTGGCGGACCCGGGGCCAGGCTTTGCTCTGCAGGTCGCTGAAGTATGGAGCAGTGCCCTCATACACAGCATGCACGTGCCGCTTCTCCAGCTGGCTGGCTTCCTGGTCCATGTCGGGGAAGACACGACCCACCTGGGGAAGAATACAGGTCAGAGGAAGCAGCAGGGACAGCCAAGGGAGGGCGTGTACAAGCGCCAAAATCATGTTGGCCTTACATGTTCCAAAAGCTACAAGGAAGCCTTCACTACATGCTCACCGCTGAGGCCTCAAGACCGGACCATGTATAATCAGTGTCTGTAGGATTTCTAAATGCACAATACGTTATCTGCAGGAAATAAGGGTCTAGGAGGGACAGAGTCAAGGTAATGAAAGACCAATTTCTAATTTTAGAAGCACAGCCAGAATTCTTACCAACTGGCTCACTTTGGATAAGATCCTTCTATCTAATAAGTAGTTTTTCAGTACCTGTGACTGGTAACTTAACACTCCACTTCAACCCTGAGGTCTTTCTAGTCCTGCTGTTTCAATGTGTTTGGGTACTGTCCATTTCTTTCCATCCCTATTGCTTCTGTTACAGCCAAGGTGTTCATTTCTTTCTTTTGGTTTTGGCCAAGCAACTTCAACAGTTTGCAGACAGGTTTTCTAGTTCAGTAGTTTTCCCTCTGGTGTGTGTCCTGTTTTTCTAAAACACAAATCGAATGGTGTTGCTTTCTCTTGTACACACTTCAAAGGCATTTCAGAGTTTGTGCCCTCAAGTTCATCTAGCCGAGAAGGGCATACAAGGCCCTTTCTGACTTTAATCATCATGAACTTGTTCACAGCTTCTAAAAAAAAAAAAAATCCTAGCATACTCCAAACCAAATTTAAATCTAATTTGCGAGATCTGACAAAACTTCCACCCAAACTGAAACAGCTTATATTGCACCCTCAACTAGAATGTTCAAAGTAAACATATGGCAGGCTTTAACTGTCCCCCACACAGGAAGACTAAACACTGTGTGTGTGTGTGTGTGCACGCGTGTGTGTGCATGCTTTGCTGTTAAATCATAAGCTCAGTGGCTGCAAGTCCATTTCACATGTTTCCCCTCAAGTAATCCATTGGCACCATGACTTAGAAAATCCCGCACATTTGCACTTGCAAAGGCTGTCACAGCTGACAGACTCTTGCAGTCTGTATTTAAGAAAAGGCTCTGAGTTCAACCTCAGAATTGCAGTAGCCAAACAACAACCACATTTATAGATTTTTCTCTAGGTCTGCAAGGCACTTCCGGAGAATTTAAAAGTTGACTGGCCTTCACCATTAACAAGAAACCTTAAAGACAGGTACTTGTAAGTATGTAAGAGGAATCCATTTGCTTCTGCTGTTTTATTTCTTTTTAAACAGTTGGGTTTCAATGCGGTGGAATAAAGAGTGTCCAATAAATAGCTAACTGTTAAGACTGGTCTGTAGAATTGGGGTACTCAATATGACATTTCTGAAACTCTGAATTTAAATTTCCTACAATATTTTGTAGATGCATTTCATGTATAGAAACACATTCCTTATGAATCTGGTAAGCATGCTTAAGTTAATTAGATTAGTGCAAACATAGGCGCATACAATCCCAGGTAAAGCAAGAGACATGGGTCTTGGTTTAGCCAGGCTTCCTAATCTCTGTGCTGGAATATTTTATGGATCTGGAGTTTTAGGGCTAAAACAAGGAATGTGATTGAGACTCAAGGTTAGGAAATGAAACACAGCAAAAAGAAAGGACTCTTGGAAAGGAGTGACCTAGAGTCCCTGCATGGACCCCGCACCCTCCCGCCACAGGGCCTACAGTGAGACAGCTACAGACCAGATCTGCCTTGGCCTCTGCCCCTCTGCCCTGCACAGCCTCCAGGAAGCATGAGTCTGCCCTCGCCCCTGCTTCTGCCCCATTTCTCACCATAGTTACAGTTATTTTGGAGTGCAATTTCTCTTGATTCACTCAATGGCTAAAAATGAATTGCTATCACAGACTGCTAGTAACCCCAGCCATACACCACAGCCATCTGCTGGTCAGGTCCCTCCGCTCCAATTCCCAGGACGTCAGCGGTTCCCAGGGACTCTGGCTGGGAGCTTCTGGCCCTCAGGCGGGGTGTCTGGCACTGGCTACGATGAGCAACACTGAGGCTTCTTCCTTTCTTTCCAGTTACAATACACCCAGCCTCATATGGTTAAGTCTCACAGGTCACATTAGAATTCAGACTACATAAAACATACTTCTCAGATAACAAGCTTCATGACAATGACAGGAATGAGGCGGGTTAAGAAGGGATGTTTTCCTGTTGTGGGGGATTTTGTTGAATGGGAAATTAGCAAGTTACCATTTTAGAACATTATTCCCTGGGAAAATAAGAGGCGTTTAAAACATGACAAGATAATTCTTCCCAGTAAGTTTGAGAAAGTAGAAAAATCCAATAGGGACACTTCTCTGTGAGTTTCTCAAAACGTGCAGGATGCTCGAGTGTGTTTCAGATCTCAAAAGGACACAGCATGAGCCTTGTGACTTGAATCCTTAAACATTCTTTACTTGAACTCATTTCTGCTTTTTACCACCATATGTGACAGGCAAACTGATTTCTAACCAAACAACATTTTGAAATGATTATTTTACATGACTAGCACTCAAGGATGCTGCCATATCATGTTGTCATATCTTAACTTCTCCCCATTGTGCAAGCACTCTGCAAAGTTTCCAATGTAATTTTGAAACAAAAAGCTACTGAATGCCAACAATCCAAAGCAATCATAAACATGATGACAAACACAGAAACAAAACCGAGTAGAGAAAGAGCGAATGATGACAACTCTGGGGGAGACACAGGAGAGACCCCTGGATGTGGAATCACGAGGCTGCCTCTCCCGTGCCCTTCCAATTCTGCCACCCTGGTGTGCATGTCGACACCCCGTCCCCTGGGTCACAGCATGTCGTCTGCAAATCCTTCCCATTTAGACTCCAAAAAGTCTCATTTGGGGCTCAGTTCTATTCTCTCACTGCTATTGCCAACATCTGCTCACTCTAGTTCAAGTTCTTTTCCGTTTGTGCCCCTGAATAATTTTCTGAAAGATTTTCTTCTGATTATCTGAGTAAATTCAGGAAGGACTTGATGAACTCAGTTCTGCTGAGCGCTTGCAGGGCTGGAGGCTATGGAGTGAACTGACTGCAGCAGGGCACAGGGGAGCCTTCTAGGGTGATGCAATATTCTAGGTCTTGAAGGTGGTGCAGGTTTTCACAGGACTGCTAGGGCCCTTCATCAAAAGTCAACCAACTGTGCACCTGAAAAGGATGAACTGTATACCTCTGCTAGGGACCACCAAAGGCCTGAGGTTTTTATCCTGCTTGCAAGCTGCCACAGTTCCATGCTGTCTGAGACTCTCAAGTCAGGGGCAAGGAATTCTATTACAGCACAGCAGGCAGCACTAGCAGCCAAATGTTGGTCCCATTGGCCCCAAGTGTCGCAGAGATGACATAGAGGAGGCCCAGGTGGATGGAGAACCTGCAAAGTGTGGGTTTGCATCACACCAGAGAAATCTTAAATGCAGGGCACATACAATCCTGCAAAAGTGCTCTTGGGGCCCAGTGCGGTATCCTAGCGGTTAAGGTCCTCACCTTGCATGCGCCGGGAACCCACATGGACCCGGGTTCTAATCCTGACAGCCTCGTTTCCCTTCCAGCTCCCCACTTGTGGCCTGGGAAAGCAGTCAAGAATGGCCCAAAGCCTTGGGACCCTGCAACTGCTTGGGAGACCTGGAAGAGGCTCTGGGCTCCTGGCTTCAGATTGGTTCAGCTCCAGCCATTGTGGTGGCTTGGGGAGTGAATCAACAGATGTAAGTTCTTCCTCTCTGTCTCTCCTCCTCTCTGTATATCTGACTTTGCAATAAATAATAATAATCATAATAAAAATAAAGGTATTCTCAGCCATACTGCCACATGGCTGTGCTGGAGAGAGCAAACGTATTATCCCCCTCTGGGGGATCTCTACTTTCTCCATCTTTCAAGGCCTTTGTGATAAAAGCATCCTTAGACAGTCTAGGACAAAGGCTGATACACACAGGCAGAAACGGGAACAAAACATGGCCAAAACAAGAGACCTGGTATGCATGAGAGAGACACAGAGGTCAAAGAAAGACCAAAAGCCAGGCACGCGAAGATGAGAAGGAAGAGGGAATATATACACATGCCCTGAGGCTGTAACATGCCTGATGACTGACATGCCTAGTAGCAATATCTTATTAGTGAGTTAGGAGAAGTAATCCGAAAAAGCAGAAGGAAGGCTTAGAAAGTTACGTGCTGAAAATCAAAGGAACTACTTTCAGATTTCAGGTGCAACAAGAAGTGGTTTAAGGTTGTATGTTTGCGTGTGTGCACATTCAAGGGCCACCTGATCCGGTTTACAGCTCTAAAAGACCCCTCTAAGCCCAGGTAACTCCGGTAACTCCAGGTATATGGTAATAACTATGGTTGTCGCTTCCCAACCAAGTTGATCTGATCATCCCCCTTCTGATAATTTCTAGGAAGGACATGTAACCCAGGCATGGCTGGGCGTGGTATCCCATGGACAGTGACCCTGGACAGACTCAGTGATATGCAGGGGATGGGACAGGAGCCCACAGTTGTCCTGAGACAATTCAGTGCTAAGCTAAGCAAGAAGGGGCTCTGCCTGGCCTCACTGGTCAGGCTGTCGCTTGCCATTGTGTCTACCACATGGAAAAGGGCTATCTGTGGATAGAAGGGAGGAAGTGGTAGCAGTCATTGTGGCACAGTTCACAGGATGCCTAGATCTCATCTCGGGGTGCTGGTTCAATTCCCACCTACTAGCTTCTCAGTGCAGCCCTCTGCTAACGCATCCGGGAAACAGTAAAGAACAGCTCAAGTGTTGGGGCCCCTGCCATCCACCTGCGAGACCCAGAAGAAGTTCTTGGCTTCTGACTTTGCCCAGGTCCAATCTCATTTGCTGTGGACATTTGGAAAGAAAACCAGCAGATGGAAGATCTCTCCTCTCTTCCTCCTTCCTTCCCTCTCAGTCCTCTGTCCTCTCTCCATATTCTCTCTCTCTCTCTCATCACTCTGAGATCAACAGGGGAAAGATTCATGGCACTATGGGGTTCTGGTCCAGGCAATGAGGTTTTGGTTCCTGCTGTCCTGTGGACACAACACCCAATTTCCTTCTCAACTCAGGCTTGGTAACTTCCCCTAACTCTGAGCTTGCTGGGTTTCTGACTTTCCCACCCCAAGAGTCCTCTCTAATTCCAAAATACTGCTTACCCTCAGTGCTTGGGTCTCTGTTTCCTTTTATTTCTGGCCTTCATTTCTCAAAGGACAGAAAAGAGGACAGAATTAGGAAAACACCGGGAATTCTTATGAACAGACATCCCAGACATCATCACAAATGTTTGTTTTTCCTGTTCTGGATTTGAAGACAAAGCGATGCAACTTATTGGTCATTAAACACGATCGGAGGGTGTTGTGAGCCAGTGTGCAGCCTGCTGAGTCCCTTTTCCTCGTCTCTGCAGGGAAGCAGCCCTTGGCATGGAAGCGTCAGCCTGCCACCCCGAGCACTCGTGTACAGAGGCAGCAGGGTGTCTAGGCATCCCCCAGAGACAGGATACACGGCTCAGTGCAGCACAAAAATATTGGGTTTGTGGATAACCGGAAAGGAAAAACCCTCCTTCCTCTTAGCTGATCAACAAACAACTTGTTACTATGCAAGTGTCTCCTACCTTTTTTCCTAGCTAAATATTATGATTTTTCTTTTTGCTGATATAAAAATTGAGAGAAAACTGGGTATACTTTTATAAAATTACAGTTTTAAATGTGTTTATTTATTTGTCTATTTAGGTGAGGAGAGAAAGAGAGAGAGAGAGAGAGAACCATCTATTGGTGAATCCCCCAAATGCCTGAAGTGGATAGGATTGGGCCAGGTCACAGCTGGCCACCGGGAACACAATCCAGGTCTCCCCGTGGGTAGCAGCAACTCAGTGACTTGAGTCATTGCTGCTGCCTTCCAGGGTCCCTTCAGGAGAAAGCTGCAGCCAGGAACTGAGCCCCCGCATTGAGGCGTGGGACACACGGGCTTAACTGCCAGTCTCAACAACTACTCTGTTAAACAATACTGTGAGCCAAATAGCAACATTGATCTGAGCTCTTCTTCAATCTATGCGGTCCTAACGTATAAACTCTGTGGGACTTGAAATACTTCATGTTCTGCAAACTATTAAGCTATTGGGCCCGGCGGCGTGGCCTAGCGGCTAGAGTCCTCGCCTTGAACGCCCCGGGATCCCATATGGGCACCGGTTCTAATCCCAGCAGCTCCACTTCCCATCCAGCTCCCTGCTTGTAGCCTGGGAAGGCAGTGGAGGACAGCCCGAAGCTTTGGGACACTGCACCCGCGTGGGAGACCCGGAAGAGGTTCCTGGTTCCCAGCATCGGATTGGCGCGCATCGGCCCGTTGCGGCTCACTTGGGGAGTGAAACATCGGATGGAGGATCTTCCTCTCTGTCTCTCCTCCTCTCTGTATATCCGGCTTTCCAATAATAATACAATCTTAAAAAAAAAAAAACTATTAAGCTATTAAGTACTTCATCCTGAACAATTTTGCAATCGTTGTAAACATCTGGCAACCACTTAATGCTTGGACAGTTAATCTCTGGAGACACACATTTCTAACATAAGAGACAGTGTTCTCAGAAAACAAGACACAGGGGTGAAAACTATGTCCCACTGAAGTTCCTTTAAAATGTCTTACTTATTTGAGAGGCAGAGTGACAAAGAGAGTGGAACAGAGAGAGAGAGAGAGTGAGAGAGAGAATCTTTCATTTACTGGTTCGTTCCCTAACGGGCCAAGCCAAAGCCAGGAGAACTAAACATCTAAGTCTCCCACAGTGATGGCAGGGGTCCAGTTACCTTGGGTGTCTTTCACTGATTTCCCACATCAACGAGAGAGCTGGATTGGAAGCACAGGAGTCGGGACTTGAACTGGATCTCCTACATGGGATGCCGACAACGCTAACATGCTGGCTCCCAATGTTGGTCCCTTAAAAAATGTATCAATTAAGACAGAATGACATGGACCCAGTGCAGCAGCCTAGTGGCTAAGGTTCTTGCCTTGTACCCGATGGGACCCCATGTGGACGTGGTTCATATCCTGGCTGCCCCACCTTCTTTCCAGCTCCCTGCTTGTGGTCTGGGAAAGCAGTTGAGGATGGGCCAAAACCGTGGGACCCTGCACTCATGTGGGAGACCTGGAAGAGTCTCCGGGCTCCTGGCTTCGGTGGTGCAGCTCTGGCCATTGCGGTCTCTTGGGGAGTGAACCAATGAATGGATCTTCCTCTTGCTCCTCCCCTCTGTATATCTGACTTTCCAATAAAATAAAATAAATCTTTACAGAAAAAGGTAGAATGACAAAAAAGGAGTGAAGAATGAGAAAAGAGAAAACATAAGCAAAGGAGAAGTAAATACATATACACTGAGTGATTATCACATACTTCCTATACATTTGTGCAAAAGAAGCAAGCAAAGGGGAATGAGCAGAAGACAAAGACTTAAGAGCAACTATTCATTCATTCATTCATTCATTCATTC
Source organism: Ochotona princeps (assembly GCF_030435755.1). Classification (NCBI taxonomy): domain Eukaryota; kingdom Metazoa; phylum Chordata; class Mammalia; order Lagomorpha; family Ochotonidae; genus Ochotona; species Ochotona princeps. The sequence continues at coordinate 16,064,504 of NC_080842.1, read as the reverse complement.
ATTCAGGGGAGCGCGAACGCAGTCCCCAACTGCCACACATTATGCAGCCGAGTTTCCCACATTTGGGGAAATCGCAGGGGTCAGCACATCCCAAGTGCAATGGATGAGCCTCGCCCTGGGAAAACCACCTGCGTGATCATGGCATCTCCCTGCCAGGCAAGTATAAGAGCAATGATTTAATAGAGATAAAGAATAAAGAGAAAGGGAAAAGAGATAAAATGTATACTTTTATGTTGGTTATTAATTTTAAAAAGATTCTTTGTGGGGGGGGAGGCAGAGTTAGAGACAGAATGAGAAAGAGAGGGAGGGAGGGAAGGAGAGAGAGAAAAATATATTTTTCATCCGTTGGTTCACTCCTTAAGTGGCTGTAATGACCAGGGCTGGTCCAGTGTGAAGTCAGGGACCAAGAACTTCATCTGAGTCTCCCACATGGTACAGGGACCCAAGGACTTGTGCTGTTTTCCACTGCTTTCCCAGGCACATTAGCAGGGAGCTGAGGAGGTGCAGCAGCTAGGACTCGAACTATCACCCATATGGAATGCTGGCACCATAGGCAGCAGCTTTATTCACTATGCCACAGTGCTGGCCCTTGTTTATTAACTTTGTATCTATTCTGATCAGAGTTCAAACCTGTATGTATGCATTCTAAAATCAATTGTTCATATAATTTACTATTCCTTAGTCAGTTGATTTCAACAAGTTCTAATTTCTGCTAGAACAACAAATGGAGTTAAAATTCAAAATAATAAAGTTAAGAAGGTTAAAATCTCTTGCTCTAGAAGTCTAGAATTATATGAATGTCATAATGTCATATACTAGGCAATGGAAAATTATTTAAAAGGAAAATTTCAGACAGCTCTACTTGTATGTAAAACATATGTTAAAAATCAAGGCATGAGAAATTGAAAATTTCACCAGAGAGTTGGGCTCAGAAGCAGACATTTGAAAAGTGTTCTCTGGCACTTAGGAGAACCATGTCCACTGGGGTTTGGTTTTAGCAGTTGTTTATACTCTGTCCACTGCTCACAATGCTGCCAACCAATCCCTTTTTCCTGTCTTAGGAAGAGCTAATTTTGTTGTCTGCTGCCAAAGGACTTTGATTATTCCAGACTCGCGTGGTTCTTCATGACCTCAGTGTGCACCTCAGGGAAGCACTGGAGCCACCAGAAGTCCCAAGGGGGCTCACCACACATGGACTGCAGAACCTCTTGCTGGAGCCGCTGTGGAATTATGCTGGGCTGGCAACACCACACTAAAACCCAGGCTAGCCCACGAGATCAGAACTGTAATAGGGCAGTCATCTTTACGCTCATGAAGCCACAGTCTAGTATGTGAGCAATTACCACAACTTCTCCCTGGACTCAGTCTCCCCTGCCTTGTTCCCATCGCCACATCCTACTCCCTGTAACACAGCCACAAGTCAGTGAGCCAGCAGCGTCCCCTTCTGGAGGCAACAGCAGGCTCTGCAGTAAAAGACGTTTGTGTCATTCCTGCCTGGTGGGCTATAGTTGTTTTTCCCCTAGGAGCTAAAGAACAGCAAATTAGAATTCCAATGCTGGATTAACTTTCTTCTAATATCTCTTTGATGATATTCCCTCCATGATTAAAAATAAATGCAAAAATAAACAACAACAACAACAAAAATCCCCACAAAACCACATCCTTCCAGGGACTTCCACAAGAAAAGCTAGCAGTTCTTGGTCTCTCGCCGAAGCCCTCCATAACGCAGTCCCGTCTTACATGCAGTGGTCACCACAGCTCAACTCCAATCCTCAGCTTCCCCTAAAACAATACACTCACTCTTTCCACGTGGGTCTTGCGTATAGTTCCTTATTCAGGTCTTTAATGTCTGTCATTGAAGTGTTCTACCGCCTTTTCCTTCCAAACTCTTGGCCAGGTTCAAAGTCTAATGTAGCTGCTTCCCTCTCCATGGCAGTTTCCTGGATAGCTACAGAAAGAAAAAAAAATCTGTCCCAGTATCTCTGCAGTCCTCAAATATTATGATCTCTACCATACATAGGGCCTTTGTCCTGCTACCATCTTGAACTCGCAAGTGTGAAAATTCCCAACTGGATTATATACTCGGAAGGTAATGGCTGAAATTCAATCTTTCTTTATATGTAGATAGTCCCTCAATGAGGAAGACTTACAATTTTTCAACTTTTTGATGTGCAAAGTGAGTTGCCTTCAGTGGGAACCGTATTTGGAGTTTTGATCTTTCCCCAGGCCACCACCACATGGTGCACTCATCTCCTGTGACACAGGGCATGTGACAGTGAATGAATGTACTTCTGGTCAGACCCATGATCACAAGGGAAAGCAGTCACCCTATAGAGTATCCTCCATTGCTGAGCTGGGATCTTCGATAGGTTAGGTGAATTCAACGTATGTTTTAAAGAATATATTTACTTATTTGGAAATCAGAGTTACACAGAGAGGAAGAAAGAAGCAGAGAGAGAGAGAGAGAGAGAGAGAGAGAGAGAGAGAGAATGTGCCATCTGCTGATTCACTTTCTAGATGGTCACAATGGCTAACACTAGCTGAGGCTAAAGGCAGCAGCCAAGAGCATCATCTGGTCTCCCATGTGGGTAGCAGAACTCAAACACCTGGATCATATTCTTCTATTTATTTATTTTTTTTTCAAGCCATCAGCAGTGAGCTGCATTGTAAGTAGAGCAGCTGGGATAAAAACTAGTGCCCATATGGAATGCCAGTGTTGCAGGGAGTGGCTTTACTTGCAGAAGGCCAGGCACTCAGCACATGATTGGCTTATGCTGTTTTCAATTTACAATAATCTTACGGGGATGCAATTGCACTGTGAGTCAAGAAGTATCTGTATATGTGCCAGTGCTGGGGTAGGGTTGAGCCTGGAGCATCTTTCAGTAACTAATTATAGAACAAATGAATCAATGAGCACCCTCTGCAAGCTAATTCTCTGTTCCAGACAGGCTGGCCCTCTACTCCCTGGGCTTAAATCCTCAGTGCTTCACTGGGGGTGGGGAGGGGCTTTTAAGCACTTGGAGGGGAGCAGAGCTAACAGAGACTCCCCCAGCCTCATTTTGTGTTTTACGAATTCCTGCTCCAGGAGAAGCCTGGTTTATCGATACATCCAACGGGACACTCAATGGTCACATGTTTATAATGAAAAAACTATAAATGTTACACATTATTTCCTATACCTAAGAAACAGTATACAAAAAAAGAAACAACTGCCTGAAATTTTGAAGACATCCTCAGACTATAATTCTAAATGGAAGCACAAGTTAAACAGGACAGCTAAAAGGCTTATAAAAATTACTTAATTATAGAATACGTAGCGTTTTAAGACCTTCTCATGAATACCACTATGTGATTTTCAGGAACAAGTTACCCTGCAAACTATCACTTAAGTACATATTTTAGTCACAGCAAAACAGTAAAAACATTTTGATACAGTGTTTACTCATCCTGTACAACTATTTTCAAGCACTGCTTTCCCACAGAGTGCGAAAAGAAACTCTCATTTTATATCATCACAGATTTAAAAGGAATCAGTTAGGTTTACTAAGGTGCACTTTGCCAAAATGCCTCATATTCTTCGCCTTACAGTAACAGCAGAAAACCACCAACCTGACTCATCTGGAGACTCCAGGGATGCTTCTGGGCTTTGTGAACCATGGGGGTCGCCACCCTCAGAGAGTGACAGCTGTTCCTTGGGACAATGTTCCTCGTGTAATGGAAATGAAAACCAGTAGGAGTGACATCAAATAGCAATGTCCCTCACACGACCAACCCCTGTGTGAGTCTCTGAAGGGAATCCAGGCCCTGTCAGGAAGGAAACAAACATGTCATTGCCTATGATCCATATCACCAGCCAGCCACAGCCCAAGTGGTCCCCTGGACCTACGCACACATTCCCCACAGAGGAACACATGGAATATGCCTAGTACTATAAGAGCAGTTCATAAATCAATTGTAAGTTTCCTTTAAAATAATGGTACTTTTCTCCCAAATTAAATGGAATAAATTCAAATTACTCCTGAGAAAATTAGAAACATGGAAAGCCAACTTTGAGTTGAGTGGTTTAATCAAAGGTGTACTGACACTTTTGGACAATATTCTCCAAATGAATGAAATAATCCCCACATGATTGGAATGCTCAATATTTTATTGTTCACATTTTTCTTCTTTTTAAGATAATGATTTGATTTACTTAAAAGGTATAATTACAGAGAAAAAGAGAGATAGAGATCTTCCACCTGCTGGTTCACCCACAAAATGAGTACAATGGCTGAGACTGGGCAAGGCCGTAGCCAGGAGTCAGGACTTTCATTCAAGTGTCCCCTGTGGATGCAGGGAACCAAGAATTTGTGCCATCTTGCATCGATTTCTCAGGCCCAGGGAGCTGGATCGGACATGGAGCAACCAGGACTGGAACCGGAGTCCGAAGAGGATGTCAGCACTGCATGTAACAGCTTAATGTGCTATGCTACCCAAGTTTCTCATGTTTCTTTTCTTCATAGAAGAGTTTGTCATAACTCGCACAAAGTCTCTTAAAGAAAAAGCAGCTGTCATAGAGAGGTATTCATATGTGAGTGAGAGAAATCGGTCGTGGTGGAAAAAGTCCATCCTTCAATGCCTCAGACCTTATATGCTTGCCTGAAAAAAAGGTACTGAACAGGGACCATAACTCAAAGTTACCTCCCTGGTGTCTGTATATCATGTGCCTCTCAGCACCTGCAGTGACACTGGGGATAGCAGGGAAGGATGCATGTGACCTCTGGAACATTCCACCTGCACCTGGGATTGAGCACTATTTAAGAGTCACGCATTTCTCTGGGCTTTAGAAACTGACACACACACTTCAAATTTTTTTTGAAAGGTACATTTGCAGAGAGAAGAAGAGACAGAGAGAGATCTTTCACCCACTGACTCACTCCTCAAATGGCTGCAACAGCTGGAACTTAGCTAAATCTGAAGCCAAGATCCAGGAGCTTCTCTGGTGCAGGGGCCCAAGGACTTGGAGCATCTTGCTTTCCCAGGCCATAAACAAGGAGCTGGATTAAAAATAGAGCAAATAGGATATGAACCAGCGCTCATATAGGTACCCGTATGTAGTGCCCTATTGAGCTACTGTGCTAGCCCCTCATCACACACATTTGACCCCAAGGCATCTCTTCATCCCAGGAGGTATAGGATCTGTGCTAGTGGGAGCCACAGAGGCTACTTTTCTTTTTCTTTTTATTTTTTTATAATTTTTAAATTTATTTTTTATTCATTAATTACATTGTATTATGTGACACAGTTTCATAGGTACTTGGATTCTCCCCACCCCTCCCCAAACCGTCTCACCATGGTGGATTCCTCCACCTTGTTGCATAACCACAGTTCAAGTTCAGTTGAAATTCCCCCATTGCAAGCATATACCAAACATAGAGTCCAGCATCTTATTGTCCAGTCAAGTTCAACGGCTTCTTAGGTATACCCCACAGAGGCTACTTTTCACAAAGTGTATTAAAGAAAGATGCTGAAAGAACCATCAGAGTGGCTCATCTTTTCTCATGCAGTTAGAGTCCACTTTAATTACAAAACAGATGGTCTCTGTTTACTGAACCTTGTGCCAAGCCAGCCACTAAAGGTGTTCCACTTGGATTTACCGTCCAGGTCTTTACCTGGCCCAGTGGCTGTCTATACACCTTCCCTGCAGGCATGAGTGCCTAAAGCATTTTCCCTCTCAGCTACTGGGGCCAAGTTTTCAAAACCCCAGTAACAACAGCTAAGGAAGGCAATGGCAGACGGTGTAAAAAGCATGTGTGGGTCACACGGTTGTTGGGGTGGAGGTGGCAGGCTTTTCTGCATGCTTAAATCCTGCTCTTAAACACCAACACATGTGAGCATCCTCCCTTAGGTTTCCTAAATTGCCTCTGTCTAAAATATCTGAATCTCATACATCGGTGAGAGCAGATAAAACAGGGAGGCATCTATCTACCAACAGATGAATGCTAAGGAGTTCTTCTATTATATGAGTAGTCAGTGTTGAAAGGAATGCCTTCTTTTTTCCTTCTTTTTGTTCTCCCCAAAGATTTATTATATTTATGTAACAGAAAGAAGAGGAGAGAAAGGGAGAGAAATCTTTTATGGTGGGACACATACCAAATGGCCGTAGGAGCCAGGTCTGGGTCAGACAGACAGGCAAACACACACACACACACACACACACACACACACACACACACTCTAATATGGGCCAGGCCCTGTTGCAAGCATTTAATGCACACTAACTCACTGAATCTGTATGATGTAAAGACTACAGCTTCTCCCTGCTTATAGGTACTGAGTACCTGAGAGGCATTCAAGCCCAAGGTTACATGGCTAGCAAGTGGCAGTCATGATTTGATCCCAGAATGTTTGACCCCAGAATTCAGTCTTTTCTTTGGAAAGATTTATTTATTTTGATTGGAAAGGCAAAATTGACAGAGAGAAGAAGAGATATCTTTTATCTGCCAGCTTACTCCCCAAGTGGCCAGGATGGCCAGAGCTGTGCCAGGCCAAAAGCAGGATCCAGGAACTTCTTTCTGGGTCTCCCATGAGGGAATACTGGGTCCCAAGGATGTAGGCCATGTTCTGCTGTCTTCCCAGGTACATTTGCAGAGCCTTGGATTAGAAGTGGACAGCTGGATCTTGAACTGGTGGCCATATGGGATGCCAGCGCCATAGCTGGAGGCTTAGAACTACTATTCCATGATTCTGGCCCCGCAGAATTCACATTCTTTCTTCTTCTTTTTTTTAAGATTTATTTGTTTTTATTGAAAAGTCAGATATACAGGGCCTGGCGCGATAGCATAGTGGTTAAGGTACTCGCCTTGCATGTGCCAGGATCCCATATGGTCGCCGGTTCTAATCCTGGCAGTCCTGCTTCCCATCCAGGAAATGTACAGGGAGACAAAGAGGCTGGAGTTACCAAAACTGAAAGGGACAAGGATGGATTTTCCTTCAGGGCCTGTGGAGGGAGCACAACCCTGCTAACAACCTAAGCAGCTAGAAGTAAATTTCAATTGTTGGAGACCACCTGGTTTGTGAACATTATTACAGTAACCCTAGGAAAGAAACAGAGATGGTTTGGCCATATGACCTGGATGCAGCCAGTCAGGAATATGCATCCTGACCTCTGAACCCAAAGTAAGTCATTTCAAAGGCAAACTATGAGGGTGTGCAGGAACAAAGATGACTCTGCAAACTCAGGGTCCTCCTTCTTAGATGATCTTGGCTCCTACCTATCTGGCAGCCTCACTTGATGCCACACAGTTCCCCCACCCCAGTAGAGTCCAGAAAAATGCCTTTCTGCTTATGACATCCAGAGTTAGCTTCTGTCCATTACAATTCAAAATTTGATTAAATTAAAAATACTGGCAGCCGTTGCAGTCTAATGTGATCAGAGAAATATGACGATTCTGGAAAGCATCATTAATATTCCAGAAAGGGAATCTGGCAGTCAGTGGCATGCAGTGGTAAAAAGCTAATGTAATGAATGACCAGTGGTTGCAGGAATTAGATATCCACTCAGGGCAAGGGTTTGGGTCACTGTGCTTCAAAGTATGAAGGGCATGAGGAATTCAAGAAGGTGATAAGGCACTTGAATAGTGCAAGAAAGAGAAAAATACACTCAACACATTTCATTCTATTTTTTAAAGACTTATTTTATTTTTATTGGAAAGTAAGATATACAGAGAGGAGGAGAGGCAGAGAGGGAGATTTGTCTATTGATTCACTCCCCAAGCGGCCACAACGGCCGGAGCTGAGCCGATCCGAAGCCAGGATCCAAGAGCTTTTTACGCGTCTTTCATATGGGTGCAGGGTCTCAAAGCTTTGGGCCATCCTTGACTGCTTTCCCAGGCCACAAGCAGGGAGCTGGAAGGGAAACAGGGCCACCAGAACACAAACCTGCACCCATATTGGATCCCAGCAGATACAAGGGAAAGATTCAGCCACTAGGCTATTGTGATCAGTCCCAAAGCATTTCATTCCCAACTCACAAACTTGAATCTCTTATCTCTTAAAGCAGCTGTAAAGACGCTCCTAGAGCACACACACCATGACATCCGCTCTGCCTCCTACTGTCCCCAAATTTATAGTAAGTCATTTTTCTGCATGCTCCAGAAAGACAATTAGGAAGCAAACCCAAAAGGCTTAGACACCCAAATTATAATTATAGTTGTTGAATTTAGAAAGCAATGATCTGGGCTAAGCATCCACACATACGGATGCTTATGGTGACTCACAGAGAAATGTAATTTTAGATTGCATGGAGTTGATCAATATGGGTGCACTTACCAAGATACCGGATTCACAGTGGCAACCTAGGTAAATGAAGACAGTTTTAGAAGCTTGCTTATCTGGCATATGCAAACCTGGACTCCGCGGCTGTCTGAGCTGGGGCAAGCTGTCACAAAATTCTTGGTCAAGGACCAGCTAAGGTATGGCAGGATGGCCTGTTTTGTGCCATGTATTGGGTACCAGAGGGGGTGGTTATGGAACAGAAATAATCTGGGGAAGTGTCCTATTGATAGAGCTCTCAGAATTGCTCACAATGGCTAAGCTGACTTTCTTCCTCAACTCTCCAGGGCTTGTCCCTTTGGGAGCAGGAACACAGCGACTATGTTGGCAAGGATGAAGGCTGCCCATGTGTCAGTAACCCAGTTCTCTCCCGTCCAGGGTGGTCTTATTCTCTCTGCGGCTCAGGGCTCAGTCGACCAGCAGCAGTAACAAACCCCGGGACCGTACACAGTGCACCAAGAGCACTGCTACTTGTCTGAGAGCAGGTTGATGATCTGGGGAAGCGACCGCTAGAAGGTAAGGCAATGGAGTAGATGCTCCTCTGAATTTCCATTTTCTTTATTGGCCTATCATTTTTCTAATAGTAACACCATCTGCTAGCAACACTGCCAGGAGGCTCTGTAAGGAATCTGCCCAGCCTTGCAGCTTCCCTCAAGGTGTGGCCAATGAGAGGGATAAGCAGGAAAAGGAGGTCAAGTTACTTACCTCTTCAGCTTTCCCTAGGGGCCCTAGCTAAACAATGGCTTTGCTCAGCACTTGCAGATTACAGCTCCTGTTGGGCAGCCCTCCCTAACAGCCTTCCTCCTTTCCCCTTCAGGTTTAGCTAGGGACATGGCTTCCTGTCATCATCCAACCAGGATGCTTCACCTTCCCTTGTGACTTTCTCTTAACCTTGCCAACACTCAGTAAGCAGGCCTTTCACAAGACTCCGCAGTAACACCTTCAGAGTGCACCACTTCCTGCAGGAACCTGCTCTCAATAAACTAATAGATAGCATCTTACACAACATTGCTTCTGCCTGAGAAATTCACTTCTTGGTGAAAAAAAGTGAAGTTGCAAGAAGGCCCTATCTCTGGCCATTCTATGCACAACCATCTGCAGATGTGTGGTGTTTAACAGTGCGTACACCCTCGCCACATGACCTTTGCTGCAGCTAATGAAAGTGAGCCTGAGATCCTTCATTCATAAACACTCTCATTTTTGAAAATTTCCCATCATCAAATTAAGGTTCCAAATTTCATTCTCATTGAAAGTTTACCCCCAGTTTGGGCCTAGCTGCCATCAGCAAACTTGCAGTGGGGTCGTTGGAGCCAGGAGGTCTCTTCTCTGGGCGTTCCTTGCACCTCAACTCCAGTTTGTTCTTACATAGCCCTTTTCAGGTCTAATGTGATGGAGGCTGGCAAGGAGGGACCAGAAAGAGCTGACAGCATTGCTTTCTGGGCAGGAAATACTTTTAATGGTTCTTCTGGGATGTTCCATTGCTTCTCTGCAGACCCTCATGGCTGAAGACTTCTCCTGGACTGTTTCTTGCTAGGATGACAGACAGCTGTACTGACTGTTTATGCCAGCAGAGACAGTTCCCTCGGCAGCTGCTGATTCAGCCATACACCTCCAATGTTTTTCACCTGCAGACTGCATGAAGCATACCTGAGCCAGTATCACCTGTCCTGTGTGGCCTGCATCTCATCCAAGGAAACTTGCACTGGGCTCCATCTTCGATGAAAGTTCCAATATTTACCAAGCAGTAACTGTCTGCAACCATGGGTTGCTTCTATGAGCTTTTAGATTTTTCAGGTGTACCCTTGACCGTGGAACACTATATCCTCTCAATCACAGAAGGCACATTCCCAGCTTTCTGTGTGGTCTTCTTCAAGGTCTTGCTATTTGCCAAAAGGATGGGGGATAACACCTCCCTCCCTTTTCCCACGATGTCACGTGTGTCGTGGCAAAGGAATGGGGCATCCATGGCATGTCCTTCAAGCCTCCCCCAAATAAATCCACTTTCCAGGGTCAAAGTCTTTCATCAGGAGTGTTGGGGTAAGAGTCATGAAGTCAGACATCTAAGTATTCAGCTGTGAAAGGGAATGAAATTCTGACACAAGCTACAAACGTGGATAAATCTGAAAGATGCTATGTGAGGTGAAATAAGCCAGGCACAAAGGGACAAACACGTGAGTCATCTTATGTGAGGTTCCCATAGCAAGTCAAACTCATAGGCAGGGATTGGAAGGAAGGTTGCTGGGAGCGGGAGTGGGTGGTGGGGAATGTGCTGCTTAGTTTTTATAATGAAATACCCGAGGAAGGCTAATAGGTTTATTGGTCTGGCCTGTGAAGAGGCCAGGGCATCATGTGGCAGGAGATGGAGTGTGTGCCTGTTCATGTCAAAGTGTTCTCTTCCAAAGCCACTGGGATTCATTCATTGGAACTGTATCAAATGATCCAATCTGTCTCAGTCCCCTCTCAGTCTCCTGACCTCTAAGTACCATCCATCCCCCTCTGAGAACCATCAACTCCAGATGATGGGGCTCAAAACCCTGTGTTCAGGAAGAATCATATGCTATGGCAGAGCAATGAACTTGAGTTTGCTGGGCCAGTGTTTCATCTTGAAAAGTTCTGATGACCGATGTGTTACTGGCTACACAACACCATGAACATGCCTAATGCCATCCAGTGTACATTTAAGGGTCAAAATGGTCAGTTCTATGGTGTACACGTTTTATCTCAATTTAAAAGAAATATTTTTAGATGCTTCTCCAAGTTTGGCTCAGGACAGACCATGAGAGCAACCAGCACATCATGCACAGGAGACTGTGCCTGTGAGCAGGTCCCTGGCTCCCCTCTCCCAACTCTCCCTTCTGCTTTGTGTTAGGGGGCAGGGCTCTACAAACAACACTGCTGCTTTGCCCAGTGGCTCTGCTCTCAGGGGAGACCACAGGGAACCCGGCAGGCCAGAGGAGGGGGGAAGGGGACTGCTCCTCTCTGTTTACTTCCTGTTCCTGCCAGTTGCCCAACAACAGCCCTTCCCTGGCAGCAGCCTTCCTTTCCAGTAGCAGAAGGTTCTAGTCCAGCTTTTTCGCTCTCCCTGAACCATACTTTCTGCACACCCCCAAGAGACACCGTGTCAGCCAAGCAAAGCTTTTTCTAAGACACCTGTGTCTTAAGTTCTCAGGACCCCGCCATTTTCCAGGTTTTTCCCACCTCCAATTCTGGAGGTCTAAGTTCATCTCTAAGGTGCCTCCTCCAAGTTTCTGGGTTCCCATAGGCCCCTGTGTTCCTCAACCATAGCAGGGCAACTGCTTCCTGCAGTGGCTTTTGCTGTGTGCATTGCCTCATTTGCCTCTTTCTGCAATGTCAGTCCTCTCACGTGTGTGAGACCAACACCTTACACTAAATTCTCTGTTGATCAAGCTAGTGTGCATTCTGTACTTCTACATTCAGGACCCTGACTAATGCAACTGTATTTTTGCACCACCATGGAACAAATGAAAACAAAAAAAGGTTTCCATTTCAGAATCCTGTTCCAGTTACTTATTGTCTATCCTGCCCCAATAGTTTGCAAGCATCATGAAATTGATATACTTTTTTTTTTTGGCTCACTGATAGATAGCCATAATTTGGAACACAACCTGGCTCACAACAGTTATCTAATCCTATTCATTGGATAAAGATAGAAGAAATATTTCACTTAAGCCTAAAATACACAATAATTTTGTTTATAAAATATGCTTAAAACATATAAAAGTTATAATCACATGCAGATAGGAAGATAAGTAGTTGAAATTCACAAAATTCTCTTTGTACCAAATTTTTTAGCAGTGTTCATTTTCTCCACCCACCTCTTTACTCATTTTTTTGGTTGGTGGAATTTCTCCATATTTTTCCTGAACACTAGAACCTGTTATCCATAAGGTAATCGTTAAGTCAATAAAACACTTTATAATATCAAGTATACCCTGGATGTTATACTAAGATGCTATAACGACAAGTTCTTTTTAGGATTTTTCTTCATTTTGACAAGTCCATTTTATTTTTTTCTCCATTTTGATAAGTCTGTTTTAAATGCAACTCATAAAAGTTCAAAGCATTGAAACGGCAATATAATACAAAACTTCACACCTCATAACTCTTCAACATTAGGGCTCACAACATTAGGCTCTGATGAGAAAATACTGGGAAAAGAGGACCTACATTGCATGACAAGGTCTGCTTTTTCTGGCAACATGACCTTGGATGAGACAGTGAGTTTCTCCAGGTTCCTATATTTCTCTATTTCTAAGACAAATAAAGGAAATTTCTAGAGAACACTTCTTCTTTTTATGTATTTGAGAGACACAGAGAGATTGTCCATCTGCTAGTTCTCTTCCCCAATAGCTACAACCAGGCCAGGTTAAAGCCAAGAGCCCAGAACTTCATCTGTGTGTTCTACATCTACATCCACACGTATGGCAGGGACCTAACTACTTGGTTCACCTTCTGCTGTCCTCCAGGGACTGCACTAGTAGGAAGCAGGAATCAGGAGCAGGAGCCTGAATGAGGACTTCAACTGAGGCACATAGATATGGGACACAGTTGTCAAAACCGATAGTTTAACCATTTGGCCAACACTAACCCATGTTCCTCTTTTGTTGTTTTTGTTTTTAAATTAAAGTTTTTTTAAAAAAACCTATTTGAAAGAATTACACACAGAGGGAGAGGAAAGGAGAGAAAGAGATCTATGTTCTGGTTCATTCCCCAAATAGCCACAACAGCTAGGGGCCAGAAGCTTCATCCAGATCTCCTGTATAGATGGAAGGGACCAAAAGACTTGGGCCACCTTTCATTAATTTCCCAGGTGCCTAAGCAGACAGCTGCATCAGAAGTGGAGCAACCGGGACTTGACCCAGTACCCATATGGGATGCTGGCATCACAGGGGAAAGCTCTATCTGTTATACCACAACCCTGGCTCCCTAGTTCCTCTTTCAAGACCCATATTCCTAATATAAATATGTGCTTCAACATCACCAAACCACAACAGAACTTTCAAGCATTGACAGCCAATATGTGGACTTAAATTCCTTCTAATCTCAGTTCCCAAACACTTTACCCTTTGGAAACTGAGGCAAGGTGTGAGGCGACCGACAGTTTGTGAGCAGCCTAACAGCAGCCTTTTGTGCCAAGTCCAACTTGCCTTTCCAAATGAAGTCATACATTTCTATGGTAATACTTGTTAAACTTGGTTGGATGTCTTTAAAACTCTACTCTGTGAAATAACATTAACATTGATACCGGCATTAACCATCTAACCATTGTAATATTTTGTACATCTGAAGTTCAAGGAAGTCAGCTCCTTTCTTTCACTAACATGTACAGGTGCAAGACAGCCCAGAAAACACCTGTTTGAGATCTGAAGATGGAGCAGAGGAAACCTGGCTCCCATCACTGGGCCAGTCTGTGAACTGGGATCTTGGTGCAACGGAAAGTGGACTTCAAGTGCCACCCACACTTCCTCTTCATTGTTAGGCTGTCAGGTGGCCTAACAGCCTAGAAACAAAGGGAGAGAACACAAGAAATACAAGTGTGCATGAAGCAATGGACCTCAGAACCTAAAGTTTAAAGGCAGTGAAAGAACATGCTGGTATGTTTAATCACAGCAGATGTCTACAAAAGTTGACAGCAGATTTTCCTATCTTTTCCCCTGAAGTTTGTTCACAGAAGTAAAATATAATTTGCATATACCTGGAAGAAACCCAAGTACACTTGGATCTATTACCAGGAAAGGCTCAAAGGGGAGCAAAGCTCAGCCTCAGTGGGGAAGACTGAGAGGGTCTCCTGTGTGTGTGTGTTGTTTATATAAATAAACACAAAAGCAGCAACATGGACTCACCAGCCTATGTCAGCCTAATAGTAGACAGCACTTTCTGTGCCATTCATTGAAGTTCATGTTGTGTATCTGTCTCCATTGGCTCCTCTACTTTGTGATTTGTTGCACTTTGCTTAAAATCAATCAGGCAGCTGAGTCTGTTGGAAGCCTATCTAAGCTCTGAAGAACACTTTCAGGCCTCCCTGTACTGAGCACGCAGAGGCTGTCCTGGCTTCAGACTGTAATCTGGATGCTGGGGAGGGCTGGCTGCCCCTTATCTCCTAATACGTCCCTGGGTCCTTGAACCCAGCACAGCAGCCTTCTCTTTCGGCCTGAGTTCCCTGACAGTGCTCCTGGGTGTTCATTGCCGGGTTAGTTCTGTTTCATTTTACTGAGCCCCTGAGTCTCTTGGAGTTGTCTGTACGGCTAAGCAAGTCATACCTGCTTAACATCCGTGACAACTAGTGCAGGGGTGTGGTCTGGATCTGTGTATTACTTAGGTAATATACAGTTCTAAGTAAGTGGCACAATTAGGAAAACTGAGCAGAAGTAGGAAATACGTTGGTTAAAAGAAGGAAGGTATCCTGTGCAGGCGGCTTGCATTGTATTTTAGAATAAAGTCTGCTTGACATTTTAAGCTTTCCTGTGGCAGCAAACTGTACTCCTCTTAGCAGCAGGAGTTATTAAGTCTGTGCCCAGAATAATCCAGACTGCTCTGGAAAGTTACATTTTCTTTTGTTTTCATATTCCATTTTATCACTGTGTTTGCTTCTTCAGGGTAAGTCTGTGTGTAAAGATACAAAGTCTATTATTTCAGACTTGAAGTTACAAACACAGTTTTTAACCTTCAAGGCATTTCATCACAATCGACTTTAAAAACAAACCAAAAAAAGAAAATGAGCAATAATACAGAGTTCTGATTTTAAATTAAAAAAGAAATAAGACCAGACATTCAGCCTGAAGTTCCTGCGGCAAGACAGAACTATTTCTTGTGAATGACTACACAACACTTAATGGAAGCTAGGATGCCATTAATTTGGTCACATACAGTTATTTTACCTATTGCTAATAAAGTTGAGGATAGGCCATTGTTTGTACCAGCAATGTCAGGACACAAACAACAGAATGATGGACTTATGACTGCTTCTGAATGACTATATTAATGTAATGATATGGGGGAAATAAGTTGAAGAGAGAGAAACTGGGGAGGGTGTAAGAGAAATCCCAGAAACTATGGAATTGGACCATAACAGTAAAAATAAAATAGGGGGAAAATAAATTATATTTATAATATCAAAAGCAAGAAAATATTTTAGAATAAATACTGTAAAACAAAATAAAAAGAATTAATTAATTTTTTAAATCGCAAAGTCAGATTTACAGAGAGAAGGAGAGACAGGAAAATCTTCCATCCACTGGATAGAACAGACAGAGCTAAGCTGATCCAAAGCCAGGAGCCAGGGACTTCTTCCAGGTCTCCCACATGGGTGCAGGTTCCCAATGCTCTGTGTCTGCCTCTACTGCTTTCCTGGGCCACAAGTAGGGAGCTGGAAGGGAAGTGGAGCAGCCAGGGTAGGAACTGGGGCCCATATGGAATCCTGGTGCATGCAAGGCAAGGACTTTAGCATTCAGTAAGATATAGAAATGTTTTAGTGATGATTACTTGCATGTAATAGAAAAATGTTTCAAATAAACAGTTTTCCCTTCACTTGGAAAGTAGTCAGTTATTTCTCAATCTCCCATCCTAATGGATGGATGAAAATACGCATAACACTAGGACAATTTTCAAACCCCAAAATAATGTGGTGAAAAGTTAACAATTTGCCAACTGAGGTGACAAGATGCGCCTGGCCTGCAACACACACAGACTTGGTTGCAGCTGATTTGCTTGTAGCTTACAAGTGGTGGGATTTCTGGTACCTGCTGCCCTTCGGGGATCACTCACGCTATCGCAGCATGCTATTCACAGAGCTACCTGTGGATGCCAGACAGAATATATGATCTTAATGAGAATGAAAAGCTTCCGTGCGCACATACTGCCATCACATTTCAGAAGGTCTATGTCTATTTTAACAAGTAAAGACCATGGCCATATGAGCAGATAAGATATCATCTAGTACTTTGAAAAAATAAATATATATTTTGCTCCACATTCTGCCTGTGAGCCCTACATATGCTGCACACAGTTGAACGCATCTAAATGGCTTTATTTTAGGGGCATAATGTATGGTCTAGTCCCGTTTGCCCAAAGTGATGCAGTAACCATATTCCTTGCTGGAAAAACAAGAAGAGTTTCGGCTGCTTTTCTGCCACTTTGATGCAAAAAGAAAGGTCAGGCTGGAAGCTGCAGCTATGATGGGTGGCTGGAGAAAGCCACGGTGCCAGTCAGAAAGACTTCCTCAGGGATGGATATGCCTTGCCATTTTCGCTGGCTTCAGGTATTTTGGTAGATTCTGTGAGCTCTGAGCCAAGACTTTTTTTTTTTTTTTAAGATTTATTTATTTTTATTGGAAAGGCAGATCTACAGAGATAAGGAAAGACACAGAGAAAGATCTTTTGTCCACTGCTTCACTCCCCAAGTGGATGCAATGGCTGGAGCTAAGCTGATCCAAAGCTAGGAGCCAGGAGCCAGGAACCAGCTCCAGGTCTATCACATGGGTGCAGGGTGCCAAGGCTTTGAGCTTTTCTCCACTGCTTTGCCATGCCACAAGCAGGGAGCTGGATGGGAAGTGGAGCAGCTGGCATACGAAGCGGCGTCCATATGGGACCCTGGTGCATCCAAGGCAAGGATTTAGCCACTAGAGCATCACTCCAGGCTTTGAGCCAAGTGTTTAACCAGATGGTAATCAAGAAAGTTGTGTGCTCATAAATCCAACTGGGTGCATCTGCTGTCCCTGCTAAGAGCATGGGTAGAATTTCCACACTTCAGGTGCAGCGTCTCTGATCTCATGTTTCTGCTGGGATTCGTGCCATAAGAATTGCCCTTTTTTGAATCATGGAGCTGCGTTCTGTATCACTTGACTCAGCATCACCCAGCCCTTTAAGCTAACAGCAGTCCCTGTGCCAGGTTTGTGGTGCACAGGGTTAAGTCACCACCTGCAATGCTGGCATTCCATTGGCACGCCAAATCTAGTCCTGGCTTTTTCACTTTCAGCTCCCTGCAATGTGCCTGCGAAAGCTGCAGAGGGATGGCTCAGTGGTTGGCCCTCTGTCACCCACATGGGAGAGGAAGATGGAGTTCCAGGCTCTAGGTATTGTAGCCACTTGGGGAATGAACCAGACTGGAAGATCCTTCTCTGCCATCCTGTCTTTTAAATACATAAAAAACACTGTTTTAAAGGTATATCCTGAAGTTAAAACATTTTACACCTTCTACTTTAGCACCAAGTTCCTGTTAATTTTCTAAAATATCCATATTTCATACAATTTTTTAATTTATTTATTATTTTTTTTCATTAATTACATTGTATTATGTGACACAGTTTCATAGCTACTTGGATTCTCCCCACCCCTCCCCAAACCCTCCCACTTTCATACAATTTTAAAATAGCATGTTGCATTGGCATGATACTTCAGTTACATCCATTGAACCAATACTGATGTAGTATTAACCAACGTTCATAGCCTATGTTAGGATTCATGCTTTGTATTGTATTGTTCTTTTGCCAAATGCTCCATGCACCAGCCAACACATTAGCATGCAGAACAATTTCACCACCCTGAACAAGCCATGTACCCAATCCCCTAGCAGCCACTGATCTTTTCTTCCTTTCTTTTTTTTTTTTTTTTTAACTCATCTCCACAGTTTTGTATTTTCTGGAATGTCAGAGTAGAAATTACAGTCTATAACCTTCTTTTAGCTGACATGGGTATTTAAGGTTCTCACTTTTTCCCCACAGGTTAATGTTAAAAAACAAACAAAGCTTTATTTGAAAGGGGGAGGGAGAGAGAAAGAGAGAGAAAGAGAGAGAGAGAGAGATCTTTCATCTACTTCAAAATGGTTACAATGGCCAGTATTGGGCCAAGATGAAGCCAAGAAAGAAGATCTTCATCTAGAACTCCCACATGGGTAGCAAGCACGTGGGCCATCTTCCACTGCTTTCTCAGGAACACTCACAGGAAGCCTGATCAGAAGTGACGCACCCTGTGACAGGAACTGGAGCTCATACAGGATGTCAGCATCGTAGGTGGTGGTTTAACTCGCTGTGTCACAATGCTGTGTCCTCTTTCCCTCCCTCCCTATCACTTGAAAATATCCCACTGCATGTCTCCACTACTTTGTTTTCATTCACCAATTAAAGGACACCTTGAGTTTTTCCAATTTGGGGCACTTATAAGTAAAACTATTACCAACATCCTTGTGCATGTTTGTGTATGAACTTACCCTTAAGTTTTCAGTCTTGGCTGAAATGGGTATGGTCCAAAGCGAGCATACTTGAGGAAACTGTTGACACAGGGCTGTAAGATAACTCACTTAGCATCATTTTTCTGAACACTCTTTACCTGTTTGGCCATCAGCTTCTGCAGATGTCTCTTCTGGAGATAGTGAATACTGATGACCAATAGTTGACCAATTTCCTTCTGGATGAATGAGTTTCTTTTGTGGATTCGAGAGAGCTGACGCTATCATAGTGACTGAAAGAAGGGGAAGGATTTATTCCGGTAAGCAGGGTATGTCCTTATCTGTTCTAGACATGTCAGGCTTACTTGAGAGGACTAGAAACTGTGGAGGTGAGCTTACTTTAAGTGGAGAGTTTGCTGCCTCTACTCTTCCATAAAGGGTTTTTCTAGGTTGAGATCAGACACTCTGGAGTTCTTGACATTGACATTCTAGCATCTACTCTCCTAGCCCAGGCTGGAATGTTTTCCTCTGTACCTGGAAGATTCACATTGCACTGTTGCCTGTGTCCTTTATTTTCAGTTTCCAGAACAACAGGTGGCTATTGGTTCTGTTCCAGTAAAAACAAGTTCATGGCACCCTGCGTTCCAGAGATGATTCTGGTCCCACGGAGGATTCTGTTGTTCAACCCCATGCTCGTGGCTCTCCGGTTCATTATGTAGCTCAAGGAGATTGGCTTGGCTCAGATGATCAGATTCTCGATGTTAGTCCTTTCCACCCAGAATATTGGTAGCCAATGCATCACAGTAGTTGTAACAGAAAACCAAGCCTCCTATCTTAAGTGTGGATGAAATGTGAGTCTTTGGGGGTGATTTTTTTTTCTGTAGCAGCAGTTTCTTAGATAAAGCGCAACAATTGCATGTTCTAATGAATTCTACAGAATTCTGAACTCCAATCTGATGCAGTACTGTGCCACAAAAATACCATCAGAAAGAGCCTAACACAGGGAAAGAATGTTTTCTGCTCTCTACTCTTATTCTTGTCATTTAAGTTAATATTGAGTTATAAAACCACAGGAGTTTGCTAAAGCAGGGACACAAAGACATACTTGTATACTCACGCTCAATGTGGATTTTGCAGGATATCTAACAGTACCCTAAATGTCTAAGTATGCGTGGCATGTGTGTAAAATGAAAAACTATTCAGCCTTAAAAAGGAATATAATTATGACACATGCTACAACATGTATGAACCTTGAAGACATTAGGGTAAATGAAATGAGCCACACACAAAAGAACAAATATTGCATGGTCACTCTTGCCAGCTCCTGGAACAATCAAGCTCATATGGGTATAGTAGCTGTTGGCAGGGATTGCAAGGACAGAGGACTTACAGAGTTGTTCAATGGACACAGCATTTCATTCTGGAGGTAGATGGTGAAAGTGCATACACAGCAGTGCAAATGAAGCTAATGCCCCTGACCTGAACACGCAAAACTGGATATGATGGGGAATGTCATGTTATATATTTTTCCTACAAATATATTTTTTTAAAATCCATACTTAATCTTGGGAGAACATAAATCCTTGTTAAGGCTGTTCTTTTCTCAGCATTCCCTTCACCTGAAAAGTGACCTAGTTTGGACACCAAGTCACATGACCACCCTAAATCGTGGAGTTGTCATCTTTGCTTGCAAATGCCCTAGCTTTCAGAATGTATCAGCAGTTCCTTGAATTATTCTAATCATATTTTTTGAGAGGTGGGAGTCTTGCTGATGCTAAAATATAACATGCAATTTTTCCTTCACTTTAATTTAATCATTCAGCAGAGAGAAAGAGAGGGAGAGAGCAAGGGAGGAGAGAGAGAGAGAGAGAGAGAGAGAGAGAGGTGCTCCTAGCCATTGACTCACCCCTACCCCCAGAGTCTGCAACAGCCTGGCTTGGGCTGGGCTGAAGCTGAGAACTGTGAACTCAATCCAGGTTTCCCAACCAGGTGGCAGAAACCCACTCAAGTCATCATTGTTACCTCCCAAGATCTGCATTATCGAAAAACCAGAGTCTGTGACTACTGGTGAGTATCAAATCCATGTACTCTAATGATGCAATTAGATTAAATACCTATGTCCCACATGGGTTCTTGATGTCCACTTCTTGTGTCAGCAAATAAGGCATTCAATAATGTTAAAATACTATTCTTAACTGGCTATCTTCAATTTTTACATTAAAAAATACACAAAGACTCCATGCTTTCTCTACGCATCTTCAACTTGTTGTATCAATCAACATTCACATTTGTATGTTCTGCTTTATAAGATACATATATAATCAAAAGGTCAGTTTGGTTTTTAATCCACAAATGGAGTTTCGTCCTACAATGGTACATTCAACTAAGTGCCATATATTTGGAGAAGACAAATACTGGCAAAATTTAAAATCCACAGGGAGGGAAATTCAAGTTTTTTTCTCCAATGTTTACTCAAATCTGAATGAAAGAGGAAAAGGGAGGTGGGAGAAGAAGTAAAAACTGGAGCAGGGAGGTCATTAATGTATACTGTAACATGGCAAGATCCATATGATTTACGTTTGCTTATGATCAGTCAAATAATAGTACAATGTTAGATTCAAACAGTAATGCATGAGATTATGCTAATGGTTGGATTTAGGGACAACAGCCTGTTGAAGGTTAGACTAAAAGATTTGTCCAATCTGCCCTGACAGAGCAAGATTTATTTTGATTTGATTTTTTTTTTCTTGGTAGCTTGGAGTATAGTGGCTAAACTTTTGGTGTCACCACTGAATTCAAACAAATATGTTCCTATTGTACTATTATTTACCCCCGGTAACATTTGTAATTCCTCATCTAAATACTTCAATCATCCAATAGAAAGGTATATGAATGGCTCTTATATTTAGCCTTCAAAAATCAACTGAGAAATCTATGCAACGGACTGACAAATTCACAAAGTAACTGCATTTGCTTCAGCTAAGCCCCCATTTTACAACTCCAAATATCAAAGACAATTATGTGCTGATTTCATTCAATGATCAAGACTATTTTTGGGATGTACTAATGTAATTTCTGAGTGCAAATAGGCAGATAACTCATTATTTGACAGTAAGAGATCCAATCATCCCTGCTTTATTAGCTTGCAGATCAGGTAATCTGACAAGCACAAAGCTGACAAATCAAGCATACTCTTTTTTCTTTCTCCAATCAACAGGTCCCTTCTATCATCAAAGTTACAGAGGAAAGGAAGATACAGAAAAAACCCAAGTATGTAGAGACTAAATTAATGAAAGAATCAGTCAGGAGCCATTACTTTTGATAGGACAGACCCTTCTTTCTTTGTGCTGTGGTTCATTAAATGGTGGCCTACCTGGGACTGCGGTGGAAAGAATCATTTTATAAATTATTTTCTTAATAGCTTACTCATAGAACCAAATCAAAGGAATATTATTTTATAGCCAAATTATGCCCCAAGCACAGAGGCAAGTGCTGGGCAATTTTTAAAAACTTATTTATTTTCTTCTGCTTTTCTAGCAATTTCAAGGGTAGAACTACAATAACCATCTGTTTGAAAAGGGGTTTTGTTAGTAACTAGAGCCTTTTCTGATTTTTAGAGCATCATCCTTCATATCCAAAGTCAGTCTCTGTTCTGAATGTAAACATCTGAGCCAACACTTTGATGAAATATATTTCTGATATATGTTAGGATGGAGTTTTACTCAAATTTCATTCCTATCTCCCTCAAGTGTCCAATCTAGAAACCTATGAAAAAATATTTTTCAGAGTCCCTTGCTGCTAAGGCCTAGGCACCAATTAGGTGAGAAGAGCTGGAAGATCAAGAGGGTGGAGGGTACTGAGAATGGTGTCTGCTGGCTTGTTTTCATTGTCCATAGCAATGTGTACCTGCTAGCTCCTGGGGCAGAGGGGCACTATTTTCAGCTCCTGTGAACCCTGGGACACAGGCCAAACTACATACCCTTCTTGCCTGCAGCTCTGGTGGTGGCGCTGACTCCCAGCTTTCACGTGGCAACAAAGGCAGCAACCCAGGTGCCAGCTGGGCCCTAGTAGGGCTCATTCTGGACTCTTACCTCATCCTCCAACCCTCCTGAGAACACCTAATTTCCATGTTAT
Source organism: Ochotona princeps (assembly GCF_030435755.1). Classification (NCBI taxonomy): domain Eukaryota; kingdom Metazoa; phylum Chordata; class Mammalia; order Lagomorpha; family Ochotonidae; genus Ochotona; species Ochotona princeps. The sequence goes on along the minus strand of NC_080842.1, from coordinate 16,041,875 downwards.
GCCCCCTTCTGCCTGAAGTAGTTAGGATAGTTCAGCTAGCTGTAATCTGACCAATACCAAAAATAGCAGAGACAATCAAGAGCATTCAACAAGTCATGATAGCAGGGGATGGCTGCAGAGAGCTGAGCCCAGCTGTGAGGCAGGGTTAGACACTGAAGAGCAAGACCAGCCAGGCCTGCCCAAAGCAGGGCAATCTCTCAGGGCCTATGCTCCGAGGCCAGGAGAGAATGCTAAAGGCAGGGAGATGATCACAGGGACCCCTGGAAAGAACAGGAGAAAATTAAGAGAATCATCTAACCATGCATAAGGTGAACAGCCACAATCCACCAATGTGACACTGCTTCCTGCTGTCACTCTGCAGAGCTGAGCTCAGGGTTCCAAAGGCAGACTCAGGAACTCAACCAAGGGAAGGAAGATCACACCAGTCAGTCCTACAGCCCCTAGCAGGTGCCCTGACCCTAACTAGCGCCATAGAGAGATGGCCAGACAGCTGGATCCCAGTGCATGTGTGTACAGCTTCCGCAACCAGAAATTCTCACAGTATGCATTTTAAACAAAAATATTTAACTTTAAAAAGGAAATTTTTAATTAATCTGCATGGTTGTGAAGTTAAGACAGTTAATGCAAAGAGCTGGAAAACGAGCCATCTGGGCCTGGCGGCGTGGCCTAGCAGCTAAAGTCCTCGCCTTGAAAGCCCTGGGATCCCATATGGGTGCCGGTTCTAATCCCGGCAGCTCCACTTCCCATCTAGCTCCCTGCTTGTGGCCTGGGAAGCAGTTGAGGACGGCCCAAAGCCTTGGGAGCCTGCACCCGCGTGGGAGACCCGGAGGAGGTTCCTGGTTCCCGGCTTCGAATCGGCACGCATCGGCCCGTTGCGGCTCACTTGGGGAGTGAAACATCGGACGGAGGATCTTCCTCTCTGTCTCTCCTCCTCTGTGTATATCTGGCTGTAGTAAAATGAATGAATCTTTAAAAAAAAAAAAAAGAAAACGAGCCATCTATGGCAAAGGTTTTAGTTTCTATAATGTTCTACCGAGGCTCTAAGCCTTCTATCAAAGAAAAATACTCCATCTCCCACACCCCAAACCTACTGCTGCTGCAGCATTCGGACAGCATCGCATCCTTCTTCACACACGTTTCCCCCTACAGTTCTCCTTCCCCACTCTCCCACCTGCACAGTGCACACGCTCACACACGCAGGCATACATGGTCTCTGTAGGTGCTGTTCACGCTGCATCATCTGCTCCTCCTTCCTCTCACTTCCTTATCCAGGCAGGCCTGACCTCTTTCATTCACAAGTCAAACCCCATTTCTGCCTGTCTAATCCACTCTGGTGCCATAACTTAGTTTTGCAGACTGGGTAATTTACAGAGAGTGAGGTTTATGTATCTGAAAGAGGTTGGCAGTCAATTCCGGAGCAATGGTAGTGGCACCTGTTCCATTGCAGGGAAAAACCTTCTTGTGAATAGAGAGACCCAAGAAGGAAAAGCGCATTGCAGGCAGGACAGGGCAAGCTTGCTAACTTAGAGGTCACCAGCTGTTAAGGCAATCAGGAGGGTTACACCTTATGATCTCATTCAATGCCAATTATCTCCCACAGGCTTCACCTCCAGATGCCATTAACATATAACTCTGGAGAATGAGCTTCAACATGAGTTTCAGAGAGAGCTCACCCCCAGATCGTAGCACTGATCTTGACATTTGCCCTGTCCACACTTAGCCTAGATTTCCCTTATTATTAAGAGTGCTTGGACAACTCTGCAAGGACAGGAGTCCCGTGTTTTCTGGCTATTAGTGCCTTAAGTGGGAATGTTGAATGAGTAAAAACTCTGGATGAAAGGTATTACTGCTTCATCCCCCAAATTCAAATACTTTTTTTTTAAGTTGCTATTTATGGGGCCCAGCATGATGACTTTGTGGCTAAATCCTCGTCTTGCAAGTGCCGGGATCCCAAATAGGGACTAGTTATTGTCTTGGCTTCCTCACTTCCCATCCAGCTCCCTGCTTGTGGTGTGGAAAGCAGTCTAGGAAGGAACAAAGCCTTGGAACCCTGCACATACATGGGAGACCCGGAGAAGGCTGCTGGATTCGGATCAGCTCAGTTCTGGCCATTGTGTCCACTTGGGGAGTGAACCAGCAGATGCAAGATCTTTCTGCATGTCCTTTCTCTCTATACATATGCCTTTTCAATAAAAAACAAAATCATTTTTAAAAAGATGCTATTTATTTTGTTTGAAATCCAGACTTACAGAGAAAAGAAGAGACAAAGATCTTCTATCTGCCAGTTCACTCCTCCAAATGATCGCAACAGAGCTGAGCCAATTGAAGACCAGGAGCCAAAAGCTTCTTCTGGTTCTCCCCTGTGGTGCACCCCATTTCTAAGTCATGACCAATTTTCTCTATCTCTTCTAACTATCCATGAGAAAACTAGGAATTACTATTGTCCGATGAAGGCCATACTTGTCAAGGCATGAGTTAACAAAACGTTTAACATTTATGTTAGAATTTCAACTGGTCATCTTCTCATTCCTCCTTCCTCATTAGCGTCAAAAAATAAAAGTGATGCTTTTTTCCTAGGTATCCTAGGATCTGTAAGAGGGAAGGTGCAGTATGACAGTGTTGGCCTCCAGCTCCCAAAGGTCAATGACTGCAAAGGATATAGCACACTTTTATGTGACAACCAGCCCTCCACATCCATGAGCTCCCCAGGCACTGATTCTGCATCTACTGAGTCAACAAATGAAATAAAACATAATTGAAACAAAATTATGTTTGTATTGAGCATATGTAGACTTTTTTTCTTGTTGTAATTCCATGCAGTATTCATACAGTGTAGCACTCCTATTATATTAGACATTATATATAGAGAAAAATATTCAGGAGACGGTGTACAGGTTGTATGCAAACACCATGCATTTGGTATGAGGAATTAGCACTCATCTCCCATGGATACCAGGATAACTGGTGACAATATGCTAGGGGGATTCGGTGTTATGATTCAGTGGGTTAAGCCACCCATTCTGTGATGATGGCATTCCACATGATTGTTGGTTCTTGTCCTGGCGGCTCTACTTGTGATCCTGCTCCCTGCCAATGCACCTGCGAAAAGCAGCGAAAGATGGCCTGAATGTTTAAGTCCCTGCCACTCATGGGGGAGAACTAGACGAAATTCTAGTTCTACCATTCTGGCCGAGCCCTGGCTACTGTGGCCATTTAGACAGTGAAGTTAACAGATCTCTCACTTTCCAACTCCACCTTACAAATAAAAACACCTGAAAATTTTAAAAGCACACTAAGTATACCAGTATGAAGAACAATTCAGTCACCCAAGTATCCAATTCTGCAACCAGCTATGCAGTCGCTCCCTGCCACACCCAGGAGATATTAAGTCAATGTATATCCACTTCTTGTTACAATCACTCCTCATGACTGTTCACAATGCACCCACAGTGAGCTCCACATTTCATGCCTTGCCTTCCATTTTCTCCTCATACCCACCTGAGGAAGTCTCATTACCCCCATTTTACACACACAAGAGATCTGTTAGAGCTGGCCTGCACTCTGGGTGCTCTTGTTCAGACTTGTAAAGTGCCTGCTCTCATCCACCGGAAGTTTCTCCAAGTGCTCCAAGTAAAAGACCTTGACTCTTTCTGGCCACCGTGGCACAGGGGATGCCATGCAGTGCACACGGGGGTTCCATTCAGTGTACACAAATGCGTTCCTCCTAAGGGATCAGAAATACAGCATCCGAAGGGCCTGCAACCTGTCCTATAGCATCAGTGTCTTCTCAGCCTTGCCAGGGACCTTCAGTTCCTTTAAACAACTACACCAGTTTTCTAAATACTCTCATACCAATCGCCTCAGAAGACATCCTGTTATATCTGTGAGTGAAAACCTAAGGTTGCACAGGTAAGTGCCCACAGCCTAGGTCCAGCATGGCCTTGTATCCCAGGCAAAGCTGTAACGGCAGCTTGCAGTCACTTCCTACTTCAAAATAAACATCAGAACATCAAGAAGTAAACAGAAGGGCTGGGTTGAATTTTTCTCCCAACATTAAGATCCTATATACAGCCAAGCATGCCTGGCTTGTGCTTTATTGAAAGCAAGGGACAGAGCAGAGCCTTCTACACAAGATGTTTCAAATTTTACATTGGTTACATTTGGAGCATATACTAGTGAAAGGCGTTTAATGATCATTCAGCCACCTAATTGCCAGTGAATACTGCTGCTACACAGTCCCATTAAACTCAGGTAAGGACTGGCTTCAGAATACAGACACACACATAAACCACTGGGAGACCCCCTCCCTCTCATTCTGCCCAACACAGACATCCTATTGGGACCCCCACTCCATTTCAAGGCCAAGTTCACTGCAGACAAAGCCTTTTCAATTTAACATTCCTCTGGTAAGTAACATTACATGTATGTATGTATATATATATATACCCTATCAGCCACCTCTGAGCTTTTGCAATCATAAGACACACACACTGAAGGACAAATGATTCCCAGAGATGACAGTGACTGAATCTGTCCAGAAGGAGGACTTTCTTGTTAAAGCGGACCCAATGCATTAGAAGGCGGCAGTTCTCTGGAGCAGTTTCCTTAGTGACCACTCTCCAGCTCTGTCAAGGTCTCCTTGAAGTTGCAGGCCATCAACTGCCCTCCGACGGAAGAACCACTTCCATCCTCCTCTTGTCATTGTCTCCAGTCTCTGACGCCACTCACCAACACTGGGAGCGCTGGGCATCAGGGACACAAACTCCTACAACCCGCTCAGCCCCAAACTTCACAGCACAGGCACCGGTCCTCCAGGTCCTATTTACCACCAAGTTACACGCAGGGGAGTATTTTCAGCAGCGAAACAAAGGCTTAGTGTCTACATTACCTGTAATATGACCAAGAACCTTAACCTCAAAAGACGACATCTACTCACTCTAGCTTTCCAGTCACAAAGATACATTTACACACACACACATCCCAACATAAATCTTTGTATGTAAACACGTATCCATTTCTACAGAGGACACAAAGAGCCCAGGTAACACATATCAGATGATATTATGCAGAGTGTACCATCTCCCTTCTGTGAGCTGCATTTTCCTTGTTAGCTCTGTAAACTTTCTGGTGGTGTTATCTTAGCTCGTTGCCGCCTACTAGTTGCAAAATCCATTTCCAAGCGACAGCTTCCTCAGAAAAAGATACGCGCACACTCCATGTTCCCCTTTCAGTCACTAAACACGGCTTCCCCTTCGGCTCTGAGCTCTCATTTTCAAGCTGTCCAACACCGGAAGCCCAGCTGGCAGTCCCGAACCGCAAGCCTTAGTTTGCAAGGTAAACAGGTCACTCCCCGCAACGGCCACCAAAGAGAACTCACCTAGGCGAGCCGACCCCGGGGGCGGTCGCCGCGGGCAGGCGACCGGTCGCGCCCCCTTCGACCTTTGGCGGGCTAGGAGAGAGCAAAGGAGGCTGGTCGCAGCTTTTCTCTGCAGACCGCTGTCGGAGCCTGGGTCGCAGGCGCTTCCCTCACGCTTGGCGGGGCGGGAAGCTCGACCCGGCCCGATAGTTAGGAGGCTCTCCTGGAGCAAAGCGGTGGCGGGAGCTGCTTTTGCATCACAGCCGAAGAGGGCTGGGCCAGGTATTAACTTCCATCCACCTCCCCATGACCTATTTGAAAGTGCGAGAATCAAAGCACGATGGAGTGGGGGAAGGCTGAGGGGGAAGCAAAATAGACAAGGGAGGGCATGGGAGCGCGCAGGGCAGCGGCGGGAGAGCGCGCGTGCGTGCGCGCGCGCCGGGGCTTCGGTGGAGAGAAGTTGGGGAGCGCGGTCCCCGGAGGCCTTGGGCGCCCAGGCTCGCTCAGGCGCGCCCCGGCGCCAGCTCCTCCTCCCGCCGCGCCCGTGGGTGCAGGCTGCGCCGCCCTTCTCACCGCGCTCCTGGCGCAGGAAGCGCGGCTCTCGGGGGTCCGGGACCGTCGGGCGTCCCGGAGAAGGCAGCCTTGGGGGCGGTGGGGAGGAGAGGACCGTCTACGTCCCTGCCCCGGACCGCCACCCTCGCCTCCTCCGGGCTGCCCTCACCTCTCCGGAGGCGGCGCTAAGGCTCTGACTGTCCGGGAACCGAGGCCTGAGGCGCCGGGGCGGCTGCGAGGCCAGGCAGACGCGGGAGGCGCCGGGGGAGTGTCGCCTCCCTCCCCGGTCCCCAGCGGACGCCCCGCCCAAACGCCCGGCTGGGAGGAGGAGGTGACCTTCCTGCCTCTTCTCCCTCCGTTCTTCTCTACCAGTGTGGCCCGGCTCCCCGTAGAAGCAGATGCGGAGGCTTGTACACCTGGTCTATCCAAAGTGCAGCAACGCAGCACCTAGGATGACGGCCACGTGACGCTGAGCGCGTCTTTTTCTCATTTGCTCCTCGCAACCTCCTACTTCCATGGAAGTGACCCCGGGACGGAGCTGGGATGTCTGACCTCAGGGCTAAGACCAAGGTGCCCCTGCATAGACGCCAAAGGGCTGGATCTGAAGAAACGGGATGCAGGTTCAGAAGTTTGAGCCCCAAACTTGAAGCAACTTACATCCCCACCCCTGCAACCTCTCGTATTTCGTCTGTAATAGTCGTTTTATCCCCCCGTGTAGAAGAATGTGTACTCATTTTGAACGGTTGTTATTGAACAACTCAGTTATCATCAGGATAACTATTTACAATGTATGTTTTGTGTGGTTATTGTTGAAGATCTCTCTTACCTCACTCGTGTCCTCCATCCCAGAGCCTGGGGTTCAATTCCTGGTTCAGGCTCCCCATCTCAGGTTCTTGGGATACAGCAGGTGAACGGTTCAAGTAGTTGGGTCCGTATCATTACGTGTCACCCTCATGTTGAGTTCCTGGCATTGTGAAGGGTAAGCCTGCTAAAAGTGATTCCTGGCTCCTGGCTCCTGGCTTCGGATCAGTGCAGTTCTTGATGTTGCAAGCGCTTGAGGAGTGAATCAACAGAGGGAAGATCTTCCTCTCTTTCTCTCCTCTTCTCTGTATATTCTGACTTTCCAATAAAAGTAAAACAAATCTTTAAAAAAAAATGCTGCAGGAAAGGACCTGTGTGTGGCACAGTGTGTTAACTCACCACCTGTCATGCCAGCATCCCATCCAAAAGCTCTAGACCAGGATGGAGTTCTGGGCGCTCAGCTTCAGCCTGGACCAGTGCTAGTAATTGCAGCTATATGGGAACTGAACCAGTGAATAGATGATCTCGTTGTCTTTTCTTTCTGCATTACTCTGATTTTCAGGCAAATAGCATTTAAAAAATAAAAGTCACAGGAAAATGTGAGAGAAATCAATTACGGATGAGGGGGTCAGAGGATACCCTTACAAAGGATGACGGGTGTGGATTTTTATAACTAATTGGTTGGGGAATGCTTTCAAGGTATGGTAGAGGCATATGTTCTTATTCTTTTAAGCATATTTTTAAAAGATTTGTTTATTAATTTGAGAGGATGAGGAGGAAACAAAGAAAGACCTTGCATCCTCTGGCTCAGTCCACAAATGATCACAGTGGCTGGCCCTGCTCCAGGCAGCAGCCAGGATGCAGGAGCCTGGAGATCTAGCTGAGTCTCTCACATGAGTGGCAGAGGCCCAGGTGTTTGGGCCATCCTCCCACTGCCTTCCTAGGTGCATTAACAGGGAGCTGGCTCAGAAGAACAGATGGGTCTGGAACCAGCTCTAAAATGGGATGCCAAGGTTGCAGGTTTAGCTCAAGTGGTTGCACCACATGGCCTGCCTTGGATCTTATTCACTTGTAGCTTATAGGCCTCTGTGAACATGCGATAGAAGTTTTGATGTTCTCCTTTATAATCAAATGTAAACATATCTACACACATTTTGTATGAGTTCATAGAAGAGGATTCACTGGTGTGCTGTGGATCTGAGCTACCAATTCCTTGCTTGGAGCATGAAGACAAGCAAATTATTCTAGTTGAGTCTGTTACAAGAAGCATTTTTATTTCCCTGGTCATCAGAAGAAAGAGGGAAAGAAAAAGAGGCCTGCAAAGAACATTTGTGCACTAGAGAAATGAATCCGGACTTTTAGCAGTGTATACCCCTTATGGATTTTTATTTTCATGTCACAGCAAAACTGGAAAGAGATACAATATGATTATCAAGCCATTGATAATTGCTGATGCTGGGTAGATAACATGGTATATGATTAGCTCGTTATATTTGTGGTGCGTGACCATTTCCTTAATAAAAATTTCCAGAAATTTTTACTCATGGGAAATCATAGTAAATCTTGTGAAATTTTTCTAATTTATTCAAGTGAAAATTTTACATGTTAAGAAAGAAAAGAAAAGAAAAAAATAATAAGTCAATGATATGACACATAATTGGTTGCTATTGAGTAGAATCTATAAAAACATTAGCTCTTAAAGTAAAATTTATTAATGCTACAGTTTGACTATTAGCCTGAATTTTTGAGAAGATTTATTTATTTTTATTGGAAAGGCAGACCTACAGAGAGGAGAGAGAGTGAGAAAGATTCCCCATCCTCTGGTTCACTCCCCAAATGACTGCAATGGCTGAACCTGAGCTGACCCAAAGTCAGAGGTCAGGAGGTTCTTCCGAACCTCCTGCATGGGTGCAGGGGCCAAGGACCTGGGCCATTCTATGCTGCTTCCCCAGCCGGGGTGCTGAATGGCCCCTAAAGGTTGAACTCCAGAATATTGTGCTAGTGGGGCTAAGAGGGTGGGAATTTAATGATGGCGTTGGCAAGTGATTTAACTGTGTTAGGTTATGAGGCTGGATTGTCCTGATGGTGAGACACATGGTTTCTCTTGTTCTGTGATGCTCTGCGTTGCCTCAGCAACAAGCAGGATATTATCCCCCAGATGCCCAGCCAGTGGGGCTACCTGATCTTGAACTAGGAACCTCTGAAACCATGAGCCAAAACATACATTTCTTCTTGTAAAGTCAGCTGCTCTCAGGTCTTCCATTCTAGCCACTAAAAGCTGATTAATAGAGTTGGCTGTAGTCTCAACAGGAATCAAACAAATAAATATTCCACTTCTCTCTAAAATTGCACTATACTACATTTAATATTGCTTAATTAGCTAAGTTCCCTTATCATTATACTATTTTATAGTAATATATTGATGCCTATTGCATAAATATGCACATATCATGTATGTTGTATGATCATGTTTTGTATCCATAACAGTATTATTCTGTTTATTTAACTCAGTTTATTTATTTGTTGACCCTTTAGGACTGGCAGCTATGATCTTCTATTGTTTTGTTCACTGTCCGTTCCAAGAAAGGCAACCATAGTGGCTTCTTACCCATGTGCTGGCATCCTGTCTGTCATAGGATTAATTCAGCCAGGAGTGAGGGTCACTCAAAGAAACTGCCTGGTTTTTCCTGTGGCAACAATGGCATTCCAGGAGGTATGTTGCCAGACAGGTATGAAGTGATATATTGGATACAGGGCTGACTCTTATCTTTCTCCTGGATGTCATAGAACCCACAAAAAGGGCACCAGAGCCTGAGTTGTCAGCCACTCATCACCGCAGGAAAAGCAGGGATGGAACTAAACTGAGTCACACAGTAGTGAGCAACAGGTGCCTCAACACAGAGAACTTCCCCCTACAGTAGTTTCTGGAACACCGGGTTTCCTCATAGATGGAACTTTCTGAGTTGTGTGGGACCTTGGGAGCTTCTGCTTGTTCTTTCTTTCTTGTCATGTAGCTTCATAACAAAAGGATGTCTGTGCAGACAGCCTGGAAAAACTGGGTAATCAACTCTCTGCTTAGTAGAGTGTCAGAGGAAGTTGAGCTCTACCTGATGTTTCTGTGGCTTTCTGCTACTTTACAGGCTTTCTTTCCTGCAAGTAAAAACAGAAACCAGCTTCTTAAAGAAGCCACTGGAGATTAAACAAGTCAAGTCACATTTGACAACTAACCTTTCGTTTAGTAACGGAAACATTTTCCCACGAAACTAACAGGTTTTTTTCTGAAATGTTTGATATATATTTTCATGACATATCCAGAACTCAGAAGCTATTATTTTATTTTATTTTTTATTACATTTGATTTTATGACACAGTTTCATAGGCTCTGGGATTCCCCCAACCCCTCCCAGTACCCTCTCCCCATGGTCAGTTCCTCTACCTTATTGCAGTATTGCAGTTCAAATCCAGTCATAATTCTTTCATTGCAAGCATGTACTTTGCATAGTGTCCAGCATCTTATTATCCAGATAAATTCAACAGTTTCTTGGAGAGACCATCTTGTGGTCTGAAGACAGAGCTGGCAGAATATCGTCCCAACCAATTAAAAGCACAACATAACATCAACAACGATTTACAACCTTATGGAGTTAATTGACATGGTATTGAGTGACCAATACGATTAGAAAATGCAAGTTCTTAACCACATTCTGTGATTACTTCATTGACATATCAATTTTAGTATATACACAACTGGCTGCTATACACCTTAAAATGGCTATAGGGTACTATTCAGCTGTCTTGTGTCTATTTTCATTTTTGTATTTAGTAGTTTGTAGTGTTGAAGCATGGATTTTTACTGAACTTGGTGGATTTTGGGATAATCCATGCTGGCTTTTAATTCTAACAAGGTATTTGTCAGCAGTTGAGGTGCAGAACAGTTTTAGGAGGGGTGTGCAGAAAAGTCTTCAATACCTTAGTGAGGAGTGACTTATCTTTGTGTCCTACCTAGTAAGGTATATGTGAGTCCAGGTTAACCGTTTGCTGTCTGGTACTGAGCTTTCCTTGTTGATCTCTGTCTATGTAATCTAACTTTTTTGTGGGGGAGGGGCTCTGGAGCGACCCTGATGGTCATTGCAGGAGAGGGTGGGGATCCAAAGTTGGAACTAATAAGGACCAGAGAAAGTTCCTCTCCCGATTCCTGAAGGAAGTTTACTGTTTTTCTGTTTCTGCAGGCCACTTAGGGTTCCTGGCTGTTGTTCTGATGACATTGGCTCCTGCAAGGCAGGATTTGGGCTTCTTCCATCCCATGTGGGAGATCCAAGCAGGAGTGGATGACCTCAGAGTTCTCGGGCTCCAAAGGCACTCCAATTCCCCATGGTCTCCTTGTTAGTTGGGATATGGTCCTTGGTGCCCATACTGATTGATGGTCCTTGGTGAGGATCTGGAGTCTCCAGGGTTGGGATACAAGCCTCCTGCTGTCCACTTGCTCCAATCTGGGGTTTCCCCTAGAAGCTATTATTTTGAAATTATTTATCTAAAGGAAGTCTATGGAATAAAAACATGATAATAAACATGAAAACCAAATTATCTCATGGCCCTTTGCTTGAGGTTCATTGCCACCTTTTCATGGTTTAAGAGATTCCACAAATCCCATAGAGTGGGATATGGCATCTTTCACAGCCTGGATCACACCTGCTGCTCAGGGTCCATGGATCAGCAAGGGATGTCCCAGCTCAGGCAGCTGTATATTCCACACTTGAATTTCCAACATTTGTGAGAGCAGTTCAGGCTTTGACTGTTTCCCAGAGGCTTTGATCATTGTTCTCATTTTCTATTGTCTTGTTCTCATTTTCCATCACAGTTTCAGTATTTAGAACTGAATTAATGAATTTGCATTTATATTATCATCATTTTCGAGATGTGCTGCAGGAGGCTGATGGTATTTATTCATTTTTTTAAAAGATTTATTTTTATTACAAAGTCAGATATACAGAGAGGAGGAGAGACAGAGAGGAAGATCTTCCGTCAGATGATTCACTCCCCAAGTGAGCCACAACAGGCCGATGCGCGCCGATCCGAAGCCAGGAGCCAGGAACCTCTTCCAGGTCTTCCAGGTCTCCCACGCGGGTGCAGGGTCCCAATGCATTGGGCCGTCCTCAGCTGCTTTCCCAGGCCACAAGCAGGGAGCTGGATGGGAAGTGGAGCTGCTGGGATTAGAACCGGCGCCCATATGGGATCCCGGGGCGTTCAAGGCGAGGACTTTAGCCACTAGGCCACGCTGCCGGGCCCGGTATTTATTCATTTTGACTCTGTCTGCCTTTGATGTTCCAGACCCTGAACTAAGAATTAGCCACTGTGGGTGTTTCTTTATTTCTGGACTCACTGGAGACTTATAAAACTTGCCATGCGTCTATGCGCATTTCTCTTCTTGCAGTGTCATCCCATATTTTTAAGTGGTTTCAGCTATGTTAGCATAACAACACCTTGATGCATGAGCAGGTGGGACCTCTCTTCAGATGGAAAGTTAGACCAGGTAATTTCGGCTTCGGGAAGGAATAATGAGGTTTTCCAGCTTTGCCAAGAGAGGAGTATAACAGTGCAACACAAGGAGACAGCTAAATCTTCATGGCCTCATTGGTTTTATTTCTTTTTTTAAAGATTGATTAATTTTCATTAGAAAGGCAGGTTTACAGAGAAAGAGGCAGAAAGAAAGATCTTCCATCCATTGGTTCACTCCCCAAATGGCCACAACAGCCAAACCCAAGCCGATCTGATGCCAGGAGCCTCTCCCAGATCTCTCAGATGGGTGCAGGGTTCTATGGCTTGGGCTATCCTCTACTGCTTTCTCAGGCCACAAGCAGGGAACTGGATGGGAAGTGGAGTATCCAGGAGATGGACTAGCGCCCGCAAGGGTGCTGAGCCATCGCACTGGTCCCTCCTTTTTGGTTCAGAGGATTACCTGTAACAAACCTGTCAGGCTACTTTGGGTATCTAATATCTGAAAGCTATTTATAATGGCAAACATTGCAATTTAGGAAGATGTGTGCTAACTGTTGCTGAACAACATCCCAAACTGGATGGAGGCATAGCTGTAGAACCCCTAAACTGGGTTTGCTTGCCCAATGCTTAGAAAGCCAATCATTGAGATTGGGATGGTGGATGAAAGTAGATATTTATTACAAAGTACAGAACAAGGAACCAGGCAGTTATTGCTTAATTCCTGGGCTCCCTGAGGAGTCAGTGGTGAAGGTTCTTTTCATTGGATTTATTGCTAAGAGGTGCGTGATTAGCTTGTGTCCAAGTTTCTGGATGGTCTGTGGAGCTCATGACCTTCATTTGATTGGTCCACGATGCCGTGTTCTTTAAGGAATTTGTGATGGTAGGGTAGGCTCCAGTTGGTCTGGGGGTTACAGGAATGGAGCAGTTACATTTTCCCCTGACCTAGAATGAATTCCCCTACCAGAATCATTCCAGCCATTGAAGTTCTTTTCTATTGGAGAAGCATGTGACTCCTTGAGTCTGGAGATTATAAGCTTATTAGGCCTGCTGTAAGTCAGTGAATTGCTTTGATCAAGAATGGGCAAGGAAACCTTTGAGCTAAAAGAGACCGAAAGGAGGCTGGGTTCTGCTTTCACATTTTGGGGTTTCGGTTTCATAATTAAGTCCTGATGTTTGGGGGTATACATGTGCTAGATCCCAGTATGCTGTCTACAGAAGACCCACACCCTTCACTTCACCCAGAGTCTGGAGCCACTGACTTCACCCAAGGAACAGGTGTTCTCCAAAAATGGTGAACCCTGAAGGCCTCCTGGAAGTGCAGTTCCCAACGTCTGGCTCAGAGTGGTGTCTTACCTGATAAGGTTTTACTGGTCAAGAAGACAAACTGGCTACTTCCTCTCTGCTTTCCTGAACTAGGTAAAAATAGTTTTTGTGAAATCTCAGCGTTTCTTTTTTTAAATTTTAATTTCTGATGATTTTTACATAGTTGATTAGGGGGATTAGGGTCAAGGGCTACAGGAAGATGGGTGAGATCACAATTTCCACATTCTCTTTTTTTCCATCCAGTATATGGGGAAAAGGGGAGGACAAGGAAAGAAGCCACACCCAGCCTCCCAAATGCCTTTGCACCTGGGAATGGAGGGCAGCCACCCTATACCACCCCAAAGTCCCCGATGTGGGGCATGCTCTGAGAGTCCTGCTCATGAGATTTCCAAGTTCAGCAGTTCTGAATTACTACGGATCTCACCACTCCAAGCACAATGAAATCTCTCCAGAATCCACTGGTTGATACAGTCCACCTTAGAGTCTCTGTTTGCTCAGGAGATGCACTGCCAACACTTGATTGGGTAGTTGATCAATTTCTTCTGCCCTCCATCCTTTGCCATGGTACCAGGTGTCCTCCGCAGACTCCAAGGTACTGTCATATCCTCCATGTGCACCTGGATATGCTGTCCACTGCTCCATCTAAGCCACTGAGGAGGCCCAGCTCTGACCCATGCACTCCACAGTCAGACTATGGAACCTGCAATTCTCTTCACGGTTGGGGTTCTGAGTCCAGCAATTCAGTTGGGAGAATCCCCAAAGAAACTTCATCTGAAGTGAAGACCAGACCTGGTTCTTGTGTGTGCTCACCGATACATGGTCCAGCACCGATCAGTTTATACTCTTGTTGGTAGTTGCAACTGCTGGGTCAGTTCTGCCTCCAGCCCTGTCTTTTACACAAACTAATAGGTGTTGCAGCTCAGTCTGATCCTGCCCACCACACACTCAGCCTTCATGGACGCTAGTGGGAGCTGCAGCCTAGTTGGAGTAACCCACAATAATCCCCACTAGGCCTGCCTCCTGCCCTGGTTCCCATGCTTGCCAGTATACAACAGACTGGTCTAGTCTGTCCCACATCCCATTCGTATCTCATACATGTCAATGGGCATTGATTGAAGCATAGTTCAACCCAACCAACCCCCCCCCCATCCAGTCCATACTTGTGCCAGCAGGTGCCACTCTCTATCTGGCCATGCCTGCCTTTGTCCTGGTTGTTATGCTCACCAGTCAGAATGGCAACCCAAAAGGGAGGTGCCCACTGTTTCCCTACTGGGCCCACTCCTACTCCTGGATCTTACATGCTTCATGTTATTCTGCAGTTTAACTTGGCAAAGTTTTCCCCCAGTGCCAGCATCTGCCAGTTGATGCTGTGGCAAATCCCAACCCTGAATTATTATCCCAACTCTGAATTATGCATGCACCAGAAGAAACAGTCAAGCCAGTCTGACTTTTCCCTGATCCAGTCCACAAGAGGCCAACAGTTGTTGTAGCCCTGCCCAGCCCGGTCTGCCCTCATCCCAACTCACATTCTCCAGTGTGAGTGGTGCTCCAGAATGGGAGCTCTTCACATTCCCCCTAATGGCTTTGCCCCTTCCCTCCCTCCCTTGGGCCTCATATGTGCTGACTTAGTGCTGTGGCCCAGTCTGGCATAGCCTGCCTCTCCTTAACATTTGCCAGTGGGTGTTGTTTTCTGGCTGGGCCTGGCCCACCCCCAGTTCCAACTCATGCTGGTGGGGCCTACAGCCCAGTCCTAGCCCTCATGTGGACTGGGTTGTGCTGCAATCCAACCTGGCTCGACCCACACTCTATTCTGGCGCGCAGATTCGTCAGTGGGTGATATGAACTGGCCCAGCTTGGTTTGCCCCTAACCTGCACCAAATGTATGCTGGTGGGTATGATTCCCCGGCCTGGTCTGGGCTGCTCCCTATCATGGTTCTTGCGTTCACCTGCAGGGACTGTGTCCCAACAGAGGAGCTTCCCAAGCTCCTCCATCAGAACCTCTCCTAATGCCAGATCTTGCACACACCAGTGAGTCATGTACCAGCCCTAGTTAGTCTACCTCCTGTCCTAGCAGGAACAGTGCCTTTCCTGACTGGCCTTCACCCATTCTGGTTTTCACTGTTGGGTGCTTCAGCCCAGCCGAGCCTGGTCCACACCTGGACACAGTTTACACATGGCTCAGTAGGGGCAGAGACCTAGCCTAGCCCGTCCTACACCTACCCTGGTTCTCATGAGCACCAGTGAGTGCTAGAATCTAGCCCAGTCTTGCACACCCCAGACCCAGCCCACAGTTGTGCCAAGGGGCACTGCAGCCATGCCCAGACTAGACAGCAGCCTCCACTCTGGCCTTTGCATTCACCAGTGGAAACCACAACCCAGCGAAGTCATCCCCTTTGCTCCCCAGCCACAGATCACATGCATACCAGTGGTTGCTCTGATCTGATCTGATCTGGCCTGGCATAGACCCTCACTTGTGTTAGCCTTGGCCTTAGATGCTATAGCTTGGCCTGACTGGGCCTGCTCCCAGTCCCAACTTTCACTGGTGGGTGTTGCAACCTGGCCCTGCTCAGTCTGCTTTCATCCCTGGCTTATGAAAACTGGTGGGTGTGATAATCTAGCCCAGCATGACCTGCATTTCAGCCTGGTTTCTGCACTTGCTGGTAAGCTAAGGCTTGCTTGGCCCTGTCTGGTCTGCCCCCTTCCAGGACTAACCGACACATTTGCCAACAACTGGAGTTTCCTTGCCAAGCCTGTCTGACTCCCAGGCCTGGACCATGTGCTCATCAGCAGGAGCTCTGACCCGTTAATGGAGTTGTCTAGGTTCCTCCACTCAGGCTACTCCCAGACCCAGATCTCACATGCACTAGCAGGTACTAGGCCCTTACCTGGCATAGTCTGCTCCTCCATCTTGGTCTAGTATGAGTTGGTGAATGTTGCAGCCCAGTTCGCCCCACACCCTGTTTTAGGATGCACATTTGGGAGCTTCAGCCTGGACCTGCCCAGACTATTCTTGGTCTCCGTACCCATGAGTATTGGCAGGTTCCATTGTCACACTTAGCTCAGCCCATCACCACCCCAACTCTTAAGCTAACCAGAGAGAACTGCATTTCCACAGGGTTTGGCAAACATATCTCCCATAGAATCTACCCCTGGACCTGGTTATCTCATATGCTTGTTAGTGTCATGGCCCTGCCAAATGTGACCCATCCCCTGTTCCAACATTAAGTCAAGTACTGGGATCTAGTCCTGCTAGACAGGCCCCCAGCCTTGGCTCTCACATGGACAAGTGTATAGTGGTCAGACATGTTCCATCCTAACAAGCCCAAATCTGGATTCTTATGTGGGTTGGTGCATGAGTCTGACCATACAGATCTTCCAGTCTCTCCTCTTCAAACCATCAGGACTTAGTACAGTGGCTCTGCTGTTGAGTGTTGCTCCAGATTTATTCCTCACCTTCGTGTTCTGTGACCTTATCCATGGATGTCCTTAGGCAGTATTTCCAGACCCCCAAAACCCCAAGACCCTAGAGCTTGCCGGTGGGTGGCCAGTGGGCAAAGCCCAGCTCTGTTGTCACTCTGGCTGCCAGCAAGCTCATCATTCACCCACCACTTGGCAGTGATGGATGGGGAGCTAGGAGCCCCAGCAGGAAGCCTGGCCTGGCATGAGTTGTCCCAATCATAGCTTCATGGCTGGGAGATACAAAAACCTACACCTCTGAGCAGACTTACCTGGACTCCACCCAACACCATAGTGGCAATGGGCAGAGCCATGATCCTGAGTATGCTCAGAGCTGTCCTCGAGATCGGCCTGCAGCATGTTCACTGTGGATGGAGGAAATTCTCAGACCTTGGACTTGGACAAGCTCAGGATTCACCCACTGCTTGGCAGCAGTGGACAGGGAGCTAAGAGGCCCCAGCAGGAAGCCTGGCCTGGTATGAGTTCTTGCAGCCACAGCCACATGGCTGGGAGATTCAAACACCTGCACTTCTGAGTAGGCTTACCTGGACTTGAAATCTCAGCATTTCTCAAACACCTGTTGTTGGTTCCCTGCTTTTCTCTCACCAATATGTTGCCCTGGACCACCTGCTTCACTTTCCAACTACAAGGAGTAAAATGATAGAGATGCCTCAAAGCATCTGTATCTTTCAATTTTACTTCCCACAATCTTTCAGACCCACCAGGCCCACATCTTGTGTGACATTTTCATTGTGCTAGAAACCAAGGTCCTATGCTCATCGTGGTGCAGTCCACCGGCCTTTTCCCTCTCTCAACCACTGTCCTCCCAGTCAGCTGGTGGGCTCCTCACCAATCATACCCCTTGGAAGCCACTGTCCGTCAATTTCATCTCTGAAGCACTCAGTTCATCCACTTCTTTGTCTCCTCCTCCTCCTCCTTTTTTTTTTCTTTTTAAAGATTTACTTATTTTTATTGGAAAGGCAGATTTACAGAGAGAAAAGAGAGAGAGAGAGAGAGAGAGAGAAAGATCTTCCATCCACTGGCTCATTCCTAAGTGGCCATAATGGCCAGAGCTGAGCAGCCTCAAAGCCAGGAGCGAGGAGCTTCTTCAGGGTTGCCTACACGGGTGCAGGGTCCCCAAGGCTTTGGCCGATCCTCTACTGTTTTCCCAGGTCACAAGCAGGAAGCTGAGAGGAACTGGAACAGCCAGCACTCAAACCGGCGCTCATATGGTATCAGGGCATGGTGAGGACTTTAGCCACTAGGCTGTCAGTCCAGGACCCTCTGCCTTCTTAATGTTTCGACCCTGGTTATTTATTTACCTTACATAACTCTTTGTCTATGTGAATGTGTTTATGTTTAATCTGATTTTGTGACTTTCAAGGCCAGCTTTCCCATAGAATCTATTTGTTTTGTTTTTCTGGAATTAATCTCTCTATCCAGGGAATTTGGTAGTCCTTTATCTATATTTCTCTTATAAAACTTATCACCAGCCTTTATAAAGTGTATTTACTCATTTAGTTTTTTTCAACTAATATTTATTGAACATTGATTTTGCATCAGGCACTCTGCTGTGAAAAGATGGGGAACAAAGCAGATGAAATTACCTACCTTTTTTCTTGGTACATACAGTCAGATTGGGAAGACAGACATTAATCTGCTAATCTCAGATATAGTACATAAAGTGTATTAGCCCAACTGGAACAGGTATCTTGAAAAAAGCTATAGTGTTTCCATAATAGCTCACCTGTCCCAACTCTGCTAGAAGGAGGACAGGTGCAAGATTCAGCCTTGCTTCCTGGAAATCTAGCTCAGAGATTTATATCTGCAGGTATTCAGTAAGATTTGTTTATTAATATAAAGAGAATCAAGACATTTTATTGAAGGAGCGAATGCATCTATTTAAGATATACTTCTTTAATACTGCTTATATATAATTCTGCTGAACTGCATAATCATGTTGAATTAAATAAACAGTAGTACTTCCCTCGACAGCTGACCTCATCTGTGTTGTTCAAGCCATTTGCTTTCCTTGTTGTTTGCATAAATTCATGTGTCATCCAGCTCCAAGTTCATCCTGTGTTCTTTACCAGTGTGACAACCTGTAAACTCTTGCAATTCCAGAAGTGTCAGCAAGAGCATTCCTCATTGCAGAAGTTCTCACACATACTTCAATAACTTGCTGTTATCACCCACACAAGCCAGCAATCCCTCTTCCTTACAGCCCACAGTGTTTGCTGAAAATGTAGGACAGCATTGCCTCTTCCTCCCCAGGGAAAACAGGGTCATCCTGCAGCTGTCTTTTGTGTTGTCTATTTCCTCACCACAGCTGCCGTTTATCTCTGCATCCTTTTTCCTTTTGCTTTTGTCAAGTTGCTGTTTCATCGTCTACTGTTTATGCTCCTGGAATTTTTAGAGTCAGCTTTTTTTGCTGGAACAGTGAAAGACCCACATATCTTTGTTTCCTTCATCTGCACTTTTTTTTCAAGGCTGTTACATAATTCTTTCTAGCAGCACCTGTAAACATAAAATCCCAGGACTGATGTGTTGTTTTTAGCTCAGAATGATCAGGACATGGGAAAGGAGGCCTTATTTGTTATGGTGTATGGCAAGGAGAGACTACATGTAGGAAAATAGAGCCATGATTCTAAAGACAATTGAGTCACCTGAAAATATAAAGTAAATACAAAGTGGCAAGACCACTGTTTTTGTCAGGACAGGAGGTGATTAAAGTCAACCTGGGCCAACTACCCACTGGTGTGCATGAGAACTGCCACTGGGAGACTCGATCGAGGAACTTGGGAAACTCCTTCACTGGGAGTGAGCACAAGAAGCAAGGCAAGGAGCAGCCAGACCATGACAGATTACAGTACCCACCCGCATACATGTGGGTCAGGTCTGGGGACAGACCAATCTGGGCAGGAGGAGTCAGATTGGGCCGCAACACCAACTAGTTCACACTAGGACCGGAACAGTAATCAGGCTGGGCTGGGATAGGCTGCAGCACCCACCAACAGGAGCTAGAACAGGGGGCAGACTAGACTAGGCCAGGCTGTGCAGTAAGACTGCAGATGCTGAAGTGAGGTGAGTCATGCCAGCTTGGACCCAGTGAGGGTCAGGTATGTGAGTCCCAGGGACAGGGGAGCTGACAGGGCTCAGGTTATGACACCCACTTGTGTGATGGGGGATGGGTTCCTGAGTTTTGGGTATAGGGGAACTGGTGGGGTGTGGGTCGATTGGCCTAGATGCTGGCTCCCACCTCCCAGGTGGGTGTTGGTTTTGTGAACCCCAAAGTGGGGGGAGACTGGCGGGGCTTGGGACCCCTGGCCTGGGTCCCAGGGTCTGCCTACTAGGTGGGTGCCATGTTCATGAACTCCAGGGATGGGGCATCTGGCAGGGCTTGGGTCTTCCCTCTCAGGCCCTGGGGCCCGTCTACTAGGTAAATATCAGGTTCGTGAGCCCCAGGGGTTGGGGATCTGGTGATGCTTGGGACCCCTGGCCCAGGTACTAGGACTTGGCTTCAAGAACATACCCCGCTTAATGAAAAAGGTGGAGTAGTGGACACAGGTCCTGCTGTAAAAGGAGAATATGACAACACATTTGGTGCTGTAGCAGAAGA
Organism: Ochotona princeps; assembly: GCF_030435755.1. NCBI lineage: Eukaryota > Metazoa > Chordata > Mammalia > Lagomorpha > Ochotonidae > Ochotona > Ochotona princeps. The sequence goes on along the minus strand of NC_080842.1, from coordinate 16,021,272 downwards.
ACAGAACTAACTGGACAACAACCCCAAACAAACGATGACAGTAAAAAATCTCGGTGAATGGGACCAATGGATATTGGGAGGATGACATCATTCTCAGATTGGTGACATCAGCAGCATTTCAGAACTATCCAAACCACTTGGACAGAACCCTGGGAATAAGTACATGTTGAGACTCTGGGTTGATATGAGGTGGTGGTTCCTCATCCCTGGATACTGAGACGTGTGGAAAGTTGTGAGTAGTTTTCCCTTTCCCCCAGGAGCAACAAGAAAAAATAGCAAATTTGGAAACAATGAATTCACCCAATTTTCCCTAAACCTTGATGCTTCCCACCCTGATCAGGCATGTAATCATTAATACAAAAAAATAATAAAAAATAAAGACAATTGAGTCACCTGAAGATATAAAGTAAGTACATAGTATTTTGAACCAAATTTTAAAAATATATTTTAAAAATATAATAAATTTATTTTATTTTTGATGATGTTTATATAGTTAAAAAGACTGCATGCCCATGTGGACCATAGCTTAAGGTAGGGAGGGTCAGGGATCAGGGGAAAATAGATGAGACAACTATTTTCAGTCTCTTTTTATCTTCCTTTTATCTAGGGAAAGTGGGGAGAGAAGGGGAGAGAGCTGCTCCCTGTAGCCCGACCGTGCCAGTACCTGAAGATTGGGGAATGGCTGCCCAGTGTCATCCCAGGGTCCCCAGTATGGAGCATGTTCCGAGTGTACTACTTAATTGGTTTTGATAGTTCTGAGATGTTATTGATTTTGTTGTTTTAAGGTTGAAGAAATCCTTCCAAGGTCCATTGGTCAACACAGTCCACCTTAGAGTCTATACTCACCCAGCTACCCGCTGTCAAAGCTTGGCTGGGAGAGCTGTCTAGTTTGTTCTGCTATCCACAGTACTAGACTTCCTCTGCAGGCCTCAATGAACTGGTTGTCATGTCCCCCATGCATGTCTGGGCATGCCATCTGCTGCACAGGCTTCAACAACTGAGGACACCCAATTCTGATCCATGTACTCCACAGTCAGACCACAGATCCTGTAATTTTTCCCCGTGGTCAGAGTTTTAACTCTAGTGGTCCAAAGGAACCTCACTAAAGGTAATCTCAATCTGATTCCTGTATGCTCAAGTCAGTGTGGGGTCTAACTCAGTCTGCCACCCACATCAGACTACATACACACACTGATGGTTGCAGTTGCTCAGTCACTTCTATTCCCAGCTTCATCTGCTATGTGAACTAGTAGATACTATGGCCCAGCCCATCCCTGCCTACCACACACTTAGCCCTCACACACACCAGCAACAACTGTAGCCTAGTTGAAGCAATAATGCCCACCATGCCTTCCCCAAAACCTGGTTCCTGCACATACCAGTGTGTGCAACAGTCTGGTCCAGTATGTCCTGATTCCATCATGTGGCTCTCATATACTCTCAGAATCAATGCACACACCTGCTGACAAGTGAAGCAGTCCTGCCCATACTGACCAATGCCCAGCCGACACATATGCTCGCCAGTGGGAGTAACGGCCTGCCAGGGAAGTTCCCCAAGATCCCCCACCAGGCCTGCTCCCATACACAGATCTCACATGTGCCAGTGGGTGTTAAACTTTTATCCAACAGTCTTACTCTCTGGTGTCTGCCTTTCCGTGTGCTAGTGGATGTTGCTGCCCGGTCTACCCCACATCCAACTCTTGGGTCCACCTGCAGGTGCTACGCATGGAGCAGCCCAGTGTGTTCCCAACCTCAATACCCATGAGTGTTGGTAAGTTCTGTTGTTATGCCTAGGTTAGCCTGTCATTACCCCTAGCCCTTGAGCAAGCTAGCTGGTATGGCAGGCCCACAGGGGTGAGCCCACAAATCCCTCACAGAATCTGCTCCTAGACTGGGTTCTCTCACATGTTGGTTAGTGTCATGGCCCAGTCTGACATGGCCCACCCCCTGCCCTGACACTCACTGGTGGATACTGTAGTTGAATCCTGCCAGGAAGGCCCCTAGCATGGCTTTTGTGTGCACCAGTAGATGGTAGTTAAAGTCAACAAGTCCAGCTCAGGTCTGCCACTGGTATTGGTTTGGCCTTGAAAGGTTCTCTGGTTGCCTCCTCCAAACCATCCAGTCCCAGCTCCCTCATTTACCTGAAAGTGCAGTAGTCCAGTTGGTGGAAGTCGTCCACAAGTCACTCCTCATCAGTCACATTCTCCCTCAGCAGTCCTCCTTTTCACACATTCCCAGATTCCCTTCCCTGAGCAACCCACAGCCCTCTATGCCCACAAGCACACAGATCTCCAAGCCCAGTCCTCCAGTGATATGCCATGCCTACCTGGGGCCCTGCCCCTGCTTGCCTGGGGCCTCGGGCCCCATCTGTCAACATGCCAGTGTCTGCTCCCCCACATATCTTTAAAAATATATATGCAATAGGCAATTATGCTGGCACACTGGTAATGTTAATACAAATTTGGCATCAATCAGGCCCAGAATGCCCACCAGCTATTAGCTGCTTTTCTCCCAGCAGTGTAACTCTTAACTAGGTATAATGCAACCTAGGCAGTTGCCTACAGCTGGGGAAAATATTATGTATTTAGAAATATGAACAGGAAAAATATTAGACAAGTGTAACAAAATGCTACTAATGGTTTCTTCTTGGTATTACCATTTCTGTTTTTCTATTTCTGTATATGATTCTTAGAGGGAAAAGGACTATTTTATGCAGCTTTGGGGAGAGCATATACCTATTTATAACCACAGCTCTTTCCAGATGCATTTATACTGATGTTACATCCCCACTGTTAAAAGCCAAGAATGTGAGAAGCAGTGGCAACACGCTGCTCTCTCATTCCTTTCTTTATGATTGTTTTTAAATTTTCAAGGACAACAGTGCAAGAAAGACCAACCACTTTATAGAGAAGTCACAAGTGCCACAACATTATCATTATAAAAAGCTATTCATGGTTGTGCCAAAGATACAGTGGTGTGCACTCACCTTGTGTGGCTGGGTTTCCTGTTGTTTTCACACCATGCTGGGTGGAATCAAGTGTTGGCTAAAGATCTTAATTACACATACATGTTGGTAATGTTAGCCTTGGGTTGGGTAGCTATAAAAGCTCTAGGAATAATACAGAAGTAAGGTAAGTTTGTGTGTGTGTGCACATGTGTGTGCGTCCGCAAACAAACCCGTGGTCCTTAGAGGTGTGATATTCTGAGGAAAGTAGAGAGTGGATTTTAACTTTTCCCTGCTGTATTTGAAAGTTGTAAAGTGCATAGTGTGAGCTTTTAAAAATTTATTAATTTTAATGGAAAGTCAGGTTTTACAAAGAGAAGGAGATGCAGAGAGGAAGATCCTTCATCTGCTGGTTCATTTTCTTTTTTTTTTTAATTATTTATTATTTAACTTCATTAATTACATTGTATTATGTGACACAGTTACATAGATACTTGGGTTCTCCCACCCCTCCCCAAACCCTCCCACCATGGTGGATTCCTCCACCTTGTTGCATAACCACAGCTCAAGTTCAGTTGAGATTCCCCCATTGCAAGCGTATACCAAACATAGAGTCCAGCATCTTATTGTCCAGTCAAGTTCAACGGCTTCTTAGGTATACCCTCTCTGGTCTGAAGACAGAGCCAGCAGAGTATCATCTGCTGGTTCATTTTCCAAGTGGTTGCAAGGGCTGGTAGTGAGATGATCCGAAGCCAGGAGGCAGGAGCCTCTTCCAAGTCTCTCATGTGGGTGCAGGATCCCAAAGCCTTGGGCTGTCCTCAACTGCTTTCCCAGGCCACAAGCAGGGAGCAGGATGGGAAGTGGAGCTGCCGGGATATAAACCAGTGCCTATATGGGATCCTGGCATGTGCAAGGCAAGGCTTTTTAGCTACTGAACCATGGTGCTGGGTCCCCTCAGTGTTCTTAAAAGCACCTTTGCTTGGGACTGGAGAGTAATGAAATAAAGTGGGTTTCTTGTCTTCTTGAATATATTCACGGAGGGATGGGCAACCTTTCTTCTGCTCCAGGGCCATTTGGCTATCTATCTATAACATCATTCACAGACCATTCACAATGATCAGCTTACAAATTACGCTGACACAGATTTATTGAATGCAAAGTCCAGCCTGTAGTTGCCAGGGCAGGACCAGGTCAAATGATTTGGTTTCTCTTTTCCTCCCTCGATTCTGAAGGATTGCAGGTGGAGCTAAGCCATAACAGTGGCTTCTCTCTGATTCATGCCAAGAGTTTAGGAAGAACTTGCCATATGGAGAAGGAAAGTTTATCCAGAGAGGCTCAAGAGGGCAGACTTGGATCAGAGAATGGGAGTGATGGGCCAGAAAACACAGGCTCAACAGTAGGGAGAAGTAGAGCTCCTCCAACAGATGTGAATCTGCCCCTGGATAAGCAGACAATGAACACACTCCCTTCTGGGTGATGTTTTTAGAGAATTCAGCCATTGGGTATCACAGGGGCTGGTATTCTTTGATGCGGTGTTGGCAAAGGACTTTGAAAAATGGCAGAGCATGGTCTTTTCAGGTGTTTTCACAAAGAATCAGCCTGGTATCTTCACAACAGTGTTTGAAGCCATTCTTATCCTGGATGGCACCATCTACAGCCTTATGAAAAAGATAGTGGTGCACTTTGAAGTAGCAGTCAAATCAAGTTAGAAGCTAATGGAATGGTGTCATTCCATTAATGGAAACATTCAGTGGAGACAGAAGAGGGAACTCTGTCCAGGGGGACAGAGGAATCGGGTCCTTGTTTTGGTCCTTGTTTTGGTGCAGCCCTGTTAGCCTAGAAATTGGACTTCCTTTTTGCTCGTGTTAGCATAAAAGAAGAAAAAGAAACCTAGTGAACAAGTGAAGATCATCAGGAAGGTGACTGAAAGCATATATCCCAACTGAGTAAGCGAAAGAGCCACAAAAGACCAAAAGTAATTTATTTTTTACCTAAAGCAAAGATAAACATCCATGATGTAACATGAAAAAAAAAAAAAAAAACCAACAAAGCAAATGAAAATGCTTTTCTCAGAGACAAACTGGAGGAGAAATGGTCCAGAAATTGGAGTCACTGCCAGGGCAGATCCTGAATCAACAGTGGGATAGTCCTGGGTCTCATCACTTTATTATTTTTCTTATTGTTATTATTATTATTGCAGTGGAGAGCCCTCCATCACTGTTGACTGCGGCTCTCTCACTGCCTGCTGCAAAAGCGTTTGTGCATTTACTGCTCCCCCGTCGTCCAGGCAAGAGTAATGCAAAGCAGGCAGCCTTCCCTTTGAGCTCAGGGCTGTCTGGCTATAAATCAGATCAGGATAACCCGAAGGGAGCAGTTTATGAATAAATGTCAAACAATTTTCCTGTTTTCAAACTGGATGCATGTAAAAACTTGTGCTTTCGAAAGGCCACTATTACTCAAGAAATGTCCAAGCCAAAAAGAAAGCCATCTTACATGGAAACAAAAATGAAGCTGTTTTCCTTAGTCTTCCATTTGTACCTAGATTCATAAATATCAATGGTAAATATTAAGTTTAGTGTATCCTAGTGCCAGCTGTAAGGAAAGTCTGGAGCGGTGGATGTTGTGACCCTGGGATTAAACTGCCATCCAAGACACCTACATCCCCATCAGAGTCTGTTCAAGTACTTCCTCCTCCTCTACTTCCAGTTCAGCTTCCTGCTGATGTGTGGGAGACCCAGATGGAGTTCCTGGCTCCTGACCAAGAGATGGTTGTTATAGGCATTTGGGAAGTGAATTAGTGAGTGGGAGATCTTTCTCTCGCACCACTTTCCCACTCTATTTGTGTATGTATGTGTGTGCGTATGTATATATATATATATATATATATATATATATATATATATATATATCTCCTCCTCTATTACTATACCTTTCAAATAAAATAATAAATCTTTAAAAAAAATCTGGAATCACAGGAGTGCTAAAGTTCTGTATCTGATTGCCATGTTCAAATGTTATTACCATTTTACAGTAAATTATACAGAATTGTTCTATATATTGATCCAGGTAAATGTTGGAATAAAAATAATGATTTGAAAAGATATTTTAGCTCTTTACAATCGATTGAGAGAGCAAAAAATAATCTGGGAATAAAAACTACTCGTTGGCTTTCAGTGGATTCATTTTTAATGCTGCTGGCCAACTATTCTCTTTGCAATGCAAAGTTTCCTAGGGGATGTCTCCTTGTTTTTATGTGAAAACAACATAAAAAAATCTCATATTAATAAAACAATTCTGTGTGCACAGAAAGGTTAAGAAGTGTAAGTGATGTTGAGAATAATTTCGATTGCATAGAGAAGAAACAAATATTGACAAAGAACATAAAAACAACCATAACAGTGCTAGCTGAAGATGTCTTGGCTATCATATTCTTCTGCTCCGTCAGCGTCAACTAACTCAATGCTTTCTAAATCAAACTGGACATTACATAATATTTCTTTTTACTTTAAACTGCATCTTTTTACAATGTAGTTTAAATAGCCCCCAAAATATAAATTTTCACATCTTCAAAAAATTTTATTTGAAAGACGATTTCTCATATGCCAAGTGGTAGGCAATGTGGAATGATACATTCATTGTCTCCTCCAAAGAGCCTCGGAATGTTTGTTTCTATGCTTTTAATCCTTTTAATCATTGTTGCTATAGTTTGATTCATTTATAAATAGGAAAACTGATGTTAAAGGTAGAAGTAACTTGCCCAAAGACAGTAAGTGATTGGACCACAACTTGAAATGGTTTGTATCTAACTATAATAACATTCATTTTAAAAGGATTTGTATGTGTGTGTGTTTGTTCATCTATTTGAAAAGCAGAGTGACAGAGAAAGGGAGGAAGGATTCTTCCAATTGCTTATTCACTCTCCAAATAACCATAGCAGCCAGGGTTGGACCAGGCCAATGTCAGGAGCCAGGAACTCCTTCCTAGTCTTCCATGTGAGTGTCGGGGGCCTAAACACTTGGGTCATCTTCTGTGACTATCCCAGTGTGTTAGCAGAGCAGGGTGGGGCTCAAACCAGTGCTGTTGTGGGATGCAGACATCACAGGAATAACCCACTGAACCACAATTCTGGCCCTAATTATTCTTTCAATGGTTGGGATAAACCACCTCTGAACAAAAACTATCCAAGTAAAATGTCAAGACCTCTTTGTAACATGTCAGGACAACCCCCACCCCCCGCCATTCTCTATGAGAGGCTTAGTGAAGGAATCAGTGTGACAGCTGATTCAGTGGGTATGTCTCATATCCCTGAAGGTTGCAAAACAATCCTAACATGTCTTCCCTTTTTCAAAACTGTGGCTTTTAAAAGCACACTACATTGGATCCCTGTACCTGGGGACTACAATAAGCCTACCTTCAAACGATATAGGCAAGTTTGGAGAACATTGTATCTACTTCTATTCCTTAATCAGATTATGTAGATGTGGACAAAAACCCAGTAAAATGTTGCTTTGCTTTTGGCATGGACTGTGTGCCACTTTGTATTTAGCATATTTTTCCATCTAAGCCCCGATCTCTGTCTAGATAGAAAGTTTTTAAAGTATATTATATAATATTTCTTGCATTTTTAGAATATAGTGAATTGTCTTGCAAATCAGTTCTCCAGAATGTGCTTGCAATAGAAACAATGGTGATTATGTTTAATGGATCCATACTTTCTATATATAAATACCAAACAGTTGTCCTCTTACATGCTTTACGTATGCTCTTATTTATACTCTACGTATACTCTTATTTCTGTGGATCAGTTAATAGTGAGTGATCAACAAACCAAACTCACCTCTTGTGCACACCCAGTGTCCTGTGCAGGTAAGGGGCAACCTGTCCATGTACTTTGGCCAACAGATTGTGGGAGAAGTGAAGGATATCATTTATCTTTCTTTTTTCCCCTCCCCCAATGTCCCCATCATTGCTGAATTCTAAGAGAATGAATAAGGAAGACAGAACCACTAGATTCGGGAGCCCACAAATTTCCATGTGGAAGATCCCCTACTGGATATTAAATTTGGCTGGAACTCTATCATAATATTAATGTGAGATGTTTGGACTTGGGGACTGTTTTCAACAGCACCAGCATGCTATCATGCTTGTCCTGTGTGGAACTTCTGTCATGCATTAGGCACATCCGTCACTGTCACCTTTCTCTTCTTTTAGCTCCTATAGTTCCTTCAATCTGACATTTAAGCTTTCCAAATCTTTACATACTAAAACTCCACATGTGATCAAGTTCAAATGCTAGCTTTTTTTAAAGGACCTATTTCTTTATTTGAAAAGCAGAGAGAAAGAGAGAAAGAGAGAGAGAATCTTTTACCCACTAGTTCATTCCCTAAATGGCTTCAGTGGCTGGAGCTGGGCCAGGCTGAAGCCAGAAGCCAGGAAATCCACCCAGTCAAGTGCATTTACCTTCTTACCAAGCACGTTAGTGAGAAATTGGATTGAAGCAAAGTAGCCAGTACTCAAAGGATCATTCAGCACAGAATATCAGCTACTCTAAACTGTCACATGGTTTCATTTCTTTATTATGATTTCATAGTTCATTATCAATGGCAGTTGTTTCACTAGTGCCCAGAGATTGGCACCATCAACACTAATCTCGGTTCCACAAATGAATGACTTCATTTCATTTCTTGCATAGCTTTGAAAAATCCTTTGTGTATACAAACATGTTTTACTCATCTTTTTATTTCTCAGTGACAGGCACTAGAAAAAGTTTGTGGAGTGGTTAAAGGGCTTTGGGGGATGATGGGTAGAGGGACAGCTTGATTCTAGGAGGGTGTTATTCATTGGAGTTTCATAATTCTTCAGGTATTTATTATTTTTCTCTTTTGAAGAATTAAGTATTTATTCAACAAATGCAGAATAAGCCAAGGGCTGTTTCAGCATGAAGATACAACAAAGAGCTTCAAGTATTTGGAGGGCTATCCTACAGAGAATGAGTAACATGTTCAAGTAGTCCCCAGACAGCAGAACTTGAACTATAGGATAAGAATGAGCATCAAAGAGGCTACAGGTCCCTCGAGTTCATGGCTTCTCTTGATGTTTCATCCCCCAGCATGCATGCCACATTTTCCTCTTTGTCCTGAAGACGGTCTGGAATCTTTATACTTCTCAGGAATGTCTGAAATCACATTTTTGTAGCAAGCCCTCGACTGAGATATTTGCACGCTATTGGAATCAAAACAAAACAAAAATTTGAAATCATTCAATTGGTTTACTTAAGAACTGGTTCATTTGGCTGTTTTTATGTCTTCCATATCAGCGATTCTCAGGAGACAAAAAGAGAGAGCCTGTTCTCCTGAGGGGGTGAGTCATACTCCCCAGCCATTCAGAGAGCACCCGTGCTGACAGCCCCCCTCAAACTCCAGCCAGTGACGCCAATCATCAGGCAGCTGTGCAGACAGGAGTGGCTGTGTGCTGGGGCAGGGAAACGACCTCTGACAACCACTGTATTAAATGAAGCGAAAAGCTCGTGTTGAGTCAGTAGGACATAGACACTGCACAACACTGACAGGCTCCATCCAAAATGCTAAGTATCATAAAATGAAAACACTTCCACTGAATGTTCAGCATGTTTGAAGATAAGGCATATGTAACACACAATCTGATAGGTGTGTTTTACATATACTAAGTAAGGAAGGCTGTGGTGCTTAATCCAGCTAATCAATTGAAAATTATATTTAAATCTCTCTGTGTTCAGCATCCCAAGGCTTTGGACCATCCTCCATTTTCATAATCTGTACAGGATTATGGAGGTGGATCCTGACCGTGGTGAGCAATCAGTTTTCTAGGGAAGCTGCATAATTGCTCAGTCTGGCTAGTTGCTGCTGGTTAGGAATTAGGGACTGACCACCACCACTGGTGAGCCTCTGTGGTCATGTAGATCCCAGGGAAATTCCTCTTTCCTACTGGCCAAAGTTTCCCCAAGTTAAGTTTTGCAGATTGTACAGCAAGTGCCATGTTCTCTTCCAAAAATATCTTACATCACACATATCCTAGGTGACCAAATAGAAAACACTAAGCTGACAATGCAGTGGGGATGTAGCAACCCCTCCAGGAGCCCTGGAAACTGGTAACATCTGAGGTTGGAGGCAACCCTGGAGCTCCTCCCAGTACCATGCACAAGGCTGCCTTGAGCTCTGGGGTCTTGCATTGATGCAGTACGTTTCTGAAACTAAAATCATCTTCTGCCATTACCGGCACTGGCATCTTCTCCATGGGTCTCACCACTACATCTTCCAGGTAGCCAAACCATGTACTATATCCCCTTGGAAACATTGAGCCCCTATTATTTTTCATCAAATTGGACCTAAATTACTTTCATTGTGATTCCAACTTTTACCAAATACCACAACGTTTAAGATTTCGTTCCTTTTAAAAAAGATTTTTAGATTTATTTGAAAGAGTTACAGAGAGGGAAGAGAGAGAGATCTTCCAGTTACTGGTTCACTCCACAAATGGCTGCAAGGGCTGAAGCTGCACCAGGCTAAAGCCGGGAGCCCAGAGCTTCTGGGTCCCCACATGGGTGCAGGGGCCCAAGCACTTGGGCCATCTTCTGCTGCTTTCCCAGGCACATTAGCAGGGAGTTAGTGGAGTGGCGAGACTTGAACTGGTGTCCCTGTAGGATGCCAGCACCACAGATGGTGGTTTGACTATGAACTACAGGTGGGTTCTTACGAGCCATTTCTGTCTGATGTGAGGGTGATGGTTCAACTTCTCCTAATCAGTATGGTTTCATTATTTCAGGAAAGACTGGGATTTTAAGTTCTCCTACTGTATTTGCACATTTCTTTACTTTGTGATTCCACAATTAGTCAAAAATTCTTTCCTGTATAGAGGTGAAAACATAGTATATAAATGTCTGGTTAGGTATCGGGGAGGTGTAAATTGGTAATTCCAGTTCTATTTGCCAAAGCCTCAGTAGTCAATGCTATAGACAGAAAAGAAAATATGAAATATTTACTTCCTAACTGTACAATCAAAAACAAGTATCATGTGAGTAAGAAAGGAGATAAAAATTACTTGGAATTTAATATTAAGAATCTGCATAAATTCAATCTGATTTTGGAAAAATCTCAAGGCACTGAAAACATTCACCATGGCAGAATAACCTCACATTATGCCACAAATGCAAAAATATATACCTGTTGCCAGATAGTATAAGAACAGCAGCAGTAAAGTTTCATACTTGAAATGTATAAATGATATCCAAATACATATTCAAACATTTTAATTTATTTAAATTGCCTATACTTGTGGGGTACAATTTTGCATTTCAATACATGTGTATAGGATGTGTAATAGCCAGATCAGGACAATTGGCATCTCTCACCTAGGATATCCATTATTTCTTTATGCTAGAATCAAATATATGTTTTAAAGATTTGTTTATCTTTATGGAAAGGCAGACATACAGAAAGGAGAGACAAAGATCTTCCACATGATGGTTCACTCCCCAAGCGGCTGTAATGGTCGGAGCTGAGCTGATCCGAAGCCTGGAGTCAGGAGCTTCTTTGGGTCTGCTATGCAGCTGCATGGTTCCAAGGCTTTGGACCATCCTCTACTGCTTTCCCTGCCCACAAGCAAGGAGCTTAGAGGGAATTGGAACAGCTGGGCATGAACTGGCATCTATATGGAATCCTGGCACGTACAAGGTGAGGACTTAGCAACTAGGCTACTGGGTTCTCAAATACATTTTTATAAAAATTATACAATAAGAAGGATATTCAGAAGAAAACACCTTTTCACATCTTCTTCCTTCAACTGCATTCCCTTTGTGAAAGTAACCTGCAGTAACAATTTGGGTAATTCTTTGAGACCTCTGTGCAGTTACAAAGAAATATTTGCTGATGGAGAGTGTTTTTTTTTTTTTTTTTTTACATCAATGACATTGTACCACAAGAAGTATTCTAGAATTTGCCTACTTATCATGGTAGTCAGCCTTTTGCTACTATGCCCGAGTCACTAAGGAAGAAAGAAACTATTTAGTTTATGATTTTGGAGGTTCATAGTCCAAGATTAAGGAGGGTGTTGGGAAGGATACTGGCTTAGCGTCTGGTGAGGATTGTGGATAGTGAGGACAGAGAGACAAGGAGCTTGCTCAGCTAATCTAGCTAATCCTTTTAAGGAGAACTGTGTCTCAAGGGCAAGTCCCCAATATCTTCCCTCTGGGACTACCTTCCAGAGAGTTAACAGATCAAGCCTCCACCTGTGGCCCTTCAACACTAGCCCTTTAACTGTTAATAAAAGTTCTTAGGGTTTAAAAGTCTACACATGTTGGAGGACCAAATGTTGCTTAAACCACAACATTTATTCAACACTTGTCTTGGAAACACTTTGTATATCCAAACATGCAGAAATGTCTTTTAACTACTGTTGTAGCATTTATCATATCATTTTTATTGCCCTTTGCATAGCATTCCCCTAGTAATATTTACAATATTTCTCAGTTTTTCTATAAATTGCTGTAATTAAAGTCAGTGTGTATTTCTACTTATGCACATCTGTGGGTAACCCTGGGTATTCCTGCAAGTTGGGGAGTAGTGGTATCATTGTTAAACGGTAGGGCTGGCATGAGGCGAAAATACCTCAAGTTTAATTATGGGCAAGTATGAGATGCCTGTTAGGGATGTTGGATATGTTATTTAGGGAGGTAAATATGAAGAACCGACGTTCATGCAGAAGGTCTAAGCAAAACACACATATGCATCAGCAGGAAACAAATGCTGTGGGTGAGCTCATCTCCAGAGAGAAGGTGGAGGGGAGAAGGGAAGAAAGAGGGGAGGAGAGGAGAGGAGAGGAGGGTGATAGATAACTCTAAAATGTGGAAAACGATGATTCTGAGAAAAAAGACAGAAAATCAGCAGTGGCATAAATGATGTCAGTACCCTCCAGACAGATACCAAAACACACATGCAATTGAACAGAGTTAGGCTTACTGCTTGTTGCAGCCAAGGTGAACATGTACCATGCAGAATCATGGGTGTCTCAACAAATAGGTTAGCAAAGAACTTTAATGAGATCTGGGCTTATAAGGGTACTTGAAAAACTTCATGGAAATAGGAATTGGAAGGTTTGTTTATTTTGAGGCAAAAAAAAAAAAAAAGAAATCGTGTGTAGTTTTTTCATAATATTCACTTCCCACAAACTTTACAAAGACATTGATACATTAGATGATTTGGAAACGAATAAGGTTTTGTTTTGGGTTGTATTTTCTTACAAAGAAGGGATAGGGCCCAGGACAATGGATCAGTGGCTAAATCCTCATCTGGCGTGCATCCGGATCCCATCTAGGTGCCAGTTTGTGTCCTGGCTGATCCACTTCCTGTCTAGCTCCATGCTTGTGGCCTGAAAAAGCAGTAGAGGATCGGCCAAAGCCTTGGGACCCTGCACCTGTGTAGGAGGCCTGGAAGAGGCTCCTGGCTTCTGGCTTCAGATTGGCTCAGCTCTGGCTGTTGCAGCCACTTGGGGAGTGAACCCATGGTTGGAAGATCTTTCTCCCCATCTCTCCCTCTCTGTAAATCTGCCTTTATAGTGAAAATAAAATAAATTTAAAAAGAAGAAAGCAAGAAGGGATAATTCTATCCTTGGGTTTCTGAATGAACTCTGTTCAGAAGAGGTGAAGGGGAAAGCTATGGCTGTAGGAAGCAGCAGTCTCCTCCATCTGCAAGGTGTGTGGCACTTTGTGGCATGGACGCTGTTCACACGAAGGGCTGTGTTCAGACAGGACTAAAAAGCAGTCTCAGGCAGGTGAATACTTAATTCTCACAAGCAACCATGTCTTGCTGACATTTTGCCATTTTTTTTAATAGAAGAGACAACCTTGACTGAGAAGTGGGTACCAGCAAGGCCTGGCAGTTGGTATCAGGCTGGGTCCTGGCTGTGAGTGGTTGCTCTCTTCTCTTTCTCAGAAGGAAACCTCAAAGTGTGGTGTCATCAAAATCAGGTGATCAAAATGGATTGAAAGTGAAGAGTGTTTCATTGTTCCAAAAGCTGCCAAGAGACTAGTGGCATGGAATTTAGAAGTTCCTGTCAGATTTAGGAGACCTTGACAAGAATGTGTAAAGTTAATTGGATTTAAACTTTAAAACTCTGAGTTCCGGATTTAACTTTTTTTTCCTTTAAATCTAACTGTCGCCCTGCCAAAGGATACACTGTCTTTGTGTCCTATTAATGGCAAAGTAAACTTTGAAAAATTAATGCATTAATCTATAAAAGATTCATTTATCTGAAAAATAGAGTGTCAGAGAGAAAAAGAGAGATAAAGAAAGAAAATCTTTTAGCTATTTGTTCATCCCCAAATATTTGCAACAACCAGGACTGTAACAAGCTGAAGCCAAGAACCAGGAGCTCCTTCTGTGTCTCCATGTGAATTTTAAGAACCCACATTCTTGGCCTGTCATCCATGGCTTCTCAGGTACATGAGCAGGAAGATGGAATGAAAACAGAGTAGGTAGGACTCAAACCAGGAACTCTGATACTGGATGAAAACATCGAGAAGCATCAGCTTAACCCTCTGCACCACATGCCTGCCCCAGCACTGGATAATTGACCTTGGAAAGGTAAATTTCCTCTTTCTAAATCTCAGCATTCTGTCTATGGGATGAAAGATTTGAAGTTGATAAGGTCTAAATCCCTAGGGGTAGGTAGACAGTATGGTACAGAGTTTATACTACACAATAGTGATTCTCAAACTTGAGCATGCATTAGAATTGCTTGGAGGACTTACTGTAATGCTGGTAGCTGGGCCTCATCACCAGTGTTCCAGCTCAGTAGGAGTTAGCTGGAGTAGGAAGTTTCTACCAGGTTCCCAGGGATGGCTGATGCTGTTGATGTTGTGGTCTAGAACTACATTAAGAATCCCATCACTAACAAAAATGAAATTCATCTATGATCATACTGGTGTGCTACCAAGGCCTAGCTCCATGTCTTAGCTGTGGTATCTAGAGGAGGTTAAAACTCCTGGAATCTTAGTTGCTCCAACCCCAGGAAATTTCAAAGTAGTTATGTCATCTCCCATCCTCTGGCTTCAACAGATCCTTTTCCCCACCTGTGCCCTCTTTGAATCTTCTTCCACAGAACAAATTCAATGTCCAGTTTAATCGAATTGTTTTGACTGTGTGTGTATGTATAGAAAATAGAGGAAATAACTTAGCAAGCACACACATTTAGCAAGTAGATTACTGTTTTCCAAATCCTACTAACACTTCTTTTCTCTGCTAACCTCTCTTATGGGTGGCCAGACTCTCGGCTTCTTTAACTCCATCTTAGCAATCACCTACATATGCTCTTCTTTCTTTGTTGCTTTTCCTCTATCTTTCTTAACCTTTTGTTTTGTTTGGTTTTGTGATACAGTTCCACAGGCTCTGGGATTTCCCATTCCTTTCCCTAAATTCCCTCCCCTGCAATGATTTCCCCTCTAGTGTTACAATGGGTGGTCCTTCATGAACAGTCATAACTCCATCATGCTGGTATTGAAGTATTTCCTGACATTGTAGGCATGGACAATGTTGGAGAGTCCAGTATCCTACTGTTAGAACATTTTCAACTATTTCATTGGGAGTTTATCTTTGGTCTGGATGCATAGAGACACACTACACTTTGTCTCCACATCTGGACATAATAGTCTCCACTACACTTCCATTATACATCCCCTTAAATACAGAACCAGTGACCACAGTCCACAATAGGGAGAAAAATGGTGAATTTTATCAATATGAAGTTAACAAACATGCATCACTAGAGTACTTCTTATCCTTTGTATTTTTCTCCATCTTTCTTTTTTTTAAAAGATTTTATTTATTTTTATTAGAAAGGCAGATATACATAGAGGAGGAGAGACAGAGAGGAAAATCTTCCATCTGATGATTCACTCCCCAAGTGAGCCACAACGGCCGGTGCTGCGCCGATCCGAAGCCAGGAACCTGGAACCTCCTCCAGGTCTCCCATGCAGGTGCAGGGTCCCAAGGCTTTGGGCCATCCTCTACTGCTTTCCCAGGCCACAAGCAGGGAGCTGGATGGGAAGTGGAGCTGCTGGGATTAGAACCGGCACCCATATGGGATCCCGGCGCGTTCAGGGTGAGGACTTTAGCCGCTAGGCCACCGCCACTGGGCCCTTTCCATCTTTCTTAAGAGGGGTATTTTAGCTTTAATAGCTTCAATATACACTGTATTTCCACTCCATTTCAGCAGCAGCAAACATTGTATCTGCAAGCAATCAACTGCTCCTGTACAACTTCTGAAGGATTTTAAAGGTCAAAGACATTTTGTGTATTACAAGTAAGTAAGACTAGCTTCCATCATGGGTGTTTGGAAGATGAAGTGAGACAACCAGGATGAAGAGCCTGGCTTAGTGCCTGATACAAAACACTCGCTCAAAACACATTTTTTTTTTTTTTTTTACTGAATAGTCAGTTTCTTTCTATTATATTTAAAAGGTATGGGAAGTAATCTTCGGAAGTTTATTTCTTCCAAATGACATGTTGTTAATACTCCTACACAAACAAAGACAGGAAGAGACAAAAGGATTCCACAGCAGTTGGCTCTAATGAAATCTACTCCTGGCTATGATGAGGCCAAAAAACCAACCCCTGGGAGTTTCTCATCCACTGGTCACGGCAAGTGAAGATTCCAGCCCCAAGCTAGACACTGGGCCTGTTCTGTCGAGCCGCATGCACCCTGAGTTCAGGGACTGGCCAGTGCTCACTTCAGAGGGCAATTTTCTTTTTGGCTCGGGTTGGGGGTGGACCAGGCTGAGTCAGCTCGCGTCATCCACTGGCAAGTCCGAGCGCTGGAGCTGGGTGGGGGTCTGGCCAGGTTCGGTTGTGATAAAAACAGTACACAACACAAAATGCCAAGGCGAGGCTGCCTGTGCCGGTTAGGAACGCAGCACCCAACCAGCACACCTCCCACTGGTTTGGGTGAGGGCCGAGTGTGTGATGGGCAGATCCAGGGTGGACTGCAATACTCATTGGTTCTAGTGGAGGTAGAGGCTGAGAACAGAACCAACTCAGCAGTTGCAACCACCAGCTGATCTGGGTGATGGACTGTGGCGGGCACTGTGCTTGCTGGTACATGTAGGAACCTGGTCTGAGATCACCTCAAAGTTTCTTTGGGGACTCCCTCAATCAAAGAGGAGGAATCAGAACATTAACCAAGAAAAGATGGAAGTTGGAGTAGGTTGATCAACCACCTCAGCTATATGTTGGCAGCGAAATACTGGACAAGGGGAGACTCTATGATGGACTATGTCAACCAGTGGACTCTACACCAGCCTCATCGTACCTGGATTGTTGCTGATGGTATGTTGGAGCTTCTAATTGATCGGGATGATACTTTGCTGGCCCTGCCTTCAAACCAGAGAGGGCCTACCTAGGAGGCCATTGGACTTGACTGGACAATAGGATGCTGGACTCTATGTAAGGTATATGTTTGCAATGAGGGAATCCCAACGGAACTCAAGCTGTGGTTATGCATCAAGATGGAGGAATCCACCATGGGGGGAAGGTTTGGGATAGGGGGGGGGGGAGAATCCCAGCACCTATGAAACTGTGTCACATAATGTAGGGTGATTAATGAATACAAAAAAAAGAAAAAAAAAACATACATTGGTTTATACTCTCCGTCTTTCAGTTCTCAATTTTCAAGAGTTACAGCTTCCTTATGTTGTACAACAATCAGTGGGAAATGGCTAACTCATAATTGAAGATGATTCCCAAAGCAGCACAGTCTGTATCGTCTTGGTGCCCCTTGCTGTCCTAATACACTGGCAGGCACACAGTTGTGTCACTGTGTATTGCCTGAGGAGAGGACTCATGAGAGAGTTCCAGTCACATACAGTGGTTGCTTTTGGAACCAAGTATAAGGGAATAGGCTGATATACCAAAGCCCAAGAAAGAAGACCTTTGGTGCATTTTCATTTCTATATCACTGCCCTTATCAATCTATCCAGATTACAGATCTTATCTGAAAGATTAGAAATTTTAAATTTGCTGTTCCAAGAGTATGCCCATCTGATGGCAGTAAAGTATTTAAGTCTATTAGTCTAGAGTTCTAGGAATTTCACAGGGATGCTTTTGGCCAATGATTTCCAGCACGGACCTAGTGCAAAGCATTCCTCTTACCTGTGAAGGCCTTGGAGAGGGAGCAGGTCATGGGGGATTCAGCCATAAGGTCAGGTCCTTCTAAACCCTCATCATTTGGCTCTGAGTTTATGACCTTTGATGCCTTTCTTGCCAACAGAGATGGAAGTTAACCACTGATTTAAGAGTTAGTAGTGGCTGGGAGATATCCAGTGTCCAAGCCAGACACTGGAATGGATTTTTAAAAAAGATTTATTTATTTTTATTGGAAAGTCAGATATACAGAGAGGAGGAGAGACAGAGAGGAAGATCTTCCATCCAATGATTCACTCCCCAAGCAGTCACAATGGCCGGAGCTGCGCCAATCCGAAGCCAGGAGCCAGGAACCTCCTCCAGGTCTCCCATGTGGGTGCAGGGCCCCAAGGCTTTAGGCCAACCTCAATTGCTTTCCCAGTCTACAAGCAGGGAGCTGGATTGGAAGTGGAGCTGCTAGGATTAGAACTGGCGTCCATATGAGATCCTGGTGCATTCAAGTTGAGGACTTTAGCCACTAGGCCACCACACCGGGCCCTGGAATGGACTTTAAAATGAACTTTGCCACTCAATCTTTTCTCGAATCGCTCAATCTGTAACAACATTGTGTTAACAAACTAATGCTGAGACAATGTTCAAAGTCTGCCCCTACTGTTTCAATCCCAATTTGGAACTTGTCAAATCATTTGAAGGATCCTCAAAAGTTCATACAGAAAATATATATTGTGAAAAAACTATGTAAGGATATCAAAATTTTCTAAAAGCCAAATAGGCCTGCTTTTAATTCCATTTTCCATGGGCTTACTGAAGTATCCTTGAATTCAGTGATCTCTGTCCACTACTAATTCCTCCAAGTGTCACTCCTTTCCTGATGCTGCTGAGCTGTTTCCACCCTCCTTTGTAGAAAAGGCTTCTGCCTACTCAACTTCCTAGATCCTACACACATAGTGTCTTCCTATGCAGAGTGAGGTCTTATGCTAGAAAGACCTAAGTGGACATTTAGGCATAAAGAGGAAATAATACTGTTATGGGATATAAAAGTTGAGTCCACTGAAGTTGTTTCCAAATTTGGAATTCACTCTGGAATTTAGAATTTAACATCTTAGTGATGTAAGCAGGTGAGGAATAAGTAAAAAGAAATTCGAGAATACCTAGGACCCCAGCTGCACACATCACCCAAACCCCACAGCCTTCCAATGCTACCTTCCAAGCTGATCCAACATGGCTGTAGTCTTTGCATATCCACTTCCCATCATGCACCTTAGCCTCACTTCCCACCGTGTAATATCTGGCATGATAGTTTACACGGCATTGTTAGGTGTGCTGCAATCTCTGACTCTGCCCTTCTTTTTTTTTATTCTTTGCTTTATTATTATTATTATCATTTGTGATACAGTTCCATAGGCCCTGGAATTTCCCTTACCCACTCCCTAAATCCCCTCCCCTCATTGGGTTCCCTTATTATTATAATAATAATATAGTTCTTTATAAACAATCGATGCTTTAAAAAAGTTATTTATTTACTTATTTTGAAAGATGGAGTTACAGAGAGAAAGAGAGAGCCCAAGAAGGATATCTTTGGTCCACTGGTTCACTCCCCAGATGGCCGCAGTGGCCGGAGTTGGGTAAGGCCAAAGCGAGAGGCTTCATCTGGATCTCCCATGCAGATGATGGGGACCAAGTGCTTGGTTCATCTTCCACTGCTTGTCCCAGGCTATTAGCAGGGAGCTGGATCATAAATGGAGCAGACAGGATTCCAAACAGTGCCCATATGGGATGATGGTAATGTCAGCCTCCTCTGATTACAAAACTAAAGCACCTTACCTTGTCCTTTAAAAGGATGACCCCAACTTTGAAGAAAGCAGTTCTCCCTTATGAGGTGAGGTTGTCTGAACTTATGTCTGCATGTAGATCATTCTTTAAATAAACGCTGCTTTTTTCCATCTCCATCTTCTGTAATTCTTCACTTGCCTGGAGACAAGAACCTGGAACAAGCTCAGGCAGGCTGCTCTTCACCAAGAATGCTTTCACCACGCCTCCCCTAATCTCACAGGAAAATGGCATTTCCAGAGCCTGCCTCACAGATCTCCAACACAGTCTATATTCAGGGCTACATCCACTAGTCCCTACCTCTCACCTCACCCAATTTGAAATGCTCTTCTGCAACCTGGGATCCATAGGCTTGGGAACAATCGTCCTGCATTTTCCCAGTAAGGAAACTCTACCAGGCCAGTGAGTTCCTGGGCTCATCGATTAAACATAGTAGGAGCAAGATCTCTGATATAAGAAGAAATCTGCAGAACCAAGGACACGAGATACATAAATGCTAAAATTGAATAACTCCTAAGAGGCTTGCCAAGCTCCAAGAATGACATTTACTGAGACTACAAAAGTGGTCACACAGAGCTATTGATCTCATCTGGCAGGGACAAAGGGAATGGTTACAGGGGCGCACCCTCGAGCACACTTTTGTTCTTTACCTTTACCATCATCTTTTTTCAGACATTTTCTGTCTCTCAGGGTATTTTTAACCAATCGTGTTATACTTCCCAACCAGTAAGACTTGTCCCCCCACCCCAACACAGACATAGCCACCTTTTCAGGTCAAAACCAATGTATGTTCATTGTGTAATACATAAATTTGATCTCTTTCTAATACTTGCCATGGCTCATTGGAAGTCCTTTTGCTTGCATGTCTCAGGCTTAGGAATAAATAACATGCTAATCCTTTTTTTATAGATCCAGTTTATTTCCTCCAACAATATCTAGAATATCACACGCTCAATTCACTTCTCATGAAAATCTGGGTTAAGTGAAGCATAGTTTTAACTATATGATAGTTATAAGATGTTTAAAAAATCATAAATGAGCTGAGTTTCTTTATATCCTTCTTCCCTCCTGCCCTCTCTCCATTTCTCCCTTCCTTCCTGGCTTTTCAACAAGCCTTGTAGAAAGAAGCAGTAACACTATATTCCTATGTTGTACTGGGAATTACATACATACCCATTTATAGCAATGGGAGATATATACATATCTTTCTTCTTGTTTTGTTGCAATTTTTAAATTAGCAAAATGACATAGTATTCCTGAATTATTCCTGGGGCCAAGATTTCTATTAAGTTAATAGAAAAGATTAAATCAAGGTAATTGAAAAAACGTGTAATCCCTTTAATGCCATCATTCATTTGTAAATCTAATTATGGCAAAAAAGCATGGTGTCTGAGTCATCCTCCTTCTCTAGCAGGGAAGCTCTGCACTAGACAGGCTTCTCTGCTGGGGGAGGGGACGTCAGTGGAGCTTCAGGCTTTGACATAAGACTTAGAGAAACAGGTCAGCATCCGCAAGGTGCATTAAGGAGGTCATGAAGGACATTTGGGAGAGACTGTCCCTCTGCTCATACTTAGTGTCAATGGCAAGGCTCACATGCATTTTGGTAAGGAGAGTTCTCAGGACCCGTGGTTGTGGCACAGGTTGTTGATACCTGTGATGATGCTGCTACCATCCCATGTGGGCACTGGTTCAAGTTCTGGCTGTTCCATTTCTCATAGACTCTGTTCTAATGTGCCTGGGAAGGCAGCAGAAGAAGCTCAAGTGTTTGAGCCCCTGTTTCTCTTGTGGAAGTCCAGGATGGAGTTCTAGACTCTTGGCTTCAGTCACTATAGCCATTTAGGGAGTGAACCAGTGGATAGAAGATATTGTGACCTTGCATTTAAGGGAGATGGGGTCTGCAGGAAATAGGATAGAACTGTCACTTGGCCAGGGATGACGAGCGATTTCAGGTGGGGGAGATTTCCCCACTAAGAATCAACCTGCACAAGTTGAGATGTTTATTTGGAAATACACATAGCAGCAGAATTATTTGTACTGTGATAAACTATACATTTACTCAAATGGATTGAGGCTGGAGAATTTGTTTCTTTTTATTTTGTTTAAAATGCAGAGAGAGAGAGAGAGAGAGAGAGAGAGAGAGAGAAGATACCATTAACTATTTTACTCTCTGAATACCCATAAGAGTTAGGAGCCAGGAGGCAGAAATGCAATCCAGGTTTCCCACGTGTGTGGTGGTAACTTGAACACAGGAGCCATTACCTGCTGTGTCCTAGGATGCACGCTGGCAGGAAGCTGGAGAACAATCCAAGGAGTTGGGTCTTGAAGCTAGGCACTCTGATGTGAGTTGTGGGCATTGAAAGTGGCAGTTTTATTGCTGCACCAAATGCGCAACCCCAGGGAAAGATTCTCAGGACAAAACCAGGATTATCTAAGTGGCTTTGAAATAATAAGCCCTGGCTACAGGATCTGTCATGAGAGTGGCCTTGGGCTAAGGTTGACTAGGCAGTTGCTGGGCAGACGTGCTAACAGAAGGCTCCTCTGTCAGGTTGCAGTGACCTTTGTGCAAGCCGTGGTTCCAGCAGAGTCATTAGAGAACAGTTCTGTTAGGGTATATGTGCCCCAGACCCTTCTAGCTTTCTTGATTTAGTTGCCAAGTTTTGCCATAAATGGCTCTTGATTCTGACCACTTGCACACCAGTCCTGGTTAGTGCCTTTCATCCAGCTGTCATCACTCCTGGGCCCTGCACTTCTAAAAGTGCCTGAGCAGGGATGATATGTGCTGTGGGGATCTGACCCTGTCTCTGTGTGTTCGTATTCATACAGACATACAGAAGAATCTGTAGGGGGCAATGCCCACCACACACCGAGTGAAGGCAAAAATGTAGGAATAGATGTGCCAGAATCCCCAAATTTCTGTAGGTTGGTCTTCAACGTATTCTCTTCCTACAGAACTTTCAATAGTATTTTTTTTTTTTTTCATCTACACTGACACACACACAGAAAGAGAGTGAGAAAGAGACAGGGTTGGGACAGGCCAAAGTCAGGAGTTGGGAACTTAATTAAGGTCTCTCACATGGATGACAAGAACCCAGCAGCCACCTGAACCATCACTGCTGCTCCCAGGTCTGAATTAGTAAGATGCTAGAATCAGGAGGGGATTCAGGTATTAAACTCAGGGACTCAAACGTAGCATACAGACATTGTAACTACTAGCTCAAACACTTGCCCCATTCAGTAGTAATTTTATCTTTATGTATTGACTTTAAAATATACCTATTTTCCCACCTGCAACAGGACAGGTATAATTTCCTACTACTAATAGCATCATTTTAAAATCTTTTTTTAAAGATTTACTTTATTTATTTATCTTTATTGGAAAGTCAGATATACAGAGAGGAGGAGAGGCAGAGAGGAAGACCTTCCGTCCGATGATTTACTTCGCAACTGACCGCAATGGCTGGAGCTGCGCCGATTTGAAGCCAGGAGCCAGGAACTTCTTTCCAGGTCTCCCACGTGGGTGCAGGGTCCCAAAGTTTTGGGCCGTCCTCAACTGCTTTCCCAGGCCACAATCAGGGAACTGGATGGGAAGCGGGGCTGCTGGAATTAGAAGAGGTGCCCATATGAGATCCTGGCACGTTCAAGGTGAGGACTTTAGCTGCTAGGCCACCATGTTGGGCCATGGGTCATAAGTTCTAACAAACCATGCTTCTTTAGCCAAAGGATTCACTCTTGGTATTTTGTTTCCAAATTCTTGTCAGTAATTCAATATTGATTTCTGCCATCTGTTGCTCCTTTGTGTCTCTCTGATCCGTCTCAACTACACATTCACTAAATCCAAATCATAAATAAAAATGTTGCCCGTGGAAGAACGAACCTGAGAGCTGTGTGATGTCATGTGACGGCACACCCCGCAGTTGCCTTTTTGAAATTTATAATCCTTAGGACTTTTGAAGATAAAAGGATGTTTCTGAACATCTAAAGTGACATTCATATCAATAAGATGCAGGAACTCAGCAAGTGGGCTGACTGGTTCAAGGCCATATGATTTGTTATTCATTTATTCAAGAAAGGGATATGAGTGTGTGTGATCTAGTAGGTGATTTCACATTCAGCAGAATTGGCCAAATCCTTTCAACTCCAAGGACGGTTCTTTTTTCTGCTGATTTCTTTGACAATTAATCCTTAGCACTCACGGTTTGAGTAAAGCCATCAGTGTAATTCTAAGCCCTTACATGATTCTCATCTAGCTACAAGATAATAAAACACCGTATTAATGTTAAGATACTTTTGACTGAGTTATCCTCCTGACCTTATAAACAAATGATTCTGTGAAGTTAGCTTGGTATTGCTTGGATTTTAAGGAATTGTTTTTCATTTAGTCCAAGCCAATATCTGAGATTTCTTAGCCCTGGTTATGCAAATACTGAACTATTTTCTGCTGGCCCTAGAACCCTCTGATTTTCCTAAGTGCAACTGGGGTCCACCATGCTAGTTTAAATCATATTGATTTTATATGTTTTTCATTCATTGAGAACCACTCAAATCACCCTCTGCATTGTGTCTTCCACAGCCCTGGGCAGATGCACTTGCTATGCTCCCAGTGTACTTCAAACATGCAGCCGTTATGCCTGGCATTAACTTACTGTTTACCGTCTCCTACCTAGTTGTGAGCTATTGCAAGTAAGAGACTGTTAGCTGGAATTTCAAATAGTTCATAGAAAATGTGAGTTTATTTTGCTGCAAATATTTCTTTTTAATAACATGTAGAAAAGGTATATTATGAAAAAAACTGCATGAATTTCAAAAACTGTTTTGCACCAAAATAAGCTCATACTTCCAATTCCATTTGTCCATAGTCCTTTTGAAGTCTTCTCATATTTAATTCATCTTGGTGTCTTTCACGACCCAGGTGGATATCAGCTACCTGAGACCTCGGGCTGTGTTATTTCCTTAATCCTTTATATAAAAAAAAAAAAAGCAGGGCAATCTTAGTCTTTCTTAAATCTTCCGCCTTGGATTTCATTTTCAAATTTTCTTTTGTGTATCTGTGTAACTTGTGGCCAATACAGGGAAGTAGGAAGAGTCTGAAACTGAGAAGAGGATTATTGTACAAGTCTAGGGAAAAACAATGAGGAAAGTGAAAATCTAGCTACTCCTTTCCATGCCAGAAAACGCCTGCTATTTGAGTACCGGTCTGTCTTGTGCTCCACCCCTGAGGTGTGTTTCCTTTAGGCCTTTCTTCATAGGGACCACTCAACAATGTCACTTTGTTCCTGATGGAATCTGTCCTTACTGCCCACCTCAGGCAAAGGCACTTCATTCCCATGGCTCCCTATGTTCTGAGCAAAGACCAATCTCTTCAAGAAACTTAACAGTTTCTGATATACGGTGTCAGAGAAAAGGTACACGGTTAGTTAGTCCTCTTTTGCATTTGTTTTCCTATACTTTAGTATTGTTTTAAAGCTTACTTATTTATTTGGAGGACAGAGAGAGCAACAGAGATGTCTTTTATCTGCTGGATCACTCCCAAAATAGTATCAATAGTCAGGGTCAAGAATGGAACCAGGAAACTCCGCCTGGATCTTCCATAGGTATGTCAGCGACCTACATGGGTCACCACCTGCTGCCTCCTGGGGTGTGTCCCAGCAGGAAGCAGAAGTTTCCAGGCACTTGAATTGGGAGGTAGGCAACTCAAGTGGTGACTTAACCTTCTCTACCAAGGTGCTCACCTCTTGTTTGCCAGATTTACACAGAAATAAGAGACAGAGAGCAAGAGAGAGGAATGGAGAGAGAGAGAAATATCTTCCTTTTTTATACTTGTCATAAAATTTGATATTTATTTCTTATGACTTTTAAAAAATTTTTTAATGTTGAATTATGTGGTACAATTTCATATAAGCTGGGATTTCCCCCCCAAACTCCCACCCCTTGACAGATTTTCCCCATTTTACTACAATGGTTAGTCCTTCATAAAGAATCATAATTATATCAGTCTTTTATTTAAGTGTACCCCAACATTGTTGCTACAATGTCAGACAGTCCAGTATCCCATTGTCTACATATGTCCAACAGTTTCATTGGGAATCCATCTTTCATCTGGAAGCAGGCATGTATGTTCCATTATACCCCCGCATCTGTGTATTTTAGACCCCAGCACTCCATCACTATACATTTCCATAATTGAGAAGCCATGAAACCAGGTCAACAACTGCTATGACTTAGAACAGCCACAACAACAACAACATCAACAACAAATTATAACACCATGAAAAAACAAGCCACTGAGTAACCAATACATGAGTGACAAAAATAAAACACAAAAGTCTTGGGAAAAATGATGCCACCGTATAATCCATGAGCCAGTGATGAATTTGACAAGAGAAAAGGAATTATTTGGAATAAACAAAACTGAAATAAAAAACATCAAAAATACATGGTATACAGCCAAAAAAAGCAAGCAAACAAACAAAAAACAGTATGGATCAGATTATTGAAGTTACACTTTCCATGTTGGTTTCCTTATATAAGAGAGAACATATGGTATTTTTCTTTTGTGATTGACTCATTTCACTGAGCATAATGGTCACTAGTTGGGACCACCTGGTTGTAAATGGTATAATTTCATTCTTCTTAATAGCTGAATAATATTCCATGGAGTAGATGTACCACAATTTATTTAACCACTCTTCCTTGGATGCATATCTGGATTGTTTCCATGTCTTTGCTATTGTAGATTGTGCTGCTGCACTTCTATTGGGCATATTCCTAGGAGCGGGATAGCTGGGTCATCTGACAGGTTTATTTGCAATTCTCCAAGCACTCTCCATACTGATTTCCACAGTGGTTGTACTAGCCTACACTCCCACCAGCAGTGAAGAAGGGTGCATTTCTCCCCACATCCACGCCAGCAGGTGTTGTTCGTTGAGTTCTGAATGTAGGCCAGTCTCATTGGAGTTAGGTGGTACTTCAATGTGGTTTTCATTTGTGAGAAATATCTTCCATTCATTGGTTTACTCTCAAATGGCTGCATCAGCCAGAGCTTGGCCTTTCAGAAGCTGGGAACCAGGAGCTACTTCCAGGTCTCCCACATAAGTGCAGGAGCCTAAGACCTTGGGCCATTTGCTGCTTGCTGCTTTTCCAGGTCCTAAGCAGGGAATTAGACTACAAGTGGAATAGCCAAGACATGAACTGGTACTCACATGGAATGTCAGCATTACAGTGGCAGCTCCTGGACTTATTTTAAATACCTCTTTAGTAGAAGTGAATGGTGTGTGCAAAATGTCTATTACATGTCTATTACATGTCCTGGCTTTCCTTGCAGTCAGGTTGGGTTGTGAGTCCGAGCTGAGAATTTGGGCTAGGGTGGGAGGAATGAAGCAAATGACTTAAGTCTAGTCCATAAAAAGATCTCTTACGTTTCACTGACACCTTCCATAGTAACCTTGAAGCCCTCACCTCCAGATGACGTCAGCTCAGTGTGGTAGAGAGCTCACGAACCTACCTGACGTGGTGGGAAGCTGTTCTGGCTTTAAAGTCAAGATAACTTCACGCAACAGAGCAAAGCTGCCTGAGTTCCATGTTTAAAACTTAAAAATAGCCTCTAAATATTCACTGGGTGCAAATCTGTACGTAAGAATAAAAGATCGGTTTGAATGAAGTCATTGGAGAGTCTCCACCAGTCTTTTTCAAGGGAAGCCTCTTGTTAAAATGTAAATGCTAAAGAAATGCTGTCGCTGCTCCAGACGATGATTAAAGTCATCGGAAGGAAATACATTTCCCACGCACTGGTATAAATTTATCCAAGAACTAGGTTGTACCCCTTCCAGCATTCTTTCAAAACTCTTAATTATAGAGATTAGCAGCTCAAGGAACAGGAGGGTGAACATCTGCTTCCCAAAATGAAGCCAAAAGTGTGAAACAAATAGACTGACTCATATTCAAAGTCAAGAATGAGGGGCTATTATTAAAGAACTCCCCCACTAGCTTGCACTGCCTTTAGCAAAATAGCCTGATATATCAGGTGTGTAATGGACAAGGGCATGGTTTGGCATGGGAGCATCTGTGACAGGGGTTTTCACCAGCCATGCCACTTTGGAGTTCTTCCTTGCTGGTCACCTCCCCAGTCTGATTCTGTAGGTAGCTTAAAGCAGTTTCAAGCTTGTGCCGTGGTCTGGCTCCAATCCTGTCAGAATTATACCAAAGAGACAAGGGTGTCCCTTGTCCTTGACCCTGTCCTTCTCTCTCTGACCTCTCTCTGTCTGATGTTGGGAATGTCTGGGATTGATTCCATCGGTACTAGAGATAGTAAGAGTGAAAGGTCTTGATGTTTCAAAGCCATGGCTAACGTGCAGACATGCCGCCTGTGAGCACACAGCACAGGAGACTTCTAACTGAAGTGATTAACTAAAAAAGAATGAACGGAGCATCTGACGAAGGCAAAGTAGGCAGGGAAAGAACAGGGAAAGCATGGTAGAAGTAGACTCATGCCTTTCGCTGTCCTGTCCTCGGAGTTGCTTTCCTCCAATGGAGTCCACTGGGCTCTTTTAACAACCGTTAGTCAAATCAATAGAGTCTTATCAGGGAATCCTAGAAATACCTTGCATTTGTGCTGTGAGACAGCACAGACAACTGGAAAGGAACAGTCTAGCATGGAGCACACCCTGAGAGAATGGAGCGATGAGGTGGCATAGCATGCTAATCCTCCACTGTGGTGTTAGCACCCCATATGGGCAGCGTTTCGTGTTCTGGCTGCCCCACTTCTGACTGAGCTCCTGCTTGTGATGTAGGAAAGCAGTGGAGAGTGGCTGAAGTCCTTGGGGCCAAGCACCCAGGTGAGAGACCCAGAAGATGCTCCTGGCTTCTGATAGGCTCAGCTCCAACTGTTGTGGCCATTTGAACCAGTGGATAGAACACCTTTCTCTTCATCTCTCCTTCTTTCTGTGTACAAAATACCTTTCAAATAAAACAAACAAAAGAATGAGGAGTCATCAAGGATAAAGTTTTGTTTTAGATACACCATCACTGGCAAGCTTACCTCAGAAGATACAGGGAAATGCTGGTGTTTAGACCACAGGGGAATGGAGGAAAAGGGGAAAGGATTCCAGCATGGTAGCCAAAGGAACCTCCAGGAGGGCCAAGTGAGGGGCACCTCTGGAGGGTCAGGGCTGCAAAGACGAGATCACCTTGTGCAGCACCTGCTTTAGAACTGGAAGGATGGAGACCCAGGAAGTAAACAGGACTACTTGGGGAGAAGCATCCTGAATTATTGCCTGTTTTATTAAACTAGTCCAGCAGAATACAGGTCAGTGGAGTTTGAGGGGGACCAGGAGTTACACAAAAGGGAGTGGTACCACAGATCCTGGGAACAGAGCGGAAACTTGAAGGATGAGAAGCCTCCTGGGCTCCTGGTGGGGTGCGTCTATTTAGTCCTGTGTCATGAAGCATAGGGGTGTGTGATCCATTCTGCAGGAGGAAGTAGGACTCCATGTTTTATGTTTTTTTTAAATTTAATCTATTTAAGAGGCAAACAGACTGGTTCACATCCCAAATGCCCCTCCTCTGATGGCTAGTCTAAGTGGAGCCAAAGTCAGGAGTCAGTGTGACAACACAGGCGTTCCCTGAGAGTAGCGGCTACTCAAAGAGTAGTAGGGCCCTCATTGCTGCTTCCCAGGGACTATACTGACAAGAAGCTAGACATGGTGGTTGTGGCTGAAAATGAGCCCCAGGTGTTCTGGCACAGGATGTAGGCATCTTAACCACTATGCTATAGACCCAGTGTAACCTGCCTTTTTAATGTGTACATCTGTTCAATTTGCATATATATGCTTATTTGTCATTGTGCTTATATATGAGATTTTCAATGATTGAAATTTTTTTAAAAGATTTATTTATTTTTATTGGAAAGTCAGATATACAGAGAGGAGGAGAGACAGAGAGGAAGAGCTTCCGTCTGAGGATTCACTCCCCAAGTGACCGCAATGGCTGGTGCTGAGCCAATCTGAAGCCAGGAGCCAGGAACTTCTTCCAGGTCTCCCACACGAGTGCATGATCCCAAGGCTTTGGGCCGTCCTCAACTGCTTTCCCAGGCCACAAGCAGGGAACTGGATGAGAATTGGGGCTACCAGGATTAGAACCGGTGCCCATATGGGATCCCGGGGTGTTCAAGGTGAGGACTTTAGCTGCTAGGGTACTGCACTGGGTCTTTTATTGGGATTTCTATGGAAAGACAAAGTAGGACAGAGTCAACAATTTGGAGTGGGCTAAATGGAAAAACCACAGCAGACTGGGGCTATAGGGTGACCCCTAATTCCTGGTCCATAGCTCTGGGGGATGCAGGTGGAGCAATAGTGTGGCCAGGGACACAAATGGTCATGTCATGGCTTAGCTGGAACTACAAAGGATGGCTCCTGACTGGTCCTCAATATCTCTAAGAATTGGCTCTGTCTGGGAAAGCTCTCTCCAGAGAGTTTTTTAAGATGTCACAACATTATGGGCCTAGGGCAGTGGCCTGGTGGCTGAAGTCCTTGCCTTGGATACACCAGGACCCCATATGGTGCTGTTTTGGGCCTTGATTGTTACTAACTCTGAACTGCTTAATAAAGTTCCTTTGTTGAGGGTGAGCATTTGACCTGGACAGTTAAGATGCCCATATCCTGTATCACAGTGGGGTGGGATCCCAGCTCCAGTTCTGACTCCTGCTTCTTACCAGTGCAGACCCTGGCAGATCGCAATGTTGGCTCAAATAGTTGAGTTATTTCCACCTGTGTGAGAGACTTACTTGAGCTGCCAGCTCCCAGCTTGGCCCAGCTGTTGTGTGCCTTTGAGCAGTCAATCAGCAGATTGGAACTCTCTCAGTCTCCCTCTCTCTCTCTTCTTTTTCTTTTCAAACATATAAACCAAACTTTTTTTTTAAAGTTCATTTCTTGGATTTCATAAGAACTGCAAGCACCCTGTTTTTCTCCTGGTCTCTGGTGAGGAACTGGCTGTGTCCTGGCAGACACACCACACCCCAGTGCAGGTGTCTACTCTCTGTTACGTCCCCGCTTCACAGCTTTCTCCCCAGAACAAGATGAGCTGAAATTCTCGCTTCCTGAAAACTCATTTGATTTAAGCTGTGTGTAGGATATTTTAAAAGCCCTATTACTATCTCCTCTTGGAAGGAAATGAAAAGAGGACAGCTGCTGGCTTCTTTCTTCGGATTGTTATTGTAATCCATTTGCTTTCAGGAATTCGCATTACAGTGAAATGTTGAGCTGTCAAGTGTAATTGGGCTTAAAGTGTACCATCATTTTGGGCTGTCTTTGAGCTCTCATGTCATGGTTGCTCTGTGGGTTTTGGTATTGTCAAACTGCCTTGCTAAAGAAGATGAATCAAGGAACAATAAAATTAAGCCCTGCTTTCTCTGAGTGTGTTTGAGGATAATTAAACCTTGGAGGGCTACTCTTTCTTTTCTGATATAGTGGCCTTGAGGGGGATATTGCCAAAGTGTTATGTGAGTATCTTTTTAATAACCAAGAGCAGTGCTCAAGATTAATGTGAGGGGGCTATTGCTGAAGTGGATATGTTAGAGTTCTCCAGAGAAATAGAACCCATTGGATATCTATCCAACTATATATTATCTATTTTCATTTTTCTATATTTGTCATCTATAAATATGTTTCTATCATCTATTATCTAAATCTATTTCTCTATTATCTATCATCTATCCATCCATCCACTACCTATTTGTGGCCTGTCTATCGTCTATTGTGAAATTTGTTTACAAGAACTGAATCACATGCCTAAGGGCTGCCAAGTCTGACATCTTCTTCCTGCTTTGCTTTCTGCCTAACCCGTGGCCATTGGTAACCCAAATTCTGTCCTGGGGAAAGTTATGGACCTTTCCTTAAATGAAACCATACAATCTGCAATAATTCACCTGTCTGGCTTCTGATGATTGGAAATTTGTTCAAGTCACACTGTGTATCAGTACCTTCCTGCTTTCTGCTGCTGAATGTTATTCTATCTATATCTATATCTATATCTATATCTATATCTATATCTATATCTATATCTATATCTATATCTATCTATACCACTACTTGTTTATCCATTTACTCCCACTACTGAGCATTCAACATTTGGGCTACCGTGAATACTGCCCCTATGAATACACATGTATGAGTTCTTGCCTGAGTATCTGCTTTCAATTCTTTTGGACATATCCCTAGGAGTGAAATTGGGCAAATCACTGATGGCCTTTACCTTGGGGGTAACTGGAAGTGACCTTAGACAACCAGCATGTGTGGGTTCGGATAGGCTGTGGACATATGCTTGCTCACTTCTCCAGTGTTGCACATGATTTTATCCATTTGAGTATGCCAGCATATGCACAGTTTTGAGAGTACTGATTCGTAATCCTATATGAAACCAGAGTCCTTTTCATCTATTTTTATTAAAGAAACAACAAACTGATGATGAGCTCTTTCATAGTGTTGGCATTTCTGTGGGTTTTTTTTCCTGAAATCAAAATGAACTTTACAAAAATATCTCACTAAGAATGCCATTTCTAGGCTGTATGCTTAAAACAGGTCGTGTATGTCAATGAAATTAGACAAGTCTGGTGACATACTACAATAAACATGAAACATCATTTGGATCATTTTAATTTCCAAAATGACATGCAAATTATGACTACTGATTTTTTACAAGCCATCCTATGCATTTGTTTTGACTTAGGTGAGGTACATATTTTGGGTAAAATTCCAACTCTAAGCAGTGTCTGGATCCATTATTCAATGTCCATGTTAGTCATGATTAATGCCAAATATGTCAGTAGCATAGCTTAAAGAAATAGTTGTTATGTAACTGGCATTTCATTACTGATGATGGATATTTGCCAAGCTATTTCCTTGTCTGAGATCCAGACATGGAAAAATACCCATGGGGTGAGTTATTTGATTAGACAGTATTGATGACCAGCAAATCTGAGAAGTATCAGGTGGGAGGGCCAGGCAGGAACCAGAAAGTACCAGCTCTTGGAAAACACCAGGATGAAATTCAAAGTTAAAAAAAAATGAGAAATCTGTTGGTGATGCTCAGGAGAGACCAATGTAGAGAAGAAGCAAAAAGCCATGTTATAGTTTTAGATAGAAGGTGGAAATCTTGCTGAAAGTTTGTAAAGTCAGGGCTCCACCAGCCATTGCTTTGAGGCCATCACAGGATCAGCTGAGCCTAGAGGGCATTGGCTTCAAGAGATTGAGAATTGGGCCTGGCACGATAGTGTAGAGGTTTAAGTCCTCGCCTGGAACGCACTGGGATCTCATGCGGGCGCCGGTTCTAATCCTGGCAGCCCTACTTCCCATTTAGCTCCCTGCTTGTGGCCTGGGAAAACAGTCGAGGATGGCCCAAAGCCTTGGGACCCTGCACCCACGTGGAGAACCAGAAGGAGCTCCTGGCTCCTGGTTTTAGATCAACTCAGTTCCATCCATTGTGGTCACTTGGGGAGTGAATCATCAGACACAAGACCTTCCTCTCTGTCCTTCTCCTCTCTGTATATCTGACTTTCCAATAAAAATAAATAAATTAAAAAAAAGATTTAGGATCAAAACCTAAGCGAGTTAGAGCACACATGCTGTGTTGTGCATTACACAGAATTGCAGTTAGAATTATCCCTTGAGCTGCCTCACACACTGCCTGCATGTGATTACTTCTGGTCCCTTAGCAACCACAAAAGATGTGATCTGAGTGCTCCTGGTGATGGAGCTCCCATTGAGACAGGTGAGCTTAGATTAATCCATTCACAGATGGCAAAGAGAAAAGACTGATGAGTCAGAATCAGTGACGATGTCATCTGAAACAAGATTGAGAATCTTGGTGTCAAGGGCTATGTTGACAAAGTTAACCCATCATGTGAAATCTGTGGGGTTTTAATTCAAGGCTCTATTCCACAGCAGACATATTTCTGTAGAGACACTAAAGAAGACCTCATCTTTCAAGTCTAGATACTTCATGCTAGTTCGATTAACATGAAAGATCACCTATGGTCAGTATAGTGTAGAATATAAAGATTAGTCAAGAAGACAACAGTATGTATCTCAAACCAAAAGAATAAGCAACCTATGTGGTTTGCTGGTGCAAGCAGCTAGTCATTGCCAGCAACTTTTTTTTTCAGTCTATTAAGGAACCACTCAAAATCCACAGTCTGGGAAATCAGAAGTTTCTTGGTTCTGGAACCACTCCCCCTTGTATCAGTATGAGCCCAGTAAACATTTCTCCTCTAAGAAGTGAAAAATGGAGCTGGTGTGGTGGTATACAAGGAGAATCTTCCACTTTGTGGCGCCGGCATCCCATATGGGCACCAGTTCATGTCCTAGCTCCTCCTCTTTGGATCCAGCTCTCTGCTTGTGATCTAGGAAAGCAGTGGAGACTGGTTTAGGGCCTTGGAAACTTGCACCCACTTGGGAGATCTGGAAGAAACTCCTGGCTCTCAGCTTTGGATCAGACTCGCTCTGGCCATTGCAGTCATTTGGAGAGTGAACCAGCAGATGCAAAACCTTTTCTCTCTGTAAATCTATCTTTCAAATAAAAGCAAATAAATCTTAAAAAAAAAAAAAAAGAAGTGAGAATTGCAGCAGGAAGGAAATCTATTTGGTGAACTATATAGAGATACTTGTTTTTCTAATTACCTATACAATAGTTAGCATTATGCCAGGGTTCTCACTATTCTGACCTCAGTTGGAAAGTATAGTCAAAGAATATAACAAAAAGGCAAGACTTTTCCCCAGCAGGTAAGGCACCAGTCACAACCTCTACATCTCACATCGGAGCCCTTGGGTTGACATCCAGCTCCGGCTCCTGACTCCAGCTCACTGCTAATTCAAACTCTCAAAAGTAGCATGATGACTCAAGTGTTGTGTTGCTGCAGTACACATGGGAAAACTCGATTGCACTCTCAACTACTGACTTTCATGTAACCCTGTCCTGACCTTTGTGGGCCGCTGGGTACTTAACCAGCAAATGGAAGCTGTTAGTCTCCCTGTGTATGTGTGTCTCTCCAAAAAAAAAAAAAAAAATAGAACAAAAATATCTGCCCCTTTAATAATAGTAATAAGAAGAAGAAGAAGAAGAAGAAAAAGAAGACAAGAACAGGCAAACAAAAATAAGCAAAAACCATAACCAATTTGCACTGGACCTCAAGTTGTATATTGTGATCAGTCACAACATACAAAACCTCCATGGACACTGAATCTGTTGTCATGTCACACTGAGCAAAATTTCCTTGCATTTCTTAATAATGCTGGCTCATGGAAGAAATGCAGTTACATGGTCTTGTTTCTTTGCTAAGTGGCAGCATGCATGAATATGACCTAAAACCTGGCTTCTGGAGGACATATGCAAATGAATGTCTTATTATAATCACTTTGTACCCATTGGAGGAGGAAGGAATTGAAGACAGTGAATTCAATTTGAAGGGCAAAATACTCATGTGATGCCCATAAAAACTGCACATTTGCATTAATTCAAGAGGATGAAAATATCAGTATCTGCCAACCTTCAGTCCAGCAATGGTCCATGATGGATTTTTATTTGAAACATTATTTTTTAAGAGATTAATTTATTTTTATTTGAAAGGTAGATTTTTACAGAGATGAGGAGATAGATAAAGGGAATCTTCCATCTGCACTCACTCTCCAAATGGCTGCAGTGGCTGGAGCTGAGCAGATCCAAAGTCAGGAGCCAGGAGAGTTTCTTCAGTCTCCCACATGAGTACAGGGACCAAAGTACTTGAGCTGTCCTCCATTGCTCTCCCACATCATAAATAAGGAGCTGGATCAGAAATGGAGCATCCAGGACATGAACTGGTGCATAAATGGGATACTGGCACTGCAGGCAGAAAATCAATCTGTTATGCCACCCCACCGGCCCCAATAATAAATTTTTAAGAAGGGATGAAAATTATTTGTGGTAAAGAAGATATTCCTACTGTGACAAATAAAAGAAAAAAAATTAACCAGAATCTTGTATGGGAAAGTGCTCTGTGCAAATTAATAGTTTTAAAAGTAAGGTGGCTACAAATAAATTATTTGGGGTTTATGCTTTGGTGCAGTAAATAAAGCTGCTGTATGTGATGCTGCCATCCCATGTTGAAGTGCGAGATTTAGTCCCAGCTGCTTCACTTTGGATCCCATCTCCCGCTAATGTGTTTATGAAAGCAGCAGGAGACAGCCCAAGTATCCAGGTCCCTGCCCACCCACACGGTGGGTATCTAAGTTCTTGCCTTCTTCCTGGACCAAGCCTTTTGGGAGTGAACCAGTGGATGAAAGAATCTCTTGCTCTCTCTTATTCTCTTTCAAATGAATAAAATATTCTTAAACCCAAATTATTCATTACTTCATCAAATAATTCAGAGTACCTCCAATGTGCCAGTCACTTTGAGGAACTCAGGAACCATTCATGAACAAGAAAAATCACTCCCGCTCTTCTGGCACTTATTTCTAGTGGCAGGTAAGTTGCAGAGACAGGGAACAATAATAAGTAAGCTGCTTCCTATGTTGCAAGGTGAACCATGGTGCAGAGTGAGGGAAAGGAAATAGAAGGCAGGTGCTGGCAGTGGTAGGGGTGGGCAAAGGAGGGGAGCCAGGTAGTACTTTCAATGAAGTAATGAGGGGAGACATCCCAGATGTGACATTGGATCCAGGACTTGAAGGCCAGTGTAAGCCATGTGGGTTATCCAGGGAAAGGATGCTCCCAGCATAAAGAGGAGAGATTTGAGAGGCAAGGCACGTAGTCCATATCCTGGTCATTGTCAAAACATTGGATTTTTCTCCAGTGAAACAAGAAGTCACTGGAGTGATCTGAGCAGAGGACTTTTTGTTGTTATTGTTTTTGCTTTAATCAAGTTTTCTCTAGATTTAAAGTATCCGACTTAATGTTTTTGTACACATATACACAGTGAAATGATGACTACAGCCAAATAAATGAACACAGTCATATCTTCACACAGACTCTGTGTGTGGGCATGTGTGGCGAGAGTCCCCAGAGGCTCGGCGGCTAAATCCTCACCCTGCATCAGATAGGATCCAATGTGGGCACTGGTTCATGTCCCGGCTGCTCGACTTCCCATCCAGCTCCCCGCTTTTGCCTGGGAAAGCAGCAGAAGATGACCCAAAGCCTTAGCGCCCTGTACCCACATGGGAGACCCAGAAGAAGCTCCTGGTTTCAGATTGATTCCAGCTGTTGTGGCCACTTGGGGAGTGAACCAGAGGATGAAAGAGCTTTCTGTCTCTCCTCTCTGTAAATCATACTTTCCTATAAGAATAAATAAGTCTTTAAAATGAGTAAATAAATAAATAAATAAATAAGTAAATAATATTGAGATTTTGGTCTTTGGTCCTTCCTTACATGCTTTGCATAAAGTGGACTCCTTACAGCACAAAGAGCAGACAAGTGAACTCCAGCTCACAACCTGGTTACTGCACCTGGTGCCTGAGAAGGCCTGTTCTCCGTATGTACCCAGAGCAAGGACTCAACCTTTGAGAACTTGGAGAGGCTTTAGGAGGCAGTATCAGAATATTAAACAGGTACTTGCCTTTGAAAACAACTTTGACTTGACTTTCTCTAGAAGTAGTTAGGTTTCTGGCTGTTTATAGTTCTATCCTAATGTTTAGAGACATTTTTACTGGTAAGGATTTCACTTCTCCAGTAATTTCATTTTTCTAATTACGTTCTTAAGCAGCAGTATGGCAGCTCTTACAAAAATCTATTAAAGTTGCATTTTTGTCATTTTCACTTTTTGTTTTGTTGTTTAGTTGGTGGCTTGTTAGGCTGTGTGGGGTGAAATTTAATTATTCTTTATGTTCTAATATTAATAGTACTATCTTGGCTATAAGAAGTTTGCTGATGACGCTAATGAAATGTACACAGTTGTACATTTCATTTTTTTAAATCAATGAACTTCCACTGCAGTGTTGAACCTCTCATTATAGCCTGGAGCCAGGAAATATGTTTCTTTTTGTACATCAAGGCATCTACTTAGCAGTCAGAATTAGCATGAGCTTAGTTTATTTTAGGTGTTTTATATTCAGTGTTTAAAAGCATGAAAATAACCGGGGTTCAGGAGAGATGTTTATATAGCAGCAAAAAATGAGTCCAAATCTATGACTTTACAGGTCCTGAAAAAAATCCCACGATCAGGTCGACTGGAGAGGAGGACAGGTGCGACTTCCTCCTGCTGTGATGGGTGGCCAGGTTCTAGTATCCACAAAGCCTACTGCAGCCCAGAGAGCTGAGCCCTCTGCCCCTGGGCTCTGAGAGATGCAGTGCAGAGACCCACAGATGACTCTGGAGATGCAGTGCAGAGACCCACAAGGGTCCCAAGAATCAGTGCCCTGGGACAGCCACCAGGCAAGACCGTGTCTCACTCTTGTCTTCATCCTGCTGGTGGGGAAAAGGGACTTATGACCCTGGCAATGTCTTGGTAGAGGTCATTTTTGACAAAAGAGCAAACAAGTTTTTTTTGTTTGTTTGTTTTTATTTGTTTGCACTGGTAATCACTATTAATTCCATTTAGGGTGGAGATTGAGTTCTTTCTAAAGATTTATTTTGAAAGGTAGAATTGTAGAGGAAGGAGATGGGGAGAGACAGTGACTTTCTTCCACCAATGTACTTCCCAAACAGCCTCAACAACCAAAGCTGTGCCTGGCCTAAGCCAGGAGCCAAGAGCTTTTTCAGGGGTTCCCACATTGGTGCAGGGACCCAAGCACTTCTGCCATCTTCACTGCTTTCCTAGTCCACTAGAAGGGAGCTGAATTGGAAGTGGAAGAGCTGGGCCTTACTCATATAGGATGTCAGTGGCACAAGCAGTAGTTTTACCCACCATAACCCAATGGTCCCAAAAGGATTGAATTTTTAAATAGTAGGATGACAACTGTGAGGAAGCTAAGGATCAAAAGATAGGGCCCTCCCAAGCTCTTTAACCTGCTAGTGGCAGGATTTGTGTTTGTACCCCTTCCTTCCACGCATTCATTATTCCCCCTTTTCTCAAGTATGTAGTATAATAGAAGAGTTTTCAGAAAGTTCATAGAAAACTTATATCATGAAAACAACATGCGTAGATTTCCAAAAAAATTCTCCAAAGTTTATAATTTAATTCTATTTTTCCTATTTATTTGAAA
Source organism: Ochotona princeps (assembly GCF_030435755.1). Taxonomy (NCBI): domain Eukaryota; kingdom Metazoa; phylum Chordata; class Mammalia; order Lagomorpha; family Ochotonidae; genus Ochotona; species Ochotona princeps. The sequence goes on along the minus strand of NC_080842.1, from coordinate 15,982,177 downwards.
GACGGGGGCAGGGGAGAGAGCTCATTCATCCACTTGTTCATTCCCAAATGGCCACAGCAGCCTCATGTGGGGTCAGGTTGAAGCCAGGAGCCTGGACCTTCATCTGGATCTCCCAAATAGGTAACACAGGCACAAGTACTTGGGCCATTTTCTGCTGCCTTTCCAGGTGCCTTAACAGGGAGCTTGATTGAAAGTGGTGCAACCAGCACTGGAATTGGCCCACATATGTGGTTTTGGCATTGCAGGTAGCTGCTCAACCTGGAGAACCAATAGAGTTTTTCTTAATGCACATTCCTTATGCATTATCTTCTAGTTTATGTGTATATATTTCAAAACTTTATGTACTACAATAAGCTTATGAGGGGCATCAGATTCAGGAACTGAAGAGGTCCAAAACCAAAGAGTGTGGCCCCTTTCCTTGAGCACAGGGATTGGGTAGCTGCTGGGTGAAACGAGCCTGTGAAAGGAATTGTGGACCTACAGCTTCCCCCTAGAGTGGCCACCGCAGAGTAACCTGAGTGTTTCATTTTTGAAAAGGCCAAGAACAGAACAGGCACTGGGGACAAAGATGTGTTGTCTGACAAGGGTGGCTCCTTGAATGCTGACATGGCTCTTCCCCATGATCCTTGGCCCTGAATTTTGCAACTGGAAGATTTCTAAACCTGATCTTAGCTAATAAGCTGAGAAGTGATTGCAACTGAAGGGTTTCTTACATCTGGCAGAGGCTGGGGAGCAGGGTGCATTCTTCAGGTCATTCTAGCTGAGTCTGATGTGGAGTGAACATCAGTTAAGGGCATAGCATCTTTATACTCAATTGTACCTTTATGCTCAAAATCTTCTGCCTTCTTGCTACCCATCAAATATGGACTCATGTTTTGAGTTTTGATGAAGCATGTGGGAAAAACAGAGACCTAAATTCAGAGGCAATTCAGTGTGCAGGGTTAGAATTCTACATGTGGGGCCCGGCGGCGTGGCCTAGTGGCTAAAGTCCTCACCTTGAACGCGCCGGGATCCCATATGGGCGCCGGTTCTAATCCCGGCAGCTCCACTTCCCATCCAGCTCCCTGCTTGTGACCTGGGAAAGCAGTTGAGGACGGCCCAGTGTCTTGGGACACTGCATCCGTGTGGGAGACCTGGAAGAGGTTCCTGGTTCCCGGCTTCGGATCGGCGCGCACTGGCCCGTTGCAGCTCACTTGGGGAGTGAATCATCGGACAGAAGCTCTTCCTCTCTGGCTCTCCTCCTCTGTATATCTGACCTTGTAATAAAAATAAAACTTAAAAAAAAAAAAAGAATTCTACATGTGGGCTACAGACCTTCCAACCCATGACCCTGAATCCAACCATGGATGATAAATCAAAGGTTCTCAAATATAAAGGAGGAGTAGTTGTACGAGACATTCCGGGCTGAGGGGACAGTGGGCAAGGATCTGGAGCTCCGGTAAGATCATGCAGTCTGTATTTCCAAAGATTTAGATGCATCCCAAGACAATCCTGGGCTGGAGTTTCTAAAGAACATTGTCTATTAATGCACGCAGTCATTCAACAAATATTTATTGAATGCCCTCAGGGTTCAATAGGCATGGAAAGATTAATAAGGCGGTTCTCTGTCCTCAAAGGACTTGAGGCTTAGCCAGTATTATTTAAAAAGAGATGGGAGCTAGGATGGAGGTTAGAACAAAATGTTACAGGATCACAAAGAATGGAATGATTACTTTTGATTAAGCAGGCCTAGAAGGCTTCACAGGGAAGAGGGGTTAAAATTATTCAACAGAAAGAGAAAATGACCATTTGTTCAATTCTGCTCTAGCTGAGGTGTTGAGATATGCCTGCATTTATTTTAGTTTATCTTGCTTGTGTGAATATTCCATCTGCTTATAAATTAGATGATGATTAATGCAGTGAAAATGATGCAGGGTCAGATGTGCATTTATTTTAGAGTAGCATGGTTGGACTGAGCTCTTTGCAGAAGTTATGCAAATGAAGCTACATCTCTCATTGTAAGAAATTTGGAAATGTTTAAATATGTTAAGTATATTCTAATAGATAGCATTTGTAATGCAAACCAGTATCATAGCTACACCATGAGTTTCCAATTCTTTTGAAATCATCTTCTCCTCAGTCTTAAGGCTTTTCTTTTCTTGGTTATAAAAATCCAGGATTTGCTAGAACATATCCTCTCAAATTTAATGGATACTCCTTTGCTTGTTTTCTATGCCTGCTTTAAAATGGTTGGCATATCCAGCTAGTATTCACCTGTACAAATCTGATGTATACTTAAAATCATAAATATAGTGACTTTATAAATGTAACTACTACTCAAGGAAAAATGCAGGGCATTTGCACTCCCTTGATTAATGACTGACAATGCTGAAGCAGCTATGTTCTGATTCCTATCACTGTCACTTAAATTTGGTGGTTTTTTCTTGGTATTATGTGTCTGAGATTAAGCAATGTCACAGAGAATTCATTCTTTTTCATATATGACTTTATCTACATGTATTTATGGATGGACTACAATTTGTTAGTGCCTTTCTACTTTTGACTATTGAAAATAAATCTTAAATATGTTGGAGATAGACACTTATTTCTGTTTTTTTTTCTTTTTAAAAGATTTATTGGCTTGAAAGTCAGAGTTATAGAAAGAAGAGGGAGAGAAAGAAATACCCCGTCTGCTCTCATCTGCTGGTTCATTCCCCAGATGGCTGCAATGCCTGGTGCTGGGCCAAGCTGAAGTCAGAAGCCAGGTGCTTCATCCAGCTCTCTCATACGGATGTAGGTATCTAAGGACTTCGGCGATCTTCTACTGCTCTCCCAGTGCATTAGGGGGAGCTGGATTGGAAGTGAAGCAGTGGGGTTTCTCTCGGGATAGTCTTGCAGGGTGGTGGTTTTACTCACTTTGTCACAATGCCAGCCCCTATTTCTCTAAAAAGGAGTAGCATTACTGGGCTCTACGATAGACGTACATGGAGCCCTTGGTAGTCCTTGGTGTAATTTTTCTTTTTTTAAGTTTTGTTTATTTTGCTTGAAAGTCCAAGTTACAAAAAGTAAGAGAGACACAGAGAGAAAGAGATCTTCCATCTACTGGATCACTCTCCAAATGGATGTGACAGCAGGAGCTGAGCTGATCTGAAGCCAGCAGCCAGGATCCAGGAGCCTCTTCCAGGTCTGCCATGTGGGTGCAGGGACCCAAACACCTGATTCATCCTCCATTGCTTTCCCAGGCCATAAACAGGGAGCTGGATCCAAAGATAAACAACCAAGACCCCAACTGGCAGCTCTGCGGGATGCCGGTTCCACAAGCAGAGGATTAGTATGAAACACCACAAAGGGAGCCCAATTGTCACTTTTTTAAGATGCAACAATTTAAACTCATGCTAGCAGGGTATGAAAATATAGAATTGTCAGCCTTTAAAAATTTTTGAACCACTTTACAAAATGTATGAAACATCTCACTATGGTTTCAATTTGCACTCACTGGCTGTGTAGTGCCTATTCAAATATTTTGTCCATTTAAAAAAATTGCTTGTCTTTTTTTTTTTTTTTTTTAATTCTGGGCCTTCCGTTCTAAATAGGCCTTTTGATAGCTATAGTTATTGTAAATTTCTTTTCTTATCTTTCATGTGGTATCTTTTTTGGAGAAAGTAAATTTTTAACTTGAATGAGGTTAGGTGATTTTGTTGATCTTTTCTTCTGTAGTTATTGTATTCTGTGTTCACTTAAAGGTAAAATGGTTAAGAAATGGAATAAAAATATGAGCATTTCTCATTGTAATCTTCACAGTACATGTTTAGATACCAAACTTGAGAGCCATTGTACCATTGCATTGTTATAGAATAACCTATAGACATAGATGAGGGATAGACAGATAATTGATGGGTGAGAGAGAGATTCCCCCAAATATCAAGTACCAACATTTGACGATTCAATCCCAAACTAAAAGGACAAGGCATATTTAACTTCAGAGTAATAGTTACTCACAATGTGATAAATTAAATGTAGTTAAATATAAGTGTGTGTATTTTGTATGTATATTTGTGCTTATGTTCCAAATATTCACATATACTGGAACAGTTTTAAAGAGAGAATACGTGAGGATGAACGTTTGATTTAGTAAGCTATTGGTGCAGGTACCCATGGCCCACATTTCAGCCCCTGGGTTCAGTTCTCAGCTCTGACTTCCAGCTTTTGGAGACCCTAGGTGATGGCATGAGTCACTGGGACCCTGGCTCCATGTGCTAAGTCTGAGCTAAGCTCCGGAGTGCAAGCTTGATCCCCACTGCCAAGGGCACTTGCAGAGTGAACCAGAGAATGAAAATGCACTCTTTCTTTCTCTGTCTCTTGTCTATTGTTATAGAAATAAGACCACCAGAGACTCTAGTGGATACGCACTTATGGATAAGAAAGTAACCTTTACTTCAGAATGCATCAGCCAAGATCTCTTTCAAATGGCTGAACTCCGAATATTTCTTGTCATATGCTTTTTATGGGTCAAGGTACAGATTTCTGCACTGGTGGGAGCAAGCAAGCAGAAAGATACATAAGTAAAACCTCAGTTATTAGCTTTGGCCTGTCAATATGTGTGGCCTAGGTTTGGGCCAAATATTTATTATCTAGGTCCTTGCCTAGGTTTAAGCACAGGCTCTGCCAGCTTAAGCAGGTGGTAAAGTTTACTCAGAGGGTGAGGGATACAGACACTTGTGGGCCATGTTCAGGGAGAGTGAGCTAGGAAGTGAAAGCATAAGGAAGAGAGATGGCTACCTCTGTCTTCGGAGTCTGTCTGCCCAAAGAAAGACAGCAAGTGGGTATGCGAAAGGCAAAGAGCCTGTGTAAGAACAAGAGCAAGAGGGTTAACCCTTTGCCAGTGTGGACTTTAAGGGATTGGGAGAGGAGTGGTTATGCAACACTACAACACCGCCCCTCACTTAGGTTCCAGGTGATGACAGGTGAGCATCATTTGACACACAGGTGAGCAGAAAGGATTACACAGGTGAGGGAGCCGTGACTTCCAAACTCATGACCCTAGATGCCTAAGACAATATCAAAAACATTATGACACAGTTCCTGTTTAGTGAATGCTTTATCTTAGCATCACCGGTACCAGCCTTGTCCCTGTTGACTCAGAGCTAGCTCATGTCCCCATGTCCACCATGCAAGCCGTCCCCTACCTGTCCTACATGTGAGCGTGTTTTTTGTGAGGCCTTCGTTCAAGCCTGCTTGTCACCTTTTTCCTTCGGTTGCAACTCACTTGACAGTTTTCATGCAAAACCCTGGTCCTTTCTTTCCAATGACTACATCCAGTTAAGACCACTCACCTTTCCCCTAGTCTTCTCACTTTTCATCACTACTCCAATACACATGGATGTGCACTTATACACACACATACACACACACTCAAGATGTTTCTCTCAAGGAAAAGATGCACACAAGTGTGATATTTTGGGCTGATAGAACTTGTTCTAACTCAACAGGTCACAAAAGTAATAGATGGCCTTTAATGACAAAGTTGCTGCTGAGAAAAGATTTATTTTTATTTGAAAGGCAGAGATACAAACAGGACGCACACACACAGAGACACAGAGATCTTATATCTGCTGGTTCATTTCCCACCTGGCCACAACGGCTAGAACTGAGCCGATCTAAAGCCAGAAGCCAGGAGTTTCTCCAGGTCTCCCACATAGTTGTGGGGATTGAAGTACTTGGGCCATCCTCCACTTCTCTTCCAGGGAATAAGCAGGGAGCTGGACTGAAAGTGCAACAGCAGGCCCAGTGTGATGGCTCAGTGGCTAAATACTCACCTTGCATGCACTAGGATCCCATATGGACACTGGTTCAGGTTCTCATGAGCTGAGAACCTGAGAGTAGAGCTCCTGTTCCAATTCCCATCCAGCTCCCTGCTTGTGGCCTGGGAAGGTAGTGGAGGATGGTCCTTGTGATTTTTCACCTACGTGGGAGACCTGGAAGAGGATGCTGGCTTCAGATCATCTCAGTCATTGCAGCCATTTGGGGACTGAACCAGCAGGTGGAAGATCTTTCTCTCTGTCTCTCCTTCTCTGTATATATCTGCCTTTCCAATAAAAATAAATCAATCTTAAAAAAAAAAAAGTAGAGCAGCTAGGACTTAAACCAGTGCCATATTGGAAATCATGCCGCAGGAGGAAGCTTAGCCTACTATGCCACAATGCAGCCCCTTGCTGAGTTTGTTAATGGTTAATTGTAGTTATTGTTTTTAATGAAAAAACATATAGAAAATCATTATTTCTAAAAATGGATATGCTTATATTTTCACACCTTAACTAAACATGTTATCCTGTAACTATAAATTGTGTGCATATATTTATAATGAACTTCAGGTAATTTAGGCATATCAAAATATAATTACTGGACATCATTTTGCTGATTGTCTCACAGCTCTACAAATACCAAGGTCTTGGAGAATAGAATCTTTTTGTTCTGGGATTCCCAGAAGTTCAGATTAGTTTTTCTTTTATAGAATTTTTGTGAATGTGGGAGTTTAGTTTGTAATGATATACAGAACATGGCTTTCTCCAGAAAAATTCTAACTAAAAGTAGAGAAAGAGACATACTATATTCTATATGACTTACTCCAATCAGAACAGATCGGTGGAAAAATTGACACTGTATTTAAAAACTTAAACTAAGAAGTTTCCCTCAGTGCTCAGAGGAGATGATTTATGATGTGAAAAGTCATGTTTTTCCAGTGTAGCCTTTTCTCAATTTTTCCATGATTATTCTGGAAAAGAATATCAGTACGAGAACATTAAGGTTCTCCGTTTTGCTTTACTGATTCATTTCATGTTAATGCCTTTTTGTTCAAGTGTGAGCCATAAACACAGCTGATGACTGTATAGGTTTTGGTCACAAGGGCCACAGGGAGAAGTGCGCTGCGAAGGAAGGCCAGCTCCACCTGTCGGAGGGAATTCAGAGAGCTTTGCAGAGTCATGAAACCTTGAAAGAGGAGTGGATTCTTCTCCTTACTCTTGCTCTACTCTTTCGTACTGTTGTTCCCAAAACTGCTTTCTGGAATGTGTTGTCAGTGGCAGAAGCTGACCAGTCTGTACTAGTTGCTAGTTCACCAATCAGCTGGAAAATAGCTTTATTCTCAGTCCTGCAGAATCTATGCCTGCCCCTGGGCTCTGTGTCAACCTGTCAGCCGATGAATAACAATGTACCCAGAGAGTGCGTGGGGTGGAGAAGCTGGCAAGATCTTGGCCCAGAAAGCTCCCTCCTATGTGGAGGAGAGCTCTGGAAGCCTCTTTTGGAGATGGCAAGTGTTCATAAAATTCAGTCATTTTTGGATTCTGCTTTAAAAGCATAATGAAGATGGACTTCCAGTTCTTTTTTCTGTGTTCTCTTGTTCTTCATTTGATCCTGTTCTACTTGAAGTGGGACGGAAGTTCAAACAGCAAGGAGCAGAATGCCAGATTTCAAAGCGTAAGCTCTCTCTAGAGGCTTTTGTACAGTAATTAGGTTGGACAGGAACTTGTGTCCAAGTGTGTTGTTCTCAGCTCACAAGAAGTTGGGATTTCTACTGGTTTTTTTTTTTTTCTGTTGGACTATTTTTTTTCCCTAAACTTTCTTAACTGTGTCAAAACACCATCACATGAGATGATATTCCGCCAGCTCTACTTTCAGACCAGAGATGGTCTCTCCAAGAAACTGTTGAATTTATCCGGACAACAAGATGCTGGACTCTATGCACGGTACATGCTTGCAGTGTAGGAACCATGACTGAATTTGAACTGTAATACTGCAACAAGGTGGAGGAATCCATCATGGGGGGAGGGCATGGGGAGGAGCTGGAGGAATCCCAGAGCCTATGAAATGGTGTCATAAAATGAAATTAAAAAAAAAAAAAACACCATCACAGCAATCCTAATAACTAATTTATATCAGATTTTGAAACAAGAAAAGGAATATGGAGAGAGCAACATGAGCTGAAGAAATGATGCAGTATTAACGCAACAAAAAGACCTTTTCATTATCTGTGGTGTAATGTGCTCAACTCAGCCCTGCCAAGCTGTTTTTGTTTCGATTCTTTCCCAGAGGGTCATGCTTATTTTTCACATTGATAGATACATTTCCTACTGCAGGATTAGTTCTCAGTGATTTTAAATCTGGAAACAGTTTTTATTAAATAAGAAAAATTAGGAAAAAAATTTTTTTAGAGGTTTGAGGCTTTTCAGACAGTGGGAAGGAAAAAGGGGATTGGAGAGAGAGAGAGAGAGAGAGAGAGAGAGAGAGAGAGAGTGTGTGTCTTGAGAGATGCAGAGATTATATGGGGGCAAATGTTTCAAGAAAGTCATAGTTATAGCAATTCTTTCTCCAGCAAGTACAAAAAGTATGCATCTTCTTATGATCTAGGATTGCCTGCATCAGGGAGCAGCAAGCTTTTAGAGAGTGGAGCCTGAAAAAGTGGATCCCTTTCTGTGCATGGACTAACGTAAAAACTTGGCATCCTTGTTCAGTACTTTCATTCAAAATTTGTCTTCACCAACTAAAAATAATCTGTTTTGGTAACAGGTTGTCAAATGAAAATTCAAATTTGTGGACATTGTTCCCATCAGAGCTAGCTCCATGCTGCCGTGGTTAAGAACCAGGTGCCTAGGCCTAATGTGGGTGGCAAAGGCAGGCCTCCCTCTTCACTGAGCTCCCTCATAGTGTGGTGAACAATTCCTGCCATTTCGTTTGGAATCTCCTGGTTTCCCAGAACTTCAGTCATGACATGAGGAGGACATTCTCACTTGTGTGAAGGTGAAATGGAAAGTCATATGGTAGTGAGTTAAAAGCTAAAAATCTCCCCTTCTTTTCAAAGTCTTTTGATTTGCTTTGGGCTTTTGGCTTTGGCAGAGTTGCTGTTCTGGAAAGGCTCCCTGTCGGCTCTTCCTTCTGTTTCCTCTGTTGGTCTGATTTCCATAGGTGTCAGAACTGCTGAGTTGGGTGTGGCTCCTTTATGCTGGGTGCTGACTGTTCCTTGGTATAGATATACATGAAGGTTTGGTTGCATACCAAATCAATGGATCGCACGTTCCTTACACAAAGTGGCATAAGGTTCACACACAAACTATAAACCTCCTTCAGTATATTTAAGATTACTTATAATTTATTATCAATGTAAATACCATATTTAGACTGTTGTTTAGGCAATAATAACAAGGGAAAAGTCTGTGTATTTGGTATGAATTCTTTTTTAGATTTATTTATTTTTATTGGGAAGGCATGTATACAAAGAGAAGGAGATACAGAAAGATCTTTTTCCACTTCCTGGGTCACTCCCAAGTGGCTGCCATGGTCAGAGATAAGCTAAGCCAAACTGAAGCCACGAGCCAGGGTTTTTTTCCAGGTCTTCCATGCAGGTGCAGGGTCCTAAGGATTTGAGCCACCCTCGACTGTTTTCCCAGGCCACAAACAGGTAGCTAGATGGGAATTGGAGCAGCTGGGATTAGAACCAGCACCCATATGGGATCCTGGCATATGCAAGGCGAGGATTTAGCCATCAGGCTATCACGCCAGGCCCTGGAATAGATTTTTAAAAGAGGACTTTTGAGCATGTTGCAGAATCCCTAAACGTGAACTACAAATCACTAACTTTAGGTGATGGCTCTGGCACTATGTAGATGGGCAACATGGCCATTGCTGCTGATTGGTACATGTGTGAGATTCATCCACCTCTTCCCACTTTCAGAAATCTGATCTGGTATTTCCATTGTTCTTTGTGACCATCTGTCTTCCAGCAGGTGTCCTTCATGCCGTCTGTTTTGGTCTGAGTGGATTGTCATTCTCAGTAGGAGAAAACTGTTCTACTTGTAGATAAGAAAGGTGTGGTGGTTGGCAACTGAGTGATTGTGGCAGAGGCACGGGCATAAATGAACTAGATACAATTGCTGGCAGGCCTCCCTCATAAACCAAAACCCCATTCTGAGTCCTTTTTCATCACGTCTTTTAAACAAGATGCTTCCCTGACTTAATCTTTTACTGAGAGACTCTAGAGTAACTTCAAACATCAATGCCTAACCCTAACCAAAATTCTGTATGAGCAGGTGGAATATTTGCACTAATAGTGCCAAGATCATACTGTGGATCCTGTTTTTATATTAGGATTATTATTTTCTATAATTGTTTTGAAGCACACTACAACTTATCTGAAACCCTTTAAAAATTGATACCCTTGGGCCCAGTGCGATTGCGTAGTGGTTAAAGTCCTTGCCTTGAAAGCGCCAGGATCTCATATGGCCACCTGTTCTAATCCCGGCAGCCCCGTTTCCCATCCAGCTCCCTGCTTGTGGCCTGGGAAAGCAGTTGAGGATAGCCCAAACCTTTGGGGCCCTGCACCCGCGTAGGAGACCTGGAAGAGCTCCTGGCTCGTGGCTTCAGATTGGCTCAGCTCTGGCCGTTGCGGCTGCTTGGGGAGTGAACCATTGCACAGAAGATCTTCCTCTCTGTCTCTCCTCCTCTCTGTATATCTGACTTTCCAATAAAAATTAACAAATCTTTAAAAAAAATTGATACTCCTAGGAAACCAAAGTTAATTACATCTGAATGTGGGAGTGGTGATGGGAGGGGTTTGAGATCCAGTCATTGGCATAAGGGGCCCAATGTTGAGAACTTACTATTGCTTTGTTTTCCATGTGCAGTTAATATAAATCAAGACTGGCTGCGAATAAGAAGACAGATATAAATTTAATACAGGGTGTTTATTAGTTCTGATTTTGCCAACATACTAAAAGAAAGCATGAACTTATTACTCTCAGCTCTCTGTCTTGTTGGTAACTTACAGACTACAGATCTTTTGATAAAACTTTAACCTCTCTTTAAACAAATTACCTAGAAGAAACAAAATCACTTTTATTGTTGTTTTACTATGTATAGTTTATATTCCATACAAAGTAAGCAAGTTTTAGACATATAGCAAATATCAGTGTACTGCATCTCAATGATTATCTTGAGTGAAAGCTATTCAAATTATTCTCTCTATATATAGAAATGCCATTGCCACCAGCTCTGAAGAAATACGACTTTGAGGGGCCAGAGCTGTGGCATAATGTACTGTGGCCATCCATTCAGACAGTGGTTTGCATCCTGGCTTCACCCCTGGTCCAGCTCCCTGTTAGTGCACCTGGGAAAACAGTGGAGGATGGCTCAAGTGCTTGGATGTTTGCACCACAGGGGACATCCAGAAGAAACTCTTGACTCCTGGCTTTGAACCAGCTCAGCTCTGGCCATTGGGGCCATCTGGGAAGTGAGCCAGCAATTGAAAGATTTCTCTCTCCACCTCCACACCCTCTCTCTGTGTCTCCTCTTTCTTTTTCTAGAACTCTGCCTTTCAAATTTAATAAATCCTTAAAAAAATCAATAAACTTTGTTTTTTGTTGTTTTTTAAACATTCCTGATTTTCTTGACTTCTGAGATCTCCCTCTCCCTTCCTTTTCTAACCATACTCATATCTTTAATGACTATAATTCTTTTTCCCCTTAGTTGTGAAATTTTCCAAGTTTATGTCCGATATATCTTTGCCTATCTTTACCTTTCTCCTAGAAGGCTTCCCCCTGCCCCTCCTCCATTTTCTACAGCTCCTTTACCTTGAGACTCAAGCCCTGTCTTAATTCCATCAATCTCAGAGCTGGAAGCTTAATTGCAAATTGGGGAGCTTTAAGAATCACCATTAAGAGCATCCTTGATGAAGCTGTCAGAGAAGAAGGCTTGAAGAAGCTGGTAATACAGAAATAAATATCTAAAAGGTAAGAGGACACACACACAAATTGTCTAAGGATGAAAAAAACGGTAAAAATGGGTAACATTTTCTAAATAGTTTCTGGAATAAAAATGATAAAGTTGAAAGGGTTTTTAATGGGTTTCACCAATTCAGTTGACCACCTCCCATCAATTTGAGTTAGAGTAGTTTTAACTTCCCTAAAATTCCCTTTGAAATGTATTGTTAGCAATTATTTTTAAAAATATACATCTACAATGTGATACCTCAAAGACCTGTGAAAAAATAGTTTCTGTGGAAAAAGCCCTAAGCTAAGAACATTGTATTCCATCACGAAAGTGCTGCACAAACATCCTAGCCGGAAGTTAACTCTTCTATTCCAAAAGCTATAATGGAATAGCTTTCAAAAAGCAGTCTTTTTTTTTGGTGATTAAACTGGTCATTGGCAGATTTCAAATGAAAAATTAATATCTGTAACAAATAGCATTTTAATGTATGATTTCATTGGATTTCCATCCTTCTTAACTGTAGACTCTAAAAGAAACCAATGCAAATAAAGTAGCAAGCACAATGCCTGATGTGCAAGTGTGCAATGAAAGGGAATCATGATTGTTGCTGTTGTTTGGTGCCAGGATCTAGTGGTGATGGTCCTGGTAGTTAAGCAACATCTGAACTAAATACTCATTCATTTCAGCAACTTTGGAGGTGGTTTAGAGACTTTAAACTATCCCTTGCAAGTTCTCTTGATTCCCAGGTTAGCCTGGCTGTACGTCAATTATTGTAAGTTCGTCAATCCACAGATATTATTTTTAAGCATTTATTTATTCATTTGAAAACTAGTGTTACAGGGAGAAAGTGAGAGACAGAGAAAGAAAAAGGTCTTCCATTTGCTAATTCATGCCCCCAGATGCTCGAAATGGTCAGACTGGACCAGGTTGAAACTGGGAACCAGAACCTTGGTCTCTCATGTGGATAGCAGTGGTCCAAGAATGTGGGCCATCTTCTGTTGCTTTTCTCAGACTGTTATCAGGGAGCTGTATTGAAAGTAGAGTAGGTAGGGCACAAACAAGCTACCATAATGAATGCCAACATCATAGGCAGTCTCATTACCCATTGTAGCACAACACAGGCTCCTCCACAAGCATTATTGAGTATTTATTATATTCTAGGCATTGGAACAGACACTGAGCATGCAGGAATCAAAGAACAGATGGTTCTGAGTTTTGATGAAAAACTTAAAGCAGTAACTGGTACCAAACTACTCATAGCATTGCAAATAGCTGAAAAATCTAGTCAAAATATGGGACTGGATTGTTTTCAGATGTGGGACAACAGGCAGTGTGGGACTGTGGGACTGAAGTGACTACCATGGAATCCCAACTTTCTGGCTGGGGACCTTTTTAAGATTGCATTGCCAGGAAGGAGGACCCCAATAGAGAATATCAATTCTGTTGGGCTGAAGAGGCAGATGTCAGGGGGTAACTGAGGCAGCAGGAATTTACAGATTCATTCTGAAGGAGTGTGACACCTAGGATGAGCTCCAGGTATTTGCAGATACTTCATTTTAAGAATTAAGCCAAATACTAAACAGTGTGTCTAGTGGGGAAACTCCAAAAGGCTGGATAGGAAAGCTACTCTGAGGTCAAGAGCAGCCAGAAAGACATGAAACATGGATCAGACATGGGAGCTTACACCAGGATGAGAGGCACTTGAGGTCCAACCAGCTAGAGTGAGGAATCCCTTTGGATACCTGAGCAAAAGAAACCGTACCTGGGGGTGCATCTACACTAATAAAGTTACCTTTGACCCATCCTAAGAAGGCTTAGGAACAAGTCCCAAAAGGATCAAGTTGGTCCAGAATTAAAATTTCCACTTGATATTAGGATGCTTAGTACTCTTTTCAAAAATGTTTTACTTATTGAGAGACTGAGAGAGGCAGAGAAGAGGTGGGAGAGAGGCAAGGAAACAACTCTCATGTGTTTATTCACTCCTTTGATGCTTGCAATAGTTGGGGCTAGGCTGTGTTGAAGCTAGGAGCTGAAAACAATCCAGGCATCCTCCTATGTGGGTGGCAGAGACCCAACTATTTGAGCCATCAGTTGGTGCCTCCAAGGGTGCACATTACCAAGAAGCTGGAGTGGGGAATGGAGCTGGGACTCAAACCCAACAAGTATGCATCCCAAGCAATGCCTTGACCACTGTCCCAAATGCGTGCCACTCAGTACTCACTCAAGGAGTAATTACCTATGTCTGATAGCCAATAAGCTATTTGATGAAATCTGTAAAGTGGGATCCAGACCCAGCGAGGAAATCAATTAATACAAAGAGATCGTCTCTTGGTACATCTGACACCTAAGCCCTTGAGAAGCATCTAAGGGAGAATCAGAATCTGGGAGCCTGATGGCTCAGCGCCAGCAGCAGTTATGATTTTTCTTCAGAGCACAATCCTTTTAGAGTTTCAGTAAGCCTGGATCATATAGGTTGTATCATCTGAAGAAAGCAATTTGACAAAGGCTGACAACCAGAAAAGAGAAAAGACAGCACTTGTATTTGCATTGCAGAACACGTTGGAACAAAATCTCATTTGGAATCACGTGTCAAGGCACAATTTTGAGTGAATAAAGAAAGTGGTGTAGCAGAAAATGATTAATTAGCTCTGGGCGTCTGGAGACAGCTCTGCAGATCATTTCCCTTCTCTACTAAGTAATTGAATGAGAGGAGAGTGTTCATGCAAGGAGAGGCCTGCAAGATGCTTTATAGCCTGGGCCATTTGCCAAGGTCAAATACCACTTGGGAATGGCTGAAGGTCATATATGAGAACCTGGCATTGCAACTAGGACAGGAAAAGGCTGTTCTTTCCCACATCAGAACCTTAGCTACTAATGAGGAGAGGGGAAAATAGGGGAAATTGGGAAGATAAAGGTTTATTTTACAGAGCCTTCTGAGGAAGCATCCTATTACTACTACTACTACTACTACTACTAATAATAATAATAATAATAATAATAATAATAGTAATCCAGGACACTCAGCTAGGAGAGATTGCCAAGGAATAATACCAACCAATGCAATGCCAGGAGTCAGGAGCTCCATCTGGGTATTCTACTGGTGTGGCAGGGACCCAAGCACTTGGGTCATCTTCCACTGTTTCCCAGGTACATTAGCAGGGAGCTGGATCAGAAGTAGAGCAACTAGGACTTGAACTGGCACTCTAATATTGGATGTGGTGTTATCAGCAGTGCACCACAACATTGACCCCACAAAGCATCTCCCCCAAGTACTAAAAAGTAACTAATTTTAAAAAACATCTTCAACACTGAGATTCAGTGAGATTAGAGGAGAGATGGTTTCTCAGACACAAAGGGGGAATTTAAGCTGAGACATGAGTGAACTGTCCTGGAGTTGTGAGGTGAGAGACAATGGGCTTGAAGGACAATTGTTTTTATCCTCCCATAGTGTTTCATTTGAAACAGAACTGCTGAACTGATCAAGAAGAAATCCAGAGACACTAATGGAAAGGGGATCAAGGCAGGAATAGGAGCGAACTTGGGACTGGTGTGGTAGGGTACAGCTTAAGCCATCGCCTGTGACACCAGCATCTCACGGGAGGGCTAGTTCAAGTCCTGAGTACTCCTCTTCTGAAGCAGCACCTTGATAATGTGCCTACTGGTAGCAGATGATGCCCCAAGTGTTTGGGCCCTTGCCACCCGGAGAGGAACTTCCAGATGGAGTTCCAGGTTCCTGGCTTCAACTTGACCCAGTCCTGCCTGTTGCAGCCACTCGGGGAGTGAATCAGAAGGTGAAAGATCTTGTTTTCTCTCTGTCTTTTCCTCTCTTAAAAGGAAAGAAAGAAAGAAGGAAAGAAAGAGGAGGAGCTGAGGTGCTGGCCTTCCTCCTGGGCTGATGTCCCGGGGCACTGGGAGACGGCAGACTACAGCTGGGTAGGGATGCAGAGACTGGGGTGAATGCTATGACAACACAACAGAGAAGTGGTCTTTATAAAGAAAAGTCCTTAACTGTTGTAAAGAGCAAAAAGAAGTAATAAAAGCATGTGGGAAATGCAAGCAAATAGTAATAAGCTGGCCTATGGCCTATGTGTTTATCTATAGTGGAGAAAGAAGTTCCAAAGATTTGTGAGAGGCACCAGCTAACAATGTGGCCGAAGACAGCTCACCCAACCTTAGCCACATGCTGCTGCTACAAAACAGAAACTGCTAAAGAAGGCTTTAAAGTGTGATGCCTGATGCCTAGATCTTTAGCTTGGCATTTAAGACACCAGTGTTCCATATCAGACTGCCTAGGTTTGATCCCCTGCTCTGGTTCTTGACTCCAGCTTCCTGTCAGTGCAGACTCTGGGCTGTAGCAATGATAGCTCAAGAAGTTGGGTCCCAGGGCTGGCATGAGCCTAGTTGGTTTAGTGGTTAAGACATCCTTGGGTTGGGTCCAGCAGTTAAAGTCCTCGCCTTGCATGTGCTGGGGTCCCATATGGGAGTTGGTTCTAATCCCAGCAGTCCTTCTTCCCATCCAGCTAGCTCCCTGCTTATGGCCTGGGAAAACAGTCAAGGGTGGCCCAAAGTCTACACCCTACACCCACATGGGAGACCCAGAAGAAGCTCCTGGTTCCTGGCTTGGTTCAGCGCAGCTCCAGCTGTTGTAGCTGCTTGGGGAGTAAATCATCGGACGGAAGATTTTCCTCTCTGTCTCTCCTCCTCTCTATATATCTCACTTTCCAATAGAAATAAATAAATAAAATAAAAACACCCTTGGAGTACCTGTTGGAGTCCTTTTTTCTCTTCCAAGCCAAAATCCTACCAATGCACATCCAAGTACCCTGCCACCCAACCTGGATTTCTGATTTGGATTTTAGCCTCTGGCTTTGGCCTCGTCCAGCCCTGGTTGATGTGGGTATTTGCAGGGTGAGCCAAAGGCCGAAAGATCTTTCTGCCTTTCAAAGAAAACAAAATCATAAAGTAAATGAAAATTGAAAATTGCATCCTTGTCACTAATACAGGGACCTGGATTGAGATTCTGACTTTTGGCTCCAACTCTACAGCCCTGGCTCACTCCCAGCTATTGTAGTAAACTAGCAAGTGAGAGATTCTCTTTCTATTTTTCTTTCAAATAAAAACTATTAAATTAATTAAATTAAGTTAGAAGCAAAATATACCTTCAGGGCTAAAGATGTTCTGTTGCCTTGGGAAAATGTGTAAATTCTCTGATTTTAGTACAAGATATATTACTGTGGAAGTCGCTGTGCTTTTGTAAACAGCACAGTTATCTCTGCTCTTTGACCGTCTCTCCTTGCCTGTGTGCCTAGATAGTGTTTTGTGATCAGCAGCCTGCTCAAGAGCTCAGATGCTTGGTGCCCTCCCCCGGCTCTCCATTCAGAATTACTATTCTGGACTCTCGAAATATCTGAAACACAATTCTGCTTTGCGATGATCATTGCTTTCCATGTATTTCACCATGTGTAAGTCCATTTCCTTGGCCAGACTGTGAGTCCCAGACTGTGTAACCTGCTGTGTTACACACTTTCATATGCTAAGTGCATTCCGTGGTCTCTGGTAATGGAGGAGCTGATCAGCCAGGTTCCTCAGATTGACCTGAACCCAGCTGGGCTCTGCACATTCTTTCTGCACCAGACCCCATAGTTCCTGTAGGCTCAGTTCTGCCACCACACCCAGGGCTCTGTTAAATGTGGAATCCATCTTCTAACTCTTACAGACCTGCAAACTATCTTCCAGGAGAAGTATAGCCCTGTGCTGCATCTTCAGCCACTCTGTGGCCTTCTCACATGTAGATCTTGTGTATTACTTAGCTGATATTAAGCAAGACATCTAGGTGGCCAGTGTGAGCTAGGAAATGAAGTCCTGTTTCTCCCTTCCCATTTAGAATTTGAGTGCTTGACTTGGTAGTCCACATGTGCTTCTCTCTTTCTTTAAGGATTTATTTATTTATTTGAAAAATTAAAGTTACAGAGAGGGAGAGACATGGAAACAAAGAAATTTTCTATTTGTTGGTTCAGTTCCCAAATGGTCACCACCGCCAGAGCTGGGCCAGGTTGAAGACAGTAACACTTAACTCCATCTGGGTCTTCCGCATGGGTGGAAGCACTTGAATCATCTTCTGGTAGAAGTTGGATCAGAAGTGAAGGAGTCAGGGCTCAAATCAGCCTAGACAGAGGATGGCGACATTACAAGCAGATGCTTAACTTGTTGTGACACAACATTGGTCCCTGAGTCAACTCTTAATCCATTCTGATATAAGCCTGCCTTTGACATTTTCCTTCATAGCATCCCTATTGTTATTTGTTGTGAAATCCATGAGACTTCTCTTAGCCCTTGGTTTGCATATCCACTCTGCAGCATGTGGAGAGACTGAGCATCTTGCCATACTGTCACAGGCATCTGAGTAAGGCAGACTCCTGGCTGTTTTTGCAGCCTTCCTGGCAAATCCCACAATTTTCTTCCAAGACCCTTTCCCTGTTTATGTTAGTCAGATATTTTCTATTTCAACTAAAATACCTGAGGAGGTTCTTAAAAGGATGAGATTTATTTCAGCTCGCAGCTTCCCAGTCCAAGGTCAGGTGGTCCCTTGGTTCAGGACAGAGGATGGCAGAGGGGATGATCACATGGCAAGCTGGAAAGCAGACAAGAACACATTCTTCTTTTTTTTTCTTTAAGTTTTAAACTTTGTTATTTTATGATACAGTTCCCCAGGCTCTGTGATTTCCCTTCTCCCCTCCCCAATGCCCTCTGCCCCACTGATTTCCCCTACATTGTTACAATAGTATAGTCCCTCATAAACAGTCCAAAATCCATCACTCCTCTATTTAAGTGCATCCTGATATTGTAGGTATGGACAATGGCCACACTCTTCTTCTATGGCTCACCCTCTGATGAAAACTGCCTTCTAAAGACATGTCCTTAATGGCTGGAAACCCTTCCCCTAAGCCTATTTCCCAGATGCCATAATGAGTTCAAGTCTTCCTTTATCTACGAACCACTACCACGAGACTCTGAAGCTGAAGTATCTGCATGAATTGGAGAGCCAAATCCCGTTAAACTTCTTGTATGGACTTACGGATTCTGCTCCCCAGTGCCAATCGCTCTACATTCTTATACCATGCGTTCTCCCCTGACAGTTCCCACTGCCCTGATTCTGGAGCCACTTACTCACAGCTTCGGAGAGCACTTCTCATGCGTTATCACAGTGCTCGCCTCGAACCTCCTGTAACACTTTGTGGTCTCCCTATTCTAACTTCGGAATTTGGAATGTTCTATGTGTGTACTTCCCGATGTTCTTGATCTCTCTACCCTCTACCCAGAAGTGCTTCTCTTCTGACCACTGTGACAATCTTTTGATTTTCTCCTAAAACTTGCAGGCAACACAGCATCTGTCTATATAGGGCACAGTTTCTTCTACTTTGGGCCAATATGACCACTCTTCTCTTTTATTTGTAACTCACATGAGGTTGACAGAAACAGTCTTCTTTTTCATCCTTGCTACAAGCTCTGTTTTTTTTGTTTTGTTTTTGCCTTGTTTTGTTTAAAGTCCTGGGAATAGCACTGTGGCGCAGCAGGTAAGTCACTGCCTGCCATACTCGCATTTACAGGTAACAATTTGAATCCCAAATGCTCTACTTCTGATCCAGCTCCTGCTAAAGTGACTAGCAAAGCAGCAAGAAAAAAAGCCTACCTGCTTGAGCCCTTGCTCCAGCAGGAGAGACCTGTAAGAAATGCCTGGATTCTGGGCTTGGCCTGGCCCAGTCCTGGCCATTGAGGCTGTTTGGGAAGTGAGCCAGCAAGTAGAAGATCTCTCTCGGCTTTTCCCTTTCTGTGCCTCTTCTTCCTTGTAACTCTTTCAAATAAATATATTTTTTTAATATCAAGTTTCTTTCATATTTCTACATCCTTCAATTTATTTTTGCAGCAGCAGAATCCTTAAAGCTTTAAACTGTGCCAAGGGCACTTCAGAAAGTTCATGAGAAAATGGAATAAAAAGATAAGCTTTTAGGGCCCGGTGGCGTGGTCTAGTGGCTAAAGTCCTCGCCTTGAAGGCACCAGGATCCCATATGGGCGCCGGTTCTAATCCCGGCAACTCCGCTTCCCATCCAGCTCCCTGCTTGTGGCCTGGGAAAGCAGTCGAGGACGGCCCAATGCATTGGGACTCTGCACCTGCATGGGAGACCTGGAGGAGGTTCCAGGTTCCTGGCTTTGGATCGGCGCAGCACCGGGCATTGCGCTCACTTGGGGAGTGAATCATCGGATGGAAGATCTTCCTCTCTGTCCCTCCTCCTCTCTGTATATCTGACTTTGTAATAAAAATAAAATAAATCTTTAAAAAGATAAGCTTTTAGTGTAAAAATTTTTGAAAATCCATTTGTAATGTTTTTCATAATTTGAGTGGACGATGAACTCTTTGAAGAATCCCCATATACTTGGATCTCAAAAAACTTTTTGTGGATGGCATTCTATACCCACGCAGGAGGGCGGTGGGCTCCTGGGGGTTTGGGAGTGGGGGCTTGCTGGACAGCCTGGGGGATGAAGCTGCTGGGAGCGTGTGGGAACCTGGGAGCTTGAGCCTAGGTGGGTTGAGTGGGGTTGGAATTTCCCCACATCCTTGATTTCAGGTGGGATGGGTGGAGGGGAGAGGAGAGACCTAAGATAGCTAACTGGCCTGGTGTAATGGTGGACTTGGCTTGGGGAACTATGATTGGACCTGGGGTATGGGTGTGTGGAGGGGTAGCACATGTGTCAGGAGCTCAGGACCTTGGTGGGCGGGCAGAGCTCTGGGCCAGTGCACCACATCCAGGAGACTGAGTTTGGAAAGCCTGGTCTGGGGAACCCAAGCACCCCTGGGTGCAGAGACCATGGATTGATTATGGGAAGGGACAGAGGGATGTGTGGGAAGGAGGACTTCTGAGGGCGTGTGCTTCAGGTGATGAATGGCTTCTGCAGGACTTCCATCAACAAGGTACTTGCAGGTAAGTGAGGGGCTGAGACTGAGTGGTTTGGATGGGGGAAACTAGAAGACCTTTGTGGATCAGACTGATGCACCAGCCCACATGGGAGGCCTAAACTGGGCTAGTTATCATTTAGCACCACTGACAACCACCTACTGGCCCACACTAAAGCTAGGGCTGGGGGCCTATCTGGCAGGGAACCTGGGAGGGTTAAATCACAGTGTCCACCAGTGAGTGTTGGAACAGAGGATGGGTAATGTCAGGCTGGGCCATGACACTGACCAGCACATGAGAAAACCAGATCTGCGGGTAGATTTTGTGGGGGATATGTGGGCTCACCCCTGTGGAACTGCACTTTCCACTGATTCCATTAAGAATTGAAGGTAGTGATAGGCTGAGCTAGGCATGATCATGGAACCCTCTGACACTCATGGGTACTGGGGACTGGTCCAGGCCACAGTAGCCACAGGCATACCCAAGAATGAGTGTGGGGCAGGCCAAGCCAAGCCACAATATCCACCAGCTCATGCAAATGTCGGAAGGGAGAAGGCAGACTATGCCATGTGGTGGCCTAGCACCGGAACATGTGAGATCTGGGTCTGGGGGTGAGCCTGGTAGCAGAACTTGGGAAATCCCCCTGGTATGTTATAGCTCCTGTTGGTGAGCATGTGATTCAGACCTGGATGTTGGCCAAGTCAGGCAAGGTAGCACCACCTGTTGACAAGTGTGTAGGTTGGGTCTGGTTGGGGGCAGACTGGGTAGGGCTGGGCCAACCTAAGCCCACTGGCATGTGCAGGAGCCAGGCTGGAGTATGCATCATGCCGGGCCAGGCTATCACACCTACCAGTTTGTATGAGCCAGGGATGGGCAGGGCAGGGCTGCAGAACCCACCAGCATGAGTTGTGACTAGGAGTGGGTTGGGTCACATCAAGCTGCAGCGTCCAATGGCAAAGGCCAAGATAGGAATGGGCTATGCCAAGCTGGGTTGGGGCAACCACTGGCACACACAAGATCTGTGGCTGGAAACAGGCCTCGTTAGGAAGCTAAGGGAACACTCCGGCTGGGTGGTGATCTCACTGGTGAGTGTAAGAGCTGCAATGGGGCCAACAATTTGGGCTGTTCATGACTGCAGTGTCCCTTGTTATGGGTTGAGGACAGGGTCTGAGGAGTACCAGACTGGACTTGACTACAGTACCCACTGGTGGTCATGACAGCCAAGGTGGATGTAGCAGAAGCTAGGCTAGCTCCTGCTGAGCCATGTGTTAGCTGTGTTGAGGCATGGACCAGGTGTGGCTGGGCTGTAGCACTCAACAGTACGGCTGGAATGAGTGTGGGCCAGTTGGGCAAGGACACTATTCCTGCCAAGACAGGATGTAGACTGAGTCAAACTGGGCCAAGGACCCACCAGTGTGCATGAGATCTACCATGGGGAGGAGACATGGTAGAGGAGCTTGGGGAACTCCTTTGTCAGGACACAGTCCCTGCATGTGAGCACAAGAACTTAGGCTGGGAACAGCCCAGACCAAGCCAGGTTACAGTACCCACTGGCATATATGGGTCAGGTCTGAGGGCAGGCTAGGCTGGGCCAGTTCATAACACCCACTGGCAGATCTGAAAACCAGGATGGGGTGCAAGACAGGCTTGGTTGGGATACAACACCAATCAGTACACATTAATGCTTGGACTGGGGGCTGGCTTGGCTGGCTGGGCTGGGTTAGGCTCTGACACCCACCAGCAGGAGCTGGAACAGGGGGCAGGCCAGGGCTGACCAGACTGCAGCACCTGACAGTAAATGCTGAGGTGAGATGAGCTGTTCCAGTCTGGGCTGTAGCACCCAGCAGCACTTGTAAGACCTGGTGTGTGTGGGGGGGTGCAAGCCCATTGTGGGGCAGTTATGGTGGGCTCCTCTGCTGACCACCTCCTCCCACTGGTGAGCATAAAAGCTGGAACCGGGGGTAGTCCAGGTTGGGCATGGCCACAACACCTGTTGGCCTGTATGTGAACAGGGCTGGAGAAGATTCAGGCTGTGCTTAAAGTCCATACCCACTGATGCATGCATAGGCCAGAGTAAGTACAGGCTGGTTAGGCTTTGCTGCAGCATCAGCTGGCATGTGCTGGAACTGGGAGCAAATGCTGTCAAGCTAGACTGTAAAACCACCTGGAGAGTGCAAGATCCGGGACTGGGAGTTGGCCCAGTAGGGAAATTGTGGGTACCTCTCTGATGAGCTAAAATTCCTACCAAGGAGCATGGGAACCAGAGTTGGTGTTGGACCTGGCTAGATAGACAGTGACACTCACCAGCATGAGTGTGGACTGGATAGTAGGGTTGGTTGGGTTGAGCTAGGTAGGCTTCAATGCCCATTGACATGTACATGAACTGAATAGGATGTGGGAGAGATTGATTCAGTCTGCCGGACATACTGATAAGTACAGGAACCTGGGCTGGGGTTGGACCTGATGGGATCACTAAGAGTCGTTGCAATAAGGCTGAAGTTCCCACTGGTGTACATGAGGGCTGAATGTGTGGTGGGCAGGGTTGAGCTAGGCCACAGCACCCTTTGATTTATGTAAAAGACAGGGCTAGAGACAGAATCCATCCAACAATTGCAACTGCCACTGTGTGCATGGGCTGATGTGGGTCACGGACTGAGCCAGACCCCATACTGACAAGCACACACAAGTCAGGCCTGGGATCAATTCAGATGCGGTTTCTTTGGGGATTTCCCTCAACTGAACTGTTGGACTCAAAACTCCAACCATGGGGAGAATTGCAGGATCTGTGGTCTGACCACGGAGTGCATGTATCAGAACTGGGTCTCCTCAGCGGCTTAGATGGAGCAGTGGATGGATACCCAGATACACATGGAGAATATGGCAGTCCTTTGGGGCCTGTGAGGACATTTGGTACCAGTGCAGAAGAAGGAAGATAGGACAAATTGGTCAACTACCCAGCCAAGCACTGACAGCAAATATCTGGGCGAATGGAAACTCTGAAGTGGACTATGTGAGCCAATAGACCTTGGAAGGACTTTCAGCATTTTAGAATTATTGAAACCACTTGAGCATGCTCCACATCAGGGACTTTGAAATGACAACTGGTGGTGGTTCCCCATCCCTGGGTACAAAGGTGATTGGGATGCTGAGTGCGGCTTATACCCTTTCTTCCCCCTTCCCACAGACACAGGAAGTAGAAAAAGAAAATTTGGAAACAATGGTCTCACCCACTTTCCCCTAATCCTTGACCCTTCCCACTTTAATCAACTACGTAAACATCATCAATAATAAAATTTACATTAAACTAAAAAAAGCCCACTTTTTTGCATCAGGGGCTGGTGTTGTAGTGCAGGGGGTTCTTGATTGCTCTGCTTCTGATCCAGCTTCCAACCAATGCACCTGAGAAGCAAAAATGGCCCATATACTTGCTGCTGCCCCCTTTGCCTCCGCAACCAACTTACATGGGAGACCGAGATGGAGTTCTTGTCCTCCTGGCTTTGGCATGGACCAGCATTCACAGCAATTTGTGGAGTGAATTAGCAAATGAAAGATTTTTTTCTCTTCCTGTCTCTTCTTCCATTGCTCTGCCTTTTAAACAAATTAATTAAAACATATATTTAAACATTTTTACATAAAATAAAGTTTTAATTCAATTTCCCCGCTTCTTAGAATACTCTCATACATGATCCAAAATTCTCTTAATGAATAAAAAATAATGAAACTATCATTTCGACTGAAAGATGCTTGGACCATTTTCATCCAATGGATGCCTTATCCACACTCAGATGACTGCTGTTCTGTATTTCCTTTGAGGGTAGATTTTAATTTCTTACTCTTTGGGTTAGTAGAAATGATTGTCAGGTGACAGACTTTACCATGGCAACTCTTGTAGAGGAAATTTATGGCTGTGCAAATGGAAGGTTTGTTTTGGGAGCACAGCCACCCCACAGCTGTTCCTTTGGCTGGCTTCTGGAAGTTACTTGGGATTTCAGGAGAGGGATCAAAAGGAAAACATTTTATGAATGCAGCAAAGCACATCTACATGTAAACATCAATCACTTCAGTGCACTCTTTGGCTGCCACACGGCTGGAGCACTATTGATTTTTAAAATTTAAAAAAATTTTATTTGGCATGCCATGGCAGTGAGCCAAGAGCACTGACCAAATGTTTTCTCAGCATAAATTGAGGCAGCTCTCACCAGGCAAACACTTGAAAAGGTCACACCTCCTCTTCAGAGCTTCTCCCTCTTGGCATTGGTTATGTAATTGAAGAAACCAGAGACAAATAATAATACGGAACCATTCCGGGCTTGGGAAAATTATGAAGAGTTTCACAACAGCAATGGTAGAGCATGCAACCCAGCGCAAGTCCGTTAGGAACAGCTGCTAGGTGATGAGCCCAGGAGAGTGGTTCTGCCCCTCGGTCCCTCATTGAGGCTGAGGTTTGCTCATGTCCTGCTTACTTAAAAGCTCCTGGGGGTGGTGCCTTCCCCACATAGAAGAGTTTCAATCCGCTTTCTCCAGGTCAGAACAACAACAAAAAAATCTTCAGTGCGTCTGTCAAATTGGTGACACACAGGAATTGTTAACTGTGCAGAACTACTGGCCTAAAAGAGCCAGAAAACATTTCAAAGTCCTTCTGGGGTTAGAATGCATAGTTTGAAGGTATTTATTCCATTGAAAATGTTTCAAGATTCTGTGAAAATGTGCAAGCACTCCACTTGATTTCCGTCTACCAAATCGAGACTGATCATTTTTAAGATTAGACAAGTAGCAATCTATTATCCATAAATTGTCATCTTCTTTCAAGTCTATTGAGATTTATAAGAAAATAATTTTTAAGATTCTTTAAACAAATGTAAGGGAACCAGTCCCAACATCATACTGTGGTATGAGTACAAGAAAATCATACATGGTTAGGGATTTATTTCTTGGATGGAACATAACTCCAATTTCCCAATTGTATGTTACAGGTTGTACATTTTACATATGAAAGTATTCCATAATCAGATAAAACTGCATAGATATCATAAAAGTTCTAGATGGTCTACAATTTGAAAAGGAAACCTAAAAAATTGTAAGGAAACAAAAATGCAAAAGAAAATTTGTAACTAATTTACCTTTTTTTTGTAACAAGTTTTGTTCAAGAGTATTTAATCACAGAAATACTTCTTTGTAAAAAAAAAATGCTATTATAATCCTCCAGAGTTGATGTTGAGCAAGCACACATTTTTGAGAGAAACTTATCAAATCCATGGAGACCATGGAAAGGGAATGAATACAAAAAGTACTTTAGGTTCATGGAAAATTTAAAATAAATTTATTTTGGTGAAAAATTTTTTTAAGATCCATGCACTGCTTTTTGTAATATGCAATTTCCACCAAGTTTTTGAATGCCCCTTCTAGATTCTATGTTCCATGAATGCAGCAAAGAAACAGAAAAAAAAAACCCAGAAATGATTTACCTCAATCAATAGAATAACCAGCCCTCAAAGACTGGTTTATATCCAAGGCTGACATGTTAAATAGTTCCCATGGGCCTGAGTTTTAAGTGATGCAAAGACCTCAAGCCAGTGTCGATCTCCAGAGCATCCAAAATGGGCTGACAGTGAAAGCAGAACAGCATAAAGTATTGATGACTCTTTACTGATGTGTGCTGTAGTGTGAAGGCCACGTCTGATCAGATACCTAGGATTTTGGGATGGAGTTTTCAGCAAGAAGCAATGACTTTGCTTTCTCCTGTGACTAGGCTATTATGGTTTCCTAACTCATACAGACAACATTTAAACCTCAACAGTCATGTCAATGGATTAAGGTTAATGGTTGTTGGATTAACGTGGAGGCTTGATGCAATACGGTGTCTGAAAGTGATTAGTTTGTGGTAGGCTGCTGTGGTGAGGCCAGGTGATTGGTCTATGCTGGTTTTCTAAGCAGAGACTATGCCGGGGGGGATGGGGGGGGTGGGAGGTTGATGAAGAATGAACTCCATGTTCTGTTTCCTGGTTGCCATGTGATCCTCCATCCACCTGTGTTCTGCCATCCTCCAGCCTCCTTAGATGCCCAAAACCATGGAGCTCCCTAGTTTTCAGTTGTGACTCTGCCAAAGAGTGAGATAAAATAATTTTTTTTCTTCCTACATGGCTCCTCTCAGACATTTAAGTTCCAGTAATGGCAAGCTAACGTATGCAAGGTCCAAGAGACAGATCCCTTCACAACAAATGCAGGCTGAAGAATTTTTACCAAGTGACAGGGATGCAAATGACAGAGCCTCCTTAGGGGAATCAGAATGGATGAGTGCTACCCACTACTGTTACATTGAAGCCCACACCAAGAATATTGTCTGTCCCCATCAGGTTCATTCTGGAGCTCAGTTTGTTAGGAGCTTAACCTTTAAAACAAATTTACCAAGTTTTCCTGACCAGCTACAGGGTGCACTGGGTAGAAGTGGACTTTCAGGTTTGCAATAATTTTTTTTATCAGATTCTGATATAGATTTTATTCTTCAAACAGAAACTGTAATATGCAATTGAATGCCTTTGCCACTCCATCTTGGGAGGAAATAATTTAGCCCTATTAGCTTCTCCAGATTTTCATGAATCACTTAATCTTTAATTGGTGAATCATTGTGCATATTAATATCAAAGGAAGCATTCCATAAATAAAACCCATCTGGAATAGAGGTTGCATACAGTGCCTGCTACTGATGGCAGACAGAAACAGAAATACATGGAGAAATGGGGTAGAGTAGGGAGGCTGCTTGAACCAGTGACTACAGTAAGAGAAAATTCACTTGGAGAAAGCTCAGCTCACCATGCTCCCACTCGAGGGATAAGCAGAGATTAATTAGAGACACCCAGTGTGGTTTGGCTGAGGCAGCTTTGTGGGACAGCAGACATCCAGCCAGCGAGCAGTAGATCCAAGACAAGCGTACCCATTCTGAATTGCATTCCCAGGACAGCCAAGCACAATGAGTGTACTTCATGAGAGGTAGCAGCAAGAGGTGGAGATCTGGTGGCAAAGTTCGGCTCCAACAGAACAGGGGCAGGCTGATGAGGTCTGTGAGAAAACGAAGCACTTGTACCAGTGGGTCGAGTGGGCTGGTCGTACACCTGCCTCTTCCGTGACATCTAATGATGGCAGTGAGCCAGAGCCAAGCATGGCCAGTCATGGTGTGTGTTACTCACAAGTCACTGTGATTAGCACATGGCCAAACGTATATCAATGAGAGTACTTGTACATTCACGACCTTGGCTTTGACGGATCTGCTTCGACTTTGCCTGGACCACTTCCACCTCTTGGTAGTTATTGACTTGATTGTGCTTTGTGTTCAGGACCTTATTGGCAAAACCACTTCTCATCTGTTGTTACAGTTCTTGGAGGAAATGTTCAGGATCTAGATCCTACTTATTCACTTTTTCCTTTGAACATTCTTGCTCTTGTCTGCAGCTGATCCGGGCACCACCGTTTTGGCATCCACTGAGCAGAAAGCTCTGATTTCATTTTTCGGTCATAATTACGTGAAGTGAACCAGTTGCGATGTCAGCGGTGTTGGCCGTTGTTTCTGCTGCTCAGCATCAGGCCCCTTCCATCAGGGTATGGACAGGATTCATTTTTTTCTTCGTAGTTGGTGTGAGTGATCTACCACTGTGGACTTCAATATTGTCTCATCCCTTCCTAACATGAGTTACCCATTTGTAAAATGCTGATTTCTTTGGGGCGTTGTTCCCATAAACCTTTTGTACTGCATCAATGATTTCACTGCTCTTCCAACAAGTGTCACCCAGATTTGATGCTTGTTCTTCCCTCAATTCTAGTCTAATTCCTGTTGCTCTCACAAGGGCTCTTTCAACACTATTATCTTGTACTTCTTAATGCCTGCTGGATGCTGTCCAGGCTTTACAGCAAGTTAACATAAGTTTATTGTGGTACAAAAAAAAAAATTTGGGAACCCATGCATATTTCCATGTAATTTTTTCAATACCCTCCATAAGACCGCAGATTATATCTAAATATAATTTACACTTTTAAAAACATGATGAGAAATGTTTAATTTCTTCTTCCCAAATAATTTTCTCAACAGTTATCGAATAATTGACAATTTCCCCTCTAGTGTGATAGGTCACATTAGTCAAATCCCAAATAGCTCTATGCTATATGTTCCATTTACCTGATCTGTGTATGTTTATAATGCAAAATACAGATTTTTTTATCTGAAAACAGTTATGTTCAATAAATGGCTTCCTGCTTCTTCATCCTTTCAGAAAAAAAGTGAGAATAGTGTTATCAAATTTGTGCAGACTCATTGAATTTAAAATTACAGTTTCTTTATCTGTTATATTATTTAGGGGGCTCTTAAGAGCCTTGATTCTATAGATGACCTTTCTGAAAATTACGCAGACTATATATTCTATGACAAATTGGTAATAGGACAAAATGCATAGCACTTCTGATGCTCTTGTTAGAAAAGCTGGCATGGGGCTGGCGGCATGGCCTAGCAGCTAAAGTCCTCGCCTTGAACGCCCCGGGATCCCATATGGGCACCGGTTCTAATCCCGGCAGCTCCACTTCCCATCCAGCTCCCTGCTTGTGGCCTGGGAAAGCAGTCGAGGATGGCCCAATGCATTGGGACCCTGCACCCGTGTGGGAGACCCAGAAGAGGTTCCAGGTTCCTGGCTTCAGATTGGCTCAGCACCAGCCCTTGCGGCTCACTTGGGGAGTGAATCATCGGCCGGAAGCTCTTCTTCTCTGTCTCTCCTCCTCTGTGTATATCTGACTTTGTAATAAAATAAAATAAATCTTTAAAAAAAAAAAAGAAAAACTGGCATGATCTTTTAGAATTTTAAGTTCTTCATTGTATGTTTTTAGTAGGTAGTATTTCTTCATTTCCAATATTATGGATGATAATGCAGAATCAGAGAAGGTTTTCTCTTGATTTGGATAAACTTTATATGTATGCTTGAGTTTCTGATAAAGTTTTTAAATCAAACCTAGGGCCGATGAGGGATCCACAAAAACTGCATGAGAAACACATACATGAAAAAGCGATGCCTGGATTTTAAGCTTTAAAAAATACTTGAGAGGCAGACAGAAACAGGTTTCCTATTTATTGGTTCATTTGCCAAACGTCTGCCAGAGACCAGTGTTGGAAAACTCAGGCCAGATCTCCCGTGGCAGGCACCAGACCAGCAGAGGTGTCACGTGCTGCCTCCCAGGGTCCTTGGAGCCAGGAGCCAGGAGCCAGGCAGGAGTGGAGGCCAGGCATCCTGACACAGGGCATAGGCATCCCAGCCGGCCATGGAACCAGTAGGGAAAACATCCACACTGGATTGCAGGTTTTATGGTCCAAAGTAAAGCTTTTTTTCCCTTCCTTTTTTTTTTTTTTTTTTTTTTTTTCTTGAACGTTTGAAGCATCCTCATAATTAATCATCGCTGCTCTTTTCCCAAGGTGAAGTGAATATGTTTGGAAATTAGTCGCCCCCTGCTGGCAGATTTAGCACCATTATGGCCTACTATTCTCAGGGACATGAAACCTCTTTCACAGAATCTAGCACCTGAAAGATGAAATTATTTGCTAACTTGTACGCTCAGTTATCTGCCTGGATAAGGGTTGGTATGAAACTCGGATGGTCTTACAATCAATTCTAAAATATACAAACAGAACTAAGAAAGAAGAGAGGTTGCTGCACAGTGGTTTGAAGGCAGACAGTGCCAAACCAACTGTTCTCCAACCAGCTGGCTGAAGGCAGCCATGTATGCACTTACCTAGGTCTGTGGTGTAAATCCTTCTAGCAGGGCTCTTTCAAGACACTGACCGTGGGGTTGGGAGAGACGCTGATGGTTGCCGCCCACCTGCCGACTCTGGACACCACTGACTGCTTGGAGGAGATGAGTAGATGTGAGTGGGGTTTGCGTTCTACTCAGCCATAAGAAAGAGTGAAGTCCTGCTGTTGGCAATAGAATGAAGGGAGTTGGAGATCGGCATGCTAAGTGAAATAAATCAGAAACATAAAAACACCACGTACTTACTCTCGTGAAAGGTTATATGCATATATACACATAATATATATTTACATATGAGCATAAAGTATAACATGTAAATATACTATAATAATTATATGTAACAGCACACATGCAAATGTATGGGTCTACATGTTATATTTATATATTTTATATAGTAAAATGTTGTAGGTGTTATATTACTTGGTATAACAATATTTATAAGCATTTTTTTACTGAATGCTATTTTTCACATAGTAGTATAAACTTCTTTCTTCATTTTATGAACTTTGACATGAATCTCACCTTATGTGATATTAGTATCTACTATTTTAGAAATAATATGCCTTTGTGTATAGATGTTTACATATGAAGCAAATATACCACATTTTTAAAAGATGTATTCATTTTTCATTTGAAAGGCAGATTTACAAAGAAAGAAGGAGACAGAGTGAGAGAGAAAGAGAGACAGATCTTCCTTCTGCTGATTCACTTCCCAAATGGCTACAATGGCCAGAGTTGAGCCAATCTGAGACCAGGAACCAAGAACCTCTTCCTGGTGTCCCCTAAGGACCTGAACCATCCCTTACTGCTTTCCCAGGCCATAAGCAAGGAGCTGGATGGGAAGTAGAGCAGCTGGGACTCAAATCGGCACCCAGTTAGGATGCTAAGACTGCAGATGGAGGATTAGCTTGCTAAACCACTGTGCCACTCCAAACATGGATTTTTTCTTAAATTGTTAAATTTAAAATTTTGTATGTGCTCACTGGGCTTTTATTATACTTCTCCGTGTTATTTGGCAGATTTTAAAATAAAAGGATGAGAGGAAACATGCAATAGTGCATAGTAAAAATGTCCTTTCTTTAAAGTTAAACTGATTCAAGTTTTAATCCAGCACCATTGCTTTCTGGCTTTGAACAATTTCTTCTTGTTCAATGAAGCTAATGACACCTATTGTGCTATTGGAAAGTACAGATTTGATCTTGTCCTAATTTCTTGGCATACTGCTGTGAAAGTCCTTAGACTCTTCAAAGTGGAAAGTGTTTCTTAGGCTAATGAGTTGGCTGCATACTGGCAGCTCTTGGGTAGCTTGAGAACACAGATGGGACATCAGAGGGAGCAGGGACAGCTTAGAAGGTTGGAACTTGTAACGCCATCAGAGAAGGCCGAGGATGGAAGAGGAGCTGTAAGCAGGAGCTGGCCCGGGGTGTCCTCAGTCAGGCTCTCGCACCAAAGGCTTTTGTCAAAGCAGAGTTGGGGACATCTGGGAGATCCCCCAAGCTGACCCTGCCCGATTCCGGGACTCTGGTGCAGTGGAGGGGGTGGGGAGCTCTGTTCCCCCAGCCCTCCTTTCAGCTCTTCCCTGGAGTGCACGGGTGTTCCTCTGGACTGTTTTTACTATGAACCTACCCTTGAGAGCAGTTCTCTGAACCCCACGAGCCTCTCCAGAAAGCTGTTTTTACTATCATTATCATTATTATTATTATTTACCATTTTCTGATATAGTTCTTTAGGCCTTGGGATTTCCCTTACCCCCATCCCAACTCCCCTACTTCCCCTACTATTACTATAGTATAGTTTTTCATAAACACACATATGTCCGTTATTGCGGGCATGGACAATGGCAGAGTCCAGCATCCTATTGTCAAGATATAGTGAACAGTTTCATTGGGAGTCCATCTTTGTCTGGAAGTAGAGATGCATACTGCATTGTATCCTCACATCTGGATATGATAAGCTCCATTACACAGTTACCATATTTTCCCTTAAATGAAAAGCCACAATACAAAATCAACAACAAGAAGAAAAATAGAAATTTGCAACACCATGAAGTTCTCAAGAGGTATTGGTAGTTCAACAGTCCTGAATTGCTGTCAATCCCACCACTGCAGTCACGATGAGGCCAACAGCTGTAGCCCTGCCTGGCCTGGTCTGCCCTATCCCAGCTCTAATGCTCACAAGTAGGAGTAGTGGCCCAGTAGGGGGCCACCCGCTAAAGCCCCCTCCACATTGGGTTCATCCCCACTCCCTCGCCCTGGGTTTCACATGTGCTGGTTGGGTACCGCAGCAGAGTCTGGCACAGGCTGACTCACCTCACCATTTGCCAGTGGGTGCTGTAGTCTGGCCGGGCCCAGGCCACCCCCAATTCCAGCTCACACACTGGTGGGGGCTACAGCCTAGCCCAGCCCTGCCAGGCCCCTGTCCGAGCCCTAATGTGGACTGACTGGTATTGCGTTCCAACCCGGCCCAATCCACACTCCATTCTGGCGCTCGAATTTGCCAGGAGTGATATGAACTGACCCAGCATGTTCTGCCCCTGACCTGCTGGTGGGTACCGTATTTTGGCCTGGTCTGGGCTGCTCCCTATCTTGGTAGAAACATAGCCGTTTTTGTCTAATGAATGAAATTAAGTAATTTTGCGTTTCTGATTAGGGCCTAGGGATTTATGCATCAGGTATTTTCAATCTATTGAAAGTGTCACACTGGGGAAGGTAATTGGCCTACTGGTTAGTATTCCCAGTTTCTAGACATCAGAGTAGATGGGGTTGATTTCTGGCTTCCATTATAGCTACCTGATGACTCATCTTGGGAGGCAGTAGTGACTGAGTCAAGTGATTGGATCCTGCCAACCAACGAGAGGCCTGGATAGAATTCTTGACTCTGAATTTTGGCTTCTGATCCTTGCTGTTGTGGGCACCTGTGAAATGAATCAAGGAACAGATCTCTGTTTACCTCTCTTTCCCTCTCTCTGGTCCTCAAATAAATACAAATAAACAAGTATAAAACATTTTAAAATACACAAATATGTTGGATAGTGCTACAATTTGTTGCAAATGAACCCCCAAAGATGGGGGCACCTCTGTACCTCGTAAGTGTGACTGTATGGGGAAATAAATAATTTGTGATTGAATGAATGCAGGAAACTGGTTCTGTACCACAAATTTTACTGATGTTGCTCGATTAAGCAAAAATGGTCGCGAGATAGAATTCAAGAGCCCAGAGCATGGTTCACTACCTCCAGCGGGTGTGAACCTTATGGATATGGTTCATAGTTCAAAGTGCTGTGACAGCCTTTTCATTGTGAGATTGCTGTTTCTTACTTAAAAAATTGTTTTACTTTTATTGGAAAGGCAGATTTACGGAGAAGAGGAGAGACAGAAAGATCTTCCATCTGCTGGCTCACTCTCCAAGTGGCTGCAATGGCTGGAGCTCAGTTGATCTAAAACCAGGAGCCAGGAGCTTCTTCAAGGTCTCCCACATGGGTGCAGGGTCCCAAGGTCACAAGGCTTTAGGCCTTCCTAGACTGCTTTCCCAGGCCATAAGTAGGTTGCTGGATGGGAAGTGGAGTAGCTGACATATGAACTGGCACCCATATGGGATCCCGGCGCATGCAAGGCAAGAACTTTAGTCACTAGGCCACTGCCCTGAATTTTTCTTACTTCTTAAATATATAATATAATATAAAATATAATATATATATTTGAGAGCATTACAGAGAGAGAAGAAAGGAGAGAAAGCTAGAGAGGAACAGAGGAGTAGCAAGGAGAGGAGAAGAGGAGGAAACGGAAGAGAGCAAAGCAAAGAGGGGCAAAGAGAAAATGGCCTGAACTGAGCATGGGCCACAGCTGGAGTCAGAGCACAGTCCAGCTCTCCCATGCGGGCAGCAAAAACTCAGTTGTTTGAGCCATCGCCACTGCCTGCTAGTGTCTATATTATCAGGAAGCTGAAACCAAGATCTGGGGCTGAGAACAAAAACCAGGCGCTCTGAGAGGGGTGTAGGCATCCTAACCAGTGTCTTAGCTGCTAGGCTGAACACCCAGTCCCCAAGAGTAACATTTTACAAGTCTGCTGTGTGTACTCCTGAACGCTCCTTCAAATGAGACCATGTAAGGAAACATAATAAGGTTTCCTGAGAGTAAGACATCCTAGTGTACAAGCTTGTAAACACTGCCTGGCAAATGACTGCAGATTGGGAACCGTATCCAGTGGAAACTGACTTTCTTACTGTTCCGTAAGGTGGAAGTCCAATGCCAAGGTGATACAAGGGTTCGTTTCTTCGGAGCCTTCTCCCCTTGGCTTGTAGCTGGCCACCTTCCAGCTAGTTCTTGCTCTTGTCCTTTATTTATCTATTTTTAATTTTCACTTATTGTGTCCAGCATGACTAGGTGTCAGGTTGACCCAGAAGATGAATGGTGGTGCATGAAATAAAAAAACAAACTCAGATGAAAGTCTTTAGTGTGGGGACACCAAGGACACTCTGTCCATTCCAGACAAGAGGCCCTGAAGTCTAGTTTGTCCAAGATATTATTATCGGCAGTGATATAAGCAATCAATCACCAATAATGAGCAGTTTCATGATAAACAAGCTCTTGTGGTAAGGAAGGCTAAACATAGGGAAACAGGGACCAATAGGGAGGTTTCGTATCTACAAGGATATATTTTAAATACAGATACGATTGTTTGCTGAGAAGTCGGGATCTAAGGTAGCCATTACAATGTCAGGAAGTCTTGAAGCGGTATGATATTGTCAACTAACCATAAAGCAGAGTCATTCGATGTTTACTGGAGTCCACAGCGCTTCCCGAGCTGCTTCAGCACAAGTCAGCTGACTTCGTCATTGTGAATATGCCACACTTGACTGGCTGCCTTGACAGCTCAGCCAGACACAGGGTATAGGAAGGCCGCAGTGACCTTCACTCAGGCCATGTGGTAGTCCCCAATAATTGTTATTTATTTAGAAGACAGAGCGGCACAGAGAGAGGGTTATGGGGAGAAAGAGAGAGAGCCAGAAGTCAGGCAGGAACTTTGTCTGGATCTCCCCCATGCATATTTCAGGGGCTTAAGCACTAGGACCATGAGCTATTGCTTTCCAGATACCTGGGCAGGGAGCTGGCTCAAAAGTGTAACAGCTGGGACCCAAACCAGCGTTATCCGATTTGGGATGCCAGTGTGGGAAGAGGCGATTAATCCTGTACACCACCCCTTGCCAGCAACCTACCCAGTTGTATTAGGCTAGGGTCTATCCACTGGCCCTCACCTACCCTTGATCACCTTTTTAAGGGCCCCAGCTTCAAATTCCATCCTATTCCATATTCCCGAGGGTTGGAATTTCAACATGACATGGGGGAAAGCTGCACTTACATTGAAACACACCACTCACAATGACAGTTCCATGTAGCCCAGCTGCATCTGCCTGAGGCTTAGTGAGACTCCAGCCAAATGGAATGAGATGAGCACGCAGCATGCCTTTGATCTCCATGGAGGGCACGATGCCCCGTTACCTGAAGCAGGTCAAGCACACTCTGAAGGAGGGTTGTATTTTGTGTTATCTGGAGGTTATGACGATGATCTCAAAGGTTCTGTTCAAAGAAGAAAATGGTCACATCACTTTCATGGATCAAACAACGCACTATTCCTGCCCTGAAGACTGGCTTCTATCTCCTGGCTATTTTTAGGTTTATGTGCTTAACAAGGAGTCAGCTGGCTTCTTTTCACATCATTGCCAGAAAGCTCATTCCGTCCCTTCTTGCAATTATGTGACTGACCATGAGTGGCTGGGCATGCCATGTCCTACCAAGTGAAGAGATGTGCCTGACCTCCATTTGGGGATATACCTTGCTAAAATTAACAATATGAAGATGAATTTCTTTCCATTTCCTCCCCTCCCCCCATAGTTTCCCCTTGAGTGATAGCGAGAAGGAACTGAACTCTGGGTCAGAATCCTGTGCTATTCAATTACACTTTCTCCAGAGGTACAAATTATGTGAAAAGAGGAATGGAAAAGACAGCCAAAGCTACTCTCTGCTCCAGACTTTCCGCAGGTCAGAGACCTTGCAAGCTTTGCAGGCTCAAGGGATGCTCTTTTTGGCTATTGTGCAAATACTCTTATCTGCAGATACTCTTATCTCAGCCTGGGAAAGAATTTCATTTCTATGATTTGACAAATCTGTGCTTGTTAAGAAAAACAGCTCTCTCCTTTGGACTATTGGGAGGATGACTAAAGTGGATGCAACTACATTTAAATATGTTTCAGACTGCAGGATGGGAAGTTCAAGGCTGATTTTCCCTGAGTCAGGATGGGAAGAAACTCAATTCCTCTCTTTGACAAGTTGTGTTCAGGAGCCACCAGTAAATTCTGTGACAGATGTATCCAACCTGCACAGGGCCCCTGCATTCCAGGCTAAAAGCAAAAGTTTGTAAAGACATAACAAGTAGCAGTTTATAGACTTTTTATATCAGACAGTAACTTGAATTCAGGCAGAAGTTTGGTAGGAGACTGAAATCAGGAGATCTGATACAATGGGTTTTGCCAGCAGGATGGAGGAAATTCAGTTGACAACAGCTCTGGGGCAACAGCTGTGTGTCTTTCCAAAAAACAGTCGCATCTGCTTGATTTCCTGGGGAGGGGGGGGCAGATTGGTCTAACACAGCAGCTGCCCAGCACCCCTGTGTTTAGGAACAGACAGGATGGTGTGAGTGTGTCTCTCTCCCTCTTGTGACATTTGATCTGTGACTGCACGGACAGTGACAGAGAGGAGGTGTGTTAAGGAATCACTCTCAAATGATACCCAGTACACCCGGCTCCTTTGCACTGGCTTTGCTGCTAGAGTATTCATTGGGAATGTCTGAGACCCTTTAAAAGTATTTTCAACTTGATATTGGCTGTAATTTTCAGCAGTAAAAAAAAGAGGGGGGGTCTACTCTCTACTTTTGGAAACTACTCAGAAGAATTCCCAAATTTCCCCTAAAGGAGCCCTTCTCAAAGTCTCTCTTTACTGGTCCCAAGCCATAACCCCATAAAACTTTAGGTGACAAGAGAGGGCTGGAACGAGGACAAAACTGTTTTAGAAGCTTTGCTACTACTTAGAGAGAGTAAAGCATCACTAACATGGTTGTCCAGGACAGGGCCAACTCGGTGTAGGCGGGGATGCTGTCATGAGCAACAAACTCCACCTAAAGATTATTTTATATTAAAGCGGTATTTTGGCCCTTAGAGGGCTTTGGGAAATTTCTCAAATAATAATAATAATAGTAATAACAATGGCCAAGGTGCCTGTAACACCATCAACATGTCTGAACTTCTGTAGAAAAAGTCAAAAACCCTATGTGGTGCTTTCATGTTCACAACAACTAGGAGCACCCTTGATACTGCAAAGCAATAGCCCGTGATTTGGTAGAAGATACAGGGAGAAGGAAATCAGGGTGTCTAAAAGGTCATCCAGAAAAGAGGCCAAGTGTTTGAGAAGCAAGAGACAGACTGGCTTTCCATCTGCTGCCTCATCTCCCAAACGCCCTCAAGCCAAGCCTGGGCTAGGCTGAAGCTGGAGCCAGGAGCTCGCTATGCCTGTCTCCCTTGGGGTGTGTTGGAGGTCTCCTGTGTATTGAAGACCTCACACCTGCCTCCCAGGGCACACATTAGCAGGAAGCTGGGTTGGAGGTGAAACAGAATTCAATCCTAGGCACTCAGATATGGAATAAGGACATCCCAAGCAGTGGCTTAATTCATTACACAGAAATACCTGCCCTGGAGATGTTTTTAAAGATTTATTTATTTTGTTGAAAAGGCAGATTTACAGAGAATAGAGACAGAGAAAGATCTTCCATCTGCTGGTTCACTCCTCAAGTGACTACAACAGTTGAACCCAAGTCTATCCGAAACCAGGAGCCAGGAGCTTCTTCTGTGACTCCCACGCAGGTACAGGGTCCCAAGGCTGGGGCCATCCTCAGCTACACTTCCCAGGCCACAAGCACGGAGCTGGATGGGAAGTAGAGCAGCCAGGACATGAACTGGTGCCCATATGGGATCCCAGCTCATGCAAGGCGAGGAGTTTAGCCACTGAGTCATCGTGCCAGGTCCAGAATTTTGATCAGTCATCAACGAAACAGGCAGAGGAGATGTGTAGACACCATGAAGAGCATGCCCACCTGCTGAGTGAAATTTGATCAGGATCTTGACTTAGCAGGCAGGTGGAAGCGTTATGAATGTCTCACACCTTTCAAACTTAAAGGAAGTTGAGATGATTACGTGTGATGTGACTGCTTCACTGAATTCACAGGAAAACAGAGGACAGAGGAAGAAAGAAGAAAGTTACTCTTGGACAACAGAGCCCAATATATTTATCTGGGATGCTGGAAAATAATTGTGTCAGATATCATTAGCCAAAAGGGCATGGAAACAACACAGTAGGAACCTAATAAACCCCCAAACTTGCTTTACTTATTACAGCTTAAAAATGAGGCATCCCGATTGGAGAGGCAGTCATTTGTGGGTCTAATCTCTCTGAGCCCGGGTTTTGCCACAGGTATCATCAGGCCACGTCCAAAAGACAGCCCACTACTCTGTGTTCTGTCGCCAGGAAACTGGTTGTATCTGCCCTACTCGGTTCCATAGGTGGCCCAGCTAATACATCAATGAAAAGTGAAATATGAGAAGCACTATCTAAAGTTTGAAGTATTTCAGGAAAACCTAAGTTCTAATTGTCAGCAAAGATTAGCTCCGATTACTTTTATTTGAACTTGAGGTATGGAGGACTGGCTTGATGACGGCATACACTGCTACCATCCTCTTTCATCCTATTAACAGGTTGGGACCCACCACCACCACACCTGTGTCAGGGGATAACTTTTGGTTCCTGTTTACCTTCTCTGTGCGAATTTCCCTTCTTTCTCGATCTTCCATGTGGCCCTTCCATAATATTTGTGAACCTCCTCTCTCAGTATCTGACTTTCCAATAATAATAAATAAATCTTTTGTTTGACATTGACCTGTTTATTTTTTTTTTATCAATTTCATTGCATTATGTGACACATTTTTTTATGCACTGGGATTCCCCCCGTCCCTCCCTAAACCCTCCCCCGCCCCATGGTGGATTGCTCCACCTTGTTGCATTTCCATAAATCAAATTCAGTTGAGATTCTTTCATTGGAGGTTTTGACCAATCATAAAGTCCAGCAGCTTATTGTCCTGGTAAGTTCAATGGCTTCTTGGTGAGACCATCTCTGGTCTGAAGGTAGAACCAGCAGAGCATCATCCCAATCAAGTAAAAAACCCAACATAATATTTACAACCATTTACAACATTATGGCATTAATTGACATGGTATTGATTAACCAATATGTTACTAGGGAAATGCAGGTTCTCAACCACAAGCTGTGACTTCCTCATATACATTTCAATTTTGGTTTATGTTCAAGCATGTTCTATATACCTTAAAATGGCTATAGATTGCTATTCAGCTGTCTCTTGTCTATTTTAATGTTAGCATTTAGCATTTTATAGCACTGAAGCATTATTTTGATGAACCTGGTTGTTTTTCGGGTAGTCTAACTCTATAACTTTAACAGGACATATGTCAACAGTTTAGGTGAACGTTTTTGGGAGGGGTGTGCAGAGAAATCTTTATCACCCCAGAGAGGAGTAACTGATCTTTGTGTCCCACCCAGTGAGTTATAAGTGCATCCCAGCTGACTGCTTCCTGTCTGTTTCTAAGCTTTCCTAGTTGTTCTCTGTCTATCTATTCTAGTTTGTTTGTTCATTTGTTTGTTTGTTATGAGGGGTTTCTGGAGCGATTCTGATGGTCCTTACGAAAAAGGGTGAAAAGACAGATATGAATGGATTTAAGGGTTTTTGAATGGAAATAAGCTGGTCTCTAATCCCAGATGCGCATGAACTGTTTGAAGGGCTCTCATATGTGGTTGTGGTGGTAAACCACGGGCTCGCCAGACCACGGATGAACAGCTCACATGGGAGTTCCAGGACATCGGAAGTAATGTGGAGACAGACATGCCTGATGTGAATTTCCAAAAGCTGGACCCAAGCTGAAAGGGTGCTTGATGATTACTACAAGCAAAATGTCCCTTCAGTACTCAGAATCTTGGAAAGACTGAATGAATTTTTAAAAGTATAAATGTATTTCCATCAGAAAGGTAGATTTATAGACAGAAGGAGAAACAGAAAGATGTTTTATCCACTGGTTCACTCCCAAAGTGGCCACAGTAGTTGGAGCTGAGCCAATCTGAAGCCAGGAGTCAGAAGCTTCTCCCAGGTTTCACAAGCGGGTGCAGGGTCCCAAGGTTTTGGGCCATCCTCTACTGCTTTCCCAGGTCACAAGCAGGGAGCTGGATGGGAAGTGGAGCATCCAGGATATGAACAGCCCATATAAGATCCCAGTGCTTACAAGGTGAGGATTTAGCCAATTAAGCAATCATGCTCGCCCTAACGGGTTATTTTAACTGTCTTTATGATTGCCACTATTTCAACAGAAATGAGACAGGCAGTCAGTGCACTGGTCATTTAAGATGTGCTAATGTCACAATAAGTCTAGCTTCCTGTAGCCATTTCTAAATATTTACAAAGTGATTCAGGTTTTGATAAAACACTGAGGTCATTCATTCTACGACATAAGTCATCCCATCAGACACTGACCAGAGTGAGTGGGGTGGGAGAGAGAGAGTAAGAGAGAAAGAGAGAGTAAGGGCGGGGGGAGAAAGAGGGGGAGAGAGAGAGAGAGATGAGGAGGATATTTGGCGCTGAGTTTAAAATGCTGCTTTCTACACCAGAATTCCTAAGTTTGAGCTCTGGCTCTGTCCCTGATTCCAGCTTCCTGGTAATGCAGACCCTGGGAGCCATCAGGTGATGGCTCAAGGAGGGGGTCCCTGCCGTCTTCAAGGGAGACCTGGATTGAGTTTCCAGTTCTTGGCTTTAGCCTGGCTCAGCTCCAGCCATTACTGGCATTGGATGGGTAAACTAGCAAATGGGAACTTGTGTGGGCGTGTATGTGAAATTTAAAAAGGAAATAAAAAGCAAGATGTCCGCACACCTCTTTAAATAATTCTTTGCAAATTTGTATGTACACGTATATGTGTACTTCCACGTACATGCTTTAAAATTTCTATTGAAGTAATATTCCCATAATGCAAATCTCTAATCTGAGAGCTTAGTATTCATTGATATTTATACCTACCTAATATTGTTCAAGTAGTGTTACAGCAGCTGCATGGTTATTAACCTATGTACATGAGAGGGGCCAAAGAGCAGAACATTCATGCATGAGGAATGGAATGAAGAAACCAGTCCTGAAAGCAGGATCTGGCCTCTTGCCGGTCTGCCCTAACCCATGGTCTTTGCCTGGCCTTTATCAGAGCGAATGCACTGGCCCAACACGGTTGTAATCCCTGGGCAGAAACAGCCAATTGCTTCTCCAACAGCTAAAAACCTTGATGACCAATATTGTTCAGCAGGGTTTGTTTAGCAGAAGTCCCTGCCCAGAAATCACCCACCCACACTTTGCCAGAAGAGAGAGGAGGGGAGAAGACCTGGGGGACCCCTCATCATGTCCATAAATCCCAACTCTGAAGGCAGGCACCTGCACGCCTCGTCCTGTTCTGAGATCCCTACCTGACCAACAGGTGTAGGAATCTCTGGCTCTTCACTTTCTAAAATTAAAACCTTTGCTAATCACCTCATCTGCTTGGTCATCAGCCACGTACACAGTTGTCATAGAACACGTCCCTGGGGTTCGAATCTGCAGCTATAGTAGCATCTTCTCCATCTAGTTCCAAAACATTCTAGGAACCCTAAAGGGGATAGCGGTGGCCATTAAACATAATTCCCCAATAGTCCCTACCAATTACTCATTTTTAAAATGGATTTGCTGATTGTGAATATGACACATGAATGAAATGGTACAATACGTGTCCTTTTATGTCTTCACTTAGCCTAATGTTTTCGAGGTTCTAGAGACAAGCTCTTTAGAAATAAAACGCAAGCAGAGTGTGTTGTACCTCCTTGTGCAGGTACTCTGAAGAGAGTTTTCTTGTTGGGCCCAGGAGTGAATATCCCAGCCCCAAATCCCCACCGTGACATCCTGAGAAAGGACAGGCCAGAGAACCCAACGATGTCTTTACCTCCCGACCCCAGCCAGATTGGAAAACAACCTTCTGTGAACAGACAACTTTGAACTATTCTAGAAGAAAGAATGAGACATTATCTCAAGTTTCTTCTTTGTTTTACTAGTTCTCAATTGCTGATATTGCAAAGACCACCCACCAGACAATGTTTCAACAATGAATTCTAAACAAAGGGAGTTTTATCTCTTAGTCACACACAGGGTCCTTGGGGGAGGAGCCTGAAGAACGTAACATGATGAAAACATTCTAGAAGCACTGACACTTTTCTTATGTCCATGGTGTGCCCTTTTTGGTGAGGGTGGGGGTGGGGACAGAGCATTGCTGCTGCCCTTTCCTGCTCAGGAATTGTGGGATGAAACAATGCTGGTAGAATAGGTAAGACAAGGTTCAGCTGTCGGCTTCCTCTAGAAATTCCTGCAGAAAGCAGCTCCCAAGAGCATGCGCACAGGGCTCCACCCATGTCCCCACTGCGGGACCTGTGGAACACACAGCCTTTGGAAGGACACTGGCACAGTACACTCAAGTTTGGGCTCTTTGTAATCAGGTTTCCTATAAATATATATGAAATATATATATTACATTATAATATATATTACATATTATATACTACATATACTATATATTATACATATAATAATATATATATTAAAACCTGATTGAGGGAAAGTTTCAGAAAGGTAGGGCCATCTCTTTAACAAGAAAAATAAGTTCATGCATTTTTATTTGTAGTGGAAACCGAGCTCGGCAGGTTTTCAAAAAGATTTTGACAGAATCTTCTCTCGGGGTTTTGACCTGTTGTTTTCTGGGCTTATTTTATTTGAAAACGTTTGCTTCCAAACAGAGCCCGGAAGACTTTACACAAAATGAAATTTATAAACAATCCCTCCACTTCTTTTTTCTGCTTCAGGTCTAGAAACGTGGATGATTTCTATGAAGAAAAATGTTCTGCTTTTGGACTTTAGCTTGTTTTTAATTGGAAACTGAGACAGGGGGTCGATATACCGTGTGTTAAAGCCACATCTAAACTTCAGAGCTGAAACTTTCTTCTACGTTTACTCTTCATTAGATCAGAAGACTTTGATTTCTCTAGTTTTTGTTACTTTGTTTTAGTGTATTAAAAACCAGGCAATGGAGCTTGAAACATTATCACATATGGGAAACTGTTTTAAAAACCCATTTAAAAATTACAAAGCCAGGCTTTGGGCTGCATATTTCTAAAATTGGTTTTAATTTTCCAAGCAGAAGTTTTTAATTGCATGCTGTGTATTTATATCACATGGAATTTCTGTGTGGGTGGTGGTTGCATGCATTCATTCTTGCGTTTAATTCAGGACACGTTCTCTGAGCTCCTATTCTGGGCCAGGCACTTCTCTCGGCTTTGGGGCCCAGCAACAAAGATGAAATCCGTGGCCTCACCATGCGTGTGCATTCAAGTGAACACTTGGTAGGATGTTCTGTTAGGGAGTAGGAGGCAGGATATGCTGCTCAGTTGGACATCTGGAAAATGAAGGTTTCAGGTCAAACTGACATTGAGGGAACAGACAGTGGGCTGGGTATGGGCCACTCATATTGGGGTAAATATGGAGGCTGAGGTTGAGATATCTGGGATGGGAAACTAAGAGGGTCTTCCCTCAGGGTCATTCAGGGGAGGAGGGAATACAATGTTCAGTATTGCTTTCCCAGGAGATTGCCTCCTTAGTGCTGCCCAGCACCATTCAGTGAGTG
The DNA here is from genome assembly GCF_030435755.1 of Ochotona princeps. Taxonomy (NCBI): domain Eukaryota; kingdom Metazoa; phylum Chordata; class Mammalia; order Lagomorpha; family Ochotonidae; genus Ochotona; species Ochotona princeps. Next base: position 15,937,859 of record NC_080842.1, on the reverse strand, counting down.
CCTCTCCCCAAGACACACATCCCCGTGTGGCCAGAGCAAAGCTGCTCGTTCCCAGACTGTTCTACTTGACACTTGTTTATCAGCTTCCTGCTCTGTGCCAGGCACTTACTTTGGCTTTGGGGTTAGGTGAAGAGCATAGAACCATTGGCCACATGATGCTAAGATCCATGAGGGTCTATATTGAAAAATGGTCATCTCCCTGTCACTCACATTGAGCAGAACCTCACTTCCCAGGTGACAGGCAAAAACAGTATAAAGTCTCATTGAAAGGGCTTTCAGGCCCAGAGGAAACATGTGGAAACAGGTGGCTTTGGCTGACCTGAGTATGCAGCTGAAAGCAATCATAACAATGGTCAGGACAGCCGATCTTGTGCAAATGAACTGAGAGCAAACTGTTTCCTAATATTGAGGCCCAGATCTCTGCCACAGGAGAACCTAAAGCATGTGTGGCCATAACAGTGAGGCAATGGCCCTAGGCTGCACCTGTGCGAGCTGATGCCCACCTTACAGGTCGATGACCAGAACCTTCCCTCACGCCACAGGTATAGCCAGGGGAACTGAGTCAAACATAGCCTTTCAAAGACAAACATGAGAAGGAGCACATCAGAGATTTTGAGACATTAATTTTTGGCCACAGCAACTAATACCCAGGGTGATGTTAGGCTGGGGTTGAACAAACAGCTGCTGAGCAGATGCGTTTGTACCAGCACTTTCTACGACAGGCAGTCATGAGCTCTGTGTAATGTGGTTCTGGCAGAGTCCTTGGTGATGGTTGCTCTCACTCTCCCTTTCTCTGTACCCTTCTGGCTTAGATGTCTTGGTTAGCATTGATCCTGACACCTTTCACATTCCTTTCATAAGAGTTACCAAAAACAGATCATACGTCACCCTTGGCTTACAATGGTTCAACTTAAAATATTTGGAGTTTACAATGGTGTAAAAGTGCCAAGTGTTTGATAGAAACTATTGGAAGGTTGATCTTGTCCTGGGCTAGCAGTATGCTGCTTGATCCTCTCCGGCCATGCTAGGTGCTGGCAGTCAGCTCCCCGGCCCGTGCAGAAAAGCCACTGGAGCCCTGTAATGCACTGTGCTGTGGAGCGAGGCTCCACGGTAGATTAAGTGGGTTCAATGCATCTGCAACCTAGCATATTCTTGCTTCATGAGGGACATAGCCCCTTGTAAGATGAGGAGCGCTGTATAAAAGCAACAAATCACTTTTTCACGGAAGTTTGTTAAAATGTCACCCTGGGTGAGGGCTGTGGGAGGCCAGTGTCCCACATGGGAGTGCTGGTTGTAGTCCTGGATGCTCTGCTGGTCATCGTTGCTGTGTTGTGGTCCTCCGTCCTGCTCTGGTATGAACATGATGCACTTCGAAGGTGTTGGTGGATAATAGAAAGGATGTTAGTGTTCTGTCTCATTTTACATAGAGAAAACAAAAAGGAGTTACAGCTCCTTTTTCTTCCATTTCAAAGTTACAACCAGTGCATTCACCGAGGGAGAGCAGCAGGTTGATCCACGGAGGAGTCTGTGTCACCTAGTCAAGGCTGCTTCGGAATACTGCGGATTCCGTTCCTTGGATACTATGCTTGTTTCTAGTGTGTGTTAGAGCTCTATGGCAACACCTGACTCCTGGGTAACCAAACACACTCATCCCCTTGTGCAAAGTGAAGGGTGCTTCAAGAGTCCACACGTTCAAGTCGTCCTTGCTGCTCCTCAGGCATTTTCATCTTCTCTCAGCTTGGTGAAGCGTAATGACTTGTCTCACGTTTTTTTGTGTTTCTGCCCATTGCACACTTTAACGTGACAGACAAAAAAGCATTAAATAGCTACAGTTTTGTGGAGTAGCCAGTCTTTTAGAAATTGCTTTTCAGATATTATTTTTTTATCTTTAAATTTCAAAAATAAGGACCAATGTTTTAGTATAACGGGTTTACGCTGCTTGCGATGGTGGCATCCCATCTTGAACATCAGTTCAAATCCTAGCTGCTCTGCTTCCGATCCAGCTCCCTGCTGATGCACTTGGGAAATCAGCAGATGGCGATCCAAGTGCTTGGGCCTCTGCCACCCAGATGGGTGATCTGGATGGAACGCTAGGCTCCCGCCTTTGGCCTAACTCAGCTCCAGATGTTTCAGCCATTTGGAGAATGAGTCAGCAGATGGAAAATCTCTTTCCTTCCCTGTCTTCCCTGTTTCTCTGTTACTCATACAAACAAATAAAATAAGTCTTACAGTAAATAAATACACAAATGTCAAAAAATTCACCCTCAATGAACTCTTTGTTTGTTTTTTGATTTTTAAAACTCTTATTTGAAAGGTAAAGTAACAGAGAGAGGAAGAGAGACAGAGAAATAGCAAGATAGAAACTTGCATCTGGGCCAAGATGAATCTAGGATCCTGGAGCTTCCTCTGCAACTCTCATGTGGGCACAGGAGCCCAAGCATGGGCTGATTTCTCAGGCACATGAGCAGGGAACTGGATCAGAAATAGAGCAGCCAGGACTTCAACTGGTGACCATATGGGATGCCAGTGCCACAGGTGGAGGCTTATTCTCATATTCCACAATGCCACCCCCAAATAAATTTTTAATGAATTATATATATATATATATGATATAAATGCTTTACAAATATGTGTGGAATGAATGAAAGTATTTATATTTGTATTCAATGATTTTTTTCAAGTCCTGCTGTCAAGAATGGAAAAGACATACAACTCAATATATACACAGGCAACATATATGAATACGGTTTCACAGGGTAGACAATCAACAAATGCAAGTGGTCGGTGAACATGAAGTATGTAACTTCACAAGAAACCAGTTATTAAGCTAGTCATACAAGCAGTACGATTCACCAGAAGACACGCGTGTTAGCCTGAAGGTTGTTAGTTGTGTTATGCAACAGGAATCCTTATTATTTTTTGGAAGTGTAAATTGGCACCACTTTAGAGAATCACTTGACAGCCTCTGGTAAGCTGAAGGTGCCTGCACTCAGCACGTCAGTGACTTTAATCCTAAGTGCAAACCCAGGAGTGGCGCTGCTCCACTGGGTGATGTTGTCTTCAGAGGACATTTGAGACTGTCTGCTCACAGTTTTTGCTCACTGCACAGCTAGGGTGAGGTGTTCCTGGCACCGAGTGGGCAGAGGCCAAGTAGGCTGCTAAACACTCCACTGTGCTTATGGCAGATTTAATTAAGGATGATGCCATCCAAAATATCAACAGCGCTGAGGTTAAGAAATCTCACCCCAGAAGCGTGACCAAAGATGTTGAAAGCAGCTCTATTTGCCATCATAATAAAACAGAAGCAGACACAGTGGTTCTCCCTCTCCCTGTTTTCACTTGCCGTGGTTTTAATTACCCATGCTCAATCTAGGTCTGGATGTGGTACATGGAAAATTCCTGAAAGAAAACATCTGTAAGTTTTAAGTAACTTTTCACTAAGTGTGCTTGTTAAAATTGTTCCAGTTCGTTGTTCTATTTTCTTGTCATATCTTACTGCGCCTAATTTATAAACTAAATTTCATACATAAGTATATATAGAAATAAGTAAAGCACTTGAATACATACTTTGATACCATGTGAGGTTTCAGGCATCTGTGGGGGGTCTTGGAATATGTCTCTGGTGGATAAGGTGTGAGGGTGATGACTGAAATTCCTAAAATGGGGTGCTGCATAGAAATTTGCTTGAATGAAATATGAATGAATTTCAGAATAGGATTACATGGAGAAAAATGTAGATTGCTAAAGGATATGTACCAATCCAACGTTCATGAGTAGGTAAGCTAACACAGCAGTGTAACATCTTTGCAATAGGTTGGCCTGAGATTAAATGCCAGAATTTGGCCTACAGAGGCCATTTTATCCTTACCTAGAGAAGCTGCTGCTGCAGGGCCTCCCACTGGCAGCACAGCCAGCCCCGAGGGAGCAGAGGACTGCATGGAGCTGCCTGCTGTGCCTGCAGAATCTCTAAGAGCCCCAGTGTTTGCTTTGATCTTGGTGTGTATTAAACAGTTCACTCAGAATCATTGGAAGAGCGACAAAGAATTTAATCTAAAATCATCTCTTTTTCTGAAAGAGGGACCCCCCAAAGACTTGGCAAGGGACAGGGGAGCTGAGATCTCCACAGACCACATAGGTGAGAAGTGTAGTTCGTTATCCAGACAGCTCAATCAAAACTATTGTTGCGTTTCTTAGATATAATAAGGTTACACTCTCTAGGTGGGTGTGGGAGACATAACTCTAGCTTCTGATTTCGCAGCTTTTACCCTGCATGACTGAGAAACCCACACGAAGATTAAATGCCAGCGTGCACCAGACAGAAGCGGAAACTCATGTCACTCTGTTGAGACATCCCAGAACACCTACAGGTGCCATCCCCTGAACAAGCGGCAGTGACGATAGCTCCTTAGTGACCTGGGGTAGTCTCGCATCGGCGGGTGGAGTGCCTCCTCTGACCTGGATGTCCTTTGAAGTCTTTTCTGAAGCAACCCAGAGGCTCCCGTATTCTTCCACTTTGCTTTCACACTGAGAAAAAAAAAAAAAAAAAAAAAAAAAAAAAAAAAAAAAAACCACTATCAGCGTCTGCCCCCTGCATGTACCAAACTCCTATATCTTAGAGCATCCGAGGGGCTTTCTGAGGATGTGCAAGTGGGCGGGTAGGGGTTGGGTGGCACACCCTCCACTCTGCTCTTCCCATGTTGCTTCTCCCTGTGGATTCCCAAATAAACCCTCCCCACACAACCACCTGTATGTTCTTCCCCTCTCTGACATCCTTGCGCCACTCACGAAACTTTTGTTCTTCTTCATCCTGGTCCTCCCAGTGATCGCTGATACCCACTGTTGTCACAAACGTCCCAAAGTGGAATTCAAGGCCACCAAGCCCACAACAGGAGACAACCTGAGTATCACTTCTGTTTCCAATCAAAATTTCTCTTCTCTCTAAAAACCTCTTACACCTATTTCTTCTTCTTTCCAAATACTGGGCATCGTGACCATGCCCTCTTTCCTCAAGTGACTTTAGCTATCTGGATTTCAAAGAGCTTAGTACACATACAAAGCCAGATCCTTTTGCATTTAATCATTTGCCACCATCTAGACAAGAGGATGAATAAAGTAGCTTTGCCTCCACACCAAAAAGGCACGTACGTCAGGGTCCCATGTGGAGACTCAGCGTGTTAAGCCACAGCTTGCAACACTCACCTCTCTCAGGAGTGCTGGTTTGTGTCCTAGCTGCTCCATTTTCTGTTTCCCTGCAGGTGCACCTGGGAAAGCGAAGATGGCCAAAGTGCCTGGGCCCTTGTCACCCTCGTGGGAGCTCCACATGGAGTTTCAGGTTACTGGCTTCAGCCTGGCTTGACTCCTGACTGTGGATGGAAGATCTCTGGTCTCTCTCTCTCTCTCTCTCTCTCTCTCTCTCTCTCTCTCTCTCTCCCCACTCTCTTTCTCTCCCCCTCTCTCTCTTTCATTCTTCCTCTCTCTGTGTCACTCTGACTTCCAAAACAAAACAAAAAGATGTTTTCTAAATAGTAGAACATTTCTAGCCTTAGAAAGTAGTCTGTTTCCCAATGATTCAAATGGAAACAGTTTTAAAATAACATTCCTGCTCCCTTCTTCACATGCACTATGCCCACACCTAGGAGTGAGTGATTCTTATTATTGCCCTCATTACATAGATGGAGAAAGTGAGGCTTGAGGATAGTCATGGACCTAACTCAGTTGGTCACTGACAAAGCTCAAGTCCAGCACTGTGTCTGCTGACTTTAAGCTTTATCCATTTGGCTATCATACTTACATATCACATCTCTGGGACAGAAAGCAAGGGCTACAGACAGTCTAGAAAGAGCAATACTGGCAGAGAGAAGAGGTGATATTTGAGGTGATATTTCAGCTGGAAAGATGTCTAAGTGAGAAGCAATGCAGGAATGGAACGTCAAAGAACCTTAGTTATTTGTTGGGGAAGTGAAGAGAATGGTTATTAGTATTAGGTCTTGCCCTATGTCAATTACTAGGAACAGGAAAACTGGGCATGAGAAGATGACGTGTCTATAGTTACACGTGTCTATATTGAGCACCGGGCAGTTACCCTTTCCAGTGTAATGTCCAGCAGGCAGCAGGAAATACCACCCATCGCCTGAAATGAAGGCAAAGACCACCAGGGGGCAGCACATTCCCAGCAATCAAAGGGAAACAGCCGCTAAATTTTAAGAGCAGAATTGTTTGGCTCTTTAAAAAGGGGTGCTGCACATACATACTTCAGCACAACTCTCATAGAAACATGCATAGACTTCATATCACAGTCATTCAGAAGGACATGTGCTCCTAACATCAAATTCTATCTTACTATGTTCATAGTTCTTGTCGGAGAGTACTGTGAGGATCTTGAGATTTTAGTACTGTTCACTGTGACCCAATTCGCACGCTACATTCCTGGTGTTCCATGTGGGTCTGTTCCGGTATGTTCCATGACTCTCCGGTCCATGCCTTTGACGCCGCCTCATTGCCCTCTCTCATGCAAAGTGCCCCTAATAATTGCTTCCTCTCAGGTGGCTTCATGTTGCTCTCGCTGCTAGTTCCCCACTTTCTGTCCTCACACGTGTCCTCTTAGCACCACAGCATTCTGTCACTAGGGAAGGAATCAGTGTGAAAGCTCAAATCTGAGTCACCCCAGGGAGAGAAGACCCATTGTGAAACAGAAACAGAACCCCACTCCTCCGAGAGGAACCCTGAAGTTTTCTCAATCATTTGTTTATGAGAAGTTAAATTATGTGAGAGGCAGGGACATAGATTGAGGGAGAGCTGCCATCTGTTAGTTCACATCCTAAATGCCTGTAGTGGCCCAAGGCCAGTCAGAGGGTAAAGCTAGGAGTTGAAGTAGCGAATCAGGGGTTCAATTCAGGTCTCCCACATAAACAGCAAGAACTCAGCTATCTGGAGCATAACCACGGCCTTCCAGGTGCTGCTTGGGCAGGAAGCTGGGGTCAGGCTGGGGGCAGGCTGTGGGCGTTCCAACTGGAGTCTTAACTACCATGCCCAATGGCATGCTCAAGAGTGTCTTATTGATTGCTTTTTATCCATTGGTGTCTTGATTATTTACCGATTAATAATGATCAGTAATGCCACATTCACATTGTGGATGTACTAGACTGCCCATTATTTGAATTTTGTTGCATAATTACTTATTTACAATCGTTTAGTCAATGGTATAAATTACTCATTCCAAATTATAAATTGGTCCTTCTCAACTAGCCCATTTATTGTCTTGATGTAATTCCAAACTATTGTCATTCTTTAGGAACTGATCCATAGTGTGTCTATCTATAGTGTAACTTAGAAAAAAAAATAGAACAATACATCCATGAAAACAAGTGTCTGCTTGTGGAATTTAGTGGAACACAAAAAGTCAGAAAAAGCAGCTATATTATCAACACATAGGACAACTGACCCGGGGGAGGGGCTAGAACAAAAATGAATCAGACAGAGACAGCACGTGAGAGGAGGCTTTTCCAAAACACCTGTAAGATAAGCAGAGTCTCAGAAGCTGCTCCAATTTGAAGAGACATGACATTAAATGTGGTGTATGATCCTGAATTGGACCTGGAATTTCTTGGGGGTCTCCAGTTTCCTCTCTGGAAGTGTCCTGCAGATTTTCCACAGCTTCCTAAGTTTACAGATGGCCAGGCAGTCGCGCTGTAAAATGCTCTGTTGAGGATTGTCTGTCCTTCAGCAGTGGGTTTAGGCGGGCGTATGGGAGGATCTTCTCCTGGCGTGCAACTGCTATGTACTATTTTGACTTGACCTGTACTGGTGACAGTCCCGCTGGTCACTTGACTAAAGTTTGTTGGCCAGACTTCTCCAGCACAGGATGACTTTCTCTGAAGTAACCATGTGCTGTGAGAACCATTCCTCAGCAGACTTAGGATTTGCTAATACCAGCACTGATCTATAATTTTCCATTTTAATACAATAAGTTTTAATCCACCAAAGTTGTTCATTTTGAACTGTAAATTACCCGGAATCAGACCTTCAAAGCTGGTCTTGGCTCACTTTGATGGGTCCTCCTAATTCTTCAAGCGCTCTCTTAGATACTGACATCGAAAGAAGGCTCTGCCCCGAATTAGACTCGCTTTGCTCAGCCCTAGGATCCATCACCTCCACCCAGGTCTTGGTTCGTTTTCATGGAAAATACTGATGAAGACCCCAGATCTGGGTGCTGCTGTGTTCGCTCACTGGGGCATCACTCACTCGGACCCTGCCAAGCTGGGAAGACTTCTCTCTCTGCTTATATTTCTTTATCCCGCCAATGATTCTGCAAAGCTGTTGGTTCTACATTGACAGAATCAACCAACAATGAACCGACAACATTTAGGAAAAAGAACAAACTCAAGAGACTCCTCACAGTTCAATTTGGGATATGAATCTACGTTAGTCAAATACTGTGCTGAATCCATGAGCTGCACGGGATGGCCAGGCACACCCTGTATCCTCCCTTCATCCCACAGAGCTTCTGTCTCCTGAGCACTCATTTCCCAGGCTGGCTTGCTTCTTGTCTCGTCTGGTCTCATCTGGTTCATGGGTTAGGTGGTTGCACCTGTATTGAGCACATACAAACACAGCTTTAGTCCCTAAATGATACAATATAGCAACTATCCGTGTGGCATTTATCTAGCTTTAGCTATTACAAGTAACCTAGAAGTGATTTGAAGTACATAGGAGGATGTGGATAGGACATAACCCAGTACTACACTATTTTATACATTTCTTCTTTTAAAAAAGGATTTTATTTATTTTTGTTGGAAAGGCAGATGTACAGAGAGGAGGAGAGACAGAGAGGAAGATCTTCCGTCCAATGATTCACTCCCCAAGTGAGCGCAATGGCCGGTGCTGCGCCGATCCGAAGCCAGGAGCCAGGAACTTCCTCCAGGTCTCCCATGCGAGTGCAGGATCCCTAGGCATTGGGCTGTCCTTGACGGCTTCCCCAGGCCACAAGCAGGGAGCTGGATGGGAAGTGGAATTGCTGAAATTAGAACCAGCACCCATATGGGAATCCTAGCGCTTTCAAGGCACGGACCTTAACCACTACGCTATGACGCCGGGTCCTATTTTATACATTTCTTTTTTTTCCAGATTAGTTTTCTTTATTATTATTACATATGTATCTTTTATTAATTACATTGCATTATGTGACACAGTTTCATAGGCTCTGCGGATCCCCCAACCCCTCTCCGTACCCTTCCCCCATGGTGGATGCCTCCACTTTGTTGCTGTATTACATTTCAAAATCAGTGAAGATTCTTTCATTGCAAGAGTATACCAAGCATAGAGTCCAGCATCTTATGGATTCTTGTATCTGAGGGTTGCTCTGGAACCACTCAAAGAGCGATTGTCTATGGAAAGCCCTGTTGTTTCTACGGGGGCTACCAATGCCAGCTCACTAGCACTGACACCACTCACTGCCTTCCTTCTCGCACTAGCCTTAATCTCCTGACTGAATCAATTCCCCAATATGTAAACCATTTGTTTGCTACCATCCCTTTCCCCCTGCTACTCCATGTTAACATTTTCCTCTCCACAGCAGAGCTTGGGACGCCGGTTCTGCCTCCTTCCCAAATACCTTCACAGGCTCTGAGGGCTCTGCCTCCCCGCTGGCCCAGGCCCTTCTGCCAGGCAGTCGCGCCCCTGCCCCCAGGCCTTGGCTCTGACACCCCACATCAGAGCCTTCCTTGCCCCACCCCCGGGCCTCGGCTCTGACACCCCACACCAGAGCCTTCCTTGCCCCCACCCCCGGGCCTCGGCTCTGACACCCCACACCAGAGCCTTCCTTGCCCCCACCCCCGGGCCTCGGCTCTGACACCCCACACCAGAGCCTTCCTTGCCCCCAGAGCCTTTCTTGTTTCTTTCAGGCTCTCGCTCCACATTCCCCTCCCCACATGAGGACACACACACACATACACACGCACACACGCACGCATTGTCTTCAGCTGCCCTAGGCAGGTGTCCTCTCTTCCTTCTGCAGCCTAGCTCATCACCAGTCTTCGCACAAAGTGCTCAATAGCATCAGTGTAGCAGCGTTGCATTACTTAGTGATCTAGCTAACTGCCTGTTAATCTATATTTGCCCTGAACTCCAATGATGCGACGTTCATCCTGGTCCCGGAGACCTGGTAGGCGACAGCATGGGATGTATACATCAAAATAACACCAATAGGATGGTCGAGTGATCCATGAGCTCCCCAGACAGCATCAAGAGTGCAGAGAACGGGCCTCAAGCATGCTGCGTTTCAATGAAGTCTTCTCCCGCTGGAGTTTTTATTATTAAACACACAGCCAGATGTACACACTCTTCTCATGGAAAGGTGTGTTTCTTGGGGCACTTCCTGTTTGCTGTGTACTGGAGTGGCTGTTGTAGTGGTGTCAGCAGCCACACTCTTCTCTCTGAGATGTTCCTGAGCTTTAACCTGTCCCAAGGCTCCGCTCCAGCAGCTGCTCTCGGCTCTTCCTCTGCATGTGAGCCTCCCGATTCCCACCAGAAGCACGAAAGAAGGTGGATTTGGGAGGCAGTTCGACCTCTGCATAAATAACGTTTAATGTCAAAAGCTGTACTTATTTTTCTAAAATTCTGTGAGGATATGGGACCGTGTAAAGATCATGCCGGAAATAATTGGACAATTACACATGTGATTTTTTTCAATGCCATTTCTGATTTTCCTAAGATATGGTCCAGATTGTCATGCTGATGAAGCAGAACAAAGATTTCTACAAAAGAATGAGCAGCAAAATGGATAATAGCGCTAAAGATAAAACAGACAGTACTGTTTCCATTATGTAAGCTGTGATTTTATTTAAACTGTGACTTAGTTTCAATGGTCATTGTTAGAGCAAAACAGAACAAAGCATTCAGAACTTTAGCTAATATTAGAAATATACTTTTCATGTAGCCAAGAAAGTCTTCCAGACAGTACTTTTGTCATAGGAAACGATTAGCTGGATTGTTTTATCTTGAGTGGGATAAGCTGAGTGTAATGGAGGTGGCAAACAGAGAAGGGTCACGTAGGATCCTGTGCTTTTATGGCTGTGTGACAATTGAATGAAGGAATGTGGGGAAAGAGAGAACGAGATGAGCACACGCATGCCCCCTGGTGGTTTCCTCTAGAATCTGCAGGACAAGCCAAGTCCATGGCCCTGTCCTGTTGTTTCATTCCAGGAAGGAGGACACCTGCTAAGCAGGGAGCAGCCATTGTGGTTAGGCAGGGTGATGCTACCAAGTCCAGTTTCCCAGGACACTCTCCAGGGTCATGCGATGAGGAGGCTGCATTGAGAGTTGGCAGGGATTCTGGGACAAGGCCTTGGGGCCCCAGGCAGGAGCTCTTGGTGGATTCCAGCTGCTGAGCTGTTGGAGGACCTAACAGAGCACTAGGAGCAGAGGGTCGGGAGGAATGAGGAAAACCTGAGCCAGCCTGCTGAGCTGACCAGCAGTTCTCCTAAAGAACACAAGGGGCCCATTCACTTGGGTGTTGCCAACTAATCGGCCTCCAGAGGAAAGCTTTACTTACTTGTGACAAGTAAGAAACACAATGCTGGCTCCCAGAGAAATGGTTTGCTGGGGCTATTAAACAAAACAAAACAAACAAACAAACAAACAAACAGAAAAGCTTAATGGAATGACCAGGGTACAGAAAGAAGAGAGTGTAGCCCAATCCAAGGCTCCAAGGCAAGCTGCACGGAAGCAGATTTTGAAAAATGCATGAAAGGGAGGCAACCGGTTTAGACTCTCTGCCCATCTTCCCGTGGCCCCTTTTGCTTAAATCCTACACTTTGGGCTATACTCCTGGCAGTATGTCCCTCTCCCAAAAACCCTGAATCATTTCACTCCAAATGCGTGTTCTAGGTTTGGAAGGAGTAAATCAAGGGATTTTACCCTAATGACCAGTGGACAGTGTCTGATCGCACTCAAGGGCCTGCCTCCCCTTCCAATTCAAGAGGTTCTGAGGTCACTGACTACCACCTTCTCCACCAAATACACTATTTCAGGGAGTCGGCAGGCAGAGGGTGAGCTAAGACCCAAAACATCTTTATCCAAATGAGTTAAAAGTCTGTATTAGAAAATTAAAAAAAAATTTTTTTAAGAGTAATTGGACTAAATTTAAACCACATTTGAGATCTAAGAGTCTTGTGCCATCCTGTATGGAATGGGGGAAGGGCAAGTCTCTGAAGGCTGTGATTCTTAATTACAGACTAAGCTGTTGCTTGTTCACGTGCCATTTTCAGACGCAACTCAGTTCCAACAACTTTCATCAAAAATAAGCCGCCAAGAAATTGAAAATAGAGCCCAAATACGGCCAAGTCATGTTCCCAGAGTGGTTATTAACATCCCATCTGTCATTGGCTCCTTCTGCCAACACTGTCTGTGCCCCTGGTGGCCAAGCAGAGACTGAGAGATAACCAGGAGGTTCCATTTCCCAATTTGTTGATCAGACTCAATCAATAAGCTTCTTTTTCATGTGTTAATGAGAGTGTTAAATTTGATGAAAGCCAGAGAAAGCATTAGGGGAGCTTTGCGTATGATAATCCCAGAAGAATTTCTGCAATGCTGGCCTTGTGGGACAACACGGTCAGCCATGTTCCCTCTGTGTGACCCAGAAGATGATGACACAAAGATGAGTTGACAAGCCGACAAGCCAGTTACGAGTACATAGTTACTTTTTAGACAAAGTCTAGTGATCCACTGATTTCTGACCCAAGGATCAGAGAGGAAAAATGAAACCAAACCCCTGGCCAAACAGGAGGGTCTAGGCCTCAGTGTTTACAGTGTGGCACCCGGAGCCTTCTGCAGAAGATCAAAGACTCAACTGTGAGGCCACTCAGCCCAAGACAACGCCTTTGAACATGCCTGCAACATAATTGCTGTTCAATTTCAAATGAATAGATTAGTATTCAATTTCAAATGATACTTCTTTTATTTACCAACAAAACCAAATTGTTCACTAGTGTGGGATGTATCCCCGCCCAAGTTTTGCAGGTGCCAAAGTTATCTATAAAGAGCCCTAATTCAAAAGGGAAAATAGGAATTTTCCTACTGGCAGCTTTCATCTTGGTTAATTAGATGGTATTAGGAAGAGAAAGATTGGCCATGTTATTGAGAAGAAATTATTATTAGAGATGGTATTATATTCTACAAACATTCAAAATCCTGTGTTCCGGTCTTTAACATGCCATCTGGAGCAGTTAGTTACTTTGGGAAAATTACAGCAAATAGGTAGGGGAATTTAAAATTGCCTCACTTAATTCATTAGCAAATATAAAAACTCTTTATAAGAAATAGCATTTCAAGTGTCATTTATGAATCATAATTTGACAGATAACAAATATAGATGACAGTGATTCATAAGACACAGCACATCTGTACTATAGAAGTCAAGCAACTCCTCAGAGGCCTATTTTTCTGTTTTATAAAGTAAGGATAATAATTTTCAAATTAGAAAACATGACTGAAGAGTTAAAAGCTAACTACCACTACTTCACACAACTGTTAGAATAACCAGAATCTGGGATACTGTGACACTACCAAATGCTGGCAAGGATGTGGAGCAGCAGGAGCCCTCATTTGTAGCTGGTGGGAATTCAAACTGGTGCAGACACTTCAGAAGGGAGTTTGGCACTGCCTCACAAAATCAAACACACTCTGGTAAAAGATTTAGCTAGTATGCTTCTAAGTATGTATCCAAAGGCATCGGAAACTTATATCCACAGAAACCCTATGTGGGTATTACAATAGCTTTGTTCAGAATCCCCCAAATTTGAAATCAATCAATATGTCCTTCCATAGGTGAATAGCAAAACAATCCTTAGGTGCCAATGGCCATGGAGGAGAGAAAGATTGTGAGTAGGCACAGCCCATTTTAAGGCAGTGGAACTCTTCTGAATGATGTTATAATGATGGATATGTGTCAAAACCTATAGGATGTGTAATGGCAAGAACTAACCCAAACATAAACCGTAGGTTTAGTATTATAATCTTTGACACATGCACGACTTGAGTGGGAGATGTTTCTGCTAGGAGAGGCTGTGCATGCATGTGTGCGAGGGGTACGTGAAAGAGTTCTGTGTCTTCCTTTCACGCTCAGTAAGAACCCAAAACTGCTCTAAGAAAATGAGTCTGGAGTGGGCATTTGGCATAGTGAAGACACTGCTTGAAATCTCCACCTTCTCTGTTAGAGTGCCTAGCTTTGTGTTCCACCACCACTTCTGACCCAGCTTCCTATTAAGGTACATCAAAATGATGGGGGTCAAAAGGTGATAGCTCAAGTATCAGGGGCCCTGCCACCCATGTGAGACTCGGGGGACAGTAGTAAGTTGTGCATACATTAAGCTGGGAGCAAACTCACTTTCAGCTCAGTCCATCACACTGGTCCCACAGGAAAAGAGTACTGAGTTTGGCATTGTTTGGAGTCTCACCCAAAATAATCCAGATGATCCTCAGACCTAAAGGCGAGCAGGTTCCAGCAAGATCAGTAACACCAACAACCCAGTTACTTAGGACAGCTGATGTCTCCCTAATCCTTGGAATTGCTTGAACAAGAAGTAGGAGAAAGGTTGTATAGACAATGGTGCAAGCACAGCATGGGATAAAGATGTAGTGGTGAGCCAAGAGTGGGGCTACAGAGACTGGTGGAAGCGTAACACAAGAGCCCAGGCCTGAAACTCACGGGGGGAAATAGCACAAGTGAGTACAAATGAACTGCGTACCAACCACCATCAGTAAAGTTGAGCTATAGACCTGTGGGTGACATAGCTTAAAACCTGCTCTTAGGAGAAGAATCTGCAAGCAATAACCAAGAGCAAAAGAAGAGACACAGCATAATGAATATTACTGAAGATGCCCTTGCAAAAGAGCAAAAGTCTTTGCCAAAGTCAGAGTTCACTGAGGAAGACATCAAGAAAATGGGGGATAAAGAACTTTAAAAACTTGCTATAAAGCTTGTTAACAACAAGAAGTACATATAGGAATGTAAGGAATATGTCACACAGGAAATAGCAACACTGAAACAAAATCAAGCGAAATTATTTGAAATGAAGGACAAAATGAAGCAAATTAAAAATTCAGAGGAAAGCCTCAAGAGTAAATTGAAAGAGGCAGAAGAAAGAATCTCAGAATTGAAAGATATTTCTTGCCAAAATGGGAAAACAATCAGAAAGCTAGAAATGGAGCTGGGTCAAGCTAAAAGAAAAAGTATTCAGGAGTTAAGAGACACTATTAAAAGGCCAAACATAAGTGTTATGTGAGTTCCAGAAGGTACAGAAAGAGAAGCTGAGTTCAAAGATGTATTCAAAGAAATAATAAATGAAAAATTCCCCAATCTGGGGAAAGAATTGGGAAGCAGAATACGAGAGTGGCACAGAACTCCCAACAGGGTTGACCAAAATCATTGTTCATCATGACACATGATAATCGAGTTCTCTTCAGTTGAACATAAAGAAAAGATCCTTAAATGTGCACATGGGAAAAAAAATCAGTTGACAGATAGACAGGCCCAGAGTCATAACTGACTTCTCAGAGAAAACTCCATTAACCAGAAGATAATGGAATGACAGATTCCAAATTCTAAAAACAAAACAAAACAAAAAATTGCCAGCCCATAATAATGTACCCAGTAAAGCTTTCCTTTCTCATTGAAAATGAAGTAAAATTCTTCCATAGTAAAAATAAGCTCTGAGAGTGCCTTTTCCAGACCTGTCCTACAAATGATACTTCAAGATGTGCTCTTGACAGAGAAAAGAAATAGCATCTACCAAAACTGAAGGCCAATGTGGAGAACATCCCAGTGAAATGACAGTAGAAGACTAAATCAATGAACAATCCATTGCTAAAACGACAGGATCAAATTACCACCTATTTATATTAACCCTGAATGTAAATGGCTTAAACTCATTGATCACATGTCATAGATTAGTAGACTGTATCAAAAAACAGAACCTATCTATTTGTTGCCTATGGAAGACATATCTCACTGACAAAGATCAGCAGAAACTGTATCTCATGGATTTTAATGGTTTTTGTTTTTATTTTCATTTCTTCAACATCTTTTTTCTCCTATTATTCAGTGAATCATAGCTCATAAAGTAACATCATTTGCTTTGTTTTTCTCAATTTTCTTTCTCATTTCTTCAGCGACACATTAATTATTCAGTAACATGTTATTTAACTTCAAGATGTTGTACATTTCTAGTTTTCTTCCTGTTGAGTTTGTTTTGTGGGGATGTCTAAGGGGATGTATAGTAACTGCGTAATGGAAATTATCATATCCAGATGTAAAGATATGGTGCAGTATGCATCTCTACTTCCAGATCAAAGACGGACTCCCAATGAAAGTGTTAAATGTATCTTGACAATAGGATGTTGGACTCTGCCAGTGTCTGTACCTGCAATGTCAGGATGCACTTAAATAGCAGAATGATGGACTTATGACTGCTTATGAAGGTCTATACTGTTGTAATAATACAGGGGAAAGCAGTGTGCGGGGGGAGAGTTGGGGAGTGGGTAATGGAAATCCCAGAGCCTATGAAACTGAATCATAAAATAATAATAATTTTAAAATTCCCTATCCTTAGCCTTATACTTTCAAAACTTGTTTCTGATGCATGCAAGGAAAAACTATTCTGATAAGTAATCCCTTATTAATTAATTAATTTATTAATAAGGGAGTAATTGTTTTAAAGTTCCAGGAAATAAATTTCTCCTCTTTTTTTTTAAAAAAAAATAATCTATGTTGATAAAATGAATTAAAAGCTCATGCTTTTATCCATTAAATTAGGATTGGAAGGAAGACTGAAATGCTGAAGACATGATTCTCAAAAATAAATAATCAATGATGAATTACTTCTTCCTAGATGTTAAAAATATGAGTAATAATGAGAGAAAAGTTTTGGTCTCATAAAGACTGTGCCAGCTCTGACTGGATCAACTAGGAACTGAACACCAGCACAATCCTTCTAGACCAAGAAAGATAGCAAAATGGTAACTTAGAGTGAACACACATGCTATATCCATATATAAACATAGATAGATAAATAGTAACGAGAACATGAGATGGAAATTTCTTGGATGATTTGTTTCTGGTTTTGTTAACAGAATTGCTCATGATTTTCTCTTTGGAAAAAAAAAAGAGCATTTTATCATGCTGAAGTCTCAGATCTGCTTAAAACAGGAGCAGTTCTAGGCTCCAGCTCATACTCTGTATGGACAGAGTTTTGCAATCAAGTAAGTTCTGAAATGTTCAATTGATAAGAAAGCAGTAAGACCTAAGCTTCTTTGAAAGTTGATGATCATGTGACACTTGTGTCACTTTCGGTTTTGTCTTTCCTGAGACATGTATGTACTACAATACCACACAGAAAAGTCACTGCCTTCAAGGTGTGCTCCACCTGCTGCTCTCCCTAACCCGGGGTGACTGCTGTCTCCATCATTTGTCCCTTCCCTAATGCCACGTTTGGAATCATAAAGGGTATAGCATTTTTAGATTTTTGTTCACTTCATGGTTTGATAACTTATTTCTTCTTAGCATTGACCGGGAGTACATTCACTAGTTTAAAACTGGAAAAGTTCTAAACAAAAATACATGAACTAAAGATATGCAAAAATCTAATATATTTTTGCAGCAGTTAAGTTCCACGTGAAAAAGAGCGGTAGGGCAGGCATTGAGTCTCACAGCGAAGACCCTGGCTAAGGTGCCCGTCTCCCACACCAGGACACCTGCGTTTGACACCCGGGTCAGGCTGCTGAGTGCAGCTGCCTGCTAATGCAAGTCCTGGGAGAAAGCAGGTCATGGCTCCTAATAATTGGATTCCTAACATCCAAGTGGGAGATCTGGGGCATGTAAGAAGTGAACCAACAGATGGAAGCTCTCTCCACCTCTCAGGTAAATAAATAGATAAGAGAAGTCAAAACAAAGGTATCTACAACTTAGGTAGGAAGCAAGCAAGAATGTCCCAGATGTTTTTTAATGTGGTTAGAATAATTCTTTGCACCCATAAGGACAGCCTACCAGGGAAGGCTGTGTGTTTTGTCTTTACTGAACCTATCAAGGAACAGATCTGAATCTCTCAAATGGAGCAGGAATTGGACATCAGCTAACTGAGTTAATGTCTCAACCAACTTATTTAAGCAGCTTCAAGCTGGATTCCACAATGCCATTGGCCTGGTACCAGTCCTCAGTAACTTACCTGCCGAATTCTTTCTCACCAATGACAAGCACTGCTCCCCATGTCTCCTTACCCCTCTCCGGGGTCAGTCCTCATGGCCCTGCATGACAAATGTTATTCCATACCCAAAAACATTCTATTGTTACACAAAGAAGATCCATTTTAAGACTGTGGGACACCAATTAGTGTACAATGTACTTTGATATAATCAAAGATTAAATGTTCTTTTATCATGTCTGACTTCCAAATCCTGAGCCATTCAAGAACTTTGATGAGTCATAACCCAGGCTTAGCCTTCTTTTCCAGCTGTTCTACCAGCTCCCTCTCACAAATAATTTGCAACAGCTGGAATATTGCGATTTTGTTTGTTTTTGTTTGTTATGCATAATACCTCCATATGTTTCTTGTTTCCTTTGCGAACATTTTCATCCCCTCCAGTTCTATTTATTTCCCCATCCATCCTTGTTTCCAGGTTCCTTTAAATGATGTTTCCCCTGGGAATCCTTCCCTGATACTTCATGTTTCCCTGGTTGCTTGTGCACTTGTAGTTTCTCTTTCATCTGCTGTTACCTGATATTCTGACATCAGCAAGTTATTACTTACACAGAAGCTATACTTTTTATTTAATTTAATTCATGCAATAATGTAATTTTTAAATTTTTTAAAAAGATTAATTTTTATTGGAAAGTCAAATATACAGAGAGGAGGAGAGACAGAAAGGAAGATCTTCTATCCGATGATTCACTCCCCAAGCAGAGGCAATGGCCAGAGCTGAGCCAATCCAAAGCCAGGAACCAGGAGCTTCTTCCTGGTCTCCCATGTGGGTGCAGTGTCCCAAGGCCTTGCATGTTCATCAACTGCTTTCTCAGGCCACAGGCAAGGAGCTGGATGGGAATCGGGTCCACCGGGATTTGAACCTGTGGCCATATGGGATCTCAGGGTGTTCAAGGTGAGGACTTTAGCTGCTAGGCTACTGTGCAGGGTCCTACTTTATTTAATTTTTATTTTATGGGTGTTACTTATGTATACTTACTTTCTGTAATAATCCTAGCAATAATAGCATTCTGCCATCGCTTGGAAAACCGTGTGACAAATATTAGCTAGCTGGTGTTTTGTTTCTCTCATTCTCTAAAGCAGTCTGTATTTTATCAATAAGAAAAGTGAGGCTTATGGAGCTTAAAGCAGTGGTCCAGGACCCTAGAGCTGGCAAGTGACAATGCTGGGCTTCAACAAAACCTTTGCGCTACTGCAGAGCCCATTATCTCAGCTGCTTCCCTTTTACTCATAAAAGAGCTCAGTCAGGGTTTCCCGCATGGGTAGCGGGAATCTGACACTTCAGGGTGCATTAGCAGGAAGCTAGAAGCCAGGGTTCCAACCCAGGCTCTGCAATATGAGATATCGCCCTTACAGGAACGTCTTCGTCACTGGTTAAACGGCCATTCCCACTTTAGGTTTCAAGGGTAATTGTCTAGAACAAGACATTGACACTGCCTAGAACTGACAGGAGAATCAAAACGAATGTAAAACACATCTTACAGCAACCAGGAAACCATAAGTGTCCTGTAGGAAACTGGACAAAGCATATGCAGACGGTTCAATAAAGGAGGAATCAGAAAGACTCAAAAACTTAGAAGGTAATGCTCACTAAAATTAAGGGAAATGCAAATTGCAGGAGTGAGATGCCATTTCATACGCATCAAGTTGACTAAAATTAAAATGCCTGAAAGGCGGAAATGCTGGAATAATTAATAATAACTTTTATATACTGGAAGAAACAACTTGAAAGTCATTTTAAAAATCTGTAAAATTTTTTTTATCAAAAAACAATTTTATAGAGAGAGGAAGAACAGAGAAAGAGATCTTCTCTTTGCTGGTTCACTTTCTCCAATGACTGCAATGGCGGGGGCTGCACAGATCTGAAGCCAGGAACCTAAAGCTTGCTCTAGGTCTCCCATGTGGGCTGCAGGAGGCCAAGGACTTAAGCCATCTTCTGCTGCTTTTCCAGTCACTTTAGCAGGGTGATGGGTCAGAAGTGGAGCAGCCAGGACCGGAATTGAGCACTGCAGGCAGAGGTCTAATCTTCTGTGCCACAGCAGTGGACTCTTACAGAGAAATTCTCTAATATGTCTGTGAACTAGCAAATTCATTTCCAAGTATGTCCTAGAGCAACTTCCAATGGTGAGAACAAGTATGTTCACCTCGGTATGATTTAAGGGATGCACAGACTGGTGTATACACACATTATATATGTCAGCATATAAATCCGGGAATATAAGGTTACAGCTAGAAGAAATCATCTGTGAGTCACAAAGTAGGCCCTTATCAGAAACAAAATCTTCTTGCACTTTTGTCGTGGACTTCTCAGCCTCCAGAACCATCAGCAATGAACTCTTATTATTTATATATATTAAAATTTATCTATTTTTATTGGAAAGTCAGTTTCTTTGGGGTCTCCCATGGGAGTGCAACGGCCGAGTACTTGGGCCATTCTTCATTGCTTTCCCAGGTGCATTAGAATAGAATTAAATATGAAGTGTAGCAGCCAGGACTCGAACTGGCACCTGTATAAGATGTCAGCACATGTACAAGTGGAAGCGTTATCAGCTCTGCCATGAAACTGGCCCCTAAAGATTTTTTTTAAAAATACTATAAAGTTATTTATTTGAGGAGCAGGGTAGAGAGAGAAACAGAAACATATGCACAAATTAAAGAGAGAAGAGAGAAAGACAGAGATAGGGCTGATGTCTGCCAGTTTGCTCCCCAAATACTCAGAACAGCTGGGCATGGGCTGGGCCAAAATTGCTAGCCAGGCGCTTAATCCAGGTTTCCTATGTGGGTGCCAGGAATCCCAGGTCTTGAGCCATCCATCACTTCTGCTTGCCAGGGCCTACACTGACAGGAGGCTGGAGGCAGGTGACAGAGCTGGGATTTAAACACATACACTTATGCTAAGGGATATGTGTGTGTCCTAACCGGTAGGCCAAGTGTCCACCTCTGCAAACCTGTAAACCTGTGCTATCTAACACAAGCCAACCAAAGCCTGACATCCACCATCTTGTCCCAAGGCAGAGTGACCGTGATCCAAGCACAGGACACATCTAAGGGTGTGGGCCATTAACAATGGTCATCAGTCCCAGGGCACATCTACCTCAGGGCTCAATCCTTGGCTTTGTCTTGAATATGGGTTTCTCTTGGAATCCATAAAAGTGCATTTCAGCACTTGTTCCATCTTGATGCTTTATAATGGTTGTATTATTTCTGGGATTTTATTCGTAGTTGAAATAGAAGAGGTGAATGCAAAGCAGAGCTGCTGTTGAAGGCGCCGTGTTGTTCTGTTTCCAGACCAGACAGACACGGAGAACCACAGAGCACAACTCTCACTTGCACTTCTTGCAGGATGGAGGCTGTTTCAAACGCCAACGAGTCTATGGATCTGATGTCTGCACTTCCTGCCTGATGAACAAGATACATCTGCATTACGCTTCACGTGAACAGACAGGAGATAAGCATCCCTGGCTCCCAACGTCTGGTGGTAATTGCACAGCACCTAACCAATTCTGTCTTTGCCATCAAAAAGCTGCAAAAATTCTGAGAAAGCTAGTATCTAGAATTATTACATATATTTTCCACGTCACTGCAAAAAGAAATTTAATCCAAACTTTAATCGCTTGTTGGCTGCCAGGTGACGGAAGACAAACTTCTAGTCAAAAGTGGGGTTGAGTGGCAAGCACTTAGCTTAGAAGTTGACACTAGTACAGACCCTTGCCTCTCACGTTGGAGTGCCTGGGTTTGATTTCTTGCACTGCCTCCGACTCCAGCTGCTCACGGATGCAGACTCTGGGAGAAAGAGTGATGACTCAAGTCATTGGGCTCCCGTCACCCACGTGGGGGACAAGAGTTGAGTTCCCGACTCTCAGTTCTGGCCTGGCCCAGGCCCAGTTTCTGTGGCTGTGTAGAGGGTCTGTCTGACTATCTGTCTCTGCTTCTCAGACAAAAAAGGAAGAGGATGACATCCACGTCCTAAACTCTAAAGATGTGTCTACTTTACAAGGAGTTAGCAAAGCATAACAAGTTTTAATAAGATCTGAACAGACTGGAGGTTTGGAGTTTATAAACATATTTTGGTGCCAAGAGAAAACAGTGTGTTGTGATTGAAGCAACTCAAAGCGTAAAAGGTTTGAGAAGTGTTTAAGTTGGGAGGAGAAACCAGTCCCTTTCCAGAAGGGTTGAGAGTGATGAAGGCAATAATGACTGATTAATATTTCCAAAGTCTTCCATGCTCCTTGGCATACTGATTTTCCACTTTATCTGCATCTAATTTGTTTTTCCTTGTTTTCTTTACCTCTTTCAGGAAAGTTCGATAAAAGCAAACACCAAGTCAGATTGGAAGACCCCTCTTGAAACTACGTGTGTCAACCTTCTCTCAGCCATTCCTAGGGAGGTTCAGTGGACCAAGTCTCCAGTTCTGGCAGTGAAGGACGCCCTGAGAAAGTCACAGTAAGCAGACCTCTCTATTGATTTCTGCATGAAGGAGGAAATAGACTGGGAATTGTCTTATTCAGAAAAGGATGTTGCAAGAGAGCATGATGGAGGCAGAAAAGGACTGTATGCAAATAAGTTGCAATTGAACTTGCTCTAGGGGAGAGCCTCAATGAGTTGCCCATATGACAGAGACATTTCCTCTTCTCATGGTGCTGGTTTTGCTGAACTGTCATTGTGACATCACTGTATGACTTATCTACCACTTTGGAACAACCCTAGGACTTAGCAGTGTAAAACCATAGCTCTTTATTATCAGCTGTAGTTTCTAAGAGCCAGGAAGCCAGTAGAAGCAGCTTGGCTGAGCAGCTCTGACTCAAACTCTCATGAGGCTGTGGTTAAGGTGTTGGCCAAGGCTGCCATCCCTCGAAAGTTTAACAGGGGCTTAGACGATCTACTTCCAAGGTGGCCCACTCACTAAGCTGCTAGAAGGAAGCTCTCGTTCCTGGCCAGTAACTGGTAGAGGGTCTGAGTTCCTGATCATGTGAGATGCTCGAGTGTTTCAGTGGAATGCTGACTTACTTTCCCCAGAGAGAGTCACCTAAGGCACAGGGTGTCTCCGAATCAGCTTGTCTTTTGTCACCCAGCTTCAAAAGTGCCAGAGCATCTCTGCAGTATTCCATGGGTTTCAGAAACAGATCCTGACACCATCTAAGAGGGAATTCCACAAGGCGCAACAGGAGGCAGAGATTGTCAGAGGCCATCCTGGAGTGGGCCATCACAAAAGAATCAGTGATTTATATTCATTGCAGTAGGTTCCTCTCCGTGTCTGAACTGATCCCTTGGAATGAAAAAGTAATCTTAAAATGCATAAATATTAGTATAGGACTTTATGGATTAGCCCTCTAAAAGTGAGCACCATCTTAAAAGAGAGGTTACGGCAAGGGCAGAAGAAATGTTCTGAAATCAGTGGTGATGTTGTACAACACTGATACTCTGCCGAAACCAGTAACCTAGAATGTTTAAAATGTATTGTGTGAATTTTATCTCAATGAAAGTTATGTTAAACAGGCAGCACAGTGTATTATGATTCATTTTAAACAGACATTACCAAGAGTATTATGATTCATTTTCAGTGCACAAAGACGTACGGTTGCTTTTAGCTCTTTATAATTTGATTTATCCTCTAAACTCAAAAGTTACAGTGTGATTAAACAAGACAGTGTCAGAATCTGGAAAAATCAGTTTACGAAGATAAAACTCGGTAGATCAAAATGCACTAGAAGTCAGAGTGAGTACTGGTGCATATGTTATGCTACATTTTTCAGTGTTTTTTTTTTTTAAAAAAAGATTTATTATTATTGGAAAGCCGGATATACAGAGAGGAGGAGAGACAGAGAGGAAGATCTTCCATCCGATGTTTCACTCCGCAAGTGAGCCGCAACGGGCGGGTGCGCGCCAATCTGAAGCCGGGAACCTGGAACCTCTTCCGGGTCTCCCACACGGGTGCAGTGTCCCAGTGCTTTGGGCCGTCCTCGACTGCTTTCCCAGGCCACAAGCAGGGAGCTGGATGGGAAGTGGAGCTGCCGGGATTAGAACCAGCGCCCATATGGGATCCCGGCCCATTCAAGGCGAGGACTTTAGCCACTAGGCCACGCTGCCGGGCCCATCAGTGTTTCTTTTGACACACACCCTTATGATCTGACACATGCTATTTACACCGAGAATTTCATGTAATTGAAGCCAATATTGTGGTATGGCCAATTAAACCACCTCTTGCAATGGTATCCCTGCTAATGCAATCGGCAAAGCAGCAGAAGACAGCCCAAGGGCTTGGGCCACTGCACCAACGTGGGAGGTCTGATACAGTTTCTTGCTTCTGACTTTTGTTTGGCTCAGCCCTGTCCATTGTGACAATTTCTCTAACTCTCTCTCTCTCTCTCTCTCTCCCTTTCTCTCTCTCCTCCATATAACTCTGCCTTTCAAATAAATAAATGTTAAAAACCAAAATTTTGATTTTGAGTCTGGTGCAGTAGCCTAGTGGCTAAAGTTCTCTCCTTGCATGTGCCAGAATCCCATATGAACTCCGGTTCATATCCTGACTGCTCCACTTCCTTTCTGCTCCCTGTCTGTGGCCTGTGAAAGCAGTAGCAGATGCCCTAAAACCTTGGGACCCTGTCCCCTTGTGGGGGACCAGGAAGAAGCTCCTGGCTCCTGGCTTCAGATCGGTGCAGCTCTGGCTATTATGGCCACTTGGGGAGTGAATCAACGGATGGAGGATCTTCCTCTCTGTCTGTCCTCCTCATTGTATATCTGACTTTCCAATAAAAATAATACAAGTCTTAAAAAATTTTTTTGAAAAAAAATCTAAAAAAAATCCCCACAAAGCAAAATTTCATACAAAAAATTTCATCCTGGCTTAACAAATGTTGAAAAACATGATCAGTATTTTAGTGTATCCCAGTTCCAGTTTCTCTGAAGATCACTTTTGTCAGGAGTTTTTGTGTGTGTATGTGTGTGTGTGTGGCATGAGTTTTCATGTCACTTGGCAAACTAACAGCACTGTTAGTTCCTTGGAAAGGTTCCTTTCTTTCCTAGCGCTTGAGACTATCTGTGTTGATGAGCCCTGAGTTGCCAAAGCCCCTCAGTCAAGAAAAGAACGGGAGCAGCCAGCAGCACAAGCATCGGCTGCGCGGCACCACTTAGTATTCACCCGGGGCCTGGTCATTGAGCAGCAGACTGCTTCCCTGGCCTTCCCAGCTTCGCAAGCAGGTGTAAACACCTCAGTGGAAGTAAGATGCTCAAACACATCCACCCATGTTGAAACAATTCATAATTACTGATCAGACTGAATGGAAACTAACCAAGTTGAATTGACCAACTGAACACGCATGAAGATTGTGTGTAAGCTGCACTCTGATGCTAAGCCATTCTAGAGCAAGCTGAGAGGAATTACTCAGAGGAAAAATAGAAACAAGCATTTCAAACCGTCCTAAACCACCTTTTCAAAACACTTAGTCTAATAAGATGTGCTGGGGCAAACAGCAGCCACAGGCAGGTGAGTTTGGAATTCAACCAACAGGAAAACACTGTACTGAAGATTGAAATTTCGAATTAACTAGCTTTAAACGAGGATTCTGTTTAAAATTTAGTCTTAAAAAACAACCAGAGGAAAAGCAGGTATAATTTATTTTACGCTGCATTTGACAGTCCTGATATGCTTCACATCTGTGTGTTAATCTTTTGAAGTGAACAAAGAGTAAATAAATGTTTACGAAAAGATTTTTGGACATTCTGACAAAAATTTAAGACTGCCTTCTTCTCGTGGCATTCTATGTGTCTCATTTACATAACAATATTATAAAGAAGACTGTTTGCTTAAACTGTTTTTGCTTAACTTGTAGGGGTTTACCAATTTTCCATGGCCATTCTGGATGGGAAGTGAAGCAGCCAGGACATGATCCGGCACCCATGGAAGATTCCTGGGGCATGCAAGGCGAGAGCTATAGACTGGGGCCCAGTCGTAACTGTTCTTATCCTGTCAGATCTTCTTCCTGCGTGGACTGGCGACTACAGAAGGAGCAGAAGACAGGAGAAGGAAGACTAGGAGGCCATCATCTGCATGCTGGGAAAGCCAAAATGGGAAGGACTTGGATTGCCTGCCCTCTGAAACTCTGCAAGAAGGAATCACAATGCACAGTAGCCCCAACGCCTTGTCCGTCTAGTTTCCTGGGCCAGCACTGCAGAGCTGGTAGAAATATCAGCATCCAAGGTCTTCGGTGTGCACAGTCTTGCACGCTGCTTCTCTGTTGAGCACGAGCCCACTCCAAGGCAGCTTTTGGCCGAGTAACCCTTCTCTTCATTTTCTGACTCACCCAGAGATTCTTTGCCTGCCCAAATATACCACTCCCCTCTTTTTTTAAAAAAACAATGAGTTGGGGCTCCTTTTTGGTGGCCATGAATGACAATGACATCATCATACTGGGAATGGAAGTCCATGAGGGACAGAACTGAATTGTGAAGTTGGTTGAATGGGGACATTAGGTCTCCATGACTGAAGATGAGATGACGCTTGCTTGGCAGATACAGAACATTTGATCCAACTAGCATCTGTTTTGCTTTCAGTCATCATGCAGGATCAAAAGGCCTACCTAACTAGCAGAACAACTCCATAGCGCTTTCTCGCAGTCCCAGAATCCAGATAAGAGCATAGGCTGAAGGCAGCCAACTGAAAACAGAAGATTTAAGGACAAAGTTGGAATCAACAAATCTGATCTGCCACACGTGGTGCAGACACTTCCAATTAAGTTCTTTAGGCAAGAAGGAAGACAAGGGGAATGACTTTATAGCACTGCAGGAAATATCAGCATCCCATATGGGTGCCGATTCCCATCCTCGCTATTCCACTTCCCATCTAGCTCTGCTAGTAGCCTGGGAGAAAACAGCGGAAGATGATGCCAAGGGTTTGGGACCCTGCCACTCACAAGGGAGACCTGGACGAAGTTCCTGACTTTTGTCTTTGGTCCGGCTCAGTTCCAACTGACACAGCCATCTGGAGAGTGAACCAGTGGATGAAAACTCTGCCTTCTCTAACTCTGCCTTTCAAAATAAACATACATAGAAATCAAAAATGCAGAACAACGCTGCTTGTGGCTGGAGTTCTGTCCACACAAGGCTATTATTTTGAGCAAAGTATATTAGAGACTATGAATTGTAGACCAAAGGATAAGGTGTAGAATATCATGGGTTTGAGGCACAAATTCTCAGGCTCAAAGATACTGTGTAGTACATCCTTTTGGTTATGGTCATTAGTTCATGAAATAGATAAGAAACAAATTAAACATATTCCTATGTAAAGTTGCCCATTTTCTGGTGCTAGTAGTACAATACTCCAAATCAAACAAATTATTTTTGAAAAGATTTTTTTTGATTCACATTTTAACTGGCATAGTCCTATGGTGGCAGGGCATCCAATACCCAGGCAATTCAGTTTTCTGTCTGTGTGCCTGTCTTCCTCTGCTTATGGAGCCAACAACATTCAGTAACGGAGGCTCTGTCCTGATGAGCTTATCTAAACTGAGTCATCTCTCAAAGCCCCATCCCCAATCACCAGAGTTAGATTATTTTCATCTGATAGTATCTGACAATGGGAATGAAATTTCAATACATGGAGCCTAGGGGCCACTCAAACCATGCCCAAAACGCTGCACTATGACATCATTAAGAAAACCATTGTGATAAAGAAATATGTGTTTGCCAACCATAGGCAGACAAGTGTGGCAGAAATGGCTCAACTTGGACAGTCTCCACAAAGCCAACTCCGTTTTATGGTGCTAGATAATAAGACATTATAACTGGACATCTTCAGACTTTACTACATCTAGAGATAGAATTGAAGCTGGGGTATATTAACTAACTGTAAGGCACATTGAGTTAATTTCCTTTAGGAAAGTAATGACTGGGTCAGTATGGTGACATAACAAGTTATTCCTCTACCTGTGGGGCTGGCATTCTGTATGGGTGCCAGTTTGTGTCCCAGTTGCTCTACTTTCATTCTGGCTCCCTTCTAATGGCCTGGGAATGCTGCAGATAGTCCATGCTTGGCCCCTGCATCCACATGGGAGAACCAGAAGGAAGCTTCTGGCTCCTGGCTTTAGACCAGCCCAGCTCTGACCATTTGGAACAGTGAACCATTCTGTCTCTCCCTTTCTCTCTCAGTAATTCTTTCAAATGAAATAAAAAGATCTTCAAAAAAAGTGAAGCAATGAATTTATTTCATATGGGCTTGATTTTCTTTAGGAGCATAGACAGGAACTGAATATGTTTGCGATTCATACACACACACACACACACACACAGAGCTGTTTGATTTATGATAACAGGTACTTTACCCTGTTATGGGTAGGATTGTCCTTTTAACAAGCAGAACTGAATATCCACAAATACTATGGGTCTTTGGATATCTGCATAGTAACAACAGATAATATTTAGATACTTCTGTAGCAGAAGATGTGAATTTTGACCTTCATTTGTTGAATGATAAGATTTCTGGCTGGGCTTATTGCCGGTTCTTCCTTTCACGCATGAAAGAATTCAAAGGTAGCAGTAGAAAGATGTACAGGAAAGTAGGATTTATTCAGAGCAAAACAAAATTGCAGACTCAAGTCATGCATGAACAAACAGCCAAAGCTCCAAGGAAAACCCCATCACTAAAAAGAGATATCTAACAGTGAAAAAACTCCCAACCAAGGAAAAAACTCCGCGGTTAGGTCTTTCCTTTGCAATGGAGAGGCACAGGGGCTGTTGTCCAGGGTGGAGCCCAACTGACTACTCAAAGGGAGCTGAGTCGGGGGCAGGGTTTGGGTAGTCCTCATTTCTGTTCCCTTTTAAGGAAATAATGAAAATGTCCTGTTATCAAGTGCACGATGGGGGTACTGCCTTTGGTAATGTTATTACAATCATATTATAATGATCTAGCAGTCATAAAGGATGGGAGAGATTTTGTCCCGTTGTCGTATTGCATACTTCCAGCTAGCTCTTGTTTCAAGTTAGCACCACTGTAAGTTTCTGATTTCTGCTCTTTGTAAAGGGTCAGTGGCCTTGGTGCTGCGTGGGAGGTGGGTCTGTGTGGTGCTGAGGAAGAGGGGCTTAGGTTCTTCACAGAAAGGAAAGGGAGTTTGGATAGTACTCAGGAGGCAGCTTGCCATGTGGGCAGGACTGGGCTCGCCTTTGACAGGCTTGCAGTGGCTGTCCAATTGCTTCTGCGTGGAGCTGCCCAGCAGCATACCCAGCCTGAGGCACAGAAGGACAAAAGGCTATCAGAACTTAGCTCCTCTCCCAGCTACCTACAGTCCCACAATAATCTCCCACTAGACACAAAACTAGACCCACCACAGGTCTGAATATGAAAGAATAATAAAAGTTTTAGAAGGTGACATGGAAGAAAATCTTCATGAAAGATGGTTATCAAGAAAAACGTTCAGAAATGGGACTACATTAAAATTAAGGACTCAAGGATTTGAAAAACCAAATTGTAAATGAATATCTATCTGACAAAGATAAATAGAAAATAAAAGAAATCAGATAAAATATGTATCTGAGAATTAATATGTAAAGAACCCCTAAAAAACAATATGAAAAATATAACTCAATGAGATTTAATAAAATCTCAAGATTTTCAAACACACATTTTCCAAAGGAAATACTTGAATAGTTAATAAACCTCTAATAAAATACTCAACATCACCAATAAAATACTCAATACCACTAATCACCCAAGAAATGAAAACAATAATACACCACTACAGATGAACCAAAATGTCTAAAACTAAAATTTAGAAAATGTGTTTACAACAAAGAAAATTAATGTGTAGAGGAGCAATTGAAACTCTCATTTATGGCTCATGGGAATGTGAATTTGGCACTTTCCACTAAAACTGCGTAATTAAACCTTCTCACTGATGAACTAATGATAAATATTTCACATACTTCAAGTATAGCTCCAGCATAACTTTTCATTTTTTTTACCTTAACAAATAAGATGAAACCAAAAAGTACATTTTGAAACTTCATTTATCAATTATTTGAATAATTCTTTGCTGCATTAGATATAACTTTTCAAATCTTTGAAAATATTTCTTTTTTAATATTTATTTATTTTTATTGCAAAGTCAGATATACAGAGAAAGGAGAGACAGAGAGGAAGATCTTCCATTCGATGATTCACTCTCCAAGTGACTGCAACGGCTGGTACTGTGCCAATCTGAAGCCGGGAGCCAGGAGCTTCTTCCAGGTCTCCCACGCGGGTGCAGGGTCACAGGCTTTGGGCTGTCCTCAACTGCTTTCCCAGGCCACAAGCAGGGAGCTGGATGGGAAGTGGAACCTCCGGGATTAGAACCGGCTCCCATATGGGTGCCCGGTGCGTTCAAGGTGTGGACTTTAGCCACTAGGCCACCACGCCGGGCCCAAAAAATATTTCCTAAATTTTTCATGCTATAAACATGTGATGACTCCACACATGATGCATTTCTGCATTTAATCTGCATATTAATGTTCCGGTTTCCTCCTGCTCAGTTTTAAGTCTCAATAGTTAACAAGAGGGCAAGACAAACATTGGTCCTTTGGTGAGTGCCAATTCCCCTGGTGTAACCACAACCACCATAACCAATGCTGTGCTACCAGCAAGATGTCCCTCAGTGCAGAGGGTATTCCCAGAGCCTATGAAACTGTCACATAATGCAAAATAATTAATACTAAAAAAAGAAGAAAACAGCTGTGTTTGACTAGTGAACTGCTAAAGGTTTATCAGTAGGGCCCTTTGGACCGATCAACCCTGGTTCAGTATACCACTATACATGACACAGAAATTATACTTCTTGACAAATACCCACAGAAATATGCACAAGTGCTTCTCAAAGATTTGCACAATGTTATCACTTTATTTTTTATGTGTTCGCATACCAGAAACAGTTCAAAGGCCCATCTGTGTGACAAAGGAAAAATAAAACGCTACATTTTCAGAGTACAGAGTACTATGAGTCAGCAATGAAAAGGAACAAATTACTGCTTCGGCGGACTCGACACACATTGTTGAGCCAGGCACAAAAGAGTACATACCGTCCGATTGCATTTAATTGAAGTTTGACAAACAGGCAGCATTAACAACACAGAGATGGGGGCAGAGCCACGCTTGTCTTCAAGAGGAGTGGGGGAGGTAGACAGTGTCTGGCCAGCTGCCCCAGAGAGGCTGCCATGGTGCTGGCGTCCTTCCATGTCTTCATCTACTGATGCTCCTGGGAATGAGTCACTGCTTACGATTCCGTTGAGCTGCGGCCTTAGGGTTGTCGTGTGTGTTGTTCCCATTCCTAAGAAAGCTTACATGGAAGGAAATCACTTATAGAGTCATCTTTCTCACTGCACACGTCCCCCAACAGAGAATGTGTCCCGAGACATTCTCTTCCAAAGGAAATGAACTGATCTGGACCAAGTCTTCAGGGAAAGTGGAGATGGGCAGCTGCTGAGGGGACAATCCTCTGGGGGAAAGCAGAAATGTACTAGGGCTCCTACCTGGGGAAGTCTGTCAGGGGGTTGGCAAGTTCTTCCAGTTATCTACCTGTCCAATCCTAGGAGAAAGTGGATATTAAGTGGGATCAGATTACATTTAAGTCTAGGAAAGGCTCTAAAAGTCACTAAAAAAGGGACAAGGGTGCAGCTTCAGTTGTTCTCACAACGTCTGTGAGTGTGGGATTATCACATGATGGACGAGGGCAGGCTGGATCTTGCTGTCTGTGTAGCTAGGGAATATTCTGATTCAGGCTTATCACCTTGTAGGAACAGCGATTCTGCCCTCCTAGGCTTGGGTTTATTTTCATGTACTGTATCGTAAAGTGTTCTGAATACATATGTCTGCCCTCTGTGTAGCTTGGCTTTGCTTAATTATTCTGCAGAGAACAAAGCTGTACTCTGCACAGTTATTAAAGCAATACAGGACACTCTCAAATGTTAAAAAAAATCAATCAGCC
The DNA here is from genome assembly GCF_030435755.1 of Ochotona princeps. NCBI lineage: Eukaryota > Metazoa > Chordata > Mammalia > Lagomorpha > Ochotonidae > Ochotona > Ochotona princeps. The sequence continues at coordinate 15,905,665 of NC_080842.1, read as the reverse complement.
AATGGCATTTTCTGCAGGAAATTATAAAAGGTCATAGTTAAAGAGCATTTAAAGCCAAGTAATGGGTTTAAGTCAAGATAGAACAAAGTGTTTGGAAGACTGCCTTGTTTTTCCAATGCTCATTAAAAGGGAGTCATATGAACAGTAGTCAGCCCTTACTCCACCCTTAACGCAACATTTTAATTACTGAGAATCTCTGTTTGCGATCTCGGTCTCTGCTGGAATTTGGCGCAGAGGTGAAGTCACTGCCTGGGATGCTGGCACCCCTTATTGGATGGCCTCCCAGCTACTCGACCTCTGATCCAGCCTCCTGCTAATGCACACGTTGGAATGCAACAGATGACGGATCAAGTATTTGGGTCCCTGCCACCGACATGGAAGACCTGGGTTGAATTCCCCACTCCTGGCTTTGCTTGGTCCCAGGTTGGGATGGAATGGTACATTCTCTGTCTTTGTTTCCATTTGCCCCTCAAATGCAATAAAACTCAATCAATAAATCTCAATATCCTCTTATGTTTTATAGAGTTTGTATATTCATTTTTACTCAAAGAGATATTTGATTACCAAGGAGAATGTCTACCCAGCATGAGATCATCAGTATTATCAAACTCATTAACTGACCTCCTTCCAAAGGAGGACAAACATTATAGTAATCAAAGAATAACTCAATACAAATATGATTTGGGGGACTTTTGCAAATTTGAAACTAGTTTGCAAATCTTCATAATTACTACCCCTACTTTTATGAACCAATACACTGCTGTATGAACTAGAGCTTCACTGTTTCCTTATTGCATCAAAAAGTAGAGTCCTATACACAGTCAGTGCTCTTGGTTTTGATCAAGTATTTATACTTAGTTTTCAAACATCCTCTACTAGTGTTTTCAGTTTTTTTAACTTAGCTGAAACACACAGAGTTATTATAAAAGCAGCACGGACATTTTCATTACTCAAAGCTTTATTCAACATGTGAGTTGGCTGTACCGGCAAAGATTGTCCCTACCATCTGACATCACTCAGCAGAGTGCAGGCGCAGCAAAACAAAAATCCTCGTGTCTTTCTTTAGCAGATAGACAATTGGGTGGAGAGCAAAATGATAATCAAGGGGTCCAGTGCACAGTGGCTTAAGCTGCTTCTTATGAAGGCAATATCCCTTATCAGTGCATCGCTTCAAGTTCTAGATGCTCCAATTTTCTTTTAAAGATTTATTTATCCTCCCCCCATGGTGGATTCCTCCACCTTGTTGCATAACCACAGTTCAAGTTCAGTTGAGATTCCCTCATTGCAAGCATATACCAAACACAGAGTCCAGCATCTTATTGTCCAGTCAAGTTCAATGGCTTCTTAGGTGGACCCTCTCTGGTTTGAAGACAGAGCCAGCAGAGTATCAGGATCCCAGTACCTATGAAACTATGTCACATAATACACTGTAATTAATAAAAAAGATTTATTTATCGTTATTTGAAAGTCAGATTTACAGAGAGCAGAAGAGACATAGAGAAAGATCTTCCATCTGTTGATTTATTCCCCAAGTGGCTGCAACAGCTGCAACCGACCTAATCTGAAGCCAGGATCCCGGAGCCTCTTCTGGGGCTCATGTGGGTGCAGGGTCCCAAGGCTTTGGGCTATGCTCGACTGCTTTCACAGACCACTTCCAAGCAGGGAGCTGGAAGAAAAGTGGAGCAGCCAGGACATGAAATGACACCCATATGCGATCCTGGAGTGTGCAAAGCGAGGACTTCACCCACTAAGCTACTGCACTGTATCCTAGATGCTCCACTTCTGTTTTTGTTGTTTATTTTTTAATATTTATTTTTTTTTATTACAAAGTCAAACATACAGAGAGGAGGAGAGAAAGAGATGATTCACTCCCCAAGTGACCACAGTGGCTGGTGCTGTGCCGATCTAGAGCCAAGAGCCAGGAAACTCCTCCAGGTCTCCCACACAGGTGCAGGTTCCCAAGGCTTTGGGATGTCCTCGACTGCTTTCCCAGGCCACAAGCAGGGAGCTGGATGGGAAGTGAAGCTGCTGGGATTAGAACTGGCGCCCATATGGGATCCCAGCGCTTTCAAGGTGAGGATTTTAGCTGCTAGGCCACCACACCGGACCTGATGCTCTGCTTCTAATCCAGCTGCTTAATAATGTACTTGGAAAGCAGTAGAAGATGGCCCATGTCCTTCAGCCCTGCCATGCATGCAGGAGACCCAGATGGAGTTCCATGCTCCCAGCATAGGTCTGGCCCAGTACTGATCCTTGTGGACATTTGGGAATGAGCCAGCTAGTGGAAGAGCTCTTTCTCTCACTTCGTTTTGATCATTCTGTCTTTCAAATAAATGAAATGGAACTTGCGGGACAAAAGATCGTCTAAAGGAATGTGTGAATTGATATCCCAACTTTCAACTAACCACTTTGGTGATGATAACAACCGTCACTGAAAGACCAACAGAGCACTTTAATATATCTTTGTTACAAACCTTAATGGTGAGTCAAGTTATGCATTATTATCTCTGTTTGTGTACATGGAAATGTTGCCTTGAATTTCACCCAGCATCCACTGAGCCCTCTGACTCTTAATTCAGCATTCTATTCATAATGATGTCATGTTGTCCAGAGACAATTAAGGAGTCTTTAGTATTGACATTAGTTGAATTGGGCCCCTTTCAACTCTAACCTGATAAGAGAAGAAAGTGACCCTGGAAGACAAAGGCAGTTATTAGCCAAGAAATGGCAAGAATCCATGACCACTACCAGAAGGTAGGAGGAAGCCAGGGAAAAGGCGGAGTGAAAACTCCACCCTTATAACATCTTAACTCCAGAATTATCAACATCTCCAGAATGATGAAAGAGTAAATTCCTATTGTTTTAAACCACTCCATTTGTACTGCTTTTTGTTATGGAAGGCTACATACATCTCAGTTAAAAACAAGATGCATGTAGGCCATTATTTTCCTGCAGTGAGGATCTGACTCATGTCACCAAGCCTGGACATTTCTGCAAGCATTAACATGAAAGCAGAAAGGAGTCTCTTACCACCAAGTTAGAGTTCTGATGGGCAACATGACCCCAGGGCAAAATAACAAAGTAAATAAACAGCCTACATCGCTTTGTAGCAGGTATCAAGCGGCTGCCTGGGACATGGAATCCCATGTTGGCACTGCTTTGCGTCCTGGCTATTCTACTTAAGCATCCAGCTTCCTATTTTTGCCTGGGAAAAGCAGTGGGAGGTGACTGAAGTGTTTGGACCCCTAAACCTATATGGCAGACCTGGATGGAGTTCCTGGCTCCTACAGTGCCGGCCATTGCAGACAGCTAGGGTGTGAACCAACAGATGAAAGATTTTTCTCTCTGCTGCTCCCTCTCTCTTTGTAACTCTGACTTTCAAAATAAATAAATAAATCTTAAGAAAAAAGAGGGCCAGGATAACTGTATCTCCCTTGAAGTCATGCCCTGTCCTCCACGGGTAAGTTAACATTTTGTTTTTAATGTTTCTAGATTTTCTGAAGAGATCTTATGATGGACCAATGTCAATGGAGAAATTTCAATGTCATTGGAACACTAACTTTGTTACAAATATTAGATGGGAAAACTTAAGAAAATAGGATTAGGGAGAAATATAATTTTCTTACTCTAATGCTCTTTCTTTTTCAAACATATATATATACACTAAATATAAATACTATATATACACTAAGGTATATATATACTTACATATACGTATATATATACTTATACATACATATATGTACATTCATTTGTTTGAAAGGTAGAATGATGAAGAGCAAGAGGGAGAAAAAGAGAGGGAGGGAAAAGAAAGACAGAGTCAGATGAAGAGATCTTTCTTTTGTTGATTTGCTCCCCAAAAGTCTGCAGTAATCAAGGCTGGACAAGGCTGAAGCCAGGAGCAGGAGCTACCTATGGTTTCCCACGTAGGCAACAGGGAGCCAAGTACTCAAGACATCATCTGCTTCTTCTCAAGTGCATCATCAAGAAGCTGGATTTGAAGTGAAAGAGACTTGAGCTGGTACACTCTCCTCCTGAGTAGAGGACCAACCCCTAGTGCCACAGCAACCTTCTCACTAAGGCTCTTTTAAGAGATGATCAACACACATTTTCTTATGATTCTGGGTGAATGCTTTCAAACCATGCTCCTCAGAAAAACTAGCCTATAAGCTATTCTTTGGAAATGTGGATTTTGTGGTTTGATAAGTTGGGAAAACAACACTCTGCTTTGCCAGGAAAGTCACTAGGCACATTAAAAAATTTGTTAGCTGTAGGGTGCTTCCCCAAGTTACTTGGCTATGAAATTGTTCACTCTTATTAATAGTCATTAATATGTAGAAATATATCTTGAGAAACATTGGGTTATATTATTCTTATATCTCAGCAAAATAGGCTCAAAATAAAAGAAACTGAGCAATTTATTATACAGTTTAAGGGTGTCTGGCCAGAGTGTAGGCTCGGTGGAAGAGGCACAAGTGCAGAAACCTGCTAAGCTACTAGGATGAGGTTTGGGATCTACAGATTTTTAGATGCCTTTTTTTTTTTTTTTAGATCAGTGACTCACCTCATACTGGGGACCGTCCATATGGTTTCTGAATTGTGGCCTGCAGGTCTAGCAGGTATCCCAAGTTCGTTCGTTCTTTCTTTGTTTCTTTCTTTCTTTGTTTCTTTGTTTCTTTCTTTCTTTCTTTCTTCCTTTCTTCCTTTCTTCCTTTCTTCCTTTCTTTCCTCTTGTCTTCTTTTCTTTTCTCTTTTTTGGAAAGAGAATTAGAACGAGAGAGAGAGAGAGAGAGAGATCTTCCATCTACTGATTCACTTCCCAAGTGGCCACACAGTCAGAGCTGAGCCTATCTGAAACCAGGAGCCAGGGGCTTATTTTGGGTCTCCCACGTGTGCGCAGGGGCTCAAGCACTTGTGTCATCTTCTGCTACTTTTCCCAAACCATTAGTAGAGAGCTGGATCTGAAGCGGAGCAGGCAGGACTGGAACTGGCACCCTACCAGGATGTTGCTGTTGGAGGCAGTGGCTTTACCCACTACCTCATAGCTCTTGCTCCACAACACCCTTAGCGGGAAAGTATAGAAATGGCCTTGTGAAAAAACATTTCCTCTCTTTCAGCACAATGTTTATATTTAGTTTTTAGTGGAAATCACTCTAACACAAACCTTTGTTCACTGCATCCTGGATTTTTCTTGACTGAACATCTAGTGTTATTATAATGAATATACACTTTATATCCTGTAACAAGCAACAATGCCACAGATTATTGAAGGTTGAAAATTGGCTTTACCCGTTAAATGATTCAAGATGTCTAGGATTTTATTCCTCGTATTTCAAAAAATTTAAGTTGATACATAGTACTATAATCATACATATTTATGGGATGTAATCTGATAAATTCAATACATATATATAATGTGTAATGATCTAATTAGGGTAATGAGACCATTGAAATTCCTCTTTAGGTCTAGGAATGGCTCCAGGCAAGTGAGGGTGTTGTCAGTTTATACTTCATTAGCTACATGGAAAATCCACCTTTGCTTCCAATATAGTTGGCTGCATAAAACAAAATAGAAACCCAAATTAATGGTGGCATAAATAATGTAGAAATGTATTTCCCTTTCATGCGGTGGGCTGGAGACAGACACCTGGGGCTGACATTGTGCCTGCATGGTGCTGCTTCCTTCCTTCGAATGTGTGCTGTGTTATCGCAAGAAGGCTGCCCTGGGTCCACCAGGCAGGGTTAGAAGAATGAGCATGGCCCTGACTTTAAGGATATACTCTGTCAAGTGTCTCTAGAGCTTTTGCTAGTCACGGGCGGGTAGTGGGTCATAGGACCTTCGTGATTTACTGGGGAGTTTGAGAAGGGACATCACTGTTTCAGGCAGTCCCGCCCGTGGCTAAATGTCAAAGGTTTTACGATCTCAGAAGAAAAGGAAATGGGTGTTAGAGCAGCTGCCATTTTCTGAGCGTCTCCAACTTAGATACATCTTATCCTTCAGCACTGGTAGCTTGAGGCCTTATCCTCCAGCACTGGTAGCTTGAGGCAGAGATGTCCCTAAGCCCAGCAGGACAGGCTCACGCCATTTGTGCCTTTAGGAAAGAAAAGGCTTTCTAGAGGAAGGGACAATGGGAGAGATTCACCCGCTGCGGCCGAGCCTCCAGCTTGGTAAGCCTGGGAGGCTTGCCTCCTCCCTGGGCAGCACCAGAGGGCGAGTATAGGCAGAGGGAGGAAGGCACCCAGGGAGACGCGGGCAGAGCCTGAGGGAGCAGCTGCCAAGGCTGGATTCCCCACTTACCCCTTGGAATCCAGAAGCACTTGAGGGCCGTTAGGACAGGAACTGACACCCCAGGCCTTAAACACCTGAAGGCTTTTTTTTTCCAGTGTGGGGAGGCAGCAACATAAATGCTTGATTGGAGAAAGCTTTAACTTTTTTTAAAATTTTAAATTATTATTATTTTCCATGATACAGTTTTGTAGTTATAGGGATTCCCCCTCTCGCCTTCCCCTTTCTCCCTCTCCATTTCTCCCTCCCACGCTTTTCTCCCATATTATCACAGTAGCATAGTTCTTCGGTAACAGTTATGAATTTTGAATTCTGCTATATAAGTGTATCACGGCATTGTAGGTGGATAGATGCAAAGGACGAAAATCTACTCTCCTGTTGTCAAGGCATATTTAACTGCTTCATCAGGAGTCCTCCTTTTATTCAGGAATAGAGATGCACACTGTAGTGGATCTTCACTTCCCAGTATGCTAGTTGGAGAAAGGATTTTAGAAAGCATGTTTCCAGTTGTTGAACTCTTTGGTAGAGAACATTGTCTGAGAAATGTGAGGAGGGTGATTTCTGAAGCTGTGGCCTGGATTCCTGCTCACAGCCCAGTCTTGCTGCTCCAGGGCCTGTCAGCACTCAGCCTGCAGTGGAAGGCTCCCGGGCACCATCTTCGGGTGCTTGCCAGCCTCTCCCAGGGCCAACCGTGTGCCCTGTCAGCCTGTTGGAAGTGCTCTGTAAGATGTACAGTCCTGGAACAAAGGGGCCCTGTTTGTCTCCGCCTCATTCTGCAAGAATCTCTGCCTTTAAAGATACTGAGAGTTAATGGGGTGCGAACTTCCTGGACTCACTGGCTTTCTTCAAATTGCACCCGCCCCCAAGGCTAGGTTTAAGAGACATGTGGTTGAAACTGATACACACTTACAAAAGGGATCTGTGTACTCCACAGAGGGGGTTAGATGCGATTCCAAACCTGCCTGGGGAAGAAGTTTGCACTGGTACAGAGAATGAGAAAGCACAGTCTGTGGGTGACAAAGAACCAGCACACCCTCAACAATGAATGACATTTCAACTCTGGTTAATTTGTCAAGTCTGTTAAGCCATCTTGATAAGAAATGTTCTACAATAGAACAACCAGTTTAAATCCAAGGAAAACAATGCTTTACTAAGTAAAGGATGAAATTGTGCCAAGATCTGAACTTTTGACAAAGGTGAAGCAAAAGTTAGGGTAAATAATTAATAAGTTAGGATATTTTATTAGAATGAGATACAATTTCAAAAAACAGATTTGCTATAAATTAAAATAATGTAGGTAGGTAATCTGGTGTTTTGAATAAGTTACATGTAGGCTCTACAATACTGATTAGTTAAATTATGTGGTGCCTTGTTTTAGGAAAGTTGTGATTCAGTACACTATTAACTGATAGAGTTGATTCTGTTTTCATACGTTGAAATCTTCTATAAGTATAATGGTGTAAGTATACTGATTGCATATATTATGCAAGTCATCTGAGAGAGGCCAAAGGACTGTAAAAATGGGGAGTTCTTGTTGTTTCTGCAAGTGAATAATCCAAACAGAGGAGATGGTTCAGATCTCCAGATTTCCATGATGTAGTTTTGTAGTTATAGGGATTCCCCCTCTCCCCTTCCCCTTTCTCCCTCTCCATTTCTCCCTCCCACCATTTCCCCCCATATTATCATAGTACTATAGTTCTTTGGTAACAGTTACAAGGTTCCCATTCTGCTAATTAATTCCCATATTATTCACTATATATTTTGTAATAGACACACACACAAAAAGCAATAGGCAGTAACAGCAGGTTCTGTTTTTGGCGGGGACTAGGTGTGCTCAAAATTATACTTTATAGCATATGCAATGCTGCTGTAACTTGAGTTGATGACAGCTGTCTGTGATTGCCATTGCCCAGCACTCATACAGGAGGTTAGGGCCCAAAGCGGTTAATAACACATAAGAAGGTGGAAACTTAACGCAGTCATGGAGTTTAGGGGTGAGATCTTTGGGATTTCATCAAATTACATTAGGTTCCATTGATTAAATGCTGTTGGCTTTGTAAGAAGAGAGACAAACCACAAAGGCCTAAAGATATGGGCACTTTGGACATAGTGTGATGGTGCTGACAAAACCTGCCTCCTGCAGGCTGGATAGCAATTCTCCAGAACCAGAATAGACATAAAGACAACAGGCTCTACCCTGGCACGATGCTCAATTGGCTAATCCTCTACCTCCAAGCACCAGGTCTCATGTGCGCACCGTTTTGTGTCCTGGATGCTCCACTACCTATCCAGCTCCCTGCTTGTGGCCTGGGAAAGCAGTGGAGCATGGCTCAAATCCTTGGGACCCTGCATCCATATGAGAGCTCCGGGGGAAGCTCCTGGCTCCTGGCTTTGGGTCAGTTCAGCTCTGGCTGTTCCAGCCATCTGGGAAGTGAACCAGATGGAAGATTTTTCTCTCTCTCCTTCATTTCTTAAATCTGCCTTTCCAATAAAAATAAATAAGTCTTAAAAAAAAAGACATGGGATTTGTAAGGTGGCCTGCCTCAGATATTTCATTACAGTAACAAAAAGCTGACTAATACAATGGTCTACAAGGAAACTGAATTAGAAAAAGATAAGCAACTTGCTCAAGGTCAGAGCTAAAAAACTAGGAACCGGCTTTCCATCTCAGATTGCTCAGCCTTTGTTTTGTGCTCTGTGAGACACACTTCTGGCAGCTGATGAGGGCTTGACTCTTTGTAGCTGGGGTGGTTGCGGGGTGGTTGCAGGCTGGCTTGAGGAGGCAGTCTCCGCGCTGGGCCCTGAGAGGATGTGTATGGTTATGACAGAGTGATAGGAATTAGTGACATCACCAACAGCTCAGAGGCAGGAAAATAGACACATTGTTTAAAGATGTCAAAGAATTCTAACTGCGTGGCAGTATAGCCAGATCAGAGGCAGGTGGAGAGGGGAAGTCAGAGTTGAGTGGGGGGTCAAGTGACAGCCCTGTGGTCCTGATTCAGATGCTCTGAGTATGATAGCAGGGCCCAGGGCAAAGTTGCAGTTCTGAGGCGTGCTCTCCCCCTGTACAATATAGCTCAAACTATCCGAAACTCAAGTTCCTGTTTTGGATCTATACCTCTCCCTCCTGGAGTCTTCAGATGCCCTCCTCATCCTGTTCCTACTCTTCTCCCACCTCAAGTCCTCCAGCTTCTCCTGGCAGCAGACTGTGTGCATTGCTGGTTGGTGAGAATATGAGACTGTCAGTGGGCTGGGATTTTCCTACATTCAAAATTCCCAGTTGTTAGGAACCAGCCCACTGAGGCACTCATGACGGGCTCATGGATCTTAGGGAAAGTGATGTCTTTTTTAAAGATTTATTTATTTTTATTGGAAAGGCAGATATACAGAGAGGAGAGACAGAGAGGAAGATCTTTCATCCAATGGTTCACTCCCCAAGTGACCGCAACGACTGGAGCTGAGCCAATCCAAAGCTAGAAGCCAGAAGCTCCTCTGAGTCTCCCACGCGGATGCAAGGTCCCAAGGCTTTGGGCCGTCCTCGACTGCTTTCCCAGGCCACAAGCAGGGAGCTGGATGCGAAGCAGGGCTGCCGGGATTAGAACCAGCGACCATATGGGGAACCAGCGATCATATGGGATCACGTTGCGTGCAAGGCAAGGACTTTAACCACTACGCTATTACACCGGGCCCGGGAAATGATGTCTTATAAGCAGAGCTTCTTGTATCTTGAATTGAATTTACTATGGAGTCTTTACTTCACTAGCAAAGGTGTCATGCTGTTTTCCCTTTGGCTATTATAGTGTAATTTGTGTGTGTGTGTGTGTGTGTGTGTGTGTGTGTGTGTGTATTTATTTCTTAGGAATGCACAGAAAGGGAGTAAGGGAAGGAGAGAGGAGCATGAAAAAGCAAAGGAGAAAGAAGGAAGGACTCCTGTCATTTCCGGAAAAGCCAGACAACACTGGGGCAGTGCATGTCTGCAAGCAATGGGGAGGTAGATTAGGAAAATGTTAGGACTTCATATTATTTTTTTGGTTCAATATACCAGAGAAGGAAAGATCTCTGAAACTCAATTTAGTTGTACTAACAATCATAGGGCATTCGCTACATGCAAGAAGGTGTTGTAGGTAACGGAATGAATCGAGCCTAAAGAGGAAAAAGAGAAACCAAAAGCAGCCTCTCTCTATTTAGTTTCTCAAGGAACTAAAGTACAAATAGTTTGTCATTGAAGGTTAGTACAAGAATTAACTTCTTCCAATTTACTGCAAACTCCACGAAAATATCAAATGACAAATTGACTCATGAGAGCTCTTAGAAGTGAGAACTGGGTGTCTTCCAGGGGGTTACATAAGATAATAACATTTATAAAAATGGGCTTCTTTTGTATTTTTTTTTTATTCTGGAAGCTTCAGTTATCCTTTTTACTTGTGATCACTTTAACAAAGCCTGCTGACATGTTATTCAACAAATGCCTGTTTAACCAATGCGTAGTCATTCTAACAGCCTATGACCCTATAAAGACCTGTTCTTTTCAAGTCTTTCCATAGATAACAGAAAGCAAATATTTAAAATAATTATAAACAAAGGAACAAGTAAGATATTTCTAGAAGTGAATGCTTTGCAAATTATTTCTGAGAAAACACTATTTGAATTGTTAGATTTGTCTCTATCTAAGAACATAATCCTTTCAAAACAGCATGACTGTACTAATCCCTTTACAATGTTTTTTCTTACTGTTCAATAGTATCTTTGCCTCCTTCCGGATATATTATGCTACTAGATGGAACATAAACTTCATTCTTTATTATAGAAAATACTCCATGTTACCATAGGCATCCTCAACATGGCTTTGGTTTAAATTCTTTTCTTCTGGTAATTATAACATCCACGGTTATTTTCCAAGTAGCTCCATTGTTCTATTGATTCTAGCTCAATTTATGGTTTCAAGAAGAAACTAAAACCAAAAAGCTACATAGGCTAAAAAAAAAACCTCAACATGTGCAAGATGATGGGAGATTGAGGAGGACATTTTTTTAAAGATTTACTTATTTACTTGAAAGAGTTGAGTGACAGAAAAAGAGGGGAAGGGAAAGAGAGAAAAATCTTCCATCCACTGCCTAACTTCCCAAGTGACTACAATGGTCAGGGCTAGCTCAAGCTAAAACCAGGAGCCTGGAATGCCATCAGAGTCTCTAATGTGGGTGGTAGGGAACGCGCTTGGACTGTCTTCTGTGACTTTCTCAGCTGCATTATCAGAGAGCACAACAGGGATGATTTAACCTGGCCCTGGAGGAAGGGTTTTTGGCAGTGGATTCTGAGATGAGTACCTTTGTCCTGGTGTTCCCTTTTTGCCCAATGCTTCTCAGAAGGAAAATTCCCCCTGCAAATGAGGAAAACAAGGAAAATACTATTAAGTTTTGTAATTGCTACAACTTTTACACACATGAGTGGGGAAATACAATAAATACACAGATTTCGGTAGAAATCATGTGAGTTTTCCAATGAATGTCCTGTTGTGTTTACATTGGTGACATCTTGTACTATAGGAGCATGACCTTATGCACTCACAGGTTTCCCCAACCTGGGCACAAAAACAGTAGTTTTCCTGAGAAATTTATATCTAAGATGCAAACAGCACTTGGTTCTTGCAGGGAAAACAAAAAGGTACATGAAAAGGGATAAAAGAATGCAGCCGCCATAAGAGTATACCCACAGTTCAGAGTGGGTCTACATGGACCATGATGTAAACTCTGGTTAACTCTGGTTATGTCTTTTTGCAGAGAGACACAGAAAAACAGAATCAGGTTACTGTACTCCCTATTGCCTTCCAAGATACCATGGCTCCCTCCATACTTATCTACAGGCAAGTACCCCAACTGGAGTCAGCTGGCCCTAGGAAGAGCTATCTTCAGTGTTGATACCCCTAAAACTACCCTCTCTTCACAGCAAGATTGGATTTTAAGTGGTCTCATCATCTCATTTTTTTTTAAAAAGTTTCATTTCTTTGATAGAGTGACAGATAAAAGGAGAAGCAGAGAGAAAGAGACCTTCCATCTGCTGATTCACTCCCCCAAATGGCTACAATGGAGAAGCCAGGACCCTAGAACTCCATATGGGACCCTGGAATTATTATGTGTGCACGGGTAGTAGGAGCCTAAGAACTTGGGCTGTACTCTGCTGCCTTTACAGGTGCATGAGCAAGAAGCTGGAAACACAGCAGACAGAACTGGAACCAGTGCTCTGAAAAGGTATGCCCCTATGGTTTGCAGCAACTGGACTCTATGGTCCCTAGGCTTAGCATCTTTAAAAGCTGAGTTACATACACTCTCCTCCCCAACACCAGCTCTCCTTGTCCCTGGTTCTAAGGGAGCAACTTAACTACTTTACAGTAACTCAGACCTGCACTTAGCTCACCCTCAGCTGTATATGCAGGTCCATAATTTGCTTTCTTCTTTAAATTCTAGGTCTTCCTGTACTGTCTAGTCAAAGATTGTGTGTCTCATCTTCTATCGTGAATCTCCTTGGTGGGTGGACTTGTTTGTATTGACCTCATTTGGTTCTGACGTGCATGGATTTATGGATGGTCAGTGCCAGCTGCCTACTCACTTGCGTCTGTTTGTGAATATCCAACCCACTGTTAGACTGCCAGATATCGTGGATTTTTACTTTGTCTATCCCTTGATTTTCTCTTGAAGATTAACTCTGGGTTTTTAAGAGCTGCCTTCAAGCTCCTATTTTTGGACATCATTTGTTCCTAAAATAACTGACCCTTGACCTTACTTGCTTTTTCACAAGCCTGGCCTCCTTCCTCACACTGTGGGTCTCCCTGGATCCATCATCTTTCCTTTTTCCACTTTGGATCATTATACTGCTATCTAAACTCTGGCTTAGGAAGACTACATCCAGTCATTGGAAAGAACACTTAAAAGTTCATAAACTGTTTCTCTTTAACAACTGTGCTACCAACTGTATTTTGATTTGCTGCCTTCACTAAAATCAATATTCTCATGCAATTATTCACATTTAAAAGCATTTGTTTATGCTGAATTTCTGTAAGTCTTAAACTTTCAAGCTGTTGGGGCCCGGCGGCGTGGTCTAGCGGCTAAAGTCCTCGCCTTGAAAGCCCCGGGATCCCATATGGGCGCCGGTTCTAATCCCGGCAGCTCCACTTCCCATCCAGCTCCCTGCTTGTGGCCTGGGAAAGCAGTTGAGGACGGCCCAATGCTTTGGGACACTGCACCCGCGTGGGAGACCCGGAGAAGGTTCCAGGTTCCCGGCATCGGATCGGCGCGCACCGGCCCGTTGCGGCTCACTTGCGGAGTGAATCATCGGACGGAAGATCTTCCTCTCTGTTTCTCCTCCTCTGTGTATATCTGGCTGTAATAAAATGAATAAATCTTTAAAAAAAAAAAAAAAAACTTTCAAGCTGTTAATATTTTTACAGCACAAATCTGACTGAAAGAGCATGAGGCCTTTCTTAAATTAATACATTATTACCTTGCAACTAAACTCTGTGTATAATTCTTATTATTTAATTTGCTAATGGCCTATCATAACAACACAGGATCTGAACTGAGTGCTAATGGGCTTAATCCATCTCCGTGTTTGGCTGTAAGTAGTTACCTCAAATAACATGCAAGTGGGAATTGCAACTGTCCTTCCTGACCAGCTTTAAAAATAACTATACCTCAGAGTGCTGGTAGCAATAGATGCCCATTAGTCATAAATTTGTCCGTACCTTTTATGACTCCATTTGTGTTTCCTGAGAGAACTACTTGTGCTGCAGACAACAGTCACTTGCTCTGGCTGCATCAAACACACAGAGAGAACCAGGTACAAAGAAGGATGGAGTGAGGAGATTTTCTTTTTAATGTAATGAAATGTAGTAAGGATATGATTGTTAACTAAAAAAGCAGAAGACAAGTTGTTCTTCAATGTTTTTTATCTTTGCTGCCTGGTGTAGTGGGGGGGGGGGATGCAGACTCAAAGTCAGACAGATACAGACTTAAAATCCAGTTCTGTCTTTTAATATCTTCCTATCTTCTGAAAAACCTCAGCTTCTTCATCTGTTAAAAAGCATGCATGTTAATATTTGTGTTGAGGGTGATCTGTTAGGATTAAAGCAACAATAAAGATATTTGGTACTTATTAGGACTCAGTATATGAAATTAGTAATAAGAGTGAACCTATATTGATGTACCTTATTTGGAAATTTTCTTGCGATTAAAAAAATTAAAGAGAAGGAAACTGACTAGATTGCAGAACTCTTACAGGGAACATGATTTAGACCTTTGATCAATAAAGTAGCCACTACCCACAAGTTGTTCTTGACATTAAATTTTTAAATTAGAATTGTAGTTCTTCACTTTCACTAGCCACAATTTAAATTCTGAATAACTGTTGTGGTCAGTGGTTAGCATATTGGTAGAAAAGAGAGAGAAAAACCTTTCCAATGTTACAGACTATTCCATGGAGTAGGGCTGGCCTAAACCCAGAGATTCTCTGTCAGTTTTATGACACTGCCGTTTGAAAACTTTTTCCAGTGCTGGGAAGCAGACAATGTAAGTTTCTGTTCTCTTTCTCCACCAGGCTAATTGATCTCTCAATCCCTAATCCTTCACCCCATTTGCAAACCACTGAGACACATTTTCCATTCTTACGCTTTCTACCAGAAGACTGTTCTATTTCAGGGTATCGGTTCAGTATGTTCAGTTCGGATCTTCACTTTTTAATTTGAAAGACTAAAGAAACAGAGAGACAAGAAGACGAAGAGATCTCCAGTTGCCCTAGTTTACTTATCAAACGCACACAACAGCCAGGCCTGGGCCAGGACAAAGCTAGGAGCCAGAAACTCAATCCAGGCCTCCCACATGAGTGGCAGAGGCTAAATGACTTGAGCCATCACGTTGTGCCTTCTGAACTGGGCATCAGAGGAAGCTGGAATTAGGAGTGGCACAGGAATTTACTTGAACTCGGACCTCTGATATGGAATGAAGACGTCTCAAATATTATCTCATCTCCTACACAAAATGTTCCACCCCTCATATTTTCACATTTCATAGCATGATAGAAAGCAGTTTATGGAAACAACTAGGTTTTCAAATCCAATGTAGTGATTAAAATGTCTTTCTCATTATAGAAGTTCATGAGGGAAATTTGGTACAGGGAATTACTGTGACGTGTATGTCCATCACTAGTTCTGTCCTAGCTGTGCTAGTTGGCTAGATTAAAACATGAAAAATACCTTGCAGAGATAATATTTTAATATATTGCTTTGGGAATTTTGTTCATCTATTTAGCATATATTATGCATTGCCAAATATGAGTGTGGCATATAAGTGTGAAATGGTTGTATAACAATGCCTTAAAATTCTGCTGCTTGATACCACATTCAATGTTGTTTCTTAAACTATACGTATAAACTATTTTATATACACACACACACAAA
Organism: Ochotona princeps; assembly: GCF_030435755.1. Taxonomy (NCBI): domain Eukaryota; kingdom Metazoa; phylum Chordata; class Mammalia; order Lagomorpha; family Ochotonidae; genus Ochotona; species Ochotona princeps. The sequence goes on along the minus strand of NC_080842.1, from coordinate 15,889,934 downwards.
CACACACACACACACATATATATATATATATATATATATATGTATATACAGAGAGAGTTTATTTGAAAAGCAGTTACAGAGAGAGACAAGAAGGAGAGACAGAGAAAGTGATCTTGCTGATTCATTCCCCAAACGGTTGCAATTGCCAGGGCTAAGATAGACAGAAGGCAGTAGCCAGGAGCTTTTGTTGGGTCTCCCACAGGGATGAAGGCACTCAAACAATTGGGCCAGCTACTGCTGCTTTCCCAGGTGCATTAGCAGGGACCTGGATCAGAAATGGAGCAGCCAGGACTCGAACCGGTACCCATATGGGATGCCAGCAACCATATAGCAGCTTGCCTCACTATACCATAACACTAGTCCCGCTCAACAATATTTGACATTATCTGTCACAGGGTTAATTGACTTAGAGCAGTGGTGAGGTCATCTCAAATTCCTTTTTCTGACCGAAGTTGCTACGTTGTGTGGGTTTTTTTCTTTTTAAAGATGAATGTATTTTAATTTGAAAGGCAGATGTACAGAGAGAAGTAGAGACAGAAAGAGGAAGATCTCTCATTCACTGGCTCACTCTCCAAAAGACCACAATGGCCCAGGCAGAGCTGACCCGAAGCCAAGAGCCAGGAGCTTCTTCCGGGTCTCCCACATGGGTGTAGGGACCCAAGGACTTGGACCATCCTCCACTGTTTTCCCAGACCAAAAGCAGGGAGCTGGATGAGAAGTGGAGCAGCTAAGACATGAACTGATGCACGTATGGGATCCCAGCACTTGCAGATGGAGTGTTAGCCTGTTGAACCGCTACACTTGACCCTGAAGCTGCAAAGTTTTCAACGTTTCTATTGTCATAATAGTGTGGAATATAAAAGGTGCAATGAGAGAGAGAAATGCTGCAGGATCATATAACCAGGAAGGCAGTTTATCCCTTTATGTACTAAGCAAACAGCAGGAAGTATTGCAAGAAAGTAACTCTAAATATAGCTGGTGATGACTTTAAAACCAATAGTTTGAACATGTATAAGAAAAGAGACTGTCTTCTGCCCATAACACCTGACAGTGACAGCCCCAGGCTCAGACAGGTTGAGTCTAGAGTCACATGGAAGAGACACAGAAAGATCAATGGAATCCAGAGACTTGGCCTGACATGAGAATTCTGAGAAGATCAGAACAAAAACAGTTCTAGCCATATTAAGTGAAGGAAATTAACACATCAACACTTGCTAGGAAGCGAAAATTACAAATTAGTTTCAGAATTCTCACCGTGCATTAAATATTGTATGATTAAATCATCACTGGGATTCTTGATTAAGTCTATCTAGATATTGATGTAGCATGTAACTTAGTCATTTTCAATTAGTTTTATTTTTAAATCATACTGCAAACCATCTCCTACTGACAGATCAACGGATCTATTCATAGTGTAAAGACGGATCCTTGGATTGGCTGGATCCAGTCAGGAGCTGGGTTTGAGACTGTCTCCCCAAAATGGCAGCATGGGGAAAAGAGTACTGGATCAAAAAATGCTTGCAAAAGGCTTATTTTTTTTTTATTTTGCCTTATCAGCTGTACTGTTTTTCCACTATCGAGACACAAATTTGAGGTTTATTTAGTTCACAATTTTGAGGATTCAAGGGTATAGTACTGGCAGGAGCTCAGCCCTTTTGGAGGGGCTCATGCCACGGTGCATGGGAACAAGAGCCCATGTCCTGAATCAGAAAAGAAGAGGGACTGGGAGGGGCCATACCTCCTCTCTGGCAAGAACGGGAATACCTTCCCAGGATAGCACCCCAGTGGCCCCAGTACCTCCCAGTAACCTCTACCTCTGAAATGTTTTGCCTCCTAACATTGCCACCCTGAAGATCAGGCTCTGAGCACATGAAGCTGAATGGGGAAAAGCAACGCATGAAACGATGAGTGCACAATATGACACACCATTTCTAGAACTGACTTACCTAGAAACACACTCAGAGAGAGAGAGAGAGAGTGCTTCCCATATGGGAGGGAGCTCTTATTCTAAAGCAAGCCTAGTTTGTAGAAAGTCAAGTTGTCAGTAGCTAAGTCATAAAAAGCTATTTCGGCAAATAGCACCTTCTGCTATCCACTGCTACATTTCCAAGGACTTTTTATTCTATCACTCTAATTTTTTCCCAGCATCACAGCAGGCATCTCATTGTGAATTTCAAAGATCAGTTCAAGTGAATTGAATCTCAAGTACATTTCAGATTTCAAATACCAGGATATTTCTCCCATGTGCCCTAAGAAAGACAGCTTTCTTGCATTGCAGCTTTTTTTTTTTTTTTGTCTATTTTTGAGAACTTCAGTTCTATTCTACTTGTTTCTGTTTATCAAACAAAAGATTTGAGAAATATTTGTAGCTCAGTATTCTTTTGATCGGTTGGTTAACTAGCATGGCTTTTACCAAATAGATCATCCAGTGAAGTGGCCATCAGTTAAATGGTCATTCAGGTCATCAGTTAAATGTTCTTTTAAGAAATCTAACAAAATCAATTCTACTTTCTTGCCATGAATCTTGAAGATGATGCTTGTTTGAGAGCCATCATCAAGTATGTTTACATATTCCATTACCTGCTTTATAATTGGCACACTGATTTTCATTGTGTTGTTGACATTTCCTAGTTTGTAATCTTTCTTGTATCAACTTCATGATTTTTGCAGTATCCTCATGGTAGATGTACTCTTGCTTACTTAATATATTTGTTTAATTAGACTCACTTTCTAATTGTCTAAAACATGTGTTTATTTCATCTGAAAGTTACAGTTATATGTAGCGAGAAAGAGAGAGAGAATCTTCTATCTGCTGGTTTGCTCTCAAGATGGCCTCATCAGCTGAGTCTGGGCCAGGCCAAAGCCAGGAGCCAGGAGCTCTCTCTCCAGATCTTCCACATGCGTGCAAGTGTCCAGGGACTTGAGTAATCTTCCACTGCCTTCCCAGAAGCATTAACAGGGAGCTTGATAAGAAGTGGAAAAGCCTGGTCTCGAACTGGTGATGGGATATTGATGTCACAGGCAAAGGCTTAATGCACTAAGCCACGGGCTGAACCACCACCTTTTAATTTTAATTCATTTATTTTCAGGGAAATTCTCATACCACTATATTAATCAGTGAAAGAGTGTGCCCTCCCCTAAATATACCACTTTTGCAGGAGAGCTATTTTGAGTTAAAAGCGTTTGAAAAACAGCAGGTACCAGAACAGTGCTTAGCTCTCTTATTTTCCTGAAAGCAGGAGCTAAAACCCCCGTAGTGAACAAAGCAGCATTCACATCACCAGAGATGGGGAGCAGGACCGAGAACAATCTGCACTAACTGATCCGGGTGAATCTTAGCTCCCTGGTTATGTTTTCACAACTCACTCCCCTAGCCCAAGCCCCCTTATCTTGTCACATTTTTATAACTTCCTCCTCCTTATTCCAACATGCAAACTGTAAGTGTTCAGCTCAAGTTGCTTCTGTAGGTCTTTATGTGGTTAGGAGGGCCTCATGTCCCATGAAATTTATGTTAAATAAGTGTGTGCACTTTTAATCTCTCTTATGGCAATTCTTAGGTCCAGCCCAAATCTCTAAGGAGAAAGAAAATTTTGTCTCCCTTGGAGTGATGAACAAAAAATATTTGCAAATTCACAGCTTGACAGATCACTCATGATTTTGAAGTAAACATTAAAAATATACCTTAGCGGGTACTTTGAAAAATACCTGGTATATTGTGTATGTGAAGGGTCTTCAAAAAGTTCATGGGAAATGCATTAGGTATTTAGAAATTTAGAAATCATATATCTTTTAATCTCATTTCTGGTGAATTCTTTAAAATATCCTCATCACTCTTGGAATTAAAAAAATGCTCATCTCTGAACAATTCAAACTGATTTCACACATGATCACACATTGGGAATAGAGCTGGGACACAGAAATCAATAACATCATAACATGAAACCTTGCTTAGTGGCACCCATGGACAATGTGTCACTGGACCAGGGGTTGGGAATGCCTCCACTGGAATGGCACCCTGACCACACATCAAGCCAGGGGCAGAACTACCCCTAGGGGAGCAGAACCCACATATGTTTTATAAAAACCACCAGTTGGTTCTTCTTGTAGCAAAGTTGAGAATCATTGAGCTAAAACCTTTTTTCGCTAGCCAGTTCCAGGAAGACAAAGTCAAGAGAAGCCTGCTTTATGCTGTGTCCCCAGACATTAAAGCAAGAGCTGCTCTGAATCAGTGCTGAGATCATAAATGTTCTAGAAGGAGTGGCAGAAAGAAGTCAACTGGATCACCTAAAATCCTGCGACCGAGTAAACTGAGGAAAGCAAAGACTAAGAGGACCACTGCTCTGAATGAGGTGTAGGGATCTTCTTGCATCCTATCTTTTATTTTCCTTTCATGTTCCCTCTTTGCTGCTCTTAATTCTTTTGATATAGAATTTCTGAAATCTAACCCATATCTATTTCTGATTTTCTCTTTGTCCTTGAGCCAAGTGGCTTAACTTTTAACTGCCTTGCTTTCCTCATAAAAATTAAAAAATTAAAAAATCAAATTTCCATTGCAGCCAACAGAGCTCTTAGCACCCTATGCTGGAGTTACTTCTCCAAAAGGTCTGATGAATAATAGTAGTTTGTTTTAATAACATATCCAGAGAATGCATACATTGCTAGGAAAAATGAAAGAAGTAGAATTAATTAGACAAGCCTTTTTTTTTTCCTTTCCCAACCATGAAAGATATTTGAACAAACAAAATGTGAGGTTTCACTGTGTTGGCAAGGATGTTTATACGTGTTTGTGGGGTGGGGTGTGGGTGTGTTCATGTTTGCCCGAGTGATTTAAAAATAACCTGAGCAAACTAAGTAAAGTAAGTGTATGCCATGCTTACCAGGAATATTAGGAAAGGCCTTTAAATATGTGAATTAGCTCTGGCCCTGTTTCAGGAAAGAACTGGCTCACACCTCTTGCATAAGACTTATGTAAACGATTAGATGTGCTGTCTGAACTATTCCAGCTATCCACAGCCTGGGAAAAAAAGTATGCCACATCGCTGTTACTTGCTTAGCCCTCTCAATATCCACAGTCTTTTTACCTGTAGAAGCCAAGCATCTCTGACTCTAAAATACTAGGCTAGTTTTGTGTTTGCCACAGGAATGCAGGCACAAGTCAATCCAAAGAGTAAAACTATGATAAAACTATGGTAGATGTCGTATGTAATTCAGAAATCAGCTCAGTGTTTCAATGTATTCATGTAAAAGCAACACAAGGACTTGTTCTCCGATAAACTTTGAGACCACATTCCACAAAGATATTACAGATTTCTCCACACCATAAAAAGTAGTTCCTTAAAATGTAGCGCACATTCCATTGAAAAGAAGCTTGATCAAATTTTAATTTCATGTCCAGATATTTTGATCAAAGTGCAAATGAAGATCAGGTCTAACACAGACTTAGGTTGACTATAAGGTTCTTCGTGGTCCTCATTTAAAACTTATTCAATTATTTTCTTATGGAGCTGGTTAGTATAAAGAAAAGTACTTGAATTTGAGTCAGACCAGACCAATTTAACTACAAATATTAGTACCATTCTTTATTCGCTGGAGGATCCAAGAAAATGACTTAATTATTCTAAGCTTATTTTCTCTGTCATAAAATAGGAATAATTGCAGTAATATCTGCCTTTTAGTGTTGTTACAAAGATGTAAATTTAAATAACCAATATGTATTGAATGTTTACTATTTAACTGGCATTTTTCACCACTTCATCTGGTAAAAATAATCCCTTTAGTTCTCACACCAACCAATTTTTTAAAAAAAATTTATTTGAAAGGGAGAGGAGGAGACAGAGTTCATCTATCTGCAGCTTCACTTCCCAAATGGTCTTAGCAGCCAGCTCTGGGCCAGGTTGAAGTCAGAAGCAGGGAACTCCATCTAGGTCTTCCATATGAGTGGCAAGGGACTCAAGCACCCATGCTGTCTTCTTCCATTTTCCCAGGTGCACTAGCAGGAAGTTGGATCAGAGGTGGAGTAGCTGGGACTAGAACCAGCATTTTGATATCGGATGCCAATGTTGCAAGTGGTTAGTTAACCAACTGTGCTGTAACTCTGGCCCTGAAGCAGGTATTACTATTATCCATTCTTTCTACGTGGGCACATTCAAGTGACAGTCACATAACTTGGAAGTTAGGGGACAGCATGTGAACTGAGATCGTGATTGTAGGATCACAGAATCTGTATGTGCATGTGACAAAGTGTACAAAGGAACTGTAGTGTATGTTTGAGTGGTCATTACTCTGACCCCCGCCCCACCTTGGTTCCAGGAGGAAGCTTTGTAAGGAGGCAGGATAGGCTCCATGAATCTCTGAAGTCCTTACTGACCTGGACACAGCCATAGATGCCATTTATCACTGCTTTAAGTTGTATTTTTAAGCAATTGCAGCAGGGCCCTGGCACTGAGAGCCATTTGCAAGCTTTACACCTGTCCCTGGGCTGAACTTGAATGAGTGGGGCACTCATGCCTTCCATTTTGAAAAGCATGAGGGGGAAGGAATTAGAAGCAAATTCAGGGTCTATCAAAAGCTGGTACAATAGTTCAAACAAGCCTGACTTCTCTGCTAAGACAAAATTCACAGTTTAGACTACTTACTGTGAAAAATAAGCCCACAAATATATTTGGTTTATGGGAATTAAGACACTGAGTTACAGTTGTGTTAAAACAAGACCAGATCAGAGTCATGAAATTTCTTGGGGAACATTTTGTCATGAGACAGCTAATGGCCAGAAACTGCTGAACACTGTACCATGCATAAAGCAACTATCAAGTGCTTGCGATTGGCTTGTTATTGTTTCTATCTCGTATTACACAAGCTCTTGTGAACCACAGTTGACATAAGGAATACATATTTCCCCAGAAACTCTGTTTAAGGCAAACTGCCGTGATTCCAATGTCTTATCCAGGATCAAAACCGAATAGCCCTTTAGGACACCTGAAATGTAACTGAGGGTTATTAAGGCTCCACTTAATACTATTCTCAAGACAGGGGCTACTTTTCAACCTGTGCTAGTGAGAGCCATGATTTTAGGGCTGTCATTCTTCATAAATCATGGTGGACTTCTTAAGGAATACTCAGATAGTTGGTAAAGCACTAGGTTTTTCTGGAAGAGGTTAGGCTCCAAATAAGTGAGATGAGTACACTTGGATAGGCCTCAGCCAATCCCATAGTACAATAAGGAAGAAGAAGGACAAATTCTCTCCACCAGCTCGTGCTGGGATGTGATCTTATCCTGCCCATGGCCTTTAGGTCCCCTGGTTCTCCAAGCTCCGGATTCCAGCAATTCCCCCTCCCCTGTTTTTACTTCGGGCCTGCTGATTGACAGCTATACCGTCAGCTCCTCTCTTCCTCAGGCCTTCAGACTCAGACTGGGTCAGACCAAGAGTTTTTTTGATTTCCCAGCTCACTGATAGTGGATTGTAGGACTTCGCTCCCTCTACAATCTTGTGAGCCAATTCCTATAATACTTGTCCTCTAGATCTCTCCGTACATCACATGGGCCTGTTTTGCTGGGGGACACTGGTTAATACAGATGGCGTTCCTGTCAGTCAGCGTATTATCTAGTTGTAGTTTACATCTCATCTTGATTTCATCAGATGAATCAGTATAAATACAAGTTCTCCAGTGGATCTTCACATGAACAACTAGGTGGGTAGATTTGAGTGATGCATGGTAGCTTATTAAAATACTATCAATGAAGTAGGCTTTGAGTCCTCACAGAGGTGAGATTGGATATACCCAGACAGTGCAATTTTAGATCAGATGTGGCTTTGTGTACAAAGATCAGCTAGCTCATAATTAATATGCAAGTCAGTCCTGGCGCGATGGTTCAGTGACTAATCTTTGCTTTGCACATGCTGGGATCCCATATGGGCGCTGGTTCCTGTCCTGGCTGCTCCACTTCCCAGCCAGCTCCCTGCTTGCAGCCTGGGAAAGCAGTGGAAGATGGCCCAAGCCCTTGGGATCCTACACCCATTTGGAAGACATGGAAGAGGCTCCTGGCTCCTGGCTTCAGATCAGCTCAGTTCTGGCAATTGCGGCCATTTGGGGAGTGAACCAGCAGATGGATCTTCTTCTCTATATATCATTCTCTTTGTAAATCTGCCTTACCAATAAAACAAAATAAATAATTCTAAAAAAAAAACACCTTACACCTGAAAGATGTTTTAAAACAACAAAAAAAAGATATATGGAAATGACAAGAGTAAGATATCAGGTATGACTAAGAATTTTGAATATGTTTGCAGTCAAAAGGGAAATGTTAAATAATCCTGTCATAATTATGCAAGATAGTTTTATTGACTATAGAGGATTTTATTGTATGGATTTAGAAACAGTGGGTGTTTTCTTTGGAGATGAGATATGGCAGAACTTGTCAACTTGAGAATTTCATTAAGTTTGCTGGAGTTGATGGGTGTTCTCTTTCACCCTCTGCTCCACCATGGAGCTAGTTCATACCTGAAGAGATATCACAATGACTCTCCATGAACACATGACACAATCTGTTGCTGACTCCTAAGACAGATGTGTGTTAATAAAAACAGAGGCTGTGCAGCACTCTGAGGATCGTCAGCTGAATAATGTCAGCTGTAAGACTGTAAGGCTTAAGTGCAGCTGAATACTTACTTTCGGATTCCGGAATGTCAGTCAGCTTGGTTCTCTCTACTTTGTGCCAAGCAGTGCCCACTGCCTGGGGAGCCAAGGGCAGAGCTTCCCCTGCCACTTCATCTTGTTTCAGAAACTCTTCTGTGCATGCGCAAAGCAAACCATCTTGCAGTTCTCAAGAATTAAACTCTGCGAAACGCAGCAGCCAATGAAAAATTCCTCTCTATTGTGTACACGTTCATATTTGAGAAGTAAGAAAGATAATCAATATGCCATGGCCTTTGAGCAACTGAGGGGATGAATTAATTATCTCTTTTTTGCAGTGTTGTCATCGGTCACAGACTGGAACTGGTGTCAGGGAAGTTTTTGTATCTCTGTATGTTTAACATCCAAAGACATTCAAGGAATCATAGAGGATATCTGCAGAAGGAATAGGGAATATCTATTTAGCCATGTTGTAAATTCAATACTGTTAGAATTTTACCCTTTGTTTTATCTGTGCATGTGTATAATTACATATAGGCATTTTTTTCCAGAAAGCACTGATGATCCTTGGGTGGTTGCTAAACGGTAATTTTTGTCCAATCATTTCTTCAGTATATGGTAGCTTTCATCTTCCCAAAAGAAATGCATTCTTTTCCCTCTCAAAAAGTGCAGCGTAAGCACTAATATGTTTTAACTGACATGTTTCAAAGCAAAATGTTGATATAATTGTAACTTTCCAGAGTGGTAAATACTTCTCTTTTTTCAAAACACAATGTGGATCATGAGGTCTTATTTTTCTTTGGGCTATAATCAATCACAGTCTTTAGGTTTATGAATTTCAAGTAGTCTCAAATTTGACCCAAGGGAAGCTTTTCAGGGAGATTGTGTCCTCTTTCTTTTGTCCCACTTTGTATTTTGAAATGATCACCATCTTACCGAAATGTTGCAAAATATTCCATAGGGCTTCCTCCTATCCTTACCCAATCCTTAACATTTTACAACATTTCATTTATCATTGTGATTCTGTAGTGATCACATGCCATGACCCCTAATCACTGGAGAGCGCCGTTTCCCAAAACGAGGTTGTCTCTTATGTAACCTTGGGATAGCAGCCACCCCTGGGACTCAGCAAGGATACAGGGTTGTCCCCACCCTCTGACTGCTTCATGGCTGCCTCTCTCAGAGGGAAATGCCTTGCCCAGACCTTGGTAGGAAGCAGGCCACCCAGATTGTTGCAAGGAGCAGGCTAAAAATGAAGTATCTACTTCCTCTTGTCATGTTTGCAATTCTAGCAACTTTCTTTAGAACTGGGGCATTATTTCATCGAATACCTTAAGATTCTGCTGAGGAAGATAATTGAAAGAAATTAGCCATAAATCTAGCTCATTATTTTTGTTTTTCTGTAGCAAAATGCATTCTTTTTCCATACAAGGTTACAAGCAACTACAAACAACTGCCATTTGCTTCAGAGTTTAAAGGAAGACCCCCCTCAGCCTATGCAGAGCTTTGCTGATTTCAACACTACTTTCCCTGGTTGATCTCCACAAACCTAAGAAGAGGTCACACTAAAGACTCCCATGGTTAGAAATGAACTCCAGGTCTTGGTCTATGCTGGACACAGCTGGCATTACAAGATCCTGACGTCCGTACAGAAGTCTTCAAAAAGTCTTTAGCCCTGCAAGATCAGAAAGATCTTGAAAGTTTGGGCTTATTTTCTCCCATTTTTCCTTTAAAAGCACCTTTATTTTGCTTTTTTAAACTCCCAAATGCTGCTGCTTCTTCTTAACAATTTATTTATTTGTTATTGGAAAGGCAGACTTACAGAGAGAAGGAGAGACAGAGAAACACCTTCCATCTACTAATTCACTCCCCAAGTGGTTACAATGGCCAGAGCTGAGCTGATCCAAAGCCAGGAGCCAGAAGCCTTCCCCAGGTCTCCCAAATAGGTACAGGGTCACAAGGCTTTGGATCATCCTCCACTGCTTTCCCAGGCCACAAGGAGGGATCTGGATGGGAAGTGGAACAGCCAGAATGCAAACTAGTGCTCATATAAGATTCTGGCATTTGCAAGAGGTGGGGGGATTAGCCAATAGAGCTACCATGCCAGACCCATCCGCCCTGCCCCCCCCATGCTTCTTCTAAAAAGATCTTTTAAATTTAGTTTTGAAAAGAACTAAACATTTTTATTACTTATTGTATTTGGAAGGTGACATGATGTAGGAGAAAGGAGAAGGAGAGCTCCCATCTGCTGAATCATTCCCAAAGGCCCTAAATAACCAGGGCTTGGTTAGGCCAAACTTGGAAACCAGGAAAGCAATCAGGGTCTCCTACATGGGTAGAAAGTTCCAACTACTTGAGCCATCATCTACTGCCTCCCGATGTGTATCAGCAGGAAGTTGCAATGAAAGAGTGGAGTCAGGTGTTCAAACCAGGGACTCCACTATGGGATGCTTACAGCCTAAGGGACAGCCTAATGACTTTGCCAAACACTTACCATAAAAACAATATTTTTAAAAGGCAATTTTGGGGGCCAGCATGAATAAGCCTCTGCTTTGAGACCTGTATCTTACATAAGCACTGTTTCTAGTTACAGATGCTCCACTAACAATCCGGCTTCCTATTAATGTGCTTACCCCAATCCTCCACAAGCTTTTCCAAACAATAGAAAGGGAGGCAATCCTTCCAAACTCTATGAAGCCCATATCATCTTAATACCAAAGCCAGACAGAAACACAACAGAAAAAGAGGACTACAGACTGATAGCCTTGATGAACATAGATGCAAAGATCCTCAACAAAACACTAGCCAACATGATCCAATGTCATATCAGGGAGGTCATTCACCTGGACCAGGTGGCATTCATTCCAAGCATGCAAGGATGGCTCAACATTCACAAATCAATAAATGTGATACATCACATTGACAAATTGAAAAATAAAAATCATATGATTGTCTCAATAGATGTAGAGAAGGCATTTGATAAAATCCAACACCACTTTATGTAGCAAACCCTAACCAAGATACGCACAGAAAAAACATTCTACAGCACAATCAAAACAATTTACAAAAAAAGCCAATGCCAGCATCACACTAAATGGGGAAAGACTGGAACCCTTTCTACTAAAATCTGGAACTAGACACTGATGTTCACTGTCACCACTATTCTTCAATATAGCATTGGAATTCCTTGCCAGAGTTAATAGGCAAGAAAAGGAAATTAAAGGAATCCAAATTGGAAACAAGGAAATGAAATTATCTCTAATTGCAGATGCCATGATTTTCTACATAAAATAACCAAAAGACTAAGTCAAAAGACTATTGGAACTCATAAGAAACTTCGGCAGGGTAGCAGGATACAAAATTAATGAACACAAATTGACAGCTATAGTGTACACAAATAATTCCATGGCTGAGAAACAAACTGTAAGTACAGTCCCCTTTAAAATAGTGGAGAGGAATCTGAAATACCTAGGAGTCAAACTAACTAAATATGTGAAAGACCTCTATGATGAAAACTATAAAACATTTTAAAAGGACATAGAAGACATTGAAAAATGGAGAAACTTCCCATGTTCCTGTATTGTGAGGATCAACATCATCAAAATGACCATATTGCCAAAAGTAATATACAGATTCAACACACTCTCAATCAAAATACCAACAACATTCTTCTCATAAATAGAAAAGAAGATACAAAATTTCATCTGGAAACACAAGAGACCATGAATAGCCAAAGCTATCCTGAAGAATAAAAATCAAGCTGGAGTAATCACAATTTCAGACCCCAAGACATACTGCAGAGCAGTGGTTATCAAAACAGTCTGGTACTGTACAGAAATAGGGACGATCAATGGAACAGAATAGAAACACCAGAATGGAGCCCACACATGTATAGTCAACTAATCTTTGACAAGAAAACTGAAAACAATCCAAGGAAAACGCCTGGTCTCTTCAACAAATGCTGTTGTTACAACTGGATAACAGCTTACAGAATTAAGAAGCTCTAAATGGCTCAATGACATAAATTTACATTTAGAAACCATCAAACTATTAAAGGGAAACATAGGAAGCACTCTCCAAGATACAGGAATGGTGAAAGACTTCCTAGAAAAGATCCCAGAAGCACAGGCAGTCAAAAACAAAATAAATGCTGTGGAAATCAGTATGGAGAGGGCTTAGAGAATTGTATATGAATCTACCATATGATCCAGCTATCCCATTCCTAGGAATATATTCAAAGGAAATAAAAACTGCATGTGAGAAGGGGATTTGTAATCCTTTATTACAACAGTACAATCCACAATACCAAAGACATGGAAACAACCCAGATGCCCATCCAAAGAGGAGTGGTTAAAGAAACTGTGGGGCCTGGCGGCTAAAGTCCTCGCCTTGAAAGCCCCAGGATCCCATATGGGCGTCGGTTCTAATCCCAGCAGCTCCACTTCCCATCCAGCTCCCTGCTTGTGGCCTGGGAAAGCAGTTGAGGACGGCCCAATGCATTGGGACCCTGCACCCACGTGGGAGACCTGGAAGAGGTTCCAGGTTCCCGGCTTCGGATTGGCGCGCACCACCCGTTGCGGCTCACTTGGGGAGTGAATCATCGGACGGAAGATCTTCCTCTCTGTCTCTCCTCCTCTGTGTATATCTGACTTTGTAATAAAATGAATAAACCTTTAAAAAAAAACTGTGGTACATCTACTCCGCGGAATATTACTCAGCCATTAAAAAGAATGAAATTATACCATTTGCAACTAGATGGTCCCAACTAGAGACCATTATGCACAGTGAAACAAGTCAATCGCCAAAATATAAGGAAATCATTATGCAAATTGGAATGTGTAGTGATGGAGTAATGGAGACTACCATATCCATGTGGGAACACAATGCAACATGCATTTCTACTTCCAAGTAGGGGATGGACTCCTAGTGAAACTGTTGGACATGTTCAGACATTGGGATGATGGACTGTATGACATTGTCTGTACCAGCAATGTTGGGGCACACTTGAATAACAGACTGATGGAATTATAACTCCTTGTAAAGGACTATGCTATTGTGACAATATGGGGAAAATGAGTCAGTGGGGGAGGGAATATGGGGAGAATTCCAGACTCTACAGAATTATACCGTAAAATTCAAAATGTAAAACAAAAATAAATTTTCAAAAAAAAGGAACAAAATTTTTCTCTCTAGTCTGAGGTATAACTAAGTCGACTTATTTTTCCAGTATAAACACTTCAAAATATATTTTGGATATGCACAATCACACAGCAAGTGATAATGCCTTTAAGAGTACAGACGTTTTCTCAATTAATTCCATAATGATGTAAATTTTTGCTGATGGTATGTTGGAGCTTTCAATTGACTGGGATGATACTCTGCTGGCTCTGTCATCAGACCAGAGAGGGTATACCTAAGAAGCCGTTGAACTTGACGGGACAATAAGATGCTGGACTCTATGTTTGGTATACGCTTGCAATGGGGAAATCTCAACTGAACTTGAGCTGTGGTTATGCAGCAAGGTGGAGGAATCCACCATGGTGGGAGGGTTTGGGGAGGGGTGGGGAGAACCCAAGTATCTATGTAACTGTGTCACATAATACAATGTAATTACTGAAGTTAAATAATAAATAATTAAAAAAAAAAGAGTACAGACGTTTTCTCAGTATTTCGTTACCTACCTATCACTGAGTAATATGATTTATTTGCACTGTAAGAATAAGGGAGCCAGTTTAGTTCTCTATTTTAGAAGCCTTGCTTGCTTCTTTCTCCTGTAAACCCGATTCTTTGTGAGAAATGCAAATGTGTTAAGAAAACATTTTCTGCAAGCCCTAGCCAATGATCTCAAGTCACTCCTTGAGCTAAGTGCATCACAGTTAAGCAAACTCATTTGTTTTTATAGTAGATCCTTTGATCCCATGTTATTTGCAACCTTTGTGAGACCATAGAAAGTGATGATACACTAGCCTTATGACCCATTCAACCACAGAGAGGAATCAGTCATTAACCATCTGTACCAATATGCCACAGTCATGCTGCATGTATGCTAGCTCACACGGCTCCAATTCCTGGATAAACCCACAATTATTTTTTACTTATTTATGACAGTCTAACTCCAAAAAGAATTTGAGACAGCCTGAAAAATTGATTAATAACCATTGGAAAAACAGACTCTAGGGCCAACGTTGGGTTTTATCTGGAAGCAAGTTTCACCACAATAAGCATAACATTTGATCAATGCCAGGAGTGAGCTAAAAATTGTTTGGAAAGACTCATTAATACACATTATGCACTCTTTGGGGGCTTTAAAAATATGAGTGCACTTTAAAACCCCATAATATAGCAGGTTACATCAAGCTAGACCATTTGAAATAATGAAAATGTTGTTGACAGCTTCAAATATAAAGTACATTCACGTAATAAAATACACAAGGCTTGCCTTTAAATAAGAGCCACTGCTTGGCCAAATAGAAAGTCAGTCCAGCTACAAACAAAAATTTCCTATGAAGGAAAATTTGAGATTTGCTGATTTCATTTTTCTGCCAGTTAGAGAATTACCATTCCAGGAAGTTCTTCTTAAAATATGGCCACAAACATGCAAAGATTCACCCCGCTTCCTCCAAAGAAGACGTGGACTAATGGGATAGCAGTTCACTTCATTGCTTAGAACATTTTATTGTGAGGAAATGAAAATATTTCCAGGATCCAAATATTCTAGCCCAGATCCCATTATTTCATACTTGGACTATAGCAGTAGCATTCCAAGTGTTGTCTTTTATTCTGTGTAACAGCATCCCTGGCTGGCTAAATACGCAGTGTTGTTAGAACACAAGCTGAGATATGACATTTTTTGGATTAGCAGTGATTGCACAAACTGATGGGATGCAGTGTGGCATTTCAGTCCCTATATACAGTATGTACTGATTGAATCAGGGCAGTCAACATTTCCCCTTCTGACATTACTTTATGATTGGCGTCCCAGGGCTTGCTTGTAGTGCCTTAGAAAATACATACTAGGTTATTATGAACTAGGGTTGCCAACTCTGCTGAAAACTTCCACCTAAGTTCTGTCTAACTGTGCTGATGTATTTAATCCAGTACCCCTTTCTCCCCACCTCACTCTACACTTCCCTTCCTCTGGCAACAGTTTATTCTGTGTTGAGACTGAGATTTTGTTCCCCAGCATATGAAAAAGAAAATACAGTTTTTGTCTTTTCTGTGTTTGGCTAATTTCAGTTAACATAACATCTTCCATTTTGCCATAGATCACAGGATTCCATTCATTGGAAAAGCATGTATATATGCCACATTTTCTTTATCCATCCTAAAAAGTTGGAGCCTTATAAGGACCTATAAGAGGTGGCACTTCCTCTAGGTGCCACCTCTTAAAGGTCCTGTCATCTCACCACCATCACCCTGGGTACCACACTTCAGCACATGAAACTCCTAGGGATAAATGCTGGCCAAACCATAGCAAAAGTATTATCTTCAAAATCATAATATTTATGATTTATTTTCTTGAATATGAAAATAAGAAGCGCATGTTTGGAAAGGATTTTCAGAGAAGCGCAAAGAACAAAAGCTAAGATAACTAGTCTATCACCACGCTAGCTTTCATCTACGATTTCCAGTGTTTTTTCCTGCTCCAATGAAATAGGTCAATTCTGGGAGTTGATTTTTCCGATGTTCGTGTATCGGGCGGCATATATCCTTTTCTGAGATTTTTCTATACTCTCATTTTATTGATTTCAAATAATTATTATGCCATAAAAGGCCTGTTCCAATAGGCTAATCCTCTGTCTTGCAGTGCCAGCATCCCTGTCTCGGCTGTCCCACTTCCCATTCAGCTCCCTGCTTATGGCCTAGGAAAGCAGCAAAAGATGATTGAAGGCTTTGGGACCCTGCACCTGCATAGGAGACCTTGAAGAAGTTCCTGCTTCCTGGCTTCCTTCGGACCCTGCAGCCCTTTGGGGGACCTCAAAGAAATGTGGGACTGCTCACATCAGCTCAACTCTGGCCTTTGATGCCTGTCAAATAAAAACAAAATAAATCTTTGAAAAAATATCTGTATTTAGAGGTTAAGAATTATTTCATGTTAGGGGGAAGCAACAGCAAGAGATACATTTTAAATTCAAATGTATTTAAAATCATAAGGATAAAGTGTTTGGATCCTACCCAGACCAAAAAATAAAGCTAACTTTCAAAGGAAAACTAGGAAAGATTCACCTGTTTCTGAAACTCTAGATTAGAAGATGAGACATTTTATGTGATATTCAATTAGAAGACGCTGAGATATAGTTCTTTGTAGTCAGTCCATTTGTCTTTCAGGTGAAATAAAGATTTAGTCTGAAGTGGAATAATTTTGACAAAGTGTCACTCATGTGATTTGTGGGGAAAAGATTTACTTGATACAATTAGGTCTCCTAAGAATGGAGCCATTGATTTTATTCCTTCTTTATGGTGTAATTCTTTTTAAAAAATATTTTTATTAGAAAGGCAGATTTACAGAGACAAGAAGAGACAGAGAGAAACATCTTCTATCTGCTGTTTTACTCTTCAATATGGCCAGAACTGACCAGATCCACAGCCAGGAGCCAGGGACCTCCTCTGGGTCTCCCAAGTGGGTGCAGGGTCCCAAGGTTTTGGGCCGTCTTCTGCTGCTTTTCCAGGCCATAGGCAAAAAGCTGAATCCGGAGATCAGCTGGGACATGGACTCATGCCTGTGTGGGATGCCAGTGTCTAAGCGGAGTCCCAGCCTACTATTCTGCAGCAGTCCCCAAACACAGGCATTTGATCACTTCTGCAAAGCATTTTTCTGGCCTTTTTCCTGAAACCTAACTTAATGCATACAATGTTCTCATTTTCTGTTGCCTTCCTTTCTTTTATACTTTACATCTGTCCACTTTACTTGCAGTCTGCAAGAACTCAAGTTTATTTCATCCATTGTCCTCCGTTGAATTGTGCCATACACTCCTTCAAGAGTGATTTTACATCCCATCGAACGTTTAGTGTCATTTTGGCTTTTCCTACAACCTTCTCCTCCCATTCCCTCTGTTATACCATTTTAAAAAAAATCTTGGAACATTCATTCCTTACACTTACAACTTTTATTTCCTGGAAGCCTTGTCACCTTATGTTGTACTTAGAGTGGTTTCTTCTGATTTCGGCAGTTAACTCATGCTTTCAGATGTGCTTTTAATTTGTTTTTATGTGATACTTCTTTTCATCGTCTCTAACCAAATTTTTATGAACTCCATTTATTTCTTGTCTTTACTTGTAATAGTACCAACTCACTCAATATTTGCCAAGATATTGCATTCATGAATCACTACTGCACCTCTCTCCAAATGCAAGTTGTAATTAAATTCCTTTCTCAGATCTTTGGTTGAGGCAAGCTGAGAGCAATTCCATATTTCTCATTTATATTTGTCTACTGCAAGATAGTAAGTTGTTTTTCCAGTCTCATTCTCTGATTTTGTGCAACTGTGAGTGATGGAAGAGATAAAATACAATGTCCAGCAAACTTCCTTTGTCCTGACTCTGACACATGCCACTCTTCACCTGTGAGGACCACAGCATCATTGATGTGTCAGAGTGGCTAAGGAATCACAAGACCTGCTTGCTCCTCCTTTTGGACACACAGCCAGGTCATCAAGCTCAGATTCCCTGCAGGGAGGATTCCTGCTGGAGGAAGTTAAGTACAAGTGACAGCTGTCCCTTCCAGGTCCAACCAAGCAGAAGTGCCATATGTGGTCTACTCCTTTTCCCTCATCTGCTCCCTGAGTTTGATGCTCAGGATGAAATTTTGGAATCCACTTGTGTAAGGGAGCAGAGTCTTGGGGTGGTATGGTGGCATAAAATGCTAATACTCTGCCCTGTGGCATCAGCCTCCCATATGAACATCAGTTCATGTCATGGCTGTTCTACTTCCCATCCAGCTCTCTGTTTATGACCTGGGAATGCATTGAAGGACAGCCCAAGTCCTTGGGCCTTTGCACCCAAGTGGGAGATTTAAAAGAAACTCCTGGATCCTGGTTCAGCTCTGGACATTATGGCCATTTGGGGAGTGAACCAACAAATGGAAGATCTATATAGGTGTGTGTGTTTGTGCGTGTTTGTAATTCTTTCAAATTCAATACCTTCTTTTTTTTGAAGATTTATTTATTCTTACTACAAAGTCAGATATACAGAGAGGAGGGGAGACAGAGAGGAAGATCTCCTGTCCGATGATTCACTCCCCAAGTGAGCCACAACAGTCGGTTCTGTGCTGATCCGAAGCCGGAAACCAGGAACTTCTTTCGGGTCTCCCACGTGGGTGCAGGGTCCAAAGCTCTGGGCCGTCCTTGACTGCTTTCCCAGGCCACAAGCAGGGAATTGGATGGGAAGTGGGGATACTGGGATTAGAACCGGCGTCCATATGGGATCCCGGGGCGTTCAAAGCGAGGACTTTAGCCGTTAGGCCATGCCGCCAGGCCCAAATTCAATAACTTTTTAAAAAATTATTCATTTTTTATTTAAAAGGCAGATTTACAGAAAGAAGTAAAGTGAGAAAAATATCTTCCGTCTGCTGCTTCACTCCTTAAGTAGCCACAATGGCCAGAGCTGGGCTGCTCTGAAGCCAGAATCCAGGATCCCCTTCCAGGACTCCCAAGTGGGTGCAGGGCCATCCTCGACTGCTTTCCCAGGTCACAAGCAGTGAGCTGGGTGGGAAGTGGAGCTGCCAGGACATGAACTGGTACCCACGTGGGATTCCAGTGCATACAAGGCAAGGATTTAGCCACTGAGCCATCATGCTGAGCCCAAAATCCCAAAATTAAATAACTCTTTAGAAAGAGTAATGGAGTGAAGAAGGGAGGGTTGGAGGGAGGGGGGATTATACTGAAGAGAGAGTGAGAGTGTGTGCGCATATTCTTCAGGTACCTGGATTCCTAAATGACTATGATGTCGTTATCATCATCTTCATCATCATCACATCCAATTTGGACTGTGGTGTAAAGGAGGAACCCCATTTGGGGTTAACTGAAATGTTAGAGTTATTTGTCTCATCAATTTACATACTGAAGTCAATTTGCACTTGCTTTCTGCTGCAGCGTTGGTTCTGAGAGTTCCTGGATCTGGGTAGGCAGAGAGGGACACTGGGGAAGCAAGTGGAACTGTAAAGTGGGGATGCCAGGGCTTAGACTGCTCTCACATCACTACCGTAAGAGTGGGAAGTCTCATTTGTACAGACACAGCATGGTTTTGAGTTACGTAGCAGGTATATTTAAGGACATTTTTTAACACTTCAGATGGCTTTTGGCTTATGAAGACTGGTCAAGAATGCATTGGACATGTTATCTGGGCCAATTTATTTTAGGGTTGGCATTGGGACTCCGCCCTCATTCTGTGTGTATTTTCTGGCAGTCTTTGGTTTCTAATAATACAGTGCTTTAACTTGTTAGGTTCAGAACAGACACCACTTGAACCTTGGCCCTCTATACAGATGTGCTTCTTCTCAGGGTATATGCTAGAGCAGTCAGGGGTTATGAGGAGGAATGGTCAGTATCAATCCTTGATGGGAAAATGCCAATAAATGATTTATAAGTCATTTTCTTCAGCAAGTGAAATGAGAATCTAGGGGAATAGATGTGCCTTCTAGTCAAGTACAGGGTCTTTGGTGGGTAGGTGAGGGGACAGTCGGAAGACACCCTCCAACCCTCCTTTTCCTTGACCTTTATAAACTTGTAACTCATGCCCAAAAAACAGACATCCCTCACCAGTTTATCTTTAGTGGTTCTGGGACTGAAGAACACTGTCGTTTCACCCCTCAGGGTGACCTCGGGGCATGCTGTCAGAAAACTCCCAGGAAGTATTATTAGGAATATTATCAACAATGATATCATTAGTAATATTAATATTATCATTAGTGATCAACAATGATCACTAATAGTAACTTCATATAATGTTGGAAAATTCACAGATACCATTATAACAAATTTTCTCATTGGCTAAAAATCATCCACTGTACACTCAGGAAAAATACAATGGAAAGCTATGTAAATTCATATAAAGAAATAAGCACAGATACACATAACTTGCGTTTATTTCGATTTGAATATATTATTGAAAAATATTGTTTTTTGTATTTTTTAATGTTGAATTATATTTTTAGATGCAGAAGAGGAAAGTGGTAGAGTCGTTTTTTTCTTCCTTCTTCCTTCTTCTGTTATTCTCTTTTCAACCTAGTCTCTAAACCCCAGGCATAACAGTGTTTCAAAAATATAAGAGAACAGAAGTTCAGTTTGTAAGTTAAGTCATCTCTTGGGATGCATGTACACCGCGCTGCAGGGAGCCCACTTCAAGTAGCAGAGCCTCTGCTTCTAACCCAGCTTCCTGGGAAGCAGTAGAGCAAGGCTCAAGTGCTTGGGCTCCTGTCACCCAGGTGGGGGACCCTGGCTGCAGCCTGGCCCAGCCCTGGCTGTTGTGGATGTTTGAGGAGTGAACCAGCAGGTGGAAGATCTCTCTCTTTCTGTCTTTCAAATAAAATTAATAAACAATAGAAATAAGGTCCTATCAATCTTCTGTTGAGAATTTCTCGATGGTTTTCATTTTTTCTTGGAGCGAAGTCCAAGTTCCTGACTCCCCTCCAAATTCTTTCATTTCTATGCTTTTCTTCTTTCTTCAGAAATGTCTTCAGCCACACACTGGCCTTCCTACATGCACTTGCTCAGATGTGTTGAATTCTTTCCTCTCTTGTCTTTCTCCCCCACTCCTCTGCTGGCCTCAAGTTGCTGGCTGAGCCCTTCTTCTCTAGACTTGGGTTCACACTGCTGGGTCTTCCATCCCTGCAGCACATCTGTCACAGGCACTGAGGCACACCGTTTGACCTGGTCAGTGAACCAGACTGGCGGTCCTACTTGTCTATAAGCTTCATGTAGGCATTGCTGGTATCTGTTGCACTCAACGCCATAGCTGCCGCATGCAGCACAGTGTAGGCCCACAGAGAAGTTCAATAACATGCATTTTTAAATTGGGGTAAAATGCCCAGAGTTGAAGATCTTGCTATTACAACCATTTTTAGGTGCACAGTTCATGGGCAGTAAGTACTTTCCTATTCTTGTGGTACTGTCATCACCGCATAACTCTTTATGTCTCAAATGGGCTCAATCAGATTTGCAGAAACACACAAGAAGTTCCTTTCATAAGTTGGAAAAGCCTTAGTAATAAAAATAACATCTTCCCCAGTTTAGCCATTACAGAAGTTCTGACTTTCATCAATCTGTTTTTCTGACAAAGAAAGATTAGCGGGCAACTTACAGACCTAGAAACCTAATACACATGGACTGGAAAAATGAATTTTTTCTTTTTTACTGATGACTGCTGAGGGCTAGCCGGTAAGAAAGTAGGTAAATTAGAATAAACTGCAAATAATATGCACATTTAAATTCTCAATTAGCCTCTCCATGCTGGAAGATTGTTTATAAATGAATGCAGATTTAGATGCTGTTTTCCTTTCAATAGCGGTTTTAATAGGAGGCAGTTTGTGACCTTTTGATTATGTAAATAAATATTTGGCAGGTGGTTTATCCAAAATAACTACCCAAGAGATGACTTGTATCTGGGAGGAGTCATTTAGGTTTGAGGCCTGTGAGAGACTACAAAAACTACCATACTGTATCGTTAACTGACTCCAGCTGCTGTTGTGTGACAAAGCACACGTGCACACACATGCATACACACGCACACACATGCACCTATGCACACACATGTACACACGTGCACACACACATGCCCAGTGTCCAGGGAATGCTGCTAGGAACGTTGAGGCTTGTGGAGACAGAAATGTATACCCAGCCAAAATAATAATACAGTAAAAACAAGCAAAAAAAAAAAAAAAAAACACTTTCAATGTAATAAAAAGGAGTCCAAGAAAATTAGAGGCCATTCAACAGACATGCACCCATAATTATATATTTACATACTATGCCTAAATACCAATTACGCTATGTATTGAAGTGATGAGGGGGACTAAAGTAATCTGATTGTATCGTGAGCAGGTTTAATGAAAGTCAGTCTCTCCAAAACACAAGTGATTTAATATCAATATAAACTCTTTCTGAACTCACAGGGTAGGAAGGGACTCAAATCAGCATCCTTCAGATAAAGGAATCATTCTGAAACAGCATTCAGCCCTGTGGGCGCCAATGTACATCATTCTGATAAAATTCTTCACAACAGTGCACTAACGCAAGCCACCTTTACAAAGGTCATTCTCGGATAACCCAAGGGATTTTTTAGATATCCTTAAATCAAATCCAATGACCAAATAAGAATTGATAGTGGGTCACAGTCAATGCAAAAAAAAAAAAAAAAAAGCAGCCAAAATCAATGAAGTGATGGCAGATCTGCAGGAAGCGTGTTCTCAAGGTGAGTGGCTTGTTACCAGATACCATCAGAAAGCAGCACCGTGAAGTGCTGAGCGTTCCTGTTCCTGTTCCTTAGCATAATACCACTGGCTCCTGAGAGGATATCAATGTTATGTAACCTCAACACACTTACATAAGGAATGGAGAGGGAAACGAGCAGCCAGTGCAGAGCTGCGCTAGCTGCTGATCAGCACCATTCACAGCATGAATGGTTTGGGTTGTGCTTTTGAAACAACACAAAATATTGCTTCAATAGGCTTATACAACTGCAAGCTGCTAGGGAAGTGGCATCAAAACACACAGTGCAGATATGCATTTACCTCATGTTCTTTACCTGCAGTGTTGCTTCTTCTTTTCTTCTTTTTAGCATGTATTCATATTTATTGCAAAGGGAGAATTACAGAAAGACATACAGAGAGATCTTCCATCTGGTGATTCACTCCCCAGCTGGTCCCAACACTGAGAGCTGAGCTGATCCAAAGCTGGCAGCCAGGAACTTCTTCCAGATCTCCTACACTGGTGCAAGGTCCCCAAGGTTTTGGACCATTTTCTACCGCTTTCCCAGGACACAAGCAGGGATCTGGTTTGGAAGCAGAGTAGTCAGGACATGAACAGGAGCCCAAATGGGATGCCAGTGCCACAAAAATAATTAGCCTGTTATGCCAGCTCATTAGCCCCCCACTCTCACTTCTTATGGCATGATCATAGATATATATGATGACTAGTCACTAAAGATGTATGCTTATAGGATAACTAATTTAATATTTTGTTTAAAAAACCTGTTGTCAATAGGGTTAACCTATGCCTGTATCTAAAGCTTCCTCATCTTTAAAATAAATGTTTTTGTCTGTAGTGCACATGTACATATTTCTTGACCCTATTCTCTAAATAATATAGTAGGGTGACTATGAACATAGCTTCTGACATTGTACTAGCTAGTATAAGTAACCGAGAAATAAAGTATTACACATGAGTTTTGTACAAATACTACATGGTTTTATACAAGAGACTTGAACATCTGTGGATTTTGGTGTGGGGATCCTAAAGTCAACATTGATGGAAAACTGTCCATGTACCTAAGATCTGTGAATTAGGATTGTACTTGGACTTGACGATCCTGGAGAATTCTCTTTCTCTAAGCCTTTTGTCCCAAATGCTCAGGTACTTCAAGGTTGTTATCAAAAACTTTGGTTTTGGGTTTAAATCCAGCTCCACTTATTTTTTAGGGGATCACTCTATCTATCTATCTATCTATCTATCTATCTATTTATCTCTATCTATCTATCTATCTAATTATAACTATTTTCTATCTACCTATGTGTCATCTATTTATTTGAAAAGCGAGAGTCAGAGAAAGATGGGAGTAGAGTTCTTCCATTTGCTGGTTCACTTTCCAAATCTCCAGAACAGCCAGAAGCAGGCCAGGCAGAAGCTGGGAGAACTCGCTCCAGCTTTCCCAGG
Organism: Ochotona princeps; assembly: GCF_030435755.1. Lineage (NCBI taxonomy): Eukaryota > Metazoa > Chordata > Mammalia > Lagomorpha > Ochotonidae > Ochotona > Ochotona princeps. The sequence continues at coordinate 15,865,437 of NC_080842.1, read as the reverse complement.
GAGGTGGCTGGAACCCAAGTATTGCTGCATGTCAGGTGGTTTAGCAGGAAGCTGGATCGGAAGCAGGGAATAATCAGGACTCAATCCTAAGCTTTCTAATATGGGACTTGGGCACCCCAACTGACAACTTAACCTGCTACACTTACTAGTTATGCAACTTTGAGTAAGTTGCTAATAAAGTTTTCTTATTTGTAGAATATAGCTAGTAATGCCTATCTTAACATTGTTCAGAAAAATAAGAAGATAATTTCTATCATTCAAAAAGAATTTATGCGCGTATTAGATCTTTTATGGAAAATGTGCTTTGCTTTAAAAAAAATTGGTGATTTCAAAACATTTTGTGGACAAAAATACTTTTCAGATTCCATTTTTCAGGGATCAGCACACTGACTCAGTGGCTGATCCTCTGCCTGCCAGCACTGGCATTCCATATGCGCTGCTCCACTTGCAATTCACCTCCCTGCTTAGGGCCTGGGAAAGCAGTAGATGACGGCTCAAAGCTCTGGGACCCCACGTCTGTGTAGGAAGCCTGGAAGAAGCTCCTGGCTCCTGGCTTTGGAATGGCTCAGCTCTGGCCATTGCGGCCACTTGGGGAATGAAGCAGCAGATGGAAGCCCTTTCTGTTTCTCCTCTTGTCTGTAAATATGCCTTTCAAATAAAAATAAATAAAATACAAATTTCCTTTTTTCCATTAACATTTTGAAATCATCTCCCACACTTAGGTGCAGTGATGTGAGGGGAAACACTTTCCCTCTGGTTCTGTCTTTGCCACAGAAGCCTTTATTCTGGAGCCAAGGTATCTTGTCTTCTGTGGCTTCTGGATGCTGGGCTCTTATTTTCTGCTGAGTCAGCCACTCGTTTCATGACACTTTTAACCTATTGTAAGTACAGCTGAGAGAGACCTGTTTCTTATGCTTTCCCAGTTTGCTTCCAGAGAAATAAAGAATCCCTCCTTCTCCCACCACTGGGCACTTGCAGTCATAATAACCTCTGGCCTTTCTGTTCATGGTATAACTGACCTACCCTGCATACTTAAGTGCAATCTATCACAAGAACAAGCCACTATGGGAAAAAAAAAAATGGTGTCTGGATAGTAATGTTAAAAGTACTTGATTTCAAATGCTTCCTAAAATTATACTGAAACTTAAACATACAAATGCTTATCCTGTATTAATAAAGTTCTCATTTTAGTCCCGTCCTTTTGAGACTCCTGGCTTGGGGTTACAGAGACTGCCATCACATCTGACATTGATGGATGAAATCCATTATAACACTACTGAAACATACACTATTGAAACAAATTTTGAACAATTTTTCTTTTTAATAGCCACATAATTATACATGTGTATGGCATATAATGTGTGATGATTAGATCAGGGTGATTGGTATATCCATCACCGTCGACATTTACCATTTTGTGTGTGTGTGTGTTAGGAACATTCAAGATCCTACCTTCAAGCCATTTTGAAATACTCAGCTCGTTGTGGCCCCTGCCAAGGGCAGGAAGACAGTTGCAGGTGCTAGGCAGGATTGCCCTTAGGAAGACAGGAAGCCCCTCTAGAGAGCACAGAGGCAGCCGTTGTAGCACCCTGAGAGTGGGGCTGCTGCTGCTTGATGTGCAAGAAATGCTGACTGACTTGTTTGTGTAACTCTGGGAGCTGGCAGGAAACCAAAGCCTATGACCCTCCAGGCTCAGCAGGTACAGCCTCTGGTGCCCTTGATAAATGGGATGACTGAACCAGGGGAGCTTATACTTGGGAACAAAATAAGGAAAAGAAATTACAAACAGCATTCAAGACCCTCCCGGCATCACCCAATGTCAGGGAACTGGGCCTCAACTATAGGTCTTTTTCTATGTGTGTCAGTGTGATGGGCCTCCAGTTCTGGTGCACAAAATCAGAGCAAATGAATGTTACCTAGGTGATTTTTCTAAAAGGTCTTCTGGTTTGTTTTACATACCACGCAAGGCTAAGACTGGATAACATGGAGAAAGAAGCAGTTACTTGGAACCCTAAGGCAATAAGGCATTTTCTTCTCCTGAAATATAGATGCCACTCCACTCCTGAAACCCCGTTTCCAGGATCTCTCAGCTTGTGCCTGTGGATGTTTCCTGCTCAGATGCTTTTTTTGAACAAGTGCAAGTTATGCTATTTTCTCATGTGTTATGTAGCCACTGCTACGCTGTAAACCTCCCATCCCCCATTGCTGAACATCTTCTTTTATGTTGTTTCATAGTATATTTGTTTTGGATCATGATATTAAGTCCTGCAAAGTCATTGGGTTCGTGATACTTTCCAAGGGTCAATATCAGAAGGGTAAGGACCATGGTACTTGCTCCATGCTCTCTGTTCACTTCCTAAGCAAGGATGGCCTTATGATGCTCACTCACACAATAGTCCATCAAAGCAGAGGAGACCTGTATGGAGCATTATCAAAACCAGCTTTTGAAGAAATTAAAAGATTCAACCAGTACATCACCTGAAGCAATATCTGATACACAGTAAACTCTTCTCCCATTATCTGCCAATGAATGTCTACCTTAGACGTGATTCAAATGAACCTGCATGGAGTCTGAAAAGCGTAAGCACATTTTGATGAAAACTTAAAGGATCCTCTTTTGGACACTCATGGTCAGTTATTTAGTTGGACCATTATAGATGTTAAAATTGGAGACCAGGTCCGGGGTCATTGTCTCTGGGATCATCTTCATGAATGAATTTGCCTAGGTCTAGGAACCAGCATTTTAGAAAATTCTCAGACCCACCATAAGATTCTCAAACCATAAGGTTCTCAGACACATTATATAAGAATCAGCAAGTGGGGGATCCAGTGCCATGACATAGCAGGACCAGCATCCCATACCTCAGTTTGAGTCCTAGCTGCTCCACTTGCAATCTAGCTCACTGTTATACCCTAGAGGGCAGTAGAAAGTGGAACAAACTTTTTGCCCCTGCTACCCACCTTGGAGACCTAGATGGAATATCCTGGTTCCTGGTTTTGGCTTGGCCCAGTCAAGACCATTGCCAACCTTTCTTTGTAACTCTGCTTAAAAGAAAAAAGAAAGAAAAAAGAAAAAAGGAAGGAAGGAAGTAAGGAAGGAAGGGAGACAGAAAGAAAAGAAAAGAAAGAGAAAGAAAGAAGGAAGGAAATCACTAGGCTAAATAACTAAATGTGTGAGTTTTGGAGAACAGAATAATAAGTTAGTCTTGCAAAGGCCCACTGTGCCACATTTTTCATCCCAGGACTAGAGACTTTTTGCTTCTTCCTAAGACAACAGTGTTCCCCAGCGCACAAGCATGAACCTCATAATGAACAGACAAAAACCTTTGCAGCATTTTTTTTTTAAGATTTATTCTTTTTTTATTACAGCCAGATATACAGAGAGGAGGAGAGACAGAGAGGAAGATCTTCCGTCCGATGATTCACTCCCCAAGTGAGCCGCAACGGGCCGGTGCGCGCCGATCGGAAGCCAGGAACCTGGAACCTCCTCCGGGTCTCCCACGCGGGTGCAGTGTCCCAATGCGTTGGGCTGTCCTCGACTGCTTTCCCAGGCCACAAGTAGGGAGCTGGATGGGAAGTGGAGCTGCCGGGATAAGAACCAGCGCCCATATGGGATCCCGGGGCTTTCAAGGCGAGGACTTAGCCGCTAGGCCACGCCGCCAGGCCCACCTTTGCAGCTTTGTTTCATTCTTAGAGTATGTCCTACTTACTGAAATCAAGACCAGGTGATCTGGCCTCAGGGTTCTGATGCCTTTCCCTGCTAAGCCTCAAAGCCACTGTCCCCTAGGTCACGAATGGTGTCCCAGTGATCCCAGGTCCCTGCCACAGCTACCTGAATGGTGGTGCCCATGCAGCATCTTCCACTATCCTGCTGTTGATGCTACCTCACCACCAGGGGCAGTAAGGTGAGCTCTGAAACCTACCAGGAGCCATGGGGCTGAAGACCCTGTACCCCATTGTAGTTTGGCCCTGGCCCAATTTTTGAGTTAGCCTGGATTCTTCAGTAATGTGGGTGAGGCTGATGTTTCTCTTGAGGGGCATAGAGGGGAAGAAAGCAGTGTCCCCAGCGTCTGCTCTGCAGGATTCATGAGCTTTTCCTTTCTGCTTCACCCCAAGTGAAACACGTGGTCCCCTGACAGGGTTAAGGACCAGACAGCATGGATGACCTTTTGGTTGACCAGTTCTCCCCAGTCCCCTGGTGATGGTGGTAATTTCTTGTGGGTATGAGTTCTTTACTTGCTCCTCCCTCTGGGATCTAAGCTTTGGCTTTGGAGACTTTCACTTCCTGCTCTTCACTCACGTGTAGCTTTTACTCTGCAGGATGAGATGTGAGGTCCTACTAGGCAACCTTCATTTTTGCAAGACTTGTCGGCTATTTCCATGACGCCTTTTGGGGGAGAGATCAGCAGCCAGGCAATGTAGGCATTATGATTAGTGGAAAGGTGAACATGCATCCCTATGTACAAGAGCAGGGGAAGGCTGTTGGTGATGATCCTCCTCACCATCAGGCACTGTGGCCTCTGGGCTCTGCCTCCAACAGGTGTGTCCATCATGTGCTCAGCTGAGATGACCTCGGCACAGCTGCTACGCAGCCCAGGTGGATGCCTTGGGGAGCAAACAAGGTTTTTTTTTTTTTTTTTTTCCAGTGAGTCAAAAGTGCTTCTTAGGCATGAAGGGGCTACAGTTGGGGGTGAAAGGAGTAGCTGGTAGCTCTTGTACTCATGACTGTGCATGGTTGTATTTATGCCTTCCATGGATGTAGCCAGCCTCCAAGGTTTCTCTAGGTCCTGCAGCCTGCTTCTGGGGCACTAGCCACATCTTGCAGGAGCTTCACACCAAGCATTGGGTCTTGAGGCTGGGGTTTGTGGATACTATGCACCTTTGCTGGTCTAGATAGGTTCACTCTCAAAGATGAGTGTGTTTTTGGGTAATTTTATAACATGCTCTCCTCCCTTGTAGGTCGTTGGTTGTTTCTGTAGTTGCTCCTGGAATGGACTAGCTAAACATGCCTGCTGCTGTGCCCTGCCCTCATTCCGTGCCCTCCCCCGTGCCTTATAATATGCAGCATGTTCACTCTTCTCAGCCTTGTTTCCGTATGATAGTTCCTGTTGGGGCCTGTGTATCTTGCTGAAGACACGTCTCGGGTGGCCCAGGCAGCTGTGGGAGCCGTGGCCAGTCATTGCTCCAGAGCTGGCCCCTAAGATGGTGCAAGAAACCCGCTCACGCAACATTCAGGCCTTTGGTGCGCAGGGCGGGGGGCATCTTTCTCCTGGCACCTGTGTGTGCATCAAAGGCGCAGAGATGCGGGGAGAGGGAACCCGGGGAGGCTTCTGGGAGGGCTTCCGCAGCTGGAGAGTCAATTCAGCACTGGTTTTCCCTTCCTCGGGCTGGGAGCCAGTACACAATGGTCTGTCTCCAGAGTTGCTACCTATGACCCCCTGTCCTGCCCATTGTGATCTGTCACTGTGGTCATCATCTCTGCTGCCTTCACAACGTGACAGTTGCTCTGAGGGAGGGCCTTGGATTGTTTCACTGTGAATGACAACAACAACGATAGCAGTTGCGGGCTGAGAGAGCTTCCCTTTCCACTGGAAGTTTATCAGAAGGCAGGTTGTGTTCAGAGACTTTAAGGAAGGATCTGTTATCACCGCCCCCCAGCCCCCTTGGGGCACAGAAGATTCAGAAAAATTTCACTTGCACCCGGGTGCGAAATCAGATGGCATATCCTCAGGTCATACGGTTTTCACCAACATTACTTGAATAGTTTGGCATTTTCCAGTTTCCCTTGTGCCCATAAGGGATTCTTTTAAAAATACAACATAAACCTGGTTACCAATATAAACAATTCAAGAGCATCCTTTTAAGCAAGATTTTTTTTTTTTTTGAGATTTATTCATTGTTAATGATTTACAGAAAGAAGAGAAAGAGAGACATGTCTTCCATCTGCTGGTTCATTCCCCAAATGGCTACAACAGCCAGAACTGAGCTGATCTGAAGCCAGAAGCTAGAAGTCTCAAGTAACTGGATCCCAAGGACTTGGCCCATCCTCTGCTTATTTTTCCAGACCATAAATCAGAGAGCTGGATGGGAATTGGATCAGTCAGCTCAACGAACCTGAGCCTATATGGCATGTAGACTCTTGCAGGTGGCGGATTTGTTTGTGTAGCCACTGTGCCAATCCGGTCTTTTAAGCATGTTTTTAATGTAAACAAATGGAGGAGAACTTAGCAAACACAGGTTAGATGTGTTTGAGCTATCTATATCTGAAGTCAGATAACTTGGCTACATCAGCTTTAGGGGAAATAAAAATGGAACAGTTAAAGAATTGCCCCTTTTGTCCAGAAGGGTTTAATCTAAATCCCAACAGCACCTGCTATGGGGGTGGCCTGAACTCTTGTAAGCCTGAGTTGATGTAATAGGAATAATGATGAATGCCACTTGGTTTAGTAAAGCCTCCAAAGTCAAAAGTCACAGAAGCCAAGCTGCCTTGAGCATTAATGCACTTGTGGCAAGCTTTGGTTCCTTTGAGACAGGTGTAGAAGGGCTGTCAGCTAGAAACAAGAGTCAGAATTGAGGTCTCAGCTTGGAAATTTTCAAAGAATGCTCAAGGTTAGAATTAGCTTCACTTGGCAACCAGCATTCTGGGGACAGTGGGACGGCCAGCTTACCGTATCAGACTGCCAGTTTGAGTCCCAGCTGTTCTGCTTCCAAACCTAATTTCTGAAAATGCATCTAGGAAGGCAACAGAAGATGGTCCAAGCAATAGGCTCCCTGTCATCCATGTAGGAGAAATGGATGAAGTTTTGCCTGTTGGCCTCTGTCTGGCCCTGCTGCAACTATTGTGGGCATTTGGGGAGTGAACCAATGGGTGGATCTTTCTGTCGCTCCTTCTCTGCCACTTTGTTTTTCAGACAGATAAAAAAATTTTTTTAATAAAAATGCTCATCAAAAGCTGTTGTACTCAAAGTAATGTCCTTGTGATTCAGTTTCATAAGGGAGTTGATAGGATTATTAAGTGGAGGTCTTGGAATATGGAGTCATCCTACCACACTATTCTTCAGACTGTTCAACCCAGTGCTGTCTTATCAGCTGAGATAGGCAAAGCTGCAGCCTAGAAAAGCGTTATTGTGTTTCTCAAGGAACGGAAAGCACAGTGGAGTCTGACACCACTTGCTGATACTATGATGTAGCCCACACTATTAAAACATCATGATTTATGATATTATGCTATCTTTTGGTGTTAATTCTTGTGTTAATTAGTTGCCATTGTTTGGATGTTGGTGTCCCTCCAAAAATCATACATTGGAGCCTTCATATGCAGTAGTTTTCAAGAGGTGAAAATGTTATGAAGGTAGGGTCTGTGTTAATTAGACCAGAGCCCTTACAAGAGACTGGAGGCAGCCTCCTCTTGTCATTCTCTGTGCGAGGACACAGCACCAAGTCTCCACCTGTGATGTTAGAGCCACATCAGACATCAAGTTGCCTGGCACCGACTTTGAAGTTCTCAGCCTTCCTAACTGCGATCAAAAATTTTTTTTGCCTAAGGCATTGGTGCCCTCTGCTAGATGAAATAGTCCTTCATGTTCCTGATGCAATTAATTTCACTCAAGTTTGAAAGGCTGTCCTCTCATCTGGCCATTCAGAATTGGAGAGGTGGATCCTTCTCTTTGGTCCATGACCTTAAATACATCTAAAGCTTGCAAGGGACACTGACTGAAAATTAGACTAGAAAGCCCCATTTAGAAAGATGTTTCCCGTGCTTTGCTTCTCATCTTATCTCTCCTGACTTTTCAGCCATTGACCTAGTTGCTTATTTTTGTTTGACTTTCAAATCCGTATGTTTTCATTTCCTGGTTATTTCTGTTCCAGTAAACTGATATGTCAATTTTATTTCTACTCATCTCTCTAAAATATAATTATTATCTTGTTAGAACCTGCCCTTGTTGGAAACCATGTCAAGGCTTCCATCCCACATCCTTAATCGCACAGGCTTCCCTCTCCCCTCCAGCCAGAGAATAAGTGAATGCAGCCTTCCCATAAAGAAGCTGAGCATTTAAGAAATACATTTTTGGTTACGCAAAAGTTTCTTACATATATTTGACAGTTTTCTTTTGGTTGTTGTTGAGGACTTATTAGATATTCTAGGCACTGAATATTCAGTAATGAATAATGAAGTTAAAATCCCATGTAGAATTTTTATTATTTGTGGAAGATAATAAAATATTATAAATTAGGAAAAGAGGTTAAAGGAAAACAAATCTGGAATGGGGAGTGATGGTGACAAGGTAAGTCACCACAAAGGGGTGACATTCATACAAAAGTCTAGGAGAATATAGGAGGCTAGCCTTGGGAACGACTATCAGAACAGCTCTCCAAGCAAGATAGGACAAAGGTCCTGTGGAGGCCAGTGTGCCTAGAGAGGAGTGACAGAGGAGACATAGAAAAGATAAACTTGGAGAGATTGGAGGGTGGGGATGGAGCAAGTGCTGACTTCAGGGTCACCCTGAAGAAGTTGGAATTTCTTCTGAATGAGACAAAGGCAAATACTGTGTTTTGAAGACCAGATTGTTTAGACTCTAAGATGACGCCTTTGGCTTGCTGTGTTGATAAAGGAATGAGGAATGTGATGCCAACGGCAGAGATTGCATTGCGAAAAAGAGATGCCAGTGGTTTGGATGAGTAAGGTGTTGGGTAAAGCATGAGAAGGGTCAGACTGAGCTATGGATTGAAGGTACAACCTGAAATCATCTGACAGACCAGATAGGAAGAGAAAAAGAGGAACTGAGGATGACTTCGAGATTTTTCACCAATATGGACATCCAAACAAATCTTTTCAAATCTCCAATGACTTTGCTGATTTTTTCAAGAGGTTAGGGACATTTTAAAACAACAATGCTACTAGTAAGACTGAAGAAGGAATTCTTTGTTTTTCTTGATTTGTTACTCTACATAGATGCGTGTGTGTGTGTGTGTGTGTGTGTGTGTGTGTGTGTGTGTGTGTTGGAAGTCTGAGCTCAAGGTGTCAGTATGATCAGCTTTGGATGAGGGTGCATTGCTGACTTCTCGCTGTTTCCATAGGATGGGAGGTGATGGAGCCAGCTCTGTCTTCTTTTCTTTAGGATGTCAGTCCTATTCATGAGTCATGCCGAATCACCACCCCTCCCAAGCGCCACCTAATACCATCACAGATAGATGATAGTCAGACATTCATCTGTCTGTTTCTACTTGCAGACTTATTTCTCTTGCCTAAGGAATACCAGCCATCTTTACTTTACGACCAAAAAAAAAAAAAAATGCTAATGGCTTGGACCAGGGTGATAGTAGGGCTGGAGAGGGTGGGGAGGGTCAAAAAGGGCTCAGATTCAGGATATATTCTGAAGGTGAATCCAAAAGAATTGTCTGACGGACCAGATAAGCAGTATGAAAGAAAGGGAAACTGTCTTATCTCAGGACACTGTACTGAAGTTCTCTAGACTAGGGGAACTGTCACAAATGATAAGCGCCTGTTCCTCACGGTTCTGGAGGCTGGAGAATTTAAGACCAAGGTGCCAACATGGTCAGCTTTGGGTGAGGGCAGATGGCTGCCCACTTCCTGTAGTGTTTTCATGAGGTGGAATGCAAGGGGAGCCAGCTCTCTGGCCTCTCCTTCCCAGGGCACTAATCCTGTATGTGAGGGCTCCACGCTCATGACCTGGGAACCTCTCCAAAGGCTCCACTGGAATACCATTATAGGAAATCAATTCCAGCCTATGAATTTGGGAGGAATACATTCTGTCTATAGGACAGGAGAAATAACTGTGTTCATGCTAATTAATTTTTTCACTAGCATAATTGAAGAAAGTAGGTATCTTCAACCGTGATCTCATGTCTTCTTGGTGCCTTGGTGCTAGAGACACTTTAGAAAACAAGACGGGCAGATATTCCAGATGTTAAGAAGCTTGCTTTGTAAGGATGGACACAAACAGCACACACTCATGTATAATAGATCAGCTGATGGTAAGTGCTGCAGGCATGGGCGGCAAGGAAGGAGGGTGGGGCATGCCAGGGGAATTGTTCTGTGGCCAATTCTTAGAATGTGTTAAATAATACATGGGGTTTTATCTCTTTTTAATAGCTTGGTACTGGGAAATGCTTTCATGATATCAAATGAAAATAGAGCCAGTGAAACAGAGTACGAGTTACACACTTCCCATTTCTAGATTCTTCATTAGAAGAGTTACTCCCAGCAGCCTTGCTGGAGGCAGAAGAGAAAGAAAAAAAAAAAAAAAAAGAAAAGAAATGATGCAGTATCCATGAGGCCCCTTGCTCATGAACTCCACAGGGACAAGAGAATATTTCAGTAATGAGTTGTAAAGTGTATTTGCTTAGAGAATAGCCAGTGCAGACAGTTGGGTTTAAACATCTAGTCAGAATCACCTTTATTTAACCTACTCTGGTTGCTCTCATTAGGGCTTTTCTCTTGGAATGCTATTATAGTAGTCATATATTATATTTTTAGCATCTTATATAAACTTCACCACAATGCCTAAGTTATATAACCCCTCCCGTTCCCCACCTTCTCCCCTCCCCAGGGTTTCTTCCAGTCCCTGGGAGATCTACAGTAGGGATGAGGCGGTACATACAGTGTGGGGAGGGGGTGTCTATAGCCAGTGATTGCAAATGCTCCTATCTCAGAGATTGGTTCTCCCTCTTGGGAGCTCGGAGCACAATAGGGTCCAACCCACAAGGTGTGTTTCCTAGTACCCTTCTGTTCTCAGTCTTCACCTGGAGCTCCTGCGTTATCATCAGACGTCACACGGCTCTGCTCCTGAGGCTAGGAGACTATCTTCTTCCTCACACTGTGTTCAAACAACCCTCTCCAGGACTCAACTCAAAAGGCAGGAGGCACCTCAGAAGCAGGTTCACTCCCCTTTGCTTACAGATGGCAAATGGGGCCCAGAGAACTCCTATGACGTGGCCCCCAGCAGAGGCAGACCTCTGGATGCCTCCCTGCCCACCCCCCCAAGCAGGACTTCTCAGCGACCAGGAGACCCTGGGATCTCAGCTTCCTCCTACATGCAAAGCACGAGGTATAAAAAGGCACCGATGAGACGAGCTTTTAAAGTTTACTGTTCTTAGCGCACTGAATAGAATGTTATCAACTGAAGTGAATCAGAAAGAGGACGCGGTTTTTGGCTTGGCTCCTTGAAACTTAAATTCAGTCCCTCCTTTACAACGACAAGAGTGGGAAAAAACCAATTGCAAATTCAACCTTTGCCAGGAAAAAAAAAAAGGAGGTTCCAGTATACATCTTCAGCTGAGCTGTGTACAAGGAAAGCACAGTGTTGTGTTCCTCTTAAATAGGAGTTTACCGAACTATATCAGGAAGAGTCTTCCAGTGGGGCAGTGGGCGGGAGGGATAGGCAGGGAACCGTGGTGATAAGCATTTTCCAAATTAGGAAACAGATACGCTTTTCTTCTCACTCTCTTACATAACTGATCTATTTTAGTACACAACACTAAAAACCGAAACGGAATACAAATCTCATGATTTTACTACTTTGTTAGCTAAGAATGACACAGGCAGGTCTCCTGGGAGGAGAGAGGAGAGTTCTTTCCCCACCCTTCTCCCCCTTCCCAGGGGCTGTCTTGTAGGATTCCCTTGTCTCCATCACAGCCTGCTTGCTGGCTTAGAGACCACAGGCTACACTTTAAAAAAAATGAATGAAAGGTATTCATTTCTCTTTTTCTTTTGAACTTAAAAAAAAAAGCAGTTGTATCCAAGTGCAGGTTCCTAGTCAGGGACACAGAATGCAGAGTGACCTGTTCGCGTGCCAGTGATTGCATTGCTACACTTCCTGATCGGGAGGGAAGCTGTGCAGCATCCAAAGGCCACAGCGGCTGCTCAGCCTCTTACATAAATAAGTTACATAAATGAGAACAAGTTATGTAAATGTATAAACCAGCAAACACGCACTAGAACCATTCACAAATGCCAAGGAGAACGCAGCAAGAGTCCTCCCACAGTCTCATTCCTCCTCGGCCCCTCCCCCCGCACACCCACACCCGTAGTTGTGCCATTCTACTTCCCATCAGAGGCGGATATGCTTCATCTTATCTGTTCATAGAATGAAACTCCAATGGAAAAATGCTATTTCCCCTTGTTACTTTGGGGAGACATTCCAGAAGAAAATCTGATTTTAAAAGTGTCTTTGAAAAGTAATGTGTTTCTCCATCCATGATACTCGTTGTGTAATCATGGGCATTTATTCTATTCTAACTGTTGCTCATTTTGCAAGCTGCTGCTACGGACCATCGCATCAGTTAATGTGCATGGACATATGGGTACTCACAGCCCGTAGGGACTGCGGCTCCAAGCCTGTGTGCATCTGACTCGAGTCATTATTTTGCTTGTTGAAGAAAGGTGGTAATTCAGGAGCCGGGGATTAGATTCAAGTTCATGCCTATGAATAAACAATCCTGGTTCTGAATGATTTCAGTGTCCTTGATCTGACTGCAATTTGCTCCAGGTGCAGTGTGAGTGAAAAATGAACGCGCGTGTGCTCCCTGCTGGGACAAGTGCCTCCGTGGTTTCTCAGCCCGCTTTTTTATTCACTCTCTTGTGGTTAATACTTCTATGAACTATTACTACTAACACCCTAGCAATGGATCTAGAGATGATGCTAAATCCTTTCTGCGTTATTTGGGTGACACGGGACAAGTGACTTTCTTTCCCAACCATTTGCAACAAGGGCTCAAAGTTTTTTTTAAGTCACTTCCAACATGAATAATCCAGTACCCTATCATCAAATTTATATGTATTTTTTCTAGCGGAGAGCTTTAAACTCGCTGCTGTCAACTAACTCTAAAGCAAATAGAACCCGGTATAGGCAAGGCGGATCATTTGTTTTCATTCTGTTAGCAAACCTGCAGACCTAGTTTGGGTTGAAGTGATACGGTACCTGCCTGGGGAGAGAGATCTTTCCTGAGCAAATGCTGGCCTGCACCAACTGTGAGGTACACCTAAGGGTGGGGGGGGGACGGGAAGTAGGGGTCGGAGGGTAGCTGCCATCCCCAAAACGTGTCGGATTCCTCCCTCTAGAGAGGGTAGGAGTTTTGAACCGGAAAGGCGGCAGCCCACTTGGCACCGGGAAAACCCGGAGGTGAAGGAGCGTATAGTTTTAGGATCGCCGACTTCTTTTGTGTCTGGAAGCTGACCCGCCGTGCTTGAGTCACAAAGTCATCAGACGAAGCTTTCTCACGCCCCGCGACCTCTACATGCCCATCTGTAACGTGGGGGGCCTAAACTAAGGAAAACAGAGCCCTGCACCTGCCGACCCAGGCACCGCAGCGGGGCAAGCGCACAGGTCCCCACCCAGGTGGGGGCAGTGGGCGTCGAGGGCCTCACTCCTGCCAGGCGGATCTGCTCAGCAGCACGAGGGCACCCACCCAACAGGGGCTGGCGAGGGGGTCAGGGCGGCAGGTGAGTGGGTGGGGGGCGGCGGGCCAGGGTCCGGGCGGGACCGACGACCGCGGATCCCTCGGGCTTTGTTTAGTAACAAGCCAGGCCTTTCTTTCCCGACAGACCAATTAGATCCACGCCGGGGGATCATCTGACCCGCGTCCCCCACCAGTAGGGGACTCGGGAGGGGGCGGGGCTGGGCGAGGCGGGGCGGGGCGCGGCCGCCGGCGTCTTCGAGAACGCGGCCGCGGGTGGCGTGGGGGAAGTCCCGGGCGCCGCCAGCCGGGCCGAGCCCGCCCCCCGCCGCGCAGGCCGCGCCCCCGTCGCGCAGGCCCCGCCCCTGCCGCTCAGGTCCCGCCCCCGGGGCTTCCCGGGCGCGCGCGCCGCCCCGCCGTGTCCGCGCGCCACGCCCCCCTGCTCCCGGGCCGCGTGCGGAGCCGCGCGCCCCGTCGGCTCCGGGACCGTGGCGGCGGCGGCGGCGGCGGAGCGGCCGTGCGCGGGCCATGTCTTCTCCGGCCGTGGCGAGGGGCTCCCCGGGAGGGAGTCGGGAGGTGGCCCCCGGGCCGCTGAGCCAGGGCCGGTTTTGGGAAGTGGGCGGCGGCGGCGACCAGCTGGAGCGCGCGGCCGCGGAGTCGGAGCGCTGGGAGCTGCTGCTCCGGCGCGGGGAGCTGCTGGCGCTGGGCGGCCACCTGAAGGGAGCGCTGGAGGCGTACGCGGCGGCGCTGCGCCGCGGGGCCCCGGTCAGGCCCGAGTGCCTCGGCACCCTGGTCGACTGCCTGGTGTTTAACTACCGGCTCCGCCACGGACTGGGCTGGAGCGCGGCCCCGGCGGGCGGCGCGGCCGCGGGCGGGCTGCTCAGCTGCCTGGGCTGCCGGGGTTTCCTCAGCGAGCCGGTGACCGTGCCCTGTGGCCACAGCTACTGCCGCCGCTGCCTGAGGAGAGAGCTCCGGGTCCGCTGCCGCCTGTGCCGGGACCGGCTGCCGCCCGCCGCCGCCGCCTCCAGTGCCACGGATGCTGAAGGGACCAGCCCGCGGCCGCCGCCTCTGGCCGCCGCCATCGCGGCCTCGGACTTCCGAACCAGCGTCGTCCTCAACCACCTGGCCGAGAAGTGGTTCCCGGGTCAGCGCGAGCGAGCCCGGGCGGCCGGTCGGCTCGGGGAGCTGCTGCTTCAGGGGCGCTACCGGGAGGCCCTGGCCGCCGCCTGCGAGGCGCTGCAAGCAGGTGACCGCGCGGGGATGCGGGGATGCGGCGCGGGCCCGACCGACCCCACCCTCCTTTCCCAGACGGGCCGGGTACCCGGGGTGGCTCTGCAACCTGGGGCGGCTGCTGCTCGACTCCCCGCACCCCCCGTCCCGCTCCTCCTCTCCCTCCCCAACAACACCCCCGGCTTGGCACTCGGCGTGGTGGGGATCTCGGGGTGCTCGCGGGTGTGGGAGGGGGCGGCGCCCGGGGTGCTTCGGTCACAATGGGGATCGCCCCGGGAGCCCACTGTGACGCGGCGCGGGGAGGGGCGCGCGGGCGCGGGGTTCCCTCGGCTGCGGCCCCGTGGTCGGTGGCGCGCGCGGCTGTCCCGGCCCGAGGCCGCTCTGTGGCGCGGGATGGGTGGGAGCTGGGTGATCCCCGAGCGGCCACCCGCTTCCTGCCGCGCTCTTTTCCGGTAATTGGCGCCTCGGGCCAGGCGGGTCCCCTCTCCTGTCCTCTCCCCGCGGGAGAGGTGACATTTCGGCGGGTGGGGGATCCCCGGCCGAGGGTAGGCGAGCAGAGTATACCTTCCTGACCCACAAAAGTCACCGGGGCAGTGGGAAGCCGCGCGAGGGCAGAATTGCATAAGCTGGGGTGGGGGGGCGTTGTGTAACGGGTGACGTCCGGTGGGCGTGGCGGGAGCTCGGCGCCCGCACCCAGTGCCGGGAGGCCCCGCCGGCCCCGGTGGTCAGCCCCTACCTGAAAATGCCCGCAGAATGGGTTCATCTTGGCAGCGTCCACCTGCTTGTTTGAAAGCATTGCGATTTACGTGCTCACTCCGGAATACGCCCAGCCTAGGGCAGAGATACCGAGCTAGTCTGACCAAGAATTCTCGCCACACTTTGGTTCCACTGCGATCGCATAGGGAGTGTGTGTGTGTTGGAGGGTGTTGTGGGGAAGGCCCTGTCTCCTGCTTTTGTCACTGTGTCTCAGCCTCAGCTTCCCAGCCTGGGTTAGCGCTTTTCTGAAGGCGTGTGTAGGTTGTGACAGTAACGCATGTAAAACTTCTGCTAGAAGACACGAAGAGTTCTAGGATCAGTGGTTCTTCCTACCCCCTCCCCCAGCTCAGGGGAGGTTATCATCTAGAGCCGCATATCTGGCAATGTCTGGGGACATTTTTGTCCCACCACTTGTAGGCACGATGCTGGTCCCAGCACTGTGCTGCTCGCCCTCCTGTGACGGGCTGGTGGACTTGCCACAACACAGTGCAGGCCCCAAGCAACGGCGGTGCCACTGCTGATAACACTTGTGAGAGTATATTTCAGGATGTTAGCGTCTGTGTTATGAAAGAAGGGTGTGGGAGAGGTTGTCCACAGGAAGGCCATGTGAAATATAAACTGATGTTGGCTGTCAGGTACATTTATGAACTGGAATTGAAAGTGCCCTCTTGTGGATCTTTCTGTCCCCGAGTGCTTAGTCATATTGAACTAGTGACACAATATCTTGGGTTATTTAGAACTTTGGGAGCTCAGAGCACAGACCTGCCATGTTTTTGGTAGACTTGTAGTATCCCTATGTGGAGCAGGCAGGTGTGAAATAGTCTCAGGACAAAAGGGAAATCTTTGGAATATCAAATTCTGATACAGCTGATTGCCTGTTGAGACCAGTAAAGTATGGGGAAGCTGGAATTGGCTGGATAGGGCACCTGATGACTGGCCGGGACCTCCTGGGCCGAATGAGGAAGCAGAGGTTGTTCGCCCTGCTGGCAGCTGGGAGGGGAGGGGCGCTGTCTCTCCCTTCTACACTGGGGTTTGGGTGCTTCCCACCCTTAGAAGTCATCCAGAGCAAATGTGCCTCTGCATCTCCCGGGAAGATTTTTTTTTCCCAATGATTAGTATGAAATAGAGAGTGAACCTTAGCAACAGCACAGGTTAGTATTTGTCCCTGATTGGACATTCCTTTAAATGAGGTGTTTTATAAGATTTCAGATCTTATCCCCTGCAAGAACCATGAACACATTACAGAGTAAGGTCTGGCATTGTTAAGTGACTAATATTTTTGAAATTTTATTTATTTGAAAGGCAGGGTGATAAGGAGAGAGAGCAGCAGCACTGATGTCCTCTGGTTCACTCCCAGATGCGCTGCACGGCCAGGCGCTGAAGTCAGGAGGCAAGAATAGCACTCGGCCTGGGAGCTCCAATACGTGGACCATCACGTGCTGCTGCCCAGGTGCACGGCAGGCAGCTGCATGGGGCCCAGAGGCAGGATTTCATCCCAAGCATTCAGATGTGGGATGGGGCTTGCTGTCCATAATGCTGACCCTTGGGCCCTGGATGGAATACACACACACACACACACACACACACACACAATTCTTCAGATGATTCATTTTATTTTTACATTTTATTACATTTTATTTTTTACATTTTATTTTTACATTTCATTTTAGATTTACAGAAAGAAGGAGAGACGAAGAGAAAGATTTTCTATCCATTGGTTCACTCCCCAAGTACCTACAATAGTTGGAGCTGAGCCAGTCTGAAGCCAGGAGCTTATTCAGAGTCTCCCACACACATGCAAGGGTCCCGAGGCTTTGGGCCATCTGTGGCACCTTTCCCTTGCCACAGCCAGGGAGCTGGATGGGAATGGAACAGCCAGGAAACAAACCAGAGTGCATAGGATATGGGATTCCCATGCTTGCGGCAGAGAATTAGCCAGTTGGACTATCATGTTAGCCCCACAAACTTTTTTTTTCCAAGTTGCATAGACTGCACATGAGGATTTTGCGTATTTAATTCCTTAATCCTACTTTTGTAGAACTAGAACCATCTGGTCCATTCCTCAGATGGCTACAACGGCCAGGGATGGGCCAGGGCAAAGCCAGGAACCGGGAGTTTCATCCAGGTTGGGCTGTTCTTTTCTGCTTTCCCAAGCACATGAGCTGGGGACTGGATGGGAAGCGAAGCAGCTGTGACCAGCACCTGTATGTGATACAGACACTGCAGGAGGCAGTGCACCACTCTGGGGCACCACGTGCTGGCCCTGACTAGCTTCTTTACCTTTTTGATTACTTAGTATGAATTAGGAGGAAGAAGCTGTAGAGTTAACAAATGATAGAAAAGGGCAGGATTGTGAGTTTTACCATTTATGAGTATAAATAAAAATATTAACTAGTAAAACTATCTGTCTAGTTAGGTTTTAACTTCTTTGGAGTTGTCAGGTTTACTAGATAGGCAGCTGAAATATGTGTGTATAATTGTGCAATTGTAGTTATTAGTGATAGTACCAGTGTTGGTCATGAAACAGACCTTCACTGTAATTTCATAATATAATTCTTACAATGAGTCAAGTAAATGCTGTGAACTAGAAAAAAATAGTCTACACTTAGCCCACACACATTCAAACGTATCCCTGTCAACAGAAACGGAAAGCTTGAAAACCTTTGCCAAAATCACAAGCTTCCCATTGGGATTACATAAGTTCCTGTTGAACTGAATTATATTTAGATAACATTTAATCCATTGATCTTTTGGTATTAACTCTCAGATGTTTCATAACTTTCTTTTCAGTAGTCAAGGATATTATGTAAAAGTCTTGTCTGCACCCAAGCTTTACCCTTGGCTCTGGCAAATGATCCCACCATGTGAGCTGTCTTACATTTCTTTTTCATTTGTTTTTATTCTGCCTTGTCTCCTTCCAATGCTTGCCCCAGTCCCCCAGAAAAAGAAAGTAGAGTTTTCTGTATGGCTTAGCTTCAGTAAGGGTTGTAAAGGGCAAGACATTTTATCTAAAATATTTGGGGAAGAAAAAAAATGTCACCTTTGATATTATATAAGACTTGACTGTTAGCCAGTGTTTTTACACTCTTTGTATTACAGTCTTTATAGTACTTGATCGTGACAGAGAATCCCGGAGAATAACCTTACCCTCAGAGGGAAATGGAGGCACCTCAGCGGAGAAGGGAGTGTGGTACAGTGATGAGAGCTGGGCAGGCTGCAAGCTCCACTTACTCCCTGACCCCAGGCATGTGGCCTTACCCTCTGTTTCCTTTAGCTGAAAAGGAGGATTGTGCCTGCTCTTGGGGTTGCTGTGAGAATCTTTACTTGGAGCATGATACAATCAGTACCCAGCAAATATCAAATCATGTACTTCTTGAGTATAAAACTTGTAGTACAGAGAAAGATAGTTTAGTGGAAATTTAAATCCAAGACTGTGATTACAAGGTTTCTATCACATTACTAGTCTAACCAGAGTATAGGTGAAATCATAACTTTAGTTTGCACATATTAAATACTTTTAGCTCATATCATTAAAATACATATGCTGCAACGCTCAGGCTATTAGATTAGCCAAATTATACTAAATAGTGTATACCATTAAGGAATAGCAACTTGACCAACATACTTGAGTTTCATAACATTTGTGTCTTATTGTGCAAAGAATTTGCAGCAGTAAAAAGTATAGTGCTTTATAGGTCACAAAGTATTTTCACTTCCATTTTCTTAATACTTACAAGAGGATTTGAGATAGGAAGGCAAAGCTTAGGATCCATAATTAGCAAGTAGAAGAAAAAAGCTCAAGGATTTTAGATGTTTCTTAAGGCAACTAAGCCATCCAGTAGGAACTGAAAGAAAGCATAAAGTTGGTGTAAGGATTAGCATAGGAAACTTGAATATTCTGTCGCTCAGCAAACGTTTAATCAGTGCTTATCATATACAAAGCGGTC
This sequence comes from Ochotona princeps, assembly GCF_030435755.1. Classification (NCBI taxonomy): domain Eukaryota; kingdom Metazoa; phylum Chordata; class Mammalia; order Lagomorpha; family Ochotonidae; genus Ochotona; species Ochotona princeps. The sequence continues at coordinate 15,846,088 of NC_080842.1, read as the reverse complement.
CTGAGTGCAAAATAAAGTCCTGTCCTTAGTGCTTTGCAGTTTTAATTTCTTTTAGAAATACAACAATTTAGATGAGACTCTAACAGATAGGGCTTACTGCTTAATTGACTTCTAATTAACTGAAAGTATACGCAGACTATCTCAGATTCTTGTAAGATCCTTTAAGGATTTTTGCAATGCTTCAGAACTACTACAAAGATCAGCTCTAAAGGCACATTCATTCTTATTGATATAGATGGAAACACCTGATCTATAAATGACTATAAAGTGCCTTTTATAAATAAGTCACTTTCATTTTTAACCTGTTTTTGTTCATCAAATGATATGAAATTTACCACAATGCAGTTGTCTTAGATTTTTAATTTATACCTGAACTTTTTGTTTACTCAAATTTGTTTTTATTTAGTTGACCATTTCTAAGAAGCTTGAAGATAGTCAAATAAAATTTCTGGATGTGGTTGTGTAGAAATCTGCTTTGCTCATTGTACAGGTATCTATTTTAGATGAATGACCAGAGAATACTGACATGCTAGAATGTACTGGTGAGCAGCGTCTTTCTTGACCCTCTGTTGTTCGGTCTTACTGTCCAGTTTATGCTGCTGGGCCCTACAGATGGGTCCATCCCTGTTAAAGGTTAAATGGGTAAAAGACACTGTAGAGGATACTCTCCCGCAGGTTGTCTGCAGCTACCCCGATTCCCTGCTCGGCCTGTGGGCAGCATTCTGTGTTGTGGCTGAGTCGCTCGTGTGCCAGGCAGTCTACTGGGTTTTCTTCCTCAGTCCTCAGGGCAGTTTGGAGATATGGACGTTGTGAGGGTGAGCATTCTGCTGATGGGAGGCTAAGGTGCACAAGTAGATAAATGAAGTAAAGCTGAACCCAGTCATCTGAATGCGTTATGATCTCTGATTCTCCTCAGTTGTTCCTTGATGCTATTACTTGGGTAGGCTTCAGTTTAACTGTGATAACCCAATCCTACTGGGCTGAATTTAAAGCAGTGGAACCAAAAATATATTAGGTTTTGTTTAGTCATTAGAAAGTTTGATAGCTGGATATGTAAATCTAAGAAAAAGACACTTGGAAGAATGAGAAAAAGGATGTGATCTTGGAATTTTATGCAAATACACAATCCAAATAACCCACAATTACCTAATTTTAAATATCAAACTCACTGAGGAAATGCAAATTGAAATTGAGATTTTCTATTGTTTTAGTGGGAGTATAAAATAGAATTTTTATTACAAGGAAGGTAGAATGTGGTAAAAGCTTTGTGCGTATTTAAATTGCTCCATAGTCATTCAGCCATTGAAAATAATAAGAAAATGAAGAGATACTAGAAATATATTGGTAGGTATACTTTTTAAAAAAAGATTTATTTATTTATTTATTTATATCTGAGAGGCAGATTTTTACAGAGAGAGAGGGAGAGCTGGAGAGCAAGAGAGCTTCATCCACTGGTTCACTCCCCAAATGGGCACAGTGGCCAGAGTCAGGCTGATGAAAGCTAGGAGCCGAGAATGCACTTGGCTGGGAAGCACATGGCCCATCCTCTGCAGAGAGCTGGATAGCAAGTGGAGCGTCCGGAACACAGAGCAGAGCTCATACGGGATGGCAGTGCCACAGGGCCATGGAGTAGCTTGCTGTGCCATTGTGCCAGCATTTTCTGTACTGAAAAGTGAAAGTAACATTGTTGCAAACCTAAAGGGTTTTAAATAATTTTTTTCTTAACATATATTTTTGTTTGAAAAGTGAATTAGGGTTAGAGAGGAAGGGGAACATCTTTCATACAGGGGTTTACTTCCCAAACGGCAAGGAATGGAACAGGCTGACGCCAGGAGCCAGGAGCTTCTTCCTGGTCTCCCAGGTGTGTTCAGGGGCCCAGGCACTTGGCTGTTATTGCTGTTTCCCAGGTGCATTAGCAGTGAGCTGGATCAGAAGTAGAGCAGGAAGGACTTGAACCATGAGCCAGAGCCCAGATGTGATGCAGATTCTGCAGGCAACTGCTTAACGTGTTATGCCACAGCACCGGCCCCAAGTAGGGGATTTTAAAATAAACTGTGGATGTAATAAAATACTTTGGCTGTCAAAAATCTCATGGACTAGTATTTAATTATATGGAGCCAAAGGCTATAAATAGTACATGTGGTATATCTTATAAAACTAAACATAATCTCCACAGATGGAAGAAAAATACAGAATATATACTGCCATTGTTTTGGAATAGGCTATTATTTTGGACTAGCCTGCTACACTGGCCCCAGAATGGAGTCACTTGTGCTAAGTGCTAGGTAATCAAACTGAACTTTGAAACAGGCCAGTTTAAAAACAAATGCAGGCAGTTCCAGTCACCCTGCGTCAGCACAATAAGGAAGTCGTCCCCTGTATTTTAACTCCCTAAGGAGGTAAGGACCAACCTACATCCCTCTTCTGCTTTCTCAGCCCTGTTTCCTCCTGTAAAGTCAACTTCCTCTGCTGAACTCATCTGAATATCATTTCTGGTTTGTGGAATTGTTGCCTACTTCTGGAATCACAAAAGCCAATTTGATGTTGAAGTTTGCAATAACTCTGTCCTTTGATAGTGTCTGTATTTCAGTATTTGAAATCCAGGATGTTCCAAAATCTTAAGAATTTGTGATCGTCCTCTTGGCCAGCATTCAAAAATTTGAGGGTTGTGGGGCATTTGTGATTTCAGAGTTTTAAATTAGGAATGCTCAAGCAGTAAGGTCTGTGCAAATATTCCCGAATCTGAAAAACTCTGAATTTGGGACACAGGCATTTCAGATAACGAAAACACAGCTCGGCCACCCCACTGCTCTGCTCCCCTGAAGGAGTGCACAGCCTGTAGTGGTAATGGCTCTAAGAAAAGGGAAAATGAGCATAAGGAATCAGATTTTAATGAATCTCCTCTAGTTTAGGCAACATTCATCATAGCCAGGATTTGAGGCTACAAAGACAGGACACAAGAGACAGCTCAAAAATAGACTTTACAATTACTCTAATAAATGCTGTGCATATTCAGTACAGGAACATAATTATAATAACAAACTAAATAGTGCTTTCAGTTTTTAAATAATGCTTTCAGTCTACTGATTCCTGTTCTAACTACTTTGCATACATTAACAATTTTGAATAATCCTGTGAAGTGTAGATACATTGACAAAGCATAGGTGTAAGCACAAGCACTGTGGGTCACACACCCACTGTGCTCAACATCCTTAGCTTTGGAAACCCACATAAGGGCGCGCACATAGCCCAGTGGTTACACGTAGCATAACGAAGTTACGTTCTGGCTTCTGCCTTGAGCTTTCTGCTAAAGTAGACTGGGAGAGGCAACAGGTAATGGCTCAAGTCAGTGGATCCCTTCCAGTCTTGGGAGACGGATTGCGTTCACAGCTCCAAGCTTTGGCCTGCCCCTACCCCAGCTGTTTCAGACAATTGAGAAGTAAACCAGCACATGGGAGATCTCTCTTTCTTACTTTCCCTCTATCTCTGATGGTCAAAAGAAAAAGAATGATACTAGATCCATGTGAGATTGTTCTGAGGATTACAAATTTTTTGCAACAATACGTAATGATGATTCTTAAGGATAAATTTTTCAGGGACCAGTGCCACCATTTATCAGATTAAGCCTCTGCCTATGGTTCCGCAAGTCCTGACTTATGTAACTCAAGTCCCAACTGTTCAACTTCCAATCCACCTCCCTGCTAATGTCCTGGGAAAGCAGCAGAGGATGACCCAGGTTCTTGGACCTCTGCACCCATGTTGGAGACCCAGAAGAAGCTCCAGTATCCTGGCTTTGCATTGGCCTAGCTCTGATCCTTGCAACCATTTGGGGAGTGAGCCAGTATGTGTGTAATACTTGCAGCCAAGTCCATTGTCACTGTACTTAGCACCACATTGTCTTTGTATGAAATGCTGGACACTTGCAGTGGTTGGCCTAGAGAATCCTCCCCAATGGGCAAGTGCAAGGTGGAGGGGTCTGCTCATTCCAGTGTTATCAGGGTCATTTGGAGAGCAGGCAGGCAGTGTGTGTGGACTTTAAAGCTTGAGTTAATGATACAGTAGGAGCTGATGCCTGTTTGCCAGTTGCTTTTTTCCTTTAAGATTTATTCATTTCCATTGCAAAGTCAAGTATGCAGAGAGGAGGAGAGATAAGAAGAAGATCTTCCATCTGATGATTCACTTCCCAAGTGGTCACAATGACCAGTGCTGCGCTGATCCAAAGCCAGGAGCCTGGAGCTTCTTCCAGGTCTCCCACGTGGGTGCAGGAACCCAAGGCTTTAGGCTGTCCTCAACTGCTTTCCCAGGCCACAAGCAGGGAGCTGGAAGGGAAGCGGGGCTGCTGGGATTAGAACTGGTGCCCATATTGGATCCTGGCGTGTTCAAGGCGAGGACTTCAGCCACTAGGTCACTGCATCGGGTCCACCAGTTGCTTTTCTTGAAAGTTTATGTGTAGGGCAGACATTCTGTAAGTTTCAATTATTCAAGAAGATCTTTCTGTAGAATTAAGAAGAATTTAGAGTAAGTAAGTTGGGTAGCCTTAATTGTTTTTATTTGTGGGGGAAAAAAAAATGTATTTTGAAGAGAGATCTCTTATCTAGTTGTTCACTACCCAAACACCTACTTTGAAACAAAATCAGGCGTTACATTTGGTGCTGATTGTTAGGACATAGCTTGAAACACTCAAGTCCTGTGGTAGAGCCCCTGGGATCACATTCCAGCTCTACTTCCAACCCAGTTCCATACTAATGCACACCCTGGAAGCACTGGGCATGGTTCACAGAGCTCAGTCCCTGCCTCATTGTAGGAAACCCCGAGAAGATTCCCATCCCTGGTTGTGCTTGGCTGACCCAGCTGTTGCAGGCATTTGGGAAGTGGACCAGCAAATGGAAGATACGTCTGTGTGTCTCTGCTTTTCAAATTTTTAAAAAAGTATGAGGAGTTGTATGTAAATTTTTTAAAGTGTTGGAAGGTTGAACTCACCAGAAGAGTTTTTTTCCCTGACAGTTATTCAAATTAACTATTTTATGACATTTGAAATTTTTTTTTAAAGATTTATTGATTTTTATCACAAAGTCAGATATACAGAGAGGAGGAGAGACAGAGAGGAAGATCTTCTGTCCGATGATTCACTCCCCAAGTGAGCCACAATGGCCAGTGCTGCGCTGATCCAAAGCCGGGAACCTGGAACCTCTTCCGGGTCTCCCACGTGGGTGCAGGGTCCCAAAGCTCTGGGCCGTTCTTGACTCTTTCCCAGGCCACAAGCAGGAAGCTGGATGGGAAGTGGAGCTGCTGGGATTAGAACCGGTGCCCATATGGGATCCCGGTGCGTTCAAGGCGAGCACTTTAGCCGCTAGGCTACGCCGCTGGGCCCTGACATTTGAAATTCTTAAGAAAAATATGACCAGCACGAAATTTGAGAGTAAAAGTTTTTAGTATGACTCTTTCCAACTTAGAGGGTAACCTGTGTCTCTTACATTGACATGCACTAATAATTTAGGGCTGCCCTGGCAATCTTAGCAGCTTGAGAGCTTCTGTGAACTGAGGAGAGGACAGTCTTTTTTTACTTGATCAGAATGGAAAAAACTTCTTTTCTTTTTTTTTTGGCTGTATATTCTTTTTTCTTCTGGATTGGTTCATACTTACGGTGTGTATTTATGGAGTGCAATGTGATGTTTCATTGTGTGTGTGCGTGTGTGTGTGTGTGTGCGTGTGTGTGTGTGTGTGTGTGTGTGTGTGATGCATGGGACCAGCTAAGGTAATTAGCATCTCGATCATTTTTGTCGAGGTTTTTTTCAGACAGGTCTTCTGAAGCCCTTCTTTCACTGCTCCCCAAAGAAGCTGTGAAAACTGCATAGTGAAGGCAGGGATGCATTAGATGTATACAGCAGTAAGGACTTGTACAAGAAAACAAGTTGAAATAAGAACAAATGCGCAGTTAGGGATTCAGAAATGGAATGGCCCCTTGCCACAACAGTGAATTCCTTCTCATGGGAGGCACTGGTGCTGGGTGTCTGTCTGCAGGACACTAGCAAAGACCTAGGCATGGGTAGAAAGCTGTGCTTCCCAGGCCCCATCCTTTCCCAGCCTCCATGTTGAATGCCAAGGCCTGTACATTTGCATATGCTGCTGCCACCTAGGCTGTGCTTTCTGAGCTCTACTTGTATTTCTCAAGTCAGTATTACACAATGCTGTTTCACAATTAAGTAATTTCTAGCTGGATCGTAAATTTCTCAAAAAAAGAAATAATGTAAAATACTTTTAGACAACTGATGTGGTAGAAATTCTGAATTACTGATGGATTAATCATCTTTGACTTTTAATTCTGTGTGCCTTGATACAAAGATAATGATTTTTATTTACATTAAAGAAACATAAAATGTTCTAGGTATATCTTTAGGCTCTAAAAGTATTTTAATAGATTATGAATTTTGTTCTCAATATTTTCCTTGATGTAAAATTGAGAGAATGTTATAATTGCAATTCTCAGCACCAGCAACTGAAAAGGTCCGATTGTGTTGTTAAAAGGAGAATTATCTGTAGGAAATCAGTCATTTAAGGACTAGCTAGAGTCCAGGGGAGCATTTGGTGCAGGGTTAGGATTCTGCTTGGGATATCTGAATGCCATATTCTAGTGCCTGGGTCTGGGTTCCAGCTCTGTTCTTAATCTTGGCTTCTTGCTAGTATGCATGCTGGGAGGCAGCGGGCAGTGATGGCTCAAGGTCTGTGATCCTGGGTTTGGCTCCAGGCCTGACTGTTGCAGGGATTTGGGCAGGGAACCAACAGGTGAGAGTGTTCCCTGCCCTGCTCCACCCCCTCCCACCCCTTCCTGGCAGTGCTACCCTCCCCTACCCCTCGTTCTATGTTTCTAACAAGGAAGAAAATGCAAAAAATTTGACAAGGTTAAATAAAAGGTTAAATTTATAAGCATAATTTTGAAGGCTGAGAAACTTTGAGAGAAGAGTCCAGGTAGCATTATCTGCATATTTATTGGAAGTTCATTTCTTGTTTAGACTTCAGTAGCTGATCCCAGCTCTATGTGCAGCAGCTAAGTGAAATGCTGAAAACCACCGACGAATTTGTCTTGGCAGGTGCAGATAGAGAGGATAGTGAAGTTAGCAACAAAGCATATATCTTAAGGGATATTTGAGATTAAATATCTATACATACAACTTTTACATATTACATATAGGTATATGCATGTAAATTAAATATATTCTGAGAGGAGAGAGAAGAAATATATTCTGAGAAGAGAAGAGACAGCTTCTATCCACTAATTTTCTCTGCCTTCAGCCAAAATGTCCAGGTCAGGATCAGGCCAAAGTCGGAGCTAAGAACACAGGTCAGACCTCCCCCTGAGTGACAGGTACCAGCTCCTGGAGCCATCACCTGAAGAGTCTGCAGTTTAGCAGGCAGCTAGAACTGACGTGCAGTCATTCCAGTAGAGGAGATGTGCATTCAACCGCCAGCTCAAATGCTGGGCCAAATGCCTACCCCTTGAGTATATCTTGATGTTTATATCAGTTTTGCTGCTGGCAGGAATTAAAATTTTGAGCTTCTTCAAGCTGACTCTTTTTTTTTTTTTTTTTTTTTTTAAAGATTTTATTTATTTCATTACAAAGTGAGATATACAGAGAGGAGGAGAGACAGAGAGGAAGATCTTCCGTCCGATGATTCACTCCCCAAGTGAGCCGCAACGGGCCGGTGCGCGCCAATCCGAAGCCGGGAACCAGGTTCCTCCTCCAGGTCTCCCACGCGGGTGCAGTGTCCCAATGCATTGGGCCGTCCTCGACTGCTTTCCCAGGCCACAAGCAGGGAGCTGGATGGGAAGTGGAGCTGCCGGGATTAGAACCGGCGCCCATATGGGATCCCGGGGCTTTCAAGGTGAGGACTTAGCCGCTAGGCCATGCCGCCGGGCCCCTCAAGCTGACTCTTAACCCATATCCTTTAGAGTCAGGACCATTGATTCATTTGATAGATTATGTCCTTGTCACTCTAGGACTTCTGTGTTCAAAAGTTACATTTACATTCACTTTTTGTAAAATCATTATGATGTTTAAATAAAGGTTTCAAAATTGACAGTTACTATAAAAAGACAAGTCTTTTAAGTGTCTGAGACAGGTTTTCAAAAATATTTGGCTGGGCCTGGTGCAATGGCTCACTGGCTGAATCCTTGCCTTGCACACAACAGCATCCTATACAGGTGCCAGTTTGTGTCCCAGCTGATGCACATCCCTTCCAGCTCCCTGCTTGTGGCCCGAGAAGCAACACGGGACAGCCCAAAGCCTTGGGACCCTGCACCCATGTGGGAGTCCTGGAAGAAGCTTCTGGCTCCTGGCTTCGGATCAGTTTAACACCAACTGTTGCAGTCACTTGGGAAGTAAACCAATGAATGGAAGATCTTTTTTATCTCGTTCTCTCTGTAAATCTGTCTTTCCCATAAAATACATATTGTAATAAAGAAGATTTGTCTATTAAGAATTATTTTACTTAGGGATGATTATTCATATCATAAGCATTTTTACTATTTCCTCCACCAAAATAACTCACTTATTATAATTCAATGATAACATCTAGGTAAGACTCAACATGTAAATGGGGTTGTACCCAGAAACTTTGGTTTGGTAGATATTTACTTTGGACTCACCAAATCATTTCTTACTGGAGTATGATAATATTTTCTATATAATATAGTAATGTTTTAAAAATATAATCATATTCTTGAATTTATTTCAGAGCCCAGTGACTTGACTCTAAAAATTTATAGAGCGGAATCTTATGCTGGTCTTCGAGAGTTTAAAGCAGCCATAGAAGATTTAAATGCAGTTCTTTTTCAACTTCCAAATTGGCCTGAGGTAAAATTATTGTCTTTTTTGCATAAAATTAAAAATGTTAACTATAGGAACAGACATTCAATTATAGTCTTAGTATAAGCAGTGATTTTTAACACATTTTAGTGAAGTGGATAGTGGACTCTAAGCAAAAATCCTAACATTCTAGAAATCTGGAGTCTGTTTTTAAATGGTTTCAGATCACCTGACAGTTTTTTTAAATTATGTGAAATATTTGCTTTGAACTGAAAAACGCAATTGAATCATGTGGCACAGGAAAAAATAGAGAAGCATTAAAATTTTTCAGCAAAGAAATACAGCTTGCTGCATTATGTAGACCCAGAATGGACTTTATTGAAGGAAGCTAGTTAATGGAAGAAGATCTTTAAGGGATGAAGATTTGTCATCATATTAGCAAAGGGGTGATTAGGCAATGATTTTGTACAGTAGATAAGGGCGGAGAAGGTTTCCTTCCCTATGCAATTATAAATAACTCAAGGAATGTGTATGACATGATCTGTTTACCAGTTATCTTTTTTATTTAACTACAAAGGCGATCTGTCTGTCATTCATGTTCTTTAAACTGGAAGTTATTTAAATACTTGCCTGGCAGGGAGATGCCATGATCATGCAGGTGGTTTTCCCAGGGCGAGGCTCATCCATTGCACTTGGGGTGTGCTGACCCCTGCGATTTCCCCAAATGTGGGAAACTCGACTGCATAATGTGTGACAGTTGGAGACTGCGTTTGCGCTTTCCCCTGAAAAAAATAAATACATCTTATATGTCTGTTTTCCCTCCACTCAGAACTGTGCCATTAATGACAGTGTAACAAGAATGTCTTAAAAATTTTATGTTAAAAGAAAACTGGTATTGAAATTCCATGATGACATGAATGGTTAACATAGTCAAATATAAATCAAGAACAAGAGTGTAGTGGTCTATGAGAATAGTGTTAAACCATTTAAAAAGAGATCTCTTTAGACCAGAGACGTGGTTTTCTTCAGTAATTTAAATGGTAACAAAATGGCTATTTGACAAGAATATATTTTAGGCCTCTCTGATGTTATTTAAATAACACAGTTCTGTGGCTTCTAAACCCCTTTTATTTTAATTCTCTAGGCAAGCCACATTTGGAACTTGCCAGTTGACACTTTACAGTGGACTGACCCATAACTGAAATTTTGGTTTGTTGTTGATCAGCAGGCTGCAGTGTTTAGGTCATTGGATCTTGTTGAATTCCTACAATGAAAGAAAAAGGCAAAATCTTTATACATCTTAAAACCAGTATGATTGTATATTTTCTTTTTTCCTCCTCGTACACTTATGAGTAAATCAGTAAGCTTTAAATAATTTTTTTAACATGAGGGAACATAGTGTTTCTGATCTCGCTAAACCCTGGAAGTTTGGTCAAGCCAGTGCCAGGCCCCAGTTTCCCTCTCTGCTGTTTCCGCAGGGTGGTGGGAAGATGCGGGACTAGAAGGCTTTGACCTCCTTGGAGTCATTAACTTCAAAAGCAGTCAGAGCATGCTGTTTGATTTTCTTTACTTGATAATGATTTTCCTGAAGGTTTTATGTGTGTGTGCTTTTACTGAAGGTCTACTTCAGGAAAGGAAAAGTACTCCATGACGTGGGCTTTTTAGGTGATGCCTTACAGCTGTTTCTTCAGTGCTTAGCCCTTGATGAAGATTTTGCACCTGCAAAGCTGCAAGTAGAAAAGGTAATTGGTTTACCAACAATAATGCTTCCAGGCAGCGCTGAAACACACACTGTGTTTTTAATGCTTATTGGAAAGTTAGTATTTATAAATAAAACTAACTCCAGAGCCATTTAAGAGGATGATTAGTGTATTGAGTTCTCAAGTGAAATCAAAACATTTCATTCACAGATATTTCGGGGCAGTATTTTTATTAATTTAGACTTTTCCTAATAGCTTATCCAATCCAAACTAGACTGACGGTGCTTAATTAAACACTGGTGTTCTGCACAGGAATCTTTATATGCCTGCCCTTGGTCCTCCACTTCGGGCCTAAGTTTGGCTTGCTTTCTGTGGTTGACAGTAGTATTGTCCCCAATTTATTTTGGCTTATTTTTCCCCAAGCGTCATGTATCATTTTCCAGCAAGTGTGCTGCCTGGTGTGTTAGTAGTTGTTAATGAAGCAAAACAGAGAAGAGCAGTTCTCTGATAAGATAGTCTTTGCTGAACATGCTCATAGGTATCTAGCAGGAGTCACCTTTAAAAAATTTCTAATGCAAATTCCAACTCTCCTCATTTCAAAACCTGCCATATCATTTGTTACCTTTGTCTTTGTCATGGTTTTGTAAGTGTGACTCTGTCAGACTCGCTGGAGTGCCTGGGAAGCATTCCTCCCCCCACCCCCGCAGCCACAGGCCTTCGGACTCCACCTGTGGCGTGGAGGCAGTGGTCGGAATAAGCATCCCAGATTCCTTTGTTCCCTGAAATGGGGGAATGTTTTCCTCAGATATCAGCTCCCTTAAGGACCAGGCTCACATGGTACGTCTTCTGTAAGGTTTGTTTGTATGTACATTGTAGCCACTCACTTGACAAATTCTTGTTTCCTGTTGTGTGTTTTCTGGCTAGTCCTTGTTACTTTTCTGGTGAGATGGCAAACTTTTTACAAGCTTACAAGTTTGCCTTTTTATGCTACTAGACATCTTTATATTTCTGTAACTGTGTGTTGCTTAATAAGGTCGGATGAATGCAAAACAAATGATGCTTTAAGATACTGGGTTTTTCCCAATATGCTTTTTGTGAATTGTGGTACAGTTTACATATAATGAAACACGGATTCGGTCATTGGGTAGGTTTTGAGAAAACGCATATACTTGTGTGAATTGAATTGCAGTAAAAAATAAAGTATATTCCTGTCACTCTAAAACATGCCTTCAACTTCTTTCCAGTACATCTTCCATCCTCTTGCTCCCAAAGGCAGCTACTGTTGCATTTCTAACACCACATAGCAGGTTTCCTGTTCTAGAACCTCCTATGAATGGAATCATCTACTGTGTATTCTTTCTGGGTGTGGCTGTTTTATGGCTTAAATATTTTAAAAATGCACCTTCTGATTGGTTTTTTTTGTTATTGACTATTTCATTTGATGAACAGACCACAATGTGGCATTGTGATATGCAGTTAATAATGATTTGTATTGGGATTGTTTCCAGTTTGCTTTCTTGTCTAGTTTAGTTTCGATAATTTTGAATAAAGCTGCTATGAAAATTCCTTTGCAAGTCATTTTATGGACATATGCTTTTACATCTTTTTGGCAAATATTGAGGAATGGAGTTGCAGAATTCCAGAGTTAGGTGTGTGTTTGATATGTTTGTTTAATATCAGGAAATGTAAAATAAATATTAAATGCCAATTAAGTGGGATGCTGCTTGAGTACCTCCATATATTTCTTTTTATAATGGTTTCTGAATTACTCTGACTTTTGTGTAGAGAGAGTGGAGAGCTGAAAAACAGAAACTCTAAATTTAGACATGAAGAAATGCTGTGTTGCTGGTAAAAATGTAGTTTGTTTGACACCCAGAAGATCAGAGCCTGTCTCATTGTCTGCCAGCCACGTTTTTCCCCCATATTAATCTGCCCTGTTTCTTTGAGAGTTCAGATTTATTCCAGATATAGACACCCACAACTTGTGATTCTCTAGCTATGGCCTAGTTTAACTCCGGCTGTTAGGGCAGCTGCTGTGTGGTGCCCTGAGCAGTTGCTGGGTGGTGGTGACCGCCACACAGATTCATTGTTCAGTGAGAAGTTAATCCATTTTAAATATAGGGAATTTTGGAATTTCATGGTTAAAGGCCCAGATTGCTTGGTTTCATATGAGCATTCTAATTCCAACTTTTAAATCTGCATTGATGTGAGCCATGAATAGTTTGGGAGGGGTAGTTACACAAATATTCAGAGAGGCATCTTTTCTACTTCACGAAAGATCTTTGCTTTTTATACTCTTGTATTAAAGGTCTACCTTTTCCTTGGCACTTTCTCAGTCACCAATCTAACCAATCCCTGACCTTCCTTTCCGCATTTTGAATGATTTCTTTGAGGTTGTATGACAGCTATTGGTGTTTCACTGTTTGTTTTGTTACCTAACTGGTTCTTTTCCTCTGCTTATTAAAAGTAATATCTAGAGCAAGCATTCCGTAAAATCTTAAATACTGTATTAGGTATGTTTATATTGAATTATCCCTATCCCAGTGTTTACTATCTTGTTACCTTTTTACTATTTCTCTTACAGATTTTATGTGATTTATTATCACCTGAAAACTTAAAAGAAGACCTAAAGGAGTCTTGCTGGAGTTCATTACCGTGTATTAAAAGCAAACCCTTTGGTTTTCCTGCAGTAATGGAGGAATCTCACTCTTCCAGTGAGCTTAGCCCAAAGCAGGTAAGGACTGAGAGAGCATTGTCATGATTTTAGCACATAAGCCTTCCCAAGTAAATGCTTTCTGTAAGAATTCAGGGACTAGTACCTCCTTACACTTTTTGAAGCTGTTACTTGTCTTAAACCTCATTTGTAAAATAGTTGCTCAGTTATATGTTTAGGCCACCTATATGTTCGAATTTTTGGTCTCTTAGATTATGTAAAGTACTCTATGAGGAGAGTCCAAGAAGTTTGTAGGAAATGAAATTTAAAAACGTTTATTTTGGTGCAAAAACAAGCATCTTCTGTGAACTGTAAAAAAGTCCTCATGTTTATTTTAGTTTCTTCAGGGTAGAAATAGCTAGGTTTACATAACAGCTTTTAAACTTCGTTATAACACAATTTGATGTCTAGGTCTAAGTATTGGCAAAAATCATTTACTAGCCAAGATTTTAGAATTAAAAGTTAGTGCTGTTAAAATAAGCACTATGCAGATTTGGAAGTTTATTTCAGTTAGATTTTTGGCAAGAGGAATAAAGAATAGCACAGAAACAGTGGTAGCTTTGTTTATTGTGTCTTTGTAGAATGAAGAAATACCAGCGGTCACTTCAGAGCCTGTCAAAGGCAGCTTAAGCCGTACTCAGTCCGTACAGGCTATAAATTCAGCAGAAACGCCTGCCAGAGGGGATTGTTTAAAACGAGTATCCTCAGAACCTTTACTGTCTGTTCAAGAGAAGGGTGTTCTACTGAAAAGGAAGTTGTCTCTCTTAGACCAGGATGTGGTTGTCAACGAAGATGGAAGAAGCAAGCTGAAGAAGCAAGGAGGTACACGTTCCTTAAACTCCTACCTCAGATACAGTGGTTCAGAGGGGCCTGAAGCTGTTTTCCTCAAGAAACAACCCAATTTGTTTTTTTTAATAGAAAATCCCAGTGGAGTCTGTATGTTTTCATTAGCTGATGGTGACATCCCGGAAGAATTAATAGATGTCTCGGATTTTGAATGTTCTCTCTGCATGAGGTAAGCATTTAAAATTTTACAGAGAATGACTGTTCTCTAAATCTACATAAAATGGAGTGCAGAAAAAAGGTAGTAATCGGCAGCCTAAGATAACAGAATGCTGGAATAAGAACAAAAATGTGAATTTTAGTCCAAGGGTTGCCTTTCACACCTTGGGTAAATGGCTGAATCACCGTCCCTCAACTTGCCTTGTTTAAAAAGTGGAGTCAGTGCTTAAGTCTCAGTCACAGAATTGGGGGAGTCAAATACGTAACAAAAGAATCTGGGAATTTGAAAATTACTAGCAAAGTTACAGTATTATTGACACTTAGCTATACATATGGTTTTCGATTTGACTAAGAATCGTAACTAAATATGTTATATGTATTATCCTATTTTGTTTGTGGATACAACCATAGAATCCATTTTCAGTAACATTGGATAAATTTCTATGACACAACTTGCTTAGAATTCTAAAACCCTAAATGTTTTAAGAGAACATTTCTAGGTTACTTACATTATGATTGAATCTAAGGATTGATGAAGGTGGGAACCTGGGACTATTCACCCAATACTGACAGGAATCAATTGTATTCCCATGTCAGTCTCTTAACTTTGCACCTTGGTTTGTTCATGTTTGTGAAGCCAAGGGATTAGACCAGATAGCTCTTTTTTTTTTTTTAAAGACTTATATTTATTGGAAAGTCAGATATACAGAGAGGAGGAGAGACAGAAGAAGATCTTGTGTTCACTGGTTCACTTCCCAAGTGACCGCAACAGCCAAAGCTAAGCTGATCTGAATCCAGAAAACAGGAGTTTGTTCCAGATCTCCCATGCGGGTGCAGGGTCCCAAGGCTTTGAGCTGTCCTCAACTGCTTTTCCAGGCCACAAACAGGAAACGGGGCTGCTGGGATTAGAACCAGCACCCATATGCTGTACATGCAAGGCAAGGGCTTCAGCCATTAGGTTACCATGCTGGGCCTGTCCAGACAGCTTTTAAGCATCGATAGCAGCAAAAATACTAGGAAATTCAGAAGTTAGTATTTAGGAAATAATTATATAGTTAGCCTAAGTTTACAACTCAATTGTAGCATTTAGTACATTATTTTTATTTATGAATTTTATGTAGTGAAGCTTTCACAGACTTATTATAGTCATATTAAGTTGTTGATAAAGTGAAAATGTAAAGGTTGTACAAATTAATTACTTATTAATGATATAACTTACACTCTTTTGAGATCTGCCACATATGTTTAGGGATTGTGACATTATTATGTCCAGATTAGTCCCTGGTCGTGGACAAGGACAAGCAAGTTCCACACGCAACTATGCAAAAGCAAAGAAACTTTATTGCTAGCTTGAGCTGGGGTCTGAGTCCCATCCAATGCAGTGGAGTCTTGAGAAGGACCCTGCCTACACATCTTAAACAGTTTATATAGGGTTTGGTTACATAAGTACAGCGGTTAGCAAATTCCAGGAAAAGTGTATGGGTTTGTAATTGGTGGCCCCTATCGCCTGCGACCACCTGTGACCAGGGACTTTCCAGGTCCCTTCTGATTGGCTGGCTGTACCTGGAATGGGTAGCAACCCACTTCGGGGGAAGTGGGTGTGTCAATTCTAGGAAACTGAAACTCAGGCCTACGCTGGTCTCAAGCCTGTCATGGCATTACCTTGGTTCTCTGTACAGCAAGCTAAGCACTTGTAACAGACGCCAAAATTAGTAGTTAGATTAATAGACTCTACTTAAAATGGATTAACAATGCTGTAGCCCTACAACATTAGTCAGGGTAGTTGGCCAGCCTTTCTTTTCCTTCCTGAAACAGATACCAGTGCTCATATTTCTGTCACTGATTTAGGCTTTTCCAATTGATAGATTAGTATGAAAACTGACATGTGTTTTGGTTGATTTCAGGTTGTTTTTTGAGCCAGTAACAACCCCTTGTGGACATTCATTCTGTAAGAATTGTCTTGAACGTTGTTTAGATCATGCACCATATTGTCCCCTTTGCAAAGAAAGCTTGAAAGAGGTAAGCATTTGTGTACATATGTGTACTCTTTGGTCTTGAGTTTGACAACATTGTTTAATTTCTTTTCAGCCATACAAATAGCAGTTACCATGTTCAGAATGAATTACGTTATATGTGCTGAGTGACCAAAAAGGCTGTTTTTTATTGTTCATATTCTAATGTTGGAGAAAAGTGAGATTGAGGGAGTAGGGGAAAAAGGTCCTACAGGACAAGCACTTTGCACTCAGCTTTTTTTTTTAATGTTCTTTTGTTTAGAATAATAACTTTTTTTCATATAAAGGGCCATATGATCAGTTATTCAGTCAGGGACAGGTTCAGTTTTAATGAGGATAGTATTAAGGGAACCCTACTCCCCGGCCTCCCAGTCCCACTAATGGGCTGGCTTTGTGGCCTAGTCCAGTTCTCTTAATAGCTGTAACAACTCCGTCCAGCACAACCTGCTGTATGATAGGCTTGTTCCCTGTCATCCCTTCCCAGTGCGGTAGTAAGTAGCCGCACATGGATATTAAGCATTTGAAATGTCAGTGTGACTGAGAAACTGCATCTTGAATTTTTAATTAACTGCAGTTTAAGTAGGCTAGTGTGTCCTAGTAGCTCCCACACAACTTAGTAGCTATCTCCCATCGAGCAGTGCAACTCTACCAAGTGGCAGACTGGGAGAGGAAGGCACAGCTGCCCAGCCCTTCCAGCCAGTGATCAGCACTGACAGCCTGTGATGGGGCTGTTGGCTGCTGCTGGGAGGACAGCACCCTGTCAGCCGGGATGTCGGAGGTGAGGCTGCAGCCGGCACTTGCAGCGGAGCTACATTCGCTTTACAGGAAAAAAAATCTTACAAATATTAAGAAATTAATAAAAACCATTTAAAATATACAGCTATTTCCTCTATGGAAAACAGTTTGGTACAGAAAAGCATAATAGTATATGTGTATTGTCGTGAATCAAAGTGCAAATATGCTGGGTTGATGTGTGTATGCACATACACAGAATGTTCATAGAGTCAGAAATCATAAGCTTATTCATAAATAGTTTGCTAATTGTATTTTCAACTAATATGTTCAGTATTTTCAGGTGAAGAATCTTAAAAGTGCTGTTCTAACAGGATTCCTTAGGAATTGTCCAGTTTAGAAATATGCTTTTTTCAAATAAACTGTTAGGTGCATTGCTTTAATTTAGGGTATTTCATTTTTTAAGATACTGTGAATGGAAGAAAAAGATATTAAACATATTTTTTAAAATATAACTAACACACATAAGGTTTAAAATGTGTATCCTATGTCCAACTTTTTAACTTATCAACTCTTAGACATGATTTACTTCTCAACTCTTAATGTATGTAATATAATTTTAAAAAATCGTGATGACATGCCCTGCAGTTTTGCATTTTTCCTATTTGTCCTTTTGTTTTGCTCATTTTTTGTCGAAAGATGGTTTTCGCAACAGCACAATAGTTCAGTGTTTTAACCATTTCTTTGTTGTTGGGCATATAGGCTGTTTTAATCTCTTTTAAAATACATATGTGTATACATATCATACTTTCATGACCATCATTTAAAATGAATGATTATATGCGTCTTTACGTTAAATTCTTGGGAGGTGGATTATTGGATCAAGTTTTTTGTTTGTGTTTTTAAAAAGCCCTGAATACCAATCACCTAGCCTCAAGAAGTGCTACAAAGATTGAGTTTCCATTAGAGAGAGAGGCCGTATATTTATTAAATTTTCAAATATTTTTAGCAAATTAGCAAAAAATAATGGTAGAACTGCTTCTGTAGTATCATTAATTTGATAAATTTTATAACAAACCATAAGTCACCTGATCTGGGATATCTTTCTCCAATCTGTAGTTCAGTTTCTTAAGACAGGGTCCTAACCAACAGCATCTGTGTCCCGCAAGAACTTGTTAGAAGTAAAAATCCCCTGGCCCTGCTGTAGCTCCACTAAGTCAGAACCTCAGCTAGGTCTCTACACACAGCCCTCATCCATGGTCAAGTGTAAAAACCACCACTATAAACACTCTCCCAACCTCTCCCACTTCCTCATCTACTCTTCATTGGCTATTGATAAAAACCCCTGTTTTTTCTGGCCCTCAAGTTATAGTAAGTCATCTCTTTATCTTGTGGTTGTCTCCCAAGAGTTTTTCCTAGCTACTTTTAGTAAATAAATTAGATAATTTTTTCTGCAAAGTTTGATATATAGTCTGACCTGATCCCTGGCCCTATACAATTTTTAGTTTAATTTTAGAGATATAACATCTCCCTACCAGTGAAATGTGGTGCAGGTACCTTTCATGCAGTACAATGTAGGATTCTAGGGAGACGGAAAAAATAGAGAAGGCTTTACGAGAAAGATAAATTGCAGGTGGACTTTGAACGTTTTTTCATAGGAGTGACATGGATAGCTTTTATCAGAAGAAACAGTGTTGTAGAAATACACAAGGATAGCGGTTGTTTTTAGAGCATTTAGGAAGTAATGTCAGTCTATCATTTTGTAGAACTGGAGGTGGAGGGATCTTACAAGAAAAGCCCTATCCTCATAAGGGTCTGAATGAAAGCAAGTGACAGCAGGAGAGTCTGGAAGGAAAATTATCTGGAGACTACCTCTGAAACTGGGAACAAAACAGTGTTGATTTTCTTAAACTTTTTTTTTGTTTGTTTGT
Source organism: Ochotona princeps (assembly GCF_030435755.1). NCBI lineage: Eukaryota > Metazoa > Chordata > Mammalia > Lagomorpha > Ochotonidae > Ochotona > Ochotona princeps. The sequence goes on along the minus strand of NC_080842.1, from coordinate 15,827,194 downwards.
CACCATTCAAGTGGTAGCTCCAGGACCCTTGAGCTGTCAGGTTGAAGCGGGCCTTACTTGTGCCAGAGAGCAGGGGCAGGACTGACTGCTGCCAATGAGGGATTTGTGATCATGGCAAGAAACAGTTGTTTCATGCAGTGCTTGGTTCCAGTTGCCACTCTAATGCTCTTGAGCAAAGCCTCAGACAGGTCTGCTTGTTTAGCCATGTCTATTACAATGTTGCCTCTCACTACTTGCCACTAATTCAGAATCGACTGTATAAAAATGTAATAAAGCCTTTAAACTGTATCAGTTAAACTGTTTTGCCTGTTTGATACTGTAGGGGACTTGGAATGTAAAATAATATTGTCTTTTAGTATCTAGCAGATAGGAGGTACTGTGTCACACAGCTGTTGGAAGAATTAATAGTGAAGTATCTGCCTGATGAACTGTCTGAGAGAAAAAAAATATATGATGAAGAAACTGCTGAACTCTCACAGTAAGTTTCTTCTCATAAAAAAATCAAACTATGAACCACTACCTTTAAAGTACCAATGAGAAACCTTATTTAACTCAATCTAGTCAAGGCTGGTCAGTTTCCCCTATCCTCATAGGACAAAATTTTATGAAAGCCCTACTGGTATCATCCGGATACAGGATACGATGTTACTGACTTGGCCCTCTGGGCTAAAGCAGTATTAGAGGTGAGGGGTGAGTGGGATTTTCTGCAGTGACAGAAGGTAGGGGGTGGGGGGAGAGGGGGACTTGTTGACAAAGGGCAGCCATCATGTGTGAGGCAGGGTAGGAGGAAGTTTGCAGGTGCAGGACTCAGAGATTTTTACACAGCTAAACATTTGGAGGAAGATCTTACAAACTGGAAACCTGAGACTGAAACTGGCAGGGGTGACTTAGGGACCAAACCTTCAATTAATAGAGACCCTGCCAGGGAGCAGAATGGAGTTAGTGTCAGGAGAGCCAGGCCCCCGAAGTCAGTGGTGCCTGCCACTATGAGGAGGATGTGGTGGCTCCGGGTCCCGCGGGCCTAGCTCTACTCTCCCTGTGTGTGTGTCTGAAAGCGTTTCTCCTGTTCTTTTCCCATTTCTTCTTTCCTCTTTGGCCAGGCACTTGGGTCTCTCCAAATTTCACAGTTTTTTAGATCCTTAACTAATAAAGTTGAAGAAACTTTATTTTAACGGAACAACTCACTACTAAAGAACAAAAGTTTAATTTTAACACCATTCTATTTTTCAAAACACACTTAGTACATCTCATTTTCTAAACACATGTGCTTGCAGACTTTTCTTTCACAGGTGTCTTCAGTGGATTTATAGGGACCTTCACTAGAGGAAAAATATTCAGACCTCACTTTACAGAAATTCATACTGTTTTGACTTCCCATGAATTGACGTCTTAATTGTGTGATTTTTATGATGGAAAATATTCAGATGTGAGGATTACAAACCATTTTTGGTCAGCACTTGCAAAGCTAGATTTTGGACAGCTGCATTTATGCATTAATGGTCAGCCAGGCTCCCACAGCAGGGTGGGGTAAGCCCAGGACAGATGTAACTGAGGAAAGCTGCATGACGGAGGGAGGCTAGAGGGACTCTTGATCCTCACTGGTGGGGGCTGTCTTATTAACACATGTCCTCAATGTGTTTTTATTCAATACTGTGTTTATATGGGACAGTTATGATCATTTTGGAGAAAAACTAAAAAATGTAAATAGGGAAAGAAAGCCATCATCTGCAACTCAAAGGAACTTGAGTTGCATATATGTTACATATACATACATATGTTTGCATGTTATATACATAACAACATACACATAAGTAAGTTACACACATATGTATATACCTAACTCATGTAAAATATTTAGGAGATGAGAGGCCAATTTAGGAGGTGGTGGCATAGCAGGCCTGCCTGCAATGCCAAAATCCTATATGGGTGCAGATGCAAGTCCTGGCTGCTCCACTTCCCATGCAGCTCCTTGCTTATGGCCTGGGAAAGCAGCAGAGGATGGTCCAAGGCCTTAGGTCCCTGTACCCATGTGGGAGACCCAGAAGAATCTCCTGGCTCCTGGCTTCAGATTAACCCAGCTCTGGCCATGATGGCTATTTAGGAGGTGATCCAGTGAATGAAGGATCTCTCTCTGTCTCTCCTTGTCTTTCTCTGTGACTCAAGTGAAATAAATTTTTAAAAAATATATTTAGAAAATGGGAACATAGTGTTCATTTTCTATAACTTTCTCTCCTCGCTGATGGAATCTCTTGTCTTAGTATCATACACATCATTGCTTAATGGAAGCACTGTACAGTCCTGTACCACCTAACAACATGTCATTGATGGGAGACTTCATATGCAGCAGGGATCCTGTCCTATAAGACTATTGCCAGTGCCATCTTGGTTGTCTTAGTTTTTGTAGGTACACTGTGTGATGTTTGCACAAGGACAAAATTGCCTAATGACATGTTTTCCAGGACATCCCTGTCATTAAGCAGTGCATGACTGTATTCCATTTTATGGCTATGCTATAATTTATTTACTGGTTTTTTCTTTATGCTTCTAAGTTTGGACTGCTACCCACAATGCCATGTGAATACTCAAGTAGTACTTACAGAACTATTTCTAAAAGTAAATCTTCTGGTTCAAAGATTGTGAACATTTTTAAGTTCCTCATGTGCATAGCCAAATTCTTGTTAATCATGGCTGTACTGTTCCACCCTGCCTTCCATGCTGCCAGTTTTTCTTACACTCTTAACCAAGCTGGGCATTGCCTTTCTCTGTCTCATACTTTCTACTTCTCCAACAGTGAGAAATAGTCTCATTTTAGTGATGTAGAGAAAATATCTCGTTTAATTGTGCTTGGATAGTCAGTTGGAGCATATTTTTATGTCCAAGAATTTTTACTTGTTTGCTGTCTGTTGTAGAATCTCACTTTTTCATATTGTTATCTAAATATAACCATGAATGTTTTATGGATAAAAGATACTGGCCTGATCATTTTGTAAGTATTTGAATCAGGTTCTTCATGTAAAATATTAGTTATAATAAATTCCCCTTTGAGCCATAAAGAAACTGTAATAACCTGGTGTCTCAAAATTCAAACTTTTATAAATAAAAACCACAGAGTTTATGTGTGAATGTTGCATCAATTTGAAGTTACTAGAAAGGAGATTGAATCTTGTTCTTGACAAGAATTAAAATTACCTTATTTAGAACTGGTTTTTTTTTGTTTATGTTAATTGATTATTGTTGGAACTTTCACTCATTATTGTATGTTCTGATCTAAAATAATGAGGCTTTCTCTCCTTCAGCCTGACCAAGAATGTTCCCATATTTGTTTGCACTATGGCCTACCCCACTGTGCCTTGCCCTCTTCATGTGTTCGAGCCAAGATACAGACTGATGATTCGAAGATGTATACAGACTGGAACCAAGCAGTTTGGGATGTGTGTCAGTGATACGCAAAATAGGTATGTTGTTTATGAACTTAAATATTTGTATAGGAACTTTCTTTGAATATGGATGAGAATTTGCACACTTGTGCTTGAACTTTTGATACTAATTAAAGTTTTTTTTCTTTCAGTTTTGCAGATTATGGTTGTATGTTACAAATTAGAAACGTGCATTTCTTGCCTGATGGAAGGTCCGTAGTTGATACAGTTGGAGGAAAACGGTTTATGGTGTTAAAAAGAGGAATGAAAGATGGATATTGCACAGCAGACATTGAATATCTGGAAGATGTTAAGGTATGAAAAACGTTCTGTCCAGGGATTGGTTGGCACACAGGCTGGTGTTTCCTAGGCACATAAATTAGTAGTCTGCCTGTAAGTCTATGATCATTGCTGCCTGGAAGATTCAGATACAAGATACCTTTTTATCTTCAAAATTATATATACCATTGATTTTACTGAGAGAATCTTACACCTGCTGACTCCCTCCCAAATGCTCAAAGGCAGGAGTCTCCCATATGAGTGACAGGGGATCAAGTACTTGGGTTATCACCTGCTGTCCCCCAGGAGTACCTTAGCAGGAAGCTGGAATTGCAGGCAGTGCCAGTGCTCAAAGCCAGGCGTTGCAGTGTGTGTCAGGAGTGTCCCAAGCAGCATCTTAATGGCCATGCCAAATATATGCCTTCCCCTGTTGGCCATTTTCTTATCATACTCCTAAGTCATTGTATTTTACAAGAAAACTTGGGAGAAGAATCCCAGACCTTCATTTCTGCAAGCTTAACAACCTACTCAGTGTGCACATGCCCATGATATATTGTGCATATATATGTGTGTGTGGTAGGTCCTTAACAATAAACACTAAGGGGAACTTTCTACCCATCTGCTTTGCAAAGATTGCTAATCTCTGCTCTGTCTTTTGAATCTATTAATAGTCAAAGCTACTATAATCAGTAGGTTAAAATTTGATTGACAGGTAAACACAAAATCCTTTTAGAATTATTTTTATGTGTTAAGATTGTTCTAGTGCCCAAGATAACCTTACTTGTAAAAATACAGTTAGGTGTATTAAAACTGTATGGGTTCACTACTGCAGAACTGTCAGTGGATGTGTTGATGAAGTATTGCCTGAAAGGGGTTACTATTTCTTGGATACAGGTAATGTGGTTATGTTGATGTTTCTAAAATAATTGACCAACTGCAGTTAGTTTGTGATATCAAAAATCAAGGTGAAGACAGTTTCTTTAGGAAAGGCTCTGTGAAAACGAAACAAAAACAAAACAAAGAAAAACTCAGATATTATACTATCATTGTTCATTGATCAGCCCTTCATCACAGCCAGTATTACTGAGTATTGACAATGGACATTTCTATAAGTATCAACTCCTTGGACTTTCACAGAACTATGAATTAGTAAATGAGGAAAATACAGTTCAGAAATTTTCATCTCTTTACCTAAGACCCTGTGGTTACATCGCAACTGAGTAGAAGGCAACTCTGGCTCAGTGTTCTGAGCTGTATCATTCTACCATGTTGCCTCTCTGCTGATACAATGGATTGCTCTGACATTACTATCATGCTGTAATGATGACGAGGGGATACTGCGTTTTAAGGTCGAAGTATTGTGTGAGTTGAAACTTTGAGTTGATTAATATGATCTATGACCTAGGATTGCTTAATAGGATCATTTGCTAAAGGCAATGTTCTTTGTCAAACAGATAACTGTTTTAGTTCTATGTAAATTTATATCCTCTATAGTAAATACATATTCATTTTGTTGAATCTGATGACAAAAATCCCTTGAGAATGTGGCCAAATATTTATGACTCTGCTATTTCTGTATCTGTACACACGTGCACACACAAACACATATGTACATGAAAGTTCTTCCAAAAGCTAATGGAAGATGGAATTTTAAAATAAGCTTATTTTGGTGCAAGATTTCTTTTTTTTAACTCTATACATGGATTTTTTCATAGTACACATTTTCCTTGAGCTTTTTTTGAATATTTGCTGTATACTTTTTTTGTGTTTGTGTACACACATACAAATAAAGGAACTTAAGTTTATGGAAATACTCAATTTAAAGAACTATTTTGACATCCAGCATAGGTTTTTCATGACACATGTTTTCAGTGAACTCTTTGAAGGCTCCTTTATATATAAAGACAATAGAGTAGCTCATTGAGTCCATTACAGATTGGATGTTTTAAACTTTGAGTTCTCTATATCTTTGTTTTCTTAGGAATATCTAGCAATTTTTTCTCACTTTAGTGTCTTTATCCATATGATTTTCTTGTTCATTCTGAATCAGCTTTACAAAATTATTTTTTATGTCATGGTCTTTTTTTCGTATTATAGTCATTCTATTTTCTGTTACTCATAATGAAATTTCAAGAGAGTAAAGTTCTTAATTCTAAAGCCTTTTAAAATGTTGACATGCTTCTCTGTGGCTCCTCTTTCTATCAGGATTAGGATTCTGGTCATCCACGGTTTATTTCCTTGAATTTTGTGTTAAAGCTGAATAAGTCATTAGTAAAGAAAAATTTATTTTCACTGTGGTAAAACATTACATTTGTATTATTTATACCTCAGAAGTCTTTCGTCCTTTAATTACACTTGCCATGCCATGAATTCATTGGCAATAGGTTTGAGCAGCTCAGGCACCTGTCCAGTGGTTCTGACGAGCAGAGCTTCCCAGGAGGATGAGGGGCGGGCAGTCAGGCTGGTGCTTTAGTTGAACCCAAGTGCCTTTCTCTGTCGCTCTGTCCTTTTTCTATTTTCCTTCACATTTCTCAGAGTGCTTAACACACTCCGTACACACATGAATTGTCTTGGCAAGGCCTTTGATTTGTTCGTTTACAATGACAGCAGCATGCTGGGTAATGCACACTCTTTCAGTTTTCCATGGTATCTTTCCTGGAGTATTCCTTTATGAACAGTATCTATTCCTTTGATTGTTTATAATACCACCCTGCTTGCAGATGCACTTGTATGTGGCTAAAAGATTAACTCCAAGTCTTCTAAAAGACCTGGAGAACATAGATCATTGCCTGTGTTTTTCCCTTTATGTTCATCATCTTAATGAATTTCTAGAAGATGGCAGTTCTAGCCGAAAGGAGGCCATGAAATTTATAGCTTAGTGGCACTAAATACATTCATGTTATTGGACAAAATGGAGATGTTTCTTAAAGTTATTATTTTACATCTTTTAGAATAAATGCTCGTTTGTCTCTGATGTGCTGTAATCTTAACTTTTGGATTTCAAGATATTTTAGAATTCTTTAGTTGTTTTTGTATTAGTCATCCTGTAAGTATGAGGGACTGAGTCAGGCCTAATGTTTGCTCAGGTGAGTTAATGTATATACAGCCAAGCACCGCCCAGCGTACAGCAAATGAGCTATGCCTGTCTTAGCAAAATCAGTGTGCAGTGGGTGAGTTAATGTCAGATCTCTCCACCTGTGTTCTGTGACACTGCTCTTGTGGACCTCAGCTGGAAGAATGAAATGTTTTACATTTGGCAGGTTGGTAGCCCAGTAGTTGAAAGGCTGTTCTGACAGGTTATAGAAATAACCACAGGCCTGGGAATTCTCAGCAGGAGTTGATTATTGTGCAATTTATTCTCTAGCTATTGATATACTGGATTTTGTGTTAAGTTATTTGTTGCTGTTTTTTAATAGTTTTTGTGCGTTGTCCTAGTTTTCTGGTAGAAGTTGTAAAAACCTCTTCCATAACTCAGTTTCTGACATGTCTGAACTCTTGATGTTTCTCATCTTTCCTTTTATTGCAACAGCTATCTTCTACTTTTTTCTGCACTGCTTTAGAAAGGCAAACAATTCCAAATTTGTGAAGACTTTTGAGCCAAAGTGCACTGTCAGTCGTAACCCTTCCACTCCACGTGCTATTATGTTAGTAGGTTCTCCAGTATTGCACTGCCATGTTAACAGGGCTCTCGATTGAAGTCAGTCTGTGATGTGTTCTTTCACTTTGACCTATTAGCACTGCGCAAAGCAGAAATGTGTTGTTAGAGCATAAAAATGTGCTGTATGATAATGCTCCCCTGAAAAGGGGCTCCCCAATTCTTCTGAGACTTGCTGGCATTTCTCTGGGATTGGTGACAGGAACAGGAACGTTGGACGCAAAAGTCTCATTACCTGTTTTTGTTTCTAGGTTGAAAATGAAGATGAGATAAAGAACCTCAGAGAGCTTCATGATTTGGTCTACTCTCAAGCCTGTAGCTGGTTTCAGAATTTAAGAGACAGATTTCGGAGCCAGATTCTTCAGCACTTTGGGTCCATGCCTGAGAGGGAGGAAAACCTTCAGGTATGGCGACTTTGATGTTGCTTCCACAGGTCTGCCTTTTGTGTGAGACCAAGTTAGTGGGATTTTTATAGTGTAGCTTCCATTTTCTATTTCTAAAACATATCTTTATTTTTGAAAGATAAATATATACGCAGAGAAAGAAAAGTCTCCCATTTACTGATTCACACCCCAAATGGCTTCAGTAAGAGAGGCTGGGCCAAGCCAAAGTTCAAGATATGGGAATGTGATCCTGGGGTAGGTACCCAGGTACCTCAGCCATGAGCCAGTGCCTCTGGCGTGTACATGAGCAGAAAATAGGACTGGGAGCAGAGCCAGGACTCGAACTGACTCGTGATATGGGATGTGGGCATCCCCAAGTGGCATCTTCACTGCTGTGCCACCTTTTTGCACAGCATTCCTGTTGACTGCCTGTTTTTAGAACTGTGGTCATATTCTGTAGAAGAGCGATGTGCACTACATTTTGCCTAGTTAGCAAATAGGTGTCGGATCAAGTCACTGTAGGATGCAGAGGCAGATGAAGAGAAAGTCCTTAACTGACCATTTCCTAGGAGGAGGAATAAAGCATATAAAAACAGGACATGGCCACCAAGTAAAATAAGAGTACATTAGAGTATCTCAGTTAAAAACAAGGCTGCAGTTTTTGATCCCAGTTTTTACCCGTTTCTATTCAAGAGGCAGCAGCTGTAGATCGAGTAATTAAGGTTCTGGCCATGTATGTGAAGGACCTGGATTGAGTTTCCAACTCAGCTTTGGCCCTTTCCCAGCCTCAGCTGTTCCAGGCACATGGAGAGTGTACCAGTAGATAAGGCTCCCTATTTCTGCCTCTCAAATAAATACAATCTTAAAATATATGTATTTTCTTACCCCTCACTCCCAATATTTTACTTCATAGCTTCTCAGTCCATTTTCTGTGTCTTTGTACTTAATGATTTGGCGTGTTATTAAGATCTTTTACAAATACTTGGAGTTTTTATTTAAGCTTAATCTAATTCTATGTATCAGACACTTCATGTGTAAGCAGACATGTGCAGTAGGCAGTGAAGGAGGTATGAAAGAAGGACTGCTATCCTGGGAAATCTGATTATAGCCTCAATCAGAGTGCAGCCTTTCAGGCACAAACATCTCAACCTGCATGGTGTCTGTGGCCGGAAAATGACAGATTTTGTAAAGGAACCGCTGTAAGTAGACAGACCAAAAGGGAGAGATCCATGCAATGAGTGCTGTCTGTCATTCTAATTTCCAAAGGTTGTGTTAGTCTGTCTGAATCCCAATTGAATCCTTCAGTTGAACTTGAAACTCCATCATCAGACCTTCAAACATAGTTGCCACTCATTTGTTTCATTCTGGCTACCTGAGGCTCTGAGAAGAATTAAATGGAATGAGTAAATTGTAAACATGAAAAGTAGCTTCTAGAACAAGTCAGCCTTACTTTCCCCTGACCTTCAACACCCTCACTTTGTGTCTCTCAACTGTTTCCTATCACTTTCTGCCAGACATTGTATAGATGGAATCTGAGGCAGGAAAACTAAGATAGTAGTTCCCAGTCCAGGAATGAAGAATTAACGTAGGTAGAGTTTGTATGACAGCTGAGAGAGTTGTGAGTGCAGGCCATGGTGGTCTCCAGCTGGACTTGGGGAATCTGCACACAGACCTCTGTGACTTCAAAGCTGGGCCCTTGTAATTTGTAATTTTAGAATCCCAGGGTGTCCCCTCAGTGTGTCTGTCTGCAGCTGTGAATCAGGTGGCTGTCTTTGGAAAGCTGCTGCCCACACTTTGCAAAGTCTCTAGGAACAGTAGCTTGCCTTCTAGTTTCCTAGTCTCACAAGAGTACTTCTCAATGGCCTGGAATCAGACTGGATTGGGGACTCTGACAAACATAGTTTCTAGCACTTCTGAGCTACAGAGTGAGTTGAGAACAGACAGAATACCTTGTAAAAATGAAATCCAATCCTAAAGGGCACTTGTTAATTTGAAAGATTTACTTATTTTATTTGAAAGGCAGAGTTAGAGAGAGAGAAAGGTCTTTATTTCATGTGCTCTTTCACTCCCCAAATGGCGTTAATGGCTGGGGCTGGGCCGGTCTAAAGCCATGCGTTTCTTCCAGGTCTCCCATGTGAGTATAGGGGCCCAAATGCTTGGAATGTTCTCCACTGTTTTTCACAGGTGCATTAGCAGGGAACTGGATTGGACACAAAGCTGGCAGATTTCAAACTCCCATGGGATGCTAATGCTGCAAGTGGCGGCTTTATCCACTGTACTACAGTGCTGGCCTGCAGGAGAGCATATTTAGATCAATGCTAAATGGGGCCCCTGCACCCATATGGAAGACCTGGAAGAAGCTCCTGCCTCCTGGCTTAGGCCTGGCCCAACCCTGGCCATTATGACCATTTGGAGAGTGAACCAGCACATGAAAAATCTCCCTCTTCCAAGTCTGCATTTCAAATAAATAAATCTTTTAATACATCAGGGCTGTCATAGCTTCATTTGTCACCCTGATACTCCATATTTTAGATCAAATGAAAAGCAGTTCAGTGTAGGAAAGGCAACCTGTAAATTCTTCTGTTTATGTTTCTAGTTCTTTCAATACCCAGGAGCCGACCTCCTTGTAACATCAGAAGGACCGCTTTGTTTTCAAAGTAAAAGAAGCAAAGATAGATGTCCTCTTTTTTGTATCTTTCTTAAGATTCTATAATTCTTTAAAGAAATTTGAAAATGTCAGTTAACTTTTCTTAATGCTTTATAAGCTTTAAGTGCTTATTTTAAGAAGACAGTTGTCAACTAAGGGCACTTCTGTCCCTTGGGGCACTTGGCACTGTGGAGAGTTCTGTCCATCGCACTGCAGGGGTGCTGCTGGCATCTGGTGGGTCATAGCCAGAGATGCTGCTGAGTACACTGCACTGCACAGGGCCAACCCACACTACTGAAGGACTGTGTGGCCCAGAGGTCAGCTGCTTGGGGCCAGGGAGCCCTGCTCTAAGGCCGTACTGTACAGAGGGAAGCGTGTTGGCTGCAGAGGCAGCTCTGCATTTGAATCTGCATGGATAAGCTGAGAGATCTCATGTTTGTGCCACATTTCTGAGGCTCAGTTCCTCTGTTTTGTACGGTCATAATAATAGCTTACTTTACCTGATTGTTAAGGAAACGTGGGCTCGGACTGGCACACCCCAAAGTGCTGGGCACATAGTAGTGTAGTAGCTTTTTGGTTGTGTGTTGCTGTTGCTACAAATGTGCTTGTTTCACTAACACTACCAACTGTTGATTCTTTTTAGGCAACCCCTAATGGGCCTGCATGGTGTTGGTGGCTTCTGGCAGTTCTTCCTGTAGATCCCCGATACCAGCTGTCAGTCTTGTCAATGAAGTCTTTGAAAGAACGATTGACAAAGATTCAGCATATACTGACCTATTTTTCTAGAGACCAATCTAAGTAACTCACTGCTTGGATCTTACTTTGAAGTTACCCTAATCTGACTGCATTAACAGCCAGATTCTCCGCTGCCTTTGCACATCCAGTGCTGGTTTGAGAAATGTAATGAGACTTTTTTTTTCCCTTCAACCTCCTGAATCATGTGGTTCTGCAGATGAATACCTTCAACTAGGATTTAGATCACTCAGAACTTGCACAGGAAAACACGCACTGAATGTGTGTCTAACCTCTACATTGTGATGAAGTTGCACTATGTACCCTATTCTAAAATGAGATAAGAACTCTGTGTATGTATGTATGTGGGGTGTGCAAGAGTGTATGCGTGTGATTGTATGCGTGTGTGTGGGGGTTGTGTGCATTTTCTCTGGCTTTAAAATTTTAAAAGAAAAAAAAAGCCATAGAGAGCAGAACTTGCCGAGGGTCATTTATTGCCCAAGTTTACAACAGTAGCGATACAAGTTTTTGCAGATTGAATTTGCCTCAGATTTATCTGTCCTAATGCTTATATTTGCACATGTAACATATGGCATTGAGTGTCATCTTTTGTTGGAAATACTGCTCTTGCTGAACTGTCTTGACCATTAACTCTGACACAGTTTCTTATTTATGTAAATATTTGCATCCTAATGGCCACCAGGCCTTGGATGCAAAACCTAGAGCCAGTTTTCAGGAACAATTGCAAACCTGACATGGTACTGTGCATCTATTCATAAAACACTTAAAACTGTGAAAATATGGTTTACATTTAACTGTACATAAAGGTAAATGGAGAATTCAATTCAGTACCAGTTATTTTGTGCATTTTAGGGGGCTTTTCATGTTAACTGCCCATCTATGTAATTTATAGTTTGACATGATGTGTTTCTTGGGAAAATTACATAGTAGAAACCCACTAAGGATCGGGAAGAGGAGAAGAAAATGTAGAACTAAGCTTTTAAAGTGTGTTTTATTTTTTAATTCTGGTCTTGGTGCAAATGTTAGTTATGCCTTATTCACATCACAGCTAGATCACCGTGCTGTGACATGGTTTATATTCACGCTGCCCAGATACTTTTGTAATTATTTGTTGCAAAGTTGTGACTGTCCCTATTAACTTTCTTTTATGTAAGTAATTTGTAAAAGTTTCTTACAATTTTTGCTTTTGCTTATTTAATTTTGAATAAAAGCTAAATTCATAATAATTTCTTTTTAAATTTTAGGTTACTCAGTGTAAAAAAAATTCAGTGAAAGAATCAAACTGCACTTAGTGAAGAACACATGCATTTTGCTTACTCTTTTGTAGCATGAGACACATGCTGTGGTTTTCAAAATATGCATTAATTATTTTTGGAGTGAAAAACACAGTTCCTTCAGGAGACTTTAAAAGGCCCTAGAACTATCCACAAAAGCATATTGCTTAACCTCTTAAAAATCCATGTCCCTCAGATCACTAGCTACATGAGGTCTTCGAAATCATTGGGTCTGGCCCTGTCAGTGCAGCCACAGGTGGTACTCAAATTTCCGTACATCAATGACAGGCTGATTTTTAAGTTTATAAGCTTGTTTGGCCTGTAAATGCTGCTGTTAAGGAGCCACATGGCCCTTGGCAGTAAAAAGTCCCCTACCCCTATAATTTTTGTGTATTTGCTAGCCCCCTTTGAGATTCTCCTTATTACATAGACTTGACTACTTCTGCAAACAGTTTTCCAGCTAAGTTTGCCATATAGAAATAAATCATCTTTTAATATGAAATCTTTAAATCAAATATGAGATCAGAAATGACTCTAGAGGACCACCCTTGTTCCTGCAATTATGCAGCTAAAAATCTGTTCAGAAATTCCACAGAAAGTATCTGAAGAATGGCCACTCCTCACCAGTATCTTATCAGCAGTTTCTGAAGTGCTCGGTTACTTTTCCTGTAATAAAAAGCCACTAACTGTCAGTTAAACACAGCTGTGGTCTAGTATAAATGAGAATACCTGCATAGTTCTCAGTGTCAGGTGACGGGCTGCTGAGTCCACATCATCAGTGTATCCTGTCTGCACCCCCCCCGCCACACAGAGATGGGTTTCTGTGGTTTTCATGTGTATGAACACATAAGCTAACAGAAATTTCATTTAACCCCAATTCTGTGATAAAATCCTAATAGTCTATAAATTTTTTTAAACCTCTGAAAATTTTTCTTTCTGCACCTTCCATGTAGTTTCCAGAGAAACAAAACAGCAAACGATTCTGACAGACGTTTTTCTCTTCTCTTGCTAGTGCCTGAGTTCAGCTAGGACTGCAGCAGCTGAGCCCAGGTAGCCAGCTGCCACAACCCTGAGACACCTGTCTACATGTCCTGCTCTCGGTCATCGAGGCACAGTCCAGTTTCCTTCACTCTGGTTTCTGTAACACTCTGCTTGCCCTTTGCTCATAACACTTAAAGAAGATGGCTGAATTAAAAGGTCCAAGGGTCTGTGGGCGACCACTAAACAAAGCGGAAATAAATGCTAATTAAGAAAGGAGACTGTGCAAGGATGAATAGTGAAAAGAAAGCAAAACAAAACCAAACAGAAAACCTCTGCCTTTGTTCGCTCCCCAAATTTAAAAAAGGGACCATAAAGAAAACCAAATAGATGGCATTATGGAACCCCAAATCCCTCCAGTGACTCATGCTTTTGAGGAATGTCCGAACTACTGATGAGGAATTCAGTGAGGCCAGAGGATAAGATGGCTTTGCATAAATGGAGAAGCACAAATGCAAAGCAAGTAGCTACAGGGAAGTGTGAGTGTTCTCTCGAAGGTCTTGGCACCCTGGTAGAACTGTTCCTGGGAAGGCTGGAGGTCACTTGACCCTCCTTCCAATGTGGACTCAACAGTAGAGAGCAGCAGCCATTGTTCTCAGCCCACTATGTTGAGTGTGAATCTTGGACCACAGGAGACTTGGTACAATAGCTATGGCAACCCAGTGGGAGGGGGAGTCGTCAGGCACAGGCGGCCAGCTGCTGGCTTCCCTCGTGTTCCAAGTTTCCCTGTGGCCTGTAGAGGCGAGCCACCTTTGAACTAAACCCCAAATGATTGCTGCCCAACAACAGACTGTGGAATTAGACATTTGAGGAAGGTAAAAGTCCTAGATGAGGTAAACTTGTCAGACTTGAGGATGTTGTTGCAACTAAAGAGACTGAAGAATTAAAACCAAAAAGAGTGCTTCAGGAGCCTGAGTTGTGGTGCTGTAGGTTAAGCCATCACTTGTGACAACAGCTGCCCATGGTGGAGTGCCTTTTTGAGTCTCAGCTGCTCTGCTTCTGATCCAACTCCTCGCTGATTCCCTCTTGGAACACAAAGGTTACACAAGTGACTGGACCCCTGCTACCCATGAGAGGCCAGGATGGTGTTCCTAGCTTTGAACTGACCCAAATTACTTGGAGAATGAATCAGCAGATGGAAGGTTCTATCTATCTATCTCTGCCTTTTAAATAAATCCATCTTTAAAAAATAAAAAGCATTCCTCATACAGCCCCTGTGACCACAGAAACATTGAATCAGAGTTTAGTGAATCAGTGAATGAGTCAAGGAAATAAACTGGGCAGGTTGCCTGAATAGAAGAAAGAATGCAGATAAGGACGGGTTAGTGGAGCCTTTCCAGCACACAGTGCAGAGAGATCGGGAGAGAGAGAGTGTAAGAGAAAGAAAGAAACATGGAAAACTGATTCAAAGACTTCTACCAAAGAAAATTACTCAGAGTGTCAGAGAGATCCTCCATCCAGTGATTCACTGCACAAATGTCACAAAGACCAAAGCTGGGCCAAGCGGAAGCCAGGACACAGGAACTACGTCCAGGTCTCTCAGGAGAGGCCCAGCTGCTAGGACAGCGTCTGTTGCTTTCTCAGACACATTAGCAGGAAGCTGGGTCAGAAGTGGAGCAGCCAGGACCCAGACTCCAACGTAGCATGCCAGTGCTGCCAGTACTGCTTAACTTGGACCACAACCTGGGCCCTGATTCAAAGTTTGAACATCTGCTTTCTTGAGAATAAAAGGTTGAATAAATAACAGAAGTAATTTTCTCAAGAGCTCAAGACTAGTGTTTGCTTTGCTTTCTTAGTGATCAAGTTTATCCATTTGAAGGGGAAAAACAAGACAAATAAGACAAAACAGGTAAATTGAGGATAAAATAGCAGTAACTGTTTTCAACATTGGCCAGCAATGAAATGACCTGTTCAATGATACCAATTTTCCTCTCGGACCAATAATTTTTGAATTGCTAAGTCTGTTTCATAGATGTTTATTCCACAGCTTAAGATAAATGAGCTCTCTTGTAGACCTGCCTCTAAAGAGATTTGAGATATTCACCAAAATTAAATCTATCCTTGAAGATTATTATTTGGGGTGCCGCATGTTGTATTGGTCATGATTAGGATGTTAAAAATAAAATAGCCTTAATTTCAACAGAATATGTGCTTAATTTCAAAATGTGGTGGGGGGTCACGTCTAATCATTGGAAAAATCTTACGAAGTGGTGTTCTGTTACAGATTACGAAGTCGTTCAATGATTTGCTGGAGGATTGCATGGCTTTGTGTGGTAGAACTGCATGGACCTAGGCAGACTGGCCCCACTAAGCCACACCTAGGTGTAAATTATTTGGGATTGACTCTGAGGGGAGGGCCTGGGACAGCTGATGACCCTGAGGGCAGGCAATTGACCTGGGCAAGGTATACTTTACAGCCAGGGAGCTGGACAGGTACTGAAACCCCTCAGGACGAGTGTGTCTCAGAGTGGGGTTAGCCTTGTATTTGGGACATTGTGTGGCACAGTGAGTGAAGCTGCTATGTAATGCACTCTCATTACACTTGAATTATGCTGACTCAAGGCCTGAGCTGCTCTGCTTTCGATCCAGCTCCCTGAGGACAGGAGCCGCTGCCACCTCCCTGAGAGACCTGGGTGGAGTTCCTGGCTCCTGCCTTAGTGCTAACCTACCCCTAGTTCTTGCAGACATTTGGTGAGTGAACCAGCAATGGAAGGCTTCTTTTTTGTCTATCTCTCTTGCTCTCTCTGTGTGTGCAGGTGGGTGAGGGATGCCATTCTGCCTTTCAAGTCATTAAAAGTAAATAAACAATAAAAAGAATATGTGTGCCATAGGGAGCTACTCTAGCTGCATAGTCGAGGAGTTTGATGCAAGGGTATGTTTTTCAGGGGGAAAAATGGGTAGGATTGCCTAAGTTATTTTGCAGCAATAGTCCTTGGCTACTAGGCTCAACGACAAGGGTGGTGTCAGTCCAAGGCTGGTGTTGGGCAGTGGTCCTTGTGTATTTTCTCTGCAAGATGTAGTGGCCTGTATAGTTATAACTCTTGGTCACAAATGTGTTTAAGCTTCAGGGGTTCGCTACATTACTTTTTTTTTCAGATTTATTTTTTCTGAAAAGCAGAGTTAACAGAGAAATCTTTTCATTTGTTGGGTCACTCCCCAAATGGCTACAACTGCCTGGATTGGGCCTGGCCAAAGGCAGGTACCAAGAGCCCCATTCGGGTCTCACATGTAGGTGGCAGGAAGCTGAGCTCTTGGGCTATATTTATCCTGCTTTTCCAAACACATTAACAGGGAGCTAGATCAGAAGTGGAGCAGTCAGGCCTCATATGTCAACGTCCTGTGCGGTGTTCTCATATGCTGTGCCACAATGCCAGCCTCCACTACAATTCTTGAGCCAGTAGAAATGATTTCAGTTCCCACAGATAGACAGAGGTTGTCCTCAAGTTGAACTCAGAGGCTAAAATGCTGGTTTCTTCTTCATTTGTGTGATTCAGAAACAGCTCTTGCTGTCTTAGGAATCTACAGTCAGCAAGCGAAGGGGCAGCATCCTGCCTGTTGCCTTCCCAAGTCAGAATCGCAGCATCACTGGAATTGTTTGCTTTTGGACGTGAATGAGCCTGCATGGGATGAACTTCAGTTTAATGCACAAACTGCAGCACGTCATTGGAGCACGTGGCCGAAGAAGTCACACAAGTGTTTGTGTCCTTCCTAGATAACTGTAACCACGGAGACTCAGCTCGGTCACTCAGGGCTTCACTTTCTGGCCTCAGAAGTTTGGTCTGGCACAAATCATAAAAGTGTTCTTCCTGTCAATCGAAACCTATACCAGTGTAGCACTTATGTAAATTTCTGGGAAGATGAGAAGAGAAACCATCTTGAGCATTAGTGATAGGAGGTTTCTAAGGTAGAGATCTAGAATGTCATGACAAAGTGGGAAATCTTCATACTACTCCACCTTCTTAATATTTGGGAGGAGCCAACTTTGTGCTGCAACTAGAGGGGAGGATGTGAGACAGTCGTGTTGCAGGTTACCACAGGTGCCCCAACCCCAAACAGAATGCCACAGAAGCAGCAGAGTTCTTATACCTGAAAAGGAACTTGTAGCTTGGGATAATGAATAACAAAGACCTTTGTTGGGTTTTTTTTTTAAGCTTTATACATTTTTACTGGAAAGACAGATCAGATTTGTGGAGAAAAGGAGAGACAAAGATCTTTCCTCCACTGGTTCACTCCCCAAATGGCTGCAACAGCTGGAGCTAAGCCAATCTTAAGTCAGGAGCTTCTAACATGTCTCCCACATGGGGCAGGGTCCCAAGGCTTTGGGGCATCCTCTACTGCTTTTCCAGGCCACAAGCAGTGGAATACCTGGAACTGAAACCAGCACCCATATGGGACCCCTGCACGCACAACATAAGGATTTAGCTAGTAAGCCATTGTGCCAGGCCCAGTTTTTGCACAAGAAGATATTAAAAATAGCAAAATTGGCATAAAATTCCATCCTACAGGAAAATATGTTCAAAATCAGACTCTGGTTTATTTAAAGAAAATGAAGAAATGCAACATTTCTTGCAGCCCTGAGGTTACAGATTCGGACCCTCTGTTCGGAAACAGAAAAACAGGCAACCGAGCAGCCATGGACACAGAGAGATGGGGGTCAGGGCAAGCCATCACACCAAGGTGGACCTGCTGATTGATACACAGGATGGGCCCCAGCGGGCAAAGGGAGATGAGGCATGCTGGAGGGTAGCACTTCATTGGAAGGGAATGAGATATTTCAAAGGCCAGAGCATTTTGGAGTTGAAAACTTGCCATTCTCTGGTGTGGAGAAGGTAGGGCACTAAACTTAGAAGATTCATTGCTGCCCCTTTTTTTGTGGGAGAATTCAGTGGACTTGTAGAGGGGCTGAGACAGATCCTCTGCTGGAATCCTAGGGAAGCTTGCGTTGTTTATCTCCCCATTGTGATTATCTCCCCATTGTGTTGGCTGTAAGAAAAAGCAACTGGGTTTGGTGCAATGGCCTAATGGCTAAATCCTTGCTATGCATCTGGCAGAATCATGTATGGGTGCCCGTCTGTGTCCCGGCTGCTCCACCCCCTTCCAGCTCCCTGCTTGTGGCCTGGGAAAACAGTTGAGGCCATCCCAAAGCCTTGGAACCCTGCACCCTTGGAGACCCAGAAGAAGCTCTTGTCTGGCTCCTGGCTTCAGAGCAGCTCAGCTCTGGCTGTTGCGACCACTTGGGGAGTGAACCAGTGGATGGAAGATCTTTCTCTGTGTATCTCCTTCTCTCTGTATATCTGCCTTTCCAATAAAAATAAATAAAAATTTTTAAAAAGACCTGTGCCAAGAGCCGCAGCCACCTGTTCAGTTGATTTCTGAATGGACCCATGCCCCTTACATGTACTGTATCTGTAGACATACACTCTGGAGGGCCATTCTTCAGGCTGCCTGCTTCAAGCCCAACTTCTCCCCACTTGACCCAACTTCCTACTAAGGCACACCCGGGAGGCAATAGTGATGGCTCAAGTACGTGAGCCCCTGACACCAGCCTGAGGGGTCCCAGATGGACACTTAGGCTCCTGGCTTCTGCCTGGCCCAGCCAGCTGTTGTTGGCATTTGGGAAGTGAACCAGAAAATAGAAGACCTGTTTCTGTCTGTCTGTGTGTCTCTGATATTCAAGCAAAATGAAAATAATAATTGGAAAGTAGTGTTGGGGTGCAGCGAGTTAAGCTGCTGTCAGATGCAGGTATTGATATGAGCATTAGTTCAAGTTCTGGCCATTACAGTTCTGATTTAGCTCCCTGCTAATGCATGTGGTAAGGCAGAAGGATGTTATCTCAAGTGCGTGGGTCCCTGTCATTCATGTGAAAGACCCAGATGGAGTTCCAGGCTCTTGTCTTTCTCCTGGCCCAGCCCTGGCCATTGTGGACATTTAGAAAATGAAGCAGCAGTTAAAAGATTCTTTCTCTCTCTTTCTTTGTCTACAAATCTTCCTTTCACATTAATAAGTAAATATTTAAATATTTAATATTTTTTAAAAAGACTGTCTTAACATATAGACATATTTTACTTTCTAGATTGATCTTGTTTCCATCCAGCTTGAAATGTTTTGCCAGTTTCTTTGACTTCCTCACTGCCACACCAGGGTTCTTCCCCCCGAATGGCTTGGCTCTGCCTTTTTCTGTCTGTCATCTAGTTGCTGGCCTCGATTGAATGCCAGGTTCTACAAGTAGGGACAGTGTGACATGGAGGTATGCAAAGCTTCCCACAGAGCAGGTTGGCATGGCTAGTTTTTAAGAAAATCCAATTTTGTACTTTCAGCTTCAAATATAATTTCCTAAAAATTGATCTGCCCAAGAACTCAGGCGGGATGGATGTAGGGAAAGGTTTGTGAACCCAGTTTGCTGCTCAAACCAGACCTTGTCTCACATTTCGACATATCGTTTCCCACCGTGTACCACATTCAGGCCGTCTCAGGAACAGGCAGGCTCAGATGCCGATGTTGTTGTGGACAACGCGAAGGGTTCTGATAGCTGAATTTGAATTTTGCTTTGCAAATCAGGCAATTTAAACAAATTTAAATTTAAACAAATATTTATCTGAAAGGCAGAGTAATACAGAGAGGGAGAGACAGAAGGAAAGAGATTGAGTGAGAGATCTTCCATTTCCTGGTACAGTCCCCAGAAGGCTGGCCTGATGCCAGGAGCAGGAGTCTTCTCTGTCTTCCATGTGGGCAGCAGGGGCCCTAGCACTTGGGTCATCTTCTGCTGCCTACCCAGGCGCATTAGCAGGGAGTTAGGTTGGAGCTTGGTAGGTGGGACTACCAAGACTTGAACCTGTGCCTATATGAGATGCTGGCATTGCACGTGGTGGCCCAACCTGGCACCACAACATTGTCCCCAACACCTTGACCTTTGTCGTGTAGCTCAGATAGAGCACAATTCAGTGCTATTGCTATATCCAAATCTCTTCCATTTCTAGCTACTAACCCACTGCTTATGACTGAACTACTTATAAGTGCTTTCAGTGGTTACATTTCTAAAAATTAAAATTAATAGTTGCTAGTGAACATTGTATTATTCAGTAAGTAAATAAATAATATTTGTTTATTTGGATGCATGAACCAAAAGGATGAACTTCCTTTTTATGGCTGATTTATCAAAATGTGTAAAATATTCATAAAACTTTTTTTCTTTGAAAGGCAGATTTTTTTTAATTATTTATTATTTTACTTCATTAATTACATTGTATTATGTGACACAGTTACATAGGTACTTGGGTTCTCCCCACCCCTCCCCAAACCCTCCCACCATGGTGGATTCCTCCACCTTGTTGCATAACCACAGCTCAAGTTCAGTTGAGATTCCCCCATTGCAAGCGTATACCAAACATAGAGTCCAGCATCTTATTGTCCAGTCAAGTTCAACGGCTTCTTAGGTATACCCTCTCTGGTCTGAAGACAGAGCCAGCAAAAAAAAAAAAAAATTTCATAAAACTTGAATCAATTATATGTTATCAGTAATTATGATACAAACTCAACCCAGAAGAAAACTTGAACAAAGCTCTAAATGTGAGTCTTCCACTTGTAGAACCAACCCGCTTGCTGGAGCTGCCTTCCAACAGCAAACCCAAAGGACCTGAAAACCTCCTGTACCATAATTAACTCGGGCATTGGCTCTTAAGCCATTGTTAAGCCTTCACAGTGTAAGCATCAGCATGACCTGGAAGGGGCAAATCCTGCTGAAGCAATAGTAGAATTCCAGAGCAAAAATGTTTGAGGACCACTGCCTCAGACCGTCTCCTCCTCCCTAAATCACTCTCACAGACTCTGCCCATGCCTCCGACCTTCCTGGCTGCCTCCAGAATAATCTTGCTATGACCCTGACTCACCCCCCACCCCACACCCCAGAATTGAAACCTTTGAATGGTCCCTGGCAGAAAAAAAGAATAAAGTCTCAACTCTAAGTTTCAAACTTCAGTCCACGGTGTTTCCCAGCCTCTTAATTTCATTTTGAGCAGTTTATTTATCTGGAAGATAGAGTTACAGAGAGTGGAAGGGACAGAGAGAGAGTTATTCCATCTGCAGGTTCACTGTGCATGTGACTGGAAGGCCAGGGCTACACCAGGCCAAAGCCAGGAGTCAGAACCTCCATCCAGGACTCCCCCATGGACAGCAGGGACCCAAGCACTCAGGTCAGCCTCTGCTGCTTTCCCGGGCCATTGGAAGGGTGCTGGGCCAGAAGCAAAGCCACCATCACTTGCAAATTCACACTTTGGGATGCTGGCGTCATAGGTGTCGGTGGCTTAAAAGGCTACACCAAGATACATACTACATTTTTGTCCAAGTGCTCAGAATGCAAACTCAAAGAATTTTGGCCCATAGCCTGTACGCTGGTGCCTGCCTTCTTCCCTCCCTCTCACCATGCCTAACTTGTGCCCGCCTGCCTGCCCGTGTCTTGCTCTTGGAAAGGTCTGACCTAGCTTGTTTGCTTGGAGTATCTTGACTATTTCCAATGACACTGGTTGATAAGTGAATTGTTTGTAAGTAACATTTTAGAAGACAGCTAAAACACACCTAAGGAAGAACAACCAACCAAATAAATAAAACAAATGGTGAGGGAAAAGTCTTTAAGAAACCCTGTGCAAGACAGGAAGTGGGGAACAATACATTTAATGGTTCGTGTCGTGGCACGGCGAGTGGGGTGCTGTGCTGCCATTCTACATGGACGCTGATTCGAGTCCTGGCAGCCCTGCTTCCCATCCAGCTCGCTGCTAATGGCCTGGGAAAGCAGCAGCCTGATTGCTTGGGCCCCTGCACTGATGTGGGAGACCCGGAAGGTGCTCCTGGATCCTGGATCCTGGCTGCAGCCTGGCCCAATCATGACTGTTGTAGCTATGTTAGGAGTGAACCAGTGGGTGGGAGACCTGTGTTTCTTTCGCTGTAATTTTACCTTTCAAATAAATGAAGTATGTCTTTTCAGAAAATATCCCTGCATTCACATTTCCATGGGAGCAGAGTTAGGGCAGATCCTTGTGCAGGGGGTTGAGTTTTTACCCCGTGAATATTCCCACTCTAAAAAGTTTGATTCTCAGGCCCGGCACAATGGCATAGTGGTTAAAGTCCTCTCCTTGCATGCGCCAGGATCCCATATGGGCACCGGTTCTAATGCCGGCGGCACTGCTTCCCATCCAGCTCCCTGCTTGTGGCCTGGGAAAGCAGTCGAGGATGGCCCAAAGCCTTGGGACCCTGCACCCGTGTGGGAGACCTGGAGGAAATTTCCTGGCTCCTGGCTTCGGATCGGCGCACCACCGGCCATTGTGCTCACTTGGGGAGTGAATCCTCAGACGGAGGATCTTCCTCTCTGTCTCTCCTTCTCTCTGTACCTACATCTCTCCAATAAAAATAAGTAAATAAATTTTAAAACAAAATAAAAAGTTTGATTCTAGCCAAAATCAATCAATCCATTATTTGTTGAGCTTTGCTAGCAGTACAGCATAGGTGTGATGGTTAATTCTGTGTGTCAGCTTGATTGACCCAGAGCACGCCCAGGTATTTGGTCAGACATGATTCTGGGTGTCTGGAAGCCGTTTCAGATTAGGTTCTCAGGGGACTGGTAAAGCAGACTGGGTTCCCCTCCCCGGGCAGGTGACAGCCCCTCTGCTGGAAGCCCAGACACAACAACAAGGCCAAGCAAAGGGCAACCTTCTCTCTGCCCAACTCCCCAACGCAAGATCACCTCTTTCCAAGAAGCGAGTGTTTTTAGGTCTCCTGGGGCGAGGGCAAGTCTGAGATACAGCTCTCTTTTGCTGCAAAGGATTAACCAAAAGCTTTGGAATGCAGCGACTATGTGTACATGATGCACATTGTACTTAGTGAAATGTGTGTCTTAAAGGTTGTGGCAAACAAATATTCAGAATGCTACCTTTTCCTAAGCAAAAACAAAATGTCTTAGAAGATGAGATTTTCCTGTTCTGTGCTTTTTAAAAAATAAAAAAGTAAAAAGAAATACCTATATAAGGGGACTTCATAAAGCACACGGAAGAATGAAATTAGAACATGGTTGTTTTGGTGACAAATCATTTTGAAATTCACTTGTTTTTTTCCCCCCAGATTATGCAGTTCCTATGATCTTTTACACTTGATCTTAGCCAAAAGGCCGAGAAGCAATTCATATGAACTTTTAAATATCCCCTGTGCTTCATCTCTCTGAGGGCCCATTTGATGATATGTCCACTTTCTTAAATTTCTGTAAATTCCTGTTAGGGTTTATAGTTCTCAAAACTGTCTTTCACTGGGGGAACACACAGTGCCATCTGGTGGCCATAAGGAGCAGTTGCAGCCCAATGTCAAGTGTATGGAAACGTCTTATCGTTAGTTTCTTTTCTGAAACAATTCTGGAAAAAAATCAAGGAAATAAGAACACTTGTTTGTAAATAACTAAATGCAGACTCCCTTTCTGGCCTCCCTCTAGTATCCAGGAAGACTCGAAAATTCAGGAAAAGTGCCCGAACCCTAACAGCGCTGGCGCCCACGGCTGCAGGAGCCCACGGCTGGAGCCCACGGCTGCAGGTCCTGTCCAGACACACTTTTAGCCAAGCCCCTCAGACACTGATTTAGGTGATTGTGTACCTACTTTGTCTTCATACATCTACAAGTATAACTCATAATTCTGAGGGGAAAATGATGTAGACATAGGTAAAGAATGAAACTTCCTCTCTGCCCCTCCCCACTGTTCCAATTGGTCACGGAAAGTTCAATCTTGGACTTGGATGAGGTTTGGTGAAGGTTTCTTTATACTAAATTGGTAGAAAATTGGGAAAAAATGGTGTAGCAGAAAGCCACCATCTACTATACTTCCTCATTTGTAGGAATGTCTCAATGAATAAGCACAAAGATGTGCTACTGAAGTGTTTGGAAATCCAAACGTTGTAACAGTTGACACTAAGAAATGAATAAATGTCATGCTGGTGTTAGAATGTTATCATTTAAGGAATATAGGTAGCACTTTAAAAAAAATCTTCACCACAGAGCTGACCTGGTGGCTCAGATGGCTAATCCTCTGCCTTGCAGCGCTGGCATCCCATATGAGTGCTGGTTCGTGTCCCTGCTGTTCCACACCCCACCCAGCTCCCTGCTTATGGCCTTGGAAAGCAGTAGAGGATGAGCCAAGTTTGTGGGAATCTGTACCCGCATGAAAGACCCAGAGAATGTTCCTGGCTCCTTGTTTCAGATCGGCTCTGCTCTGGCCGTTGTGGCCATTCGGGGACTGAACCAGGAAACAGAAGATCTCTCTGTCTCCCGTTCTGTCTAAGTCTGCCTTTCCAATCAAAATAAACACATTTTAATAACAACACAAAGAAACCCTCTGTACTGTCTTTGATGAGCTTATCCTATATTCAGAGATTTTTCTGGTCACTGGTGACAAAAGATGAAAACAAGATTTGATGCCCAGAGTGTACTTTTAAACAGTTTTTTGGTCCTGAAGACATGCGTCTCACACAGGTCTGCTTGTATCCTGACTGCGTGCCTGTGGCTGAAGTAGAGGAGGGAGCCTGGGCTACTCCCATGCCTCCCAAACGACGGAGGATCATCCGTCCGCTGAGGTTTGTTAACAGCTGTGAGCGCACCACACCGTCACTGCCACGTTCCATCCCCGACATGGGCCACGCCTCTAAGTCAAGCCACTACCGTCTCCACCTTACCCTTCTTTGTCAAAGTGCAGTCCGAGCGCCCTGGCTCTAACGTTCCCTGGAAGCCATTGTGGTCTCTGTGTGTTGAGCCATGCGTGGATGTCCGGTGCGGTCGGCCTCTGTGTCTCTGGGCTCCACATAAGTGGAGTGCCCTGGATGGGAAATACCAGAAAAAGCAAACAAAGGAGAAAGACAGTGCTGGACACATCTGGTTTTCTTGTCATCATTCCTCACACACACACACACACACATATATATATACGTATAGGTATATATGCACATCTTACTTTACCTTCTTTCCATGACTTAACTTTGTGTTAAGGTTTCTGGACTTCAGGGCAAACCCAGGAGGACAAATCGTGATTTCCCCTCCAGGAGATGTCATTGCAAGGATGTGCAGCAAGACAGGCTGGTGTGTTTCCAAGGCTTTTTTACTTTGGCCTTGGGGTGTGCTGTGTTCTCCATCCAATAGAAGTGGAAGTTGGTTCTTCATGAGATAGATTTTTAAATAAACAATATTCACTTAGCTTTTCTCATCTGTGTTTCCATGTCATGCTGCCTTTGTATTTTTGCTATTCGATATTCACAGAACTTCCTCAGTCTTGGCCTTCATAACTTTCCAAGAATCAATAACTTTCTTAAAGTTCTTTTTCTGATTGGCCTGTTGACTGATGGCATCACAGTCTTTTTGGAACCCTTGAATTTGTAGCTTCCGAGGCACAGCTGGCTGTGGCCCAATGTGGCCTGTGGTCCAGGACTGGGGTATGGCCCACTGTGGCCCACTGTGGTCAGGGCTGGGGCATGGCCCACTGTAGCCCACTGTGGTCAGAGCCGGAGGCAGGGCCCACTGTGGCCTGCAGCCTGGAGTATGGCCCACTGTGGCCCACTGTGGCCTGGAGCCCATGGCATGGCCCACTGTGGTCCACGGTGGCTTGGGAACCAGGGTGTGACCCACTGTGGCCCACGGTGGCCTGGGACCTGGGGTGTGACCCACTGTGGGCCCACAGACCTACTGGGGCCTGGCTTTGAGTCGTGTTGCTCTCCAGAGGGACCACCTGTGGCCGGCTCCACAGGCCAACAACCATAGAGAGCTGCCTCACAGACATCTCCTCAGGCGGGCTAGGATCAGGGCAACTTCCCGAAGTTTTGGCGTCCTTCAGGTGACCGCTGGTGAGTAAGGCCCCATTCAGGTCGGCTACATCTTTATCCCCTGTGAGCCTGTCGCCAACCTCTCTGTGTTCGCGGATTGCTAACGTTTCTCTTTCATTACCTCCATTTCAGCAACACTTTTAGTTAGCCTTTTTGTTTTCAGTTAGACACCCCCTGCCCAATGAATTTGTCTCCCTTAAAAATGGGAACTTACTCCCGGGGGAGGGCTATGTCTCCTCGACACCACGAGAGGGCGCTGCAGGCTGACCCAGCGGTCAGCCTGACTTAAGCCGGGATTGGGTAATTGCTCTTCATCAGGACCTTTTTTTTCCTCTCATTTCGACAAAAAATTGTTTTTCTATGCAACTATCATGTTTCTTGAGAAGCTTTCTTATTTTTTAAGGTTTTTTTTAAAAATAAATTTTAGTTTGTATTTCAAATCGCAGCACACTGATCGGATTTACTCCACATTTACTCCACATGGGCAGGACGGGGCCAGGACATAGCCAGGAGCCAGGAACTGACACCAGGGCTCCTAGAGGGAGGGCAGGGAGCCAGCTGCTCCAGCCATCGCCTGCAGCCCCCCAGGGTGCACCCAAGGTGCAGCTGAGCAGGACCCGGAGTGAGGAGCGCAGCTGGGGCTTGGACCCAGGGACCCTGAGCACAAGGCGATCTGTGCAGACACCTGCCGGCGGCTGTTTGTAAACCGTGGCTTCGCAATGTGAATCCCAGATGTACGTTCTCACTGAGGCTGACGAGGTATGCGATGGCAGACGGGTTATTCTATTTTTCAGTTCTCTCATCTGTAATATGATAAGTAATCATTGTATTCCACATTTTGGAGAGCTGCGTGTCTATTACATGTCTCATAAGTATAAAGCAGGCACCCAAAAAATTTACTAGAAGTGATTTGGTCATCTTGACGAGATGGATAATACGCTTTCTGGCACCATTAATTTTAAATTTAATTACTTATGCTCAGTCCCTGCCATGTCTCACTTTAGGAAGTAGAAGATGCTTTAGGTGCTAAAACAACAGAAAATATGTAAAGATCCTCTGGATTTTTCAGTCAATGGTCCAGCTGGAATTGAACACACACAAGCCAAGCAGGAGGTGGTTAGAAACATGAGCAAGGCTGGGTGACCTACTGTTGATACAAGCATGGCCAAGGGACCTTATTGTATTATTATTATTTTAAAGATTTTACTTATGATTTTTATTGGAAAGTCAGACTTACACAGAGAAGGAGAGACACAGAGAAATATCTTCCATCCTCTGTTTCACTCCCCAAGCTGCCACAACAGCCGGAGCTGAGCTAACCCGAAATCAGGAACTGCTTCTGGGTCTCCTACGCAGAGGCAGGGTCCCAAGATCTTGTTTTCTTTGGACCATTCTCTACTGCTTGCCCAGGCCACAAGCAGTAAGCTGGAAGGGAAGTGGAACAGCCGGGACATGAACCAGCAACTTCAGAACCCTAGGATTTGTAGGGATTTAGCCATTAGACTCTCTAGCCGGCCCCCAAGGGACCTTTCTTTTAAACGAGCATAAGAAGCCAGCAGGCACGGGAGGCAGTTCGGGATGGAAAGGCAGGACATGTCGAGGCTCAAACACTGGAACATGTCTCTGAGAACCACCACTGGCCTTCCTGGGACGCAAGGCCCCCCGGGTCAGAGGCACAAAGTGGCCTGGGGAGGGGCTCGGAGAAAACACCCTTCCTTGAAATGATCCACTGGGACGACCAGTAAGATCACTACTTGGAAGCTCCTTGAAATGTCAGCCAGGACAATATCTGCAGCAGGAAAAGGCAGCTGCATTTTCCAGGAGACAAGGAGAAAATACTGGGCCGCGACACGAACATCTTTGCACCAAGCGAGAAATCGCAGGGATTGGTTGAATGTGACAGTAACTGATGGGAAGCACATTTGCCTTTTATAGTGATTCTACACCATTGGCTGGCAGGCAGAAGAGAAATAAATTAGACTATCAAGTTCTTAGAAGAAAATTTTATTCTTGGTATGAGAATGCTATCACTGCTTAATCCCTGACTGGAGTTTTTATCTGATAAATGGTAGGGAGAAAAGCCTTTCAGATTCTAGTCCAGAAGTATGAGTCTTATTAAAGACATCTGACCCTGGACAAATGCTTTTTGGTCGGGGCCTCATTTTTCCCATCAGCATAACGGAGGGCTTAGATAAGATGTTTTCTGGTATCTCTCCCGGTTCTAAACTCAGTGACACTAGGGAAAGACTGAAGCAGTAAACAGTTAAGATGACCCGAGTCGGGGTTCGATCGAGGAGTCTTGCTTCCATCTCTGGCTGAATGCTTAACCTTGCTGACTGCAGTTTCCTCATCTCGAAAACAAAGTAGTAAAAGCAACAGGCGACTTAACGCTGTGGGTTGAGTTCAGATGAGACGGCAACTCTGAAAGCTTTTGCAAAGAAAGGTCAGCACAAATGGGAGAGTTTGGTAAGCGTAACTATGATGATAAAATTAAATCAACAGTGCCAACCCACATTGACCTGTTATTTGCAACGCCGTGTGTGTTTTGTCTGCTAATCTTCACAGTGATTCTACAAGACAGTCCACTTATCACGACCGTTTTTCCAGGGGAGGAAACTGAGGCTACACAGAGAAAATGCTTCGCAAATGACAAACAGGCCACATCCGTGGTAGGTGTCAGAGCAAGGAAGCTTGGTTCCAGATCACAGCCTAGATGTAGGATCACTCTAATCCTGAATGCCCCACGCAAGGGGTGTCCCTGGCTGCAGTCAACAAAACAGGGATTGGTTTGACTCCTACTGCTTCCCTGCCCAAACTCCAAGTTGAAGCACTTTTTCTTTTCTATTTTTTTTAAAGATTTATTTTTATTTTTGTTGGAAAGTCAGATTTTCAGAGAGGAGGAGAGACAGAGAGGAAGATCTTCCATTCACTGATGGCCACAATGGCTGGAGCTGAGCCAATCTGAAGCCAGGAGTCAGGAGCTTCTTCCAGGTCTCCCACGTGAGTGCAGAGTCCCAAGGCTTTGGGCTGTCCTCAACTGCTTTCCCAGAACACGAGCAGGAAGCTGGATGGAAAACTGGGCCGCTGAGGTTAGACCTGGTGTCCATATGGGATCCTGGCACATGCAAGGTGAGAACTTTAGCTGCTAGGTTACCATGCTGGACCCTCTAGTTTTTCCTGTGTTTTTCCAAAAGTAACCCCAAAAGGCAAATGCATCCACAATTTCTTGCAGCAAAAATATATGTATGGCTTTGTAACTTTCCCTAAAAGTTATATATTAAAAGAAAATGGGGTGGCTGCCAAACAGAACATCTATTCCAAGAGAAATTCTGGAAGGCAAGTGTGGCAAGCTTAAACACAGAGCTCCCAAAGGGAAAAAGAGCAAAACTACAAGCAGAAAAAGGCCAACCAAGAGGAAAAGCAGCCCGGCCTCAAAGTGTTCCCTCCTACGCTGCCACGCTGCCACGAGGCCGTCCCGTTCCCACCACCTCTCACCCCACCCCAGGCAAGCACTTCGGGAAAGGTCTGTGCTACAATGCAGCTCCAACCTCCAGCACAAAGCATGTGCAAACGGCAGCGCGGAATCTGTGGCAGAATCTCTGAACAGCAGGCAACAATTTAATTAGCTCCAAGTCAATAAATCTCCACGAATCCCAGCAAGCCACGACTCCAGACTCCTCCCCAGCAATGAATAGCAAAAAGATTCTTCACATAAAACATGATGGTTAACCTTCGGCAATGCCCACCACAAAATATTTACAGGGTTTTTGTTTTCAAATGACTAGTGGTGAGAAATGACATGAAGATGCAGCAGAATGCATTTTGCTAGAATCTTTGATTCGTAGGGAGAACTCGCACAAAGAACACACAGGCAAACCCTGATTGATCCAATCTCAAAGCACAGACAACTCCCAAAGTAATTTCACAGGCATTTTGTAAAGCTGTTATGTTTCAGCATTTGCTTTCGTTGTGGTTGTGTTCTGTTTTGTTTTACAAAACACAGCCGCATGAATCTTTTATATAGGAAAAGGACTAATGCTTTTCACTTGCAAACTCATCTGGTTACTGTATATAACTCTTTGTCCTATCATTGCTTCATTTGAACAATTTCTCACACTAAGCTGGTGGGATTCCATCCAAACATCTTATTAATAATGCCAAGCCTTGCTTTGGGTGAAGAGGCGCTTCCCAGCGCTGAGAGTTTTGATCAAAGAATCTTGTGAGCCAGGCCAGCTGTGTGTGCTGGGTGAGGTCAGAGCCAGGATCCTGGAATTAAGTCCAGGTCTCGCTCGGGGATCAAGAACCTCCTCCAACCAGCACCTGCTGCCTGCAGAGCGCACACTGGCAGGAAGCTGAAATGGGAAGTGGGGCTGACACTCGCGCCCAGATACTCTGACATGGACATCTCCAGCAACATCTTAACCATTTTGCTAAAAAGCTTCCCCATCTGTGGACACAGTGGCACTCTGGAGCCGAGGGGCTGGTCTCAGAGGGAAATTGCTCAACTCATGGCTGCACAGGAAGCAGAGAAAAAAAAAAAAATAGAACTCCTCGGATAGCGAGGAGACGAAGGAGACACCATTTGTTGATAGAATTGGCTTGTGCAAGTAGTGAACTTTTGTATGTACAGCCAAGCACTCCCATGAAGTTAAGAAGTCATTTTTCATAACATTGGTTCTAATGATCCAGAGAGGTTTACTGTCTGCTGTTCTATCGTGCATTTCACCCAATGCAAGGATGTTCTGAGGGCCTTGAAAACGCGTGAGATCTCTCCATCCTGGCTGATTTAAGTTCTACAGGGCATCTATCTCTGAACCAGACCAGGTTCAGTTACAGCTGAGTAGGTAGGTTTCCCCTCTCCAGAATGTGTGCCTCAGGTGCTGCGGGGACTTTTCCGGGAGGCAGGGAATTCCAGCCCTTCTCCTGCTCCCTGCTCCTGTACCTCTACGTAGCACTGAGTCTGCAGGCAGAAGGCTGCGGCTGCTCCACCTGCATTGGGCACATCACCGCTGGCTTTTGCATCGTGGGCCTAGCCATCTACAGCTCATCACCAAGTGACAGCGACTCACTGCTCCTACCGTGATGAAACTTTGGGTGATCTCGTAGCCTGCTTCTCAGTTAATCTTGCTGTACCTGATATTCACCTTCTTTTTCATGTTTTGAGTTCCTCATGCTCTGGGTTTTTTGCCCCCATGCTGAATGTTCCTATGAACCGATAAATAGGAGCTTAGTCACATCA
Source organism: Ochotona princeps (assembly GCF_030435755.1). Taxonomy (NCBI): domain Eukaryota; kingdom Metazoa; phylum Chordata; class Mammalia; order Lagomorpha; family Ochotonidae; genus Ochotona; species Ochotona princeps. The sequence goes on along the minus strand of NC_080842.1, from coordinate 15,795,673 downwards.
TTTTCTTTCTATTGCTGCGTTTGTTTCCATTCTAATCATCTATTTCTTCAAAGTTACACTCTTAGTTTTATGGTTGTTGCATTCATTAGGGTGACATCAATGACGATGTGTGGATGTGAACATAGCAAATGCTTATTAGACTGATAACTAACACCTCGGGTCAAACCATAGTATTATCAGATTAATTTGTTGGCCCATAAAGGTTCCTGCCATGTGCTTGTAACAGGCAGAATTAGTGGGTCCTTACCTTGTGACAGCTGTAATTGAAAGGTTTCTAAGTGGGAGAATTTCTGTATATAGCTATAAGCTTCGGTGTCCGGTGATAGGAGATGATGTGGTGGTATGTACGTTATCACTGTGTTAAAAGCTGCCATTGTCCACGTTTAGTTGTGGTCACTGTCAATTGTTAAAGTCACTCTGTTTTTGTGAAATAACATTTCAGAGGTGGAATGAGTTTTGAGAACTTTAGTGAACACAGTGAACCCAGCTGTGCTTGAAGATAATTACTAACTATTCTCTGAAAGAAAATCTCACACCTTTTACAGCAAATAATTTGCAGATTAAGTTGCATTAGAAAGATACTTACTTTTCCTGTCACCCACCTCTTTTGCTGCCACACTGTGAGCTTCTTCTGCTCTGATCCAAAGGTCAGTAACTACTCTAAAAGGGCATATCCAGGGCAGTGCCTGTTTCAGGTCTGACATTTGTTCCCCATGAGCTCGGCTCTCATGGGAGACCTGGCTCTTCCTCTGTGGTGCCTGTATCAGGCTAGAGCGGAATTCTCTCTCAACCTTGAAGTCATCCATCAGGGATGCATGATAGAATCTCACTTTCTATTTGGTGCAAAAAAAAAAAAAAAAAAATGCATGCCTCGTTTTTTCCATATGTATCCACCAATTCCTGTTTAAAAACTATTTATTTATTTTTATTGGAAAGGCACATTTACAGAGAGATAGGGAGAAAGATCTTCCATCTGCTGATTCACTCCCCAAATGGCCACAATGGCTGAGCCAATATGAAGGCAGGAGCCAGGATCCTCTTCCAGGTCTCTGCTTTAGGTGCAGGGTCTCAAGGCTTTGGGCCATCCTCTGCTGCTTTTTCAGAACACAAGTAGGGAACTGGTTGGGAAATGAAACGGGAGCAGTCAAGACATGAACCAGTGCCCATATGGGGTGCCAGTCCATGCAAGATGAGGATTTAGCCACTGAACCATCATGCTGGGCCCCTACCAACTTTTTAAAGACTCTAGATTCTTGGATTTTATATATACATATTGTATCAGAACAAACTTACGTTTTAATTCCATTTTCCACTCGCTTTTGGAAGTTTTCATGTTCCTTGGACATCCACTCCTCTTCCCAGCTTGAAGGTCTCATCACAGCAGGGCCAGGTCATCCCTACACTTGCCCAGGTGCTTGAATCTGTGTTCAGCAGACGTCCAAAGAAGACAAGAGGCATCTACCACTCTTTCTCAAACTGTCCCCTCCACCACTTCTCAGCTCTCTGGCCATCTCTCGGGCCTGCTCCTACCCTCCCATGGCACTTTAGAAGTGGAGTGGATCAAGTTACCTACTTCGGTGAGGTCAGAGAGTTCCTATTTGATCAGTGTTGGTTTATGAATGAGGATGAGCAGTGGCTATTCCTTTTAGCAACTGCTTCCACCGAAATTGGACACTTTGCTCACAAGCAGCGTGTCATTCGTTTTTCCCTTTGGGACGATCAGGACTGGGGAAGAGCCGAGCTGTCTCCTCTGCCGTTGCTGCTGCGTGGCATCGGGGGTGATTGGATGGACTCTGAGGCCCTTTCTGTGGATGACCAGTTCGATGATCTTGCAGCTTCGTCCCAGCTCTAGTGGGCTGCAGTTCTCTGGGCCTCATGGAGGGGAAGAACTGGTACTTGCATTTTTGTTGGTCCCCATGCTCTTGGCACAGGCTTGTTCTCAATGCGCCTGTTGTCTCCTGCCCTCACTCCCTTGATGATGTCGATGCAAGCAGAAGGAAATTAGCTTTGATGGTACTGTGCCCTCATGCTAGCTTAAAGACATTTTTTTGTTTTAACTAGGGTGCTGGTTTTACTTTCTTGGTGCCTGCTAGCCATGCCGTGGTGACAAATGTTCCTTTCTCTAAATGTCTCCACCTCCAACTATTTTCTTTTAAGTACTCTGATTCTCCTCTTGTTTCATTTAATTATGTTTCAGTTACTTTTCAGCCTCAGGAGCTTTCCCTTCAATCAATGTCTCATGAACACGCTCTGCCAACTTCGCAGATACTGCACTCAGGCTCATCATCAAGTCATGGGTAGAAGCACAGGACTTGAGATGCCAGAATACGTGAAATCAAACTGCCAAGATTCTTTATGCTTCATGAAAAAGCCCACTGTGTCTTCTTCCTCACACTCCTCTCCATGAGTTGGGACACAGATGTGCTAAAGGCCATTGCCAGTCAGTTGTTCAGCAAGGCTGGGAAGAGAGAGGACCATGGTGTGATGGCAGGAGCCAGGCGATGCTTTCACGCAGGGGCTGGCCTCGGCAGGGAAGCCTCAGGTGCTCATGGGTGCTCATGGGAGCTCACCGTGAGGATGACTAGGAGGTGTTGTGTTTAGGCTCGGAAGTGGCAGAGGAAAATCTAAGCAGGAGGCCCAGATGCGGCAGTCCTGAAGTCAGTGTCATGACTGGGCCACGGGGGCTTCGCAGGGAGCTAGCTAGAGAGGGAGCTAAGGGCTTCAGGATGCTGAACAACTCTTGACTTCCATGGGAGGGTCGGATGTGAGAGGCCCACAACATACACTTGTATTGGGAAGACACATGTGGGAGTGAGTGAAAGATGAATCTCGTATCACTCAATCTTTCACCAAATGCACAAAATACTCTTTTAGGTCCTGGAAATTCAACCTGGATAAGAAAAACAGTTACTTTCCCCAGTTTTGATCTCCAGAGAGGAGACCAACCTTCAACATGCAGTTTCCCCATTTACTTCACCTAACTACTGTTCAGATAAGTGCTTTTTAAAGGCCAGGACTTGGCCATGGTGAAACCAGGAGCCAGGATCTCCTTCTGGGTCTCCAATGTCCGTAACAAGAGAGCAGGTACTTGAGCCATCGCTGCTGCCTTCCCAGGCACATCAGCAGGAGGCTGGGTCAGAAGCAGAGCATCTGAGACTTGAACTGCAGCTCCGAAATGGGAATTCTGGCATTACAGGACAGAGCTCGACCCATGTTGTAGTTTTCTGTGGTGTGTGTGTGAGTGTGTGTGTGTGTAGAATGAGTGTGTATATTGTCACTTTCTCTGTGTGTGTGTATTTTGTGTGATGGTCATGTTTCACACTATTCCCTACATAGGAAATTTCCAAGCAAAGTTTTCAATATAAGAGACTTATCTTTCCTTTACCTTCGGTCTCTATATTCAGCTTTTCCTTATTATAACCAAATGTCTAAGACAGGTGATTGGTGAAGAAAAAATAAGTTCAAAAATGGGGGGAGGGTCCTCAGGTCTGGCCTCTGATGAGGGTGGCAGAGTGTGTGCAACAGAATCAGGAAGCACAGAAGATGGCTGCTTTGTAAGCAGTTGTTCTTTGGAAATTTCCTTCAGAGGGCAAGCTCCCCAGCAACCTAAAACCTCATCAGAGTCTACCTCATTGACACCGTATTGGGTTAAGTAGCATTCACTTCTGACTTTGGAGTTCAAATGTCTGTGTGACTTTGGGAACAAAATTCTAAGCCACAGCCGCCTCCTTCGTTTCTGGTCCACACTGTGTCAGGCTAGCATGCTCTCTTTACTTCCTATACTGGCTCTCTCCTGTGGCTGACACCCAGGAGCCCTACTCCCTGCCCACACTAACACTGTGCTAGGGGCTGGTCCACTTCCCACAGGTGACCTGCCTCATCTGACAGATGTAGCCATGTCATCTGATATGTAAACAAGGTGAACGGCTGGGGCAGAGTTGGGCATAGAGGAAGGGGAGCAGGAAAGAATTTGTAGTCTACAGGGAAGACAGACCTTAGCCACTGGCCTTGCTGCAATTAGGACATGCACGACAAGCCTGGGGTGCTGTGAGAGCACGTGTCGCACAGGGGTGGGCTACGCCTGGCATGTAGGAGGAAATCATCACCAAGAAAATAGCAGTGCAGGTGACTCATGAGGGATGAGTAAGAGCCTTTATATAATGCTGGGCACTTCTGATTCATGCATACAAGCTCCTCTTTTCTTCATTGACATATGATTCCAGGGTTCTGCTCCACTGGTTCCAGGCCTCCCAAGTTTCATGGCTACCTGGCCAACTCTCCCATAAGCACCTGGGCAAGGAGCCCCCAGAATAATCAAAGCTCTATGTTCCCATGTCCAGTGCCTAGATCTCTCTGATTGTGACTCACCATATTCCCCAGGGTGATGTGTGTGTGAGTGAGTGTGAGTGTGTGTGTGTGAGAGAGAGAGTGAGTGTGAATGTGTGTGTGAGTGTGTGTGTGTGTGAGAGAGAAAGAGTGAGTGTGAGTTTGTGCGTGTGAGAAGAGAAACTGGATTTGGGCACAATGTGGAAAAATGAAAGAAGACAGGTTGCTTATTTTCATACGTCTCTCTTCAGATGAGGAAACACTTCTCCAACCATTGCTCCATGTCCCTCAAGTCTCTTTTTGCCCACTGCCTGATCCTGTGCCAAATATTGAGAGAGAAACTGGCCAAAGGCATGGGAGGATCCTCAGACAATCCAGGACCACCCAAGGGCAGCCCAGGAAAGGTAACTGGGGCAGATGGCAACTGTGGAGAAGAGAGCAGTGTCAGGATGACAGGGAGGGCCAGCTATAAAATGTGGAAACATCCAGTGGAAATTGCATGTGGAATGCTGGATTTATATAAGTACTTCAGCATCTTGGGCTTGGCAAATGGACAATGCTCTGTAGCTCTACAGAAAACAAAATAACTAGTGTACTCATACGCTTTCTGTGGTGTTGGCTGTGACAGTACATGGCACACTCCTCCGAAGACCCCATTCTGTAACAATGGGCCTGGGGGATATGATACCTCAAAGGATCGCTTGTCAAACCTGTACTGTGCTGACAGTTGAAATCAATCATACCCTGGTAGCTATCAGTCCCTCCTGGAGGGCAGCACCTGGGAGATACCTAGATCTCCTGCAGATCTAGCAGACCCGACTTTTGCTGAAACCAGAGGAGCTCTGGCCCCCTCATGCAGTCAGAGGCCACCAGCCTCAGAACCTTCTACCTATAGCTTCCTTCTTCTGAATGTCCACACCATGTTATATGGGACCCTGACACCCACAGCTCATGAGAAGGGCTCCAGTCACTTGTCCTGTGTGACAGTGGGACCTCTGAAATGCAAGATTTAGATCCAGCCCCACCCTTGGCTTCTAACAGGCAAATTCAGGCAACCCCAAAAAGGAAGATCCTGGAAGTGCCTTTGAGTTTGGTGTTAGTTCTGAGCTAATTTAAGACTCCCAAGTGTATTCGGCATGAGCTCAAAAAGCTGGCTGTTCAGGTCCTGTTGGGGACTCACTCAGCTGTTCTCTTTCGTTTTGTTTTTCTAACCCATTTGGCACCTAAACTTCGTTCCCATTCATCACTTGGCCCCTTGGACCGATGGCCCAGTTCGGAATGTTTGTTTTGGCTCTGCTTTTGCATTCCTTCGGGGACCTGACTTTCAGCATTCACTTGTCTATTCATTGCAGCCTGAGCCTCTGCCCCACCTAGTCCTTAGTCTGTGTTGCAACTTTGCCAGCCTCACCTAACTCGAAAGGGCAATGGCCGAGATGATTCTAGAATTGACAAGCACCTTGAAGAGGAGGAGGAGGAAAGCCATCTGACTGAGCTGATTCTACTTCAAGTGAAAACTGCTAATGTGAAAACCAGCAGATACGTCATGGCAAGAAGCAACTTAAAAAATAAATAAATAAATGTAAGCTTTGTTTATGATTGTGGGAAAGAAAGATCTTGAGAGAAGGAAAGACAGAGAAAAAGATCTTGCATCTACCAGTTGATGCCCCAAATGCTACAATGGTGTTAGCTGAGCTGATCCAAAGCCAGGGGCTAGGAGATAGGAGCCAGGAGCTTCTTCTGGGCTTCCCAGGCAGGTGCAGGGTCCCAAGGCTTTGAGCCATCCTCTGCTGCTTTCTCAGGCCATAAGCAGGGAACTGGATGGGAAGTGGTGCAGCAGGGATACGAACCAGCATCCATATGGGATTCCGGTGCTTGGAGGTAGAGGATTAGCCACTAGAACCATCATACCTGGCCCAGGAGGCAACAGCCCAAGAACATTTTAAAATGGTTCTGAAAAGTCCTTAGTAGACCAGGGCTTACTCTCTGGTTATGGTTGGAAAAATGAACTCTTGAGTTGAGTAAGAGAATGTGGCACAGGAATGTAAACCTTTGAACCCAGCCTAGGCCCACAAGGCCATTAACATCTCTTATTGAAGATTGCATCCCCGCCACTGTCACAAATGACAAATGAACTTCACACCTAGAGATAATCTAGCCATCAGTCATGTCACAGCCTCCTGGGAGGCAAGGATCTCTCTGCCAATCAACTTCCATGTAGCTTGTGGAACTGCCCTGGAGTCTTCTCCTCTTTCACAATCCGAGTTTCTTCACAGTACTCTTCCTGGGCTGTCTGAATCTATTTCCCAAATTGTGAATTCCAGACCCCCAAATGCAACTCTTTTGCTTTCATGGTTTCCAAGTTTGAATTGTTTGACCCTAGGACCCACTTAATGCTCCAGGTTATATCTTAAATTTGGATTTCTGGATGGTAGAAGTCAGTGACTATAACACTACAACATGAACCACTTAATGTGCAGGTGTAAGAGGCTCGAAGCTGGTGTGAATCATCCCCTTGTGGGAGGTGGACTCTCCCCAAATTTACACAAGCATGGCTTAGGTTTTCCCTAAGGTTTTCTTTATCCACTTCGAAATCTTTGGATCCCTTTGGTTGGGACATTGGAGATCACAGGTATAGTATAGGACAATATAGGCAAATTGTTTCTTGTGTGATTTAGGCTTTTAATCATGAAACATGTATTCTCTCTTGCCGATATGGATTCATCCCTATTTCCATTAAGTTGCTGCAAAGGGTTGGTATGTGGCACCATATGTTTCTGATCTAGTTTGAACACTTCTAATCATTGCCTCGATGTTCTCTGCTTCACTTCACAGCAGAGTTCCATGCATTGGTGCTGTGAAGAAAAATTCAATTAGACTGAACTTGAAGAAGAGTTTTATTGAATTTTAATATGGAAAGTAATTGATGCCTTAAATTTTAGGAAATATCTACTGAGATGCTTATGCCTTCTTTATACCTTGTAACAAACTACAATAAGCAAAACCCACTGCTAGGCATGGTTAACACTCACTCAGTTAACCTCTACAACAGAGACTTTAAAATGGAATTAGACTTCTAGTGTCAGTTCACTAAGGGCCATGACCAGGTGATGTCTGGTCTGGTTGTGTCCATCAGCCACGTGCAGAGCCTTGATTTACAGATGCAGATGGGATTTTATATGGTGTTGGAGAATCTAAACATGTAAGAACATCTGTAATTTACTACCTTTCTGTACTTTCTAACCCACCAGACTTTTATGGAAAAAAACTACCCAATCCATTAACTTCCCCATCTAGAGGCCTTTGAGATTTTCTTGTCTGGAAGTTCCTGTAGTAACTGCCAAATCCAGGTCATTAACGGTGATGATGACCACAGATGTTTTAATAAGACTGATAAACAAGAGATTTGAGTAAACATTTAAGAATCTGTGTAACTCTTGTAACATAAATGGACATAGTGTTAAATGGAGAGCCAGCAAAAGGCAACAGGCCAGCTTTGGGGAGGACCCAAGATGAGAACACTCGGGTATCGCTGGACTCAAGGAAAGTCCGTGAGCTAATGGACCATTTCTGGTATCTTCTCAGTACTGTGGCTTAGTGATGGATGACAGGTTGTACATGAGGCTAGAGGCTTATGACAATATAAAGTTGACACTAATATTAATTTGCATATTTGATGCAATTGGATAGACTTAACCTTTGAGAATATGCTCATTCTAGGGGGGAGGTAGAATGTTTACTTTCCATCCTAAACTGATATCAGTTTTGTCACTATCTCAAAACAGATGATTTCTGAGAAACTCAGCTATTGACCAAGCCAAAGGCAGGAAATACGTCTGTTGACAGTCAAAATAAAAAAGCATATTTTTAGCCATGGACAAATAATGGGAAAAATAACATCATCAAAACTAAATCCTTTCAAATCTTTATGGATTCCTTTTTTCATCTGAACCACTGACAATGGTTAGTCACATGGCAGAACCCTTTATGTTTTGTGTTTTGAGCAGCACAGACTGAGAGGAGCCAAAAACTGAGAAATTTAGAATTCCTCTGAAAGGACCCTCATTTTTCCTAATTAAAGTCAGGCTTGTCTGATTCATGGAGGGGACTGACTGAGAGCACACTGAGATGAAATGCAATTTATGGCTCTTCCTGACAGGAATAAGAGTATCACATCAAAAGCCTTAGAGAACTTTTGAAAACATTTAATGAAGACAAATCAGTTGTAACTCATTAATTATTTGTACACAAAGGCTACTACTGGGTTTGTTTCTCATGTTCCTTCAAAGGGGAAAAAAGTGCATTTGTGTTAGTATTCAAGTAGACTAAACATGTCCCTTCTTTGATTATCACTGGCTGTGTGGTCTCTCTGGAATGGTACCAAATCCCAGATTCACAGAGTCCAAGTCAAGCTAGGTTGACTTGGCTAAGTCTGGGCCCAATGAGGTGGCTTGGTGACTGGATCTTCATGCTGCAACCACTAGCATCCCATATGGGTGCCGGTTCATGTTCCAGATGCTCCAATTACCATCCAGTTCCCTGCTTGTGGCCTGCGAAAGCAGTGGAAGATAGTCCAAGGCCTTGGGGTCCTGTACCCACATGGGAGATCCAAAATAAGCTCCTGGCTCCTGGCTTCGGATCAGCTCAGCACTGGCCATTGCGGCCACTTGAGGAGTGGACCAGCAGATGGAAGGTTTCTGTCTCTCCTTCTCTCCGTAAATCTGATCTGCTTTTCCAACAAAAATAAATAATTTTTAAAAAGAGAGATGTATCAGTCATTAGCATCTGGGGGGATATGTTTTTTAAACATTCTTACAGAATTTATAAATGAATGCATGATGAAATGATTGTATGTTTCTTTTGTGGCCACCAGAGGTCTGCTCATCCCTACGAATGCTTGTAGCTACACAAGCAGGATTGCACACCAACAATGGGGGCATCCCCACTGGTAAGAAATGGGGGCTCCCCACCCCTAGCTATAATGACCAAGTCAGAAGCCGGTTGTGAAATGCCTGGGTGATCCAGATGTGCATGACATTAGATAACACACCCAATCAGACAGACCGATCAAAGCAGATGAATGGGCTCCTAAATGAAAACTTACATGGACACAGAACTGCAAAAATAGCAAGACAAAAGCAAGCGGGGATGCTTCTTAGTATCTTTTAAATCCTTACAAACTCAGGAGATGAATGAAGAGTGGATGGTGGCTGATGAGCCTTTGCTGCAGGAGTGGCTCCTGACGAAGCCTGGTCCAGGTTCTTATCTCCATGTGAGAAGGAATTGCAGGTAGAGATAAAAAGGTCAGTGGAGATGCAAGAATTATTTATATACAAAGCAAGAGTACACACTCAAGGAGTGTGGACATACTCAGAAGAGGGAGCTGCACTCAAGGAGACAGAGCGGTGCTTTTGCTGGATCTAGAGGCCTGGGGGAATGGTGTCTGGGGAAGGGCTTGACTATTCAAAAGGGTTAGATTTGGGGTCACGGCGTGAGTATCGACCCTTTCCTTGACTTTTTTTTTTAGGTGCATAATGGGAATGAGAGTGCTGATCATGGCCACTTTACTATAATGATGTGAAGATTATCACAGAGCCATAGCCTGCAGTCACACTGGATGTCTAGGTGGAACTGGTTTTAGGTTGTGTCATTCTGGGACTTGGGGAAGTTTTTGTCTTCCTTTGCAGGGAAGGCAGGAAAAGGGAGTCTGGACAGTGCACAGCAAGGGAAGCTTCAGCAATGTGGCTGCTGCCTAGGCTGCCTAGGATGTGCAAACTTGTTCCTGTGACTTCTTACGCAGATGAGTCAGGGTGTCATCCCTGCCCCATCAGCGAATAAAATTCCCTTTCCTTTTCATCTAGACTCTATTCTAGAAGCCAGAAGTTAACAATCAGTTGTTGGCATTGGCTGGAATCCCTGTGTAATCATAATTTTCACATGAAACTGTTGAAATCTAGAAACAAATTTGACAATTACGTTGTGTATAAAAGGGCTATAAAAGGAACAAGAGTAAGAATCGTGTTGGAGAAGCAGGAGCAGTTTTTACTGCTACCCAGATAACGGAAGCTGAGGAAAATTCCCTGCCAAATCAAGGAGCCACTTGGCTTGACCAGAAGTCCTTTAGATGTTTTCCATGAGCCCACTGGAGTTCACGTAAGTGCAGTAAATTTATTAATCACTGTGCATACAGTTCTTGTTCCACTAATAGGTAATCTTGGGCTAGTTGACTACGCGTGACCACTTTTAGCTAAGGAAGCTAAAAAATCTAGCAGTTGCTCTATGGCCTGACCAGCAGTTTGGGTTAAGTCACCCAAGGCAGCAGACAGGCTCTAGTCCTGGCAGCTCCACTTCCCATCCAGCTCCCTGCTTGTGGCCTGGGAAAGCAACAGAGGATGGCTCAAAGCCTTGGGACCCTGCACCTTTGTAGATAGAAGCTCCTGGCTCCCAGCGTAAGACAGGCTCAGTTACAGCTATTGTAGCTGTCTGGGAAGTGAACCAGGGGTTGGAAGCTCTCTGTCTCTTTCTTTCCTTCTCTCTATAAATCTATTTTTCAAATAAAAACAATGTTTTTTTTTTTAAAGAGAGAATTCAGAGGTTATTTTCCAGTAGAAATGTGAGTATTACATGCTTTGATAGAATCCTGGTCTATAACTACTGTAATAATTATACTACTTAATAGATGCATGAAGCAAAAGCAAGAAAAGAAAAAGCTATGAGCATGTCAGGAGTTTTACAATACTGAAATCTGTAGGTCTTTTAGGACCCTGGGTCATTGATTGCTGAGGACTAATTGTGATATGTAAGAGAAAACTAAAGTCACAGTCCGTGTAAGGTCTTTACTGTGTCCTTCAGTGATGGAGAGAGCCCTCTGGGTGTGCTACAGTCCTTAATTAAGGAGACATTTCCAATTTCATAGACTTGTAGTCCATGGCAATTAAAGCATAATATGAGTATCTGCTTTATAAAAGTCATTGAATCACGCTTAAGACTTTCTTCTTTTTAATGCCTTTTCCTGGATTTTTAGATTTTAGACTTCTGTGTAATATTTTCATTTTATATCGTATCCCACATCAAGAAATGGAAGAGAGGGGGTTGATAAGTCTTTAAACACAAAGACTTCATTCTGAATTTTCTTACTGTTTGTTCTCAGTGTTGTAATTTTCTGTCTCTTTCTGTCTGAAACTACCATGGAGTCTTTATTTTGTCAAGGTAATTGTGCTATCACTGTAGAAAACTATAATTATCTGTGTTTGGCCCTGTCTGAACTTCAAGGCAATATTTATTCCATTTTCTTCACTTTCCTGATGCATGGGTTATGATATATTTGTCTTTGGATGGATTTATTTGGAAAAACTCTACTGATCTTTACTGAAGCTGTGTTCTGTCATTCTGCCGATTCATTTGCACTTTCTCAATCTTGACACACCATTTAAAATTAATATTTAAACAGGATACTAAAAAAAGAATGTTTAGGAATTCAATTGTCTCAGATCAAATGAAGTAATTACTGTGGGTCAGTTTTGGTTCCATAGTTAACACATTGAACGCATGCCAGGACAACACACTGCTACCTCCGTTTCTGCCCTGGTGTGCCCAACTCCCTCACCTCTGGCACTTTTGGCAGATCAAAAAGTGGAAAAAATGGAGGAGAACAACTCCGTTTCTCTTGTTCCAATGTTGTAACTCGTTGAGGACAATGTGCTCTGTGTCCCAGAAGAGGTTAAGACTCTATTTCTCTTTTCTCTCTCTCTCTCTCTCTCTCTCTCTCTCTCCTTCTCTTTCCCCTTCCCTCCCTTCCTCCTTCCCATCTCCTATCTACCTTTCCTTTCTGTAGGAATATCCAACAGCCCAAGTGTGCTAGATGCCAATCCTTACCAATAGGTCTAGGGGGACTCCATGCAGAAAGCAGACCCATAGACTTCTTGACAACAAAGAAAGAAAAAAATCTGCTTTGCTGAGAGTGATAGCAGCTCGATCACTCGTAAATACCACAGACTCAGAGAATTATGTGATCAGCCATGACAAGCTGAAGAACACATGTGGGTCCTCCTCCTGTTCCATGTAAACGTCCTGTACTCTTTGCATCCCAGAGTGGAGGTACAGATAGAATTTTGTGCAGGTCCCCTGAGAATGAAATCTCCAACCACAAATGCTTTAAGCAAAAGAAGTGGCTGCACTTTTCTTTTACACCTGAGTTCAGGTTTGTCATTGCATGATCTCCACAGATAAAGGTCGTAGGATAGCAACATATATTGCTAGGCTGACCACACACATCCCAGCCCCCCTTGTGAGAGGGGAGGCGTAAAGTCCCTGAGGAAAGTTTGCTTGTGAATCACACCAACTCTACCCAGCCTTAAGCAAAATGTACGTGAAAATCTACATAAAGCATAAGGTGTTGGAAGTCACTATTATTTTTAAAGAAAACACGTGCCTGGTATTGTTAAGCAGTTCTTAGGTGTCACAAAGATGAAGAAATGCTTTAGGGATTTGCGCAAGTGAATTCCAAAGCTGAATTTTCTATCATAGTACCCTTTAAAGATAATTCAGGAGTCAACTGGAATACCCTCTGATTCTCAAATGTGACAAGCACCCTGTACTGTCTTCTTTTGTTCATTTGCTTTAATCTATGAAATTGTCATTTTACTGTAAAACAATTGCACAGGAAAACAATTCCATACAATTTATTAACATATATGTGAGGATTTCTTGTTGCTAGCCAGACATATAATGAATGTCCATGTATTTTAGACCCCCACCTTTGAGCGGCAGTTGTCTGGAGGACACCACACTGGGTGTGTGTGTGTGTGTGTGTGTGTGTGTGTGTGTGTGGCAACGGACCCGGAATGCAATGGCTCAGCTGCTCCACCTACTCCTTCAAGGAGATGGTATTGTTTAGGTGTGGAGCGCTTCCTTGTTTCCGGTCACCTACTATTCATCAGGACTAGCTAATTGACAGGATGTACACTGAATCATGAGTAATACTCCTTTCCCCATAGCACCTAATCTTTTATTTGGTTGCTGTTGCCATATCATCAGCATTTCTTACCAGGGCCAGAGGCCTGCTTAACGGAAGAGTTGACACATGGGTGAGGCAATGCAACAAAAGCTAGTACTTTTACTCTATTGGTGGAAAACTTAGGGCTTTGGAGGATCAAAGAAAGCAAAATTTTAAAAAAGGAAAAAAGTAGAAATCGCTTTTGAAGGCTTAGTTTCACCGTCATATATTAAAATGCCTGGTGTGGTAGCCTAGCAGCTAAAACCCTTGCCTTGCATGCACCAGGATCCCATATGGACACTGGTTCTAATTCCGCCAGCCCTGCTTCCCATCCAGCTCCCTGCTTGTGGCCTGGGAAAGCAGTCGAGGACGGCCCAAAGCCTTGGGACCCTGCACCCATGTGGGAGACCTGAAAGAGGCTCCTGGCTCCTGGCTTCGAATCAACTCAGCTCCAGTTGTTGCGGCCAGTTGGAGAGTGAATGAAAGGAAGATCTTCCTCTCTATCTCTCCTCCTCTCTGTATATATAACTTTCAAGAAAAAATAAATCTTTAAAAAATGTAATGTTGTATAAGCAGTGCATATGCACACCCTTTGTGATGCACTGTTAACAAAAGGGTGGTGTGCAATTTTTGTACTCTTCCTCTCCTCAAGCACTGGATGTGCACTGGGGCATGATGAACATGGCCATAATTAATTCTAAAAAAAAAAGTAAAGTAACTATGTCATCCCTGTCATTGAAATGTGATCACATATGCCAGTGTTTGCATTTGTCTTGCAAAATCAAAAGTCAAATATTAGAAATACATTTCCTCTCCTTTGCAAACAGACCAAGTGACCTTGCTCACTTGGTGCCAGATCACGGGAAGCCCAGCCAGTGGAGTCACGTCTGGTCAGGCTGCACGCTGTTGCTACAACCTCCTCTGCTTTTGTGCTCTGTTCCCTCCAGTCCCTTGTTGATTTTCAGGCCTGTTTCTCCAGTGTTGAACTTCATAGTGTTATGTTTTGGAATTTTGAAGTTTCATGGAGAGAAAGATTGAGAGAGAGAGAGAGAGACAGAGAGAGAGACTGAGAGAGAGAGAGACTGAAAGAGAGAGACAACTTTTATCTTTTTTGATGTCTCCTCCTTCCCTATTTTTCTTCCCTTGTTATGTCTTTAAACTATTAAAATGATTTGACTAAACTCATGAGACAAGTATACACTGTGTGTCATTAACACAAAAACATGTAACCGTCAGCTTTTTGCTGGAGAAATGTGACCTGAATTTTTCTCCTCTGCCCTGCAAGTTTTTATTGCAATTAGAGTTACAGCAAGGACATTAGAATTCGCCTTTGAAAACCAAAGATTGAACCCCAGTGAGACTATAACTAGGCTTGAAAAGTCGTTTCACCTCCAGAGGATGCCTTTCACATTGACCCATTCAAATATGCATGTGTATATTGCATGAAGATGTATGTAAACAAGCATACTTTATGTGTTTACAGAGTTAGTGTTAGTATAATCTTCATTTGCGTTTCTTGACTATTCAATGAGAACTAGTAAAATTACCCTTTGTAAAAAAAAATTTTTTTAATTTATTTGGGGGGGAGAGAGAGAGAGAGAGAAAGAGAGAGAGAGAGAAAGTGATCCACTAGTTCACTCCCCAAGTGGCTGCAACAGCTGGAGCTGGGCTTGTCCAAACCCAAGGGTCAGGGTCTTCGTTAGGATCTTCCATGTGGATACAGGGTCCCTAGCACTTGGGCCATCCTCCATGGCTCTCTCAGACCATTAGCAGAGACCTGGGTCAAAAGTGGAACTGCCAGGACTCAAACCAGGATTCATCAGCACTACAGGTTAATGCTTAACTTGCTGTGTCATAGTACCCTCCTACCCCTTCGTACCCAGCAAGAGTTATCTGGTCTCAGATTTTATGCAACTGCAGGTAATTTTTTGAGAACACATAGTATTACTTCTCATTTGCTTTTCAAATAAACAATCTGCATTAGGAAAAAGAGATGCAGTATATGCACAAACAGGTGTTCTCTTGGAGGGGATGTCAAATAACTGCTAGCACTCTTTTGTGTAAAGAGATCATATTTAAATCCCTTGAGTGGCTGTTCAGCTAAAGTGTAGAGTCCCTTAATCTCATATTTGATGCTAAATCAAATAGGCCCTTAGGGTAGAATTAATAACAAGACACACACTATAAAATTCCTATTTTGTTAGAGTCGAGTGCTATTTGTTGTATTAGATATAACCATACTGATTAAGAGTTAGTTGAGGACACCATCCACACACATCCCTTCTAAAATAAAATGACCTAGGGATACAGACAGACTAAAGAGATTAAATGCTTTTATTATTTGCCTTTTAGAGTACTGCCCTTTCAGTCAACCAAAATGTCATTCAAATGAATAGAAAAGGTCAGGCCTCCGGAATCACAATGGATCAAGATGGGGGGGAAAAATGCATTGAGCAGCCAATCTCAACCTAAATGCCATGAAATCTATTTTTATGTCCTGGAGTCAGATTTGGCCACAGAAACACTCTCATGTCCAAATAATAGGAAAAGAAAATGATTCACTGAAACTTTAGAATTTTAAGCAGAAACCCTAAGATATACATGTATTTTTAACCACTAACTTTCCTTGGGTTGAGATTATGATAACCTAAGAATATGTTCATTCTTCACAGAAAAATGCTAGTGATCCTATTTTCCTGTTAAAACGCAGGCTATGCCTGGACTTTAGGTTACATCAATGCGGAAGCCATTCATACATCGCCCCATAAAAACAGCCTTTTATTCAATCACAGGTGACAGAACCGTACCATCACTGTGTTTATTGGTCTAACCCTAGATTTTGTTGTCAGGGATTTTTGGGGGGTTTGTTCTTGTGTTTCTTTGTGAATAAGATGATCTCTCTTTTGCCTTTTTCTTCTGTTTGGACATCGTTCTACCCAATGTGTTAGTGATTACGAGCTCCTGCCATTGACTTCAGATGCAGAGTCAACTTTGAATTAGAACTGCGGCGCCATCAGAATGCCCTGCTAACCTGAGAGTGCACCTGTGTGTACCACATGCCGTGCTCCTACCCTACTCCCAAATGAACAGCATAATTCTTCAGAGTGTATGTGTGGTTTATACTTTGACATAGAACAGCAGATAAATGGTAAGCAAAGAGAATCCATCCCCAAATCTCTAACTTAAATAATTCATTGTGAGAGTCACAGTGTGTGCAGGTGGGTAGTTCACATCCACTGCGTGGATCCACAGGTTCCTTCCCACTCCTTGCCTCAGTCTCCCCATTCGTGAGTTGGATAATAATTTTCAACTCAGTTTCCATGAGGCTTAAATGAATTAAATGCTTTATGCCTAGGAAAGTGCCTAGTTAGTGACTGTTCTATAAATTTAGTTCTTATTCATACATCTCCAGCTTTTTCTAGCTCGTGTTGTCATATCCTGTATTTCATGAGATAAGTCATTGATTTCCACAGGTGACCTAAGTTGTTTTTCTCTCTCTCTCTTTTTTTATTTTTGTCTCCCAACTTCCTGTATGAGTATTTTCCCCTGAAACGTCCTTCCTGCTTTTGTTTAACACTCTGGTTGGGATGCCTGATGTGGCTGGTCCTGTTGTTCCATTACTCTTTCATCTCATTCAATTTTCCCTCCTCATCCGAGGCAATGGGAGTGGGGGGAGAGGGCAGTGAAGGTAGCTGGACGTTAGGGGCCAAGGTAAGAGCAGGCAAGGGTGAGTCAGGACCGATGGCCAGGGAAATAATGAGGAATTAGCTGGAGGAGGAGAGGAGACAGATTGAGAAGTGTTAGCAAGGCTCCCTTCAGTTTCCTTCAGTTTGCAGACCCTCGCAGAGGAGTGTTGGAAGATGCCACGCCCAGTCCAGCACCTGACCTGCCCTGTAATCACAGCCTTGCCGGAAATGTCTAGGACCACAAGGAATCTAAATTCAGATTCCTTTTCATTTTCCTTCTTTTCCTTTTTAAAATTTATTTTGGAATGCTTACATATCCATGATGAAATATCTTGGATGATAGTTCATAATCCAAACATGAAATTCATTTGACTTGTACACATCTTATACACATAGCCTGCAGGAAATGTTATGTGCTGTTTATGAGTGTGTGTGTGTGCACGCGCATGCTCATGTTTTAACTGTGTGGAATGGCTTCATAGAAATATTCAAAAGTTCCAGATCATGGACGGCTTCTCCAATCCCAGGCTTCTGCCCTTCTCCCTAGACTGAACACCCTTCCCTTGTCGGGAAGACCACACTTACCTTTCAAACTAAAATGCAGACTCAGCTGGCCTCTGAGTACTCTCTCTCCCCACCCCCTGTCTCCCGGGCATATTCCCCTTCTTTACCTCCACTGGTCCCCTTTTGGCATCAGCACACCACTTGCCCTGTGTGATGATGCCGGAGTATTTCTCTAATGCCACTGTGAGCCTCTCGCATCTTCATGCTTCTTCAGCATTGGGTGATTGCTGGGAGGTTATTTGTTACACTGAAGGTGAGAAGAGGGAGCATAAAAAGATATCTTGACTGACAGGAAGGGAACTGTCAGTGTAACAACAGGAAGGGACTGGGCTTCCTCGAGGGTTGGCATAGTAAGATAGCACTATTGTAAGAAGTGAGAGCCGGAGAGGACAACTGAAAGGACAAACTCGATGTCTTCCTTCTCCTGAAGCCATGTCTGCTGGGGCTCTTCCAACCAGGCCGTGACTGACCGCACTAGGGGCATGTCAATTGCTTTCCACTTACTGCTTTGTGACTATGCCATTGGCTTCTCCCAGGAGCATGAGGGATGCTGAGAGCAGAGCCTGGTCCAGGCATAGCATGCACAGCCTGTGAGCATCAAAGGCTAGCTGGCCTGCCCACCTGCTGGAGCCTTTTAGGCTGCCTCTTGGGACTAGCCCTCATGCTCTCACTGCTCACAGCCATGGCATTCAGATTGCTGCACAACCCAGGACATCAAGTCTGTGCTCCAATTTTGGCTTCTATTTAGTAACACCCTCGTCTGTGGCCTCAGACCCATGGGATGCCTTCTCAGGAAGGTCTGTGACACACCTGTGGTGGCATTGTCCCTTGGGATCCACAGGGAATTGGTTCCAGAACCCCTGTGGGCATTAGTATATGCTGATGCTCAAGTCTGTTGTATAAAATGGCACACAGTGCATAGCACCTGCACACCTCCGCTGTATACTTTTTAAAAAGTTTGACTTATTTTTTGTTTGAGAGGCAAAATTACAGAGAGAAGGAGAGACACAGAGATCTTCCATCTGTTAGTTCACTCCCCAAATGGGAAGCCAAGAGCTTCTTCTGGGCCTCCCACATGGGTGCATAGGCCCCAAGGACTTGGACCATCCTCTGTTGTTTTTCCAGGCACATCAGCAAGGAGCTGGGTTGGAAGTAGAGCAGGTGGAACTTGACCCAGTGCTAATATGGGATGCCAGCTCCACAAGCAAAGGGTTAATCTACTACTTCATGACATTGACCCCATCCCCCGTAAACTTTCCTATCCAGATGACTTCTACTATCAAATTGTGTGTAGCCTCCCGTACTTTGGGAGGCTACCGATGATGGTTCCAATAATTACGATCCTGCTATCTCTTTGCGAGACATGAATTGAGTTCTAAGTTCTTGGCTTCAGCCTGACCCAACTCTGGCTGTTGTGAACGTTTATGAGGGAGTGAACCAGCAGGAAGAAACTCCGTGTCTATCTCTGCTTCTTCAGACTTCAAATAAATTTAAACATGTATGGTAAGTTCTCATAAAGCATCTCAGTATCACTAGTTGAGGAAGTCTCAGCCTCTGGGAGAATGGCTTAGCCGAACAGGAAGGCACTTAGGAGATATTTCAGACCGCGATGGAGTCCTGCTCAGTCACCCCGATCGTGGCTGCAGGGGAGCTTCGTCATTCGCCTATTAGAGTCACTTGATTCTTAAGTTGAAAGAGTGGCTGCATCCAGTTCATCTTGCAGACTGCATGACGGGACCCTCAGAGCTTTTATCCATTACAAGAAAGGCCACCTGAGATGCCACCCCAGCGCCAGCAAAAAAGAAGGGCAGTCAGTGCCCTTGCTATTTTTGGGGCAGGTCAGGAAATCCCTCCTTTTGGTTCCTTCTCCTCAGCTGGGCTTAGCTAAGCTTTTTTTTTTTTTTTTTTTAAGATTTATTATTATTGAAAAGCCGGATACACAGAGAGGAGGAGAGACAGAGAGGAAGATCTTCCATCCGATGTTTCACTCCCCAAGTGAGCCACAATGGGCTAGTGTGCGCCAATCCGATGCCGGGAACCAGGAACCTCCTCCAGGTCTCCCACGCGGGTGCAGGGTCCCAAAGCTTTGGGCCGTCCTCGACTGCTTTCCCAGGCCACAAGCAGGGAGCTGGACGGGAAGCAGGGCTGCCGGGATTAGAACCGGCGCCCATATGGGATCCCGGGGCATTCAAGGCGAGGACTTTAGCCACTAGGCCATGCCGCTGGGCCCTAGCTAAGGTTTGTAAAGACCCCTCACTCCTCTGCCCTTTATAGCCTGGGGTAAACCAGTTGTCTCTGGAGGCAAACCTCTCCATAGCTGCCACCTCTTCCCAACCAGGCCTCCAAAGCACAGTGAGTTAACACTTGCCAGACAAAGCACATTCTGAATTCCAAACTCAGTGTTAAGGTAAGATTAACCTGGGATTGTATTCACCATAAAATACTCAAACATCTGTGCAACACAGAAATTTTCACTGATGAAAAGATAGAAGCGGGATTCTTCTTTTTTTTTTTTTTTTTTTTAAAGGAATAGCAATAGGAGAGCCATTAAATGGAATAGACATTAGAAATTATCTCCTAATGCAGCCCCTGGGTGGATTTTTCCAGAAAATATTACAGCTGGATCAATTACTCTTTCAAAGCATAGTTTTAGGTGATTACAAATGGCGAAATGGTACCTCAGAGACACAAAAATAAAAAGCTGTTGTTTTAATCAGGCTGTAAGGGGCTCCAAGTTATTCCTACGCTTGGGTCGAAATCCAACTCGTGATCTGCAAATTAGTTGTGGATGCTGCTGACAATGTCTTCCCATTCTCGTCACCACCGGGCTCAGCACCACCTGGAGTCAGTGTCTTCGGGGTTCAGCCCAGCACACCCTCCTCCTCTGTACGAGATGGCCTTCAATCCCAGAGAGATGAGGCAGAGAGCAGAGGATTCCAGCAGAGCATGGCTAACAACGAGAACACATTCGAGGCTCCTTTCTGTCCCCACTGTCCCAATAGAGGAAGCAAGATCTGAGTGAAAAGAACAATTTAAAGAAGTAAAGGCTACTAAGATAAAATCTTTGTGAGAAAGGTAAATGCTTACGGAATCCCAGGCAAAGCAGTTTGGGTTGTAAGACAAGAGATTTTAAGATTTCACCTCCATGAGTCCTTTGTTAACAGAATCACCAGAAATGCGTCTCTCAGGACTGGTCCTGTGGCACAGAATGTGGAACCACCTCCTGCAGTTCTGGCATCCCCTATAAGCACCTGTCCCAGTTGTTCTACTTCAGATCCAGCTTTCTGCTTATGGCCTGGGGAGTAATGAGGATGGTCCAAGGCCTTGGGCCCCCTGCACACATCTGGGAGAAAAAGAAGAAGCCCCTGGCTCTTGGCTTCGGATTGACTCAGGTCTTTCCTTGACAACCATTTACGGATTGAACCAGCAGATGGAAGATTACTCTGAGTGATCGGCCTTTCAAATAAAAACAAATATATTTTTTTAAAGACACATTCTATCATCAAATTCTAGAAACACTGAAATGAATGTAACCTGGAAGAAGGCACATGAGTGACTTCGTGGGAATGGGTCAGGTGAGGCAGGAGGGAAGGATCAGAGAGGGCTGCGGAAAACCTTTGCAGGTGAAGTGTTTGTTCATCACCTCGTCTGTGACTGTGGTTCCCTGTACCATGTACCATTTTAGCCCGCCATAGCCTGCACATACCGAAGAGGTCTCTTGGGATTACGATGGAGCTGAAAATTTTCTATTTCCTGATGATACTGTCACTATCTTACTTCCTAGCTAAGTCCCTTCCTCTTGTGTGTGCTGACATTGGTGTAAACACACCCACCATGCTGCAGACCTGGCAAGGTACAGTAGATGCAAGTACGCATGGTGGTACATGGGGCTTGGCAACGATCCCAAAAGACCATGGTACCGTCTATGCATTTACTAGGCTATACTTTTTATCCTCACATTGCATTACTTTTACTTACATAAAACAAAGCTCTTATGATGTACCAGGTGTTGCAGACAGCAGCATCCCACATCTTGTGCTGCTTACATCTCTTCATTGCATCAAGAGACCCCGCTGAATGATCTGCAGGCTTTTGTAAGTACTCTCCATGATATTTATGCAATAATGAAATGACCTAATAACACAGCTCTCAGCACTTCATCCTGCCATGCAGCAATTCATAACTATACGGATGTCTAAAATCTTCAGGTTTATTTATCAAGCTTATTTATACTTTGAACATATGCAATTAATTGTATTGATCAATCACACCTCAAACTAGCATTAGAAGTAAAGTATTCTGGCTATGACCTTGTGGCGCAGTGAGTGAGGCCACTGCTTGTGACACGGGCATCCTACTTCAGTGTGCTGCTTTGAGACCTAGCTGCTCCATTCTCACTCAGTTTTCTGCCGATGCTCCTAGGAAGGCTGTAAACAACGGCCCAAGTCCTTGGGCACCTGCCACTCACATGGGAGGTCAGGATGGAGTTCCTGGCTTCTGATTCTGGCCAGGCCATTGGGGCCATTTGAAGAGTGAAGCAGAGGGTGCAAAATCTCGCTGTGTTTCTCTGTGCTACTCCATCTTTGCTTCACTCAGGCTTTCAAATAAATGCAATCAAACTTTTAAAAATATTTTAAAATGTAAAAAAAATACAATAAAACATCCTTCCAATTTTTCCCCAAGTGAAAAAATCCCCACCCATCCTTCATTCACCTCTGGCGTTCCCTCTGTGATCTCCTGTCTCTCTCCAAAGAAGACAAAGCTGGCTTCTCTCCTGCTCCATGCTCCACATGTGCCCTCTGAACTTCCTCTGTTACAGTTCATATCCACGTGGCTCTAACAGGTTCTTTGACAACCTTTATTTATGCTGGGAACCATTTCTACTTTTTTATTCCAGTCAACATTCAAATGTATAGAAGTTTTTCTGATCTAAAAAAATTAGGTAAATAACAACCTACAATTTATCTGTCCAGCATCTTGAGCTGTTTAGTGAAAAGATGCCCTAGAAACTTCATACACAGACCATAAGGAAATGCATAAGGCTGTTGTTTACATTTGTAAAGACTAGCAATTCACAAGTCAAGACACAAGTTCACAAGGCCTGGCAGAGGCAGACTGAACCTCCAAGCAGGTAAGCAGAATGGTAAAAGGAAACTTTTGTAAACTGGTCTCTCCACCAGTCACCTGCAAATACTGAGTAGAAATGGTGGTTAAGAAACACCTCAGAGCCACCATGGATATTTGGGGAAAAAAAGCAGTGGATGGAAGATCTCTTTCTCTGTCTCTCTCCTGCTCTCTCTCTCTGAAACTCTTTCAAGTAAAATAAATTTTTTTAAATCAAATTTTGTGTTGGAAATATGGTGCAGCAGGTTGGGCTGCCACTTGTGACAGCAGCATCCCGTTTGGGAGCATGGATTCAAGCTCCAGCTACACCGCTTTGCTGCTAATATGCCTGGGAAAGCAGCGCAAAAGTTGTCCCAAGTGCTTGGGTCCCTGCCATGTCTGTAGGAGACCCTCGCCCAGCTCTGGCTGTTGTAGGCCTTTGAAGATGGAAGATCTCTCTGCTTCTGTATCTCCTCTCCCTCCACTCCTGTCACTTTGTCTTCCAAATAAATAAATAGTTTTAGTCCATTTTAACTTCCCTTAAGATCCTAGAGTTTCACCAAGAGCTGGACGTTACCAACTTAGAAGCTTAAGACGAGCTTTGATCTGGGTGTGATACTCAGCTGCCTCTTCATCCTTTCAGAGATCTTTGGGTCTGGCCTGGAGTCCTGGAAGCTGCTGTTAGGTTGTCTTAGAATTGTTAGCCATGTTTGAATTGTGGGAGCCTGGGAAAGGCACAGCAACCACGCATCTCCCCATTGCAGCTAGAAGCCAGCGGCTCCTGGCTCCGGCTGCACGGAATGTTGTCATCCTCTGCCAAAACAAACACTTGCCTGTGTGGGAGACCACTGGGCAGCACACAGCTTTTGATGCACATGTCACTCCTCCAGAGAGCCTTTGTTAGGAGAGAGGAGAGGGAGGGAAGAGGCCTGTGTGCCAAGAAGTTGTGCTATCTCGTAGTCTTACTTCCTGCAATGTGAGCACCAGGAGACGGCAGTCGCCATCGCCCAGGCACTTCATAAGGCAGTTGGAAATGAGATTCTTTCTGGTGGATTCCACAGTGAGTCTGATGAAATAATACTCTTCGGGTTTCACTCGTGGTGACACGTTCCTACCACAAAGGGGATGGGAGTCGGCTGGGGGCTGAGCTCCAACACTGGTAATTGTCACAAATGTGGGATAGAGCCACGAGGTTTGTATGTCCTTTAATTCAACAAGCCTGAGACATTCTTCTAGAAAACTGAATCTTTACTGTGATAAAAAATATATATACATATTGCGGGAACAGCTCAAAAAGAAGGCACTTTGGAGTCATGTCCAGGAAACTCAAGTGTGGCTTTGAAAGTAGATTCAAACTTGGGGAGACACGGAGGGTATGCACATTCATAGATGGATTTTTTTCCCTCAAGGGATTGTAAGTCTTCCTTTAAAATCATCGGTGGGAGAAAGCATTTGGCATAGCCATGAACTTGCAGCTTGGGATGCCGACATTCCATGCTGGAGTCCCTGGGTTGCAGTTCCGGCTCCACTTCTATTTTCAGCTTCCTGCTAAAGCACACTCCAGGAGGCAGAAGTGACGGCCCAGGCACTTGGGTGGCTGCCATCCAGATAGGAGATTTTGCTTGAATCGCTCCATTTCTGGATGCTGCAGGCCATCAGTGGAGGAAAGCTCCTCACCTTTCTCTCTCTCTCTCTCTCTCTCTCTCTCTCTCTCTCACACACACACACACACACACACACAGAGTTGCTGACCATGTTCACACGATCTGCATCTGTCCGGCTTGCCTCTCAGCCTGACTCCTGCTATCCTGAGCCCTGTGTCACAGGTTCAGTGATGGTGATATCTGACCACACTGGTGTCTTCTTTTTTTTTTTTAAGATTTATTCATTTTATTACAGCCAGATATACACAGAGGAGGAGAGACAGAGAGGAAGATCTTCCGTCCGCTGATTCACTCCCCAAGTGAGCCGCAAGGCCGGTGCGTGCAGATCCAAAGCCGGGAACCTGGAACCTCTTCCGGGTCTCCCACGCGGGTGCAGGGTCCTAATGCATTGGGCCGTCCTCGACTGCTTTCCCAGGCCACAAGCAGGGAGCTGGATGGGAAGTGGAGCTGCCAGGATTAGAACTGGCGCCCATATGGGATCCCGGGGCTTTCAAGGCGGGGACTTTAGCTGCTAGGCCATGCCGCTGGTCCCCACACTGGTGTCTTCTTAAAACCGATCATCAGATGTAAGGAGAAAAATCTCACAACACAGATTGAAACTTAGCAGCTTGGCAAATTTAAAGATTCCCACTTACATTCTGCCCAGGCAGCCTCATTGGATGTAGAGAACAAATTGGTGTTTTAAAGTGGGCTGGCCTGGGCCCAGCGGCGTGGCCTAGCAGCTAAAGTCCCCGCCTTGAAAGCCCCGGGATCCCATATGGGCGCCGGTTCTTCTCAACTGCTTTCCCAAGACACAAGCAAGGAGCTGGATAGGAAGTGGGGCTGCCAGAAAACAAATAGGCACCCATATGGGATCCTGGCTTATTCAGGGCAAGTAGGCTATTGCGCTGGGCCCTAATCCTCCACTTTCAAGAGCCAACATCCCATATGGGCATAGGTTTGTGTCCTGTCTGCTCTACTTCCTATTCAGAAGGTAGAAAAAGTAGGAAAGCAGTTGAGAATGACCCAAATCCTTGGGCCGCTGGATCCACATGGGAGACCCAGAAGAAACTCCTGGCTTTGGATCAGCTTAGTTCCGGCCATTTTGGCTATTTGGGGAGTGAACCAGCGAAGGGAAGAACTTTCTGCCTCCTTCTCTTTGTAAGTACATAAATAATAGAAGTGGACTGGCCAAGAACCTACATTGTCCTCCCTATTCTGTCTTGTTTGGCGTCAGGGAGCAGATGGATAAGGCTGAATGCTGGAGGCAATTGCAGAAAGGGGCTCTTGGAGTTGCAGGAGCTTGAATGCAGGTGTGCTGCCTGGGAGATCACAGCAGAAGCTTGAGCTGGGCTTGGGCAGCAGCTGATCCAGGCAGGCACTGGGCACATCTCCCTCATGCAACGGCCTTACAGCAGTGGGCGTTGGCAGTTTGGCAGAGCACTGGATTGGACCGAACAGGTAACCCAAGAGACAAAGTTCTCCCTCCTGGGGACCGGAGAGGGCATCACAGCTCTGGGAGTGCATTTAGGGCAATTCCAGGGAAAATGCTTCTAATAAAATTCATGTGCACCCTCCCTCTCCTGGCTTTTCAATATGGTCAGCAGACACTAAACTAAAAACCTCCCTTCAAGCCACCCAGGGTACTGTGAATCATAGATACCTGGTGTTTAGGAATTCCTCCTGGGTGCTCAGATTGTAAGGATGCGTGAACAAAAACCAAAAAAAGATACTCAGAGGTAAGGTTGGTTTTTCTTTGCCGGGCTGCACGGGGTCCCTTTCCAGACAGGCAGGCCCCCAGTAGAGTCCATGTGTAGCCATTGTTCAGCCTTGGGTTGTGGCAAGCTCTGCACAGCCTCAGTCCAGGAATAGTAAGTGTCTGTCTCCTCCAGTCTTTCTCTCCCGGGCCTGGTAACTTGAGAGTTACCACAAAGGAGGCATTCCAGACCTCACAGGGCCCTCCCCTGGAATGTGATAATCCCCACCCCCACCCCGGCAGAGGCCCTGCCCCCATGAAAAGCCCTTTCTTAGGTGCACTTAGGAGTGGGGGGTATTTAGCAATGGATTTCTTCCCCTCAAAGAACACAAATGGCTGCCGGCCCCACTTCACAATGCCCTTGAGTTTCTGCATTCCCAGGCTGCTGCCCGTTCAAAGCTGAAACAAAGAGCAGAATGAGGACCTGCTGCTGGGGCAGACATTGCCTGTGTGCAGGATGAAGGCTGCGAGCAAATGAATGACTCATGGCTGGGTGGCGATTGCCAGCAACAGCTTAGAGGTGCTGTGGGCCCAGCTGGGCAGTCTCTACCCTGCACAGCCTCTGGGCTGACAGTGTGGCTCTCGCCCCCAACCCTTGTTTCCGCATGGACCCGTGCCATTGGCTAAGCCCCAGCTAGCTCCTCCATTCTAACCCATGCTCAGTCAGGTCCTTCGAACTGCACATGACTCGTGTCAGACTCAGCCAAGACCGACAGCATCAGGAGGCGGTGTTTGTTCAGCTCTGTGGTCTGGGCCACAGAGGAGTGCAGCCGAGGAGGCCTAGGCAGCTCTACAGGGCCATGGAGGGAAATGAGCACAACAGTAGAGCCACTGGGGAGCACGGGTACAGAGGAGCACATCCCTGACAGGGCATTAAGATCATCTCTGAAAGACCTTCCTGGCACCATGAACCTCTGATACACTCTCCAGCTTGGGTCGGCTGCCAGGGAACAGCGCAGAACTTAGTGAAGTTGTGTTTAGTTTCAGATGCAAGGGCTAGCAATGTCTCTCTGGGGACAAGGAAGGGTCTGTGGGTGGAATTTATTATCTTCCTCTGAGGACTGTGGCCAAGGCCAGCTGTAGTAATTTTGGGGCAAATCTCAGGATTTCCACCTGGGTGGACATAACCTACATTCCCCAATAGGAAGTCAGTGGATTTGCCCAGAGCCCCAACCCAAGGAATGATGGAAAGTGAAATGAATCAATAGTCTCCAAGCAGGTGCACATGATGCTCTCACCTTGTCAATTCTCTGACTTGAGGTCGGGGAGATCAAGACGCCTCCTTTGTTGAAGAATATTCCTGTTGGCATCCTGCTAAGTGGGAAAAATCAAAGCACGCCTACATTTCTAATGTGCCAGCTTTTGTATAGAAAAGAGGAAATCTTTCAGTCTTCCTTTGGTACTTGGGCATGGTTCCAGGCCTGCCATGAGCAGCAACATCTGCAGCTGCACTGGTCCCTTTGCGGGGATTCAGCTGAACAGGGTGATAGCCAGTCCGGTGCTGGCCTGCATCTTGTTCCCAAGGTGACCCTGGAGGTCATCCCAAGTATGGGGAAAGAAAATATCTTAGCCAATTGCTATAATGTTGATGTATCTGAAGAATGTCCTGGTGCTTTCTGGATAGTCACGGACAGCCTTGTCTGTGAAATATCTTCTTGTTTCGTGTTGTGGAGAGCCACGTGTCTCAGGGATTTCTCAAATCACTCTTCCCAAGTCCCTTCAAGAAATTACACTTTGTGCAGTTCTACGTGTGTCCTGCATTGGTTCCTCAGCCTTTGGTAGCCCATTCTCACACACTAGAATTTTTCAGAAATACCCAGCTAAAAAATAACTTTTGCAGGGCTGGTGTTGTGGCACAGTGAGTTAAGCTAATATTTTCAATGCCAGCATCCCAAATAAGTGCTAGTTCATTTTCCCTCTGCTCTGCTTTGGACACAGCATCCTTCTCTTGTTCTTGGGAGAGTACTGGGGCCCTGCCACCCATGTGGGAGACGCAGATGGAATTCCAAGTACCTGGTCCTAGCCTGATCTGGCCTTGGCTGTGTGGTCGCTTGGGAAGCGACCCAATAGATGGAAAATTTCTTTTTCTGTCTCTACCCCTCTCTGTCACTCTGCCTTTCAGATAGATACAAACATCTAAAAGTATTGCTTGCATATAGCTTATATACATCCTTCTGTATATTTGTACACATCACTAGATTGTTTTTATTAACTCACTGTAAGTGTTATATAAATCACTGTGACACTGTACTGTTTAGTAAATAAAGATGAGTAAGTTTGGCATATTCAGTACTTATACAGTACACCCTTCAAATATTTTTCAGGTCATGGTTAGTTGATTCTGAGGATGTGGCACCAGCAGCCAAAAAACACCAGCTGTCTTTGTGACAACTCATGTGTGCTAACTAAATAGAGGAGGCATAAGACAGACCTTGGCGAGTTTAATTACTGCAGCAGGAAGATAAGAGCAGGTGGAAGGGGGGAAGGACTGGAACAGGGCAGAAGGCTCGGGGCAGAGAGATAGCACTTGGCATGTCCATGCATGCCTTGTCAAATGCTTTGGCCTTTGGATGCCCTGCTACCTTTTGCGCACTCTGAGTACTGAAACCAGTGAAGCTGAGTGTGAGACAACCCCTATGATTCTTTCAGAAAAACTGAAATGCATCTGTGAATGCATTGTGGTGGTGGGAATGATCAGTAAACTGAAGGCATCAGCAAAGAGCAGTTTTTAAAAATCTATTATAAACTCTGAAGTCAAGGAGCCGGTGTTGTGGCACAGCAAGTAAAACTGCTGTCATTTTGGCATCCCATATCAGAGTACTGATTCAGGGCCCAACTGTTGTGCTTCTTCTCCAGCTCCCTGGTAGGGTGCCTGGGAAGGAAGCAGCAGATGATCCAAGTCCTTGGGCCCCTGCCACCTGAGTGGGAGACTAGCTGGAGTTCTCTGGATTCTTGGCTGCAGCATGGACCAACCCTGGCTGGTGTAGCATTGGCGAAAATGAACTTACAGTTGGAGGTGCCCTTTCTGTCTTTGATTCCCTGAATTTTTCAAAACACCCTTAGACAAAAATAGCTTTTGCAGGGTCTGGGTTGTGGTACAGTGCTGTAGGATTAAACTCCTCTTGGAACTGGCATAAGTGTTTGTGTGTATGTGTGTGTAAATTCTGCCTTTCAAGTAAACATTCGCTTTCATCCTGAAACTGAATCCTACACCATCTAGAAAAGGGAACACGGGTGTCTGTTCCTCTTCCCTGGAGATCTCCTAAGGGAGATCAGCAATCTGCATGTCAAGGGCCGGCAGGCATAAATGGCTTTTCAGGATCATGGGACATCTAGCAGGATTGGGTCTAGGTCTGTGGTACAACTGGGTTGCCTTGAAACTTTACATTCCTATTTCCTGCCTCTCTTCCCTCTTTGTGTTCCATATTCTATTTTGTTAACTTTCCTCCATGCCCAATTATCCCTGACAAAGTAGTGAGGCAGAAAGTCTGAAGAAATAACCTTTAGGTCCATGAGAGCATGTTGATTGTTGACAGGTTAAGCACATCTGCCATACGGCTGTTGTTTTCTAGAATCCAGCTTTAACTACATCTGGCCAGCAAGGGAACTGAAAAGATTCGAATCCCGCATTTACAGTATGTGACCCATGAGTGTATTCAAATCTTTGCAGGACAAGATTTCTCTGTTGGCATACAGAGCAATCCTGGGGAAACCTGACTGGCCTTCCCATACTCCATAAAGTTGCTCTTGACACACTCAAGTCTTGACAGAATGGTCCGGACCAGAAACAACTGGGTGTCTAGGCTCTGGGCAACACTCCACATTGGTCACAGTCTTCTGGATCCAACCCCACGCTCTCCAAACTCAGCAATACCATTTTTAGGTTACTTGGGACTCCTTTTCCATGTCCCAGAAACCATCAAGGTGCATACCACACCTGCCACCCAGTGTCAAAGTCGTCTCCCTAGAATACCAGGTACAAACAAGGCTGCCCCGTTTACTTGCATTCATTAGTGCTTGCCAAGAGAAAGAACAATTTGTGAAGACATCTTACTCTATTTGCCCCCAAAGACTTTATTCTAGTCTTTCATTTTGAGCAATGACATCAGCGAGGCTTACTTTTTGCTTCTAATAGATCAATCCTATTCATATCACTATTAGGTGTAACAAGGGGATTTTACGTTGCAAAGCTCTAACTTTCAGTGAGATTTGGTTAGGCTTATCCTTAGCTCTTCTAAGACTCTCGGGTGGGAAAGGCTGCCTCGTGGATTGGCTGTGTATTCCAAGAACAGATTTCAGAGAATTCAAACAGCTTGTGTCTTCCCTATTCTGAACTGTTAGGTTGTTTTGTGTACATGTGTACATCACAAGCATTTTTTTTTTTGCCAACCCTAAGCTCTTAAAAACCAGGAAGTGTGAAACAGAGTGGCTGACTACAGCTCCTCAGAGAATAGTCTTTGCAGATCTGAACCTTGTGTTAAGATAAGCAATTCCTATCTTACTTCTGGCAGGAATATAGCAATTTATATGCGAGGCTTCTAAATGCCTACTGGCAAGAATTAAGGAGAAGATCCCACATTTGGCACAAAAATGAGAAAGACCCATGAACAAATTACAAATGCGGGGAGGACATGGGGGAAATTTGACTCTAGCCGGGGAGGAGAAGCAGAGATTTAAATGTCAATTGTTGGGTTGAAAGCCAACGGCAGCCCAGATGGACGCTGGACAAGCTCACACAGGCCTCCAACTTCAACTCTGCAGGACCAGTGAGAGCTTCTTGGTTTCATCTATTCAAGGCCGGAGCTTCCCAAGGAATACAGTCATGCACCCGAGGCATACTTCGAAGTAGCAAGAACCCTGTAATACTGAACTCCCAAATTTAGTGAGACTGCAGTTGTTTGTCAAATTTGAGAGGTCTTGAGAAAATTCAAGGGCAGCATATTATGAAAAAATTACACATGAGGTTCAAAAAAGTTCTTGCACCAAGACAAGCTTATTTTTGAACTTCATTTCTTCATTGACTTTTTGTAGTGTTTTTGTATTTGTACCACATGGTATGTCAATCACGGAGGAGGCCAAGCTATGGAGATGAGTGGGTGGCATGGATGAAGCCAGATGTGAACCCTACACAGTACATTTCACTACAGGTGGATGGAAAAAGGTGACCTATGTTAGGAAAAAAGAGTTTGTTTTTTTTTTTCAACTACTATTCGGGCCTTATTCAATGCCTTCAAACAAAGAGTCTTTGACAATTTTCCTTCACAGTGAAGCACTGGAAAAGGCTTGTTCCACCTGACGAGTTTTTTCCTAAGTTTCACATAAAAGAATTCCATCATCAGTTTTGTTTTTTTTTTTCTAGGTTGGTGGGCAGCTCAGAAGTTAGTTTTAGGTCTAATTGCTTTCATGCTTCTCAACCAATCGCTACATTTTTTCCTTTGCTCTCCCTTAGTTGTTGTTTCATTTTTGCTTTAAAAAATCTCTTCCATGACTTTATTTTTCCCCCTTGAGGTGGGTGGCATATTAACAAGGTGTAATTAATTCAGGGATTGCAAATGTGCCTTGTGAGAAGCGAGTCTCCAAGTGGCACTGTACTTCCCTGGCAAAATTGTTGTTTCCTCCCTCTCCATTGTTTACTTGAAATGAGAAAGAACAAGAAAGCAAACGACAGCAAACGGAGGGTGGAGGGTTTGCCTGGAAAATTCCCAGGAACAAACAACGTTAAAATAACAGCCTCTGCAACAGATAGGTGCTACAGAGAGTGGTGCAGCACACACACAGCTGGGAGTTGGCTTGAAAGGGGTCTTTGCTCAAGGTGCAAACAGCAAGTCACATTTCAAATGTGCTCGCAGGTGCTCTTGGCCACTATTGCAGGAAATGGGGATGTGTGTGCAGTCGAGAGGCTGAAGGTGGCCCTGGCAAAAGCAGTGAATATGCAGGTGAACGTGAGAGCTTCCCCTCTTGGTCACTAACCACAGTTCCAGATGTCTTGGCCACCCATTAAGATCTCCGCGTCTGAAACTGTCCAGAGCTCTGAAGGAGACAGAACTCCATAATGGCTGGTCTCTCCTAGCCTGACTGTCCCTTATCAAAGAATTCCATGGCTTGAGGGAATGAAACAGCTGACTCCACAAGGTTCTAATCACAGGACTTAAGAAGTCCTTTGCACTGATAAAACCAGTGGCCACTATTGCCTGGAGAGGTTTGCTTAGGGAAATTCCAGGTTTGGGACACAAGGTAACTACCACTTACTTGGAAACCTCACAGGTCAACTGGAGCCCCACCAG
This sequence comes from Ochotona princeps, assembly GCF_030435755.1. Lineage (NCBI taxonomy): Eukaryota > Metazoa > Chordata > Mammalia > Lagomorpha > Ochotonidae > Ochotona > Ochotona princeps. Next base: position 15,763,319 of record NC_080842.1, on the reverse strand, counting down.
GCCATCACAAATTCCTTAAAGAGCATGGCACCACTGACCAATCAAAGGAAGGTCATGGGCACTATTGATCAATGAGGAATTTGGACAGGAGCTGGTTTCACACCTCTCAATCTCCATTTCAATCTGTAAGAACCTTCACTCTTAACTCCTTGGAGGAGCAGAACGAAACATTAGCTACCTGGCTGCTCACTCCTACGGTAAATGCCTGCTCTTCCCACTTCCTGTCAGTGGTTGGCTTTCTGGATTCAGTGAGGAGATCCTAGTTTGGGGGTTCTGCAGCAATGCCAACAGCAAATCTGAGATGTCGTTCAGCAACACTAACAAGACTGTGTTAGTGTAATAACCAGAAGCCTTTAGGTAGAAGTATAAGGGTTTGGGGCTGTTTCCTTTCAAATGAGTTAATTTTTGACTTTTCAAACAAACCTGGCTTGGAGAGGAAAAGATTTGGTGCCTCCTAACACTCTTTATGCATTTTTAAAGGCACAGGAGCAACTGTGGACCAGACAGGGGTGCCAATAAATGAATTAACAAAGAATGGGTTTTTAGGAAGGGAGATCTGAAGGAATTCAGATCAGACAACAGGGACAGAAAGAGACTTGGTTTGTGACAGCTATTTTAGTGCAGTACAGAGCGGGTGGCTTGCCACTGGCACTCCATTCATTCTGTACCTTCTCCCACACCTTTTCCCAGCACCTGTTTGGCACTGACTCTGCCGACTACATCACCCAAGCTCTGTCCTCCTGTAAGTAACCTGCCCTCCTTCAAGTAAATAAATAATGCAGATGACAGGTTGGGCGCAAGAGGGAAGCAAACAGGTAACTTTTCTCGTTCTCTTCCAACTCTGCTGCAGACTACTCCTAAATGGCCCCTCCCGGTCTGCATGCTGGGCCTTGGCTTTTGCCTCCTAGTCATCTTCCGCTCTCTTAACCCTGCCACAGTGAGCCCACAGTGAGCCTCCCACAGTGAGCCCCGGCAAAAGGCTCTGCAGTTGAACCACCGGGAGAGGACTGTTTGCCCACCAGGCTGCTGACTGATACAAAGGGTGATGGGCTTGAAGCTATGGGGTGCACTTCCCAGCCAAGGGGCTCACACAGCAAAGGGTGGGTTCTTTCTGGAAGACTGCTAGGGCTCGGGTGAAGCAGGCAGGATGAATTGGTCCCCACAGGCGCACGCCTTGGTTGAGTGAGGCTCTAGCTGATACATTAATGTAAGAGCAAGGGGGCTACAGTCACTTTCACCACTCAAGACATTACTGTGTTTGGAGATAAAAGAAATTTGTTCAAGACCCAACCAAACATATTTTTTAATGGAATTGTTTTTTTTTTTTTCTTGTTAAATAACAATTTACCAAAAGGGTGACCAGATCTCATTGGGGACAAAACCTGTACTAGAAATGCATAACATTACAGAGGACAATAGGGGAGGGCTTGGTGACGAGACCAAGGCCAAGGGCAGAGGCCACCCTTGGTCTTCCATATTTATAGACATTTTATATATACATTACATCCGAGTGTGACAGGCATCTGTACCATTTCCCAGGAAGACAAGGGTGTTTCTAAGGCAAGGCAAGGGCAATGGTGGGGGAGGGGCAGCCAAAGCTCAGGGCTGGGGTGGGAGGGCTCAGCTCAGAGCAGCTGTAGGAGCTTCAGAGACTGAAGAAGCGCACGGGGCTCCGCCGAGGCCAGATACTGGCAGCACAGCCAGTCCTCCAGCTCCACACCCCGCCGGCGGTCCACTGCCTTCTCAGCAAACTTCATCATCATCAGGGCGCGCTTCATGTCGATCCAGTTGTGCAGCGTGCTGCACAGCGCCTCCTCCGAGGGTCCCGGCTGCTCCACCAGCTCACGCCGGGGCCCCCACAAAAGGCACTGCAGCACACGCTTGGCCTCGCCGATGCGGATGCGTTTGATTGGGTCGGCCTCGAGCAGTAAGTGCGCCAGCTGCTGCAAGCCAGGCGAGTAGAGGGACAGGGCCGGCAGTGGGGGCAGATCCTCTTGGCGGTAGTCCTGCTCCCGCAGCTGCGCGCGCACCTCAAATGGGTTGGGCTGGTGCAGCAGCTCATAGATGAGGATACCCGTCTGAAACTCATCGAACTTGCGGTACTGGGAGGCCGACACAATCTCGGGGGCTAGCCGCGCCTGATTCTTCTTTTGCTGCAGGTTCGTGGAGCCGCCCGGCTTCTGCTTGGCCTTTAGGAAGTTGCTGATGATCAGCCGGGGCAACTGCTTATCACCGGGAGCGCCCTGGCAGGCTGGGGTGGCAGCGGGGCTCGGGGTGGCTCCGGCTCCCGCCGCAGAGGTGCTGCCGGAGGAAGGTGCAGCTGGGCCGGGAGTTGTGGCGGTGGTGGAAAAGGCGGCCGGGCCAGGGCCGGGGGTTGAAGCGGCGGGGTTGGGGGTCGGGGTGGCCTGGGGCATGCAGCGCACCAACAGCAGGTTCTCCAGGCACAGGTCGCGATGGATGACCCCATGTTCCTTCAGGTGCTCCAGCCCGTTGCACAGCTGCAGAAGCAGGAAGCACACGCGCCGCTCATATGCCTCCGGCTCTGCCCGGTGGCTGGCGGCTGAGTCCCGCACGAAGTCGGAAGCAGTCTGGTGTGGCACCTCGCGGGTGATGACCACCACGCAGTCCTGCTCCTGGGCAGGGGGCTGTGCGGTTAGGGCTGGCGGAGGGTCCTTTGGTGCCTCGGGAGGGGCCAGCATGCTGGACGGCACGGAGGCCACAAAGTGGCCGCAGTCCTGCTGGATGTTGAAGTGGACGGGCACAGAGGGGCTGCAGTAGGAGGCTGCTTTTGGCTCAGGAGTCTTGCAGATCTGTGAGGGCAGAGAAGGAAGCAAGCAGAAGCGAAGTCAGCAGGGAACCCTATCCATGCAGGTGGAACTGCACTTCCCCCTACCTCACACCGCATCACACACAGACTTAAGGCTACGAGCAGACAAACACAAATTTTAGGGGGAAAAAAAATCACAGGAGAGAATCTTTGAAACCTTAGGTTGGACCAAGCATGGTTCACAAAAAGAAACAATAAAGTTAAACCTTACCTCACCAGTCAAGCACTTTTTGACTTCAAATCAGTGGTTTAGAAAGCTAAGTCAATGGGGTGGATCCCACCTCTGCTTTGAATCTGGCTTCCTTAGAACGTGCCCAGGAGGCAGTGGGTGAAGCTCCAGTGCCTAATTTCTGCCACTGTTGTGGGAGACCTGGATGGAGTTTCTGCCTCTTGCTTTGGCCTAACCCAGCTCCAGCTGTTGTGGGCATTCTACCCAGGGGATAGAACCTACTCTTTCTCCTCCCTCTCTCTCTCTGTCACTCTGCTTTCAAATAAATAGTTTTTTTAAAAAGACATCATTGAAGAAAACTGAAAGATAAGGAATAGGCTGGAAGATCTAATACTTGCCAAACACATATCTGATAAAGGACTTGCACCTAGAATTTACAAAACAAAACCCCTCTAACTTCTCAGTCATATGGCAATAACCCAATTTAAAAATGGGCCCAGGTATGAATAGACAACTCACCAGATCTACAGAAGCAGACAGGTGCATGTGGAAAGATGCTTGACATCATTAGTTGTGAGGAAAATGCAAGTCAAAACCAGATGAAACGGCCCCCTCACATCCACTGGCATGGCTTTCATAAGATAGGCTGGGGCTGGTGCCATGGCGAAGTAGGCCAAGTATCCTCCTGTGGTGCTAGTAACAGTTTTGGGTGCTGACTCATATCCCAGCTGCTCCACTTCTGATCCAGCTTCTTGCTTATGGCCTGGGAAAGCAGCGGGGGATGACCCAAGTATGTGGGCCCCTGCACCCAGAAGAAGCTACTGGCTTCTAATTAGCTCAGATCTGGCCATTGTGGCCCTCTGGGGAGTAAACCAGGGGATGGAAGAGCTTCTTTCTGTTCCTCCTCTCTGTGTAAAGCTACCTTTCTAATAAAAATTTTAAAATATTAAATAATACATTTTAAAAATCTCTGACTCCCTCTGTAACTCTTTCAACTAAAATCAAATCTTATTTTATAAAAAAGATAAAATACAGGAAATACCAAGAAACTGTAAAGATACAGGGACATGGCAGCCATGCTACAAGGCTGGTGGGAATGTCACACGGAGTAGCCACTATGGAGCACAGTTAGGCAACTGCGTAAAAAGTGACCCATTGAGACAGGGCTCCTTGCAGAGCCACATGCAGTGTGGCACAGGCAGGAAGACATCCCTCTAGAATGCACTGAATGAATTCTCATGAAGCCAGATGGAGTTAACGCAGCAATCGGCCTCATCTGCCATCTTGCTCACCTGGAAAGGTGGCTGCCTGGCAGCAGATAAGTGGGACCGCTGGCCTGCTTCCTCCCTGGACCATCTCGGGGGCTGTGGGAGGCCGGACATCTGTAGGACTTGGCCAGGTTCTTGTCGGCTGCCCTCGTTTTCTAGATACTCAAACCTACTGGCTGGCACAGCCTGCAGAGCTGACTCAGGTAGAACTGCCAAGTGCAAGGGTGAGTCACAATGACCCAAAAGCAAACAGAAGGCTGTCCAGACCCTGTTCAGACCCTCTCTGAACTGAAGGAGGGAATGCGCCACCTCCAGCTGCTCTGTGGGAAGGGTGCCCATGTCTGCCTGGTGTCTGCCCTGTCCACTCGCAGCGGCACCCACCTGAAGAGCTCTAGCAGTGCTAATCGCCATCCGGCGCCACTCAGCTGTGGTGCTGAGCCGGCCCTAATGGCCCCTGTAATTACTGCTGCATGGGAGGGAAGGTGGTAGATTATCAGCTCTCTCACTCAGATATTGTGCAACCTTGCTCATGCTTTGTAGAAGCAAGGATCAGTGTGCAATCGCGAGCAGAAAGACCTCTCACACCTACCTATAAACCATCCTGAAAATAATTTCCAACTAGCTTTATCGCTTCGCCTGTTTTGTTCTGCTCTGGGCTCCTGCTTTGCGGTGAGCCCAACAGCACAGACACAGTGTCACATGCGTGCAGCCTATGTGTGCAGCCTATGTGTGCAGCAAGTGTCTTTCCAGAGACTTATTTATATTGCGACTCTGCAAGCTTTCTCAGCATGAAACCTGGCACAAAGGAGATCATTCAGTCTGCCAAGGGAACATCTTCAAAGCAAATTGGAGGTGGGGGTGGGGAAATGCATTAATTTCATGATCTTTCTACTATGGAAACTAAATGGAAATGAAAAGGAAAATGTGTTTTACCCCAGACACTGCTTCATTTTGCAGGAGCAGAAATGATGCTGAAATACATGTGCAAGCAAAATTGACCTAGGCTGTGTTTGTCTAGCTCATTCACTGTACTTTCATTTTATTTTATTTTTTAAGGATTTTATTTGCTTTCATTGGAAAGGCAGATTAGTTTTATGGAGAGAAAGAGAGAGAAAGATCTTCCATCTGCTGGTTCACTCCCCCAAATGGCCAAAACAGCCAGAGCTGAGCTGATCCAAAGCAAGGAGCCAGGAGCTTCTTCTGGGTCTCGCATGTAGGTGCAGGTTCCCAAGGGATTAGGCCATCCTCTACTGCTTTCCCAGGCCACAAGCAGGAAGCTGGATGGGAAGTGGAGCAGCTGGGACATGAACTGGTGTCTATATGGGTTCCCGGTGCTTGCAAGGTGAGGGTTTTAGTCATTAAGCCATGGTGCCAAGCCCTGTGCTCTGATTTTAAATGGCAGCCTCAGGTATACCAGCAAACTCAAGAAACCTTGGCAGGGGAATAGCAGGTCTTGAAAAGACTCTTGCATATGTGTGGCTCAGTGGCTGAACCGCTGTGTGGGACCTCTGCATCTCATACTGCAATGCCAGAGTCACGCCCCAGTGCTGATTCTGATTCCAGCTCCCTGCTAATGTGCACCCTTAGAGACAGTGGGTGATGGTTCAAGTACTTGAGTCCCTGCCATCCATGTGGGATACCTGGATTGAGTTCCTGACATATGGGCATTTAGAAAATGAATCAGCAGGCGGAAGATTATTTTTTTCCTTTCTGCCTTTCAATTGGCAATAAATAAATAAACAATAAATAAATAAAAGAACTGTGTTGCAAACACTCCAGCACTCTGTTTTGACCTTTGTGGGTATGTGGGAAGAACTTTACTGTGTCCCTCTCAGATATCTGCTAGACTCTTGCAGTGCGACATTCCGGGCTACTATGCAACTTCCATGCAATGTCACAGTGGATCTCACTAAACCCAAAGTTCTAGGTGCTATTATAGACGTGGAAACTGAGGTTCCAGGAAGTGAGATTGCCCATCTGGAAAATTTGTGGAGGTCAAAAGCATAGGCTTTGGAATGAGCAAGATCAGCATCCGAAACATGAGCTCAGTAAGGGAGAGTGGTTGTAGGAGATCCTCATTCCTTGTGGTAGCTATGTTTTATTGTATACAAACCACAAATAACAAAGTTGTGAATATGGAACCACTGCTCCTAGGGGAAGCACTGGGTGAGATTCCTGCAAACTTCTAGTCAGTTTTCTCACCAACCATTCATGATGTGACTGAATGTGATGCATATTTCTATTCAAAGACAGTTTGCCAGTGAGCATCAAGCTCACGGTCCACGGCATGACCGCACCTGCCTGATGCTAGCTAATCTACCACACGTATGTTCCCTGTACAGTGCATCATGGCTTTACTGCATTTGGGAACCTCATAGTGCTGTGGGGTTATGCCTGGGGGTGAAGGAGGGGACATTTTAAGCTGTATCTTCACAAACAAAAAGCACATGCCAACAACAACAAAAAAAGTGAAACATGAGATACTGAGTGGACTGTTGCAGGTGACTCTGGCAGGAGGAAAGTTGTAGCAATATGGCAGAGCTGAGCCTGGGAACATGCATGCTGTGGGGGGAGGGGAAGCAATTTTCCCCTCCTGTGAGCACCCACTGATGACTGGAGAACATTCCACAGTGCTGGTGTGGGGACTGTGAACACATTTTTCAAACACAGACAATGAAGGTCAATGGTATTTATCACAACGCCTGTGTTCTCCTCTGTATAAAGGGGCAATGACAGTCCCCTGCCCTGGGACCACCATGGGGAGGCCCCGAAATGCAACAGATATGACTGCCAAACTCCGGCCTGTCTTATGGTGCAGTGCACAGGCGGTGGGTCAGGTTGCTATGGAAACAGCCCTTGCGTTTTCCACTGCAGACGTCTGGGGGTGCTGAGCAGTGCAAGCCCTGCTCGCACATGTGGAACAGCTCATGGAGGGCCGCTGCAAGGGACCTGGGGAGTGGTTCCAATGCCCAACCCCTTTTTTCTTCCTCAAGGGGATCAAAAACCAGGGGCTCCCATGGAGCCGCAGAGGGTCTCTGCACAGAGATGTAAGTGAAAGAGCGGAGTCCCTGGCAACTGGACTGGAAGCATTTCAGAATAAGTGTTGTGGGGAAGAGGGGTAGGACCCAGACCCACTCCTGGAGCTCTCGTGGGCAACCCCCAGGCTCTATCCGTAGTGCTGGGTGGGAGAAGGGGACGAAGGCTGGGGCCTCTTCTCTGTCCTCCCCTGGCTCGCCTGGTTGCATTGTCAGCAAGTCCCACACTCAGATGTTAGGCTCTAGAACCTGGTACAGACCTTCACTCCAGCTTCGATTTCAAACTGCTTGCTATGCCAACTCTCATTTTATATGTTCCAGTCATCCATTTCCATGGGTGCAAATCTGAGCTCAGTTACCTCGCTTACATTAGTAAAAAAAAAAAAAAAAAAAAAAAAGGCTCCAGGATGTTCAAAAGTCCCAGATTACCAAAATGAAGCTCTGGGTGGCTGAAAAAGGAAACAGCTTTTGAAAATGCACGTGCAGCTAATGATTCCCCTCCCTCCAGCCACAAGAACCAGCTTTATCTCTTCTCCATTGCAGGTCACTGAGCTCAGGCTCAGAGGGTCCTGCATCCGCAGCCAGCAGGTGCAGATGGGAGCCTGCCATTGTTCACTAGGGACTCCACATCCAAGGATCCGCTGACTGCTGGGCGGGCTGCTTGCTTAACATGCACAGACGAAATGGGCGTGGAGACCCGCTCCCTCCTTCCCTCCCAAACGTGGACTCCCAGAGGACTGCGTTCTGTCTAGACTGCTGCACTAATGAAGCCAAACAGCTGCAGGCACACGAAAGGAGGCTTCGCAGTCCCCACCCCACCTCCTGATCCCCAGGCGAGATACACTGGCAAACTGGTATTGTTGATCCCAGTAAGCACTGTTCTTTTCATCTACGGTACAGAGATGCTTCTGGAGCTGGCTACCAAGATTTTGGGACAAATAGGGAATGCCCTGGGGGCTTTCTAGGGGACCAATGCTTATCTTTGGGTTTCCTTATGGCTTAGAAGTTTAAGAAAATAAACAGCCTAAGAAGCAAGCCCCGCCCCCCCCCACTTTTTTAAAAAAATACAACATCCTCTGGGAAAATTTGAATTTCTCTTGCTGTGTGTTACTGAACAGGGCACCTGCACATGATGGCAGGAAGCACAGCCTGGTCACTTATGGACACAAAAACAACGCAAAGCTCAGATTCAATGGCAAGGCCAGATGTTGTGTGTACCAGGCAGCCTGGTCTGATTTTTTTTTTTTTTTTTTTTGCAGTCGTATCCATCTCCTCATTCTCTATCCCAAGAGCAAGGGGGTGGCATTGAGTCTCTTCCACAAGCTCCTTCCTCCTCAAAACAGAGAGGTCTCTGGATGCTGCACACCCAAGGCCAGACTCAGGAGGGAAGATGATAGCCACGCATGTACTTGAATACAGAAAGGTTCAAGCAGAAGCATGAGCTGCAGTCAGTCCTGTGGATTGTGGCTAGTGAAAGTGAGGGACTGCTGGAGTCCACCACCATCACCTCAGCTTCCTAGGAGCTCCAACTTGTGGCCCTTTCATCCCATGAGGGTAGATCACAGGGCCCTGGGCTGACAGTGACAACCCAAAGCCAGTCGTGACGACCTCAGGGGAGGGCCCCAGGATTCTTTCCTCTATTGCATACAGACGCAACCTGCATGAGTGTGGGTTGAGTGTTGGGGGGCTCTATGCTTCATTTTGTTTTATATTTTCATTGGGGGAGTGGAGGTGGGGGTGGTGGGCATAGTGCGGAAGCTGCAACATTCAAGAAAGCATATCCAAGAATTTTAACCAAGACCTTTGCACTCTCTCTCATTTAACACCTGCCATCTTGATGATAGTGTCTAGATCTCTGGCTACTCATTTTTATCCCCACCGCCTGTAAACGTAGTGAGTGATTTTCTATAGTACTTCCAACTTATCAATCAGGGCTTCAAAAATTCAATTTCTTAAAATGAAAACCCGCAAATAAAACTCACTACTATCTCAAAGTCATCCATGAGACCAGGGAAAACCAGTTTTCACTCTGCATCTAATGGATAAAAAGGGGCTGGCATGTTGGCTCAACTGGTTAATTCTCCACCTCCAAACACTGGCATCCCATATGGGCACGGGTTTGTGTCCCAACTGCTCCACTTCTCATCCAGCTCCCTGTCTGTGGCCTGGGAAAGCAAAGGAGGACAGCTCAAGTCCTTGGGAACCTGCATTTGTGTGGGAGATCCAGAAAAAGCTTCTGGCTCTTGGCTTTGAATCAAATCAGTTCTGGCTGTTGTGGCCACTTAGAAGATATTTCTCTCTCTTTCTTCTTCTCTCTATAAGTCTGCCTTTCCAATAAAAGTAAATAAATCTTTTTCTAAAAAGAATTTTAAAAAGTCTGTTGTGGGGGCCCGGCAGCATGGCCTAGCGGCTAAAGTCCTCGCCTTGAAAGCCCTGGGATCCCATATGGGCACCGGTTCTAATCCTGGCAGCTCCACTTCCCATCCAGCTCCCTGCTTGTGGCCTGGGAAAGCAGTTGCGGACGGCCCAAAGCTTTGGGACCCTGCACCCACGTGGGAGACCCGGAAGAGGTTCCTGGTCCTGGCATCGGATCGGTGCGCACCGGCCCGTTGCGGCTCACTTGGGGAGTGAATCAGCGGACGGAAGATCTTCCTCTCTGTCTCTCCTCCTCTCTGTATATCCGGCCTTCCAATAATAATAATAAAATCTTAAAAAAAAAAAGTCTGTTGTGGGAGTGGGTATGGCAGCATAGAGTTTAGCAATCATGGAAGGGCTGTAAGAACCAGTGGCAGGTGTTCAAAGATGGCCATAAGGGAGAGGCAGGGGTCCATGGCAGCGGTCACAGTGGACCAAATGCTTGCAGCAGGTTGGACCAGCTCACTCAGAACTGCACGCTGAGAGACAACAATGAGTGTGGTGGCAATAGCTGTGACCCACCAACAAGAACTGTACAAGCATGTTTATACCATGCTGGTCATAAGCTTCATTGTTCGGCAGTGATATAATCACAGCACGGACTTTGGAGGCAGAGAAATCCCTTTCAGGTGTAAACTGGGCCAGTCCTTTATCACCTGGAGCCTCAAAGTCCCCAGCTGTCAAATCTACCTAGCCTGCAGGACTACTGATGGGTCTACAGGTGAGGCAGCTGAGTGCCTGCTTACACAGTACATACTCAATGAAAATTAGCATCCCTGTATTCTTCAAGATGATGGCCAGGTCTACTGCTCTTTGGTCTCATACACGTGAAGAATATCTTCATGGCTCATTTTCATCACCAAATTCTATGCTATATTAGGAACCTTAGATTCACTCCTATGTAGGTAATCTCTGCAAAATGCCTGGTATCAAGTAGGTACTTGGTCAAAAACAACCAACAGACACCTATTAAATCTAAAGAGAAACTCAAGCATCAAGTCTCCTCCCAGTGCCTGGAGAGATGCAATGACGCTCATGAGCCACAGTCTGCCCAGATCAGGACCAGTCTGCAGAATGGAAGGGAGTGGGTGGTACCTACTTTCACAGCGTAGGTGCTTCCGGGGTCCTCAGAGCAGGTGGCACAGTAATAAATGGCATCCCCCGAGTCACAGCAGGGCTTGTTACATGTCAGCTTAAACAGTGACCAGTTGTTCTCATTGAAGTGCAGCTCGTTTTTCTGGCCGCCCATGAAGAGGTCCTCACACTTGGATACGAGGCGGGCCAGGGATTGGGTATAGAGTCCCCCGAGCTTGGCATAGGTGCCCTCCTTGCTGCTGATGCTACTCAGGAGGCTGTGTAGTTGCAGCTGGGTGCTGTTGCTGGAGGCCTGGCTGGACACACTCAGTTGGGAGGAAGAAGCGCATGGGAGCCCTTTGCCTTGTGGACCAGGGCTACCACAGCGGCTGTGGCTGCCTGCCAGGCTTGGGGCAGGCGCCCAGTGCCCAGTGCCTCTGAAGGCTTTCTCCAGAGGCTCTGAAGAGGAGAAGACATGATGGTGGTGGCCTCCAGAGTTCAAGGAACTGCTCAAGTGAGGTTCATCCTGGACACAGACATTGGTGTCTGAATGGCTGAGGTTCAGCTTGGGGCTTGTGGTCCGTGGTTTTGGCGAGCCCTGCGTCCAGAAGAAGCCATCGGGCGAAGAGGCTGCACGGCTCACTATTTTCTTCTGGGGCAGTGGGGGTGGCTGTGCAGGGCCACTGGGGAACATGTCCTCCGTGGAGCCAGAAGGGAATGGAACAGGAGCAAACAGCTTCTTCCCACTGATGGTGGGGGAGTGTGTGGGCTCAGATGATGGACCTGCAAGACAGAAGCAGAGATGACTGGGCTAGACATCCTTCATGGTCAATGCCACTCACTTCCAATCTGCATGCTTTCTCTTCTCTCTTTTTCTTTTTGATTAGAGCAATTCACTTTAGCTTATTTCCATTTTTTTGATTAAAAGAACAGTAGACAACATTCAAAATGCAAAAGGGGTACCCACTGATAACTAAGTCTTCCTTTTACCACACCCTTTAAGACATAATCCCTGCCATAAAAGCAAATAACCAACAACCCAAACACGTGTGTGTGCATAAGCACCCCCCACACACAGACACAGGAGTCAACGGTGTCGATTCTCTTGGAATACCGCTTTTCTTTCAGATCCCGGGGAGACTCCAATGTCAGAGGCACACATTTAAATCTTTTTCCACAACAATACCATAATGCATCATTAGATGCAAATATCATACTTTATTTCACTCATCCATTCTTGGTGGATGCTCAGATTATTTCTAATGTTTTTGTAAACAGTGAGCGCTAAAAGCAACAGTTTTACATGCGTGGTCTGACTGATTTTTTACGTTTTTAGAGGGTGCTTGCCTAGGTGCATGAGCCAGGGACTGGTTCGGAAGCGGAACAATTGGTACTCTAACAGGTGCTCCCTATGGGATGCTGGTGTCATAGGCGGCAGCTTCATCGGATACGCCGTGACACTGGACCACACAGCTTTTCCAATAATGCATTTCTCATGAGCTTTTTGAAGACACCTGTTGTTCTCCTGAAGGTTAAACTCTGACAGCAGCATGTGCCTCAGATTCAAACAAATGGGTATTTACAACCTGTTAAGGAGCCTACTGTGCCATGTCGCCTGCAAGGCAGTGCACTCAGTATCGGTCTTGTGCACCTCCCCACTTCAGCGTAGTGATCATAATGACAACGAAATAGGCCTAAGGCAAGGTGTTGGTGCAGAGGGGTGTGTGTGTGTGTGGGGGGGTCCCCAGAGGAAGCATGTGGTCTGTGAGCTTTGCTCTCTCACTCAGAGGCAGTGACCAACCAATCTGGCTGGCTCCTGGGTAGTTAATAATCTCCTAGGCTGACACTAAGCCCTCTGCTTACTCCAAGTGGGAGCAGAATTCTATCCCCACCCCCAACCACCAGCATGCCATGCACCCCAGATCGAGACTCTTGCCATGCATGTTCTGTATGGAGGGAGGGCTCCCCAGTTAGCACAGTGGAGGCACCTGTCCTTGGGGTTTGTCAGGCCCCGGCCTGGGAGGTACTGGCCTCCCCACAGCAACATGAGTGTGTGACCATGGGGACCTCCTATACAGCCGAACCCTAGATGCAAAACTCATGGGGGGACACAGCTGTTGCATGCTGTTGCCCACTGGGCACAGGAGCAGGGCGCCGAGAGCTCATGCAAAGAGAAGTCTTGTGCAACCACTAAGACTGAGTGAGGTTGTGGGGTCGGTCCCTGGCTCTCCCCACTCCTAGGCCAGCGCTGACTGCTTCTCGAGTTCCTCCCTTCCACCACATGCCTGCAGCAGGCAGTCACCCTTGCTTCCTGGAGGCTGATCAGAGTCGCCCTTGCAGCCTTGCCCTGCTTTTGTTAACAGTAGGCTGGGCTCCGGCCAACAGGGCTCAATGAGTGATTTATATCCCTTCCAGGAGGGCTCAGGTTAATAATAAATCAGGCTGCAGTGGTGCAGTCCCTGTAATAAATCCACACCCATGGATTTCTCTGCAATCATCAGAGCGAAAGGTGCATGAGGCAGAGCCAGTCGGGGGAGGGGCCAGCCGGTCGCTGCTGAGCTCAGCAGGCTCTGTAGCCCTGGAGCTCATGACTCCCCTACAAGCCCACACTACAGCTGAGCCTGGTGAGTCACTTCCTCTCATGCCTCCTTTTCAAAGAGAAGGCTGAGTGAGGGAGGAGGGGCAGGAAAAGGACTACCCACCAACTTCTCCGCTAAGAAAAGGAGGTGCAAGACCACCGGCCTCTGGGCTCTCCAAAGGCAGTAAGCCCTGAGGGGCAAGGGGACAGATGATAAACATTCCCATCTACTGTGGGGGGCTGGCACTGTGGCTTAGCAGGTAAAATTGCCACTGTGATGCTAGTCTCCCATGTAGGCACTTGTTCATGTTCCAGCTGCTCCACTTTTGATCCAACTCGCTGCTAATGCGCTTGGAAAGCAGTAGAGGATGGCCCAAGTCCTTGATCCTCTGCATCCACATGGGCAGGGTTGCTGGGTGGCCCTGAAAGAAACCCTGGACTTTTGGCTTCAGTCTGGCCTAGCCATGATCATTGCAGCCATTTGGGGAATGAATCAGTGGATGGAAAACCTCTCTCTCTCCTCCCCCTTTCTGTGCCTCTCATATAAATAAATCATAAACCACAGCAACAGAAAGCTCCCATCAGTTTCTCCAACTTTGTGTCTTCTGGGCACCAGCAGCTACCACTATTCAAGTGGCAGAGCCTTAGCTTATCACCCAAAGGGCAAGTGCTGGGGCTGGGAAACAGGAGCAAAATGCGATCAGAATGTCTGCCCAGCTGTTATCAGTGCCACTGGGGGACGGCGCTGTGATGGCTACGACTCTGTCTGGCTCCCACTGCACCACACAGGCCGCCCGAGCAATGCTTACAGGAGGACAAAGGCGCTTCTGACCATCACTTCTTGGCTTGACCCTTTTCCAAGCCTGGTGCTTACTGTCAGCTTCCATTGCTTTGTCTTTCCTGTCATCACTGTGAGCTCCCCTGATGTCCAAAACACAGCCAAGGCCTATTTCCTCTCTGACTTGGGGCCCCCAGGGCAGAAGCCCTTAACAGCCACTCAGTCAGCTGGTCCTAGCGGGTTAAGTCTCCTCACTTGACAACCGACCAAGTGCATCCCTGGACCGGCCCTGTCCAGCACCAGTGGATTTCAGTCACTCTTCTCACTTGCAACTTCTTTGACTCCTCTATCTTGTCTCATCACCATCTTGAAATAAAGTAGCTCCAGACAAAAGGCTCTTACCTCAGTGGCACACCACACCACCCCACCACCCTCCCTTCATAGGTGGAATCCTAAGTTACTTGGGACAAGCCTCAGTGTCTCAGTCCCTAGGTGTGCCCGAAGGAAGAGCCTGCTGCAGGCTGCGGAGTAGGGCTCAGCACAGGAGAGTGGCATGCTTTCGGCTGCAAGAGAGTGCCGTCCTCCTCCTGGTATCCTTGTGTTCCCATGTTTCCTGTAGACATCGTGCGTATCACTGGCTTGCATCAGATCTAAACCCATGGCTGTTCGGGTCAAGCCGGCAAGTGGTCCGAGGGTTTTCAGAGGGAAACCTGGCTCAAAGGACTAGCACTTGGGCTAGCGCCTTTACATTGTATGTTTGTAACCCAACAATCCCTTGGGCAAGGGCACAATCATCAGAGGACAGCACTGCTGAAGAGAATACACGTCCCCAGCAGACGCAAGCCTGTAGCTGCGCAAACCTTATCAGGTGGCATGAGGCCCACGTGTAATGAGGACTGGGCATCTTACCAATAGGTTATACCTGCATTTCAATTTTTTTGCACCAAAACAAACTTACTTTTTAAAATTCTATTTTTTAAGGACTTTGTTTTCTTAAAAAAAATATTTGTCTTTATTTGAAAGACAAGAGTGATAGAAAGAGCAAGAAAAAGATCTTCCATTTGTTGGTTTACTCCTCAAATGGCCACAACAGGAATGGCTGGGCCAGGCCAAAGCAGCTACCAGGAAACTACATTCAGGTGTCATCCATGTAGGTGGTGAGGCCAAAGCATGCAGGCCATCCTTCCATGGTTTTCCAAGGCATCTTGGCAGAGAGCTGTACAGGAAGTGGAGCATCTGGCACTCGAACATGCATTTTTATATGGGATGTTGGCATTACAAACAGTAGCTTAACCCACGGTACCACGACACTGACCCTCAACAAATACCGTCATAGCATGAGTTTTGTATGAGCAACACTCTACCTTCCAACTTGATACACTCTCCTGAACTTCCAGCTGTTTAAAGCTCTCCAGGTGTGGGAGGAAAACTGCTGAGGAGGCCGTCATTCACTTGGAGAGCACCCAGGATCCTATCACTTCTCAGCTGTAATATTCCCAGGACCACCTTGAAGCAGCCGCTAACGTGGCCATTTGAGATGAAACTCGCCTCTCCCCGGGGTCCCAAGCAGCACAGCGCCCTCCAACAGCTCCTATAGATCCTCTGCAACTGTCACTTTCTTAACTCTTGGGGAATCACTTCTTCAGGAATTTGGCTCTGGGCCATACAGTTGTTCCTTTCTTACTATTTAGGGTAGTAGCCACCTGCTAAACTTAGAAAGGTCAGAAAGAAGAGAGGAGAAAAATATAACCTGACAGCTAAAATAGCTTCAAAATTCACAGGCAAGTCACTGGTGCAGGAAGACAAAACAAAACACCCTGCCTAAAAATGTCCCGACTGATTGTGGCTCAGTGCTTTACTCAGGATTCCGAGTCAATGGAGCATGAAAGGAACCCCACCAGCAGCTGGTGTGTATCTGGGATTAAAGCACTGTTTCCTGATTCTGCCAGCTTACAGTTACGAACTGTGAGAGGAGTGAGAATGGGAAACATTTTCCTGGGAACTCTGTCTTTATCATAGTTACAGCACTAGAAGCTTTTTCCTTTCTTGTTTCTAAATGATTTTGCATATGAATTGGGATAGAAAGCTTAAAACACAGCTTCTAAATTTTCTGTCACAGGTTCAATTCTGCATAGAAAGGAAGCAGCTGATTCCAGAGCAAAGGGGTAGAAGTGCCATGCTGGGCACCGCCTGGGAAGTGCCTGTCAGGATGGGGTGAGGCAAGGATGAGGGGGGTCTTTGGTGCAACAGGTGAAAGCCTGGAATCCCACCTGCATCTCCCTTCAGAGTGCCTAAATTCAAGCCTTGGCTCAGCTCTGAATCCAGCTTCCTGCTAGCACACATGCGCAAGCAGCAGGTGACAGTTTAGGGCCCAGGGTGGGGGAAGCTTTTTTCTACTGAGTTATGCCATGTGAATAATCATGGGCCGTGCGTACTTTTCAACTGAAAAATAAACTTGCTACAGATTTATTGAATTTCAAGCCCTGCCTGCAGTTTCCTTCGTAGAGCCAAGCAAAATGACAGCACAGGCCTTCTACAGCCTGCCGATTGGTTGCATGTTCCCCTGGCGTGAGTGGTTAGGTCCCTGCTGGGCACGTGGGAGGAGACCTGGACTGAGTTCCTGGACCACTGCAGGCATCCAAGGAATAAATCAGCAGGTGGGAGACCTCTCTCTGCCCACCTCTCTTATTCTTCCTCTCTCTCTGTCTCCGCCTTTCAAGGAGAACAAATAATTCATTAGTAAATGAACATAAGATTGAGGGGTGGGTGTGTTAGTTTGGTGTCATTTTGTGTGGAAGGCAGAGATGCGAGAAGACTCAATGGTTGGAAAAGCAGCTGAGCGCCTAGGTGGAAATGCAGCCCACAAGTTCATCCAGGCCTGTCTTCTCACTGGGACTTAATGGGTGCTTTCATTGTTCTCTGCAGACAAAATGAGTGCTGGGCTACAGAGGAAGTGGTCAGGCCTGTTGAGAGCCCAGCAATAGGCTGCATCAGCTTCATATCGGGCATGGCTCTGCTGACTGGCAGCAGCTGGCCTGTGCAAACCAAGAGGCCAAAGGTGCAGTGTGTCCTCACTAAATTCCCCTGAGCTTTTAGCCTTTCGACCTGACTCGTCTCCAGCTGTAAGGTCCAACAAACTGAATCTTTTTTACTTTCTATAATTGGGTTATTTAGCAGATCATTCTTTTCATGAGGAAAACAGATTGTATAGCTATATATATTTTTCCCATTCACCAGTCAGTGTTTCCTGAGCATTTACTAACTGTGAGGCACAGGGACCAAGGCAGCCAAAAACAAACAACAACAAAAAAAAAAAAAAAGAAAGAAAGAAAACAACAACAAACCCTGGCCCTGCCATGGGGGCTAATTCAGTCACCTCTTGCTAAAAACAGAAGCCACTGCCTTGGGCACCTTATCAATGTCACAAAGGAAGTAGTTGTTACAGGGGTTACACCCACAGCCCCTTGTCCCTCCCACCCAGGCAGATGGAAGGGGGGCAGGAGGATGCTCTAGCTCCACACGTCACTTTGTTCTTTCTCTGGGACAATGGTGCAATGTCTGTTTCGGTTCCAGAATCAGATCAGAGCAGGCGCAATGTGAAATGGGGAAAGAAGAGGCAGCGAAGCGCAGAAACAACTTCTGCCTTTTCAGCCAGACAGCAGGTCTGAAGCTGGAAGCCTATTATTAGCATTTTACAAGGGGATGGGAGGCGTGGCAGTCTCTGCAGGCCAGGTCATCAATCAAGACAGGAGGGGATATGATTCCCAAGCAAACAAACAGACACCCACGCACTGTGGCCAGCAGACTCCAGATCATTGGATGCCATGCTATGGCCACGTAGGTGGGACTATGATCTTCCTTTCTTTCTAAAAAAGATTTACTTATTTAGCTTTATTCAAAAGGCAGAGTTACAGAGACAGAGGAGGAATCATACACAGCAAGATCTTTTTTCCCATCTGCTGGTTTACTCCCCAAATGGCTGCAAGCACCAGGCTGAAGCCAGAAGCCTGAATCTTCCTCTGGTTTACCCTCTTGCTGGTAGGGACCCAAGTATGTGGGCCCTCTTCCACTGCTTTGCTCAAGTGCATTAGCAGGAAGTTGGATAGGAAGTGGAGCAGCCAGTCTTCAACTGGGGTTGAAGCATCACAGGCATACACTATGACAACTTCACTTGCTATGCCACAGTGCCAGCCCTGTGATGTTTCAAATTCTTGTTCAACACAATTGTTAGAAGCTGTCTCCCAAGTTAGAAAAATTTTAAGTCTGCTCTGTGCACTTTCCACAGGCCATTGACGGAGGGACACAATGACACGTGTAGAGGATACTTGGGGAACAACATCAAACACACACACACATATACACACATTGAGACAGACATATCCTTCCCATGTCTTAGAGGATCTCCTGTTGCAGATAGGATTTCATTGTACTTCTGTGTTGAAAAATACCTCAACAGGTATAAGAAAGCCAGGGGTTTGACCAGTTCATACAATTTTTTTAAATCCCAGCAATTTAAAAATGAAGTGGAGAAAAGAAGATCTGATTTGAAAGATTTTATGACACATGAAGGATGAAGCATAGAAAACGGAATTTTTAGATATTTGATATGCAGACAGAAATTTCTAGAATGATACAGAAAAAACCTGCTGAAGGTGCTGGTGGCAGCTGGAATGGGAAGGCTGACTTTTCATTGCACACCTGTCTCCAGCACTTACTTTTTTATCCTAGACACAACAAAAGAAAGAGCTCACGGCTTAGCACCCAGTGTAAAGGGAGTAGCTCAAATGAAGCTGACGCTTCCCTTCGGTGATATGCTTGTTCAGCATGCAGACATAGTCTCATGTCTTGAGGGAAAATACCCTCTCCAATAGATCTCCTGGACCAGAACCCAGGACTCAGTTTATCTTCGTGGGGGGTGTGGAGATGGGGCATACACGTTGTACCAGAACAAAACACATAGCATAATAAGTTAGATGTGGGACTGGTTGTTGTGAGGCTGTGGTTTAAGGTGCCCATGACACAAGTATCCCATATATGAGCACTAGCTGGAGTCCTAGCTCTTCTACTTCCAATCCAGCTTCCCGCTAATGCACCTGAAAAGGTTCTTGGGCCCCTGTCACCCACATGGGAAACCCAGATGAAGTTCCAGGCTCCCAGACTTGGTATGGCCCAGTCCCAACTATTGCAACTTTTGGGGAGTAAGCCAGTGGATGAAAAAAAATCTGTCTGCTTTTCAAATGAATTAAATAACTATCAAAAAGTCTGAGTTGAATTTGCAAGTTTAGGATGAAGTGCTTTAATAAGCCTGTTTAACAGTTAGAAAAGATACTACATTTAGGTACAGTTTTACATGCTTTTACCAAGACCACATTTAACACAATTCTTTCTCAGAAATAGGAATAGGGTTTCAGGTAGCATGCTGAGTGGGGGAATGTGCCTGAGCAAAGCCAGGCTGCAACTCATCCTGATGCGTATCTGATCTTGGTGGACTTCCTATCTCTCCATTGCTCCTTGCTCAACTCCTGCCCTGATCTTTCTCTAAGCACCAACGGCCACCAGACACAGTAGCTGTGTCCTCCTTTATCTTCCTTCTTGTCCACCTTGCCCACCATAATGTAAGCCCAGAGAAGAAGGAACTGGGCATTGCTTTCCATGGACAAAGCTTCAGCATCTAGACCTGTACTTAGTACTTAGCACATAGCCAACATTCAACAAACAGCTATCAACTGATGCATTAACTGAAAGCCTGCATTTTTCTTTTAAATCTGCTTGGCATTATTTTTGAGAAAAACAGAAGACTATTGTCTAGATAGTTAAATTTCTTCTATTTCCAGCTAGCTAGCTCACTTGTATCTGTATGCAAGTGAGTACTCACTTGGGTTTTCAGCATAGACCTGTGGTCTGTGGCTAGTATGCCAACATCTGAGCTTGACACTGAACTCTGTTTCCTCCTTTAATCCCCTGGCACCACAGATGTGTGGTGAACTGCTGAATTTAATTGTAATGATATCCTAGATGCAAGAAGGAAATGAGCTAGCTTATCCTACCAACAAGTTTACATATTTAATAGCAACTACTTAAAGCTCAGGTCTTCTGACAATCACTCAGCCCATCCTTTCCCTCTCATGTCCACTTCTCAATTCAGCACAGGTAACTGTCCCCTTGGTGGCTTCCATGGATCTGTCCCTTTAAAACCAAGAATAAACCAAATAGATGGTTTTGACTTCACAATGAGCCAGCTCACTGTTTAAGGGAATTGTCTGCACCAGAGATCATACAACAGGTTGCCGGGAGGGGTAGGAGAGCCAAGAGCGATACCAAGAGGCGGAATTAACAAGATGCAAAGATAGCATTCTATTATCATGAAATTTAGTGGGATTGAAAGATAGATGTTGGCTCACTCCCCAAATGCTTGCAATGGCCAAAGCAGGGCCGGGCAAAGTAAGACAATTCAAGTCTCCCATGTGGGTGGCAGGAGCCCAACATCTGGCTGCCTCCCATGTTGTGCATAAGCAGGAAGCTGGAGTGAGGAGCTGGAGTTTGGCACTGAACCAAGGCCCTCTGGATGTGCGATATGTGCACTAGGCAAAGTCCTCACCCCTGGGAATCTCAATACCAAAGTGCATTTCCAATAAAAGGCAGGCTCATCATGAAAAATAAAATCATTATAATTCATGCTGTTTAGAAAGCAACATGGGAAAATGCCTGAGGTGGGTGTCAGCACTGCGCCCATGAACCTTCAGCAGCTCCTTGCATTCCACCCATGCAAGTTGGCTTCAGGAGCCTTGCATGACGTGCCCCCTGCTTCCCACCAGCTGGCATCCCATTCTCCCCCAGCTGGCTGTTCCCTGAGGTGGGTCAGACCGGTCACATGTTTTCCTCAGTGCCTCTAGTCTTCTTCATGGTCTCCCGAACCTGCAGAGCCCGTGCTTCCTCCAAGCTGCCTCTCCAGTTCTAACCACACGGCAGACAGGAGCTTGGCTCTCCTCTTCTCAGGAAGTCTGCCCCAACCTTCCATCAGTCCTAATCGGTTGCTTTCTTCTCCAGAAGCCCTTACAAACACTTCTGTCCTGGGCAGCTCAACTCTTTATCTTCTCCCACCCACCCACATTGTTTGTGTTTTAATTTCATCTTTCCTAGCTTAACAGCCCTGAGAGCAGACATCAGAATTGGCTCTCAAAAGCAAAGTCATGAAGCCCATGAGTCCCATTCTTCTCAAGACCCAGGGGGCTGGAGGCAGAGATGCTTCCAGCTGACCTAGTGTGACCAACACGGTGGCCAAGTGCGCAGAGGGCCAGTCTTCCATGGGAGAATCTGTCTCCTGGAACTTTCGCACAATGGGATGGGAAAAGGAAGAAGATATGAGTCCGGAAAAATCTGCAGAAAAAGAAAATCTTTTTTTTTTTTTGCCACATTCTTCCCAAATCAAGACTAGATATTTCCTGTTTTTCTATGGAGTGTTATCAGAGGTTTCCAATCAGAAAACACCACAGCCCAGCTCAGAATATACACTTTCATCTTGGCTGGTACTCATTATCTAGACAGAAAAATGTCACCTGACAGCAAATTCACCATTAAACACTCTACAACAAATGTAGCTCCGAGAGAAAGAGGGAGCCAGCAAAATCCTGCCAGCATACACCTTACTCCAACACACCAACACAGGTCTGAGAGAGACCCAGGAGAGAGCACACAGGAGGACTGCCGACAGGGGGAAAGTTTTTACATCCCACACAGTCAAGCCAGAATTCCAGAAACTAAGAATCCCTTTTTTGATGCCATGGAGCTTAATCTGGCAACTGGGATATATGGCAGCCCAGCAGAGGTTCTATGCTTTTATTTAACAAACCCTTAGGTAAGCACACCTGTCACATCTATGCACGTGTGTGCAAGCGCTTGAGCAACAAGCAAAGAACATGTTGGGCATGCTTCCAATCCCCTTTGACTCAATCATGGACAGAAATAAAAAGCAGATTTATATTTCATATAGAGATGGCTCATTACCCAAGGAATCTAGAGCCATTCAATTTGTTATCAACTCCAACCTCCTCTCCCTTCCTGTGGCCATGGAGAGGCAGGCATCATCATGACCGCGATGGGGCAGCTTGTCCACCATTCAGTTAGGGCTTAACTTAGGCTGCACGTCGGTAGAGACTACTGCCTAGGGAAAGCAGGATCCGGATAGGAGCCTTTGTGCAGTACCTTACTCCCATTCTGCCAATCAACCCAGGACCGGCCCTGCACATCCGAGAAAACAGGAGCCTCTCCGTCAAGCTCCAGGCCATTACCTCCATCGCTGCCGGTCCTGGAGTCCGAGGCCAGGCTGTCGGTGGAGCCGGTGGTGAAGCTGACGTGCACACCCCTGAAGGACGGGCTGAGACTCTCTGCAGAGCCCTGGCTCACTTTCTCCAAGTCAGAGCTGCTCTTGTTCATTTTCAAAAGGTGCCTGGAAAAGGCAAGAATAAACAAGAAAAGCCACTCATCAGGTTTCTGTGCAGAAAGGTGGCCGAGAGCTCTTGAAACTTGGCCAACACCAGCAGGAGGGGATGGATGTTTGGTGTAGTGATGAGGAAGCTGCTTTGGGAGGTCTGCATCCCTTCCTGGAGTGCCCGAACTCCAGTTCCTGTTCTGCTTCAGATTCCCAGATTCCTGCTACTGCTCACCCGGGAAGTCAGGA
Organism: Ochotona princeps; assembly: GCF_030435755.1. Classification (NCBI taxonomy): domain Eukaryota; kingdom Metazoa; phylum Chordata; class Mammalia; order Lagomorpha; family Ochotonidae; genus Ochotona; species Ochotona princeps. The sequence goes on along the minus strand of NC_080842.1, from coordinate 15,740,498 downwards.
GGTAATGGCCCAAAGGGTTGGGTTCTTGTCACCCACATGAGAGAGCAGGACTGAGTTCTGGGCTCCAGGCTTTGGTCCGGTATAAACCTGTCTGTTTGTTGTAGGTATTTGGAGAATGAAGCAGCAGATGGAAGACCTCTCTTCTGTCTGCCTTTCCATCACTCAGCTTCTCAAATAAACACTTTTTTAAAATAGATAATTTTAAAAAGATGACTTCAGGGAGACAGCAAAGAGAGAGAGCATGTTTCTTCTGAAACCGCAGGCACATGCACTTTGGAAGACTTCCAGGGTGTGGTTTAGGAGAGGCAAGTCCATGAAATCCCAGCCACACAAACCTCTGGTTTGGGAGCCACTCCACTCCCATCCTGACCCCATCTGTCAAGACACTTCTACCAGGGAAAACTGAAATAGCATCATACAAGCCAATGCCCAGCGCCAGACACAGATCAGTGCAGCAACTTCTGCAGGGCGTCAGGGCAAATGAACTGTAAACCAGGACCAAGAAGGTCAGATTTCTTGACTTGCCTTTTATTTACCTTCCTCTCATGACTTCAAAGACAGAAATTTCTCCCTCAATGTTAAGGATTAAGTCACAGTTTTTAAAATTATTTTTATTTCAATGGTAGAATGATAAGAGAAAAAGATTTTGTGCGCTGGGTTCACTCCTCAAAAGCTAGACTGGGCAAGGACAAAGCCAGGATCCAGGAACTCCATTTGGGTCTCCCATGTGAGTGGTAGGGACCTCAAGAATTGACTCACCATCCTCTGCCTTCACAGGCACCTTAGCAGGAAGCTCGATCCAAAGCAGAGCAGCTCAAACTAAAACCTGTGCTTGGATATAGGATGCCTGCTTTGCAAACAGGAATTTAACAGCACTGGCTTCACTTTATTTAAATTGGAACCAGGCTTCCAGGGCAAGTCTTGGATGGAACCAAACTGATGTAACTGTTATTCCAGAACCATGGAATCCGCCCTTTGTCTTCCTTTGCAGTCTTTTGTTGTATCTCAATGACAGCATCATTGCCACATCAAGGACAAGAATGCCAATTCCAAGATGGACATGAGCACTCACCGTGGAGCAAACAGTAGCACTGCTATGGAGTGATTCCCTTAAGGAGTCCCCCCTCCCTCTCTGCAAGAGCCACATGTGTATTCACGTCTGACCTGATGTTTCCACTCTGAGCTGAGACATGCCAGCACTCACTCAGCTCTTCCCAGGCCAGAGGTGACCCATGCTTATCTGATCTGATCCTTCCTGATGACATTCCTGTTCCCACCATGGTGGATACATGTCTCATATCCACTGCAGCAAATACACAAGATGGCTATAATCTGGCACCAGAACTGCCTTAGTTCATGTACGACCTTATGTACATGACCTTACCATCAAAAATGGATCAATTGCTCTTGGTATTAAACACTGCCAGGCACTGTGGTACTTTTTACATGATTTATTTCTTTGAAAGGCATAGTTACAGAGAGAAAGACAAAGAATATCTTCCATCTTCTGGTTCAATTTCCAACTGGCCACAACAGCCACGCCTGAGCCAGGCTGAAGTCAGGAGCCACGAGCATCCTCCAGGTCTAACATGAGTGCAGAGGCTCAAGTACTTGGGCCATCCTTCTCAACTTTGCTAGATACAATACAGGGAGCAGGATCAGAAGTGGAGTAGTTGGTACATGAACCAGTGTTCATGAGATATCAGTAGTGCAGGTGGTAGATTAACCCTCTTCACCACAACACCAGTGACCCCCTCCCATGTTATTTTATATAGTCTTTGGAATCCCTTGTTCATTAACAGAAAAGTTTAGAGAAAAATCTAATAGCTTCTGATAAAATTGTTGTTGTACAAAAAGGTTATTTTTATTTTAAAGACAGAACAACAGGGATAGAGAGAGCAATCTTCTGCCTACAATAGCTGGGGTTGGTCCAGGCCAAACCTATGATCCCAAACTCCATTCAGATCACCTGTGGCTGACAGGGTCTCATCCCTGGAGTTACTACCTGCCACCTCCCAGGATCACATCAACAGGAAGCTGATCAGAAGCCAGTGGCCGAGACTTGAGGAAGGGAAGCAGGCATCCCAAACAGCAGCTTAACCCACAATGACCCAGTGCTATCCTTCAAAAGTGCTCTGCAGAAAACACGCCTCTCCCTGTTTGCAATCCTCAGGGGCGTGCTAAAAGTGCTGAAAGCACGACAGTGAGGACAAGGCTTGGACTAACTGCTGTCTTTACATCTCTCTCACTGTAGAGATAACTGTCGAATATTCATTCCTTAGGAAGCTTAAAATTGAAGCAGATTCTGGTCAACCCTCACTGGAAGCTTTCTAGGCTATGTTTATTCCACCAGAGGCAGCCAGGGTGGCTTTCTCAGAAGAAGCCAGCTTAATGTGATTGTGAGCAACAATAATAACCCCTGGGGCAAGGGGAGAACCCAGCTCTTGGAAACCCAGGCCCAGGCAATGTGGTCTCTACAGTTGCTTGGTCTTCACAACCTGAAAGTCACCAAGGTAGAAACAAACTCAAGCACCATGACTACTAAGCTGCCGAGCCCTCTGCTCCACAAACTTAAAGAGCCTCTAGATGAAACGCAAACACAGACAGCCAAAAATCACACACTTGTGTCCGTGTATCTACAGGAGGGCACCTCCAACTGCTTATGGAAAAGCAGAATTAAAACATCTTAGTTTATTTTGGCACAGTGGAAGGGTGTGTTCAAAAACCTCATGGACAATTTATATAATGAATCCATACAAGATTTCCAACTATCTTTACATCAGAATATACTTGTCTTCGCATTCCATTTTTTCCATGAACATATACACATATAATCATTTAAAGGAACAGTTAAGCTGGAAAGAGAGAAACATTCCTAGGGAGCAGACACCAAGAGAGAGCCCCACATGGAAGCAGGAGGAAGAAGCTTTCATTACATATACTGTTGGGAGCATCGAGACCCAGGTGTAGAAGAGACATGAGTAAAGATTCAGTTCTGAGAAACCAAGGCCAATGTTTTGAGAATAGAGATCTAAGAAGCAACCCTCGTGCACAGGAAGCGACTTTGTGGCAAAGGCAGCATGACCTGGATGAGAGGGTACAATGCAGTTCACAGTACCCATGACACCTGTTAACAAGGGATTGGGGAGAAGAAAGCAGAGCTATATACAAACATGACGTTTTGATGGGAGACTCGCCAACTTTTGTATTAATTTTAAAAAAAGTACTGCAAGATAACTTTAGGCTCTTGAGGCAAGAAAGGAGCTCTGAGATTGAATCTGAGGTGACATAAAAATGTTAAAAGACAAATTTCAATACTTCAAAATTTCTCTCAGATAAAAGGCACCAGAAAGAAAAAGAAGAAACAAAGTTTGGACAATTCGTGTATCTGCAGCCCACACAGCTGATAATGTAGGGACTTCCAGGAAATAACAAGAATGCTTGGACCTTTAAGAAACAGACACATGAGCTCTTTGGAAAGGGCAGTGGATACAACAGAAGGAGAAACATGAAAGGCAGACTGACTCAGCCAAGATGATCGACCTTACTCCCAATCCAGTTCCAAATGAAGCCAGATGGAAATTACATGCCTAGCATATCAGACTGGCCCTTATCAGGTATTGCTAAGGGCACAGGAATTTTCTTCTCCTATTTAATGAAGCACAGATTGGCAAGCACACTTGATGACTCCTATAAGGTTAAGCATGCGCATATTGGCTCAGGATGGAGTCTAGGCTACTCTGTTTTGGATCCAGTTCCCTGCTGATGCAACTAGGAAAGCAGCAGAAAGCCGACATACTTAGGCCCATGAGCCCACGAGGGAAACCTGGATGGAGTTCCTGACTCCTGGCTTCATCATTTAGGGAGTGATTCAGTGCATGGAAGTTCTCTCTTTTTCTCTCCCTCTCAATGACTCTTTCAAATACATTTTTTTAATCTGAAAAAAAATCTTTATTTATAAAAAAAAAAAGGCTGGCTGTGGATAACATTCTATGTTAGCCTTGTTCTATAAAAACAGAATTGGGTAAGGATTGAATACTACCCTAGTATTCAATCTTTCAAGTTTTAGAAAACAAATGACAAAATGCTAATGTTTAAAATATCTTAGTGGCATATACCAGAATGTCACACTATCCTCTAAATCTGTGTGTTTGAAATATTGGGCAGAGGAAACATACACATTTTGAGCAAGTGACCACCCAAATGGACCCTAGGATGGCCGCTCCTGGGATGTGCTTCTTGAACTTCTGAGAGGCCAAGGGACCCACGGAGAGTCTCCCCAGCCCTCCCACTCTCCTGAATTCCCATCAGGACCCAAGGCGGGGCAGACCACCTCTGGAAGCGTCCACATACCCTCAGCCACAATCGGTTAGTATTTGTGATGACAGGATAGGCTCTGTGCGTGTTGGCAGGGGAGCCCCCAGGAGTAGAAATCTTCATTTCTAAGCCCCAGAGGAATTTTCTTGGTATCTGAGGATGTAACTGTTACTTTTCTACTGGAAAAGCTGAAGCAAGTGCTCATGAAATTCCAGTGGGCCTTCAGAATACTCAGGAGTAACAGGGAAAGAACATGCATTTTTCTCTCTCTCTCTCTCTCTCACCACACACACATACACACACACACACACACACACACACACACACACACACACACACACACGAGGCCAGCCTTTTTCTGACGGGTCGGCTCATCCAAGAGGAGCTGCATCAAACAGCTCCCACCCTGGAAACCTGTGCTGGCTACATTCTTTGGGAATTGCCACCTTCATTAGGGAAGGAGCAAAAACCACATCAGATTTCCAAATGAAAGGGAAGCTTGTCATCAAAGTAGAGAGTTACCTATCAAGTTGCTTTTCGCATCTGCCGTGTCTGGGTACCACAGACTTCCTGAGGCTCCCAGCCAAGGGCTTCTTTATCCCAAGTTGGCTTTTAGAGTCCCATGTGCTGCCTTCTTAGAGCTCAGGCTAAGCAGCAGCACACATGCAAAACTCAAATTCCCTAAAAGGCACTCTGCCTTCATTCACTATCGTTTGTCTTTCATAAAACCAGTGCAAACTCCATCTCTATAAAATGAAATCTGACCTGGTGGCATTGAAGGAAGTGGTTTCAGTGGACAAACCCCCCAGAGCCTAGTTAATCTTTGTCCTGGGCGGGGGGTGACTTGGATCAGCTGAGGCGGGGAGAGGGGCCTCTGTGGATGTCTCAGCTCACGCCGCATGAGACACGCTGTGTGCATGTCCAGGCTCCCATGGCTGATGACACTCAGCTACTGGGGATACGGGTGAACTGCCCCAGCCGCTGGTACAGTGTTCTCTGAGAGGCAACCTCGCACAACTGCCGGAGGTTTTCAGAATGACTTTTCCCCCCATTGTCCTCAGACACAGGAACCAGGCCAGAATAGGTCCATTCTATGTTGGTGGAAAGCTGGGGGAAAAAAAAAAAAAAAAGGAACCAGCCGGAAGAGCCATCTGCTAGACTTCCTCATTTGTAGTAACCAGCCCCATCTAAAAATACCTCCTGATCCCAGAATGGGAGCTTTCAGCATAGCCACTCCTGCACTCTGGCCATCCCCACCCCCACCAATGCAGCAGAAATACCATCGCCAGCTTGGCTGTTAGAATATTCTGTGACAGCACAATGCCAAGTGTGATGGAAGCAAATCACCCTTGAGGGCATTTTGCCCCTGTGCGGTGTGACTCTCCTAAGAGACAAGCTCTCAGATTCCCAGCAGGCATGGCCACCACCAAGTCTCAGGAACGGTCAAGTTCACTACCAGGTGTACTGACGATTTAGAGAAGGTCTGAAGGAAAGTTTTAGAGAGTCAGATTCATGATCTGGAAACACGGAGGAGTCAACCCGAATCCTGTACACGCTGTTCAGTCATGAACAAGAAGTGAAAGAACTGATTTTAGAATCAAACAGTGAACATCTCAATCAAAGAAACGAGAACCTCTTACCATCCTAGGTTCTGGCTGGAGGCACCGTCGCTGTCAGCACAGCCGCCCAGAGTTCCCCGGCAGGCTGGGGGACAGGGGCTTCGGTGTCAGGAGGAGAAGCACTGGCCAGGGAAGGGCCATCATCAGAGGCTGTGCCCGAGTGACTCCTCCGGCTGCTGTGGCCTCCCCAGCCCGCAGCTCTCCGTACCCTCTCAGTTCCTTTCCGACTTTTCTATAAAATGCACTTCCTGCGAAAGCACAGGAAAATAGGACGGCTCTGTCTCTCTGATTCGTGGCTTTTAATCTCCAGTTGTCCCATGGGGCTCCAGGATGAGAGCCGATTCACGTCCACCCTAGCAGACATGCAGCATCACCCCATGGATTCTCTACAACGCAGCCACATCTGAAACTGGACTCATGGAATGACAAGCTTGCTTGGTAAGAACATTTAGTTTCTATTTTTCTTCTACCATTGTTGTCTCCAGTGCATTTTCCTTCCCATCTATCTTGAATCCCAGGCCTGGGTTTCTCAGCACTCACTGTCTATTCAGTGTCTAGCACTGCAGTAAGGGCTAGAGGGACGTCGAGGATCACAGTTGGTGCCACTTTTGTGGTTCAGTGAACACACAGCTTGGCAGATAGAGATCTGCCACGCTCCTGCAGACAGAGTTCCAGCCACACCAGCAGTAATGATTTGCACCCCCAGAGGCAGAGCATCCCAACCCGGTCTTTCTAAACTGCTGCTCTCACCATTGTGGGATGACCCTGCACTCCTCCTGGAAGATCTCTTTACTTTGGCAACTATATTGCATCAATTCAAAACTCCCATGGTGATGGTTTCCAATACACTGCCTGCATACTCATCACCTACCTAGATTTCAGGCTTGGAAAGAAACAGTCTTACGAAATTACTTATTACCCTACCATTGCTCTTCACAAATTCTTGGTTCCAGGGAGGTTCGCCACCTCTTCTGACTGTCCTCAAAGCACCCCGTGTTCCTTCTTCTGACCTTTCCAGCCTAACTCCATTTCACTTACCTCCAAATCCTCCCCACACCGTCAATCTTCTCTGAGCTGTTTGTCCCCACTGGCCCTCACAGCCAGCTGAGCCTACATCATATCACGGCGCATTGGGTTAAAAGCATGGTTAGATTATTCTAATTATTTCCTGGGAAACAGGCTTGTCACCACCTGTGAGGAAGCAGGGGTTTGAGAAGCCAGCCGTGTCACAGTCTGGGTGTGCTGCAGCAGAACAATCATTTCTTGACTCCGTTTATCTGTCTCTGGTTCAACATCTGGGTGGCATCTGGGAGAAGAAGCCCTTCTTGATGGAAAAAAAAGACACCTGCCTGGCAGGAACACCAAACAACTGGCAACCACCATCAAGATGACCAAGTCAGTAGTGGAACCTCCCTCACGTTCACCAAATAAAGCTGTTCAAAAATGTCCTAAATGTGCACGAACCTTGATTTTTGCGGAAGTTGGGGTGAGAGAAGCACATGCCTACACAGGAAGGGTCTCTATGCTTTTGTCTGTTGAGGTTGAGTTATTTTGCAAGTGTGTCAGTGCCGCCTGAAGTGACTGACAGGGTCAGTCTGTTCCAGGGACATGTTTTCCCCAGTGATGTCTCAGCGTGCACAAATATACGAAAGCAGCTTTCTCTGTGGTCAGATGACCTCCATGGTCCCCAGGCTGCAGGCCTTCTGATTTGCATGGTAGCTAATGCCCCAGTAATTTTGCTAGGCTTCATAAGCTCTCTGCTTCTACTTTGCATTCAGTGAAAACCATCTAAAAATGGACGCTATAAGACCATGCTTATTTAAAAGACATGGGAAGCTTCAATATTGTGAAATCTACCCCCTCCCTCATGTTTCCCGGCATACACTGTTGAAATTCTGGGACCCTGTCGATGCGGGAGTGGTTTTCTTTGTGTATGTGTGTGCACTAAGGAGTTGGCTAATGTCTGGCAGCCCCAGCAGGCTGGGAACTATTCAAAAGAAAGGCCAAGGCAGGATCAGGGCGCTAGGACTTTGAGACCCACACTCCCATCTCCAAAGAGGTCTGACAGACTGAAGGTCAAGTTGATCACCAATGGCCAAGGATCCAACTAATCACGTGTAAGTAACATAGACTCTATAATAACCCCAAACGACAGGATCTTGAGAGCTACATGGTATCTCTACATGCAGAGTTCTTGGAGAGCATCATGCCCTGAAGGAGGAGGGAAGCTCCAGGCCCTTTCACCCTTCCTTTTTACATGTTTTCTTTTTTTTTTTTTTTTTTTTTGACCTGCTGTTCATCGGTATCCTCTGTAATATCCTTTGCAATAAATCAGTGATGTTATATCTTCCCCCTGAGTTCTCTGAGCTGCTCTAGCAAATTAATTGAATGGAAAGAAGAGGTGTGGAAGTCTTGATTGATAACTGGCAAGAGGCACAAGTAAAATAGCCTCAGGCTCCTATTGGCCTTGGAAGTGTGTGTGGAGGTGTGTTCTCAAAGACTGAGAAAGTGCTAGATACATAGGAGGATGGATGGATGGATGGATGGATGCCTGAACAGATGACTTCAGCAGCCTCCTATAAACTGTGTAATATTCTTTTGCTACAAGGACAGAAGATGACATCAGATGGGCCAGAGATTTTGCTCTACCTGGATGTGTCCACTTCTATTACAACAGTTTGGAGAGCCTCAAAGAAGAGAGATAATCAACAAGATGTTTTGAGGACATGTGTTATTCTAAGATAATGAGAAAGAATTTATATGTCCATCAATCTGAACTCATTTCGGATCTGTGTGTTCAAGAGTTTGACTATTTATGGTGCAACCCCAGATCTGGGGGTTGATACACTTCTCAGATAATCAGTTCATTTAGCTCTATCACTTAGTTTTCATTACATGAAAATCTAGAAAGAGAAGAGTTCCAAATTAACCCATCTTCCCCTCTGCAAACAAGAAACTCCCACGACATTTCCTCTCCACACTACTTTTCCATCCCTAGGACATACATCTTTCGGAGGTTAGCTAAGTCAACAACAGTGAGTCATTACCAACTTTGGAGTTACAGCAGTCCTGTCCTCCCATTCCAGTCAGATTCCATGCACCAACACTATCCATGCCTCATGGGAATCTTTCGTTTCTAGACTACTGATTTTGATAACCCTGCCTTTAGAATTCTCAAGCCTCCTTCTCTTGATTCAGCGAATATTTCTTAGCCCACTTTGTTGACTCAGTTTTTGAGCCAAACCATCTGGTTTATACCAGTGGGCATTTATACAGACTTCATTGCTAGCCTACTAGGCTGGGAGGCTATCTGGAATAAACTAACCAGAATGAGCTACTCCCTCATTCTTCACACTGGCCCAACCTACTGTTCAACAAGGGCCAGATGCCCTACAGGTTCGTCTGCACTTCCAGGTAGTTCTTCAATATTGTCCTAGCTGTGCCTCAATTTCCTTGTCTTTACACTTGGCTGCAAACTCCCCACCCTGAATAACCCAACATCTACCATCTTTCCCCACGCCAGGCACTCCACTGTTGCTCTAAGATGGTCCAGCCATGCACAATTATTTCACGTTAGCTCTCAAGGCTCCCTGGTGATATTTTTAGTGGCCCAAAAGCAGCTGTTCCAAAGTCTCACCAGTTTCACTGACCTTGTTAATCACCATACTAATTTCTTTCCAGTAAGTACCCTCCTCCTCTGATTCACAGTCTCACTTCCTGTTTGCACTTCTCCAGGAGCAGTGAGGTGAAACAATCACATGGCTTCATTAATGATACTTTATCCAGTTGGTCTGCCTTATTTTAGTTTCTTTTCATCCTTCGCTCTATTCTATTGTTACACTTTTTAAAAAGAAAATCCTATGAATCTGTGTGTAGGTGTATACATGTATGGCACTTGTATATAATAAATTTGATAAACATTACACATTTATTATAACATATAATAAGTATAATGGTTTACCTAGAAGTAAAATATTAGGAAAGTAGAGAAACAAAGATGTTATAAACAAATGGAAAGATATTCCTTGTGCATAATCTACAAGACTTAACACCATTAAGATGCCAGTACTACCCAAAATGACCTGTAGATTTGATGTTATCCAAATTAAAATCTCAATGGTACTTTGTGCAGATGTAGAACAAAATCCCAACATTCATATGGAATTTTAAGAGACCACAAGTAATCAAAAGAATCTGGAAAAAGAACAAAGTTGGAGGTGTCATATTTCCTAATTTCAAACTGATTATAAATCCACAGTAATCCAAACAGTATGGTACTGATATACAGACAAACATATTGACCAATGAATTAAATTAGAGATGGTAAAAAAGAATCCCTTTCACATATGCTCAAATTATTTCCAGCACAGCTGTAAAGACCATTAAATAGGAGAAAGGACAGTTTTTTTTTTTTTAAACAGAATGGTGTTGGGGAACAGGCATCCACATAAAGAAAGAAAGAAGCTGGACTCTTACCTATCATCAAGTGCAAAAAGAAATTCGAAATGGATCAAAGACTTATACATAAGACTTAAACTGTAAAACTTTTAGAAGAAATCAGAAAGGAAAACCTTCATGACACTGGATTTAGCGATAATTTCTTGAATGTGACATTAAAGGCATTGACAATAAAAAAATACACTTGACTGTATCAAAATGATTTTATACCTCAAAGTAACCCATAAATGAAGAGAATACATTTGTCAATGTTTTATCTTATATATCACAGCAGGGATGAGAATCCAAATTATACAAAGAGCTCCTGCAACTCAACAACAAAAACCCAATTCAAAAATGGGCAAATAATTTAGAGACTAGTCTAAAAAGGATATACAAAAAATGATCAGTAAGCACATGGGAAGATACTTAACATCAATACTCTTTAGGAGACTGCAAAATCAATGAGACTCTACCTCATGCCCTTTAGGATGGTCATTATCCATAAGATCAGACAAGTGTTCCAGAACATGGGAAGCAACTAGCTGCTTGTTCATTCAGACCTGGGAGGCAGCAGGGAAGACTCACATGAGGGGTTCCTGTCGCTGACATGGGAGTCCTGGATCCTGCCCAACTGAGCCCTGTCCACTGTAGCCATCTGGGTAAGTGAATCAGTAGGCAGGAAGTCTGTCTATTTTTCTGCTGCTCAAATAAATAAAAAATTTCAAAAACAAAATCGCCAGATGATCCAACAAAGATTTCAAAACAGTATCTTAAGAGTTATTTGTGCACACATGTTTATGGCATCATCATTCACAACAGCCAACAAAACCAAACAAAAAACAGAAGCAATTAAGGCATCCACTGATGGACAAATGCATAAGGAAAATGTGATATACACACACAAGGGAATAGGACTGGGCCTTAGAAGGAAAGATAATCTGATAAATTCCAACACAGGAGTGCAACTTATAAAGACGTTATGCTAAGTGAAACAGCCAATCACAGAAGCCCATAAACTCCATAATCACTGCTAGGAGGCACCAAGATGAGACAAATTCAGAGACAGGAGGTAGAACCGTAGCTGTCAGGGGCCAGTGGAAGGGGAAACAGTATGTGCTGTTTGGTGGGTACAGAGTTTCACTTCTGCAGCATGAAAGGCATTCTAGACACTGATTGTACCACAATGGGACCCCACCACTGAACTGAACACTTAGCAAAGGTTAAGATGGTAAATTTCACATAACACACATTTTTTTTTTTAATTTGAAAGTCACAGACCAAAAGACACGGATCTTCCATCTGCTGTTTCACTTCCCAAATGCCTGCAACAGCCAGGGCCAGACCAGGTCAAAGCTGGGCGCTCAGAACTCAACATGGCTTCCAACAGCTACGAAGCAGTTCACTTCACACTCAGGACATTGTACTCTTCTATGACCTTAACGATGAACACATGGGCTTGCTCCATCTTCCTGCTATTGTAAACAATGTTGTAATGCCCTTCTTCATGGAGTCCCTGCACTGACGTGTGTGCTTCTCTGCGGCACACACTACGGAATGAAGATGGCGGGTGTGGGGTATGTTCCCATACATCGTTTTACTCTGATGCTGTTCTGTTCTCCAGCCCACACTCTGGACAGCAGAGTGCAGAGAGAGAGAGAGAGAGAGTGAGAGCGAGAGCTGTTTTCTTAGATTACTGCCAAAATTTGTCATGCTCTGACTTTGAATTTTTCATCAATCTGATGGACATGAAGTGCTATTTTATTGTTCATTAATTTCACACCTTAGTTCCTTAATTAAGTTAAAGATGTGCTTGGGAAAACAGTGGAAGATGGCCCAAATGCGTGGGTCCCTGCACGCACAAGGGAGACCCAGAAGAAGATCCTTGCTCTTGGCAAATGGAAGATTTCTCTGTCTTTCTCCTGCTCTATGCAACCTTTCAAATAAACAAAATAGAGCTTTTTCTTTCTTTCTTTTTAAGAAATACATAAAAATTGACTAAACACCAGGCTACTGGGATGCCAAGGGGATCATGTGCTAGCAATACTTACTAAAAACAGTTGCGGGCCCGGCAGCATGGCCTAGCGGCTGAAGTCCTCACCTTGAACTCCCCGGGATCCAATATGGGCGCCGGTTCTAATCCCGGCAGCTCCACTTCCCATCCTGCTCCCTGCTTATGGCCTGGGAAAGCAGTCAAGGACGGCCCAAGGCTTTGGGACCCTGCACCCACGTGGGAGACCTGGAAGAGGCTCCAGGTTCCCGGCTTTGGATCGGCGCAGCACCAGCCATTGTGCTCACTTGGGGAGTGAATCATTGGACGGAAGATCTTCCTCTCTGTCTCTCCTCTCTGTATATCTGACTTTGTAATAAAAAATAAACAAATCTTTAAAAAAAAATAAAAACAATTGCAAGGTAAGAAAAACTAACTGGAGTGAGTCAAAGGGGAAGGATGTTCTTAGTGTAGTTTTCAACCTGAAAGTCCCCAGGTCACCCAGTGAAGTCCAGCTGTCCGTGCAAGTCTGCTTGTTGGAACAACAGAAAGAATTGCCACCCAGGACAGTGGAGGGAAGCAACTGAGGCAGGGAGATTTACCGGGTGGTATGAGAACAGCAACACAATTTCAGGGATCCACCCAAAAGTCCACAGAAGAAAAGAATGAGTAAGTTAAATACAGAGGAATTAGACTCAGATCTTTAAAATCTCAGACGGATTAGCTGAAGAAAGAGACAGGCAATATTCTTTGCACTTGGTCTAGCAAGCCTACAAAAGACATGGGCTTCCTTTCCTAAGGACGTCACAATCTCACAATCACAGTAAAAAGAAAAAAAGTGCTCGGGTCCTGGACAGAAAAACTTCTCACCAGCTGGTGTACTCCACCCCTGAAGAGTAGACCAGCCAGTATGGGAACAAAGTCCCTCCGAAAGCAGGGTGGGCGGCGGGGACAAGATTATGCTCCCTGGCTGTGCTTTCCAAGGCACCCCACAGAGCACAGAAAGTCTACGCACACCCTGGAGTTGCCTGCAACCTTCCGATGGAAAAAACAACGTCTTGACATGATCATGACCATCTGAAAGGAACATTCTACGGTGAGAGGGGCCTGGCTCTGCACACCTGCTCAGCTTAATAACTGGGGGTAAAAAGGTCACAGTAGGAGAACCTCGTGCGAAAGTGAAATGTACCATCTCTGCAGAGTAATTAGTCCATGAAAGGATGCATTGTGGGCCTGGCGCAATAGTTAATCCTCCCCTTACAAGTGCTGGGTCCCCTATGGGTGCCCGTTCATGTCCTGGCTGCTCCACTTCCCTTCCAGCTCCCCTCCTGTGGCCTGAGAAAGCAGTAGACGATGGACCAAAGCCTTGGGACCCTGTACCTGCATGGGAGACCCAGAGGAGGCTTCTGGTTCCTGGTTTCAGATCAGCTCGGCTCTGGCTGTTGTTGCCACTTGGGGAATGAACCAGCAGGTGGAAGATTTTTCCTGTCTCGCCTTCTCTTTCTAAATTTACCTTTCCAATGAAAATAAGTAAATCTTTTTTTTCTTTTTTTAAGATGCATTGTGCCTATAGGTCTTTTGCTCACCTTGAGGCATTAATCATTAGTGACCTCAGTGTCTCTCTCCAGGGAAATGATGCTACATTGAGCAAAGATAGCCACAAAATCATAACAGGTGTCCACTGGAAAGGCAGACCAAGTACTGTGCAGACATTGGTCACTCTGGACTTTTGAGAATTCACTAATCCTTTGAACATTTGCAGTGTATCAAGTTCTGTGCTGAGGCATGGGCACGTCAAGAAAAATGAGGGCCAGTGCCACGACGTAACAGGTTAGGCCACTGTCTGCACCAGAATCCCATATGAACACTGTTTTGAGTCCTGGCTGCAGCACTTCTGATCCAGCTCCCCGCTGGTGGCTCCAAGAAAAGCAACAGCAGACGGCCCAAGCACTTGGGGCCCTGCCAGCTGCATGTGAGACCTGGATGGTGCTTCAGTCTCCTGACTTTGGTCTGGCCCGCCCTGGTTATTGCAGCCATTTGGGGAACGAACTAGCATATGGAAGGTTCCTCTCTATCTGCAACTTTACCTTTCAAATACATCTTTTTTTTTTTTCATAAAAAGAAAGAAGTCTGAGACACAACTGTCACATTCCTAGGAAGTTACAACTTCCTGAGAAGTTGTAAGCATGGACCAATTTCAATGCAATGCAAGGCAAGACACTATGATAACTGTGTCCAAAGAGGCTTGAACAGTGCACTGGGACAGGCTGGAGACCCGGTTCACAAGAATACTTTGTGGCTAAAACTATCTGTTTCTTTGACGTTTCTTGAGCACTTACTATACGCCAAGCATGGAGTCATGTGCTTTTCTGGAAGATGAAATACACAGGCCATGGTCCCTGCGTACAACTGTCCATTTAAGGAATTCTTCTTGAGCACAAACTATGCACCAGGCCCCAAGCTGGACCTTATAGAATTGTAGATGACTAAGCATGCTCTTTACCTTACCATCTACTTACTTTACTATGTACTTTTGAAAACTGAATGACTATTTACAAGCTTGCAGCAATCTAAGGCTTGGATCAAAATACAGTTACCGGAAGAACTGTCAACAGCCTGAGTCTGAGCTGAGTTTCACCTTTGAGTTTCTGCAGAGAACACGGATTCTCTGAGATACCGTCTTGCCAACTGGAAGGAGATTGGAGTGGATCTTGAGTGGTTACAGTGCACATGTGCTGCCTTAAGCCACACCCACTCAACTCTCAGGATCCTGAAGGAAAAGAATCCCACCCAAGAACTGGCTTACAGAGCAGCTCTTGCACACTGCCTCACACCAAGGAGGCAATTAGTAGGCACTGGGAATTTCAAAGTCTCTGATCCCTAAGGTTTAGTCAAGGACGTATGCTTAAAATTACTGAAAAACTCTGAATGTGTGTGTGTGTGAAGTCAGCAATTTAAAACTTTACAGAACCAGACACTAGGAATCAAATCCAGCACTCAGGACTAATGACATCATTCCATGTCTCGTATTTCCAGGTTCTACCCACAAACTCATGGGATGAAGCCAACTATTAATTTGCCCCTGGCATGGGGCAGAACATAAACTTGCAGTGCTGGTGCACGTGCTTTGTACTGATTGCCAAACTCTGTGTGAATGCGTGGGGGTATCTTCTCTCACTGAAGCATTCCCAGGGTTCACTCACTTCTGACCAACTTGATCTCTAGCCAAGTCCTTGAAGCTCCATCAAGCACACAGTACTTCCTAATGCAAACTGAGCTTTTTCTTTTGAAGATTCATTCATTTTATTTGAAAGAATTATAGAGAGAGGGCAAAACACACACACACACACACACACACATCTTTAATCTGCTACTTCATGCCCCAGATGATTGCAACAGCTAGGGATGGGCCAGACCAAAGCCAAGAGCCAGGAGCTTCTTCCATGTCTACCACATGAGAAGCAGGAGCCTAAGTACTTGAGTCATCTTCCACTGCTTTCCCAGGCTGTCAACAGGGAGCTGGACTGAAAGTGGAGCAGCTAGGACTTGAACAAGTGCTCATAGGAGATGCCGGCATTGCAGGCAGTGCACTTCACCTGCTAAGCTACAACTCCGACACCACAATCAGAGATTTTTCAAAATGTCATTGCAACAAGCCTAGAAAGCATGGCAACTCTAGGGTTTTCCAGTGTATGGTTTGCCAGCCCATTGTAATGCAAAATAAGGCATCTGCAGCTGTGACGAGAGTGGACACGGAGTATGGTGATAACACCCATCTTAGTCATCACAATCCATTCCTAGAAGTCCTTGGGGTCCGTGGGATAGCAAGACGGCAGCTTCTGTGGACAGAACAGGATTCCTTGGGTGACACTGTCCCAATCTGTCTGTCTGCTGAGAAGCAGCATGGGAGGGGGATTAATGGCACACAGAAGCCCAGGACAGACCCAGCCCTGGCTTGCCAGTGTCCTACCCAGAGGAAGGCAAGAACATGGCACAGAGTGATTAGTGCCAAAATTAACACAAGTGACTCAACCAAAAACACCTCTCCTTTTGCTGGTAGAAACTTGACTTTGAGTGAGTCTCAGAGCTTTGGACACAACAGCCACATTAACCTGTCTACAACTTAGTCACCTGTGCTCCCCAGTGCCCACGTCCGTGCTCAAGCCCATCACTCCTTTCTGAGCTGTGTCATCACTCCAAAGTGCTACGTCATTTTAAACCAGGTTTGCAGCAAAGGCAGAGAGAATTCTGCTGGTGTGGCATCTGTATCATTTCCCGAGGCACTGCCTGAAGTCTTGAACCTAACTTTGCACTAAGACTCCACACTTGTGGCCTGCAGGGTTTTGTTTCCTACACAGCAGTACTCATCCACCAGTCCTCCCCACATACACTCACCCTCGGTAGACAGGGGTTGTGAGCCAGGGATGCCCAAGGGCCCTATCATTCCAAGCAGGTGTGAGAAGGAAGCTACTTGGTGAGACTCTGCCCTCACCTGCCTGCCTGGATCACCAAGCACACCAAACGGACATCACCAGGACCTCTGAACAGGTGTTATCTCGGGAAGGTATCGGACAGTTACAGGGCACAAAATCTCAGACACACAAGCTTCTGCTGAGTAAGGCTCTAGCAAACCTAGCAATTCTTAACATCTGCTTCTTTTTCCTCTCCAGCCAAAGTCAGCTTTGTCAGACAGGATGATGGGCAAGGCAGAAAATGTGCTCCTCCACAATGGGCCGGGAAAGCAGATGGGGCCCTGTCTTACCCACGCTGTTCCAGGTTCTGCCACACCTCCACATCACTCCCACATGAAGCCGCTCACCGGAAGCACCACCCACTAGATCCACTGGACACACACCATCCACTGGCCCCATTGGAAAAAGGTAACCAAAGCACTTATGTTGTCTGAAGACCCACGTTTTTCCATGATCTACCTTTTTTCTTGACCACCAGTCTGTACTGGTCTGGGTGCTGGATCCAGGATGCACTGCATTCTCACACTGGGAGATCTGAAGGCTGCCACAGTTCCTGGCATCCTCCTCAGTTTTAGAGCTAAGAGTCAGTGTTGTGGTGTGTGGATAGTGTGCACCTGCCTTCTCATAGCTTCACTGGCAAGAGGTCAAAATTCAGATTTGGACAGTCATGCTTGTGATGGCTACCATGGTAACCTGAGGAAGGCGGAGTTTGCCTCCACCAAACCTGGAACGGATGGCGGAATTCTGGTGGGCCCCTCAGGCTGTGAAGCCATGATTGCACCAATGAGGGACACAAACCCATATCCCTCCACCAAATAATGGCCAAGGAGACCCCAGTTTCAGCTTCTGGGTCAAGGAGAGTTTAAAAAGGCCTTTACCCATCTCTCCCACACTCTTCTTCCTCTGCAGCCTTCAGCGTCATGTCTGTCTGTCTGCTGCATGGGGAAGGGAAGCCCATGACCGTGGTTCCCTGAAATAAAGGCCATCTAAATTCTTTTATATATTTGGCTGAGTTATTCTTTCCCTGGTGGCGAATCTAACATCTTGGCGAGCAGCAAATCTAACAGCCTGGAACATGAAAATGCTTCCTGCTGCTTTGGCTCAGTGGGTAAGGTTATGGCCTGTAGTGTTACCATCCTGTAGGGAAGGAGGTTTGAGGCCCAGCTGTCCCACTTCTTATCCAGCTCCCTACTAAATGTATCCGGGAAAGCAGTGGATTTGCTGAGCTCTGGCAACCCATGTGGGAGACATGGAATATTTCCTGGCTTCAGCCTGGCCCAGCCTGGGTTGTTGCAACCATTTGAGGAGTACACCAGCAGATCTCTCTATATATACGTACCCCCCCTCCCCCTTATCTCTCTCTGTAACTCTGCCTTTCAAATAGAAAAATAATAAATAGAAAATACCTCCCTAAGTGAAAATAAACACTGATCTGCTATTTTTAAAACAGTACAAGAAGCTTTTTCCACCCATATTCCCTTAAACAGTGTCTCCTAAATTTTTCTCCCCCAAGTGCCAAAAAGTAAGAATTTTTGTTTTGTTTGGGTTTTAAGAACTAGAATTCAGACCCTCTGGGAAATCCCATTGGGCTTAAACTTTATAGAAGGCAAGGGTTTTAGCATAACAAATCAAATCCCAAATCTCAGCTGGCAACTCAGATGATAATTAAAACCCCACCTGAGAGAAAGAAAGAGAGAGAGGAGAAAGAGAGAGAGAGCAGAGAGAATGGCATTTCCTTGTGCAAATGGGAAACGCCTGGTGTGCAGGCTCAGCAGCCAGCACCAAAGCCAGGCAATGCAGTCACAGCACTCAACGCCCTGATGCTCAAACTCAAGGGGTACAGCGGCTTCTCCCTTTATGCAGTCTCGCTCGCTTCCAGCACCAACGTCAAAGCAAACAGCGAAGACAGCTGCTGCAGAAAAATTTCACGGTTTCCTTGAAACAGCCTGCTAGTAGTTCAGAGAGATGGAGATACAACAAAGACCAGATTATAAAAACAAGGGGCCTAGGGAGTGTGTGGTATGCTGAGTTCAAGTGCAGGCAGCCACTCCCACTCTCCGCAGGCTGTGAAGGTACTGAGACAGGTGCAGACCGAAGGACTTGGAGAAAAGAGAGCCTAGTCCTCCCCACAAACAGGTAAAAAGTTCATGAAGCAGGAAATGAAAAGTAAGCTCATGACACTGCCAACTTTGTCGGAACCGCATCTTCTAACCCCATTCTCCTCTCCATGAGCTTTCTTGTTTTCCTGGTAAGCCAACCAGACCACATGTTCAAAGATACACACAGGGTACTCACCTGGACTTTGGGGGTGGGGGAGGAGGTGAGAAAGTCTCCATCCTGCTCCTGTCCTTGGGAAACTCAAAGGCAAATGAGGCCGACTTGCTCATCCCTGTGCTGGCTTTGCCATGTGGCCCGGAAGAGGCGGCATCTGGGGGCTGCACCCGATGCCAGGTGGAGGAGCTAGAGGGACCGTTCAACTCTCTTCCCCAGCTGTGACTCAGCAACTCGTGTCCTGCCTCCTCCTCTTCCTCTATCCGGCATTGCCGGCTCCAGGCACCTGTCTGGAACCTGGGCCGCCTGGGGTCCACGGCTGAAGGGGCGGGTGCTGGGCACCTGACAGAGTTGCTTGCAGCCACCCCATTGGTCCGGCAGGCAGGAGTGGGGTCGGCAGGGCCTTTACACGCAGGTGCCAGCCCCAGGCTGCCACTGCCTGGGCTCCCGTCGCTGAGGTCAGCCAGTGGGGAGGCAGAAGGTGACACAGGGGACCCCCCAGGGCTGCTCCTGGACAGCTTCGGGGGGATGGCAGGCTTCCTTCTGGGTGTGCTGTTGCCAGCACCGTGAGGATGCTGGCTTTCCCTGTAGCTCACCGCGGGAGTCTCGTCCTCACCTGCCTCAATGTCCTGGCACACCGGCCCCTGCGGCCACTGCACACCCACGGCGGAGTCAGGGCTGCTAAGATAGATGGTGCGGTGGTCCTCCTCCGGGTGGGCTGCCATGACCGTGATGGTGGCAGCCACCTGGGGCACCAGGTCTGAGCCTTCCCTGTCCCGACCCCTGCCCTGTGCTGCTTTCGGAGCCCGGGCGTCACCTGTCCACGCCTGGCCCTGGGCTGCCTGTTCTGTCTTGGCCTGGTTCCGTGAAGAGCCTGAAGGTGCTTTCTTCCTCTTGGTGCTCTCAGCATAGATGGGTTCTGGCGGAGCAGCGCTTCCGGCCTGAGGCGGGAGTTGTGGCTCCGTGGTAGGCCCCAGGCACCTGCTGGAGGTCACTAGGGAGGTGTGGCAGCCAGAGTCCGGCTGCTTCCCCTGGACAGGGTCCTTGACCAGGGAGCAGTAGTCGTTCTCGAGGTGTGGAGCGAAGGGACTGCTAGCGCCACTGCTGCGGCTGCCACAGGAGAGGCCGTCGGAGGAGCTGGCGGCCTCAGAGGCCAGGGAAGGCTTCTTGGGGCCCAGGCAGGGTGGCGTGCTGGCGGAGGGGCCCTGACTGTCGCTCAGTGCCCGCCTCTCCTCCGCAGTGGGCTCCCAGCGCTGCGGTGAGCAGTCTCCAGCCCCGGGCAAGGCTTCCGGGGCAGTGGGGTTCCCAGGGCAGCAGTCCAGGATGGAGCAGTACTCGCCACCCTCACTGTCCCCAGAGGGCGAGCACCTGGGGTCGCTGTCATCTTCAGAGGGCAGGGATCCCCGCGGTGGCGGCAGCGGCGGCTGCTGCGGGGAAGGGCAGGACCGGGGCCCTCGGTGGCTGCCAACACCGCTCGAGCTCTTCCCCGCGAAGGCAGCCAGTTTCTGGCGGAAGCTCTCCTGAGCCGAAGGCAGCTCCGTGTGTGGAAAGGAGGCTTTGTCCTCTCGGTTTGCCTTTTCGTCCTGGAAGCCCACGGGATGGAAGGCAATGCTCCGTTCCCCCCGGGCCTCCAGGTTGTGCAGGCCGACCATGGCGTAGGCGGGTGGGCAGCGGGGGCTGCCGCCAGAGCAGGCCGAGGGGCTGGTGGGCTTGGGGACGCCGCGGAAGTTGCTCAGGTACACCAGAGGTACATCATCCGGCTTGGGCAGGGGCAGCTTGCCGGGGGTGCGCCTCCAGATGCCCTAAAGGGTTAAGAGACTGGCGTTAGGGAAGTGGCTTGCGGCTGTCCCCGGCCAAGGCCACTGAGAGACCACCCCTCCACTGCAAGCAGGCAGCCTCTGCTTCCCTCCCAGGGTCGGCCACGCTTTTGGTTTATAAATCTGAGGGGAAGAGGGAAAAGGCATTTTTCCTTGTTCTCTTACAGGTGTCAAGTAAAGTAAGTTCCCCTACAGGCTTAGAAAAGATTTGGCCCAGCAGTAAAGCCAGTAGCTTGTGGGCCCTGCGGCCCATATAGGTGCTGAGTGGTGTCCCAGCTGCTCCACTTCTGATCCACCTGGGACAGCCATGGAAGAAGACTGGTGCCTGCACCCACGTGAGAGACCCATGGCTCCTGGCCTTGGCCTAGACGCAGTCCGCATCTGGGGAGTGAACCAATGGATGAAGTGCACTCTTTCCTTTCTCTGTGACTCAATGGCTAAAGCTTTAAAAACAAAACAAACATTTGGGTTTTGTTTAATTTTTGTTTCGCATTCATTTTTTTTTTTAACATTTATTTACTTTTCTTGAAAAGGCAGATTTATAGAGAGGAGAGACAAAAAGATCTTCCATCTGCTAGTTCACTTCTTAAATGGCATCGATGGCCAGAGCTGAGCCCATCCGAAGTCGGGAGCCTCTTCTGGGTCTCCCATGAGGGTGAAGAGTCCCAAGGCTTTGACCCATCCTGCTTTCTCAGAGCATACACAGGGAGCTGGATGGGAAGTGGAGCAGCTGGGACTCCAACCGGCACCCACTTGTGATGTCAGTACTTGTAGGTGGAAGATTAGCCCATTGAGCCATCATACTTGCCCTTAAGCCTGTCTCCAGGCACTCCTGAAGAAGCCAAAGTCAGGATGATTTAAAACCCTTGGGGGAGGGGGACAGGTACAGACAGGGCAGGAGAATGGGAGGGGGCATGGCTAAGGGCCATTGCTTCCTGGGCTTGGCTTTGCGGCTCTTTCTCCTGGCTACAGGCACAGGTGGACCCGGTAGTGGTGGTGGTGGGGGTGCCGAGATCCAGAAGTCGACTGCTCACGATCATCCCCCTTCTCTTCTCAGTTTCTTGCCTATCCCCACTGCTAGAAGCAGTCTCAAACAGCATTGGCTTCTGGCTTCTTGCCCAAGCCCCCCATTCCTCCACACCAGGAAGATGGTTGGGGGGGTCTGAACCCAGAATCCTTGCTCAGCATGTGAGAGGCGAATGGGCTTTAACTGGCATAGGACAACCCGGGCAGCCCTGAGAAAGGCAGCCATGTTGAAGCTCACCGCCTCCCCAAGAAATGCCATTCCTCAGTTACGTGTCGTCTGATTTGAAACTGACCTTTGAACAATGGCTCCTACACCCTTCCTGGCCCACTCACTCCTGAGGAAGGCCACTTGGGGCCAAGAGGCCCAAAACGGAACCAGCGCTCCTGGAAGGTGTCTGGGACCTGCGGCTTCCCACACTTGTTTACAGGTAACAGGCCTGGTCATTGTGCCTTCTAGATGGCTGCGGTTTTTTTAATAAAGAGTTCTCTGTGGGACAGATTGGAATGGTCTAGCCCCCCAGGGAGATGCAACTGTCTTCAGTGACCCGAAAACAAAGCTGCTGAAACCCCCACTTCAAAACTGGGACATGGAATTGCAGGGCAGGGGATGATGGCATGCCGTTGCTGCTGATACTTCTCTCAGCGTGGTCATGCTGTGGTTATACTTTTTTAATAAAGAATTTTGTCTTTGACAGTTATGCGTGAAAATGATGCAATCAGCTGTGCTTGGCACAGCAAGGAAGGAGCTAAGTGGGAGCTGTGGGTTATGATTTCATGTTGGCTAAAGTTGCCTTGAGACATTTTGGGTACATAACATACTTAAAGCCATGCTTTCTACTTACATGCATCATTTTATCAGTTGGACAAAAAAAAAAATTAAAACTCCTTTAAAAAAGCTTCATTTGTTGCGGGCCACATTGTGGCACTGTGAGGTTAAGCCTCTGTCTGTAGCACTGGCACCCATATCACAGCGCTGGTTTGAGTCCCAGCTGCTCCACTTCTGATCCAGCTCCCTGCTAATGGCCTGGGCAAAGAAGTAGAAGGTGGCCAACTAGAGCCCTGTGGAAGATCTGGAGGAAGCTGTTGGTTTCTGGCCTTGGCCTGGTCCAGTCCTGCCCATTTCAGCCAGTTAGGGAGTGAGTGAACCAGTGGATGGAAGATCTCTCTCTGTCATTCTGTTTCCAAATAATGAGATAAAACTTTTATAAAACTGGCATTGTACAATATGAAAATAAATCATAAAGTTCTTGCTAATAATTCTTTTTAAAAAGCTTCATTTGTCTTCCCATCTACAATCTCAACGTCAAATGGTTCTTTGCCTAGGGGATCCGTACAAGGGAGGGTAGCTACAGTTACACACTCCAGTTGGGAAAGAGCCATTCTTGGGGCTCGGGATTGGAAGCCAACCTGCAGGAACAGGGCTCCCACAGCCCTCGCTGACTGCCACCAGTTACCCAGGGTCAGAAGAGAAGCAGCCCCTGGAAAAAAGCCACCTTACCTGTGAGACCTCGGCACTCATGCTGGGCTCTGCCCACATGTCAGGGGCCTCTGAGCTCATCATGGTGGGCTTCACAGCGATGGTGGGCTTGGAGTAGGGCGAGCCACTCACGGCCTCATCTTCCAAGCGGCCGCTGTCAGGCTTGGGAGGCAGGCGAGGAGCAGGAGGGGAGGGCAGGCTGCCTGCTCGGGGTTGGGGCCGACCGGCAGCTGGCTGGTGGTCGCTCCGCAGGCAGAAGCAGTTCTTGCAGGACCCGGGCTTCCAGATGTGCTCCACAAAGTCACTGCACGCTGACATCTTCAGGCTCTTTAGGGTCAGTGGGACGGTGTGCTGCATCTTGGGCCCATGGGGTGCTGGCTCATCTTGTGCTTGGCTTGCTGGTGTGGCCTGGTGAGTGGAAGAGGTAGGTCCCAGAGTGACTTCCTAGAAAGACAGACAGCTCACCTAATTAGAAACCTGCCCTACCCAAGGCCAGTGTGGGCAACTGGAGTCTATTTCATGGGGAAGAGGGAGCTAAGGAGGAATGTTCCATTTTTTCCATGGTTCGCATAAAGCCCTTACACACTTTTGAGTAACGTGGCTTTATCAAATCTATAAAAGCTAAACACTCCTCGTGACTTGAAGAACAAACAAAAACCACCTGGGGCCCCCCTAAAATCTTGGGTGCTTGGAGGCTTCTGGCCACCTTCCGGAAGGAATCATGCAGAGTTTGAGATGGGAAGCTTGTGCTTTGCTCACTGGGAGTGCAGGGCCTGTGACACTGGCCCCAGAAACACATGGACCTCAAAGTGCGTGACCAATCAGAGTAGTGGTTCCCAGATAACAAGTTATAATTTTTTTGCTTGAGAATCATGTGAGAGTGAAGGTGGCACTGGAATGCACTCCTCTGAGCAGGTGGAGGAGGGGACGTTGTGGCGCCGACCTGTCCCCTAGGACAAAACTTGTCGGGGGTCTGGCATCTTGAGGACACCCCCTCCCAACACACACACACACACACACACACACACACACAGCTTACTGTGCATCCTTCAACCTGTGCTGAGTGAGGTCACTGCAGCTCAGTGCCTGCTATCCTTGCCAAGGCCTGGCCGATAGAACAGAATGGGAAGCAGGGAGTGTCAAACAGGTTTTGTCCATGTGGTAACTGAATAGAAGATGACTGGGAGATAGTTCACACTATCTGGGGAAGAGCTCCAAGATGTATAATTACCCAATTAACTGAAGTGACATCCCATCTAGTTGCTATTAACCCCATTTCACAGAGGGAAAAACGAAGGCAAACACCAAGACCTAGTGGCTGGCATCAATTGTAGCATAACAGGTTAAACTGCTGCTTGTGAGGTAGGAAGATCAGGCCGGAATTCAGGTGTGAGTCCTGGCAGCTCCATTTCCCATGCAGCTAATTAATATACTTTGGAAAGCAGCAGAGGATGGCCCAAGTACTTGGACCGCTGCCATCTACCTGAAGCTCTTGGCTTCAGCCTGGTCCAACAGCCTGACTGTTGCGGACAGCTGGGGGGTGAGCCGGCGGATGGAAGAATTTGTCTTGTCTATTTCAGTCTCTCCCTTTTGTCTATCTGTCATATAAATAAGTATATCTTTATAAGAAAAACCAAGAACTGTCCAGGGATACCAAGAGTTTGCTGGGGTCCACCTGCTGACCTAGAATTATGCACTGGATTCCTGCTGGGGGAGGGTACCTGGGAAAGCCTCTGGGAGACCCCATGGTGAACAGATTCTCATTACACGGAGGCAATTTGGCCCCAGGCCTGGCTTTGCTCCCACGAGAATCTGCTGGAGGTTGATGCTCTCTAAACTGTCAACAGGACTAACCAGGTGGAATGTGCCAGGAGCTCCGAGATCATTCCATTCTCCGTGGGAAGTGCTCCTGGTCTCACTCCCACACTTACACACAGGGGTGCGCAACAGTGCTGGGCCCAGGGCCCTCTCATCCCTGCAAAGCCAGCACGGGAGCCTACAGAATCTCCATGTGGCCAGAACACTTGGGAATAAAGGCAAGTATTCGTCTGTCAGCAGTCACACTGGATTCCTCTCTCTCTTCTCTTTCTTTTAATGATTTATTTATTTGAAAAATTGAGAGAGAAATGGACAGAGCAAGAGATATCATCTATCTATTAGCTCACTCCCCAGATGGCCCCGACAGAAAAGGCTGGGCCAGGAAGAAGCCTGGAGCCAAGAGTGACAACCAAGGGCCCGGCGCCATGGCCTAGCGGCTTAAGTCCTCACCTTGAAAGCCCTGGGATCCCATATGGGCGCCGGTTCTAATCCCGGCAGCCCTGCTTCCCATCCAGCTCCCTGCTTGTGGCCTGGGAAAGCAGTTGAGGATGGCCCAATGCATTGGGACACTGCACCCACGTGGGAGACCTGGAAGAGGTTCCAGGTTCCCGGCTTCGGATCGGCGCAGCACCGGCCGTTGCAGCTCACTTGGGGAGTGAATCATCAGATGGAGGATCTTCCTCTCTGTCTCTCCTCCTCTCTGTATATCCAGCTTTCCAATAAAAAATGAAATAAAAAAGTAATAAAATAAAAAAAAACTGTCACATGATGCAATGTAATTAATAAAAAAAAAGTTTAATAAAAAAAAAAAGAGAGTGACAACCAAGTTTCCCACATGGGAGGCAGAGTCCTGATACCTGGACCATCTTCCACTGCTTTGCCCAGGCCATTAGATGGGAGTTGGATCGGAAGTGGAGCAGCTGTGGCATGAACCAGCATCCACACAGGATGCAAAGCACTGTAGGCGAAAGCTTTTCCCAACATGCCACCACAACACTAGTCCCTGGGTCTCTTTCTTTAAGATGACTGTCATGTTCTTCTCTCCCTCCGGGTATGCCTTTAGCAGGTTCATTCTCAAGCCACATCCTCCAGAAGGGGTCACTGGGCTTCTTCCTTCAACAGACAGAGGAAGCCGAGAGCAGGGTTTTTTTCTTCCTACTACAAACCTGGGCCACAAAATCCTTTGGCTTGCTGCTGCATTTTGTAAGCAGGCAAAAAGCAGGGGGACTATTTTGATTTTTAGTAGGGTGGAGTGGCTGTCATCCTGGGCAGCTGATGGGTGAAGGCTACTGACACTGCCCCAAAGAAAGGCACCAGCAGGTGCCCCCACAGCCCATGGGTGAGGTACGGCAGAGAAAGAGCTTAGAAACCAGGTCTAGGTGGGCTCCCAGCTGCCAGCCAGGTCCTCATCCCAGGAGATGGGCATCTAACCAGTTCCTCGGCGACTACCACCGGTTTACCATTGGAATTGGTTACCTTTCACTTCCTCAGCAGATACCTGACAATATAAACACGTCACAAGGTAGGGGGCTGCTTGGTGCCCTGGACCCCTCCCCATGTTCTCAGGCCCCCACCTTTGCAGCCAATGGCACACTGCAGCCCTGAGAGTGAGGCTGTGCCAGGCGTTTCCTTGGGAACCGCTCACCAGTGTCTGAGCCCTTTTCTCAGCGGAGGAGACACCCCAATGGTTAGGCAACACAGCTGCCCGGAGACACGCAGGTTTTTAAGGCGAAGTTGTGAGAAAGGGAAAACAGGAAGCCCTGGTCTTCCCACCATGGTGTTCACACTGGTTTCTGGGTCCCGGCAAGCAACTCACCAACACATCGAACCTGAACCCCTCCCTAACTATTGCGCCTGGCATCCTCTCCTGTTTGTTGTAAGTGAAAGAGGAGGGGAGAAAAAAAAAAAAAAACACCCCCGGGGCTAGCCTTAGCAGAGCCAGCTCTCTCCACAGCCTGGGAATGGCACCTCCCCAGCCCACATTCCTACCCTCCAAGGGGATGCAGCCCCCAGAATTATGCAAATTCACCCATTCCAGTAGGAGGCTGCCATGTAAGATTAGCAAAAGATCTCAGCATTCTTTCTGATGCAAGTCATGATAAAATATCTTTGCCTCTGCAAACTCCTGCACTACATTTGTGGCTGCCATGTGTAAGATCGAAGCTGTCAGATGCACTCCCACCCCATTTCAAAAGGAATCTCAAGAATCAGAGTGGCCAGACTCGTGGGACTCAAGTTCTTAGCTCAACATGTCCCTTAGGCTTGCATGGTAGTTGCTCATGTAGTGAGAGAATTCGGGGGGAGGGCGGGGGGCGGTAACAGAAGGAGTCTACAGTTTCTTCTATATATTGTAACTAAATTAATGCAACACCAGCAAAAGAAAATCCTTATACAAAAGTGTTTGCATTTCAACAGGATCCATTGGCCAGGATGGCCAGAGCAGAAAGGAAAAGGTCACAACCTTCACACACACAAAGTTGAGATACACAACTTTCTTTTTTTCTCTCTCCAGTGCTGTGTCATCTAACCTCAGCAGGAGGAATATGGTTTTGCACCCACATTTAAGCCAACAAGGAGGCTACCTGAGTTTCACCGGACCCCAGGAGGGCTGAAGAACTGCAGGATTCCCTTAGGACTTTCTGTCAGATTTCCGTCCCCGACAGGGAAGGGGACAAGGGCTATTAAGGATAGCTGGGAGGGTTCAACAAAGCCCAAGGAACCTGCCGTGACTACCCTTGTACTGCCCAACTCCTGGGCCCCAGACCTGTGGGCTTTGGTATCGGCTTTGGGAAACCGTGTTCCCTCCCGCCTGAGCGTCACCTGAAGGATACACACAGCGAGGCGACGCTGTCCGCTGCCTCCATTCTCATTCTAGTGGACTGTGTGTGTGTGTCCCCGGCCAGGAGCGGGCGACACGGGCACAGAGGGAAAAACGTGCTCTCAGCCTGGGCTTCCAAGCGACCAAGCAGGCTAGAGAATCCGGCCCTCCGCAGGCACGCCGCTACGCTAAAGGTAATCACCTCGCGCCCCCAAACCATCACCGCCGGGGTCCCAGGCCGAGCAACACGGGGTGGCCTCTAGCTCGCAGCTCCAGTGACAAAGCTTTCAGTCAAAGGCAGTTCCCAAACCTCGGGTCTCCCGGCGTAAATGGAGCAGCCAAGACCATTCCAGCAGTCGCTCCCCCCATCCCGGAACTCCAAGGAAAGTTTCCCCTTCTCCAAGAGCGCGCAATTCTCGAATGAATCGAGAACAACCCTCCGGCTCCCGAGTCTTCCCGTGGGTTGCTCCGGACTCGGGAACCACCGCTGGGCTCACGCGGTCAGGACGCTCCCCCACTTAGCCCCTGGGCTGCCGCCTGTCAGCTCCGGCGGGACGGCGACAGTGGGTCGCCCGCGCGGCTGCCGCCGATTTTCTCGATGCAGCCACGTTAGCCATGGAACACACACACACAAGAACAGGCCGACTTCGGAGCAGGCAGTCGGGGCTCACCTCGGGGCTGCGCTAACCAGGTCTGGCCGTGGGTCACCGCGTCGCTGTCCTCCGGGACGCAGCCGGGCGCCGCGGAGCATTGTTCGGAGAGGGACCGCGCGCTCTGCGTGCCCGGCCGCGGGCGGCTGTCGTCTGCCTGGGCCCCGCGGCCGGCTGGCAGCTGCGCGCGCGGCTCCGCCCCCTCCGCCTCCGGTGACGCCGCCCGGCCCGGCCCCCGCCGCCCCGCTGCAGTCCCCGCGCCCGGCGCCCCTCCGCTCCCGCGCGCCCGCCGCCACCGTCTCCCCGCGCGCGCCAGGCCCGCTCTCGGGCTCCCCGCTCTGGGGGCTCCGCCTTCAGCCCGTTGCCGGGCGCTGCCCGCGGGCCAACCCCCAACCCCCAGCCCCGGGGGTCCCGCTGCCCGTCGGCGACCTCCGGGGCTGCTGAGGGAGGCGCGAGCTGTGGCGCGTGCAAGCTTCCTTTGGCCACCAGGTACTCAGGTTAGGTGTAGGTGCCCCGCGGCCCTCAGGTTGGGAGAAGCAAGGTTGAGGGGGGGTGGGAGGCCGGTTGGGAGAGGTCGGGAGCACCGCGGCCCGAGTCGCTCCTGGGAGTCCGGTTTTGTTACCTGGGGGGCGTTTGGGGGCGCGGGAGGGAACTGGGTGACGGCCCAAACTGCAGCTTCCTGGTCCTGCTCAAGCCTCTGAGCAAATTGCTCAACCTCTTTGAATTCCAGTTTTCTAGAGGTAAAATGCGAGAGTCCGGCTGTACAGTGCTGGCCTTCCACCTGGCTGGGACAGGCAGGCCCTCCGCAGGCCACTGCACCTGAGTGTACACCCAGTGAGTCATGCGCTGAGACAGTCCTCCGGCAACACATTCTTCCCCGGGAGTGATGACAACCGTGATCCAATCACTCCACCTCCCTTCCTGCAGCTGCCTAGGCCCTCGCACCTTGCCCTGGGTGTTGCTACAGGACACCTGCGTGGAGGACAGTTCCCAGGACTTTGCAGCCAGGTTGGGGTTTCATCAAACGGAACAAGAATAAGATCCCTCCCCAAGTGGGGGGGGGATAAAATTCATGTGGCCTTCCCATTGCGTTTGGCCTTTTCATTGCACTTGAGGTCTTCTGCCAAATAGCGAGCACTACTGATAGGAGAAACAGGGGTCCCCTGAGATTCCTGTGCTTTCTTTCCTTACCTGTGCCTGTGACATGGCAGGTCCTGGAAGAGGAAGTAGGTGAAGGGGACTGAGCAAGGAAAAATATTCTTGAAGCCTGGCTTTGTCCTGTTCCTGTGTGACCTGTTTCTCTGAAGAGAATGGATAGAGTTAAGCAGTTACATGGGCACAGATGGAGGGATGGGAGCAGAACCAGCGTTCACTAAGTGCTTACCCTGTGCCAAGCAGCCCTACAGGGTAGAGACTACTGTTAGCACCATTTTACAGAGGAAAAAAGTGAAGCTGAGAGTGCCTGGGCTCTGCGTGGAGAAGTAGTCAACCTGGTGTTGAAACCAAGAGCTGTCTGGCCCTACTGCCTCAGGCTGTGTTTCTGAATACTGGAAACCAGTCTGATTTTTTTTTTTCCTTCCCAAAGTAGAGAGAAGTTATTTGAATGCATAGGACAGCAAACTCTGCTGAACTCTGTTACTACCCATCAGAGTCCAGCATTTGACCTGCTCAGGTGGAAAGACCCAGGAGGGAGAGGTGTTGTTTAGCAGGTGTCTCCCAAGTCATCAGCACGGGAAAGATGCCAGAGCCTCATGGAGGTGCAGGTAGTTCAGGCACATGTGGGGAGAAGGCAAAAGTGGGGCTTCCAGCAGGTGCTGCTTCCTAGACCCCAGCCTGGGGGTCCTGCATGCTCCCTTGGAAGGGGACATTCACCCCACAAGAGAAACAAACGCTGTCCTGAAGACACAGGAGACACTTCAGCACCCTTTATGCCTTTTCGCCTTATCTAATTT
The DNA here is from genome assembly GCF_030435755.1 of Ochotona princeps. Taxonomy (NCBI): domain Eukaryota; kingdom Metazoa; phylum Chordata; class Mammalia; order Lagomorpha; family Ochotonidae; genus Ochotona; species Ochotona princeps. The sequence goes on along the minus strand of NC_080842.1, from coordinate 15,709,834 downwards.
ATTCTTGATACACAGACCAGCTAAAGAATAGAATCAGGAGAAGCAGCTGCCATGGTGTGACAAGACCACCTATTGGCTCTGTGGCTTGGGACAGCTGTTCCAAGGTTCGTTCAGCTTCCCTGCCAAGTAAACTGTGTCTCCTAGCAGTTTGCTGTGCTCACACAAAATACATTACACTGTAGCTGCTGACATGTAATGTGCATCTTATTATGCCAACAACATGTTCATAAAGCTGGCTTCATCTTTCCTGAGGAAGAGAATCAAAAGCTAGATGCACACGAGACCCCCGTACTCTCACACATGCTTTGCCATTGCTGGTTAAGGAGGTGACTGCCTCAGCCTAGCTCCAGTCAGCTAATGCATTTCATAAACACTTCTACTTGAACTTGCAACCTGCACCTTGCAGTGCAGTAGGGGTTGATATACACAGTGTTTTGCCTCGAGCTCTTACCAGTTCATTTTCATGACATTTTTAACTGCAGGGTTTGGGCTCTGAGATAAAGACCAGGGCATTGAAGAGGAGCTGTTTGCTTCATGATGTTAGTCCACAGGCTCTCTTCTGTCAAGGAAATGCTTAGAGCTTAGGAAATTCAGGGAAGACACAAAGACAGTAGTGCTTTGGCACTAACAAAAGAAGTCTGGAGGTCAGTCCCATGGCACAGTAGGTTAAGCGACCAACTGCCCATATGGGCATTGGTTCTAATCCCAGCTATTCCACTTCCCATCCAGCTCACTGCTAATGGCCTGGGAAAACAGTGGAAGCTGGCTCAAGTCCTTGGGCCCCTGTACCCATGTGGGAGACTTGGAAGAAGTACAGCTCTAGCCATTGAGGCCATTTGGGAATTAAACCAGTGGATGGACGAACTCTCTGTCTTCTCTTATCTCTCTGTAAAATCTGCCTTTAGAAAAAAAAAAGGAATCTGGAATTAGAACAGCAATAGGGTAAACTTATGAAGGGTGTACCATCAGAGTATATCATGGAAATGCAAACTGGTCACCAGCATGAAGGTTGAATCAAAGCTACTTCATACATGCTGCTTCCCCAGTAAAGATGAGCTATTTCTGACCTTCGAGAAAGAAAGGTGCTCTATTTGAGTCACCAAATGTTGAGTGGCACTGTCTTAGGAAGTGCTGAGTGAGTTATTGGGAGGGAGAATAAAGAAAGGTGAGTAAGAGAGAAAATGCAAGTTCTAAGATGAAGATAAGCCAGGGCCAGAGGGGCTCCAAGTGGGGAAACACGCACACACACACACACAGAAAAAAAGAGTTTTCATGGAGAAAGGCGACTTGGAGGAATGACAAACATTTCTATTTGTGGCCGACAGGGACTTTCCGGCCTGAGAGAATGGTGTCCACAAAGGAACGGACGTGGGCGAGAGAGACTTCTTGCAGTCGGCCTGGAGCGTGGATATTGGAGACGCGCCTGGGAATGCGGTGAGGCACTGGCTCAGAAGCGTTTGCTTTCTGTCTGAACCAACAAGAAAGCGTTATTTCTGAGTGACAGGATGACATCATCCGGGGAGTTTTTCCTTAGTCTTATCTGGAATTTTGTCTCCCAGAGAGGATTAGGAAACAGCGCCAGAGATGGGAGCCAGGGAGATTGGTTTACATTTTCTGTCCTGGGTCCAGATATCAGGTAGGGGACTTTCATAAGGGGGCTGGCAGAAGAAACAAGATGGACGGCGTGTGGGACCCTTGAAGAATACAGGGACTGGTTCCTCACCTGTTGGCTGTTAACAGTATCTGTTCCAAGGTGCTTCCTCTGCATCAGGATCTTGGTGCCAAAGACTGTTAAGTGGCTTTTCTCTCTTAAACTTCACAGCAACACTGCCTTAAGTGGGAATGTTTAAGGTGGAATTGAAGATGAGCCCTGGAATGGTGAAGACATCAGTCCCCATAGGAAAGCCAGAGAATTCCCTTTTGTGATCTCTTTGAGTTGAAAGGGTATGGTAGCCTTCCAGTAAGCCAAATTTTCCCTCTGGAGGTGGTGCTCAGATGCCCAGGGGCCAATGAAAGAGGCTGCAGGAGTCTTGCAAAGACAGAGCAAACAAGATGAGTCAAGGTGAAGGTCATAGGCCACAACCCCTTACAAGAGGTCTGGGTGGAAAGGACCCTGCCCGCCTTCTCCCCTCCAGGGTATTTTAACTCCAGAGAGAAGCTTCAAGAGAGTTCCACGGGGGGGGGGGGGGGGGGGTGGCAGGAGGGAAATCCTTGGGAAATATCTGAACAAAGCTTGGACTCAGGACTCCTCTGTAGCAGGAAGGGGTGGGGGGAACCCCCCCCCCCAAGGAAGACATGAATCAGATGAGAAACGTGAGTGGATTAAGTGAGCTGGACGGGAGGCAAGTAGGAAGAGAAGCTTTACCTACTGGGAGGAGAGTGCCACTCACATGAGAAGGCAGGGGATGCGTTGGAAAACCAAGGGAATGTGCTTGATACCCTAACCTCAAGGTGCACTCAAAGCTGGGTCTGCCCCATCACACCCAAAACCACCATGGAGGGGCTTGGGAGGGGGTAAGGAGGGGAGAAAAAAACGGTGGTGTAAAAATGAGCAAAGCCCTCAGGAGCTGCTCCTGTAGGTGTCCTTGGCCCCATGCCTCCCCTTCTTTCCTCCCAGAGCAATCACCAGCTCTTTCGGCTGCCAACTTAGAGCCATCTCTGTCTTCATTGTGGTATAGACTCAAGCTGCCTTTTCAGCTAATCTGCAGCCTTTAATTAAGGCACCACTTCCTTGTGTCCCACTTGACCATTCCAACATCTTTACTTGCCCGAGTTTATTCCTTGGTAGCATTATGCAGGATAGAGAATTCTGAATAACTGATAGTGTCATCATCCAACCACTGACAATGGGTTGTTTTTTATTCCTGGCCAAACTGAAATTATTATTTGAATAGCAATGCAGGGTATCAGAATCTCAAACTACAGAAGACTTAGAGCCAGAGGCTCAGGAGGTCTGCAATGTGTGTGTCCCAGCACCACTGAACTCAGATATCAGGGGTAAAAAGAAAGACAGTCCCTTCCCCTTTGCAGTGTAGTTAGACATGTATTCAGTGACATACACACATTATGAGGTTCTTGCAAACCTCATTTTTTTCCAAATGTGACTACTTGTGCATTGAGCAGTATTTCTCCAAAGCTGCCCCCAGCCCCATTAAGCCCCAGTACCCCCTAGCATGTGATCTTATTTGAAAGTGAGATCTTCACAGAAGTAATCAAGTTAACCTAATCCAGTATGACCAGCATCCTTCTGAGAAGGGACAATTGGAAAGACACAAAGGACTGGCCTTAGGAGACACCCAGGAGAAGGTGGCCTGTTTGATGCATGTGTAAGCCAAGAAATGGCTAAGATTGTGAACACATACCAGATGCTGGGACAAAACAGGGAGAATTCCTGCTTGCAGCCCGTCCCTCGCCTCCCCGTCAGACTCCTTGATCCCTAGCATCTAGCTTCCAGAACTATAAGGCACTAAATTTCTATTGCTTTAAGGCACCCAGATTTGGGTACTTTGTTGTTGTAGCCTAATTCAATTATTGGGGGAAAAGATGCTGCAGGGCATGACAGGGGATGTGTCTCCATGACAGAAGGTAAGCATTTTTTTCAAAACATCAACTGGTAATAGGGTGACATGCAGGAGACATATTGATTAATGCTTACTGCAGGAGTATGCCTGAGCACTGCAACAGGAAAGTCAGCTGTGCCCTCACACACCCTGTGGGAGCTTGGTTCTGTCTTCCAAGGACAATGGTCATGTTTTTACCCGGTCCTCCCCCTCTCCCATGTTGGTTAAGAGAGAGGATCGGTCCCTTAACTGTGTTGGCACATGCGTGAGTGAGAAACTTATCCTACCCATTTGGGTAAAGTGAACAGATGCAAACACGTGTCTTAGCCATCAAAGAATTATTCTGCTTCTACAGACACTTCCACTGGTGAATGGCAAGAAGGAACATCAAACATCTTCCAGGTCTAATCCGCTATTTACAAATGTAGCCTGTGAGGTTCTCAGCTAGCAGCACAGCTTGCCCAGGCTCTCATGGAACATTCCATAGCACTGTTCTAATCTTCCAAGGTTTTTGGGTTTTAAAGGTGAACTTAACAGTGAGTTTAGGATATGAAAATGAGAAATATTTGAGGAATTAATTCATGACTTTCACTGCTTGGCTTTCTAACTGAACTGGGGTCAGAGTTGGAAAGAAGCAGCATACTTCACATTAGGAAATTACGAAGGAAAAAAACAAGCCCATTTGATTGCTCTGTCCAGATGCCAAAAGAAAGCCTTCTGTTGGGACAGCCACTTTGGGATGGCGTTTGACAATTTCTTCAAAGGTTCAAAATAATGTTTTCCTATGAGCCAGCAATCCCACTCCTAGGAGAAATGGCAATATAGACACACTAGGTCTGGCACACAATGTTCATACAACATTAGCCAGAGTAGCCAAAGAGGAAACACAGCTCAAATACCTATTGATTAGTGAATGAATCAATAATGTTTCACTCAATGGAGTACCAGTCAGCAATGAAAAAGAATGAAATAGTCACACTTGTTACAATGTAGATGCTTCTCAAGAATGTCAGTCTGAATAAAAGGAGCCAGAGACAGACTGTTAAAACAACTAGGAAAACACATCTATTGCCACAAGAAAGTGAATCAGTGGTTGCTTGGGGCTGGAGGAGGTAAAGGGATATGCAAATGGGGATTAACTACAATCATAAGGGATTTGGTTGAAATAATAAAAAAAAAGTTCTAAAACTAGATTGGGACAATGCTTGAGCCGCTTAGTACAATTACTATTAATTATTGTACCCTCAACGTGTTAAATATTGTGTCAATTATATCTCAAAAGAGAGAATGGGATATTATTCATGCTTTGAAAGGCAGGAATTTTTGACTTAGGCTTCAACATGAGTGAAAGTTGGGTTTAGGACAGCAAGTAAGCTAGTCACAAATAAACAAATACCGTGCCACTGCGCTGATATGAGATTGCCAGGGTCTAGGTGGGCTGTGCATGGAGTTCATGCTTAATAGGTCTCAGACTGCATGTGGAGACAATGGTCAAAGTTTTAGAGTGAGTGGTGATGGTTGCACAACAGTGTGATGTACTTCATGCTATTGAACTGTACATATAAAAGAACAGATTTCTCAGAATTAAGGAGGGAGGTGTAGAGACCAGCCACGTTCCTAAGGGAACTGCCTATGTTTGAAAGAATAAACAGATGTCATTATCTCAGCAGCCTTTGTGGCCATTGGTCAGAACCTCCTGTAGGAAATGGATGAATCCAAAGTCCCACACAGTCATTGAAAGCCCAGGCTTCCAGCCGCTTGCGAAACACAGGTGAGAAACATCACCTGCCCTCTTGTTGTCCTGCACTCCCGTCCAGGACATTGCTTTCTTTGTCTTCCCTGCAGTCAGCCACAGTTCTGGTTTGGCTAGGTCTAGAAACTGCAGCCTGCCCAGCCCTCTGACTTGTTTGCGCTTGGATGCAGTTACCTCTGCGACCTGGTTGTCATTTGCCAAAGCCCATCGATGAAAATATCTTGACATGGTGGCGGTCTTACAGACATCTACCAGCACTCACCGTCAGGTTTTACTGAGGATGACCCAGGGGCAGGACCAAAAGGAGCTGCTATTTATCTAGGAAGAATATGTTGTTGGCCAATTGTTATAAAATTTTATTAACCTGTTTATCTATGGTGTGTGTACCCATTCATTCTTGCAGTAGGGTGGCCTGTTGTCTTTCTCTCTTTTTTTCCATTACGGTTCTCATAGTAAATGTGCCCATGAAAGAATTGTAAGACATTCTTGTGACTCTGTGAGCATTTTACTAATAACCAGCATGGAGAAAACCTTATTTTGACACAGCACATGTAACCCTGGAGAGATTTCTTATTTCTCTCTTTGGTACAAAACACACTAAAGCCGGGGTGGGGGGGGGATGAGTGGAGCTTAACCTGCTTTATTTGGGGGTTTCCGAGAACATGATTTCCATCAGGAGACACCTGTTGTTTAATATTCAAGTGGGGTGGTATGGGGTGATCTGGGGAAGTAAATAAAACCTGTGGATGCAGACAAGCCTCCTTCAGTTTCAGGCCTATGGTACCAAATGGACATGAATCATCTCCATCCTATCCAGGCCAGTCCAGAGTCTTCTCCCCTGGCCCTTATTACAGTGTTTCTCCCCCCAAGTTCTAATGTGTAGAATGAACAATCTCAACTTTTCAGCTATGTAAAGTGGGCAGGGAGGACCAACACACCTAGACTTGTCAACCTCACAGATTGGAGCACGGTGGCTTGCCTTTCGTATCCCCTGTTTAAACTCTACCTTGCCCTGGGCCCTGTCCCCATTGCCACACCCTGCTTAGTCACAGGATCACTTGCCTGCGGTTTTATACCTCTAACGGATTCTGACCAGAGGGGCACTTGGTGGCGTTTCCCAAACCAGAACAGAGTCAATCAACTTTACCATCCCCAGCCAATGGGAATGGGGAGGGGAGGACAGGACCATGTCTAGAGAGGGGGAGGGGAGCCAAGCCTAACTTGGTCTAACTTACTGGAAAGTTTGGACCTCACTAAGGAGTCTTCAAGAGAATAGCTCTTTTGACCAATGTCTCAGTGCTTTCTCTTTGAGAAGTAGTAGTGGCGGTTGGCAGGGAGAAAGATGGACAGGGCTGGGGAGGAAGGGGGTCAAGAGACACGTGATGGGGTTGGTTAACAAGCAGGCTTTGTGAGCGGGGGCGAGAGGCCACCTGCAGCAACTCCAGACAGCCTGGCCCTGTAGGGGTTGTCTGAGCAAGCAGAGAATGTGTATGTGTGTGAGCTGAGGGAACCACAGTGTTTCAGCTCCGATACTCCCAGACATGAGTCCTTCCTGAACTTCACCGCCCCTCCTTAGGTCAGTGTCACAAGATGCAGAAGAAAGATCTTCAAACCAGGGCACAGAGCTGAGGTTTTGATCAAAAAGGAATTTGCTTTCCAACAGACATGGATTCGCTAATCCATTTCTTTACAAAGGAACGAAAGAAAACAAACACGGCATCGCTTCCAATGGGGCTGACTCAGTCGCAGCAGGCATGACAGCCATATTCACGTGCAGGGTCCCCCAGAGCGGTTGCACAGAATGAACATAAATGTGACTTTTCATATAAGGGCATAATGTCTCTTTGTTGGTAGCCCAGTGAAAGAATAGGCATCCCCCTGCTATTGTGTGACCAGAGATGGTGAAGTGACTCCTTTGGGCTCAGACACAGCCAGCCCCTGTGCTTGACAGATGGGTCCCAGCATCTAAACAGAGCCAGAAGGGCAACGGCCTTGGTTTCCAAGGAGCTATATTGGGGTGGGGGGGGCGATGGGGTGGGATGGAGTCGGGGAGAGGTGGGATAGCAAAGAAAGGCTCACTGCTCCTTCAGTGCTCAATCAGCTCAGCCCAGCTCTATTCCAGATGGTTCCATCTCATACATATTGATGCTACTACCCACAGTTAACAGCGCTTGGGCAAATATCAATTGTGTGGTCAGTTCTTACATATCCTATCCTTACTGTGATTGCCAAGCTGCCGGGTAAATTTGGTTTTAACATATTTGGACAAAAGAAATGGAGGGTGTCATCCCTGTTACTGCTTTTGGAATGCCTTCCCTCACTCTTTACACTGACTAGGGACCCTCACTGGCTTCAGTGGTCTCATCTGTAAATGCAGCTACTGATGCCTTTCTCAGAGGGTAGATTTCAAAGTGAAGGAAACTGGGGCTGGTTGAGGTAGTGGGTTAAGCCTCAACCTGTGACACCAACATCCTATATGAGTACCAGTTTAAGTCCCTGCTGCTCTGCTCTCAAACCAGCTCCCTGATAATGCCCTTGGGAAAGCAGCAAAAAAAATGGCCTAAGTGCTTGGGTCCCCTGGCACCTGTGTGTGAGTCCCACATGGAGTTCTAGGATCCTGGCTTTGGCTTGGCCCAGCTCTGGCTGTTGCAGACATTTGAAGAGTGAATCAGTGGACAGAAAATCAATCTCTCTCTCTCTCTCTCTCTCTGTAATTCTGCCTTTCAAGCCAACAGAAAAAGATCAAGCAATCTTTAAAATGAAGCAAGCTAACTTAAGTATCATGACTAGTTCAGAACCTGGCAGACACGAGGGTGTTTCAAAAAGTTTGTGAAGGGGTGGGTACTGAGAGACAAGAGGATCCTGTGCCATATTATCATAATGAAATATCAGCCAAGGCTCGATTCTCTGTGCCAAGCGCAGGGCGAGCCATGGGGCCGTGAACCCTCCAAGAGGTCCCAGCATTCTGAGTCATTAGTTCCAACACCCTTGCGGCTCCCAAAGCAGTCAAGTCAGAGGCCTCCTGCTGAAGCCTAGTCTTATACTATCTCATTGAGGCCATAGGTAAGAAATTGGAGCTGACAAGCACACCTCCAGAAGGCGTTTTGCTTTTCACCATGCACTGATGGCGAGCTAAAATATCCAGCCAAAATGTAGGTCTCCAGGCTAGGCAACAGTTTGGTCTTTTATTACTGTGTCAAACCTCCTTTGGACTGTTCCAAGTTAAGACAAATATGCTTTACTTGAAGGCCTTATTGCCTAGACCATGAGGACCAAGAACACTGGTTTTCATGCCAATACTTGCTTCCCTGCTTAGCTCCGACACTTGTGTGTACACACACACAATTTTTTTCTGTTCATGCTTTTGTAAAAAGCCTAAATGTATTTACAGTTAAAAATAAATATTAACGGCCCCAGAGGGCTTTTTTTTTTTTTCTGTTCCTCTTTTGGTAGAAAGGAGATTATGAAAATTAAGAGAAAAAAGTGTTTCGCAGTTTTGATGAAATCTAAAGATTTTTGATGTGAAATGTGGAGAAGAAACATGTATTTTTCCCTGCCGATCAAAAAAGCTCACATTTTTCAAAGACAAATGTTTAAAAAGGGAGAATCTGCTTTTTCTGTGACGTGAAAGTCAGGAGTGAAAAATGAAGCTTGTTATAGTGATACCCGGAAACAGCTCTCGGTTCTCTGTAGTTCAAAAAAGGGAAAACCAGTAATGGAAATTGAGACACCCTGATGTGATAAAACATATGAAAATAAATCATCTACAAAAGCAGCATATTAGTAGTGTACTTATTTTTAATCCCAGCTTCAATAACAGAGAAGGGCCTGCTCAATGCTTAGTTCATGTCTATCAGATCTTTCCAGTGGCAATGGATTAGATGGAACATGATGAGAACAGAGAAAGTACAATGAATTTACACAGCAATTACGAGAGCGAGGTTAGATCTCCTTAGCTCACAAATCATTTCAATGAAAACAGGATAATTTTGAAGGATCCAGTGATTCTGGGGCCATTAGAAAACCTCTCTGGTTAGAAATGTAATCTCTGTTTCACAGGCTCCCCAGCATAAAACATTAACTCAAGACCAAAGCCCTACAATGGGTCTTATCACAGGGTAGTGATTTCCAAGGAAATTTTAGGAAAGAATGTTGTTGCCTTTTGTGATGCCCGCAAGAACAAGGAGAAAACATATCATCTGTGGTTTCACGTAATAACCCACCCCATGAGTAGAAATTATGAGTTTAAAGTCACACTTTTTGAAAACCCAGCTAAGTCTGTACTTCTGTAGCCAGTAGCTCTGCAAGGGCTGCCAGTACATGATCAAGGGATACTTCTTTTTGTTGGCTCCAAATGCTGTCATTTTTTACATTTTTTTAAAAATTTATTTAAAGGTTCATTTATTTGTACCTGAAAGGCAGAGTTACAGAGAGAAGCAGAGACAGTGGTTTTTCATCTGTTGGTTCGCTGCTCAAATGGCCTCCACAGCTGAAGTTGAGGCGATCTAAAGCCAGGAGCCAGGAGCTTCTCCCGGATCTCCCACATGGGTCCAGGCTCCCAAAGACCTAGATCCTCCTCTGCTGCTTTCTCAGGCCACAGTCAGGGATCTGGGTCAGAAACAGAACAGTGGGGACACAAACTGGTGCCCACATGGAATGCCTGTGCTTGAAAGTGGAGGATCAGAGTGTTGAGCTGTAGCATTGCCCCGCTTTTCCTACTTTTGAAAGGTAATCTTGCTTTGAGGACTTCAGGGAGGAAGGACACATTCTCTTACACTTGTGCATCTTTTGCTGACATCTCTCTTGCTTTCCCCTAGGCTTTGGCACACTATTTGCTCTAAAATGCTCATCGTACATCTGATATCATTGAGGGGACACTTACATGCATGTATTCTACCAATAAATTTCCTTCCACATTTTCTGTTTTCATTAGTTCTCTCTGCAGACTTCTCCACCTCATGCAATTCTAGTCACGCTTCCAAGTCCATAGAAGGCTGTTCCCTCCCCACCTTCCAGGCCTTTTCTTTCCTAGTCCCACCTGTTCTGAACGCCTGTATCATTTCTCACTGGCCTCTTTAATTTTCATGTCTTCCTTTGTTGCTCCCATTCTTTTTACAGTTCTCTGATTTGCTCTTAGTTCAACAGGAATAATCTACAGGCCAGAAATCCTGATCTATACTCTGTTTTATAGCCCCGTTAACCTACAGGATAAGCCTGACATCAGAGAGAAGCCATGGGCTTGCTTTGGCTTTTAAGAGGTACTCTGACCTTCATCAAAAACCATTCAGCCCGAGTGGATTCTCTTACAAGGTTTAACCCACGCTGGAACCGTTGAGTGTGAATATAGGACACATGAGCTTGATATGGAATCTGATGATTTCAGGATGAAGAAGCAAACAAGAAGGGGCAGGGTGGTCAGAAGACTCGTGCTTGTGGATGGAGATGATGCAGTGTACACAGCAGCTACGGACTCCATGGAGGCGGTGACTAAAAATTCCATGCCATCTTTGTGTGGAAGAAGGCGGAAATAAATAGTTGTACTGAATCAGAGCCATTTTTGGACCTTGAAGCAGCCAGTTATTGTTCATTGTAAGCTATGCCAGTAGTCTTGTGGATGCTGGCTGCCATAACAGTCCTGCCAAAGAAAGACTGGCCTTCTGGGTGTTGATTCCCTTTTGACATCTCTATGTCAGTAGAACTCAGCAGCAGATCTCACCCTATCCCAGGCTCTCATCTCCACCTCTCAGAGCCAGAGTCCTCCTCTGTTCCTCAGGCAACTTCTCTCATCACCAGCTCAGTGTGGAGTCTCAAAAAACGTCTGTATAAACTTAGCCTTGCTGTAACGCTGCAAGTGGGGCTGTTGAAGGAGGAGAATGGGCAGAGCTGAAGGCCCAGCACAATCAAAAGTGTGGACTCTGTTGGTAAGAACAGGAAGCAATTGGGAGCTGCCTATCCAAAAAAGAGGGCTTGTTTCTGCGTGAGAGTAGTTGGGTTTTATTTCCATTTATGCATAGTGGGAGGCAAGAGACATCCCCAAAGTCAAGTTAATGGGAGGAGCCAGTGGAGAAGAGAAGTAGGACCAGCAGACTGTTTGTGGGGTGCTTGACTTGGCTTGTGACACTTTGTCTTCTCCAAACTCTATGGCAGTCAGCAGCAAGACAGGGATGCACAAAATAGCCACACTACATTCCTTGTGGGGTAGTGGTGATAGGAAACATACACCGTGCATGAATGAAACTCTTTTGCAGAGAAGGAAGCTGGTTTAAAATCCCCAGCATAGCGGAGGACAGAGGTTGAAGTAGAAATGTAAGATATTTAAAGTACCCTTTGGAAGTAGCTGAGAAATTCAAGCCACAGTTGGATGCCATTTGAGATGTTCTCTTCAATCATTTAAAACGTGCCTTCTCTTACCTTTCCCTCAACTCTCTTCCAACCCCTTTGAAATCTCCTATTTCACTTCTCTTCCCTGTGTTTCAACATTAGAATTCAGTCATATTGTTTTCTGCCAACAGTCCCTGACTTTGGGTCCAAATGAAATACTTGGCTGCTGCTTTCTTTGAATGGCACTTCCTTGTCCCTAAAACTTCTTCTAGCAAGCCCCTCTCTCCTGGTCTTCTTCTTTCAACTCTTTCAGGCAAATAAAAATTTTCTTCCTGTAGTTATGCTATCCTAAGGCACCAATCCAGGAATAGCAAGAAGGAAAAGGAACTCTCTCAGTTGGAGTCCCTTTAGTACACCCCAGCGGAAGGTACACCAGCTGGAGCAGAAGCTGAGCTCCTATCAGGGGGCTGGCCCTGTGCTATCTTCCTGTAGCAGGAAGGTTTGAATTGACTTGTGCATTTCAGTCCTTAACTAGACAAGGATAGTGTTTGTCAGGGCAAAGCCCTGGCAGAGCTGAGCAAAGTCTTTGTACCTGTATTGAGAGCCATGGTTTGTACTTCACTACTTCTGTTCTGTGACATTGCGTTGTGGTATTGGCAGGGGAGCCTTGCACCATTTTCCACATCACTAATTTTCCCCTTCTGAAACCATTTCCCCAAAAATATTATCTCTCTTTCCAGACATCTGCATCATTTATCCATCATTATTCAGAAGTTACACTTTGTATTTGTACATTTATATTCAGTAAATTCACTCTCTTAAGGAGTTAGAGTTTAATGGAATTTAACATACTGACTCAGTCATGTGACCATCGCAGTGAACAGTTAGGACCTGTATAAGTTCCCTCATTTCCCCTTTGTTGTCAGTCTTTTCCTGTCACCCTCAGCCCTTGGTGATAACCAGTCTGATTCTTTTTGCTGCAGTTTTGCCTTTGCAAGAAACTCATGGAAGTAGAAACATACAGTGTGTAGTATTGTGGGTGTGGCTTTCTTCACTTGATGCAATGCTTCTGAGATTTATCCAGTTTGTTTCATGTGGCAAAGATTTTTTTTCTTTTTATATTGATAAGTACTATTCTCCCACAACTTATCTATTTCCTAATTGATGGGTATGTTGATCATCCCTAGGTTTTGGATATTTTGATTAAAAATTCCTTTGACAGCATTTTGAGTGAATTAATTCAATTTTTTTTAGAACAACTCATCATAACGTAATTCATGTAGTAATTAGCAAGTGCGCTGCTAGTTTGGTTTGGAATCATGGAGCTGAATTTGTTCTTCCTATTGAAGCATGAGTTCTGAAAGGTGATCATGAGTAGGCGAGGGTGTTCCTTGGAACTTGGCATACCTGATGTCCTAAAAGGTATCCCTTTCTTGGCGTTTATTGTACTAGGCCTGTGACTTCCCATATGGAGATGGAAACACTGTTTATTACCCACATCTGAGCCATCAAAAACATTGCTAGCTGTAGGGGCACGGCAGGGAGCAACAGCCGAGAGTGCCTGACATCCAATCGACCCCTTTGCAATAAAGTTTTGGTGTGAATAATCACATGAGCATGGACTTCTTAACCTTACCTTTTATACTTCAAATTCTCATTTTGAAAAAGGCTTATCTGAAAAGAATAAAAATATATGTAAAGGCATGGAGAATCTATGATGAGTAAGTGCTGATTGATTACTTTAGTACATACTCCTAAAAATGCAAGATTTTGTTTGTTTTTTTGTTGGTTTTTTTTTTTTTTTTTGCTTTTTTTGCATTTGCCTTTGGCAGAACAGCATTGTAGCAAGTCATGACATTGCATCACAAAGCTCTTCCCGTTAAACTTCTCTCCATTTGTCTAACCTCTTTCACTTCCCAGAAAAAGGAGGAAGAAGAGAAGATGAGAGACCAGAAAGAGGGTTGGAAATAGGGAAGAAAGATGAAAACCTGGGTAATTGTACAGCATCATTTATCTCAGTATCTCAAAAGTTGCTTTTTGTATCAGACATACCTGATGTTACTCATTGTGAGGATGTGGCAAACTAGGCAGGACCTGGAATGAGTTTTTGTGGAGAACCACAGGGTGATGGGTATGTGTCACCTTGACTGTGCCAGAAGATGCTCAGATATTTGGTCAAACATTATTCTAAATGTTTTTGTGAAGGTGTTTTAAGAAGCAAGCTTAACATAAGAAGCGATATAGGTGGGCCTCATGTCATCAGGTAAAGGATCTTCCATGAGCAAGAGGGAATTCTGCAGCAGGTGACCTTTGACTCCAACTGCACCTCATACCTGGGTTTCCTATCCTGCAGATTTGGGATTTATCAAATCTCCACAAATACCCAGAGCCAGTTCCCTCTGTATTTCTCTGTATGTGCACTTAGACATACAAGCACACATCATCCCTTCTTTAAAATTTCAGACCTTGTATAATTGAGAAAATACTGAAGATATTTATTCCAAACCCTACCTATAGGTCTCTGTCTAAGCCAGCATTTAGTCTCAGCTGAGGATTTCTTCCCAGTAACCCACTGGCCAATAATCAACTACTTTCATAATCAACTACTTTCATGTGTAGATAACTCAAATAGCTTCACGTTTGTGTTTTGTTTTATCTATCTGATTGAGCAAGCCAGGTCTATTGCCCAACACCATCTAGCCACAGGCCAAATTGTGTACTCGAGATTCATGCGGGCTCTTCCCAGCCAGGTTTACATTCCTCTTGTCCAATCCTTCTGAATTTGAATGATATATGTGGCAGAACAATTTTAAAATGTTAATTAGCACTGTTTCTGTATTTGTTTCTACCAAGTCTCTATGGATCCTTTGCCCTTCTCCGTAAATCATGTAGGACATTCCTGCCTACAGTCTTAGGGAAGAAAGAGGCCAGACTACAGAGGACTGAGTCCCTGTTGGGTGTCTAGAAGCAGCCGGGACAGAGCACAAAGAGTATTGCTACAGACAAGGAATGGCGTCTATGTGGCCGTGTATGTCTGGTGACCAGGAAGAGACAGGCAGGACAACAGTTCTTTCAGGGCTGTGGTTTGGACAGCTGATGTCCAAAGATAACCCCAGGCCCCACAAAGCCTGGACCCAAGGATGAAGCAAGACAGTGGAGTTGGATTAACTGAGTTTAAGTCTCTGCCACTGAATGAAGCAGAAGTTTAGTAGCATGGATAAGAAACTGACTTACAGTCTTGTCTGAGTGAGTATACAGAATGAACTCCAAGTCAGCATTTCTCTATTAGCACAGAGAAGCTGAAGAACATGTTTTGTCCTGAGAATCCTCCCTTGGAAGGGTGTGGATACCAAGGCTGGAATTCTTGGTTCGTTCCAAGGAACTAGCCTGAGAGCCACAGCCAGGTATCTTTCTCTTACATTGGCCCTCATGTCCAGTCCAACACACCTTCCAAAGACATTTACAAGGTGCTTGATACCTGATAGGTACTAGGTTAATTACCAACTCACCAAATGTGGAAGAGGGAGAAGAATATGAAAATTTGGCAAGCGCATTAAATGACCACATTAAATGGATTTTGTAAGTGCAAAATGGTCTCAGGTTCTTTTCCACTGCTTCAAGTTCAAGACAGGTCTTGATTACCTGATTTTTTATTCTGACAAGTGGAATTTAGGTAAGATTGCACTCAAGCCAGTCAGAGCAAGGGAGTTCTAAGAAGCCAAACTCCACAGTGGCTGGGAACACTCCTAGCTCACAGGCAGTTGAAGCAGTGCTTGATTTTCTTGGTGATAAATGTGGTGTTTCCAAGGGCCATGTAAATGCATATGACACATATGTAGTAGGTAATTATAGTGTCCTGTGTGTTATTATTTTGTTTAATCTTCACAACTCAACAGAGTATGTACCTTGGTGAACTTGTGTCAGAATAAGGAAATCACCGCACAGAGAGCTAAATGACATATCTACCCAGTGTCACACAGCTGTGAACCAGTGGAGCAGACATTTAAATCCCAATACAATCCAGAATAAAACCCTTAGAAACTTTCCTTGTACTTCTCCAGTCCTGTGAACATACCACTACACCGATGCTGGCTGATTTTCTACTTCTGTTTCCCCATACCATGGCAGAGTGGAGTAACGAGATGAGACTGTATGGCTGCAGAACCATCTATACCTTCCAGAAAGTTTATCAACCTCTCTGCTGTGAGGGGAGAAAATATGAAAGTCATATTTGATGAGTAAGTTGGCCAGATAACATTCTGTTGAATTAGGAACCACTTTCTTAACATTTGTGTCTGGAAGCATTAATTTTCCTTGTAGTCATGGGAGAGGATTTCAGGAGCTCAGGAAATCTTGCTAGTTCTCTGTGACCCCATTGATCCTTATGCCTTTTTGAATAGGGTGCTTTGGAACCCATTAAAGGTGCCAATATTATGGGTAGCAGACTTGCCTAGCATGCCATTTTTTATGAGATTGGAAATTCGTGTGGCCTAATCACCTTTGAGAGAAGGACAGAAATAATTACTTTAAAACTTGGAACAGTATCCGGGCTGGGGAGCAACATGGTAAGTGATTCTGCTGGGATTATCTCATTAGAATTAGTGCCAGTCAAGGCGTGCCAAGTAAATCCCCGTGAAAAGCAAAGTGGAAATACGCATGGGTGGCTAACTGAGGAGTGTGCATAGTATTGTGTCCACTGTGTGTACACATCTGGACCTGCACATTGTGCACACACACACACTACAGGTATACCACTCTTCCCCTCCTACTGCCCAGGGCCACTCTGCGGGTGGTGACAGGAGGAGGTGAATGAAGCCCAGCCCTGTGACTAAGGATATGTCTGTTGAACTGCTGACCTCTTGTAAGGCCTTGCTTCTTGCCCTGGTAACAAGGCCTGACTCAGTAGAAGCCATACTGAAAGCTTTTTCTTGCTCACACCTGCAAGGGCACCAGTTTTAGCTCTTGCCCTGGGTGGTGCCCGTACAGTTGCTCCACAGCACTCTCTTTATCTGGAGTAGATTAGAAGCAAGATCTGCCAGTGAGGCTGGTCTATCAAAGAACTGCCTTGGGGGACTTTCCTTATCTAGTGCAACTATTGTTGATGAATCAAAATGGCACCTGGACTCACACCCACAGTTTATTGGAGCCAGGGAGCATACTAACCCCTTCATGGAGGTAACAGCTTCTTTTCAGAAGTTACTGAATCTCACATATGTCGCTCTGATGATTTCATAAATACCTTCGATTAGCATTCGATCTTAGCAGACTGTTACAGGACACAGTTTTAAAGAAATATTTAGGCACAGCTATTTGGCTTAGGGATTAAGACACCATTTGGAACACCCTCATTCATAAAGAATTGCCTGAGTTTTGAGTCTTGGCCATGCCAGTTTCCTGCCAGTGCACATCTTGGAAGGCAGCAAATGCCAGCTTAGGTACTTTGGTCCTTGCCATCCATGTGATGCGATGGAGTTCCTGGCCTCTGGTTCTGGATCTGCGCCAATCCCCACCACTGTAAGCATTTGGGAGAGTGCTCTATCTCTGTCTCTTGAATTAAGATGAGGTAAATAAATACTTCCTAAAAATTCTATTTGTTGCGACCAGTATTGTGACACACCAAGTAAAACTGGTGCCTGTAACACCAACCTCCCTTGTGAATAATGATTCTCTTTAATATTCACAAATGTAAAATATCTCTTTCTTAAATTAAATGATACTTAGGAATTTTAGTAAAACACTTCCTTTTATCAGAAGCTTAAGTTGTCTCCTGCCAAGTTTGATGGTTGGAAGACCGGACTGATTGATAGTTTCAGGGCTCTTGTGTCTGGTTTAGCGTTGGTGGTGGCTCTTATCTCTTCCACATAGTATAGTCTTGTGTGCTGATGCAGGTGTTACCAGACTCTGTGGGATGATGCGAGTCCATGGTACTCAGCACATTTTGGAGCAGGGCTCTTATGGCAGGCTTTCATTGGCCCCTTGCAATATCACATTTTTTTTCTAATACAGTCACTGAGATGAATGCTATCAGATTATAGACTGGTGGCTACTTGTCACTTTGGATTTATGTAATAAACAGGCATCCCTAAATCAGTCAATTTTGAAGAAATTAGAAGTTCTTTTATGGCTTTCTAAAGCTTCCAAGAAATCTGGCTTTCTATTCAAGTGTTTGGCTGAGTGATGTGTGCTGCAGTTCAACCTGATCACTTAGCTGGCCCCCTTCTATTTTATCTATTCAATATTGATGAGAGCTAGAGGACAAAATAAATTACACTGCCCTTGCAAGGGTCCATCACAGACACTTAATTTTGTACTTGTCTTTGCTAAGTAAAGCCAGGACTTGGGCGATTCCATTACATCTGATGCATTTGACAACTGACAGAGTAATCCAATTTCAGATGCATGTTGGGACAGAAGAAGCAGCCAGGGTTGGGCTGAACAGAGGCAGTGCCATCTCTGCCTAGCATCCTTGTGTCCAGGATTCCAATGGGTGCATCCTTTGTACATCATTGACCTTAACTCATGTAATGCTGTTAAATGATCTGGTCCACCTGCTCCTACCACTAGACTGGGATGCCTCCCTACCCTTATGATTATAATGCTGGTTTTCCTGAATTCTGACCAGAGTAGATGCTCTCTGAGCATTTTGGAAGGAAGATAGACAGGGATTGGAAAAAAGGTCAAAGTTCACTTCTCACGTCTTTAAAAGTATCCCACCTAACAAAATGTGTATGTAGTTAACGAGACATTTAATTCATAACCAAAAGGGATTTACTAAGGATTAAAACACAAGTTATAATTTAACAAGTACTACAAGCCTACATTGAAGCAATGTAAGTGCAATATATGTTAGCAGACTTTTACAGTATTAAAGTATAAGCTAAACTGATGAAATTTCTTATCCTCTAGAATCATTGGGGATGTTAGCTTTGTAAAGAGTAAAAGGCAAAGAAGAAGGAGACTACTGAAATGAGATTGAGGGAATTATTTGAATAAATACGTACAGTCATTATAAACTATTAAAGGCTTTTAAAAGTGAACAAGGAAGTATTGCTAAAATAAAGCAGCCCTACTTATCATCTTTATATGTTATGAAAGTAAAATATTTTAGTAAGTCTTACTGATAAGTGGTTAATTTAATTCTCTGTAAATGAAAAAATTTTTTTCTAACCAGGATAATGTAAATATGTGAGTTAATCATTAGAGGACTCCAAGTCTGCCTCTTTGTTCCACTCCTTTAACAACAAAACAGTCATCGTAAATCCTTGAAGTTTCCTTGGAGTTATCTCAGGTAAAGTCCAAGGTTTAAGATGAGGTTTCATGCACCATAACCCTTGCTCCCCAAGCACCTCCTGTATGTCAGAGCAGACTCCAGCTTTGCTCTGCCTCCCCTGGGGTATTCCCTAGTCCAGCATTTCTGGAAAGATTCATGCATACTTGGCCTTTTACTCCATGACCCATCAAATGAAACAAGCAAACAGCTTTTTATAACAGTGCCAGATTTACAGAAAAATGGCAAATAGTACAGAGAACTCCTCTAGTCCTTGTACCCAAGTCCTTGTAATAAGCCTGTTGTGATGTAGTAAGTGTGTTATAATTAACTAACATAGATTCATTGCTATTCAGTGAGAATCGTAGTTAAATCAGATTTCCTTCATTTCTACCTTATAGTCTTTTCTTGGTTCAGCATTCTCTTATCTCCCCGGCTCCAACTTCCCTACTTTTTGATGGCTTTGACAATTTTGAGGATGAATAGTTGGCCATTTGCAGAATGTCCCTCAGCTGAAGTTTTTCCTCCTATTCCTCATGCTTGGATTGTGGTCATGGGTTTTTAGGAGTTAAAGTACAGTTAAAATGCACTTGTCATCACATCCCCTCCAGGGTATGACTTGTCATTGTTGGTGTTGACCTTGTGCTCCTGGGATGAAGTGGCATTCTACTGGGAAGTTGGAGCAAGAGGTGAGAATGGAGAGAATCTTCCATCCTCTGGTTCACTCCACAAATGGCCCCAAAAGCCAGAGTCAGGGACAGACCTGAACCAGGAGCCATAAATTTAATCTGGGTCTACCACATGCATGGCAGGGGCCCAAGCACTTAGGCCATCTTACATAGTCTTTTTAGGTCTATTAGCAGGGAGTTGGACTGGAAGTAGAACAGCCAGGGCTTGAAATAATGTTCTGACATGGGAAGCCGGCATTGCAAGCAAGCAGTGGCTTAACCCATGCATCACAACACAACCTCTCCTCTCCTCATTGGATCTTCAGAAGGAACTCTCTAAGCACACTCACAGTTAAGCAGTTATGCAGCTAGTGTGGCTTGACCTCCATGTCCTGAAGGGAAAAGCATGCAAATTATTTGGAACTTTTCTGCACAGAAAACCTGGTTCTATTTCTTATTTATTTAATACTTTCTGTAAGTATAGACTCATAAATACTTATTTCATACTTTTATCATAATCAACTTCTACTTTATTATTGCTCAAATTGCTCCAGTTAAGAGCTCTGTCAGCTGCTTGCTGGGTTCTTCTGACATACCATTGCTGTTGGGGGCTTGGTTTTGTTGTTGTTGATTTCCTCACAGTTATTTCTGGCACTAAAAGATAATTAGGTCTCATTCTATGTACTCCCAACTCCAAATGTAGAATCAGCCATTATTCCAAGGAGTACTGGTTCTTTTTCCTGGTATGTAGTATTTGAAACCAAGCTTTGGTGCTAGGTGTGCATGTATTTGTCTTCTAGCCCTCTTAGCAGGCAGAGAAAAAACACTTTTCTATAAATTTGTCTATCTGTAACCACAGTACATACACATTTGTATCCATAAACTCAAGCTCAACATAAACTTCTGACTCTAATCCATTGACGCATGGATCCTTCTAGTCTTCACCCATTGCTGACCAGTCAGTTTTCATCCCAACTCACAAATCTACCTTGCACTGGCTGTCTTCCATTCACATAATAATTATTTTCCAGGATTCACATGTAGTTGCTGTCTGAGTTATCCGTATCCACATGGATACGTATTGCAGCAACTGGAGGATAATCTTGTATCCAACTTCTTTTGCCTTTAGTCATAGAGACTAAGAGACTAAGAGTCATAGAGTCAAAGCTACAAAGGTCAGTGTGTGACTTTTTGCCTTCCATTTTGAGAGTCTCCAATCTCCTAAATGGGGCCTGCATACATTCAGATTCACTTTTGGTGCAGATTTGCTTTAAATAGCATGAAAACGATGTTTTAAATAACTTCACATCCAGTAAAACTGGTAAGCCAGAGGGAGACATTAATTCAACAAGTTCTTCCCCAGCACCCGTGCTGTATGCTACTCTGTGGGGTTTTAGCCTCAGGGAAGCCTGCCAGCAGGCCCCGAAGACACTGAGGTGGTGTTCTTCAGCTGCAGAACTACAGAACTACCAGAAACAAACTGGTGAGGAATGTCCGTTTTATTATGCACAAGTTACAAGTTTTAAAGGTTATTGGATAAAGGGCACGTCTATTGCACTTGACCTTCCAGTCATGTCAAAGGCCACATTCTGCAGGCAGGGTTGGAAGCTGGGCCTCAGGTAGGCTGCAGGCCACACACCTACACTCAGGTAGGTTAGCAGGCAGAGACCCAGGGGATGATTGCCCACATTTTAGCTGAGGATGTCCTGTTCCTAGGCATCCTGCAGAATTAAGTTATGAACAAGCCCATGGGAAAAACATTGACCAAGGAAACTGCATGGCCACACCTCTCCAACTCTGGGATTCCTTGGATCTGTGTAGCCACTCTCCCTTGGTGGCTCCAGAATCTTCAAAGTTAATCTATCTGGAGGATTGCATTTATACGTTACAATCATCCTTCCCTGACTGCTCATCTGCTCTAGGTAAACCGCAGGGGAGAAGAAAAACTAGTGAAGTCAGCATTGGCTTTTGGTCTAACACAAATGCCATCGGCACAACTTCAGTGATAATCCCTTTTGTCAGGCTAGGATTGCTGAAAACAACAATTAAACCATTCTGCACTTGAAAGTGATCTATGATCTTGCTTTCTCCCAGGCGTTCTTTGTTACACCAACTATGTTATCTAAATAGCTAAGGAAATTGCACCTGCGCAATGATGCCTGTAAAACCAGGAAGGCAGTTACTGCCTGTTGCTGTTACACTGGGGGTGGGGGTGGGGTGTGGGCAGGGAACCTGACATTAACAAATTATTGAACTACCTTCTGTAATATCATGAATGTCTGATAAATCTTCCTCCCTTCATCTCACTTAACTCCTGTGGTTGTATTGTTTTTCATGGGGGCTGTCTAGTTCAGTCTTCATAGCAGTTGGACAGGGACAGGTAGGAGTTAATATTCTGGGATTGTAAAATTGAGCTTGAAAGTTTAAGAAATGTTTTTCTTAAAAATCTTACCATGCAGGTAGTGGGGTATAACTCACTTGGACCGTGGTTTTAGAGAGTGAACAGAGCCTTAGTGGGGGATGTCAACAGCATTTTGGAGATGGGGCCTCTCCTTGTGGTGGGGTGGACTGTTTGGTAAGATCTCTTCATATGTGAGGCAAACAATTGTCCCTTGTTGAAAGGGGAACTTGGGATCTGAAGAGGGAATACGGGGGCAGCAGGCTCAGATGCTACTAGGTGGTTGGCAGTGTGGATGAACTAAAATAATAGATCTGCTATTTGAAGAGCTGCAAAATGATGCTCCGCAGTACTTTCTAGAAAACTATGTTTGTTCATGGGAAGTATGTTTACTTTACTGTCCAAACAGTTGTATTTGAAAACTTGGGAGCAAACACCAGCGTGGTGAGGAAGAACTTTCCTGAACTTCGCTTTGTTTCCAGCCAGAGGAAGGCATGGAAGATGAATGGCACGCAAGCTGGGTGGCCTCCATGGCCTCCATGAGCATTGCTGTTGGCCAGCTACGCCAGACATGGAGACTTCTCTGCTGGCTATGATCACCATGTCTGAGTTCTGAGGGTCACACATGTTTGGAGGAAGGGACCTTCCAGGGCAAGGGACAATTGTCGGTTATTCCTGGAGAAGAGAGTTAGATGTTGGCCCAGGAAAGGAAGTACCTGCTTCCTTGTGGGTCTGGACTCTAAGGTTCCCCGGTGCCCTGTGGAACATGGGCGAAGTGTACAGAGGTTGAGTCTGAGCCTGAAACTCTAAGAACACAGAATTTTAAAGGACGTGGTGGTTTACACTTAGCACATCACTAAGTCTTTCATTAAAGACCTCACAAGAGCTTGAGCTCAGATGCAGTATATGCTACTCACAGATACGCTTGGCAGGAGTTGGAGAAGACTGCTGGAATCTAGCAAGGAGTGGTTGATGTACGGCCTAGAAGAGTACACATTTGGTAGCAAGGGCTGAAGGCCACTAAGGACAAATCAAGCATACTCAAAACTAGTTCCTGGGAATAAACACATGAGATTTTAAGACATCCATGGAACACAAAATTCCAACTTGCATGTACTTGGGTGGCATAATTTCTTCGCTAAATGCGTTTTCATGAAATTTTTGACACCTCCTCTTACACTTGGATTCCTGAACATTTTACATCAAAACATAGATTTTAATTTCATGTCCCATGAATATTTTGAATAATTCTCATGTTACTGCACATGAAGCACCTCAGAGTGGGGGCCAAAGGCTGGGGACGAGGGATGCAGGACAATGGATAGGGATTCATGTTAGCAACTGAACCAAGAAGGGGGTATGTAGTAATATCTCAGAAATGCGAAGACAGTGTAATTTCAGTTGGAGGCCCTAGTTTGGGAAAATCAGAAATCGGATCTATCCTGTTTTATGTTTCCATCCCTTTATCACCTTTCCACAAAACTTTCTTATTATGAAAAGCATGATGTTGCTCATCAGAAACAAATCACGTGTCTAACTGGAAACAACAACAAGTAGCTTTTAGAAAAAGAACCCAGTGAACATTTGGTGCAACAGGTAAGACACTGCTTAAGATGGCTGCCTTCTGCAATCTGAGTGCCTGGATTCATGTCCTGGGTCTGCTTCGAATTCCAACTTCTGGTTAAAGGACACCCTGGGGAGCAGCAAGAAAT
The DNA here is from genome assembly GCF_030435755.1 of Ochotona princeps. Lineage (NCBI taxonomy): Eukaryota > Metazoa > Chordata > Mammalia > Lagomorpha > Ochotonidae > Ochotona > Ochotona princeps. The sequence continues at coordinate 15,686,155 of NC_080842.1, read as the reverse complement.
GGTCCAATAGTTGAGTTCCTGCTATCAATGCGAGACTCAAACTGAATTCCCAGCTCCCAGTTTTAGTTTGGCCCAACAATGGGTATTTTGAGAATTTGAGAAATAAACAGGCTCTTGGTTTGCTTTTATAAAGGTGATTAAATCATTCACTTAGGAAAGACCATTATTTCCACCTCTTGATGCTCAAGGCAGTGCCCAAGAACCGTGACTTCCCCCTGGCCCCCTCACATGTGCCTATGGTATCTGTGCACATGATGCACTGTTCTTTCTCACACATCCTCAGTGCAGATGGAGAACTCAAGTTCCTCTACTCCCAAGGTCTTTGATTATAGCCACACCAAAATACAAAGGCAATAAAATGTTGTCAGTGCATCTTGCCAAGCATTTGTAGAATCCCACACTGTTCATGAAGTGCTTAAAATGTGTGATGGTATTTGAATAACACTTTTGTGCCAGGATACCTGTGCACGTTATTTTCTCTGTATACACTTTTATTTTGAAGCTAAGTCATATTCAACAACTCATTATAAAATGTAAGATGGGGCCTGGCACAGTAGCCTAGCAGTTAACGTCCTCACCTTACACACACCCAATTCCCATAGGGGAACTGGTTCTAATCCAGGCAGTCCAGCTTCCCATTCAGCTCCATGCTTGTAGCCTGGGAAAACAGTCGAGGATGGCCCAAAGCCTTGGGACCATGCACCCATGTAGGAGACCTGAAAGAGACTCTGGGCTCCTGGCTTCAGATTGGTGCAGCTCTGGCTGTTATGGCTGCTTTGGGAGTGAATCATCAGAGGGAAGATCTTCCTCTCTGTCTCTGCTCCTCTCTGTATATCTGACTTTCCAATAAAAAAAAAAAAACAAGTGCAAGATAGACTTTAGTTCCAGTGGGTTCTCTGGACTTATCATAGGGGAGAATCTCAGTCTATTTCCATTTTTGGTATCACAGGCCTTGATTGCCAAACAAATGCTAAGGGGAAGTGGGTCTCTTAGTTCTGGATGGAAGTATGCTGGCTAATCATTGACATTCAAGACACTCTGCTACTTGACACACTTAAGCAACAAAAGTGCAGCCACTCAGCAAGCTACGTTTCTACTGTAGCCAAGCATTATCTCCTTAAAGGGCCCACACAGCTTTGCGCAGGTGTTTGAAACACTGGCCCCTGCCCCTTGCTGTTGTCTGCATGCTTCTATGTGCACCTCACAGAGACTGGCAGCAAGCCAATGGCTATGGTGCACTTACTGAGAGGGCAAAAAAGGGCCATGGCCACCAAGAAAGCACTCCCTCTGTCCCACGTGTTGGCCAACAAGTCCCAGATGAAGTTCTTTTAACCTTGTAACTGCCATGTGATGTGTTGAATCTAATCCTCATTTCACAATGAGCAGCTGAAGTTTGGAGTTCACATATTTGACCTCACTTAGCGTGAGTGGTGAGGAGTTGTGATTAGAACTCGATTCTCCAGCTTTCAATTCTGTAATGCTATGCTATCAAATCATTTTTCAAATCCATCTAGCTTCTGGAAACTTTGCATGAATCCTGGTGCTGATCAAAATTGTATTTCTAGAGAAACTAACTTCAAAACAAACATTTCCTTAACCTTTACCAGATAGCAACAAGACTTCAGGCCAGTCCTGAGTATCCTGGCATGCTGATGGGACTTGCATGCCAGTTCTGGATGAAGGCTCCAGTTCCAGGTTCACATTGCAGTACCGACATCACTGCTGATAAGATACCTGGTCACTCACTTGGTTCATTTTCTTCTACTTTTTCAAAACATGAGAGACTTATCTGTATTTTTGCTTTTGAGATAACAGAACTGCAGACCACATGGCTTGCTTCCATAGAGCCAATTGAGCCAAAGGTGATGCAAAAATCTAAACAATTAGGCTCCATAACGTCACCATCACCAGTGGCAGCAGAAACAGCACCATAGTCCTCCCCACTAGTGCCACCACTGTCCCCACTGATATCATCACTGTCTGCCAATAGTAGCACTATGCCCCCAACCATCTACCACCATCCCCCCATTATCCCCCCCACCATCATCACTGTTGTCTCCATCATTCTGCCACTCCCATCATCTCATTGTCTCTCACATCATCATCTTCATCAGATTTTCTGAGACTATGACAGTATGATGCAAATGAGTAGCATATTCCTGATTTTCCTTCCAGGGCAAAATCAGCTCCCACAAGCACCCACGCCTATTCAAACCTCAGTTCTTCCCAGACATGACATAAGTGAAAACAAATATCCAAGCTATACGAATGGCAGAGATCATTTCCAAACTTCTCTCTTTGATCAAATTCTCGTTCTTAATTCAGAAATTGTCAGCCTCCCAAAGTCTTTGAAAGAAATTTGAACATGTACTTATCTTGACTCACTCCTACCTCCCCAAATGTACATATTCACACATACCTCACACAGGCACACACTTGTTTCTATACCAACATTCGCTTCTCACTTATGGATTTGTCTTCTTGTCTATCTTCCAAGGCCTCAGGTTTACCTACTGCATGGCTAGCAAGCTGGGATCAGACATTGGTCTCTAAACACAGGTGGTTCTAATCTATAATCTATAATTCTGACTACAAGTACACTCTCTGCATTTGAAAACTAACTAGTAGAGGTGATTGTTAAGATTAATTTTTAATCAACCTACTAGAGTTTGAGCATACAGATTGATATTATGATTTTTTGGATACTAATATAGAAAGTCCTTAGGTATCATCTAAAATTGCCCTCTAAGTCAGGGACAGCTCTTATTCTATGGTGGCAAACCCTCAGCTCAACAAAGATTTAGCTTTTGAAAAGGAACTAATTCAGGGGCAGGCTATTAAGTGAAGTAAATAATCAAGTTGAATCATTGATTTAACTTTAGTCAAAAGCAAGTTTTGACTGAAATGTAATCCTATGATTTTCAGAGGAGTAAGTAAACATTTTGAGGCTGATACGTAGGAAGTGTATTATGAAAGTATATTCACAGGGGTCTGTAGGATAAAGTATTTTTTTCATCAAATCAACAATAAAAATGAATTTAAACTTTCCCAGATAGCACAGTAAGTGATATTGAGTTAGATTTTAGAGCAGCTGAGGGTCTTTTTAAGCATTTAAAAAGCATATATGAGCTCTGAAAGGTTAAAATGTGAGAATCTTCAGAAAGTTCATAGGAAAGATTTGTTATGCAAAAATAATGTGTGGATTTCAAAACTTTGGTACATCAGAACAAACTTCTCTCTTTTTAAAGCTTTATTTGTTGTTATTGGAAAGGAATATTTGCAGAAAAAGGAGAAACCATGAGAGATCTTCTATCTGCTTGTTCACTCCCCAAATGGCCACAACAGCCAGAACCAGGTTGGTGCAAAGCCAGGAGCCAGGAGCTTCTTCTAGGTTTTCAGCATGAATGCAGGGTCTCAAGGACTTGAACCATCCTCCATTGTTTTTCCAGGCCCAAATCAGGGAGCTGGGCTGGAAGTGGAGAAGCTGCGATTCCAATTGGCACCTACAATGGATGCTGGTGCTGCAGGCGGAGGCTTTAGCCTAATACGCTACTGTGCCGGCACCCTAAGCTTCTCTCTTTTTAAAATATTTATGCTCATTTCACTTATGGGCGTGGCAGAGTGATAGAGAGAGTGGAGAGGAGAGACAGAAAGAGAGGTCTCCCATCTGCTTGTTCACTCCCCAAATTGCGGTACCTGCTGATGTTGGGAAGAGCCTGCAAATCCATCCAAGTCTCCCATGTAGGAGGCAGGACTAGGCCCATCTTCTGTTACTTTCGCAGATACAATAGCAGGAAGCTGGATCTGAGGCAGAGCAATCAAGACCAGAAGCAGGGCTCTGATGCGGGGCGCCAGCGTCATGGGCACCTGCTTCACCAGCTGTACCATGACACGCGCCCGAGACTTCTCTTTTAATTCCAGTTTTTCATTAACTTTTCTGAGAACATTCGTTCTTGTCAGAAGACTGTTAAAACTGGCCATGCATCGAAAGCCTTTTAGTCTATTTGGAAGAACTAAGGCTCATTTTAATATAAAACGTTTCAAAGATTTGCATTAAAACTAGTCTGATGCTTGATAAGCATATCTCTTCCACTTCCCCAAATGTTGCAGAGCTACGCAGATTTTAGGCTAAAAATGTCCCCAATCCTTCTGAAAAGAGGGCATAGGCTCTAAAATTTCAAATCTTACATAAGCACCAACTACCATTTATCACAAGTTAGGTGTCATTTTTAAACTCATATGAGGTTTCTGAAACTGATTCTGCTTCCTCTGTGAACATCTCTAAGTACCATTGTGACTCCTCCGGAAGAAAAATGGATTTGGGAGTCAAGTACCCAGGTCACCTGGAAGTTCCACTCACCATGAAAAGTAGTGTGACATCCATGGGATACTACTCAGCTATTAAAAAAAACAAAATGCAGTTCTTTGTGGCCAAATGGGCCAAACTGGAAACCATAATGCTAAGGGAAATGAGCCAATCCCAAAAGGTTAAATACCACATGTTCGCCTTAATTTAAGATGATATGATGTTATGTATAACATGTTATGTATGTTATATGTTGTGTATAAACTAAAATTGAAATGTCAATGAGGTGGTCACAGAAGGTGGTTAAGAACTAGCATTTATTTTTAACATATTGGCTACTAATTACTATGTCAATTAATTCCATAATGATGTAAATTTTTACTGATGGTATGTTGGAGCTTTTAATTGATCGGGATGATAGTCTGCTGGCTCTGTCTTCAGACCAGAGAGGGTATACCTAAAAAGTCGTTGAACTTGACTGGACAATAAGATGCTGGACTCTATGTTTGGTATATGCTTGCAATGAGGGAATCTCAACTGAACTTGAACTGTGGTTATGCAACAAGGTGGAGGAATCCACCATGGTGGGAGGGTTTGGGGAGGGGTGGGGAGAATCCCAGTACCTATGAAACTGTGACACATAATACAATGTAATTAATGAATAAAAAAAAAGACTAATAAAAAAAAGAAAAGAAAAGTAGTGTGACAGAATCCGATAAGGATAGGCCCAGGCATGGCTCCCTGCCCCAGCCTGTCACTGTTTCATCTGAGCCACTGGGTGAGTAGGTGCCGAGCATCCTCACACCCCCCAACACAACACAAGGACGTTTCCTCCCTGACACAACTCCCCTCTTCAGAAATAGAGGCTTTGCAGGGGATGATTTCTGAGATGAGCGAAGGGCTCGTGCTTCTTAAACACGCCACTGTCCCCTCCCAGTGAGGTGTTATGCCTCTGTCAGGCAGCTGTTCATTCATGGAAATCCGCTGAAGACAAGTGCCGGGAAGGCATTCCTTGACTGGGCTCCAGAGGCTGGTGAGCTATTTTCAGGGAATCAGCTGGCGGCCCTGCTGGCTCCACAAGATCTGGAAGGTGCACCATTGCCTTGTGTCGAGATAATTTGGGAAACGAGGGTTAGGCAGCATTTGCATCTCTGCAGAGGTCACTGGTGCCTCTTTAAAATAAACAGGTTCTTTGAATTCTTTCCAGCAGCCTGCTAACATTGGTTCACTGCTCAGGTTTGAGGGGCACTGGACTATGGTGGGGTGAGCATTTTAGGGGATTATTGCTGGGCCAATGGCTCAGAGGTAGGTTTACAGCCTGAGTCCTGCTGAATGTGCCAATGGTGTGACAAAGTAGGGACCATATAGGACACTGGAGGTCTCTGGGGTGTTAGGTCAAATTGAAGCTCTCAGAGTCCCACCCAGGTCTTTTATTGATCAGAACCAATAGCCCGTGTTTATTATGGACTCCCAAGAGACTCTGATTTAATACTGAAGTCTGAGAAGCATTGCTAAGTGCAATGGAACCCGCAGTAGGAAACTGGGGCTCTGCCCTAGTGCATTAGCCGCTAAGATTATCACTGGAGAATCCGCAGTGTGGTAAGAAAAGGAAGCCACTCCTTCAGTGTACACATTGGAAAGCGACTTTAATGATGATTTTTTTTTCTAATTAGAATGTTTGTAGAAATGAATGTGCAAGAAATTGATTTGTTTTGGGTCCAGATAACTTTAGGATATAGAAACGCATTTTATCAGTCTTTAGGACCCGCTGGTTTATCCACTAAAGGGATCCTTGCAGAACCCGGGGAGCACAGACTACAGTGGCTTGAATAAATGCTCAGGCTCCAGCTACAGACCCAGGATTCTCCCTGTTCCAGCACTCCAATCTGGCTTTCAGTTGAGGAACACAGCATGTACAAGCGCGGTCACAGGACACATTCCAGATGTTGGCTTCTAGGTCACATAGAATGAGGCCTGAAGAATGTTTTAACACGGCTGTTTGTAAGAAAATTTCATAATGTGGCTTTAACAATTTCTTGAAATAAACTTCTCTTAATGTGCCAAGTTCAGGAAGCAACTTAGAAGATAAAGGAAACTAGTACGTGTTCAAATTTCAAAACAAGCATAACATTCCATTATGCTTCTGTTTATTTTTAGAAGATTTATTTCATTTTTATTGCAAACTCAGATATACAAAGAGAAGAGACAGAGAGGAAGATCTTCTGTCAGCTGGTTCACTCCCCAAGTGGCCACGACGGCCAGAGCTGCACCAATCTGAAGCCAGGAGTCAGGAGTTTCTTCCAAGTTTCCCACGCGGGTCCCAAGGCTTTGGGCCGTCCTCAACTGCTTTCCCAGGTCACAAGCAGGGAGCTGGATGGGAAGTGGAGCTGCTGGGATTAGAACCGGTGCCCATATGAGATCCCTGTATGTCTAAGGGGAGGACTTCAGCCACTAGGCTACTGTACCAGACACTCCATTAATGTTTCATCTGCCATTAAAAACTTATGAATATGGTTCAGAGAAGTCTATCAGCTTGAAAAGTTTGAATTTAGAAAATATAGGACACATGAACTTGCATGTATTAGTTATTTATTAAACATGTACCCTATAGTAAATTCCACTATATATATATTCTTTAAAAACTTAGAAGAAAGTAATTTATTTGAACAGTGTATAGCAGAAGAAAAAGAAAAACATGTTTACAAGACTCCAAAGCCAGAATGAGAGTGTTGTTGCATGCCTGAGAAGGGACAGTCAGGGCTTATTGTAGCTGTTCTGCGTACATAGAGAGGAGGCACATGGATGGTACTATGTAAGTTGCTGGTTTCTCTGCATTATTTTTCTCTATGTGTATGTGTGTGCTTGGTTACATTCTTGTGCTGTTCTCTGGGTTTTTATTTCTGTATGTATGGCTCCTCCTTTGGTTATCGTCTGTTTGATATGAAATATTCCTTGCAAATATATGTGTTGAAAATTTTAAATTGGCAAGTACTGTTGTCAGTTCGCTATGTGCCTTTCAGAGATAGGTTAAGAAGCAAGAGCAGGTGAGGTTATTCTTCACAATTCATGGTCGGGGCCAGCGTGATGGCTCAGCTAACTAATCCTCCATCTGCAAGTGCTAACAGCGCATGTGGGCACTGGCTTGTGTCCTGACAGCTCCACCTTTGACCCAGCTCCCTCCCTGTGGCCCGGGAAAGCAATGGAGGATGGCCCAAGCCCTTGGAATTCTGCACTTATGCGGGAGACCTGGAGGAGGCTCCTGACTCCCATCTCCTAGCTTAAATGGACTCAGTTCCGGCCTACTTACAGTCCTTCTCTCTATAAATCTTCCTTCCCAATATAAATAAATAAATCTTTAAAAGGGAAATTAAAGGGTCATGAATGTTTTCCATGAACATTTTTAAATACCTTTGTATATGTCCATATTTATTCTTCTCTGTCCCTCCATTTTCATAAACAAAAAGATAGCTCTTTTTTTTTTTTTTAAAGATTTTATTATTATTGGAAAGCCGGATATACAGAAAGGAGGAGAGACAGAGAGGAAGATCTTGCATTCGATGTTTCACTCCCCAAGTGAGCCGCAACGGGCCGGTACGTGCCGATCCGATGCCAGGACCAGGAACCTCTTCCGGGTCTCCCACGCGGGTGCAGGGTCCCAAAGCTTTGGGCCGTCCTCGACTGCTTTCCCAGGCCACAAGCAGGGAGCTGGATGGGCAGTGGAGCTGCCGGGATTAGAACCGGCGCCCATATGGGATCCCGGGGCTTTCAAGGCGAGGACTTTAGCAGCTAGGCCACGCCGCCGGGCCCAAGATAGCTCATTTAATATGCACTATTATATATTTTGCTATTACCTAAGAGGCTATTCCAAGTAAGTATGTGTATATCTATTGCTTTATTAAATGCTTGCATAGTATTTTATTGTCTGAATGCACTGTGATTATTTTAACAAGTTCTCTGTTAATAACCATATATATTTCCCAATTTTGATATGATTATTTAAATTCCTAGAAATACATTCAGGATACACAATGTGTTTTCTGCTGGTTATCTACTCAATATATTTATCATCCTTCCAAATAATCCAATCCATAAATATTTTAAATCAAACACTTATTCTCATTTCCACACAATTATGTATTTTAGTTCTATTTTTAATATTTAATCCAAGATATTATTCTTGCTGCTGTAATTGTGGTCTACTGAGTTAAAGCATTGCCTGTGGCCGGCATCCCATCTGAGTGATGATTTGAGCACCAGCTGCTCTACTTCTCACCCACCTCTGTGTTAATGGAGGAAGAAGGCCCAAATGCCTGGGCTCTTGTAACACATGGGAAACCCAGATCACATTCCAGGATCCATGCTTTGGCCATTTGGGGAGTCAATCAATAAATGAAAGACCTGTCTCTTGTTCTCTGTATAACTCTATGTTAAAAATCTAAAAAATACATAGTTTCCTAAAAGAAAACATTATGCTTATTGTCTTCTCCATTAAAGATTGTTTATATAGATTCATGATTTTACTACTTTAATTACAGTTTCTTGTATCTTTCACTATGAAGTGCATCTGAATGGGACGTTTGTTTGGAAACTTTATGAATTTTTATTTATCTTAAAATATCTTCATTTCATCCTTCTACTAGAACAATATATTTGAGAACATAAAATTCTTATTTTTGCATTTTTTTCTCTTGGCATATTAAAAAAAAATTATCCTGTCTTGTGATTTCCACTGTTGGGGTTAAGAGATGAGCTAACAGTCTATTAATTGTTTGCAGATATTTTTCTTTGTGGCTGACTTTAAATATTCTCACCACTTTTTTTAGAGATTTGTTATGCTAGAGTTGTGATTATAGAGTTTTACCTTTGAATATGCTCATGTTTTAAGTATAAAGTCAGAATATTTCAACAGTAATAAAAATTTTGATCTATTTTCATTCTAGATATTGTCCCTTCCTCATTCTCTTTATTATTACCTTTGTGCTTCAGTCTGGCTAATTTCTACAGAACTATTTGTCTTTTCAGTAACTTAGTTATCACTTGTATTTGCTGTGTAATCCATATATTGAATTTTGGATTACAATTTTGATACTTTTGTTTTTAAAATATTTTTTGCATTATTTTTTCTAATCTTCAGCAGAGTGTTCTAATCCCCATTCATGATATCAGCTCTGAATTTGACTAAGGATACATGCCCCTTGGAACTTGACCTTCCCAAACGTTTGAGATCTCATTTGAGAGTAAGTTTTTTTCAAAAAGAACACACATACATCTTTGCCTGTCACCCAAAAGGCATCCCTAACAAGTGAAATCTTCAAAATCAGCTTGAAGTAAGAAAACATGAACTTGGGAGAAAATTCCAGTGAAGATTAGATTATGGTTATGAGTTGTCGGTAGAGATACTCTGCCCTGAACCATCTGCAGGGTGGGTTGGGGAGCTTGCTCTGCATTCTTAGCTTCCTCTAAGGTTCCCTGATTCCCCTGGAGTTTCTTTTGCAGCATGTCCCTCTATTTGGGTCAAAGGACTTGTGTTATGTTTCTCACACTTTGCTCATTGTCATAAACAGGAGCTCAAGGAAATCATGGCTTGATAGATTCCTCCAGAAAACAAGCCAACTTCACTGCTGAGTTATTATTGTGACGTATTTCTCCTTCTAATTAACTTTTACTCTCTAGTGACTTTCCTCCTTCTTTTTGTCCATGAATACATTTGTAAAGAGTCTTGTTTTTAATTAAATTTAAAAACTGACTCAGCATATATCTTTATTATTTGCAAAAAAATAGGTTATGCTGTCCAGAACTGTGTCAAGAAGAATTCTCAAGAACTGAGCTTCAGTCTCTAATTACTTCCCAAAGTCACTTCAATTCTTGTCTTTGTTTTTTTAAGATGTATTTATTTTTTTTTAATTTTATTTTAAATTCATTAATTACATTGTATTATGTGACACAGTTTCATAGGTACTGGGATTCTCCCCACCCCTCCCCAAACCCTCCCACCATGGTGGATTCCTCCACCTTGTTGCATAACCACAGTTCAAGTTCAGTTGAGATTCCCCCATTGCAAGCATATACCAAACATAGAGTCCAGCATCTTATTGTCCAGTCAAGTTCAACGGCTTCTTAGGTATACACTCTCTGGTCTGAAGACAGAGCCAGCAGAGTATCATCCCGATCAATTAAAAGCTCCAACATACCATCAGCAAAAATTTACATCACCATGGAATTAATTGACATAGTGATGAGTAACCAATATGTTAAAAGTAAATGCGAGTTCCCAGCCACCTTCTGTGACCACCTCATTGACATTTCAATTTTAGTTTATACACAACATATAACATTCAAAACATAACATGTTATACATAAGATCATATCATCTTAAATTAAGGCGAACATGTGGTATTTATTTTTATGGGAAGGCAGAGAGAAGGAGAGACAGAGAGAAGGATCTTCTCTTTGCTGGCCCACTCTGAGCCAATATGAAGCCAGGAGCTTCTTCTAGGTCTCCCATGTAGATACAGGGGCCCAAGGACTTGGGCCATCCTCTACAGCTTTCTCAGGCCATGAACAGGGAACTGGATGGAATGTGGAGCAGCTAAGACATGAACTGACACTTTTTTGGGATGCCTATGACTGCAAGTGAGTATTAGCCAGCTGAGCCGTTGCCCCAGTCCCAGGGTAGGTTAATTTTTAAGTTGATAAATGTATATGGTCTGTGAATAATGTTATATATATCCACAAAGCTCCTGGAAAAAAATTTCCCCACCCCTGATCTATATGAATGGAAGGTGTGAGGGCAGTGGAATGTATAATAACTGAGACCGAAACAGCCTGACATCTGTCTCTATCTAAATCTATTGAGGACTTTGCTCTGATGTTTACTTGCTCGATGATATATTAGAACCATGCCCTGAAGCAGGATGTTTTGTTGGTACTGAACACGTGCAAACTGGTTTTCCTTGTTGTTATTCCCAGATAATAATAATGCAACATAATAGCTCTCTGCATGGTACATGCACTGCATTAGATATCATAAAGGATTCCTAGATGATTGAAGGCATAAGGGAGGGGGCTGGTGCCATGGTGCTGTGGGTTCTGCTGATTCACTGGTTTTGTTGCATATGCCTTGGACTTGCCCTCCCAGGGTATGCTGAACCATTTCCATGCTGCCTTCAAAGAGAGAATTGGGTCAGTGGTGTTTGGCATGAACCTAAATGTTCTCTGCTGTCTGATTGGAGAACCTAGAAGCAGGATTCATTGCCCTTCCTTGAGACTCATTCATTGTTTTCTTCACAAGCTGTTTTACAACTCCTCAAATTCCATGCTGGAAGAGGGAAACCCCAGCCATGGGCCTCTGTTGCCCCGATCACAGGACAGAAAGGGGTCTTCCCTGGGTTTGCCAGGAGTGGGAGCCTCAGCAGTTCCCCCAAGGCATGCAGGGTGTGCAGGGAATCCCCAGACCTGTGCACTGGTCAGACTGGCCTCTTGTCATCAGTTCCTGCAAACAGTGAGTGCTTGGGCGCGACAGGAAATTGCACAGGATGCAAAACCCAAAGCAGAGTCCTTGATTAGCTCTGGGCACTTGCCAAGAAGCTCATATTAGCACATGCAGAGAGGGATTTTCTGGTACCACAGCAAGACGTTATCAATGAGCTGGGGCTGGAGTAGGGAAAGAGAATCAAGGAGCCTGATCCAGTTTGCTCTTGGCTTGTTGTTGGAGGTGACTTCCCTTCTGGGAAGAATTCACACATAAGTGTTGTGGCATAATGGACTAAGCCACAGCCTGAGACTCAGGCATCCCATGTGATTACCAGTTCAATTTCTTGCGACTCAACTTCCAATCCAGTTCCCTGGTGAAGAAGCAGAAGTTGGCCCATTGTGAGTGCTTGGGTCTCTGCCACCCATGTGGGAGACCACAATGACGTTCCAGAATCCTGGCTTTGGTCTGCCGCCCCAAATCGCAGTCATTGTGGCCATTTGAGGAGTGAAACAACAGATGGAAGCTCTCCTTTCATTCTCTCAGTAAGTCCTCCTTTCAAAGAAATGAAATATTTTTTAAAAAGAATTTACACATGGGGACAAGCACTGTGGTGTAGTGTGTTAAGCTGCCACCTGCACTACTGTCATCTTATAAGGGGGGCCGTTTGAGTCCTGTTGCTCCATTTCTGATACAGCTTCTTGCTGATGTGCCTGGTAAAGCAGTGGAGGATGGCCTCCTGGGCCCCTGCACCCACGTGAGAGGCCTAGAAGGAGCGCCTAGTTTCTGGCTTCAGATCAGCTCAACTCCAGCCATTGCAGCCATTTGGGGAGTGAACCAGAAAACGGAAGACCTCTCCACTTCCCTTTCTCTATCTCTGTAACACTGCCTTTCAAATAAATAAATAAATCTTCAAAAAACTTATTTACATAGCTGTAAAACTTTCTGGCACACTGTATGTGCAGGTGGAATTGTATGTTAATTTTTCTTAGAGGTATTTAGTTTACGGAATGCAAAAACCTATATAACCATGGAAGTATTAACGATGGTTGGTCCAAAGGAATTTGAAGTCCACAAGCATTTCTTGGACAGCTCTTCATTTAAAGGGATGATCGTTCTGAGAGTCAGGCAGAACCATCAAGGGCACAGAAGGTGATTGTATGCAACTGTTAGTGCCCTAGGTCAGGCACTCTACCACCCTGGGAGAGGCCGCTGGAAGCACTTCCAGGCAAATGCTGGTGTTTTTAAAGATTATTTTTAATGGTATTTTTAAAGATTATTTGTTTATTTGAAAGACAGAAGGAAAAGAGAGAGAGAAAGGGAGAGACAGATCTTCCGTCTGTTTGTTTACTGCCTGAATGGCTGTGATGGCCAGGACTGGGCCATGCTGAAGCAGGAGCTTGATCTGGGTCTCCCACATGAGTGCTAGGTGCACACATACATGGAGCATCCTCTTCTGATTTCCCAGGTTTATTTGCAGAGAGCTGGATTGAAAGTACAGCAGCTGGGACTTGAGCCAGAGTTCATGTGAGATCCTGGCCTGATGTGCCACAGTGCCAGACTCCAGGGAGACTATATTTTGTGAGGATTCTAGATCCCAGGTCCCTTTCTATTTTTGACATGTACATGCATGACTGATAGATTTATCACACACATCAAAATTAAAGGTTAGTATAGCACTTTGAATTCCAGAGAGCTCTATCAGCATATGTGCTAATGTCTCTTCTTTCCACACTTCTTAAGGAAGAATTTACAGTAAGAGCAATGTGTGGAGCCTGGTGTTGTGGCACAGTGGGTTAAGCTGACACTTGAAGCTGCATCCCATGCTGGAATACTAGTTCAAGTCTGAGCTTATTTATTTTTTTAAAGATTTATTTATTTATTATTGGAAATGCAGATCTACACAGAGGAGGAGATACAGAGAGAAGGATCTTTCATCCACACTGGTTCACTCCCTAAGTGCCCACAATGGCCAAGCTGAGCCAATCCAAAAACAGGAGCCAGGATCTTCTTCAGGGTCTCCCATGTGGGTGCAGGGTTCCAAGGCTTGGAGCCATCATTAACTGTTTTCCCATTCCACAAACAGGGAGCTGGATGGGAAGTGGAGCAGTCAGGACATGAACAGCACCCATATGGGATCCCGGTACATGCAAGGTGAGGATTTAGCCACTGAGCCATTGCGCTGGGCCAACGTCTGAGCGTCTTGCTAAAGCACCTGAGAAGGTGCTGGTGATGGCCCTGCAACCCCCAGGAGAGACCAAGATGGAGCTCTTGGTTCCTGACTTTCGCCTGGCACAGACTTGTCTATTGTGGCTGATTGTGCGGTGAAGCAGCAGATGGAAGACTTCTCTCTCTGTTCTGTGTTTCAAACACAAAAATAAATATTAAAGAATAAAAAGAACAACATATGTGGCAGGACATTCCTTTGTGAACTGCTGTCATGTTAGCAATCATGAGCCTGAATCCTCAGCTTCTTTCTCCTGGAAATGGGAATAATTACAATACTGCCTCGTTAGTGCGTTGTGATTTTTACAAATTGTATAAATTTTATTGTTTGTAATTTTTACATATCTGATTAGGGTGCAAAGGGTCAAGAACTAGAGGAAAGTGGGGGGAACCATTGTTTTGACGTTCTTTTTTCCTTCCTGTATCTGGGGGGAGGGGAGAGATAAAGGGAGAAGCCACACCCCGCCTCCCAGCCATCCCAGGGTCCCCCATGTGGGCCATGCTCTGAGGGTTCTGCTCAAGTGCTTTTGATAGTTCAACAGTTGCAGAACAACTGCTGCAGAACTTGTCACTGCAATCACAAAGAAATTTCTCCAGAATCCACCAGCTGACATAATCCACCTTAAAGTCTCTGTTTGCCCAGGTATTCACTGCCAACTCTTGGCTGGGGCAGTTCATTAATTTATTCTGTCCTCCATCCTCTGTTATGGTACCAGCTGTCCTCTGCAGGCTCCAGCATACTGCCATATCCTCCTTGTGCACCTGGATATGCTGTCCACTGCTCCGTCAAAGCCACTGAGGAGGCTCAGCTCTGACACTGTACTCCACGGTCAGACCATGGAACCTGCAATTTCCTCTATGGTTGGAGTTCTCAGTCCAGCAGTTTAGTTGGAGGATTCCCAAAGAAACCTCATCTGAGGTAATCCCAGAACTGATTCTTGTGTATACTTACCAGTACAGGGTCCAGCACAGGCCTTCACCCAAATCAGCCTATGCACACGTTGCTAGTTGCAATTGCTAGGTCAGTTGTCTCCAGCCCTGTCTTCCTATGCAAACTAAGGAGTGTTGCAGCCCAGCCCGATCCTGCCCACCACACACTGAACCCCCATGCAAATCAGTGGGAGCTGAAGCCTAGTCGGAGTGACCCACAATAACCCTCACCACGCCTACCTCCTGCCCTGGTTCCAGTGCTTGCCAGTATGTACAGCAGACTGGTTCTGTCTGTCCCACATTCCATTCAGCTCATACGTGTCAATGTGCATTGAAGCCTAGTTCAATCCAAGCAGCCCTCCTACCCAGCCCACACATGTGCCAGTGAATGCCACTCTCTGTCTAGCCATGCCTGCCCCAGTCCAGGTTCTCATGCTCACCAGTTGGAGTGGCAACCCAGGAGGGAGGTGTCCACTGTTTCCCCACTGGGCCCTCTCCCATTCCCAGATCTGGCACTCTCCAGGCCCAGAAATGCCACTGTTCCTGCTAGGACAGGAAGTAGACTAAGTAGGGCTGGCCCATGGACCCATTGGTGTACGTGAGATCTCAAAATGGGAGAGGTTCTAATGGAGGAGGTTGGCAACTCCTCTGTTGGGACACAGCCTCTGCAGGTGAACACAAGAATGAAGAAAAGGAGCAGCCCAGACCGGGCCAGGTTACAGTACCCACAGGCTAACCTTTGGCTCAGGTCAGAGGCAAGCCAGACTGGGCCAGTTCATATCACCCGCTGGCGAATTCAAGAGCCAGAATGGTGTGTGCATCGTGCTGGGTTGGGCCGCAATACCAGCCAGTTCACATTAGTGCCAAGACTGGGGGACGGCTGGGCTGGCTATGCTATAGTCCCCACCAGTGTGAGCTGGAAGTGGAGGCAGGGCGGGCCAGGTCAGGTTACAGTACCCACTGGCAAATGCCAAGGAGAGATGGGCCATACAACCAGACTGGGCCACAGCCCCCAACCAGCACACATGAGACCTGGGGGAGAGTGGGTGAACTTGGTGGGGGGCTGCAGGGAGCTCCCCTGCTGGGCCACTAATCCCACTGGTAAGCATGAAAGCTGGGATGGAGGCAGATCAGACCAGGCAGAACTATAACACCTGTTGCCCTGCATGCAAGCTGGATCTGAGACAAGTCAGGCTGGGAAGGTTGTACCTACTGGTACATGCATAAACCAGAGTGGGTGTGGTTGGGTTGGGCTTTGCCACAGCATCAGCTAGCAGATGCTGGCACAGGAGGAAAACTCTGTTGAGCTAAATTGTGGTACCACCTGGAGAGTGCTTTTAAAGAGAGTTATTTAAAAATATCATGTCTGGGCTAGCACTGTGGTGTAGAATATGGGGCTGCCACCTTTGGGGCCGGCATCCATATGGGGGCTGAGCTAAGTCCTGGCTGCTCTCCTTCCAATTCAGCTCCATGCTGATGCACCTGGGAAAACAGCAGAAGATGGTTGAAAGCCTTGGGGCCCTGCACCCATGCAGGAGGTCTGGAAGAAGTTCCTGGCTCCGAATTTGGTACCAGCCTAGCACTGGCTTTTGTGGCCATTTAGGGAGGGAATCTGGCAGCTGGAAGACCTCTCTCAGTTTCTCCCTTTTACTACAACTCTGCCTTTCAAATTGATAAAATCTTTTAGAGAGATAGAGAAAGAGAGAGAGAGAGAGAGGATGATGTTCATATAGTCCTTGGAGCAGTGGCCTATGTCGTTGTAGTTGCTCCTTGTCTTCTTGCATGTTAGCTATACTTCCCTCCTTGAGTCCCTTTTATGCTATGCTTCTCAGTCCCTGGCCTCTAGTCTGTGATCCTTGGTGCAAGGAAGGACTATGACCACAAACATCAGAGGAAGGAAGGGACTACTGTGCCTGCTGAGTTTCAAAGTACAGACTCAAGGAAAGATAAATAAGACAGAAATCATACATCGGTTGGACATCAAAGGAATGGGAGGAGACACTCCACCTGTCACTCTGGCTGGAGAAATCATCTTAGAGCAAGAGGAATGCAAACTGGGACAGGGGTCCAGGATGCCTTAGATGACAGCAGGCCCTGGGACAGGGGTCCAGGATGCCTTAGATGACAGCAGGCCCTGGGACAGGGGTCCAGGATACCTGGTTTCCACATCCAGTGTTGAGTCACTAAAGCCCAAGTCAATCAAAAACAAAATCTATCAATCATCATCATCATCATAATATTCATAATAACTTCCTAGATGCTGAGAACAGACTGAATCCATGTACTGTCTCTTTAAGGTTCTAGGAAATATTAGTGACTGTCTATTACCACTTGGCAGCTTATGGTGTTCTCTGAGAGCTGTCCTGGCCCCAGCGTGGCTTCTTGGTCCCAGAGAGTAACAGAGAGAGACCATGTGGGGTGACAGTGACAGTGAGGATGGACACAGTTAAGTGTCCTGGGGGGAAGCAACATGAACAGATCCACATCCACCCAGATTCTCCAGAACCACCCAGGGGCTCTGATGCCAGCCTGGGGAACAGGCAGAGTGGAAGGCAAATGGGGCTTGACATAGAAATTAAGCCAAGTTAGGAAGAAAAAAATTAGACTGTTTTGTTGCTACAAATTTGCGCAAGATTCATACCTGTTCGACCTGTTTCTCTCGTGACTCAGATATTGCCCTCATTCAGGGAAAATGAAGTCAGTGTTGGCTTGGTGGTTTCAGTCCACCACAGCAAGATATAAGTCATTAGGGTGTGTCTCCGCTGCCTGCCAGGGCCTAGCAGAGATGAGCCCAGGCTGGAAACTGGGGAGCAAGAGACACTGTGAGAGCTCAGTTGTACAATTGCAGTGGTAGGGGTGCTGGGAGAGGGGTCCCCCATTGCCAGTGAGGCTGGGAAGAGGGGTAACTCTCGAACAGTGAGAGCACACGCTCTTGCTGTATTGGCGCCTGTTTGACTGGAATACTGTTGTCCCGTATCCTGTTGGGTTACAGCCAGGCTGCTTTATTAGAGTGACATACAGCGGTGTCCACTCTCTTCCAGGCCTCATGTTGGATGCCAGCAACATTGCTGGGAGAATGAGAGGTGGTCCCTGTTCTTTTGGGGTTCCAGGATCCCAAAGGGGTCCTTCCAATGTGTAGCAGGCCTCTGGCATGTAGGCATGGTGGCGAAGAGTGGGAGGCATCAGGGGAGGAAACTGAGGCCAGTCTAGAGGCTTGGAAGCAATTTCTAGAAAAAAGGACTCCTAGACTTCTAAGCTGCATGTTGGAGGATAAATAGGCATTGAGAGCATCAGATGAGATGGATGGAAAACAACTGTGGCCAAGCATTGGTGCAGTGGGTTAAATCGTTGCCTGAGACTCCAACATCCCATATCAGAGGGCTGTGTTGGGTCCCAGCTGCTCTAATTCCCATCCAGTCTGCTGTTAGGGTACCTGGGAAAGCAGTAAAAGATAGTTCAAGGGCTTGGGCCCCTGCCACTCACATGGGAGACCCAGATGGAGCTCCTGGCTTTGGCTTTGGCTCAGCTCAGCTCTGGCTGTTGCAGCCAAGGTAACTGGGAAATGGGGAGTGAATCAGTGAAGGGAAGCTCTTTCTCCCTTGCACTCTGTCATTCTACCTTCTACATAAATCATCTTTTTGTTAATAAACATTCAGGTGAGGGGAGGGAGCACAAAGCATTCAGCATTGCTGGGCAGTCAGGCGAAGGCATGAGATGGAGGGAGCAGAGACTGGATTTGGGGTCTGGGATTAAGGCAGAGAAGAACTTGGCACCATGTTGGTGACTTCTGGCAGGTTTCCAGCAAGATAGTGGTGTTGCAAAAAACTAATCCAGCAGCATCATGGGGACTTCTGCAGGGGAGATGAGGAACCACAGAAGCAGTAGCTAACACAGCCCTCAGGTTGGCTCCCGGCTGACTGACTAGACAAAGTCTCTGGATTGGACCAAGAGGTTTGCAGAAGCCTGGGTGAAAATGTGCTTGCAAAGAGAGGTCCCAGGGAGAGGTTACTGAGATTGGGTTTCATGATCTGGCTATTGTGTGGGCGTTTCCCCATCTAGCCCCTCTCATCCTCCCCTCCTCAGCATGGCCAAGATGTTCCTGGGATGAAGGAATCCTGGGACTGCTCAGCCCCTGCTTCATTCACCTCTCGGGGGCAGCAGGCAAGCTTGCAGATCCAGCCCAGAGAAGTCTCATGAAGCTTATAGGAGCTTCTCTCTTTGCAGCTCCATTTTCTTCTTCTTTTTCTTCTTCTAAGATTTATTTATTTTTTATTGGAAAGGCGGATATACAGAGAGGAGAGACAGAGAGGAAGATCTTCCATCCTATGGTTCACTCCCCAAGCGGCCGCAACTGCTGGAGCTGAGCCAATTCGGAGCCAGGAGCCTCCTCCAGGTCTCCCACACGGGTGGAGGGTCCCAAGGTTTTGGGCTGTTCTTGACTGCTTTCCCAGGCCACAAGCAGGGAGCTGGATGGGAAGTGAGGCTGCCTGGAATAGAATAAGCATCCATATGGGATCCTGGCGAGGACCTTAACCATTAAGCTATCGCACCAGGCCCTGCAGCTCCAATTTCATCACGGTGTGTCCAGGGCTGGCTTCTGCAGTTGCTGGAAACCCGACCCTGCCTCTACTCGGATGATTTGGCTGCATTTCTGAAAAGCCGGCTTTCGTCTGGCTGGCTTCATTCTACCTCTCGCCATTCATTATTCATGCCTGCGTGTCAAATCTCCACCTCGCTGCCATCGGCAGTGCAACATCATGGTCTGGGAGACACAGAGGGTGGGAAGGACAGGGGCAGAGCAGGAAGAGGGTAGGGAGTATGGGAAAGGACAAAACAGAACCCCCATCTGCCACTTACTGCGGGGGGGGGGGGGTGTTTGAGTGCGGAGGGGAAGGGGCACACAGCAGAGGGAGAAGTCTATGCAACTTGGGAGTGGATTGGCCAGGAAGGAATTAGAGACAAAAGGCTCTAAGTGGAGAGGTTGGGCAGAGAGAAATGTGGCGCTGCTCTGGAATAGCAAATGATGTGTTTCTAAGATCAAGACCACTCTTGCTGGCGATTCAGTTTATCTGGGCGGCACATTGCTGAGCTGCTAAGAGAAGCAGCGGATCTGAGTGTCCAGGGGCAATCGGCTCACTGTGAAGAGCGTGGAGCTGGCTTCTGCAGCTCCCCTAAGGACCCTAACGATTACTTGCAACTTACTGCGCTGCCTCCAACTTCTCTCCCTCTGGGTCGCCTGGTCCAGAAAGTTACACGCGTGGGCAGAAGCAGGTTGTGCTGGAGCTGTGGTCAGCACGACTTCACACATGAGGGCATCTTGAAGCAGAGACCCGTGTGGCCAGGTGACAGCAGGAGAGCTGCCTGATGGGATGAACCCAAATCCCACAGTGTCAGTGCCAGACCAGGGGTCACCAAGATAAGCGGTCCCCCACTCCAGCCTTCCCCATGAGCTTCAAACAAACAAACAAAAAGACTGGGGCTGGCACTAAGGCGTAGCCACTATAGCTGCTGCCTCAACACCAGCATCCCTTATAAGCACCTGTTCTTGTTCTGGCTGTCCCACTTTTGATTTAGTTTTCTGGGTGCCTGGGAAAACTGAGGAAGATGCTCCAAGTGTTTGGGCCTCTGCCAGACATGGCAGATCTGGAGGAAACTCCTGGTTTGACCTGGTTGTTGGTCATTTGGGCAGCTCAAACTGAGGAAGGAAGATCTCTCTCTCCGCTTCTATTTCCTCCTCTCTCCCGTCTCTCGCTCTCCCTGCCCATTCTGCCCCATGTCATTCTGCCTTACACATACATGAAATGCTTTTTAAAAAGACAGAGCAATGTCACTGAAAAGCACCCAAGTAGCTCCTTCTTCATGGTGACATACAAACTTCTTCCCCCCCCAACACACACACATACTCTCCCATACACAAACACACACACATACACACACAGAAACCATTGTTTCATTCACATTTGATAGCAGGTGGTTGTTTCTGAAACACAGTCACCACCAACAGGAAAGAAAAATACCATAGAATGGAAAACATGAACACAGAGAACTGCACTGCTGATACTCCATTCCAGAAGTTTCCACTTTGTTCCTGGTCAAGGCAGGACGTTTCTTAGAAAGCTGTAGGCTTCAGCCACATCTGCCCGGGAGTTGTAAAAACGAGTTCTGAGGTGGAAAAACCCACAGAAAAGCCACATAGCTTTATTTCCAGGAAGAGTTTTGCTTAGTGACAGCTCGTAGGATTGCAAGTGTAGAACACATTGGACTGCTCTTTCCTTTTCTTCCCTAATAACCAACACTGACAGCTTTTTTTCTTTACTTTTTTACTTTTAAAAAGATTTTTTTAAAATTTATCTGGAAGAGTGATGGAGAGTGAGGGGCACACACACACAGGTGGAGAAAGAGGCTGTTCATTCACTGCGTCATTCCCCCAATGTTTGCAACAGCCGAAGCTGAACCAGGCCGAAGCCAGGAGTCAGGAGCACCATCAAGTAGCCAATATGGGTGGCAAAGGATCAAGCACTTCGGCCGTCTTTTGCTGCTCTTTCCCCAGGCTTATTAGCAGGGAGATCAGAGGTAGAGTAGCCGGGACTTGAACCAGCACTCCTTCTGACAGGAGATGCCGGAGTTACCGGCTACTGCTTAACATTCTGTACCACACAGCAGCTCCTTCAAAACTTGTTTTATAAACTGGATGGCTTTTTGGACTAATAAAACTCAGGACAAATATTCCCTGAAAAGATCAACGTAAGGAATAGTTTTTTGTTTTCCTTCTTGACGGCTTCTAATGACTTTTTAGTACAAGCAGAAAAAAGAACAGTTGAAAGAATGGCACACGAAAACTGCCTTCTTGAGCACTGGTTTTTGTTCAGCCCCGAGCCCAGTGGACCATGGTGTGGAATGATGGGTCTCACAAGGATAATTTGAGCATTCCCTCCTTCCCCTAACTTACAGATCACTGCCAGTCACATCCTCACCCCTGCATCACAGAAGATGATGCAGCCCCTCCTTGGGCACCTGGCAGCTTTCACTCCCAGAAGAAATAGCTCCTCACAGGCTGTAGGAGAAGGTTTAACTCACACATGCTCTGGAATTCACATCCATGTGTGTTCCTCTTAGGTTTCGTTATGTTGACAAATTTCCTTCTGATGGGAAGAGACGTCAACAGACGACCAGCGGAGTTATGAACGTAGAAGCAGAAGAAAAGCCAAGTACACCAAGCACAAGAGTGAATAACAGCCTGCATGTGCGGAATTCTGGAGTCTAAGATGATGACAAACATCAGGTTCACTTGAGTGCTTTCATAAGGGTACAACTGGCAACAGCTTAACTTTGAAAGGGGCCACTGGAAAGTGAAGTGGTCCAATCAAAGCAGATATGCAGGCACACCATTGGGGCTTTTCTGTTTTCAGTGCCCTCTCTGGAGGCTTGCTAGGAAGAAATCCTTCCAATGTTCTGTGAATAAGAAGAGTCATGTCTGAGCCTTCCTTCGCAGTAGACATCCCCAGCAAGCCGCAGGTGATGTGATCTGGTAATACTCTCAGTTCTTAGCGCGATGCATTGCATCATGTAGCCACTATCCTACAAAAACTCGAAACCTTAGAAATGCTATGATTTTTTCTGTTTGATTGGTTTAAAATTGTTTGGTTTGTTTTTTTTCTTTTTTCCATATTATTATTATTATTATTATTATCATTTTATGATACAGTTTCATAGGCCCTATCCCTTCCCCTAACCCCACCTCCCTCCCCGGCCACACACACTGTTATTACAACAGTATAGCTCCTCATAAGCAGTCATAAGTCCATTATTGTGGGCAGGGACAATGGCAGAGTCCAGCACCCCATTGTCAAGACACATCCAATAGTTTCACTGGGAGTCCACCCTTGATCCAGAAGTAGAGATGTACACTGTCCGGTATCCTCACATCTGGATATGTCCGTCTCCACTACATAGTCTGAATTTTTTTCAAAGAGGTGGTATGCTTGAAGAATGAGAGACTGCTGGCACAGAACTTCGAGCCTTGATAGTGCATTTTTTTGTGTGTTATTTTTCAGTGGTTTCCCCAAAATTATGGTGTGAAGACAATATTGGCTCTCTTGTGTGGCTTTCTTTGAGTTTTTGCTTGATGAGCCCACCTCTTTCAAATGTAATTCCTGGTTGGGGCCCTTGAGTTTTCTAAGTGAATGCAAAGAGCCATGGCCCTAGAGCAGCATCCTTGAGTTCCTGCATTTAGTTGCTTGCTGTCAAGTCTAACAATGTATTGTTTATCACCTACCACACTTCTAGTAACCATCATATTTGAGACATTCAAATTTTTTGTATGTTTTTAAAAAGATTTATTTATTTTCATTGGAAAGTCAGATTTACAAAGTGAAGGAAATACAGAGAGAAAGATCCATCCACTGGTTCACTCCCTAAGTGGCTACAACAGCCAGAGATGAGCGGATCAAAAGCCAGGAGCCAGGAGCTTCTTTGTGATCTCCCACATGGGTACAGGGTCCCAAGGCTTTGAGCCGTCATCTACTGCTTTCCCAGGCCACAAACAGGGAGCTGGATTGGAAGTGGAGTAGTCGGGATATGAGCCAGTGCCCCTGGGTATCTTGGTGCATGCAAGATGAGGACTTTTGCCACTAGACACCTAAGTTTTAAGGGGACGGATGACCATGCTAAATCACTTTGGTAGTTTTTCCAGCACATGAGGACATGATCCACTATATCCCACTACAGACCTCATGTATGGATCCGTGGTATTTGAAGAACAGAAGAATATTCTAGAAAGTTCTTCACATTCTATGGGCTTTAGAGTGCCTGGGATTCTGCCCAGCAAAAGTGAAGTCTTCACACCTACCTTCAGACCTGCCAGTAGCTGTGATCCTTCCCTACATGTAAAGGTGTTTGTAAGAAAGGGGGCAAACAGAAGCTGAGCCACAAGAAGAAACCCGCTACCATTTGTGGGAACTTTTCCTTTCTATCATTTGGTTTTCTGGGCCAACAAATCCCTTTTTCTTGTTTACTTCCAATTTGAGTTGTAATTGTGCCACTTGTAATAAAATGCTCTAACAGCAAAATGATTTTATTTGACACATGCTTAGATGTGAGGAAGAAAAACGATAAAGAATGATGCAGGGCGGATGGGTGACAGGTGCTGGGAATGATAATGAGTTTTGGATGACAATTTCGGATGATAACAACTTTGGAACTGGAGTTAGAGATTTGGGAGTTGGCTGAATAGAACTGTTGGTGCAGACTATAGCATGGTGAGGTGCAGAATGAGACGAGAGGAAGAGAAAGGACTGGTCAAGGAAAACAAACAGCAACCTGGAGCTGAAGGGTTAATGAGAGAAGGGCAAATGGAATCAACTCATGCTGGGAACCCATTTGGGGGAAAATGAAGGTTATGAAAAACCAGCTGGTGATTATGGGGGTGACATTTGGCACCATGGTTAAGACACCTCTTGGCACAAACACATTCTATATTGAAGTGATGGCTTCCAGATTTTGGCCCTCCTTCCAATTCCAGCTTCGTGCTAATGCACGCCTGGGGTGACAGCAAAGGATGGCCCAAGTTCCTGGGCTCCTCCAACCCACGTGGGAGTCCCAGCTGGAATTCAAAACTCTTCAATCTAAGCCACTCACAACTACTTGGGAGTCTTTGGTGAGTGAGCCAGTGGATGGAAGATATCTCTGCCTTTCAAATAAAGCAAATAAATTAGTAAATAATTCTTTAAGAGACAAAACTGTGTATGGCTCTCAAGGGATTTTTGCAACAAAATGTTTGTTTGAAGATTTATTTATTTTTATTGGAAAGGCGGATATACAGAGAGGAGGAGAGAGAGGAAGATCTTCCATCCGATGGTTCACTCCCCAAGTGACTGCAATGGCTGGAGCTGGGCCGATCTGGAGCCAGGAGCCTCTTCTAGGTCTCCCACGTAGGTGCAGGGTCCCAAAGCTTTGGGCCATCCTCAACTGCTTTCCCAGGCCACAAGCAGGGAGTTGGACGGGAAGCAGGGCTGCTGGGATTAGAACCAACGCCCATATGGGATCCCGGGGCGTTCAAGGAGGGAACTTTAGCCACTAGGCCACCACGCTGGGCCCGAATTTATCTTTTAATCTCATGTTTTTCCATAAACAATTTGAAGTATGAGGCAAGAAGTAAAGAAGAGGCATTGCATTTTATATGCAGCTGATGGCATCCCTTGAGTGAGCTTTTCTGTGTGCCAGGAGTGTGTTCCAGACAGCAGAGGGCTGAGAGGTGTATGGACAGTCAGAAGAGGAGGTCCTGGAAAGGGGGAAAAAATGCTATGAAAATTAAGTGAGTTAACTGATCGGAGCAGCACTGAAGCTCCAGATCATGACTTGGCAGGCGATTCTGTCTATTGCTACCAGCAGCCTGAGACAAAGAATGGCACAAAGTCAAAGCTGCAGTTTCTCAGTCTGATGGAAAACCAAGGAGCAAGACAATCTAGGGCACTGACAAGTCTTCCAGAGTGAATGGAGTCATTTCTCTCACATATTAGCATGACATCAAGGACCTGTCCTATTGTGGATGCCATGTAGCACAATGTCTGGCAAATAAGGTATGGGTAATAAAGATTTATTTCACTGAATAATGATGGTCTTTAATTTTTTATTATGCATGCTTTCATCTCCATTCAGCTCTGAAATGTGGAAATCCCTCTTGTTCCTTCCCCACATTTGTTCTGGCAGTCTGATGAAAAAGAAGATGTTATTGGAGTCATCCCTGAGGAGAGATAGGGTGGTGATGGCATGGGGAAAATGTGAAGAAGAAATTCAAGGAAAATACAGGATGTACTTGCATTAGCACAGTGTGGAAAGGACTTGCGTGTGTCGCTGTGAACACAAGCCATAGTGGAAATGAAGGTAAAAAAAAAAGAGTAGGGAAGGATTTCTAAGGGAAGAAAGAGATGGCTGGAGTATGCAGAGATCTGCAGAGGGCGAAGGTGGCCAAGCATCCTGGTTTGCCCAGGAACCAAGGGTCTCCTGGGAAATAGAACTTTCTGTACTGCAATAGAAAACTTCTAGGGAAACATGACCATTTTTTGCCTTAACAAGTGAAAAGAAACTTGGACAAAATTATCCAATATGCCTTTCTTCCTACCTGGAGCAGTTTCAAGGATTCTTGGGGATTTTGTTGAAAACTGTAACCTAGGATAGTCCCTGAGCAACAACACCTACTTTATATTGGCAGAATGAACCAGGAGCTCCAGACAATTTTGAGTTAGGTTATGACAAGTTTTCTAAGCTTCCAGGGAAGTGATCAGAAGTTAAAAGTGTAAGCCTAGCCTGCTAGGCACTTCAGCTAGACTACCTTAGTGCCGCCCCACCTTTCTAAAATATAGTATTTTTATCAAGATATGAAATGCTAAGGCTTCTCATGGCCTGCTGAAGAAATAATCTAGAGACTACTGGGAAAGAAATGACCCTCTTTCCCAATCAGTTCCAATCTGCTCTCCCCATAGCATCAAGTGAAGAGTTGGCATGTTTCAAAGGTCAAACATAGAGAAGACCCCATCAGCCTGCCTTGGGCATGTTCCGTAGCAAAAGCTGAATAAAAAGCACAAACCTCACAAGAACACAACAGACAAAATCCAACAGAGAAGAGACACTTTGGCAGAACCATATTTCTCTTTAATTAATTGGATCCTAAGAGATTGGAATCTTATTCTTGGCTCTTCCTCAGGAGGGGGCAGTGAGCTAACTCACTTTACTCATTTGTGACTGGATAGCGAGGGTAGGTGAATTCCGATCATTTCCTAGGGGGTACAGACTCGGGACAAGTGGGAGAAGCAGTAATGGGAAAAGCAGACACAAGATCAGCTGAGCAAAGGGCGAGGTGGTAGCCCCAGTGCTCTGAGTTGATTGATTGGACCATGCACTGTAGCATGCATCCAAGGGCTATGAATTAATTACTGCTTCCTTTAAATTACTGTTCCTTTTCCATGGGTCTCAAGCTTGGCCACAAATTGAAATCTAGAGAGCTTTGAAATTGCTGGAACCTGATTCAAACGTTGAGATTCTGACTTGGTTGGTCTGGCACAGTCAAGATTGGGCCCTGCTGGACAAAGCTCAGCAGAAATGGCTGTGACTGGTGGTTCCCAGGTATGAATGTGTTCATGGGCGATGCTGCAGATGCTCGTCTGCAGGACGTGATTTAATGGATGCTGGACTCTTTTGATGTTGCCAGGAGACAGTTAAATATTTAGCATTCTTTATGGACCCTTGAGAGCTCAGGGGCCGAGTTCTTGGACCCTTATTTCCTATTTCGTGCTTGGAGAATGAGTCTTGGAATACGTTTTCCTGACTTCCTCAAGGCAGATCAAGGGAGTAGCCTTCCCTTCTCTAGCCTTGACACGTGTGTGGCAGTGGAGGGGGTGGTTTTTATTATTTGGTATCTTATTCTCTTCCAGAATATCCATCTCATGGCATTCATGGACATCAGGTCAGCACAGTGAACGAGCTATCCTAGATCTACCTACACCAGTCAGCTACATGAAGTCTTTGCTTCCTACTGGTGATCAAGTGCCACAGGAAGCTTCTTCTCTATGCTTGTTTCCATTCCAACTCAGAATCCACTCTCTGCTCTGGGCCCATCCTCTTCCAACACCCAGGACCACAGCGCATAGGTAATGTACCCTTGATCTGACCCATTATGCTCAGAGAATGAGTGAGGGAAGGAATAGCAATATATCATAGTTTCCATGTGTGGGCACTTGTTCTGCTGCAGACTGTACTATTGCATTACACACATCACTCCATTTAATCCTCACGCCAGCTTAGAGAGATGAGAGTTATTCCCACTTTATAGAGGGGGAGACTGAGACTCACAGGAGCCTTGGAATGATTCAGAGGAAGAAATGGGATGCGGAGCCAAGCCTGGCTCTGAAGGCCCCACTTCTCCACAAAACTATTTGCTCCCAGGTCACAGGTGATGTCGTCGGCGGGGAGAGGATGAAAGGAGTGCTGAAGTCTCCTGGGAAAT
Organism: Ochotona princeps; assembly: GCF_030435755.1. Lineage (NCBI taxonomy): Eukaryota > Metazoa > Chordata > Mammalia > Lagomorpha > Ochotonidae > Ochotona > Ochotona princeps. The sequence goes on along the minus strand of NC_080842.1, from coordinate 15,658,222 downwards.
TGGCCAGCTCCACTCTCTGACCCCAGTTCTCAGATTCTTTTCTTTTTTTCTTTTTAAAAGATTTATTTATTTTTATTGGAAAGACAGATCAAATTTATAGAGAGAAGGAGAGACAGAGGGAAAGATTTTTTCATCCACTGGTTTACTCCTCAAATGGCTGCAATGGCCTAAGCTAAACCGATCCGAAGCCAGGAGCCAGCAGCTTCTTCCAGGTCTCCCACATGGGTGCAAAGTCCCAAGACTTTGCGCCATCCTCTACTGCTTTCCTAGGCCTTTAGCAGGGAGCTGGATGGGAAGTGGAGCAGCTGGGACATGAACCGGCACCCGTATGGGGGATCATAATGCTTGCAATGTGAGGATTTAGTCATTAAGCTGTCACGCTGGGCTCAGCTCTCATGTTCTTGTCTATGAGACGAAGGAATGTCATGAGGTTACCACAACCTGTTTCTGTTCAGACTTTTCTACAAGGTTCTCCAAGACCAGTGTCACTGTGTTCCTTCCCCTGGGACTCTGCTTGATGTGACAAGTTCTGCCGGCCTTGTCCAGGAACAACATTATGCAGACTGAATCAGAGCTCGCCTGGGGCTGGGCAGCTGGAGGTTGTGTCACCCTCCCAGGAGTCTCTTGATCCCAGTTTGTAACCCAGCTGGAAATGTTTGCTCTCTGATGCAAGTGTCTGGGATAGCAGAGGATTGAAAGCTGTCACATTGCGATCCAAGGGAGGTGTGGGTGGGAATCAACATAGGGGCTTTATTCCTTGCTGCTCCTGTGTTTTGTTTTTTACTTGTCAGTTTGTTTGTTTTTCTAGAAGCTAGCTAATTACCACCATAGCTGTGGTTGGGGACTCGACCATGCAGGTCTTCTCAGAAAAGCAGCCTTGAATGAGTCTTCTCAGCAGGAGACTGGGGTTAAGGGTGGCTCGTGGTGGGCCCAGTTCTCTGCAGTGCTGCTCCTGGGCTGGCAGGGGTGGGTGTGCTGACAGAAGCAGTTCTTACAGTTCATTATAATAATTACGAACACAGGGAGTCATTGCTACTGACTAGATATATCGGATGCTGGACTAGTTTTCTCTAAACAACTGAACTTGACCTGGGATTGGAAACCTTAAATTGTAATTAACCCTCTGGTTAAATTAGCCTGATACCTTGTATGTTACATGAGGGTGTAGGGTGAGGGAGACCCTCATCTCATTCTCTGTGCAAATTCTAAGTCCCATTTAAAGGAGAGGTAAAAGGAAAGGTGAGAAAATTGGGCACAGAGGGAATGGGTTCCAGGGAGCCCACTTCCTAAACACATGAAATGTCCAACCTGGTTGTTATTTAAAAAAAAAAAAAAACAGTTTAGAAATAATGTAGGGGCCTGGTGCGGTAGCCTAACGGCAGTCCTAGTGCTAATCCTCATCTTGCTCGTGCCAGGATCCCATATAGGTGCCGATTCTAATCCCAGCAGCCCCACTTCCTATTCAGCTCCTTGCTTGTGGCCTGGGAAAGCAGTTGAGGACGGCCCAAAGCCTAGGGAGCCTGCACCCACATGGGAAACCTAGAGGAAGCTCCTGGTTCTTGGCTCCTAGCTTCGGATCAGCTCAGTTCCAGCCATTGTGAACACTTGGGGAGTAAATTAATGGATGGAGGATCTTCCTCTCTATCTCTGTTCCTCTCTGTATATCTGACTTTCCAATGAAAAGAAATAAATCTTAAAAATAATTTAGTTAAGGTATATAGAGAAAAGGAGAGAGTGCTCCCAACCACTGATTCACCCCCCCCCAGACACTTGCATTGTTCTTAGCTTGGGAGCCAAAGATGGGAGCTCAACCTTGACCTCCCATATGGGTGGCCAAGACCCAGCTAGCCATCACCATCATATCCCAGGATCTGCATTAGCAGGAAGATGGGATAAGAAAGAAGAGTTGAACGTCAGATCCAGGTTCTTTGACATGGGCCAGGGGTGACATGTGTGCTTTCAAAGTTGTGATTAAAAAATCAGAGAACATGACGTTTATTGTCTTCATTACTTTGAAGTGTAAGTTCAGTGGAATGAATACATTCACATTGTCCTGCCACTGTTACCATTGCCTAACACGCAGGACTTTGGAAAGTTATTTCCCAGTGTTAGCACCAAAAACCGCAGCTCAAAATCAACAGCATTTTGATTTATAAGCCTCTTTTGTAAACATTTAAGGTATTTGTTCAAACATTAGCTCCTCTGACCTCACAAGGACCATAGGTAGAGGCAGTCTAGAACAGAGGGAAAACCAGAGAGGAAAAAAGGAAAAAGAGAAAATAAAATTTTGTGTAGTTTTGAAATGGCCAGGGGGCCTATGGGAGGGCTCACAGACACCAGATATAGGATGATCTCAAAACTCAGGTGCTTGACTTTCAGCTCAATCTTTAGTTTCCAGGCAGAAGTTGGAGATCACTGGGTAAGCATACCTACAACTAGGAAAGAAGAGGATCGCTTTTTAAAGTTACAGCATAGCACAGACTTGGCATGCCTTGGAAGAGATTTTCCTCCATGCATACATTTTAGGCATGAGTGTGTCAGAGCAAGGACTCGAGGTGCAGGCATGCTTGGGCAAAGGCCAGACTGAGACACACACTTCTTGAGTACTACTGGTTTCTGGACAGTTGCTGATAGGAAAACTTGGGCATAAGTTAGAAGATGTCTTCTTTTTAGGAGATTTGTTTTATTTATTCATAAAGCAGAGTTATAAATAGGGAAAGAGAGAGAGAGAGAGAGAGAGAGAGAGAGAGAGAGAGAGACTCTTCCATCCACTGGGTGACTCCTCAAATGACAATGGCCAGGACGCCAGGCCAAAACCTGGATCCAGGAGCTTCTTCTAGGTCTACCATGTAGGTGTGGGGAGCAAGCACTTTGGGCGTCCTCTGCTGCTTTTCCTCCTGCATTAGCAGGGAGCTGGATGGGAAGTGGAGCAACTAGGACTTGAAACTGGTGCCCAAGTGGACTTCCCAACAGAGAAGTCTTAACAAGTTTCAGATGCTTCAAGGCATGGAAATTCAAGCTACATGGGTCCTTGGTGTGTGTGTGTGTGTGTGTGCAGAGAGAGATAATTCGAATGTAAAAGAAAATATGTATTTTTTAAACCAATTGTGAATGAAGGATCAGATAAAGAAGTTGCAAAGTTAGTAAATTGAATTTATTTATTTTAAACCGATTTGGAAACCTTTTAAAAATGATTTTCCTTGATGGATAAGCTAAGGGAAGAACCCTGTATTTGTACAGAGTTGCATTTCGATTAGACTAGATCTTTTGGTTACTAGGGAATTTTCAATGAGTTTCTCAAAGAAAGAAAACTTCAGTGTTCCCGTTGCAGAATTGGAATCCCCAAGGTCCAAGTAAATCAGGTGTAAACTTTGATTAAACCCAGAAATGAGGCTGAGAAACAATCTGGCAACTGGAGCCATGCGAATAGGATACTGTGATTTGGCCTGGAACAGAGCTTTCAAAGTATGTGGGGAGGCGGCTGATTCTTCAGGAACAGACTTTGTAATTAATTGGTCTGCTGGTCTCTGCTCACTAGCTGTGCATTTAATTGGTCTCTCACTGAAAGCAAATGGAAGCACGTAGTAAATGTGAGTTTTTGTTGTTGCTGTTGCTGTTGCTGTTGTTCCCTTTACCCTCAGCCACATTCCAGTGGATCAAAGCGAGGCCCCCGGGTAGTTGGCTTCAGAACTCCTTCCATCCTTCATTCATTGTATAAAGAAACTGTTCTATATCAGCTACTGAGTTAGGATTTGTGGCACAGTGTTTCAGCGTTGGCCTTGGGTGAATGTCCAGGCTGGAAGAGGTAGACAAATATGTGAGCATATCATAATATTGCTGCCATGTCACTTACTATGAAAGAAGTAAGCATAAAAAGTACAATAAAAAGAGTGATTAATTTGTTTTATCAGAAACCATGAAAGGATTTTTTTTATATATATAGAATGCCATCTACACTGCATTTTCTTAAAAAAGGATTTATTTGTTTGTAAATCAGGGAGGATAAAGAGAACTTCTGTCCACTGGTTCACTCCCTGAAGGGCCACAATAGCTGGAACTGAGCTGGAACTCCACCCAGTTTGCCCACAAGGGTGCAGGGGCCCAAACACTTGGGCCATCTCGCATTATTCTGCCAGGGATATTAGCAGAGAGCTGGATCAGAAGTGGAGCATCTGGATCTTGAGCTCTGTTATTACAGGTGATACCTTAACCAAGTGTACCATAATGCATTTCCCCCTAGATTCTGTATAAAAAGATTTCCAAGTAGAATGCAGCCACAGATGACATGAACTGCTTGAAGGAAAGGGGTGGGTGAATTTGCCATGCATCCTATGAAGGTGAAAACAAATGAGGGAAAGAAGATAGATGATGAAATGAAATAGAAACCAAAACAATGCAAATGCTAATGCAATACAGTATGGTGGAAGAGGTAAGACAAATCTCACATGTAACACCCGAAGAAGAACTATAAGTCTGCACTGTGGGACCAGATGATCAACAGTCGGGTCTTCCCAGTGAAAAGTTGGGGATAGGGTTAACATGACCTGAATCAGGTAACAAGTCCAAACAGAACTAAGGTAAGATGATGACTGCACAGGCTCTGGAAGTCATAGTTGTCATCTGTCAGAGCCCGCCTAGTGCTGTGGCCTGGTAGGGCTGTACCGCTAGGAGGGAGAGAGCCCCTGGATAGCTCCAAGGGCTATCATCCAGCCCATCTTTGACCTTTGATTTCTCTTGACCTCCTTCACCTCGTTCCCACAAGCTCGTCACAATCTGGTCCTCTTGGAAGGTGGGAAGATCAAGGATCCCACATAGAAAATAGCCCACCGAAGTTGGCAACTCCAGGTAAACCAGCTGTCTGCTTTCCCACCTGCCCCTTTATGCTCTATTTGGTCAGAACTTATCTTAGGATGTAAAACCATAGAACCATGGCATTGCAGTATATAAAATAATCTTCCAATTTAATGACTTTCAAATATTTTTGATCAGTTATGCTCAGCAATACTAATAATTTGAACAGACAACCTCAGATTATACCATCTATTCAGTTTGCAATGACATGCTTCATTTCTGTGTTAATATAGTTATTTAAATACATACAGGCAAATTACATTTAGCGAGTCAAAACTAAATAAATAGAAGTTACAGTATTCTCTTGTCCTACCTTTGTGAGTTGTATTTGTTCCTTGGGGCTAATTGGCCTAACTCCCCCTGATGTATTTACCTCTAATCCATGACTTTTCTTCCAAGAGGAGCCCTAAATGTTCTGGAATGCTTAGAGACATGCTTATCCAAGTTTTGGAAACCTCTAAAAGTTCCCTGGCTACCACTCTCCAATTGGCCAAACTGGAGGCTTTGACCTGGGATCCTACCTGCACTGGGATCTAGGCCAGCACTGAACCCTTCTCCAGGGAAGGGGGATGGCAGGAGCCCCAACCCCTCATCTGGCTCTCCCTGGATCTCTGCACCAACTGCTCACTGGAGCTGTGAAGCCTGAAGCAAGATCATCTGGCCGCCACTGTAAATATTATCCCTGCCACTGGTATGCAGCAAAGCAAGAAGAACAGCATTTGCGGCTTCCAGGTGGCAAAGTGGAAACCTGCAGCAGGTGCAGGAGGATGTCTGGGAAAACCGAACTCACTACAGACTCAGCAGACTGCAGTGTTTACCATCAACATGTGGAGGTGGGGCAAGTAGGCAAACTGTCAACACCCAGCGGTTCTTTCCCAGGGATGGGAAGAGCAGGTGTTTCATTGAGGATGAGGAAACTGAGCGTGGGATCAGTGACTAGATTCTAGGGTCACTGAGTGTTGATGTGGACTCACAGCCGGGGCCACAGCACACAGCCCCCTGCCATTTCTTAAACACACATTTCTAGGTCCCGAGTCACCATAATGTGTGAAACCAGCAGCTACTTCCTCAGTTCTTCCAAAACATACAAAATCCGTACTTGACAAGGAGTATAGAAAGTCCAGGGGAGGAGAAAAGCGTGCAGCTGAATCCTGCTCTAAACATCTTAGGAAGCTCAAAAAACTGTTCAGAACCAGCTTTCTGTCAGCCCTTTGCTAATTTTTTAAAAGACGGCTTTGATTTGTTTGCAGGACACAGTGATAGAAGTGAAGAGAGAGAAAAAATGGCAACAGCGGCTAGGGTTGGGCCACAGTCAGAAGCCATGCACCTTGGAATAATGACTGAGTCTCCCACGTGGGTAGCAGGGACCCGAGTCCTTGGGCCATCTTGTTTGCTGCTTTCCCAGGCATAGTAGCGGAGAACTGGATTGAAGTGGAGCAGTTGAGGCTCACACTAGCACTTCATATGCTGTGCGGGCATCTCAAGCAGCAGCTTAACATGCTGCTCCACAAAGCTAGCCCCCTACTGAAGCCTTGAAGGAGTTTCTTAATGCTTCACTTGTTCTGGAATGGAGAACCCTTAGAAATGAACCTTCTCTACCCATTCCACTTGCTTTAAAAAATTCTGCTTTAATTTACTTGTCCTGGAGGGAGAGAGGGAAAGGACAAAACATTTTTAAATGGATCTGTAGTTTTTCAATGATATGTAATTTCCATATATTTTTGAAGACCCCTGCATGTAGTTGTGAGTGTGGTTGCTAAATGGGACGTTGTGAAATTGGGGCTCTTGGACCTCATGCTGCACCTGACATGTGGAGCCATAGGGTAAAGCCAAGATGCATGCCAATCCTGAAGAGAGTGCACCCAGCAGTGTGGAGGGAGCCAGGGCTCCTCCTGCTCCGGATTCCTCATGTGCAATTGTCAGTGAGCCCTGCTGTCTCCACCTTGAAGTGGAACCTGAGTCAGATGAGGTGCTGACATCTTGCCAAGTTCACAGTGACAACCTTCAGTCCAAGCAGCTGAGTGCCTGTTCAAGTATGCAGTGAAAGTTGTATTTTATCCTTTCTCCCTCCCACAGCCTATCTTTTGTATGGCAAAGAGGTCACTGGGTGGTTATCTGCTTGGCCAGAGAGTTTTGAAACAGTGGTTTCATCCAAAGACCCCTACTTAAATCAGAGCAGAAGCTAAAGCCTTAGGGTTGGCATAGTGGCTCAATAGGCTAATCCTTTACCAGCAATAACTGGCATTCTGTACTGGCACTGGCTCGTGTGCTGGCTGCTTCACTTCTGATCCAGCTCTGCTTATGGCCTGGGAAAGCAGCAGAGAGGATGGCTCAAATCCTTAAGCCCTGCGCCCATGTGCTTCAGAATCTCCTGACTCCTAGCTTCAAATCTGCTCAGCTTGGATGTTGCAGTCATACGGGGAGTGAACCAGTGGATGGAAGATCTGTTTCCCCTCTCTGTAGATCTGCCTTTCTAATAAAAATAAATCTTAAAGAAAAAAAGAAAAAGGAAAAAGCTTCAGTCTCATCATGGTTGACAAGTCCCTGTGATCTGCTGTCTCTTTCCTTCCTCAGCTCGTTTCTTTCCCTGTCCCTTGAACAGAACATGCACATTCCCAGCATAGGGTCCTTGTCATCTCACTAAAGAGTCTTCTCTGACCACACCAGGGCCCCCTCCACTCACCCAATTTTTTGACCTCTGATTTAGCTACATTTTTATTTTTGCATTTTTATTTTTTTACCTGTCTTTCTGCTGTTGGTGTTGGTGGTGATATTTTCTTTCTTTCTTTTTTTAAAAGATTTATTTTATTTGTATTGCAAAGTCAGATATACAGAGAGGAGGAGAGACAGAGAGGAAGATCTTCCGTCTGATGATTCACTCCCCAAGTGATTGCAATGACTGGTGGTACGCCGATCAGAAGACAGTATCCAGGAACTTCTTCCGGGTGAACCACATGGATGCAGGGTCCCAAGGCTTTGGGCTGTCCTAGACTGCTTTCCCAGGCCACAAACAGGGAGCTGAATGGGAAAGGGGGCTGCCGGGATTAGAACTGGCAACCATATGGGATTCTGATGCATTCAAGGTGAGGACTTCAGCCGCTAGGCCTCGCTGCTGGGCCCAGTGGTGGTATTTTCATTGTCATTCTCTGAGCACAGGGCAGATCTCCGGGACATGATCAGCACTGTGATTCCATTCTGGTCCGTGCTGTTTTTCCCAGCTAGTGAAAAGAACCAGGCATTAATCTACAACTTTCCTGTTATCCCAGAGGCCTTTCCAGCCACGTGTATCTAGAGTCCCACTTTTGTTCTGTCTAGTTTGAATCATGCTGGAGCAATTCTGTATTATAACCTGAAAATTTTAAATGGAACTCCTAAGTCTCTAAAGATGAAATAAGTGGATTTTTTTTCATCTAGATTTTTAATATCAGGCCAACCTAAAGTGCTCCAAGAATGTCGTTACGCCCTCCAGAAAGCCTCTACTTATTTTACATGATGGAGCTGGAAAGGTATGTTCCAATCCACACCCTCAGTGGAGGGGTCAGAATTCATCATTCTCTTCCATTAAAATGGTGGAAATTGACCATTTCTGCCACAGAACATTCATCCAAGCTCTTCAAAATCCTTGCTGTATTTGTTTTCCACCACATCGTGCAACAGGTGCCTTTCTCATGGCCGTAATGCAAATTAGGCACAACCTAGAAACAGTTAGAACTTAGTTAGCCCAGGCCGCATTAAGGACCCCTGGCATGTAACCCAGTGCCATTTCCTCCTGTTCCTAGAGCAAGAGCTGTGTTGAGAGCACCTGAAACCAGGCAGGATGAGGTACCCAGAATCAATCTGTCCCACATCTGGATTCAGATTTCAGGTTCATTGCCTAAGTCAACAAAGAAGAGAAATGGAATGGAGAGACTTGGTGTCAAACTCTTTCATCTCATTCTTTGCCTTTCTTTTATCTGCTCTCATTGGGAACGCTGTTAACATTAGGAACAGATAAACACTGGGGTGACCATATTTGTAGCGCTACAAAGAGTAACAAAAGGCTGGGGGCTTCCCAGGCACTTGGGTGGAGGAGAAAAACAGTAAACTTTGTTCCCCTGCTGGAGAAGAATGCATCTAAGCTCAAACTGCCCAAGCAGATGGCATTAGGATGCCAAGTGAACTGCAGCTCTTATAGTAGTGAGGGCAGTGGCTCAGCTCATTGTGGAACCAGGGGCCCTCCCTGCTGACCCAGGAGGCCTTGCAATGCAAGGCTAAAGAATACTAGCAGATGGAGAAGTGAGGATATATTGCCATAGGCATCTCTCCTCCTGAATGAAAAATGGATTCGCAATGAAACTCTTAAATATATCTTGACAATAGGACTTTCTACCATTGTCTCTATCTACAATGTCACAATCTATACACTTAAAAAGCAGAATGATGGACTTGTGACTGTTGTTGAAGGACTATACTATTGTAACAATATAGGTAAAGACAGAGGAGAAGAAGGGGGGAGGGTGAAGGGGGAAATCCCTGAGCCTATGGAACTGTATTATGAAAAATAAAAACTAAAGCAAACAAAGGTGATTTGTGCAGTGGCTCTTGGTAAACGTAAGGACCTGTCTACCCATCCCCAGAGGAACCTTACCTTGTGACTTAGGAACATTGGTCAAATCCAGTTTCCTGGCCTACATGATAGAAAGAAAGTAACTGTAGGAAATCCAAGCATTACAATGAATGTCCAAGGCGTGATAAATGCACATAGAAAACCACTTTATTCTGTCCCCAGGGGGTGGGTTAGGATTCATTCTGTTATGCAATAGGCTGGTACATTTTCCAAGGTTGGATAAAATTTCAGTCCTACCCAATGGTTTTGCAATAAGAGTCATCCAGGTTCGTCACATCTCATTGTAGAAATGAAGCATTACAGAGTTAAAGTGCCCATGTAAGCAACAAAACTGAAAACATTGTCTGAGATTAAAGGTTTTATCTTCTGCTTCTAGCCCTTCCTTGGATTTGAGATCTGACATTGGGAGCTTTTTCCTCTTCCTTCTTGATTGTGACAAAGAGTCTGGTTTCTGGGGCTGAAGCCAAGGGAATAGAGGAAGGGGAATGCATAAATGGTCTTTTTTTGACACCCACAGACGTAATCAATCCACAGATCAGACATGGGTATGACAGATGGCCACTTCCGTGTCTCTCTCTTTGTGACTTCCTCACGAGGCCACAGTGTGTATGAACAGGCTCTGATGATGGTTCTTCCCTGAGTGCTGGCCCATCTGCGGATTCTCAGGCCCCTCCAGGATACCATCTGCATAGGCTGGCTCTTCCATGGCCCACAGCGTGGCCATGAGCAGCTCTTTCCTGTTCAGGACAGTCGCATGACTCTACCATGTAGTTTCCAATGCTCAGATCAGTGGCCACAGTCTTGCCTGGGAGCTTTCTCTTTTAGGCTGAGCTTTACAAAGATGCTCATGTCTATGATGGGTGAGAGAAGGGTCTGTAGATGTTGCAAATGCCTGAGGAAGTCGATAAGGAAATGGGAACTCTACTTCTCACCCCCTTGATAACCTCTAGGGTGTTAAGAACCCTACGACTCAAGGATTTCTCGTTTTGGGAAAAAAAAATATTTTTTAGAGCCCAGTCTTGCACAAGAACTACAAGTCCTGATGCTGAGGCCATTCTGCTTAATGTCTGGTCCTGACACTGCTACTTGCATGCTTTGGGCTCTCATTCATATTATTGAATCCCTCCACGTCTTGTTATCTTCAGCAATAAGACAAAGATGATGCCAATTCTAATAGCATTTACCTCTTTGGTTATTGAAAAGCTGAGATGAGTTCATTCATGTAAAATGCAGCAGTGCCCAACCCAGGTAATTTGTGAACTGCATTTCAGCCTCTACAATTCAGTCAGAGTGGAAGATGCCAATGGAAGATTCAATTGCCTTTTCAAGTGCTTTGGCCAGTATGTGATGCCTGCAGTCTAATGGTCAGAACCAAACTTCAACAAGCGTCAGATACTGGTTGAGGCAAAACTCAGTCAAGGGGGAACAGAAGGAACACCACTGAGGGCTTCATCTCACTCTGCCAAGTTGATGCCCAAGGAGAAAAACGGAACTTGCCCTTGTCAAGGGGCTGTGGCTCTGCCACTAGGGAGAGGATTTTCCAGTTTGCTCAGCCCTTAGCCAAGAGGCAGCAACTATACAAATGACAAGTGCTGGGAGTGGCCCAATGCCAACTAGTGAGAAATTTGAACTTTGGAGATAGAGTACAAGTTGATGGTGAGGGTAGGAAGATACAGGCGGGGAGGCAGGTCTGAACCAGGTGTTAGGAATGTAGGCGAGACAGTATGGAAGGCAGCAATGGCCTCCTTAGGGACAGCTCATTTTCCAAGTTGAAGTTATTGTTCAGGGTCCCTGGGGCCTGCAGCCTGGCTAGTTGCAAACAGATGGGACTGGAAGTGCCTGTAGATGACCCTGGGCAATATTCAGCTGAGAAGCAGTGACCACCTGTGTTCTGGCACCCACGCTCCCCACCTGGCCCATCTATGATAACATCATCAAAGTCCCAGGGGAGCCCCAGCAGGTTCAGGAAAGCTGACATCAGAGCAAAAGACTGCTTTCAATGTGATTCATACTCCAACCAAAACCTGCAGCCTGAACCAGGCTTCCCTGAGAAATAGGAACCATGAAGACAGTGAGATCATACCGAGAGTTCCCAGTGCTTGTCTCTGTCCTGTATCAGACATGTGAGTTCAGCCAGTGGGAGGAGGGGAAGGATGAGGGTAGATGGATGGGCTTGAACCACCCACCCAGCTGGAAAACCAACTAGCATCTCCTGCTTGGGTGCCAGTGCCACACAAAAAGGAGAACATGGGAATGGCAGTTGGAAATAACCATTGAGAAGGATGGTCAGTCTGACATGCACTTGAGTCTACCATAAGCCAGACATTGAGTCTGATGATTTACACACACTCTCAAGTTCAGATTTAGCCATGATGCTCCAATACTGAGGTTATCATCCTCATTGGACAACAGACTCCTTGGATTTTAATCACCTGCTCAAGCACTGTATAACTGGATTCAAATGCAACCCCTCCTCCAAAGGAAGAGTTCTTCCACTGCCGGATTTGCTCCAAAAGGCTGCCAGTAGACTGCTGTGGGGAACTGGTTATGACTATCAATGTCTAGTTCCAGCACTAGAGAAGTCTGAATCAGAAACCCCAAGGCAAGGCTGAGGAAACTGCCCCAGCATACCTCTCCAAGGGCTCCATTGAATCATGAACCCAGGACGTTGCCTGAGTCCTGCCCCTCCTAGCAGCAACTCTCACTGCTAGAAAAAAAACAGAATCCATGTTTGTGGAAAACCTGAAGCCTGAGAAAATTTAGCTACTCACCTGCCTTCACCATTGTAATTCCCTTTCCTCCAGCATACTGACTCCATCCTTGAGAGAATCTTGGGACTACCTGGTCCATCTGTTTCCACGAGATTCCTTGTACAACCTCCTGCAGGTGAGTTCTGGCCTCTCTTGAACTCACTCTGGTATTCTTGAGTCGACACACACTTCTGTTGTAGTAATTATGCACCTGACACCTCTTGAAGCACTGTATGTAGTAAATCCTCATTACTTGCCTAATTACATTCTGTAAAGCCATGGTAAACACTGAATCATTGCTCCTAAGGTGGGTGGAGGGTGAGGTGCCTGCCATCCCCACTGATGTTTTGGTCAGCAGTTCAGCACACTTGATTTTTTGCATGTTCTGTTTTAACGGCAGCTGATGAACACACACTGCAGACGTGTCAGCTTTGAACTCGTGGCCAACACACTGTAACTGTCTGAGCCACGCCTCACTGGCACCTTTTTCCATCAGCCACATTCCAGCCTTCTGTCCTAGCCATGCCAGACAGACTTCAGAATGAGGCTCGGGTGCTGTTGTAAACAAAACACGCACAAAAACACAGTAAATGTGCACAAAGTGGAAAGCAAAGGCTTGTGTTTTCCACAATAAGAGCGTTGCCTCGTTTCACCACAACCGAGATGCATTTTGTTTTTGTTGTTGTTTGTTTTTGTTGTTATTGTGTTTGTTGTCTGTGAGTGATCAAAAAAGCATTATAAATAATGATTTGGGGTTATAAATACATGTTAGTAAGTTCACAAATACAGAAAAGTGAATTATGAAGTCACCCATATTAGCTCATTCAGTCCTAACAGCAATATTTAAGGTAGACAGCGTCCTGGCCTCAGAGTTAACAATCTTTAAAAAAAAAGTATTAGCAGATTCCAGGATTGCCACTCTCCTTTTACTAGACGAATAAAAGGAGTCACAGAGAGGTGACAAACATTGTGCAAAGTCACACAGCTAGGAAGAGGTTAAGTCAGAATTTAAGCCTGGTATGTGTGGCTCCAAAGTCAGTGTGTAACCATGTTGTTTTTAATGATGGTGGGCTTACCCCTGTGGGCTACAGAGCTGGCCATACTCACATGCGCACAATGTCACTGAAGTGACACTGATGGAACTGAATAGAAAAATGGAATGGGTTTGCATATTTGTAGTCACTAGTAGATATTCATTGGACCGGTAGCCAATTACATTTGATTTTCTCAAAGTGTGTCCAAGGCTCTTGTTTCAGAACCAAGTAGTTTAAGGCAGATTCTCAGAGATTCTAATATAACTAGTATAAGGTAGGGGTCACATTTTAGTAAGGAGCTAAAAGAAGTCTAGTATCTTAGGATTTGGAAAACACTGTCCAAAAATCATAACCAATATCATAGCAAAAATATTTATTTGTGAAATTAAGAGCATTTGGAATTCTTTAGACTGTTTTTGAGGTTACAGATTTGTTTTCTGATAGGTTGGCAGGGGGAAATAGGTCAATTGAATTAAAAGTCAAAGAGAATGTTTATTTGAAAGGCAAATACAATATTTTAAGAAATGTCTTGCTTCAACAGTGCTCCAGTATCCAAAATTCAAGGGAACTCCGCTTACTCAGAGATCTGCGTTCTTCCCAAGGAGTGTATCCTTAATAAGTTCAAATTCACAAAACTCCTTGGTCAAGAGAGAATCAGGTTTTTTTCTTCTCTCTTTATCAACTTCCCTGAGATCTGACCTTTAAAAGAGGAAACTGTGCAGGTTCACCCAGAGACGACAGAGCAACTAGATCAGCCTCTCAATGTTATTTTCAGACATCTCAGTGTTTTAAAATAATGGTTAACCAGATGATTGCTACAGTAACCAGCGTGTGCTGTTGTCAAAGTCTGTCCTGTACATTTGTGACTCGTGTACTGTCTGGTTAATAGATTATAGTCCAATTAAAAATAATGCAGAAAAAAATTTTTTAAAAAGTCATGACTTCTTTCGACTTACCCCTGAATTTTTCTACTTTCTAACTTATCATGGAAGATCTATTTGTGCAACACCCTTTTTTCTGACTTTGTTCTCACTTGTTTGGCTCTGTGTAACAGTCAAAGGCATAATGGTTACAGGCTTGCTGAAATATTCACCAGATTAATGTTACTTCTGGTAAGAAGGGATAGGTATGAACTTGCTAAGCCTTCTGCTGTGTTCCTCTTAAAAAAAAAAAAGGAATGCACTGTGATTGTTGCAAAGAGCCAGTTATGCACCACATCAAAGGACCTAACTGTAAAACCGGCTTCCATCCAAGGTTCCAGGCATCCCAAGGGAAATGGAGCCAGGCAAAGAGCAACAACGTTCTACCAGGTTTTCTGTTGGGCAGTAAAGCGCAGATCTCATCTCCCCCATTACATCAGCTCATGACCCAGTAACTTGGGAAATGATGTGTGAGGGAGCATCTTGCAACCTTCAGGGACTCCAAGTTATGTCCTCGATGAAGGTCTCTCTTTGACATTCTTCTGTCCTTGGCAATGGTGGCTTTGAACATTACAAACTTGTACCAGTTGCTTTTCTAGTACAAAAGCAAAGCTACTGAGCTCCGGCCAACTTTGCTCCTGCGGCAAAGAGGTTGATGCTGATCTGTCTACGCTCCCTGGACTGGCTGTCAGACAAAGGAAGCACACAAGATGATCCAATGATACAGGGTTTCAGGGATGAACACAGTGAGCTCGGAAGGGCAGAACATGCCACCTGCCCTTGATTTTGAAGATTTTCTTGGGTAAAGAGACATTTTTTCTCCTGCAGCATTCTGGGCTAGATTATGTGACCATAATTGGCAGATATCAGTTATAAACCTAATGTCTATTTCAAAAGTGTGTCCCCGGGTCTCTGTCAGTGTATACTTACCAGGCTTGGGCCTACCATCGCCATGGACATGGCTAAACTTTCAGAATTAAACATCGGTTGCAGCAGATAATTTCAAGGCTTCTTATCCTTTAATCCTGATACCTGGAAAGTAAATGGGATTTGGCACAAGAACTAATCACACACTTGTTGACCTCCTTTTAAACTCAGGTGTTCTGAACACCTGCACGATCCGCTTCAGATTCTCAGAGCAATTGCGTGATCCAAAAGCTTTGAGGGAATTTAAAAAAAGACTCAAACAAAAGCAGATAATTACTGATTGCACCAAACGATGTTAAAATACCTGAAAGGCTCCCAAATGGCTCTGGACATCCAAACAGAAATCTGATTAAAATCATTTCCTTAGCACATGTGTAGGATGTATACATACATTCACGTGGCATTGTCAGGATTCCTATGGTTTGCCTCTGGGCTGCATGGAGCTTGGATCAAGAATTGTTTTGTTTAAAAGTAAACAGGGGGTACATCCCTCAGTTGGGAGGATCATGCCAGCGAGATCAAATGGCCCAAGGAGTAGTCATCAGTCAGAATGCAAACCGGCAGGCTGCATAGGCCAGGGCTTGTCTGACAATAGTGTCAGTCCTAACACAGATTTCTCTCTGTATAGACACTCCCTTGGGAGAAATGCAAACGCCACGCAAACACTCAGCCTGGAGAAAAATCACCAGGCTTCACATTAAGAAACAAGGAGCAAATGCTCAAATGATCAGTTTAAAAAAAATGCTCCAAAGCAAGATGGTATGCATAATGTGTTACAGAAACAGAATCTATCCTCCTACAATTTCTGGTCTGGGGTTTCTTACATAATACAAGACAGAAATCTGCTACAGTCTTCTGATAGTAGACCTCGAAGGACGAGAAGGAAATGCAGATAAGGAAATCAGAGATTTAGGATGTAGAAATTTGCATCTTATGGTGCCAATACTAAAGTACTCTGGATTTTCTACCATCCTCCAAGTTCTGCACTTTTACTGTGTGGTTATTATTTTTAAAAAAATTTTTATATTCATTTTTTAAATGAAAAATTTTTTTGAAATATAGTTGCATATGTAATTTTAAGAATGAATAGCATCTTGGGCTCGGCAGTGTGGCCTAGTGGCTAAGGTCCTCGCCTTGATCCCATATGGCCGCTGGTTCTAATCCCGGCAGCTCCACTTCCTCTCTATCTCTCCTCCTCTCAGTATATCTGACTTTGTAATAAAAAAAAATAAAATAAATCTTTAAAAAAAAAAAAGAATGAATAGCATCTTGAAACAGCATTTAGTAAAATGTCACAACTGGGTATTGACATTGTTAGAGTAAGATACATCACCGAGGGGGCCTCATGGGGCGGTGGCTTAAGCTGCCCTTGTGATGCCTGCCTCCCATTTCAGAGTGCCTGGGTCCAAGGCCTGTCTTCACTTCCAATTTAGCATCCTGCTATTGCACAGTCTGGGAAGCAGCAGGTGATGGCTGGAGTGCCTGGGATCCTGCCGCCCACGTGGAAGGCCTGGATGGAGTTCTAAGCTGCTGGCTTCAGCCTGGCCCAGCCCTCGCTGTGGTGGGCATCAGGGGAGTGAATCAGCAAGTGAAAGTTTCTCTCTTTCTATCTGTGTGTGTGTGTGTGTGTGTGTGTGTGTGACTTTGCCTTTTAAATACACAATTCAATCTTTTAAAAAAGATACCGAATATTTCCATCACTACAAGGAACACTGAAAATCCTAACCACTTCCTCCTACTCTCCCTTTAATCCCTGGCAACCACTAATCTCTTTCCCACTTCTATAGCTTTGTCATTTCCAGAATGTTACATAAATGGAATTATACAATAAGAAAACATTTGGCCCCTTCTCCACTCAGCATAAATCTTTGAAGATTCATCCAGGATGTGATGCAAATGTTCTGCAATTTGAACATATTTTAGAATTCCATTTCTGACTTGTCTACAGGGTGTTTGAGTATGCATTTTTTACATGGCTTTTGAATGGTCCCTCAAAGTACCACATTATATAGTTGCATAAATTATCACAGTCAACTGGTGTCATATTTCCAGTTTGAATGAGGTATGGAAACGTGATCTCTACATCATTTTGCCTTCGCTTGGTTATAATGTGATTATATTATGTATTTCTTCTACACGCATTTAGAAGCTCTTCAGGTAGTCTTATAACATTTACTTCAATTATCAAACAAATCCAGAAAAACGTAGAGAAGAAGGAGAACCTATTAGCCTTGTATTCACCCATATTTTGGATTGTTTTATAATTTCTTTCCTACATTGGATCCAGGGTTCCTTCGTTCACCACATTCTTTCTGTTCTGTTCCTTTGAGAGTGGTATACTGCCAACATATTCTAGCTGTTCTTCTTCCTGGGACCTGGTCTTGTTTCCACTTTCATTCCTTAAATGGGATGAAAGATGTGTTTTCTGGATCTTGAACACTGGCTTGTCTTATTTATTTATTTATCTATCTACTTATTTATTTATGAGGACTTGAAAAAATGATTTTCCATTGCCTTGTGATTCTGAGATTTTTTAGATAAGAACTACTCTATAATTCTGAATATTTTCTCTGCCACAATAAGGTGTCGTTTATCTCTTGCTGATTTAAAAAGATTTCTATTCTGGGGCAGGTGTTTAGCCTGGTGGCTAAGATGCTGTTTGGATGCCTGAGTGCCGTATTGGACTTCAATGTTTAACTCCAGTTTCCTGTTACTACAAAGCCTGGCAGGCAGCAGTGATGCCTCAGATAAGTGGGGCCCTGCTAGCCAAGTGGGAGATCAGGACTGAGTTTCCATCCCTGGCTTCAGCTTGGATCAGTCTCTTCAGTCATTTAGAGAGCACACAAGTAAATGAATGGGAGAACTCTTTCTCTTTGAAATAGAAATAAAGAAGAATTCAAACTAAAAGTTGTTCTCCTTTACCTGAGATTTCAGAAGTTCAATTGTGTGTCATTGCATGGACCCCTGTGATAGTTTGGGCTTCATTTGGTCATCCGGTTTCTCTCTTTCTCTCTCTCTCTCTCTCTCTCTCTCTCTCTCTCTCTTAAAGATTTATTTACTTTTTTTAATTGAAAAAGCAGATATACAGAGAGAGGGAGATACAGAGAGAAAGATATCCTGTCTGTTGGTTCACTCCTCAAGTGATCACAGCGGCCAGAGCCATCCAGATCTGAAGCCAGCAGCCAGGAGCTTCTTCCAGGTCTCCCATGCAGATGCAGGGTCCCAAAGACTTGGGCTATCCTCCACTGCTTTCCCAGGCCACAGGCAGGGAGCTGGATGGGAAGTGGTTCATTGCCCAATATGGGATCCCGGCACATGCAAGGTGAGGATTTAACCACTAGGCTATCGCACCGGGCCTCCAAATCTGAAACGTTTTGTCATTATTTATTTGAGTCAATTTTGAGCTTTGCTCTCCCATTTTGAACACTAATGACATGGATGTTAGCTCTTCCATTAGAGTCCATGGGTTCCTGAGGACCTGCTATTTTCAATTTTATTTCTTGTCTTTCTCTTGTTCAGTGTGTTTTTTTTCACTTTATGCATTTATTTTCATTTTATTTGGGAGGGAAAGATATAATCAGAAGAGGCTAAAACATAAAATCTGCTTAGATTAAAAACTTGAATTTACATTTGATTACAGCTAAGTGAAACTTGGAATTTAGTGAAAATGGTGCCCCTTTTTGTTCCTTTTCTTATAGGGGAAAAAAAGAATAACAGAATTTCTATTGTTAATCACTGCTCCTTGCAATGACTGCCTTTTATTGCCTTGAGAAGATCACTGGGCCACTCTAAGCTCCCTCTGAAATGCAAACAGCACTGGTTACCGTTCTCTGGCCGTGAGCTTCTGAGCAGGACTGATGCTAGGGGTCTTGCTCAGGAAGGTAGATCTCTAAGAACTAACATCCTTTCCCTAGGCTGTAGCACAGCATATCTGCTTCCTTCTACCACCAAGCTCCCCACCAAAATGTGCCCTCAAGAAAAATTTGCAGACTCCACACATATAAGAGTGTCTGCAGTGGCTTCATACACATCAACATTTCAATTGGGCTACACTTCTTTCTCAGTCAGGAATAAGCCAACCAAGGCTGATTGAGCACCCCTACAAGTGTGTTATCCATGGACAGCTGCCTAGGTAAACACCTGCCCCATTGTCAACACTGCTTTGGCAGCTGACCCAGCCAAGCACTGTGGAAGGCAGGGCTCCTCTCTGATAGGATCTGACCTACCTGCTGGGAGCAGTGAGGCAGAGCCTGCCTAGCAGCAGCTGGGCCTGCAGGAGCAGGGGGGAAACAAAAGGATGCAACCTAGCAACATCCTGTAGGGAGGTACCTGGTTACAGTCACAAGTGTTCAAAAATGCAAGAGAGATTTTAGAGATTTTATCTGGGTCATAGGCAGCGAGCTTCCCCATAGCTAGCTTGGCCAATTGATGGCCATTCAGCTGCTCTACAGGGCACTCAAATATTATCAGAAAGGAAGAGTGGCATATATAAGCAAATGTCAAAATGTTCTTGGAAAACTGAAATTAAAAGGTAAATGCATTTTGCTAGAAAAAGTTGGAGATCCATGCATGGCTTAAAAAAATACATTTCCATGCGCTTCTTGCAGAGCCTCGTACTAGAGGAAACACCAAAGAAGCAAAAGCAAGAGTTATTTCTCTGGAATATGAAGCTCAGAGCTCAGAAGTCGGGCATGGACAACTCAGCCTTAGAGGCTGCAGTGTCTAACAGGGAACACGTTGCAAGGAACTTCCAAGTGTCCCAGAATAGAAAGGGAATGGGCAGCTTCCTCAGAATGCCAGCTTTCCAGAAGAAATCCAGTACCAAGCCACCATAGCAGCCCGATCACCACTGTTATTTAATCAAAGTGTTGTCTTTGGTTAGCAAAATGTTCTTTGACCAGATCAGTAATCTGGGGTCTAATGAGGGCTTAGTGATAAGAACAGCAACAATATTAGCTACATCTCAACATTTAATGAACACTCAGGGGTCCTCAAGGACGTCACTAGTAAGAATAATGCAGGTTAGTGATTATAGTATATTAATTTTAATCTAAGTTCCTATGAACAAATTACATAAGTCAACATGTACCAAGCAACAACCTGAGTGCTTTGCATGTACTAGTTCATTTATCTCTTTTCTAATAAACATAAGATATGTTTCCATGGACATGCATTAATAAGCTTATTTTGTACATCAATATACTAAAGTACAGAGAGGTTACCTGGTAAATGGTACAGCTGTGTTTAACAACCTCTTCTTCCCCAGCACACACGTAATGAACCCAGAGTTCATTTTTTCAATAAGCACGAGGCACAATCTTCCAGATAATAATAGACCTTTGTATCTGGCCCTTGTCCTACCCATGCTGATGCTGTTGTGCACATGTTGTTCCAAGAGCTAGGAGGTGGGGCACCAAGCAGAACAAGGGAAGGAGAAGAGAACAGCTCTTCTCAAAACATGGACAAGGTCATGGGGTACCCGAGGAAGACTGAGTCACATCCCTAGACATTACACATGGACAGCAAAAAACAAAGCCCGGACCCAAGCTTCCCATCTTGGAGGCCCAAGAGATACATAGAGAATCAAAGTTCACTAAAGGGATTGTGAATCTCTGGGGTTATAAGTCTCAAATAAATAAATAATAAATACCTTCCACATAAAGATATTACTTTTTTCCAAGTAAATGCCAAGTGGTAGTTACGGGAATAAATATTCAAGTGGCTACTGACTGCAAATGACAATGGTGGATAATTTATTTTTTAACTCACAGATATTAGAAATATTTTGCAGAGGCATAAATACAGGGTTTTTTGTTTTTTATTTTTTATTTTTTTTGTCATGGACACAAAGGCTGGGAACCTTTGGCTTTACCAGTAAGTACTCCGCGGTAAAGGGAGTGTCATTACAGGCTGAAGTCATGAGTTGAAGCAATTAAGAAATTATGATTTGTATTTTATTAGTTCACCATTACTGTTTCATAAACCACACGCCTAATCTTCAGGCATCTCCCTTATCTCTCCCCTTCCCCCAGATATAAGAAGAAAATTGCAAACAATAGTCTCATCCACTTTCCCCTATTCCTTGACCCTTCCCGCCCTAACAGTGGTCCACATAAGCATGATTCCTTCTCAGCTATGTAAGCATCATCAAAAATAAGTTTTAAAAATAGAAAAAAGGAGATCATAGACACATGTCTTTGTTCACTACCCTGATGATTCAGGAGTCATGGGTACTTCAGGGCCAGCAAGAGTCACGTGTTTTCTTCACTGTAGTTAGCAGTGATTTGCTTGGCTGTGTGGAATGAGTGAAAAGAGGACACTGAATACCCATGGCTAGAAGTTCTCTTCTTCTGTGACATCCCTCTCCAGGTATTTTAGAATAGAAAGGCATAAATACCATGTGAGGGTTCTGAGACATTGTGTACCACTGGAAACAGGTCTTGGTTAGTCAACAATGCTGGCCAAGGGAAAGACAGATTTCAAGACCAATAATTGTTTCAGGCCTAGTTTACATCTTTGCTACCTCTGCCTTACAGCATATATCATTCCTTGGAGTACTTTCTTTTTCTTACTCCCAAAGAAGGAGTTGACTATGTCTGTGGGAAGAAAAATTTCATGGTGGCAAGAGCGTGAGGTCTAATCTGGTTCTAAGATTAGAACAAAGCTAACCGAACAAAGATTTGTGTATGTGTGTGTGTGTTCTGGTCATCATCCAGAAAGCTCGCATACAGTGATCACATTGTTCAAAGAAAATTTCATTACTCAGTCTCAGCCATGGGTTTGTTTTTCAGAATCCTCTTTGTTGCAGATTTGCTGGATTATTCAGGTTACTAAAAAGCTGAATGAATAGAAGAGCCCTAAGTGAAGTCTTCTGTCTATAACATTTCCTCCGAGGAAAGTTCCCTTTTCATTATTTTCCTTCACTACTCCCACCCCTCTTTTTATTAAAAAAAAAAAACTTCAAAGAGAAAACTGCTTTACTTTCCTTCTAATGGTATACAGGAAAGAAGAGGCATCCTTTTGAAATATATCTCTCTGAATGTCAGCACACAAAAAAAGTGCAGTTGTTATCAGCTTCTACCATCAGAATTCTTTAATCCAAAGAAATATTCAGCTGTCTGAATTAAGTTGCAGACTTTAGTGCTGTGTGTATCTTGTAGATAGTATTTCTCGGTGATATAAAACAACATTTTAGAAGTGGATATTCAACTTGGAAACAGTGCAGACAGTAAGAGTAGAAGAGGCCCTGGGTTGGAAGAGAAAGGAAGACATTTGTATGTACAGATGATGGGCAGGTTAGAGGTGCTAGGAATTGCCAAGGAATAGAAGTCTGGTAAGTCACATTTTGTAAAGATTAGGAAGCCGCCACTGCCTCTTGCCACAGAGCTTGCTAAAGGTATCTAGGTGTACTGTGCTTTAAGTTTTCACATTCAGGAGACCAATCCCGATAAAACAACCCTGGCACATGGGCCTTTCCCCATATTCCTCTCCAACATCTTGCTTTCTGAAGATCATGCCGTTCTTCAGTACAGGACTTCTCAACCTGAGTGGCACTGCTATTTTGGGCGAAGTCACTGGACGTTTAACGGCCATCCCTGGTCTTTCCAGAGTGTTAGTATCCTCTGACCTTCCCAAAGTGATGACCACACGTATCTCCAGGTTTGTCAAGTGCCCTCTGGGGGACAAAATCATGCCCAGGTCAGAACCACTGTTTTAACACCAAACATACTAGCATTCTTCCAAAGCCCCTACCAGACTGGGAACAGCCTCTAATTTCAGTACAGTGCATAGAAGAGCTTTAGTAAATGATGGGTTTAACGCTTGCAAATTTGCTGTGGATAAATTCAAAATGACCACAGAGCTTCCAGAATTTAGTAATTATTTCTAAAAGTCAATTAATAATCGAGACTATGCAACTGATGTTGTCTAAAATATGTTAGAAATCACCAGTTCAAATAATTTATTTTCCTTTTTCTCAGAATATGCTTTATAAATATGTATACACCAAGCAGAGAACATAACCTCTGAAATTCATCTATGTCCAGACCTAAAATCATTCCATAAAATGCATATATATTTATGATCTATATGCCTACACATACACTGTGAATATATTTAATGACTTGTGAAGGCGATGTGGGTTTGAACATTATTCATTTGTTTGCCCTAATCAATATGCTTCAACACGACAGGCTTATGAATAATAAGAAGACAATGCAATGAATAACTGCTTTTTTATGGAAGGGGAGACATTTTTGTGGCATCAAATAAATGTTCTTTTGTAAGTTAAAACACACACACACACACACACATGCACTTTTTACTCTCAACTTGAATTTCGTGACATCTCAAATAAACCCAGAGAGACAAAACAGCAGACTACTGGGAAATCCCTGTCACATTGTTAGAACTCTCAGAAGCAAAGACTCTGGCAAACCATAAACATGACAGCTAATTTCAACAGCTACTGTCAAGCGCTACGCATGTTTAGCTAACACAAGAAGCTGAACTGGGTCTCGGAGAGCCTGTGACTGAATTGACAAGTGTTACCTCTCTTTATGACAATTGCTCCTTTAGGGCGTTCTGATCATGGACCTCCTGTTCTGCCTAGGACACAGAATTTCAGGATAACAGATAGAACAAGCGTAGGGGTGGGAAGCGACCCGTGCACTTCACGTCTCAGAGCATATCTTTGGTCTGTGTTTGAGTCTGATTCCCTGTCTCCAACATTTCCTGAATAATATGGTCTGGTGACCTGGCAAACCCCTCTGGGGCAGTTATCCATTCCCCATCTTAGTCCCACAACCCACTCTACCTTCACCAAGAAATGGAGAAGATAGTGAAAAATTCACCTGCCAAGGTAAGTCATGTTTTGAAAACATTTCTTTTGGAGAATGGATTTGTAATGCTACAACAATAGAGAACACTTGGGTATTTGACTTGCATCTGGTGGTCTGTACCCAACACAAGGACTTCGCAGTCTAGAACAAATAAAAGCAAGGACAATGATCCAACAACAGGGCAATGAGACTCCTGTTCCATCACGTGAAATGCAGACCAAAAACATTTGCAAGGGTTGATGTTGTGGCCCAATGGATTAAGCCACTGTTTGTAATACTGGTCTCCCATATCAGAGTGCCAGTTTAAGAGTTGTCTGCTGCACTTGCAGTTTAACTTCCTGTAAACATACTTGACAGACAAGATAATGGTTCTGAACTTGGCCCCTGCCACCCATGAGGAAGATCTGGATAGAGTTCCTGGCTCTAAACTTCAGTCTGGTCCTGCGTCCTACCCTTAGCTGTTGTAACCACTTGGGAAGTAAACCACTAGATAAAACATCTCTTCTCTCTCTCTTTCTTTCAAATAAATAAATAATTTTTTGTAATAAACTAGTGTTTATTTTCCACTAACCTCATTTCCATTTATGCTTCAGGGACTGTGAATGGCAGCTTGAGACCACCCAGCAGGTGTGCTTAGCTATTCAGTATCTTGAGCAATGGGATCTGGAGCCCAGTCTTCAGTGGGTACCTGCTGCAGACCAGCATGCAACCTCAGGGAGAGTTGCAATAAGGTCAGATGCTGCGACAGTCCATTTACCCCAAAATGATTCCTTGGTTACAGCATTTTCAGCAATGATCTGCTCTTCCTTTTCCATCTTTTCAGCATCTCTGTAGAAGCAGAAATTGGACATGATCTTCCATGGGTATTCATGCATGGAAGATGGTGTCACACATGTGCTGAACTTCCAGGACTAGCACCCACCAAGTGGGCACCCTTGCTATCACATGGAATGGTGATGTCCCCACAGCAATGGTAGGCAAGTTCACATAAGAAACCTCTGTGAGAGGCTGGTGGCCAGCCCTGGGACCAGTAATCACCAGAAGATGTGGCGCCCAGAAAACTGCTGGGATCTGCTCAGGGAAGGTGGCAGGTGGAATGAGGCAGCAACAGAGGAGCTCCATTGGCAGGAGCAAACATCAGCCCAGCCCTGTCTCTGGCTGGTGTCCCTGGGAGATGGCACACTGACATCACCAGGATTTTCAATGACAGACAATGGCATGAGAAGCCCACTGAAGCTTCTCCCGGTTCCTTTTCAGATGGATGATGTCAACGCTCTCACTTTTCCTTCAGTGGCTATGATGTTCCATCTGGAAGGCAAGGCTGATGCTACCTAGCTGGGTTCCTGTTGCAAAGAATTTGGGGACATTGTCCTTCATTTGCAGGACATCATGGGCTCCGGACTAGGTGGCAGCTTTCCTGCACGTTAGCTGGGAGTCGAGAACAAAGATGTATGGATGCCTCATCAAGTACTGCAGAAAACTAAGTAAAATGCATGAGACAACAATGACAACAGCCAAAAAGCAACTGTAGACACAAAGGGACAGGGTAGCCTGACTGAAGATGCCATGCAGCTGGCACGGACTCTGGAAACAACTGGATAAGTGGCTGAGGCTACTGCAGGACATGCCCCCTGAAGCCTATTTCAGAGCAAAGGTGTTACATGAAAAACTGAACCAACTAATCAAACACATGTTACTAACAAACTTGTGGTATACTTGCTTCCAGTTTGGTGTTTTCCAAGACATTTAGGCTGTCACTGACTGTGTATTAAAGGCTCTACCCAAAACAGCACAACAAATGATCTTTTGCATTTTTCTCTTCTACAGCTTATAGAAAGAAACACTTCTTTTTTTGAAGGGGGAAAATAACATTTATATTTATTTTTTATTTTAAAGGTAGAGTGATGGAGACAGAGGAACAGACATTTCCCATTGGCTGCTGGTTCACTCCTCAGATGTCTACAACAGCCAGAGCCAGACCACACCAAGGTCAGGAGCCTGCAACTCCACCCAGGTCTCCCATGGGTGTCGCAGGAGCCCAGGTGTTCATCCCTCATGTGCTGCTTCTCAGGGTAAGTAGGAAACTGGATCAGAAGCGGAGTCAGAACCCAATCCCAAGCACTCTGATAGGAAATGTTGCTCTTCTTTGCTCGCCTGACAGATGCTCTGTTTAAAATGCGGTTCTGGGCAGATGCTTGGCAACAGTCACTAAAATGCTAATGGGACACTCACTTTCTACATCAAGCACCTGGGTTCGAGTCTTGACTGCATTTTTAATTATACCTTCCTCCTGATGCACACCCTAGAAGGCAAGCAGTAAAGATTCCAAGCAGTAAAGTAAGCTGGGGCCCTGCCTGCTGGACTGGATCCTGACTTCAGCCTGACCCAGCCCCTGCTATGCGGTCATTCGAGAAATGACAGCAGCCGGGAGATCTCTCTCACTCTTTCCTGCCCGCCCCCTTGTTTCTTTCTCTGCCTTCCAAATAAAATGGGAAAAAAAATTTTTAAATGGATTTTAATTTGCAGAGTGGCATTTCCACAAACCTTTTCTGAGTTAGTTCTGTTTAGTCTTTGAGCTGCTGCCAACTCCACGTGAAGCAGCCAGCTGTGCATTTACATGTTTCATCTGACACTGCACCCTGCTTGTGAGAAGGGAAAGTTCAGGCCAGGAAAGGTGAGTGAAATAGGCATCTGGGCACGCTCCGGCACTGGCATGGGTAGACTCAGAACTTGGGACTCCTTCCACTTAGATGGAAGGGACAATGAGCTCGAATACAAAGGGAGTTGGAGCAGTGTGCCATAAAGGGGGAGTGGGATCATAGATGGGGGGCCTTGGAGCAGCATGCATCTGCTTCCCACAGTTGTGGAGGCTGGAAGCCCAAAGGCAGGATGCCAGCAGGTGCTCTGGTCCTTACGCAGCTGAAAGCGACTTAGTAAGTACTCTGGCATCTTCTTCCATGGACACTAATCCCATTCCTCAGGCTCCACCCTCATGATCTAATTGGCTCCCGAAAGCCACATTTCATAATGCTATCACTTTGCAGGTTAACATTTCAGCACACAAATTTAGGAGATTTAGAAACATTCAGTCCATTGCAGGCAAATCGTGCTAAATTGAGATACATTGGATTCTGGAATGTTTCTATTGTTTTCACACAGCTTATACTGCCTCATTTTTCCCTTTGGATGTGCAGACAAGGCTGTAACTACCTAATGCATGTGCAACACAGCATGGCCAATAACTGTGGTCAAGATCAGCATTATTCACATCACATTTGTTAACAGGTACTTGACTTTGGTGCCTGAAACAATCATAATTAAGCTTTTCCATGGGAGAAATTCCAACACTGCCTTTGGTTTTCTGCCTTATGTATTGCAAAGCTGAGTTTGCTTCCATCTATTATGTAGTACAAATCAATTCCCCAGCCACCCCCCAGTTTTAGCTTTCATGGGGAAGAAGGCAATTAAGATTTGGAGCAGGTGTTGCTTTGACTACTAATTACAAGCCCCGTGGAGCATGCTGAAATGTGCAGTGTAGTTCTGAAAAACATCTCATTTTAAATTGGAAAATGTTTCCTTGCTTTTCCAGGGGAGAGTCTTCAGCAACTTCCAAGTGTAAATCATGTGACATATGCAGTTAGAATCCAAAGCTTTCTGACATTGAGATTAGGAGAGGACACAGTCTATTAAATGGCTTTAAGAAGGAATAGTGATATTGTAAGCTATTCTGGTGCAAAACAAAATTGAAAAAGTTGATATTCATAATAAAAACAAACAGAGCCCAAAGAGAGGGAAGAGGTCTGCTGTCCATAGTGGGTATGGCTCTGGGGGTGTTCCCAGCTTCTGAGGGAATTCAGGGTATCCCAGGATGGCAGATGGGACTACCTGCCTTCAGGAAAAGCAGGCACATCAGCCCCAGAGGCAGCTCACAGACAAGGGGAACATGCCCTGTCCCGGAAGAGCAGTTGCTGGGTTATATTACACGCCAACTTTACCCCTGTAACACTGGGACAAGCTGTATACAAAAGGCAGAGTGTGGGAAAATAGGCAGCTCCCCTGCCTCAAATGTAAGCATACATCTATACTGTAAATTACAAAATTTGACAACACCAAACAACTGAAGAGACACCAAAACTCATGCATGCAAGCACCAAAAGCAACCACAATTAACAGAGGAAAGAGATGGGTGCATTAGAAAAACTCTTACTATGAATAACATCTTAGAGGGAATAGGACACCATTTCAAAAACTGAAAGCAAAAGCCACAAGTGTTGAAATAACCATCCCAAGGGCTGGACTGAGACTACACACAGAATCATGCACTGGAGAATGGAGCTGAAAAATTCTCTAGGAAGATGTTCAAAAGGAGAAAAAAATGAAAAATGGGAAAAGGAACTAAAGGTCTTAGAGGACAAGTCCATCAATGCAGAATCTCTAGAGACAGCAGAGGGGCTGGCACTGTGATGCAGGGTTAGGCCACTGCCTGGGATACCAGCATTTATATTGCCATCTGTCTGTGTCCTGTTTGCTCCTCTTCCCATCTAACTCCCTGCTAATGCACCTGGGAGGAAAGCTGAGGATGGCCAAGGTGCTTGGACCCCTGGCATACACATGGCAGACCAGGCTGGATTCCTTGGTTCCTGGCTTTGGTCTGACCTAGCCCTGACCTTTGCAGCTGTTGGAGGAGTGAATCAGTCAATGGAATATACTCATTCTTCTGGTTTTTAAATAAATAAGCAAATAAATTAGGTTTTGAAAAGCGTAGGAAGTAAACAGGGAACAAAATTGTGAAAAACAGTAAAGTATTTCTCCAAATGAAACTCTAAAGTCATTGGTTAGTTTTAATGTATACTCTCAGAAATCAGATGTATTGGCAATTATACTAAATAAATGGATTACATTCATCTGATAAGTATCTTCAAATTGGCAACAAAACAAAAAACCATATGTCATTTACAAGAGATAGACACAGAAAGTTTGAAAAGGATTTTGAGAACAGTTGCTAACAAATAAAGTATAACAACATTAATATACAAAATAGAAGTCAAAGGACCCAACACAATGGCTCAGTGGCTAAATCTTAACCTTGCATCCCATATGGGCACCAGTTCATGTGCCGGATGATCCACTTCCAATCCAGCTCCCTGCTTGTGGCCTGGGAGAGCAGTTGAGGACGGCCCAAAGCTTTAGGACCTTGCACGTATGTGGGAGACCTCGAAGAAGCTCCTGGCTTCTGGCTTCGGATCAGCTCAGCTCTGGCTATTGTGACCACTTGGGGAGTGAACCAATTAACAGAAAGTCTTTCTTTCTGTCTCTCCTTCTCTGTGTATATCTGCCTTTCCAATATAAATAAACCTTAAAAAAAAAAAAAAAAAGAAGTCAAGGCAAAAACAAACAAACCTTTTAGCACAGCAAAGTAAGCCAGCTCTTGGGACACTGGCACCCCGTACAGGAGTAGAGGTTTGAGTACTAACTCCTCTGCTTTACTCTGCTTCTGGTTAAGCTTCCTGCCAATGCACGTGGCAAGGTAGCAATGATAGTCCAAGTATCTGAGTTTCTGTCACCCCCTTGGTAGACTCAGATGGAGTTTCTAGCTCCTGGCTTTGGCCTGGTCTAACCCTGGCTATTGTAGATGTTTGATGAACAGACAGAAGATGTCTCTCTCTTCTGCTCCCTCTCAATCTCTCTCTCTGTCCCTATCCCAACCACTCTGTCTTTTAAACAAATGGATAAATTAATTTTTAAAATAACTAAAGGAGCTAGAGTCTGCCTTTCTATAATAATTCCTCATAAGCATACAAACAGGCTGGGACTGTTTAGCTGCTTATGACATGCTGTTCAGACATGATTTATTTGTTAGTTCTTTTTTCCTTTCTCTCTTTTATAATTTTAAGTAATTCACTCCATTTATTTGCAAGAGAGACAGGCACACAGACAATGATCTCCCAGATACTTGTTCACCCCCCAAATGTACACAACAGCCAGAGCGAAGTCAGATTAAAGTCAGAACCTGGGAACTCCATTTGGGTCTCCCATGTGAATCAATAGCAACCCAATCCTTGAGCTGCAGGGTACACGTTAGAGGGAAGCTGAAATCAAGAGGAGAGTTGGGATTTGAACCCAGGCACTCTGATGGGGGCATGCCATGCTGTGCCTCAACTGTTGTACCAAATGTCCACTCTTCTTGGTCAATAGTTGCAGACGGTCATCCTCCTTTCTTACCTGCTTCCCCAGTTTGTTGCTGAGCTTCTGCCACCCCTGCCAGTCTCAATCACAGTGCCCAGCCTTTTTGCTTTCATTTTATTTGTACTTAGCACTCACTCTGTCTTTTTTTTTTTCCCTGCATCACAAGCAGCTCAATTCACGCTTTTGTGGATTGAGGCCAATTAAGAAGTGTCTTTGGAGGGTCCCTTTCCATTTCTGCTTTGCAACATCATTTTTCCAGCCCCCGGTTTCACTTCAAGCTCAATCTATTCTGGGGCCAAAGAGCCAGCATGAACTTAAGAACTAAAGAGCAGGGACTAGGGCCAGCAAGCTCCTGTCCCCACAAGGCCCAGGCAGGTGATCTGAGCAATTGCATGGCCAGATGGCATGCTGGCAATCATGTGCCCAGTTAACAGGAGCAGCTGCTACTCAGCTCCCTGATTGCTGCCAGGTGGGCATGCGGACAGAGGGCTGCGAGAGCTCTCAATTTTTAACTAGAAGCCAGGAATATCTTTGTGATCGAAAACCTCTTAGGCTGCCCAAACCCTGTGCTGCAATTCTTCTGCAAGACTTGGAAGCCTGCAGGAGGTAATTACCGATTATAGCTGAAACTTTTAGCTCAGGGAAGATTGTTATCTCCCACCTGCGGATCATACCCAAACAAAGCAGAGAGCAGATGGGAGTCCAGCAAGAGAGCCAGCTCTACCTCCCGTTGTTCCCTGAGGATGGCCTCCACACAACAGCTGATAGTACGTGCACAGTTCTCACGGGTCCATCTGCTCCCATGCTAAGCATTTGGCATACACTGTCCCAGAGAAGCCTCACCATAGCCGCAAAAGAAGGACTGCTAGGTACAACAACTAAGGCATAGGATGCCAGCCTGGATTTGGATTTTTGCTTGGGCTGTACTTACAAGCGTTGATTGGTGGCTTTTCTGACTTTTAGATCTATCCAAGCATCCCATGTTATCAGTTGGCCCAACACAGGTTCAAGCCTGCCTTTACTCCATTTACAAAAGCTGTTAGTCATTTGTGAGGGACCCCCCAGGCAGCCAGTTAGCAAACAGTGGTCGGGATTCAGCAGTCCAACCACATCTGGTTTGACTACCAAGTTCACACTGTCAAACATTAGTTCACTGATTTTATGGTCAGAGGTCAGAGAGTAACCCCTAAAGTAAGTTTTTAATTTAAATTTCATGTTTTTATTCTGGTGTTCATTGTGGACACTTGCTTATTTATCAGTGACACACAGATAAAAAAGAACCCTGATTTGAAAAAATAAACTAAAATAAAACATTTATAAGATTCTGGGAAAATTAAATATGCACTAGGCATTTAGTGGAAATGGAGTTATGCTATGGTTTTTGTTAAGAAGTAGCCCCATTTTTTTTCAGGGGTACAAGTTGGAATATTTATGTACCTGAACTGAGATTTGCTTTATAACAATATGTGTAGGTCTAAATGAATGGTGAAAGCAAGGTTGGGCATAAACTGATGATGGTTGAAGCCAGGGGGTGGGCCTGCATGTAGGCTGTCTCTGTAACTTGTATCTCTATACGCTCATATATATTTGAAAATTTCCATTATAACATCTAAATAAGTTCATGAAACCATGACATTTTGCTATCTAAGAGATATTTTTATGAACTGAATGAATGTCTTAAATCAGCATTGATCAAACTAAGGCCCAAAACTTCAGGATTTTTGAGAGTTGTGCATTTTTTAAGTGCATGCATAAAAGTTTCAAATTTGAAAAACACTTATTTTGTTTTTTCTGTTTAACTTATAAGGGAATAACAAAAATCTTCCCAGCAATTTGGGGATATTGGAAATTTATTTCTTGGAAGTATAAAAAATGATAGGGATCTTGACAAGAATTTTTACTCTTGTGAGCAGGTGGCAAAATTTTCAGACCGTACAACCAGATAGCTGTACCTCCTTGCAACATACAATGGAGGAAATTCCAAGATTCCTCTAAGTTTTATGAAATGTTTATCCTGGAAGCATCCACTGAGCTAGCATGGTGGAACCGGGACATGCCTCCAACCCCGACAATATGAGGCCAGGTGACCCTGGCTGCCGTGAACTCAGAGTTGTGTGTAGCCTCACAGGAGGTTGTGCACAACGGCACAGCTTCCTAGGAGGAACGTGGCCTTTCTTGACAGGAGCAGTGAGCATGGTCGCTGGCAGCCTGCCCAGTGCATGCCTCATTGTCATCTCTGTGTGCGTGATCCTAGTCTTTAAAGGCAGGAATAACCTTGTTAGTCTGAGCGCTTCCCTCACCGGACAAAGCTGTGAGGAGAGGAAGGAAGAATATAGAGGAATTTCACAGTCTGAGAAAGTGGGCTGGAGAGAAAGCACTGAATATGGGGAAGTGGTGACAGGATATGAGATACCACCCTAGGTGGGACATGATGGCTTTTGTGCTGTAGAGAGTAAGTCTTCTTTGATAACATGTCCTCAGACACACCGCACACCCTGCCCGTACTGTCAGTTGACCAAGCTGGGTTTGGGTGGCGAGAGACCCATGGCTGGTCATCACCATTGGCAACAGGCTCATTTGGAATTCTAATTACCTCCAGATGACTTCAGTGTATCAGGTAAATGTTGCTTTTTCCATATACCATGATCTGAAAAATACACTACAGAACCTGTAGTCATGCTTGCCCCACTCAACCTTGTCACTCCCTTCTGATTAGTTTAAACTCTATGTTAGAATGACATTCAGCTCTCAAACTGCAAATCTATGTGAGTTTCACAGGTGAAAAACTGAATTCATAATACCTAAGCCCAAACCCATGCTAGGAAAACTGTCAGATGTGTCACTCTGAAGACATGCCATGGAACTCTATAATGCTTACAGTTTTCAAAAAGTGTGGAAATGGGGGTCATGAAAAAGCATGGATTTAAAAGGTTTTTGTTGTTGTTGTTCTGAAATGAACTCATCATATGATTCCATTTTATCAGAAACTTCCATTACCCTTTTCAGGATGAATTTGTGACCCTAATGCTACCTCATAACATGGTAGGACCTTAGCAGAGAGACTGGGGGAGTCATTTTGTACCTGTTCAGGTCCTTTACGATACCTGGTACTGTAAGGAAAGTGAAGTCCCTTTAAACATTTCAACAATTCTTAGAAGCTTAACAGGATTGTTACCAAGAAAAGCATTTAGATGTTTTTCAATCAAAGCAGAGAATCAAGATGATACCATGATGTCGAAAACCTGATAGGAAAGAGTGATTTCAGCTGACATGAGTAAGAAAATTGGGTATTTTCAAGAGAAATGTGTAGCATCCTGTGCCTGTAATTCACTGTTTTTAAAAATTAATTAATTACTTAATTTCACAATGCAGCTCCATAGCCTTAGGAATCTCCTCTCTTTCCCTCCCTAGTTGCCCTCCCCCCACTGATTTAGCTTATGTGATTACAATAGTATAGTCCTTCAACAGCGGTCACAAGTCCATCATTCTGCTCTTTAAGCATATCCTGACATACAATACACCTTTTATACAGTGTTTGCTTTTTCCTTCAGGGTGCAGGTGGGGACACAAATCACTATCAGCTTTAGGTACTATATGAGTACAGCTCAATACCTAAGACAAGCTGTTTACAAAAGGGCATTTGTCCCAGCTTCTATTTCAGAGGTTGGCAGGCCAAGGTCAGGTAGGCCTATTCGTCTGGCCTCTTGGGAGAGCAATGGATGACAGCAGGTGTACAGGAAAAAAACCCATGGTAAATCAGGAAACAGGGAGAAGCTAGGCCCAACTTGACTTTTTTAATCAAGTCCTTCAGGAGAAAATATCTTTCAAGGGCATGCACACCCTCTTACAGATGACGTAAGGACCTCCCACCTCCTGGACAATTAGATCCAGCTTACATTCTCTTTAGTACCATTAACTTGTGGCATTGGGAATAGATAGCTGCATGAGCTGGGTAGCCAAATCTTCACGTCACAGCAGATAGGAGTTTGGAGGAAAGAACTGGCCAGTGGCTACTTGGAAAGGATATAAGACTATGAAGTTAGTGGATTTCCAGTGTCATGATTGAGTTTGAAAGTCGGCCAAGACTCTTAGAAGACATTTATTGTTGGGCCCAGCATGGGAGTCTAGTAGCTAAAGTCATGGCTTTGCATGTGCCAGAATCCCATATGGGCGCTGGTTCTAATCCCGGCAGCCCTGCTTCCCATCCATTTCCCTGCTTGTGGCCTGGGAAAGCAGTCGAGGATGGCCCAAAGCCTAGGACCCTGCACTCAGATGGGAGACCTGGAAGAAATTCCTTTCTTCTGGCTTTGGATCGCCACAGCTCCATTGTTACAGCCATTGGGGAGTGAATCATCGCATCGGACGGAAGATCTTCTCTCTCTCTCCTCCTCTGCATGTATCTAACTTTCCAATAAACAAATCTTAGAAAAGAAAAGAAGACATTCATTGTGAAGCAATTCTGGAGGGAAGACAGGGAATAAAGTCCAAGTGGGCATACCAAGGAAGCTCACACCAGGCAGCTGAGAGGCACGGAGTAAATGAGTTTCCTGTGGTTTAAATCAAGTGGGAAAAAGCAGATAGACAAAAAGGGATGTTTAACATAGGAGATTTTTCCACTCATAGTATCTTAAAGCCAGAGAGTATGAAATGAGGCACATTCCACCCTCTCCTGCTCTGTGTGGAAATTCTAAAACCATCAGGTGTGTGCTGTAACCCTGAGAGAATCAAGGCTTGTCAAGAGAACAGTGGGGCAGCTACTACAGCAGGATGGAGAGACAGCCTTTGGCAGACCTTAGGTTGGTGGCTAATAAAACTGATGTGGCCATTTAGAGTTCAGAAGGACAAATGTGGTCTCTGTTGGAAGGTTCAGAGAGGGACTTTCCTATTAGAACAGAAGTGGCTGTCATTCATGTGGTGCTTCTCACACCTTACTTGGCACCAATCACTTACATGATGCTAGCACAGACAGTCCTGATACAGCAGCTCTGGCAAGGGCCTGTGTTGTTTCAGTTCTGTCAAGTTACCCAGCAGTGCTGGTGCTCCTGACA
Organism: Ochotona princeps; assembly: GCF_030435755.1. Classification (NCBI taxonomy): domain Eukaryota; kingdom Metazoa; phylum Chordata; class Mammalia; order Lagomorpha; family Ochotonidae; genus Ochotona; species Ochotona princeps. The sequence continues at coordinate 15,623,060 of NC_080842.1, read as the reverse complement.
ACACACCATCACAAGCCAAAAGCCAACATTTAGACATCCCTGAGAAAGTTTTTTCCCCAAAGAGAAGCCAAACTAGTTTTCCCTTGACCCTGAAGATTCTCAGACTAAAAATATGCCCTTGTTTATGGCATTACTTTACTTCCTCGGACTTAGTGGATTTGGTAAACACACATATAGGTGAATATACATTTGCATGAATGTAAACTTTAGAGGGACACTGCCAGTGGGGAGTCATGGTGATAGCCTTTCAGAGGTCCCCAAACTCTATCTACGCTTAGAAGCAAGGTAGAGGGGTTGCATAAAGGGCATATGATCTTTGGTGGTTGCTTGCTGGAGGAATTTCGGCAACATCCGCCAATCAGAATTCACTGTCAAAGAGCTGCCTTTGCTGGGACCAAGAGCCAGCAATCACTTGGGTTACTGCCCTGTAGGGGTGTCTCTCTTCCAGCAGACAGCCACAAAACATTGCTCACCTGGCAGTGTCATGAATGTCATTTCTGAGTCCCTGCAACAAAGTGGTAAGTGAATGTGATTCGCTCTTGTCAATATCTTAAAGTGAGTATGAATTTTAAATCAGAACAGCAAATCCATGGTCAAATATCAGTAATTGGATCTATGAAATTAAATCTCTTACACATCTGCAATCCTCATTGATATTAATTTCAAGCTCTCTCCCAACATTCTTACTGGTTGGCATTGTGAGTGTGTGAGAAAATGCAGTGAATTTTCAGGACACTGGAAAGTAGGGCCTGAAAATGCTTCCCTTAATAATTTCCCTTAAAGATGTTAAACATCTTATCTTAATTTATGACTACTCACATTTATTTAGACTCCCATAAGAGGCAAAGGTAATTGGATTCTGAAGCTAACGTTGCTTATATTCTTTAAGACGTTACTTATAGTATGAGTGGAAGTTTAAACCAAGTCGAACTATCAACAGAAAAGTGAGGAACATAAGCTGAAAACTTGCACTTATGGTTCAGGGGAAGGAAGAATAGGTTGCTCAAACAAACTCAGTCCAAGTCTTAATCAAAGCAGCAAATGACATAAAGCCGCTGTAATCTTGCACGGAAATTAGGAAAAGCTCATTGTCCCCAGGCCCAGGGATGAACAGCAGAAGGAAAGGAAGTGCAAAGCAATGGGCTTCCCTGCTCTCTGTTCCAGATCTCAGGCCTGTTTGCACTTTGCCACCTGCAACATCACCTAAAACAGGTTTTCTTACATGATGCTACTCTGGGTGTTAGTGCACTAACGTGAGCGTCAAGACCCTTCCAGAGGCATTGAACTTGTGACTGTGACCCAAAGTGAAACTAATTCCTTTTTTTTTTTTTTTTTTTTTTGCTGTTGAATGCACAATTTTTGAGCTGGAAATAGCTGCATTTCCCCTCGTGTGAAAAAGCTAGTTTACATATAAGGGAAGTGATGAAGAGTGTCTAAGTAAATGAGTTTCAATTGGGTTTCAGCTTCCTTTCTGTGAAGTGCTTACAAATGTTATCAGGAAATGGAAGTAAAAGATAGGCTTATTTTTGTGTTAAAAAAGTGCTAGAATTCATGCAAATAGGGGGTTGTTCAAAAAGTTTAGAGAAAATACATGTTGTAAAAAAATGATACATTGATTACAAATTCTACAGCAAAATAAACTTATATTCAATTTTTCCATGAACATTTGGAATACCTTCTTATCAGATAACTTTATAAAGATTTACTTTTTTTATTAGAAAAGCAGATGAGATTTACAAAGAGAACGAGAGACAAAAAGATCCTCCACTCACTGGTTCAGGCCCAAAATGGTTGCAACGGCCAGAGCTGAGTTGATCCAAAGCCAGAAGCCAGGGACTCTTCTAGGTCTCTCAAATGGCTCAGCGTCCCAAGGCTTTGGGCCATCCTCCACTGCTTCACCAGGTCATAAGCAGGAATCTGGATGGGAAGCAGAGAATCCATATGGGTTCCATATGGATTCCATATGGATTTCCATATGGGTTCCCAGTGCTTACAAGGTAAGGATTTAGCCATTGAGCCATCGTGTCAGGCCCGTAAGAAAATGTTTTGAGATGCAATATGATAGAATAATAGTGAGTGTGGGATTTGGAGTCCAACAGTCGTTAAATGTTAAATAGAGGTTGTTTGGTAGGAACCAGGCACTATGCTGGATGGTAGTTAAACAGCCGTTACAAAGCAAGTGGCTTCTTAAGCTTATTGCATTTAAAACCCAATAGAGTTGACACCTGAGGGTTGTGTGGCCTTGGAAAATCATCACATTAGCTAGCACTTATTGGGAGCCTGTGCTGTGCTAGGTCTTCCTTTTACTTAAATGAAAAAGCCTACTCAACCCTTAGGACTCAACTAGTCTGCACAGTAACCAGCCCCACTTTACAGATAGGAAGGAAAGCTAAGTTGCCTGAGGTAATATGACAAGTTGCTGCAACCAAACTTGAATTTAGACACTGGAAAGGCTGTAAGCCTGCTTTCTCACCTACAGAAGAAAAATAATAACAACTTAAATAGCAGGTGCAGACACCAAGGATGAGGTACGGTGAGAATGAAGGCAGGACATGTAGTGGTGCAGCAACAATGGGATTGCCACCCAAAGCCACCAGAAGCTAAAAGGGCAGAGGCAGGGCCATCTCTAGAGTAGCTGGGAGGCATCCGGACATGCCAACACCTTGTCTTTTGACTTCTGGTCTCCAGAATTTGCTGTGGGTTTGAGTCACCAAATTTGTAATGATTTACTATGGAAGTCACAAAAACGATACATCCAATTTGAACCATTGGTATAATCTCTTCCTTACCAAACCCAGGCCAAGGTAAAATCACCTTTTTATTAATCACACACCATCACTGAGGTAGCAACTTCATTCCAAGCCAACAGAGTTCACTTGTACTTTCTGCCTGTGCTATCCCTGTTCCCAGCCCCTACCATGGTCTATTCTCAAGCAACCAGAGTCATCCCTTGAGGATATGGTGACACAGTGACAGCCTTTTATTTCCTTAGCCTAATTTACTGAGTCTCGTGAAGTCTGCTCTCCTGTTGATCCGAGGGTCTGAATGGCATTGGTGCCCCCACACATCTTAGGAGAATTTTCAAAAGAACAGATTCAAATGGTTAATAGACATGTGAAAAAATGCTCAGGCTCCCTAGCCATCAGGGAGATACAAATGAAAACCACATTGAGATACCACCTAATTCCAGTGACATTGAACTACATTCAGAACTCTACTAACAACACCTGCTGGCATGGAGTGGGAAGAAATGTACCCTCCTTCACTTCTGGTGGGAGTACAGGTTAGTACAACCACTATGGAAATCAGTATGGAGAGTGCTTAGAGAATTGCAAATAAATCTGTCATATGACCCAGCTATCCTGCTGCTAGGAATATTCCCAAAAGAAGTGGAATCTGCATATGAGAAGGGGATCTGTAATTCTATATTTATAGCAGCACAATCTACAGCAGCAAAGATATGCAAATGATCCAGATGCTCATCCAAAGAGGAGTGGTTAAAGAAACTGTGGTACTTCTACTCCATGGAATATTACTCAGCCAATAAAAAGAATGAAGTTATACCATTTGCAACTATATGGTCCCAACTAGAGAATAAGTGAAATAAGTCAATCCCAAAAGGACAAATGCCATATGTTCTTTCTAATACAAGGAAACCATCATACAAAATGTAAGTTCAACAACGCTTTCCATACTGTTTTTGCTGCATTCTATGTGTTTTGATGTTTTTTATTTCTTTTTTATTTCTTCCAAATATTTTCTTTTCTCTTGTCAAATTCATCACTGGCTCATAGATCGCACGATGGCATCATTTTATCCAAGAAGCTTTTGTGTTTTCTTTTGTCACCCGTGCATTGATTATTCAGTGGTGCTTTTTCTCGATTCCATGGTGCTGTATTTTTTTCTTCTTTTTCTTTTTCTTTTTGTTTTGACTTCATACCTGTTGCTGACCTTGTTTCATGGCTTCTCATTTAACGGAATGTATAGTGATGGAGTAATAAAGACTACTATGTTGGGCCCGGCGGTGAGACCTAGTGGCTAAAGTCCTCACCTTGAAAGCCCCGGGATCCCATATGGGCGCCCGTTCTAATCCCGGTAGCTCCACTTCCCATCCAGCTCCCTGCTGTAGCCTGGGAAAGCAGTTGAGGACGGCCCAATGCATTGGGACACTGCACCCACATGGGAGACCCAGAAGAGGTTCCAGGTTCCCGGCTTCAGATCGGCACAGCACCGGCCCGTTGCGGCTCACTTGGGGAGTGAAACATCGGACGGAAGATCTTCCTCTCTCTCTCCTCCTCTGTGTATATCTGGCTGTAATAAAATGAATAAATCTTAAAAAAAAAAAAGACTACTATATTCAGATGTGAAGATGAAATACAACATGCATCCTTCCTTCCAAATCAAGGAAGAACTCCCAATGAAACTATTGGACATACCTAGACAGTGAGATGCTGGACTGTCTGACATTGTCTGTACCAGCAATGTTAGGTCAAATTTAAATAAGAGATTGAGGCAATCATGACTCCTTATGAAGGACTATACTATTGTAATAATATGGGGAAAATCAGTCGGGGGATGTGGAATTTGGGGTGGGAATCCCAGGCTATGAAATAATACCATAAAATTCAAAATTATAAATAAATAAATAAACAAATATGCATCTGTTAGCGTGGGGTTTTGGGCCATGAAAAGAGCCTATGTCCTGTTGGGTAAAGCCTGTGTCCTGTTGGGCAGAGGGGATTCTTCAAATGCGTTCCAAGAAGGAGCAGGCATGGTGATAAACCTTCCATCACCTGTACCTCCTGAGCTTTTGGACAGTTTTGGGGATCTATGTTTCTTGTAGCCTTGGAGCACTTGGGAAAAATCATAAGGAGACAGCGGGGACAGTGTAGTAGTCAGGCTCAGGAGAGGGCTAGTATCAGAAGGATCCCGTGGTATTTGCAGGCATCATGCTCTGAGAGTTGCCCTCTAGATGCGTATCTGATTGCAAGCAGGGCTGTATGGCACTTGGAGTTCTGTTGGTGTGACTGGGACTCTCAAAAGCAACAGTCACAGCCTGACTGCTGGCACATAGGCAGGAAAACTCCCTAAAACTCAGTGCTTAAATGGAGAGAGCCAAGTTGGATGAACATAAAATATTCTTTTTTTAATTATATTTTTGACAATCTTTACATAGTTAATTAGGGTAAAAAGGTTCAAGGGCTATAGGAAAGTGGGTAAGACTATTATTTCCATATTGTTTCCTTCATGTTTAAAGAGGGATATTTAGCGAGAAGGCCCACCCAATTTCCCACCCTCCCTAGTTCCTGGATGTAGGGCATGCTCCCAGGTTCTTGCTCAAGTGGTTTGGATAGTTCACCAGTTATGAATCACTGCCAATCTTGCCACTCCAAGCACTATGAAGTCTTTGAAGAATCCACTGGTTGACATAGTCCATCATAACATAAAATATTCTCTCAACAGCCCTGCTGACACTGGGAGAAAATCAACAAATAACTGCAGACAAGTAACTAAACCAATGAGCCACTTTGCCATGGTGCTGCATGATCTGCTTCTGTCTGGTGCACCTCTCAGCCCTCCCTATCACAGGTCTCTTGAGCTCTGTCAGGAAAGTTGTAACTGTATAACCATGTTGAATCTGCAGAATTAGTTTCCCTCCCAATTCCTCATCATCATCCCTGATCTTTCTCTCCAATATCCTTTACTCTCCTCTATACTTTAGAAATACAAAACATTCCCTTACCCTAACTTTCCCAACCTTCACATATGCTGTTCTCTCTCCCTGCAGATTCTTTTCCCTCCTTTGCTTTCTTCTATTCAACATTTAGATACCCTTACACATGGATGTACTGTAGGACCCAGCTATCCCACTCCTGGGAATAAATCTAAAAAAAAAAAACTGAAAGCACATGCAAGAAACACCTGCACTTCCAAATTTGCAGCAGCTCATTTCACTAGTGAAAATATGAAATCAACATAGATGACATCAGCTGATGATTTAGTAAAGAAAATGTGGCCAATAAAGATTAAATTTCCAGCTTAGATATTATCACCTTGAACTTCAACTACTGTTAGTGTTTCAAAAGTGTGTCCCAGTAGCCACCAGTACTTCCCACTGTATGAAGCTTCCACAAATTCATCATAATATTTTCCTAATATACTGCAAACTTTTTGAAGGCAGGTATACCTGACTTATCATTTTAATACCACTGCCTAATAGATAATGGACATGTCATGGTCTGGTATCATGGCACAGTGCGTTAGGCCACCACCTACGACCTATGTCATCCCATATGAGTTGCTCTACTTCCAATCCAGCTCCCTGCTATGAGCCTGAGAAAGCAGTAGAAGATGGTCCAAGTGCTTGGGTCCCACCCAAGCTCCTGACTCCTAAATTTAACCTGACCCAGCCCCAGTTATTGTGACCATTGAGGAGTGAACCAGCAGATGGAAGATCTATCTCTATTTCTGTCTCTCTCTACAACTCTGCTTTTCAAATAATAAAATAGAATATTAAAAACAAAAGTCATGTCAATCGTAAGTGGCAATTATTGCAATTAATTTTCTTTTCTTTTTTAACTTTTAAAGATTTATTTATTTTTATTGAAAAGTCAGATTTACAGAGAGGAGGAGAGACCACAAGATCTTCTGTCCATTGGTTTATTCCCCAAGGAGCTGTAATAGCAGGAACTGAGCTTATCCAAAGCCAGGAGCCAGGAACTTCTTTTGTGTCTCCTATCTGGGTACAGGGTCCCAAGACTTTGGGCTGTCCTCTACTGCTTTCACAGGCTACAAACAGGGAGCTAGATGGGAAGTAGAGCAGCTGGGGCATAAACCAGCACCCATATAGGATCCAGGCACACACAAGGCAAGGATTTTGGTCACTAGACTAACACACCAGGCCCAATTTTCTTTTTATTTTTTAAGATCTATTTATTCAAAAGGCAGGGTTGCAGAGAGATTGAAAGAGGCAGAGAGATCTTTCATTTGCTAGTTAACTCCCCACATGGCTGCAATGTCCTGGGCAAGGTCAATGCCAAAGCCTGGAATTCCACCTGTCTCCTCCAAATGAGAGGCCTGTGCCACAGATGGCAAATTAACTGGCTATACCACAGCACCAACACATTCTCCAGTTTCTTCCTTCCTTCCTTCTTTCACTTCTTCCTTCTTTCCTTCCTTCCTTCCTTCCTTTCTTCCTTCCTTCCTTCCTTCCTTCCTTCCTTCCTTCCTTCAAAAGTCAGAGTTGCAGAGAAAGAGGAAGAGACAGAGATAATCCATCCACTGGTTCACCTCCCAAATGGTTACAATGTCAGAGCTGAACCAAGCTTAAGCCAGGAGCTTCTTCCAGGTCTCCAATACAGGTAGAACCCAAACACCTGGACCATTTTTCACTGATTTTCCCAGGTCATTAACAGGGAGCTGGATCAGAAGTGGAGTAGCCAGGACACAAACCAGCACCTGCATGAAATGCTGGTGTCACAGGGTGTAGACTTAGCCATTATACCAGAAAGTTGGCCCCAATTTTCTAACTACCAGAAGTGAGTCCTCTTTTTTAGCCTTTAACTCCTTTTGCCTGCCTATTATGGTTCTATTAGAAGAACAAAGCAAGTCACACGACAGACCCAGGAAAGAACGTGGTTCAATCAAAATATAAAATGTGAAATGAGCAAGCAAATTTCTCATCTGGGTCATCAAATCTCAAGATAATGTTTGGCTGCTAGAAGTAATAAAAGAAGAGAAAGGAGCCTTGGAGGAACCGCATTATCTCTGGGGAAGTACATGCTAGAATACTATTTAAGAAGAAGTCATTCCTCCTCTGTTTCCCACAGGGCCTCTGACATTCATACAGCAGACAATAGGCTCACTTCCCTGCCAGCAACGACTCAAGAACATGGGATAGATGGCCTTGGTGGAGACAGGGTGGAGACAAGGATTCTCCTCCACGGCACTGTTGTGACTTCCTAGTTGAAAGGTTACCAAGTGACACAAATGAAAGATGGGACATTCACCCACAGCAAATCCCAGAGCACTGTATCTTTCCTGGTGCTTGTACATGAGGATTGCAAATCTAGATGGGTAAAATAAATATTCGCCCCCACAAGCTAGCCCAGAGTTTGAAATCACTCTGACCCATGGCCATAGTTCTACATTCCAGCTCTATCACTGCCCGTAGGGAATAGAGGTTCTGGAAGTTCCATACCACTAAGTGTTGTTTTGGGGCCAAAGCATTGACCTTGCCTTGCCATCCATCATGTTGGGGGCATCCTGCCTCACATTCCTGTTAATTTAATCATGGCTGTACATCCAACCACAACCTCCCTCCAGCCATGAGTGACCCAACTTTCATTCCCATCTTGTTATCTAGTCTGAGTAAAGCACCCAAACCCTCCCCTCCAAACTTTTCCATATGGTCCACAATGCCCAGAAAACCTCACGATACTGCCCAGTCTTATTATCAAACCTGCCTTTAGCTCTTGGTCTTTTCTGAAGCCAGAGGATGTCATGACCATGACCAATGCAAGCAAAAGCTATTTCCCTCTCACAGCACCCTACTGAGGACTAGATGTGATGATTTCTCTCTTGGTCTGTTTGCTTCCAGACCATGGCTTACTGCATTGGTTTGGTTTCTTTTAACAAGCAGCAGAAACATATGGCAGTGCTAGTTGCCAGATCAGGGACCTTTCCTGGGTCATCCCTTCTTTGAAAAAAGTCTAGATACCCAGAGAGGAACAAAATATTCCAAGTCGATGGTTAGCTGCAACAATTAGGGATAGCATTCCATTCCCCTGCCCTTTGGCTTCAATACCTATCCTGGTTCCAAGAGAAGCAGTGCTGTATAGAAGGAGTGTTGTAGCAGGTGATGGAAACTTTTTAACTGCCACTAATCTGTCTTTCCACTCTACAACCCTGAACTCTTAACTCCATTCTCTGTTCTAACCTCAGGTCACTTCTCAGTAATCATCTCAACTAACAGCTCCTTCATCTGATTCCTCAAACCTAAGAAATCCTCATCTCATTTACAGCATTTTCCTCTCCCTTAGTCCCCTGCTCATACCAACAGTAAACAAGCAGTTCTGCGAGAGCACCTCACAAATCCTTCCTCTTCTTCCGGCCCCCAGCCCAAGCCATCCTCATCTCTCTGTGTATTGCTGCAGTAGCCTCCTCTTCCACCTCCCTACATCCATCCTTTTATTACGATGACTTGTTATTCACATCTGGCATTTTGTTCCTAGCCAGATGAAGAATCACTCTGAAAAGACAAATTGAGTTATGATACTTTCATGCTTAGCTACTCCTCAAACTTTACTCTTTGCATTTGCAATATCTTAATTCCCACAAAAATTTGTGGTATCTGGGCCTGACCTATCTCTCCAACCTCATGTCTTGAATTACTACTTGATCACCAAACTTTACCTACATTGGCTGTCTTCCAGTCCCTAAAATGAGGGAATTAAGGTTCTTTCAACCTCAGGGTCTCATCGCTCATTGCTCCTTTTCCTGGAATAATCCAGCTTGTCGGGGCACTATAACCCTTCTAGTGGATCTTACTCAGCTTCGGGCTTCTTATTTTACTCTGCTTTGCCTTTTTCCTTGAAAGGATTCAGCATAATGTGTGCATATATATAATGTGTATATTATATATTCATATTGTATATTTATATTACAATGTATTTCTATCATATGAATATATATTTTACATATTAATTATATATTATGTCTGTGAGTGAGTTTGTAGCTGCTTCCTAATTGCTGATCTCCACATTTCTATGAAAGTTCCAAGTTAGGGCCAGGTGTAATAACCTAGTAGCTAAAGTCCTCACCTTGCATGCCCACCGGGATCCCATACAGCCACCAGTTCTAATCTTGGTATTCCTACTTCTCATCCAGCTCCCTGCTTATGGCCTGGGAGAGCAGTAGAGGATGGCTCAAAGCCTTGGGACCCTGCACCCACGAAGGGAGACCTGGTGGAGGCTCCTAGCTTCAGATCTGCGCAGCTCCAGCCAATACAGTCCTTTGGGGAGTGAATCAGTGAATGAAAGATCTTTCTCTGTGTCTCATCTCCTCTCTGTAAATCTGACTTTCCAATAAAAATAAATAAATCTTAAAAAAAATTCCAAGTCAGGGACCCTGTTTGAGTTGTTCTGTATTACCCAGAACCTAGCACCTAATACAGATGGAATATATGTTTGTTAATGTTTGCTAATTAACAAATCTATTTACTAATTGCTCCAGCATTTGTAGAAATGTAATGTGCATCCAAAACACTGAAACTCACTTCAGAAACAGTCACAGAACATCTCCTATGTGCCCAATACTTCACCAGCAGAGGAGACAGAGGGAAGTTGGGCTGCCATCCGCTCCTTGAAGAGCTGACAGGTTCATAGAGAAACACTGGCCAGCAGTGGGACTGCTTTGGAAAGGCTGCCCAGAGGAGGTGAGGCCAAGATGCATGCTCTCTGGTAGATCCAGGGAAGGGAACAGGTGAGTTCCTTTGTGCCAAAGTGAGTGAGATTTTTTTGAACCGAGATGGTAGAGCCTCAGTCCTCAGGCAAAGCCCTTCCAAGTGGGGGCTTCTGTGGGACAGTAAGGGACAGGTGCTCCTGAGGTTGCTGCAGCGGCCGTGTCCCAGCTGGGGTGGCAGTATGGAAGGGCAGGAGCCAGGTTACTCTCTTCTCATTTTACATTTGATTTCTGAGGCTCAGGGCAGATGAAATTCCCAAGGTCTTCAAAAAAAAAAGGGGTGTGTACCAGCATTAGGGCCTCAGAGTCATGCTTCTGCCATGGTAACACTTTTCTCACGGGAAGAATAATTCTCTCCCCACTTCTTGTACCAACTGGAGAAGTTGAAGAAGCAATCAGGTAAAAGCAACACAGCCTGAAACAACGTGAGGGTTCCTTGCTGAGCGGAGCAGTGAGCGACCCCTGGGCATGGTAGGGAAGTTGGCCTTGGGGAAGGAGTTCCAGGCCATCTTTGGTCCTCTGTCACCAAGAAAGCAGAGGAAGAGAGGCTGAGATCTTGGAGCCCTTGGTAATGACCTGAGATAACTGTAGGTTGGTGGAAGACACCTCTGGGGTACAAGAAGTCTTCCAGCTCCCATGTCACACTAAAGAGCAGCTACCCACTTACTGCTTATGTTCTTACAGAGTTGCCCTTGTGATGGCCTTGCTGTTGGTTGCCTCTCAAACTCATGCCCCTAAGTCATGTGTTAATGGTGTTTGCAGTTGGTACCCTTGGAAGCTGGTTAGAATTAGGTGAAGGGATGGGTCCTCCTCCTCCCCAGGCTACATGAATAATTTTATGGGAAGAGTCCAAAAAACCCAAGTTAGCAAGGTTGTTCTTTCTCTCTGTGAGTGACATTCTGCACTAGACCATGACCCAGCAGGAAAGCCTTCACCAGAAGCAGGGCAGATGGTCCTAGACTACCCAGGGTGATGGCTCATGAACTGCATAAACCCATACTCTTCATAAATCATGTAGTCTGTGGAATTCTGCTTTCCCAGCAGAAAACAGACTAAGACTCTCTGCCCAACCAAGGAACAGAGCCCATCTCCTTACAAGACTTTGCCTGGGACTACTAGAGGTGCCAGGGTTGGCTAAACATAACAGGAAAGTTGGACAGGGGCCGACCTGTGCCTGCTGAACCAGTGGTCCACGTCTTCCTCCTTGGGAACAGCAACCATGGCTGCCAACAATGGTCACTGTGACAGAGCAGCTGCGTGTTCCTGTCTGGAAACTGTTGGATGCTTTGGGCTGTCAAGCAGGATGAGGGAATGCCATAGCTTTAGTTTAACTGAATGGAGAGACACAGGAGTCCCAAGTTTTGGGCATGTGTACACATGTGTTTAAAGTTCTGTCACACCCCAGAGTGAGTGCCAGGAAGCAAACTTCATATTTTCCATGCCCCGTAGCTTCTTTACCTTAACATCTTCCTCCAACTTGCTGCCTGGGCATTTGCCAAAGCTAGTGCCTATCGTACTCATTGGGACATAATAGAGACAGACTGCATGGAGGCAAATGTTTGGTGAGCAGACGAACACATGAATGAATGAATATATGAATGAATGAAATCACTGCCGTTGGGCTTGGCCCGTTCCCAAATGGAAACAGATGAAGGGGTAGACTGTCCAATGCAGTTAGAAGGCTTTTATGCAACACAGATTGGCTGTGAGAAAATCTGATTCTTCTCCAAGTGTGAACGAGATTGTGTGTATGTCTGCAGACTAATAGCCTTATGCTGTCCATTCTGTGGGGTACACATTGAAAAGGAGGGATGCTCTCATGGGCATATTTATCTGTGATTATTAATGATATAATGGGTAATATACTTTGTGATTCACTAAGATGAAAGCAAGCAATAGCCATGTGAGGTATCATTATGTGTTCTGTAATTATAGGTGCAGTACAAGCACCCATCACACAAAGGATCCCGCCACACTGCTCAGACAGAAGGCCATTGTTGAAAGGGTTCAACAAGGCCATGGGAGGCCATTTTTAAAGGGTTTGGGTGGCTTCACTGTTTATAGGAGCATTGTGGTATGAGTCAGGTGCTCTACATTTCCTCAGCTGAACCATGAATCTAGATTAATGGTTCCCAAGTTCAAATAATAAAAACTAACTCTTCTTAATCTTCCCAGAAATACCTTTATTGTTACCTCCGAGGCAGTGAGTACCCATAAGAATGTTCTTCCGTTTCCTCAGGGGAAACCCAAACCATCTCAATGCCCAGGTTCAAGGCTGTGGGAGTGAGGGTGAGCAGTGGGACCCAGACCAGGTACTCATACAGAATGATGATACTGCAAGCGGCAGCTGAAACCTCTGAGCCACCTTAATGAACACAAAATACAGTTTTCAATGTCCATAATTATTTCGGTGCAAAATGAATGCTGTTGGCATGAATCATCTCAGGTGTGATGGGAGCCAACTTATATGAGACTTTGCTTGAAAGTCAAAACAGGTTGAAAAAAAAAAACCTGTTTCTGCATTTGGCTGCAGAGGAAGTCACGGATGCTGTGTGTGTGGACTGACTAGATAAAGCACAACGTGTATGTGCAGCAATCACAAAACGGACTTCACAGTGCCCTAAACTGCTCTCCTTCTGGCCTTGGTTTTACTGGGTTTGCAGGAACATTCACATTGCTAGCAATGTTGTCCTCACATAACAAAGAGGAATTTCACATAGACGGCCTTGCACCTCACAGTCCTAGCAAAATGTGCAAGTTTTCAGAGTCTCCGTTGCCATCTTACAACTCGTCTGGGGGGCCACCATCATGGTGCTGTGAATTAAGCCACCATCCAGGATGCTAGTATCTCATATAAACACATGTTTGGGTCCCAGCTGCTCCACTTCTGATTCAGATTCCTGTTAACACGAGGGAAAGCAATGGAAGATGTCCCAAGTTCTTCAGCTCCTATCGCCTGCTTGAGAGACCCGGATGAAACTCTGGGTTCCTAGCTTCTGCCTGGCCCAGCCCTGGCGTTTGGGGACATTTGGGGAGTGAACCAGCAAATAAATATCTCTCTCTCTCTCCCTCAAACTCTTTCAAATACATAAATAAATTAATTAAAATAAATTCATCTAATTACTAATCAGAAAAACAAATCTTAAAAGCATACATAAGGAGAAAAATTATTCACCTGATGACCAAGGGACTTTCAAAGTCATTTGCAAAGTATCTTGCCAAACTCTCTATTGTTCACCACATGATGGGATGGCAATGCTCACAAAAGCTGTTGTGTCATCCCAACGACAAAGAAGACAAGACAACCTGAGAATCCTCACCAAGACCTAAGGTTTGAGAGCCAGGCTGCACTAGCTCCGGGAATAGGGCAATGGAACAGTTCATTTTCATCTGACAGTCCAGCCCTGGGAACTCAGATAAGGGCTTCACTTCATAAATGCTACAAGTTTGTTTTCAATGTTCCTGAAAGCTCTGGCAGTGGTTCAAAGCCACCCCATGAAGCAGACAGAGGTCTGCTTCTGGTTGAAGCCTGTGATGGGACAAGCTCCTCCTCCAGGCATCATTAACAAGAACCATCTCCTTTCTGGGTGTGACAGTTCTCCCACGGTAACCATTGCAAGTAGAACAATTTCTGATACTTAACAACTAGCTTCAAGACAATGCTGTTTAGAACATATGATAATAATAATGGCCAGTGTTATTGCATTTTATTGGAAGCTTATTGTTCTAGATATTTTACATGATGATCACCCTACTGTTTGCATTAATGCTGTGAGTTACAAGTCCTGTTTTATTGATGACATAAATGAGAGCCAGAGAGGTTAAAAACATTATGTCCCAGATTCTGTGGCTAATAAATAGGGAAGCTGGATGCAGCTCCAGCAGCCAGGCTGTTAATTACGGCATTATGTTGCAGTGATCATAACCACGAACATTGTTATCCTCTGTGTATCTGTAAAATAGCAGCACAAATACATAATAAAAGCAAAGTGACTAGACTAGTTAGGAATTATTACTCTTTTCTAGACATCAGACTCAGCATGACATAGTGATAGATAAGAAATAAAGAGTCAACTTGTGGCACATTTTTAGGAGATCTTTACATAGTTTAGATTGTTGAAGGGGGTGAGGAGGAAACGAGGTGAAGTAATGGCCAAACTTTTGTTTGCACAGCACAATGATCCCATCAAAGTATAGTTTTCAGAGGCTTAAAAAAAACTATGACTCCCATACAACTGTAAGATGAACGTAGACAAAAGATTCTATTTGCTTTTATTTTATTTAGTTATTACTGAGGAGAGTGGTAAGATGTTAAACTGGTCCAGAGGGCATTTGTAAAAGGACATAGGAATGAATGATTTAATAAATTCCTGAGTTAGATTTAAAGATGGTTAATGTCAAATTCAATTACAACTGTGATCTTTGGGGTTATCTATTCTACCAGAAAGAAATTATTTGTTTCTTTGCTGGCCTAAAACTCATAAGATGATCTGTTTCTCTGCAAAGATATAAAATCAGACAGAGACTAGAAAGTCAAACATTACACCATGCTGAAATAAACAGCAACAGCAACCAAAATCCACCCACTATCTCCTGCAAACTATTTTTAAGGTAAATTTTCTGAAAATTCTTATTAAAGTATGGTAATAAGTTTTGCATATAGTTAGCTCAAAATTTACAAAAAAAATACCTCTGAGTCTACAACATGCTTTGAATTTTTTAAAATAAAACATTCTGTTGTCTAATGATAAAAGCAAAAAAAGGCAGACTGGAACGTGGCACAAGTATAGGAAAAGAGAAAAACAACTCGGTTCTTGTTTCAGCACAAGCTACAAAGGACATTGGGTCTCCTAGACACTCCAACATAAGGCAGGTGAGTTTACAAGAAGTCACTCCACGCCTAGCCTCCTCAGTGTTCTTCTAAGCTTTTGGGCTACCCTTTCAAAGGCCCCCCCGCCTCTGGAGCGAACTCGGGCTCCCAGGTGTGCTCACTTAAAGAACATGAAATGAATCAGTGAATTTACGCAGGCTGATGTGATCTGATCATACTCCAAATCTTTTTTCCTTGACTTAGTTCTCACTTTTGTTTGTATTATAGGTTAGGAAGAAATGCAAGGTTCTTCAGTCACTAATGAAATATTTGCTGATCCTAAGGACTTAACTGGCTCTCCCAATCGGGTATAGGGGCCCAAAGACTTGAGCCATCCTCTGCTGTTTTCCCAGGCCTCAAACAGAGATCTAGATCAGAAGCAGAGCATCCAGGACACTAACCAGCGCCCAAATGGGATGCCAATGCCACAGAGCAGAGGATTAACCTGTTGAGCCATGTCACTGGCCCCTCCTACCAATTAATTAAAACTGGAATTCTTATATGTGTTATGTATTGTGATGATTGACATAATCACCGTGTCTTTTTCCACCTATAGATGTCCGTTTCTCTTACTTCTCTTTCTCTTTCTCTTGGTCTTCCCCCTTCTTTCTGACTCCTCATCGTGTACTTCACAAAGACTTTTCCTTTCATTTTGGGTTATGTTGACTGAGGGAAAGTGTCTTTCACTCAACCTGTTCTGTTTCCTAATTTCCTGGGACTTGACACTTCAATCTGGAGGCGCTCTGAGGCCCTGGCTCTATCAGGCTGACATCTGTGGCAAGATACTCGTACCCAGTGTTGTTTCCAGAAACACAAAATGGCTAATTGTCTCTCTGTGTGTGATGTTAGGAGTCACTGATAATCATTGCCTATGTCCACTAAGTCACTAGAAATAGCAGAGGAGTTCTAATGACATGCATCTTTCTATAATGGGTTAACTGCGGTGGTCAACATAGAGGGAATTCTCCCAATTAACCATTTGGCTTCTGAGTAGCACCAAAGGAGAATGTTCTTAACCTTTACTTGCCACTTTTCAAAGTAACAAGCCAGTTGCCTAGCAATCACCAAAAGAGGGAATGTTTATTGGGGGAATCATTATAAAGGAATGGATTTAAATCTAACTGAATTTTAGTCTATCGGTCACAACTAATCTTATTCTGATTCTTAAAATGTGGCTGGGGTGTGTGCAGTGGCTTATTGGGCTGAGCTGCTGCCTCCAGCATCCCATATGGGCGTCAGCTTGTGTCCTGCCTGTTTCACTTCCAATCCAGCTCTTCTTGAGGTCTGGGAAAGGGCTCTCTGCACCCGTGTGAGAGACTGGGAAAAAGCTCCTGGCTGCTGGCTTCAGTTCACCTCAGCTCTGGCCATTGTGTCCATTTGGGGAGTGACTCAGCGAATTAAAAAAATCTTTCTCTAAAATTTGTCTTTCAAATAGAAATAAATGAATCTTTAAAAACGTGTCTGGCTTTGGCCATATGATCTTCTACAGGTTGGTTTCTTCGATTTTTCTGTAAACAAAAGACACCAGGCTTACTTATATCCCAGACCAGGAATCAGACATATCACTAAAGAATCTGGCTTATGTTCATGGCCAGTGGTGGCCAGGTCCCATCAACCCCATATTCTACCATGACCTTCTTCCTTTGGTGTCAGGAGTTCATTGCAAGAGCAAATGCTGATTGCAGTGTGGTTTCTTTCCCAAGATTCTGACACGTTCTGCTCTAAAGACACAAGGAATATGGTGTGAAGGGAGAATATAATTTTTTTAAAGATTTATTTACTTTATTACAAAGTCAGATAAATAGAGAGGAGGAGAGACAGGGAGGAAGATCTTCTGTCTGATGATTCACTCCCCAAGTGATCCGCAACGGCCGGTGCGCACCGATCCGATGCCGGGAACCAGGAACCTCTTCCGGGTCTCCCATGTGGGTGCAGGGTCCCAAGGCTTTGGGCCGTCCTCAACTGCTTTCCCAGGCCACAAGCAGGGAGTTGGATGGGAAGTGGAGCTGCCGGGATTAGAACCGGTGCCCATATGGGATCCCAGGGCGTTCAAGGTGAGGACTTTAGTCTCTAGGCCACACCGCTGGGCCCAAGGATATAATTTTCTATGTGAAGTTCTTCATCAGCCAAAGGGTAGACAAACCAAGACTCCGTCACATGGTGAGACCAAGGAGATTATGGCAGACAAGATTGCTTCCAGTCTTCTCCAGGCTCTCTGAGTGGACAATCTTATGAACTTGCCTCTTTCCCAGAACTCATATGGCTTTAGGAAAGGCCCTGCCCCTTCAAGGACTTTCTTGCCTTGCCTCCACCCTTACCCTGGGGACTACACCATCAAAGATTTCATAAAAGTCCTGTTCTGTTTCTTTGCTCTTCCCTGTGCCTTTGTGGTGGGTATCTAACGGGAAGACTCAAGTCCTGGGAATGAAGGCAGCTGGTATTGCTAGTCTTCCTCCCTCCAAACCAGCTTCCTTCCAGTTGAACATTCTCCGTCAAACTGAAGAAAACCCCAGTCAAACCATGGATGTCAGGGAAGGAGAGCAAGAAGCCTTGAGGTGTTTAATCACTGAACACAGGGTTAAAATGAAGGAGTCTCTATTAAATGCAGAATTAGCTTTTGCTCAGCTGTGAGCCAAAGGAACATCCAAATAACTAACAAATGTCTGAGAGCTAATGAGGAATTTAAAGATTTTTGCCAGGATATGCCACATTTCCAAAAACAAGGCTATTTTGAAAGCAGGCTTCTGCTTTCTGTGGATAAGATGGTCTTCAGGAGAATAAAATCAGTGCTCAGGAGGTGGCCGGCTTTGGAGAAAGAACCACCCACTCAGAGGACAAAGTAAGCTTGTGTGCAAAAATACATTTTTATTTCGCAATCAGAACAGAAAGAGACATGAAATAAAGCAGGGAGATGGAAGCGTCCTACAGGCCTTCAGGGAAATGGAACTTAAGAGGGAAGGAGTGTGTGCACAGGAAGAGGGAAAGAAAGAGAGCACCAGGGCCCAGAGCAGTGGCCTAGCAGCTAAAGTCCTCACCTTGAACTGACCAGGAACCCATATGGGCACCGGTTCGAATCCTGGTGGCCTTGCTTCCCATCCAGCTCCCTGCTTGTGGCCTGGGAAAGCAGTCGAGGACGGCCCAAAGCCTTGGGACCCTGCACCCATGTGGGAGACCCAGAAGAAATTCCAGGCTCCTGGTTTCAGATTGGCTCAGCTCCAGCCACTGTGACTGCTAGGGGAGTGAACAATCAGAAGATCTTCCTGTCTCTCTTCCTCTCTGTATATTTATATATTTTATTTCCAATAAAAATAAATCTTAAAAAAAAAGAAGGGGATCATCAGTGGGATTGCTAAATTGCACAATGCCAGGTATAGGAAGATGGTAGAACTCTGGGAATTCCAGAAGAGTGAAAGTGCTAGTTGAAGCCATTCATGGAGCCTGGCTTATAAAGCAGTCTCTAGGGACAGCTGTAGCTAAGAAAAAAACGTGAGGGTGACTTTTCAACCAGGAGAATAAAAAGTACTGGGATGGAGAATCCCTTATCTATAATACTCAGGAGAAAAAGGGTTTTAGAATTCCATCTTTTGAAATATTTGCATATACCTAATGAAATGTCTTGGAACTCAAGTCTAAATATGCAACTCATGTTTTATAACACTTATACACATAGTTTAAAGTTAATTCCATACAATATTTTCAACTTTGTGCATTAAACATGGTTTCATGATGTGGAGTCTTCCATATGTAGCCTGCAATCAGGGTTGAAAAAGTTGGAGAGCTTGGAGCATTTAGGATTTGAGAGTTTTGTACTAGTGATGTTCAACCTGTACCTTGTAATAAGAGTCTGTGGGCTAAGGTGTGGCGGTGACCAGCCTAAGATGCCAAATATAGCAGAAGGCAGAGAAGGGAGCTCCAGGGGCAAGGTTAGGTCTTTGCACCCTATCTGGGCCCTGACAATTTCTTGTGCTGAAATAGAAAATGTTTTCTAAACCATCACCCTAGAAGCTCTTAGTCATAGCATAATAGTAACTGATGTTTTAAGCTTTTTTTTTTAAAAAAAAGTAATATATTTTTTTCATGCTTACTTGAAAGGTGAAGAGGTAGAGAAGGTATTCCTATCTCCTGCCCAGATGTCTGCAACAGCCTGGGCCTGGCTGGGCAAACTCTAGAATCTGGGAATCTAAGCCTGGTCTGTCATGTGAATGACAGGGACCCACGTGCTTGGCCCATCACCTGCTATCTCCCGAGGGGTGTCAGCAGGCGGCTGGATCAAAAGCACAGGAGCTGGGATTTGAAATATACACTTCAGTGTGGGAAACAGAAGTCGTTTCTTTTTTTAAATTTTTTTTTTTTTATTGGAAAGGCAAATCTAAAACAGAAGGAGATACAGAGAGAAAGATCTTCCATCAGCTGGGTTACTTCCCACGGGGCCGCAATGGCTGGAGCTGAACTGATCTGAAGCCAGGAATAAGAGCTTCCTCAAGGTCTCTTATGTGGTTTCAGGGTTCCACGCTTTAGGCTGTCCTCTACTGCTTTCCCAGGTTACAAGCAGGGAGCTGGATGGGAAGTGAGGCAGCCAGAACATGAACTAGAGCCCATATGGAATCCCGGTATGTGCAAGTTGTGGATTTAGCCACTGAGCTATTTCACTGGGCCAGGGATACAGAAGGCTTAAGTGTTGTGCCAAGTGTGTGCCCTACTGTGTGAATTTGGATGAGCATGACTGCCAGTGTTGAGAGCAGAGGATAAGCTGGACATTACTCTGGTCTCAAACATGGGATATTCAGACATGAGATATGATCCCACAGCACAGGTCAGGACACTGTGCCTGGAGAGCTTGCTTCTCATCACAGAGGCAGTCCTTCAGATCACTTCACCCTGGCAATTGTCCAGTGTTGGAAGAATGCAGCAAGACAGGCAGTCAAGGTCACGTGTTCTTGCACTGAAGAGTTTCTGCATAGTAACAAAGATACAAGAGAGCTAAAAATGGACCAACAGTGTAAAACTAAAAATCAAATTCAACTTTGGCTATACAGCTCCTTCTTGATAAACAGACATTTCTCTGGTCTTTTCTTTCCCTCCTTCTTCTGTAACTTCTCATTCTCATCCATCCCTCTTTCTAATTCTATGACTGTTTTGGACCAAATGCTGCCTGACTCCCACCCTGAGATAGCAGACCTGTGAATGCTTTCCCAGAGCAGCTATTCACTCCATTTGATCACATGTAAAGTGTCTGGAATCCAGATTCACATTGCAGCTACAGAAAAGAATTTCTAGGGACCTCTGACCTGGGGTTTCAAAGTTAATGCATTGGAACATAATTTTAGATTATAAAAATGGAAGCAATTCTGTTCCCAGGGAAGAAAAAGGAATTCAGATTGTTCTCAAGAATCATCAAGCTTTTTCCAAGATACACACACAATGTTCCACTCCTTTTTTCAAAAAAAAAAAAGATTTATTTATTTTAAAGGTATATCTACAGAGATAAGGACAGAGAGAAAGATATTCCATCCACTGGTTCACGCCCCAAGAGGTCACAATGGCCAAAGCTGAGCAGTCCAAAGCCAGAAGACAGGAGCTTCTTCCAGGTCTACCACATGGGTGCAGAGTCCCAAGGCTTTGGGACGTCCTCTACTGTTCTCCCAGGCTGCAAGCAGGGAGCTGGATGGGAAGTGGAGCAGCCGGGACATGAACTGGTACTCATATGGGATCCTGGTAGATGCAAGGCAAGGATTTAGTCACTAAGCCATCACTTCTAATGGACTCTTGATGGACTTCCTGTATGAAGGTATGAAACTGGGAATATTATGCACCAGCTTTTCCTGGAAGCCCTGATTTCTGTTCCTACAGGTATGTATCTGCAAAAATACAATATGTGCCCTTTTACTTCTTTCATAAGAAAGTATAGTTCCAAAGCAAAATGACAGGAAGATAGAAGGTTGAGCTCTCTCCCTGGATGACTTTCAGGAGAGGGTCCACTCTGCATTGGGAGCAGTTTTGATTCCAGCAGGGAAGAGAGGTTCCATTGCACATCACAAGCAGATCCAGCATGGTGCAGAGCCTATGGACAAAGCTGTTGCGTGTTGAGGAAAAAGTACCATGTGCAGCTGAAGCTGAGCTATGGCAGACTGTGGACCAGACTATGCTGGGGCAGAGATCTGAGGACCAGACATCATCCCAACCAGAAGGTAGTAGGAGCAAATTCCTAAGCTGATGGCAGAGACCATTGGTCCCTTTGGATAATAGTTGCCCTTTTGTTTTGGGCTTCTTTTAATTGTCTTTTGCTCACTCTTAGCAGAGCCAAACAAGAGTCATGTCTGCTGGAAGATGCAGAACAGATATGCTGAGTAACTTTGACATTGCATCTCAGGGATAAAGCAAGAAAAAGAAGAAAGAAATCAATTCTTGTAAACTGTCTGCTGCATTTTGTATTTCTCATAAATCCTTATCTCAAAGTAAGCAAGCACTGTTGCCCTCCCGGGACCACTTAATGAAATCAATGTCCAGAGAGGATAACTTAGCAGCCCCAAATAAGTAGCTACAACGTGGACAATATGGATAAAGAAAACAAGGGCCCAGCACCATGGCCCAGCGGCTAAAGTTCTCGCCTTGAACGAGCCGGGATCCCATACGACCACTGGTTCGTATCCCTGCAGCTCTGCTTCCCAGCCAGCTCCCTGCTTGTGGCCTGGGAAAGCAGTCAAGGATGGCTCAAAGCCTTGGCATCCTGCACCCACATGGGAGACCCGGAATAGGATGTGGGCTCCTGGGTTTGAATCAGCGTAGCACCAGCCCTTGCGGTCATTTGGGGAGTGAATCATCAGAAAGAAGATATTTCTCTCTGTCTCTCCTCCTTTCTGTATATATCTGACTTTCCAATACAAATAAATAAATCTTTAAAAAAAGGAAAAAGAATACAAGCATGTGTGCCAAAGCTCCAGTTCTTTCTTACTCAGCGATACCAGTTTTCAAACATTTTCATCTAGGCATCCATTTATGATCTCAAAAATTACTGAGGACCCAGGAAAGCTTTTATTTATGTCTTTTGTATCTATCGACGGTTTCCACAGCAGAAATCTAAAGAGACTTTTTAAAATATTTATTTATTAATTTAAAATAATATTAAATCCATTACATGCTAATACACAATTTTATGACAAAATATTTCTAAAGGAAAAACAAGAGAGATAATGTGGTACATTCTACAAGTCTTTTAAATGTCTTGTGTAAGGAAAGACAGAATTTTCACCTGTTTGTGCATTCAATCTGGTATGATACGCTGTTTACACTGAGGTACATAAGGACTCTCTGGTCTCATCCTGACACTAGTTGGAAAAGGAAGGACTGTTTATGTAGCCTTTTCAGATCAATTCTTTCAAGGATGCTGTAATGTACATTTGACACCTTATGAGGGAATAGTTCACCGTATGCTACGTAAAAATATCTTTTTGAAATATTTAGATTCCCTTCTTATTTTTTCAGTATCTTTGTTGTTTTTGTTTAAAAGATTAGAAAACAGACACTTTGTCCACCATGCTTGAAAAAGCATCACAACGCGTACGTGTTCTTATCGACACTCCCTGCGTACATGTTCTTATCGACCACCCTGCAGCCTGGCTGACCAGGAAGCACAAGCAGAGCCTGTGGCGACCAAACAAAGCCTCCCCTCGGGCTGTATGGCAGATTGAAGCATGTGCTTGCTTTAAATTCAAACAGTTCTTAAAGTTCTGTAACAATTCCCTCCCTCAGTGACCTGTCTTTGATGCCAACCTACGGCTCTTAAGAAGATTACAATTGGTGCACTCGGATTCCTCTACCCAGGATATACACAAGCACCATGTCCAAAACCAAAATTTCATTCTGTGCAGCTTGTGAATGCCAGATCTCTCAACTGCCGCATTGGGAGTAGATTCCCTTTTTACAAAGTCTTTTGGGCCTGGCATGATAGCTAATGGCTAAATCCTCACCTTGCATTCACCGAAAACCCATATGGACTATGGTTCTAATCCCGGCTGCTCCACTTTCCGTTCAGCTTCCTGATTGTGACCTGGGGAAGCAGTAGAGGATGGCTCAAAGCCTTGGGACCCTGCACCCACGTAGGAAAGCCAGAAGAAGCTCCTGGCTTCAGAACAGTTCATCTCTGGCTGCTGTGGCCACTTGAGCTGTGAACCAGCTGATGTACCACCTTTTCTCTGTACCTCCTTATCTCTGTAGATCTGACTTCCCAATTAAAAAAAAAAAAACTTTTAAAAAACGATAAAAGAAAGTCTACCGTGCACTTAGGATGAATCTTTTATCCATATATGAGTTCTGATTGCAAATTGGTCATTTGAAGCATTAGTTTACTGCTTTATGCCAATGGGAGGATTCTTAAGGGTAGCACATTTTATTATCCACCATCTGCAACTGCAAGGTCGCCTCTGATCTCTTCAGAGAAATCCATAGGTGTAAGAAGTACTAGGTCCATCGTTTGGCACAGCAAGCTAAGCCTTTGCCTGTGAGACTGGCATCCCATGCAAACACCACTTCTGACCCAGCTCCCTGCTACTGCGCCCAGGAAGGCAGCAGTACTTGGTTCCCTATCACTCATGGGGGAACCCTGGATGGAGTTCCTGGCTCATGTCATTTGGGGAAACAAACCAGCAGAGGAAACACACTCTCTCTCTCCTTCGTTCCCTCTCTCTTTCTCTCCCACCTTCTCTCTGTGTAATTGCCTTTTAAATAAATAAACAATTTGAATAAGGTTCTCACTGTTAGCATAATGATAGTTTTGACTTAGTGGCCCTACGGGAGTGGCCTGGGGAGAAGGCCTTGAGTGACTCTTTGAGAACCACTGTTCTGGAAGAGCCCACATGAGTATGTCCGAGCCGACAAGGCTGCAGCTGCTCAGCACCAAGAATGAGTTTTTTACAGGCAGGGCAGGGGCGTGAGGCCCAGGATCCAAGCAGCAACCTTCCTAGCAGGCTTAGCCCTGGAAACACCTGCTCTTCTCAAATCCTGTCCCATCCTGTCCTCATGGAACTTTCAAATTAGTAGGCAAACGAGGAGCAGTAGGAATAAGTAAATGACAGAATCCAAAAAAATGAGGGAAGTGCAGTGGGAAAAACAAAGCAAAGCAAAGAAGGGGGAACGGTTTTCATTTGTTAGCCACAGCGATCCATGTGTTGTGGTCAATGGTATTCCCAGTTTAGAAGTGAGAAGGTGAGATGCAGCTGTGCTCAGCATCTCATAGCTAGTAAATGGCACACACAAGATTCAAACCCTTGGGCCAAGCACAATGGCCTAGCGGTTAAAGTCCTCGCCTTGAACACACCGGGATTCCATATGCATGCTGGTTCTAATCCCAGCAGCCCGGCTTCCCATCCAGCTCCCTGCTTGTGGTCTGCGAAAGTAGTCGTGGACAGCCCAAGGCCTTGGGATCCTGCACCTGCATGGGAGACCCAGAGGAAGCTTCTGGCTCCTGGCTTTGGATCAGTTCAGCTCCAGCAGTTGCGGTCACTAGGGGAGTAAATCATCAGAAGGAAGATCTTCCTCTCTGTCTCTCTTCCACTCAGTATATCTGACGCTGCAATAAAAAAAAAAAAAAAAAAAAAGATCCAAACTCTAAACCCTAACTCTCTCTTTCTCCATGGGTATGTTATTCCTCCCAGGTCTGGGATAGGCCTCTGACACTGCAAAACATTTCTAACTCAATGACCCACGTCTGGCATTCTATTTAGGGAAACGGGATGACAATTTCCAAATTAAAAAGAGAGGGGGTGGGGAGAAGTGAGAGGTCTGAGCATTTGGCATAGAGGTGATGACACTGGCTTCCCACATCGCAGTCCTCAGCCCTGAACCCCGTTCCGGCTCCTCCTGCCAGCTTCCTGCTAGTGCACAACCTGGGAGGAAGCGGCCATGATGGCTCAAATAACTGGGTTCCTGCCACTTTTGTGGGGAATGTGCATTCTGTTTCTGGCTCCCGCCTTCGGCTTGGCCCAGCCCCAGCCAGTGTGAGCATTTAGGGTGTGGACCAGTAAGTAGAAGAGCTCTTTCCCGCTTTCCCTCTCAAAGACTTTTTTATTCAAAAGAAAAGGTAGAAGAAAAAGTGCAATAGCCCTAGCAGACGTCAAAATGTGTGCTTTGAAGAAAACCTTGTTATTTTGACTGTAAGGCTTCTAAATCTGCTTTTTTCTCAACACTGGCTTTCTTCCCTTCATTTACTCTACAAGGGTTAAAAAAGCATTTTCACCAGTCATTCTCTGTGCCTGTGCTGATAAAGCAAATATGAATTCCTGCAGTGGAAGCGGCTCAGGGTTTCAAAAGGAGGGGGACAGGCAGAGAGAACTTGCCCAAGGCAGAGAACACCCCTAAACCGAACCGGAGCTTCCAGTCGTGAGTGAGATTTCACTGAAAGTTAAAAAACACAAGCACAGGTGTGCAAACACATACATGTGCTCATGCAGAAGCACTCACACACAGTGATGATCGGCCCCCGCCCCCGCATGGTCCAAGGCCTCCTCTTCCATCAGACTGTTTCTCTGGGAGCCTTGTAAGAAGTGAAAAGTTGGAGAAATAAATGCCTCATTTAATGCTAACACACACGCGCGTGCACACACACACACACACACACCTCTTCTCTGCTAAATCTAACAGAGGAGGACCTCCACGCAGCAGTGGGAGACTGTTTGCTTGCCTTCTGCTCCATGGCTTCTGGCCTCAACAGCTACCCAAATGTACACAACACCCATGGGAGGATGTGCCCAGATCCCAGCTCGCCCCAAGTCTTGGCAGCATGCACTCTCTTTTCTTTCCATGCCCTGTCTGTCTGCCTTCTTTCTCTTTCTGGCTTTGTCTTGCATTCCCTCCCAGTCACCTCTCACAAGTGAGTGACAAGTGCTTCCTCCTTCCGGCTGAGCCCACTGTGCTATCTCTTGCCTGTCCTTTTCACTGGTGTCATCTGCTTGAGGCCACCTGCGGGAACCCCCTCCTTCACCCACCTGAGCCCGCTAGGTCCGCCTCAGTCAGTCCTCTTATCAGTCGCTCACAGGGTCAGGCAAGGGCCGGGCTGGATCAGAGAACAAGGCCGGCTGAATCTTGCATCCCTCACTCCTGTCTTAATCACTTAATCCGGTCCTATAAAAATGGAATGCTTAGTACCAAGAATTCCTGGGGGCGTTTTTCAATGTCTGGGCAGTTACTCACTAAGTACAGGACTCAGGGATCTGAGATTTTCAGAACCTGATTTTCTGGGGCCGTTACAGTTCATTCTTGGATTCTTTTCTCCTGGGCTGTGTTCCTCCTACCCCAATATAATCTGTTTTTCAGTAAATTTCAGGGAGTCCAGGAAAAGAAACCATGACAACTTCATGACATTGTTTTAACATTTATCAGCCCGTGCTCTGAGTCAGGATTTCTGAATTCTTCTGCCTCCCCATAGCCAATCAATTATGGAACGAGTGGGGATTCTTGAAGTGGGAAGACAACACAGGGCTCTGTGCTCCTCCTTGGTTCTACACAAGGACCCTAGTGATGTTGAGTTTCTTTTCCGGAGCCCAGACACAGACCTGGGTTCCTCCAGCACTTTCCTAGTCACCTCTAAGTGAAAGACGATCCTTCAATCACTTTGAGTAAGACTGGAAATCAGGGTCTCTGATCAACATATTACTTTATGCTTCCATCTTTAAATCAAGAATAAATATCTCCCTTCCTCTGTTGGTTACAGATTGGCCAGGGCCATTGGCCAGTCCGCCCGACAACCCATCAGCCTTTCAATAGCCCCTCTCTTACTGTTCTCCACTCTAGAATTGATCCTATAATTTTTCTCTATCCTCTATGGTTGGATGGTTGGGTGGGAGTTATTTTCAAGGTTTTGGTAAAAGTATGATGATCTATGTAGAAAAAAAATTAGATTGAAAAACAACTATTTAAACCTGTCACCAGTCTTTTCAATACAAAAGCAGACTGTCTCATTTTGAAACTAATTTAATGTAGGTCTGTTTGTGAATGTATCTCTCCAATTGTTGGTGGCATTCCAATAATAGGAGAAACTGTTTTGGTCTCAGTCATGATATGTTAGGGACTGGGTGGCATTAAGTTACTAGTGTCCCATGAATCATCTAGGTTTCCTGCCCAGCTCTGGCTCCTGCCTTCAGCTTCCTGCCAGTGCAGAGCTGGGAGGCAGCGGTAGTGCCTCAAAGGACTGTGTTCCTGCTTCCCATATGGGTCACCCGAGTGTACTCCTGGCCCAGCCCTGGTGTCTTGGAAGAGAGCTACTTCTCTCTTTCACCTTTTCTTTCTCCCTCCCTCTCCCTCTAAATTTCTATTATTAGAAATTTAAATTTTAAAAACTCCTTGGGAGCTTCCTTCTGACCCAAGTGGAGATGTACTACCCTTCTTGATTGGCAGATAGGCTAACAGCCTTTAATTTTCTTCTTGGGACCCCATACTTTTACTCCTGATAAGTAACACAACCTGCTGAACAAAGGGGAGAAGCGAGAGGTTTTGCCAGCACAGCAAAGGGGAGGAAAGACAATGAGGCAACTGCACTCCAGCCCCCGGGGATGGTAGAGCTGACACATTGATGTGAACAGTTCTAGAGGCAAATTCATCGTTTGGAATCTTTACGATTTGGCTACACCAGACAAACTTAGAGACTCCTTGCCGACTTTCAAGGTTCCCAGAGCAATTCCAGCCAGCCTTTTCCACCTCATATTCTGCAGGTTCCAAATGTCTTGGCACTGCCGTCTGAGCCACAGACCTGGAATGTGCTCCCAGCTCACTTGGACTGTAGCTGATAGCTCTATTATCTCACAGACAGGGTCTGGTCAGAGGAAGATATTCTTGCATGTGTCAGAGCAATAAAAGTTCAGTCACAGTGCTGCCAGTGCAGATATGTCATCCACGTCAAAGACTGCCAGCGGCCCCCACCCCCAGCCCTCCCCAGGCAGCGCCCGTCAATGCAGAATTAAGAGCGGCTAGCCTGGAGCAGGCAGCCTCAGTGCTGCCCATCATGACCAGGTCAGTGTCGACAAGGCAGGGCCTTTTCAAACTCAGTTTTGGTCAAGTTCAGACATCAATGGGTTCCAGTATAGCAAGCTAAAAATAAACCAAGCGGAGGAAGCTTCAAAGACTTCCTAGAAGGTAGAAGGGCTGGGAGGTTGCAGAGGGCAGTGGGCTGACTTTTAAAGGGTCCGAGGAAGCTATGAGGAATTCTCAAATTGCCTGGAATGTCATTGAGTTCTGCACGACACTGTCTTGACTGGAGACAGAGCTGAGCACACTGAGTATAATAGCCCTTCAGTGCAGTGGGCAGCAGTGGGTGGGAGGAGGCTGCCGCTGTGTTCACTGCTTTCCCTGGAGGCGATGAGGGGGTTACTGTAGGCAAACTCCTGTCCTGATGTCCTCAGAGGCCAATCCCAGCAAGAAATGACATACCTAGTAGGTTTCATATCTAGTAAATATAGGATATGAGATTCAGCGTGCAATTCTACCTGTTACATCACAGTCAGTCTGTCGAAGCCACACTTGAGGATATTTTTTATAAAAACTGCGTATAGTCTTGACTGTCCACTTGGAAAGATAGCCATGCAGGCTGAGAACACTGCCTGTCCTTTCCCGTCCTGTCTTCCCTCCTTCCTTGAGGCTGTGGCTTGACTAAAGCTTGTCCCTTCTGAAACACAAGTTGAAAAATGCTAAGTGTTAGGAAGTGATGGGGCTTGTAGGAGGTGATTGGATGGTTAGGATAGATTGATACCTTTCTTTTTAAAAAAATATTTTTATTTTTCATGATATAGTGCCATAGGCTCTTACTCTATGTTGTTACAACAGTATAGTCCTTCAGCAGCAGTCACACTCCACATTGTGCATTGGAGTGTATCATGACATTGTAGGTATAGACAATGATAGGAAGTCTGGCATCCTATTGTCAAGATATATTTAACAGTTTCATTGGGAGTCCATCTTTTATTTGGGAGTAGAGATGCATACTGCAGTGTATCTTCATTTCTTGGTATATTAGATTCCATTATACTATTCCTCCAGGTGAATATATGTGTATACATGTTTACCTATATATCTATGGATCTTGCATTTTACATGAAGGTTGCCTTACATCACAGGAACATATGATATTTGTTTCTTACGGGATTGGCTTTTTCATTGAGCATAATGGTTTCTAGTTGAGACCATTTTGCTGCAAATGGTAGAATTTCATTCTTTTTCATGGCCAAGTAGAATTCCATAGAGTAGATGTTTTTCTCAGGAAGTGAATTTCTTCTCCTGGGGATTGATTTTCTAAAAATGAGGCTGCCCTAATATTTCCCCTTGTATGCGCTCCAGCCTGCCCTTCTGATTTCCGTCATACACTGAAGTAGCCCAGGGCCCTTTCTGGAAGCATCACATGCTGGTGCTGTGTCTTTGCACTACCAAGTCTCCAGAACCCTGAGCCAAAATAAACTTCGATTCCATCTGCATCACCCAGTTTTGGATATTCTGCTACAGCAATTGAAAGAAGACTGGGACAGCTGCCAAGACTCTCGGTTAGCAAGTCCAGGATCCCTGCTAGGGCAACTCAGCCATTAATCCCCTAATTTTCTTAGCACAGATGCTAATTGACTCACTAAATTGCTCTAATCTAGCCTCATTTTAGTGAAACGGCTTTACTTAATTCATAAACATTTAAATCTATTTATTAGGTAAACTCTATGTTGGTACTCACAGGTTATTACATTTATTTCTTTAAACATGAGAACCTATTAGCATAAATTTCATTGCCTCATTATATTGGGAAATATTGTATGCAGAAGCATACTATTGCTGTGTGTCAATGTATGCAGATTTCAGAAAAATCAGGTGCAGATGAATGTCAAGATTTCAATCTCAATAGCTTCCTATCATCTCACTCAGTCTGCAAAAATGTGCTGAACTCTAGAAGAGGGTTAGAGATGAGAGAGATTTCCAATGGTCATGGCTTTTCACATGATCTTGACCACTGTAGCAAGGTGAAATGTCATTCGGTTGTAGAATAGCATCTTCCCTCTAAAATACGTTTCAGCTTCCCAAACAAAGGAGCAGCCACGGAGTGGAGAGAATGGGCTCCAGGAACTAAGTGAGACCGCCCGAAACACACCATGGAAACACAGAAGCTTCTGCTGGCAAACAAAATGCTGAGCATTGATTAGTGCCAGAAATATTTAGAAGGCAGAGAATATGCGGTGATGGAACAGGATGGGTGACACCAAACAGTTTATTTTACTATGTCAAAAAAACGTTTGAGAAGCAGAGAGACAAGAGTCTGAAAGAGAGACGGAGAGAGGCAGGCTGAGTGAGAGTGAAAGAGATACAGAAACAGCTCTCGTTTCTTGGCTTGCTCCTCTAAGGTGCATGCTGAAAACCCAAGCCAGGTCTCTCATGCAGGTGGCAATGAACCAACTATTTGCTCCTTCACCTGCTGCCTCCCAGGGTCTGCATTATCAGGAAGCTGAAGTTGGGAACTGGCGTGAAGACCCAAACCCATGCATTCCAGGAAGGGAAGCAAACGTCTTGACTGGCATCTTAACCACTATACCAAACGCCTCCCTTTAGAAAAGCTATCTTTAACATGAAGGATGCTAATGGATAATCATAAGAATAAAAATGAATTTGTTTAGAAGTCAGTCAACCCCAGATACTTAAACTATAATAAAATGAAGAATCTCTTTCTGGGCTCTGCCACTCCAAATAGCTATGAAAAGATAATTAATTTACCTTCCTACTGGAAGATTGAATAGACACAAATGGTTTGCCACTAGGTATTTTTGCAAAATTCTTTATGACTTGTTGTGAAAAATTCCAGTGAGGGTCAAGAAATTAAGCACACTAAAGTGCACAAACATAATGTAAAACCTACTAAAAAGAAAAGTGTTCATGTGACACACTTTAATCTTCAACATATGTATAAACAAATTTTGAAATAAATACTTTTGTAGCAGTCACAATTATAGATTTAACATTGAAGAAAAAGTACCTTTAAAACTTTTTATGTTTAAAATAGTATGCAACATATGGGGATTGTACAGAACTACTTACTTTTGCCTTTTTAATATGTTTGCATTTTGAAATTTAACTGGTGGTTATTCTGAATCTCAAAAACATAAAAATTGCTTGGCCCCATGTGGGCCTTCAGCCTAGCAGTTAGAAACACTCACATCCCAACTGCAGTGCCTCACTTCTGGCCCTGGCTTCTGCTTCTTGCTGCAGCCAGTACAGATGCTGGGGGGACAGCACTGACGGCCCAAGCCACTGGATTCCTCCTGCCCACAGGGAGACCAAGATTGCAATCCCCCAGTTTGGGCCACCCCCCTCCACTGCAGGCATTCAGGCAGTGAACGAGCAGTTGGGAGCGCTGTGTTGGTCTCTGTGCCTCTCAAGTGAACAGACAAAATGGTAATTGCTTTAGAACATTGTTTTGGATTTAGCCATTTCAGTGTACTGCAGCAACATTTATTATTATTATTATTATTATTATTATTATTTTCAAATACCTTCATCTTCTAGCTTCAAAATATATAAATGCCACAATCCAGAGATCCAACTGCAAAATTCTAAAAAATGACTTTAATTTTACACCAAGAATGAACATCTCAGTCAGATGGTGAAAGCTATAAGGAGATTAGATTGACACAAATGAAGAGGTGCGTTTGTTAAATTCAACTGAGTAGTCAAATTGTGAATGCAGTGGCTACATGCCAATGGGAACACTAGGGAAGCTATACTGCTAGGTAGGAACTAGCTGCGATGGAATGAATTTACAAAACACAGCATAGTTATTAGGCAAATGTTATAGCCAGATATTCCCCTTAAAGCAGATCATGAAAGAAAGCAGTCACCACCTGTTTCTGTGATTTGAAAGGCATTTTTCGGATGACCTGTCAAGGGGAAGAGATACATAATAGTTATTGCTAAGCTTGCACTTTAATATTCTTCTACAGAAAAGGAGAAAGAGCAAGACAGAGCTGGAGACTAATGAGGTGTTCTTCATTACTTCAAGGGCTGCCTCCCAGGTTCCCCATGGCCAAGTACACATCCACTGTGGGGAAGGTTGGGGGAGGGGAGGACAATGTGACTGCTTATTCACAGTTTCCCCGGAATGACTCCCACTTCCAGGCAAAGGAAGGAGTGGATGATTCTTTGTTTTAGCACCTGTAGTCATCACTCATCAGCACTCATGGTCATCAGTGAGCTGGTTCACATCTATTGTCTTTTCTGTACAAGATCTATTTGTGGATATGAATAAGGAGGGGGGCAAAAGAAGGATCCTCCATCTGCTAGTTTACTCCTTCATTGGCCACAACGGTCAGGGCAGGTCCAGGCTGAATCCAGGAGCCCTAAACTCCATCCTTGTCTCCTCCATAGGGGGCAGAGACCCAAGGATCCGGACCATCCTCTGCTGCCATCCCAGGCACATTAATTGGCAGCCATATTGGAAGCAGAACAGCTGGGACTCAAACCAGCACTCTGACATGGGTTGCCAATGTTGCTGCTGGAGTCAGCCTAGCTCTCTGGGCCACAACTCATGGGGCTGACCCCTCTGTTGTCTTTCACAGAAGTTCTTGATCACGTCCAATAATAACGTTGAGGCCAGTATTTCCTGGTTTTCTTTCCTGGCACGGACCAGAGGTAGACACGATCCTGCATTTTACAATTACTTATGGGTAAAAATATACTTTGAATCTTAACATGATCAGAATGAAAAGATGAGGCCCCAATTTAAGTCTGCAGGACTGAGAGGGCATAGGCAGAGGAGAGGGGAATTCACAAATAGGGGGAAATGGTATGTCAGGAGTCACGCTTTCTTTGTCCAAGGTCTTGGGGGCTCTGCTTTATGTCCTTGGGGTATCTTGGGAGAGAGATAGGATGGATTGGCTTGGATTGTTTGGATGTTTGAAGTGAGGATGGAAAAGGGTTTGGGTGAGGCTTCTGTGTGATGAAGGCCAATGATCCAGTGGGTCCTTTGCCTTTTTGCACTGGAAAAAGCACAGAGATGAGCTCTGGCGTCCCAACAGCAGCTTGGCTCTGACATAGAGAGAAGCCATGTGACATGGTTCTGCAAGGTTGTTTGTTGTGTGGAATCTCTGCAAACCAGAACAGCCTTCGCCACAAGTTGGCTGCCAGGGATGAAATGGCCCTAAGAGCCAGCTCCTGACTTGTAGACGATTCTGCCTTCCATGCTGCCTAGAGTGGGAGCTGGTGGGAGGGGAGAGGGGTGTCGGTTCACTCCCATCAGACTTCACTGTCGTCTATCCCAGGCCTTTTTATCACCAGCCCTCCCCTTCCTCTCCCACCTCCTCACCTGAAGGAAAGAGGGAAAAGGAAAGGGTTTTCTAGAACAGACCTCAGCCTGAGAAGGCAGCTGCTTCCTCTGCAGGATTTGATCAGCTCCAAGACTGCCTGGGGGAGCTGGCAACACTGCTTCCAAATGCTGACTAATACAGAATGTTGCACCTTTTCCTCTACCTTTATGCAATGAATTCATTTTTTCTGCAAATCTTCCCCCAATAGGCATACAAATCCCTGTGAAATAATTTATGTATGGTTTAAAAATATATGTCATGTCAGTGAATACTCTTTGACAAGTATAAACTAGATGGGAAAACTAGATGGAGGTTTAGAAATCTCTAATCTAGCCCTATAGTTTTTGATTGAACATATCTGAGGAGTAAAAGGAACCATCCAAAGTTAAATGAGTTGGAAGTGAATTTACTGAGAATAGAAATTAACATCAATTGCTGTGCAGAGGATTCTATGAGATAGGGAGCTACCAGTCAACCTGTGCCATGACTTGGAAGCAGGAATTGAAATTCCCTAAGAGCTAAGAATGATGAGGACAGAGATGAGTTGCCACAGGCATACACAGCCTGAAATGTCAACTCCGGTGAAACCCCAAAACATTCTTGATTCAGGGATCTTTATTCGGGGGCAGCAACTCATGGATGGCTGTCATAATAGTCAAGACAAACTTCTGACCTTTCAGATTGCCAGGTTTTACTGCCCTGATTTAAATGTTTCAGAGCTAGCACAAGCCATTATCTGCATCTCTCTGTTATTGATGATACTCAGAATGTTGCTTAGCACTACACAAAGATACGAGGCACACTGCCAGGCAAAGACTCCAAGTCTCCTTGGAGCTGAGGGGTTACTTAACAATGGGACAAGTTTTCTCTCCCCCTTATTACATGCACCCCTGCGAGTGAGCCTCCTGCCCACCCTGTGGCTGGTACAGCATCCACTTATGACAAGGCGACATCAGGTTCATGTACAATATATTGCACACTGCAGCTCTGCCTGCTCTCAGAATACTCAGTTGGAGATGCCAGATGGTGGAGAAAGCACCTGTTGGAGAGTGCTTATTTTTCTAGAATCCTAATAAGAATGTTTATTTCTAACAGCATCTAAAATTACAATATTCTATTAATGAAATACAAAAGCATGAAGTGCAGTGAGAGTCATGAATTCCTCCAATACCACAGCTATACTAAGAAATAGAATCAGGCCAATTAGGCTGGACTTCTTCAAGGTTTCAAATGGTTCAAGAATCCCTGAACTTAAAATCCCTGCATTAAAACATTCAGCTAATTTAATTTTATGTGTGGTTGGGCTATTTCATGGAATGCCTTTCATTCTGGAGATAGTCCCAGCTTGTTCAGGGTCATTAGCAATTACGAATAGATTTTAGTTCAACCACCACACTGTAGCTTTCATGAGTAATTGGAATTCACATTTTTCAACTTTTTTTTTTTAAAGAGATACTCAGAAAGTACTGTGAATGGAGTCATTTATCTCCTGACCAACTATGCCCTTTACCATTACTTCAAGTCTGTTACTGTGACTGGTGGCAGTTTTCATATTTTCAGCTCTCTTGCCCACACTTCCTCAGGGTCATGATGACACATAAAAGAGAAGCCATGTTACGAGTCAGGCAGATGGATTCAGATCTCAATCCTGAAATTCTCTAGGGACCTCTGGCCAAGTACTTCACCTCTCACGTTGGCTCTTTCACCTGTAAAATGAAAACTTTGGATTAGACAAACTATCATGTCTCTTCAATTTCTAATGATCATGGTGTCTGAAATGACAAAGACCAGAACAAGAGAATCCAAGGGCCAGCAAAGGCCACGTTGTGATTACAGTGGTCTCTATCTTGTTTTCAGCATTTTTCAATGTGGATTCAATCAACCAGAGATCAAAAGTGTGGCTGGTTGAACAATGGTTGCACCTGTAGTGAACATGTGCATACGTGTTGCTTGTCTCACATAAAGGACTTGAACATCTGTGGCTTTTGATATCTGAGAAGGATCCTGGATCTAATGCCCCCAAATACTAAAGGATGAGGATATTTAATGTCTGTGTATATGGAAATCAGTAGCACCCAAATCAAACCCTGCCCCCCCAAGAATCATTTTCAGCTGAAGTAAGTATATTTATTTTCTTGATAAGACAAGATCTTATTTCATACCAAATGGTACAATTGCTTGAAAAGTCAAATGTGAATTAGTCATAATGCATGAATTAGGATTGGACCACAAGTCAATTATAAGGTGAGTTACCCTATCCAAATACCTCTGAGATCATTTTCTATTCTTGCTCAGAAATCCTTATCTACTTTATTGTCCCTCCTTAGATCATCATTTAACTAGGATTAAAAGTAAAGATGAACAAACCTTCTGCAATCGCACACTGTAGTATGAGATACAATTTAGCTACAGGCATTTTTTTTCTCATCATTAGATGCTCCAGTAAATTGTACTCATACATATTTATATATAAATGCTCAGCATTTTACACTGAGAAATTCGTACCTAGACATTTCCCTAGTGAATGCCTCATGAAATCAATTTTCCACATTAGCTATATATCCGGCAATTCAGCCCAAAATAGAAAGATCCTTTATGGAATATGAAGGCAGAGCTTAGGGCAAGAGTATCTAATAGATCCTAGACTCAAAGCTGTTCTAGGGAAGCCCAAGAGAGAACTTGCCTTTGGCATTGTGAAGAGAGCACAGCGCATTTCTGTCAGTGGCCCTGGGGCCTTTCTGTGAAGGAACCTAAGGGGTTCCTGCTGAGACTTCAGGACAATTAAAGCCAGAATCAGAACGTGGCTCACTTGCTGTTGCCGACTGAATCCCTAGGATGGAGACTGTCAGGCCTGGCAGAGGTAATGTGGGCAGACAGCAGGTGATGCGTAGTGAAGTGCACTCTCAAGTTCTCAACAAACCTTCCCTAAACCACTGATTTATGATCATATATGATCATGGCCTTGATTGAAGTATGATGCAATGTTGCATCTGAACGTGTAGTCATTCAGCAAGGATCACTGAGGGCCTGTTTTGTGTCAGGCAGCATAGGAGTCCCGAAGATATTAAGCTAATCATGCATGATCCTGATCCCTCTAGAGCTTGTAGTTCAATTGACAGCCCAAATAATCCTTCCTGGGGTAATGAACTAATGCCTACAATGTACACTTATGGGGGAGGGCAGTTAGCCAAGGGAACAATGAAGAAACCTAGGAAAGGGGAGACACTAGAAATGCCTTGTCTCTGTAAGAAAACGCAAGTGGGTTGGGTGAACAGAGGTCAGACTTTAATGATTCAGACGGCAAAGTTTTCAGGCTCTGCAATCCTGCAATACTCAACTGTACCTCTATAAGATGACAGCAGCCATATATAGTAAGATGGTGCAGTGTTCCACAAACTTTTAAAACAAACTGGTGATAGAGGGAGGACCCATGAACCATCATTTGTTGACTCCAGAGATACATCCAGACAAGAACAAGCCTGGCAAGGGCAAGGCCTGTGGTTCTCAGGCTTGTTTGCCAGACCCAGAGCCTGGATCTGTGAAAAGTGAGATAGGGATAGCCCCACGCTCCCCCATGAATCCAAAGGCCTGATGCCCCTAGTATCTGATGTGAAAACTCAGACAAACCTACGCCATTCAGGATGCTGGCAGTCTTATCTCTTCTCTCTGAATGCTCTGAGTTCTTCCAAACCTTGTATAAACAGTTGGCAGAGCAGGAGGTTCCCAGCTGGGCCAAGCTCCTCCTGGCAGGTGCCTATAAGCAATTGCTATCTCCTTCCAGTTCTCTCCCTGGGCCTCAGGAGATAAGAATTTCTCTGGGAGATTTCACAAAGCTTGCTCAAGAGCAGGAGAAGGAAATGGGAGGGGTTAGGGGAGGGGCTCTGGAGCACACCAGGGATTTTCTCAGCAGAACACACGTGTTCACTACACTCACATAGAGCTTTGTGAAAATATACGCATTTATGCAAATGTGCTTTCCATTTCATTACCATTTCCTGTCTTCTCTCCAGACTCCTACTGCAACTAAATTTGCTGTGAACCCAACTGAGGATTAATTGGCTCGTTCTTCTCACCATACGACAGGCACTATTGCTGGCTCCCGACCACAAGCTCAAAATGTACTCTTAAATGAGGTATTATTAGCTGTGTTTGTTTTTGTTTGTTTGTTTGTTTGTTTGTAGCATTGGCTGAGAAGGGAAATCCGAAGCTGCCAGTGTGCTCACAAAAGTACAGTGTGGTAAGCCCCTCTAAGATGAGGAGCGAACCAATAATTTGTGAGAATGATTGGATCCTCTTTCTATTGTGGGATGCAAAAAATTTCTTACCAGGAAAGTCTAGAATGTATGAAGGAATTTTTATTAGCCAAGCTTGGTGATGGCAGTGCCCACCAGAAATTAGCAAATGAAGTCACCGTGCAATCCAGTCTGAATCAAAACCCTGTAATATTGAAGGAAAATTTCCCTAATCAAGAGAAAGAATTGGGAAACAACATCCACAGCACTCCCAACATGGTTGACCAAAAGCAATCTTCACCAAGACACCTGATAATCAAGCTCTCTTCAATTGAACATAAGGAAAGATCTTTACATTTGCACATGAAAAAAATTAACTGACATAGAGGAATGCCAATTAAATCCACAGGAGACCTCTCACAGGAAACTCTACAGGCAAGAAGAGAATGGAGTGACATATTCCAGATTCTAAAAGCAAAAAATTGTCAGTCCAGGATAACATATCCAGCAAAGCTTGCCTTTGTCTTTGAATATGAAATAAAATTCTTCCACAGTAAAGAAAACTTCAAAGAATATGCCTCTTCCAAACCTATCCTGCAAAGGATTCTCAAAGATGTTCTATTGACAGAGAAGAGGAATAGCACCCATCAAACCAAAGACAAATGTGAACAACATCTCAGTAAAATAACAACAGAAGACTAACTCAGTTAAAAACCTAAGGCTAACAGGACAGGACCAAATTACCACCCATTAGCATTACCCATGAATGTATTGATTAAACTCATCAAAACAAATCAAAAACAAAACCTATCTATTTGTTGCCTACAGAAGACATATCTCACCAACAAAGATCAGTGGAAACTGTATCTCATGGATTTTGATGTTCTTTTTTTTTTTTCAGTTTCATCTCTTCAAAATACTTTCTCATTAAATTCTTCACTGACTTGTAAATCATACAGCAGCACCATTTTCTTCAAGAAGATTCTTGATTTCTTTTTCATTTCTTCAGCAACACATTAGTCATTCAGTAGCATGTTATTTAACTTCATGCTGGTTTTAATTCCTCTTTTTTTTCCTGTTGTTGATTTTGTTTTGTGACTTTTCATTTAAGGGGATGTATAGTAACTGTATAATGGAAACTATCATATCCAGATGTGAGGATACAATGCAGTATGCATCTCTACTTACAGATCAAAGATGGGCTCCCAATGAAACTGTTTACTGTATCTTGACAATAGGCTAGTAGCATGCTCTGGCTTTATCTTGCTGAGCTTAGAGGACAAAGAAGTAAAACACGTCATTAACACATTTCTAAGCAGACATTGCATGTCTTTCATGTGAAATGCTTGGGACCAGACATACTTAGGAGTTTTGAATATTTGAACATATACAATAAGATATTATGGTGATGGGATCCAGTTCTAAACATGAAATTCATTTATGGCATCATTCTGATCCTCTAACACTTCTGCATTTTGAAACAATTTAAGATTTTCTGATCAGGGATGCTCAGCCCATTTCTAGAAGTTTTTCCACCCTTAATGGACAACTGGCACAATCCAGAGATCTTAGAACTTGACTCAGGTGCTGGAGGAGTCATCATGAACTCTGACACAGTTCTGGGAAACTCCTCCCAGGGCACTTGCTACTTTCACTTTGTCATATTAATTTTGGAGGTAAAAATTTTAAATAAAAGTAATTATTAATATACATTATAATATTAACAATTATTAATATATGGACAAATGATGTTGTGGGGTGAAGGCATTTATAGCATAAACACAGCATGGCTCTGGTTTCTAAAAATTAGTTAAGCTTAGTTCTCTTTCAGCAGTGGGATTATGAATGCTTTTATATTCTTTTTTATGCTCTTCATTCAACTCACATTATTTAATTGTTAAAATATTTTTTCTTTTTTTTTTTAAAGATTAATTTTTATTACAAAGAGAGAGAGAGAGGAGGAGAGACAGAGAGGAAGATCTTCCGTCCGATGATTCACTCCCCAAGTGAGCCGCAACGGGCCGGCGCGCCGATCCAAAGCCGGGAACCAGGAACTTCCTCCAGGTCTCCCACGCGGTGCAGTGTCCCAATGCATTGGGCCGTCTTCGACTGCTTTCCCAGGCCACAAGCAGGGAGCTGGATGGGAAGTGGAGCTGCCGGGATTAGAACCGGCACCCATATGGGATCCTGGGGCATTCAAGGTGAGGACTTTAGCCGCTAGACCACGCCGCCAGGCCCTAAAATATTTTTTCAAAAAAATTTACTTATTTCTTTGACAGGTATAGTGATATAAAGGGAAAGAGGAAGGGAAATGGGAAAAGAGAAAGAAAGAGAGAAAGATCTCAGGCTCACTTCCAAAAATCAAGATCCAAGAATTCCATCCTGGTGTCCATGTGGGTTGCAGGGGTGCTTGTACTTGAGCCATCTTTCACTCCTTTCCCAGGCACATTAACAGGAACTTGGATCAGGAGTAGAGCAGGTGTGACTAGAACTGGCACTCAGATATCGTATGCTGGTGTTGCACATGATCACTTAACCTATTCTCCAATAATAATAGATCCCAGAATATCTTTAAATATTAGATAAAACATTTTAAAATATAGAGCATGTAAGAGACAATAAAATTCATAAACATAAAATTGTCACTTTCTCCTGCCGTGGTATTAGGAAGAACAGACTCTCCTTTACGACATACAAAGGCTTTCTCTAGTGTAAATGCCACAATGATCTGAGACCTCGTAGTTCATGCAATCAGATAAACCTATTGATGAAGCCAAGGTCATAGGCTTGAGTCAGGAGTGAGCAGCCAGCGTGGCTCATGGTCCTGTAGCAGAGCAGTCAGTTTGGCTCATGATCCTGGTATAGTGTGGAGATGGTGGTAGGGGGTAACATCAGGACTGGACTCTGTCTCTGGATTAGGAGACACAAAGAGTTCAGTGCAAAAAGCTCAGAACACACGGCGGAAGCATGCTCCCAGAAGACAAAGGCATCAGCTTTACATGGAAAGAAGTCATCTTAGCTCTTTTGCTTTAGAAAACAAATTGGAATTGGCACAAACAAAGCAACTTGGCTGTTGAGGAAACATCCCTTCTATTAGTATCAATGCCAAGTGTGTCTTTACTTTAGAGCTTTCCTATCATCTCTGTACTCCCTGCTCCAGACCAAGCTCTTCTTTTGAATGGGAGAAGCAGAACGGCCCCAGAACTTCCCATCGCCATGGGCAGGAACACCAGATAAAAGCTCAAGGAAGCCTTAGTAAATTCAAACCAGTGAGAAAAGATCACCCTGGGCTGAGTAGATTAGGGATTGCCTAGTTGGACAAAGGTCTGTTTCTTGAAGTACGCTTATAGAGAGATGATGGTACGTAAGAGGCAGCCCAAGATTGGAGGCAACATTTGCAAGCAAAAACCCAGGGGAAAGCGTGTTCTATGCATGCTCTGAGCATCCTGCAGGGAGAATTGAGTGGAAAGTAAGATTCAATTAGGAATTAGGAGACAAGTTTGAGAAAAGTAGTTAAGCCAAATTGTGGAGGGTTGCAGTGACAGGTGAAATCAACAGTGCCATCTTTACTCTGTGGGCAGTGGGAGCTATTTGAAGCTCTTGATCAGGGGAGGAATAATGATGGAAGTTGTGGTTAAGGAAGAAAAATTGGGGTCTTTGTAGGCTGAATTGGAGGGAGATGGGTTACAGGGAGGCTGATAGCTCAGGAAATAATCAGATATTAAAAAGTAGGATTGGAGATCTGATATCTGCTCTGTTGAGAAGCAGTTGCAGACTTCTGATTGAATCCCAGAAGATGAGACTTAGTCTCCGAACAAGACATCAAATACTCCTGCCTGACAGGTCCCTCTGGACCACTTAATGTTGAGCAAAAAAGTGTGGTTAGAGTCTTTGTAGGGCTAAGGTTCTGATGAAAAACAGAATGTGGCTGAAAAGAAAGGTGAAGAATCAGAATCCCATGGATGACTGTTAGCACCTTGATCAGTACCAAGATTGGATCTGAGAGCCACAAGGCCAAGTCTCCTTTGCAGTGGGGAGGGGGGGGGCAGAAAGATGGTAAGAAACTGGTCCCTGGCCCAATGAGTTTTACCTCCCAACCATCTGTTTCATCACTATTGCCAAGCTAGCTGCACCTGTCACTGCCAGGCCACCAGGGCTACAGGACTCGTCGAAAGCTCACCCTCTAATCCCTCTGCTCCTATATTCTGGACAACACTGGAGTGGAAAGAAAGACAAGTCTGGGAGTTGCATTCACATCATCCTGTAAAGACTTTTAGCTAAATTCCACAGCTATTAGAAGGCCAGTCAGGAAAGATCATTGTTCCTGCTAGGTCAGGAGGTGGACTGAGTAGGGCTTGCCCATGGACCCACTCATGTGCACGAGATCTGGCATTGGAAGAGGTTCTGATGGAGGAGCCTGGGAAACTCCTCTGTTAGGACACAGTCATTGCAGGTAAGAACAAGAACCATGATAGGGAGCAGCCCAGACCAGGCCAAGGAACAGTAACCAGTGACATACATTTGGCGCAGGTTGGGAGCAAATCAGGCAGGGCCAGTTTACATCACCCACTGGCAAATTGGAGCACTAGAATGGAGTGTGGGTCAGGGTGGGTTTGGTTGCAACACATGCCAGTACACATGAGGGCAACTGGGTGCCAGCTGGGCTAGGCTAGGCTACGCTGCTTCCACCAACCTGGAATTGGGGGACAGGTTACAGCAACCACTGGCAAAAGCTGAGGTGAGGCAGGCCAGGCCAGACCAGGCTGTGGCACCCAACCAGCAAACGCAAGACACAGTGGGGAGGGAGCAAAGACGGTAGGTGGGCGGGTGGCATGGGACTCCCCTGCTGGATCACCACTCCCACTGGAGAGCATGAGTTGGGTTTGGTGCACACCAGACTTGGCAGAGCTATAACACCAGTTGGCCTCATGTGAGCTAGATAAGGGAAAAGCCAGGCTGGGTTGACCGTTCCTACTGGTACAAGCATAAGTCAGAGTGGGTGTGGGTTGGTTGGGCTCTGTAGCAGCATCAGCTGGCAGAATCTGGCACTGGGGGCTAATTCTGTCAAATTGCAGAACCACCTGGAAAGTACAGGATCTGGGAGTGGGCTCAGTATAGAAACAGTGGGGACCTCTCTCATGGGTTGCCACTCCAACTGGTGAGCATAAGAACAAACCTGGACTGGGGCAGGAATGGTTAGACAGAGAGTGGCACCCATCGACAGGTATGTGGGCTGGATAGTGGGGCTGGTTCGGTTGAACTAGACTTCAATGCCCATTGACATGTATGAGAGCTGAATGGAATATAGGACAGACTGGACCAGTCTGCTGTACTTACTGGCAGGCACAGGAACCAGGGCAGGGGGCAGGCCTGGTGGGGGTTATTGTGGGTCACTCTGACTAGACTTCTGTTCCCACTGGTTTGCATGAAGGCTGAGCATGTGGTGGGCAGGATTGGGCTGTGCTGCAACACCCATCGGTTCATGTAGAAGACAGGGCTGGAGGCAGAATTAACCCAGCAATTGCAACCA
Organism: Ochotona princeps; assembly: GCF_030435755.1. Classification (NCBI taxonomy): domain Eukaryota; kingdom Metazoa; phylum Chordata; class Mammalia; order Lagomorpha; family Ochotonidae; genus Ochotona; species Ochotona princeps. The sequence goes on along the minus strand of NC_080842.1, from coordinate 15,579,656 downwards.
TCAGCATGTGCATAGCCTGACTTGGGGGACAGTCTGTGCCGGACCCTGTACTAGCAAGCACGCACACGAATCAGGTCTGGGATCATTTCAGATGAAGTTTCTTTGAGGATTCCCCCCAATCTAACTGCTAGATTGAGAACCTCAACCCAGAAGGGAATTGCAGGCTCCATGGTCTGACCATGGAATACAAGTGTCAGAGCTGGGCTTCCTCAGTGGCTCAGAGTGGACAGCATATCCAGGTGCACAGCATGTCCAGGAGTACATTGGAGCCTGCATAGAACACCTGGTACCCAACAGAAGATGGATGACAGAGCAAATTGATCAACTACCCGGGCCAAGTTTTGGCAATGAAAATCAGGGCAATGGAGATGCTAAGGTGGACTACGTCAGCCAGTAGATTCTGGAGAGCTTTCATCATACTTGGAATGATGAAATTGGCAGCAATTCAGGATAGTTGAACCATCGAAACCACTTGAGCAGTGCCCTCGGTGCTTGTCCCACATGGGAGAACCTAGGGTGGTTGGGAGGGTGGGTGTGGCTTCTCCCTCTGTCTCTCCCCTTCCCCCAGATACAGGAAGGTAAAAAGAAAATGTGGAAACAATGGTCTTACCCACTTTCCTGTAGCCCTTGACCCTTTGAGTCCTAATCAACTATATAAAGACCATCAAATAAAAAAAAAGAATAATAACATGTCAAACCCAAATAGACGTGACAGACATTGAACTCCTCCCAAAATGTTAAATATGAAATATGGAAAAGGATAGTAATTTAATTCATAATCTGCTAAAGATAATTTAGAATATACCTTAGGGGAAATTATGGTTAAATGATAAAGGATAATGCTTCTATCTTCCTGAGTATAAAGAATCCATCAACTTATTGAGCATGCATTATACAAGAATATGAACAAAAATTTTGAAATACGTGATACTCAAAAATATCCCCCCAAGCATTTTCTGATACCCTTAGGTTCTGTGGCTGGGATCCTGCAAAATAAAATGAAAATAGATTAACAAGAAAAAAAAAAGAAGAACCTATAGGTCACATCTGGTCTGTGTTAATCCTGAGCCACTGGTCAGAATGAAACAGAATTGAATATTTGACTGAGTCAAACAAGTAGTCTAATCAATGTTTTACAGAACTGACCAGATATTTGACTGTTCTGTCTCTTCTGTTAATGTTCTCAAAAGACTCCAACATCCATCCTCCTAGAAGACTGTGGGAAGAGCCTCTTCACCTGGCATGGTGCCACTATATTTTGCATATTAATGTTTTTCCTTTTCTGCTTCCACCTACATCCAATACAGTTACGGATAGCAAGTACATTTTCCTTGTTACAGATAGGGATTTTTGGGTACATGAACTCAAGTGGGAAAAATGGATATCAGCTTGACAAAACAGGTAAGGAAAGCAATGTGCAAACATGTTTGTGACAGATATCATAATTCCAGCCTGTGTATGTACTGTGTTCAGGAAATGGAATGAGGAGGATCTGGGTTATTGGATCCCAAAGACTGGAGTAGAAACTAAAAGGCCAAGCAAGGCACAAAGAACAACTCACGCTTTGCAGACCCTTGGCCTGGGAATGGGCCTGGGCCACAGGGGAAGGAGGAGCTTTTTTCTGTTTCTCTCCCCACAACCTCCATCGTGGAGGGGCCAGTGAGATCCTGTGTGTCTACCTCAACAAGCTCCTTCTCATTGATGTCGCTTCCTTTCAACTCACTCCTGGGAGAATCAAGAGCTTAGAGGGCAAGAGTGTTTCTGGTTCATTTGTAGAGAAAGAGGATATCATGGCCTGCTCAAGTTTGGCTACAGGGCTCAAGAAACTGGTTTCATTCACATAAGAACTACAACCTGCAGGAGAGAAAAAGCTGGACGAGTGAAACCCGGTCTCATGGATGTTGAGAGGTGGAGTCCCCAAGACCTGGCTCTCTACCTCTTGAAAGTCCTAGCACCTCTTAACACAATGTTGTTGGCTACCAAGCTTCAGCAAGAGTTTAAGCAGAGAAAGACCATATGCAAATGGTAGCAGGGCACAAAGGGAAGGCTATATCCTCTGTGGACTCAAGCAGAACAGCTCCCAGGACTTTGAAGGCCAGGTAATACTATCTGATTTTTAAGCACAAAAGCTTCAGCACACCCAAGTCCTTGGGATGATGTCTTGGAATGCCAGGAAGGCCACATTGTCATGGTCCCTTTTGCTGGTTGAGACCTCCCTCCTCACATCACTGTGCTGAGGACAGGAACCTAAACCAAGAGGGTGTGGGGGATGGCCCCTGGATCTCTCTGCTTGGCCTATGTGGCAGGTCATAAGCACATGGTGTACCATGTCCCCCCAGGGAGCCCCATGACAATGGACTTGGCTAACTGAGACCTCAACCTGGCCTGATCACTGGCCACATAGGAGAGAGCAGTGGGCTGCAACCCGGTCTTTCTTCTCTGTCCTTGGATGAACTGAGCTGGAACTTCCCTGATAAGCAACTCTAAGAAGTCAGGTGTGGTCCACATTACCTGCCAGCCTAGTTAGTATATATGACTCACAGCCTACCTGTCAGCCGTAAGTGTTGTACATGACCTATGACATAATTAGAGGAACCAGAGAGATAGACGTGCCTTCCAGCCATTTATAGTGCCATTGTTGGGTAGGAGGACTGTGAGGAGACGCCCTTCTGTCTGCTCCTTTCTTAGTCTGCATAAGTTTGTGCCTGCCTTACAATAAACAGAACTGCTCAATCAGACTGTCTCCATTGGTTCATGCTGAGGAACACCACCACCACCTCATCCCCTGGGTGGTCATGGGGGCCTGCTGGTCAGGAAACCCCAGAGATGAGGGATATTCAGAAAAATGCGTGAAAAAATAGAGTTAAGAGACCATGCTCATTTTCCAAGAACTTTTTGAACACCCCCTCTTACTTCCTCTGATATCCAGGAAAAAACAAAATTAACAAAATCAAACCAGAAAATCCCAGCTGTGAGAGACACAGGTGACGAGAGTAGATTTCAAGAGAAAGAACTGAAAGTCCCCAATACCACAAGAAAGACTATCAGTCCGCATTAGACGTTCTTGGCCTCATCCACTTTCCTAATCTCCCTGTTGCTGGGGCTGCCATGTTGGTCAGTCCTTTACTTAGATACAGTCAAACACATCCCCTGATACCTGTGGCTTCTCCCTCCTTTCTTTGCCTCCCTCTCCTGCCTTCTATCTCTACCCCAGCCCTTTAAGGACCGATATCTGCCACTTCCTCCCAAGTTGCACACCTAACTGAAGCTACCATCCATCCAGTTTCCCAAACAAGATGTGGTTGACTCTTGCTCTATTGTGTTTTATAAAATCAAGGAGAGCTCCGAATGAGTGAATACTGAACCATCGCTCTTACAGGAAATACAGGATTAGGCTGCTCCAAATCTTGTCAACAGATTCATACAAAGCCTTGTCTTACGCATGTTTCTGTTTAGAGACATCTTATTTGCTACATATTGTTGATTTGTTAACGTTTTCACTTGTGGCCAAGGGCACTAGAGCTCATGCATGAGCGACACTCGTCTCTGTAAGATATGTGGGAGCCTTGACCTTGAAACTAAACAGTACTTCAGCAGTGTGGGGGAGGACATCTGTTTTTTCTAAAAAATAAATAAATAAATAAAATTTACCATTACATTTAAATTTTAAGGGATCATTTTAAGTAGCAAAATTACCAAGAAAAGTGGCAAAAAATACAAAAAAAATAAAAGGCCGTTCAAAGTGGATCACACACTGAGCCTTTGTACAGCACGAAGGTCAAGGGAACATGTGCATGGGGGACTCAACTCTTTTTCTGCTCCCTGCGTATCAGCAGCACCAAAGATTGCCTTTGAATTCACAAACACATTTTAGCAAGCAGGTAGCTTCACAAATATGGTTTTCAAATAAATACAATGATGTCAATTCTCGCCATAAAAGATTTTTTCCATTTTGCCACATACATATGGATATGTTCACTTTTGCATATGATTTTCCTTGCAAACTTGGCTGTACATATGGAAGGAGATTTGGGAAGCATGGCTTTTAGGTAACCTGCCCAGCTCCTTCCAGTTATGATTGCTAGCTGTACACTAACAAGGAACTGACAAAACTTGTCAACCAGGTTGGATCTCACATCCAAAAAGAGCAAGATTTGCTCCCCATGAACAGAAAAGAAAGAAGCATCCGGAAATGGAGACCAGGCATCTTGGGGTAATCCTAGAATTCTAATTTTCCCTTCTGAAAAAACGATCTTCAGACTGTCAGAGTTTCCAGAGTACCGTGCTGGTTATTGCAGCCCTTGGGACTGTCTCACTACTTCTGTGAAAACACAAGAAGTGCTACAATAAATTTGAAATTTCACACTAAGCGTGTGTACAGGTTCTTCTGGTGAAAAATTTACCCAAAGGCTCTGGGATTAGCACTGGGTAAAACGCAGTAAACTCAGGCTGATGATAGGTTTACAGCAAGAAATGTTAACATGTTTTGGAGATTCACCAAGATTCCCAAGCATGCTCTTCATGGTTTTCACAGCTCCCCTCTGCGTTTGGCAGTCAGGCACAATTGAAGGATAGATGAGTGTGTGTGTTGTGGGGCTTGAGCATGGGTTGTTATTTTCATTTCAGGTATTTGATCAGTGTGTACAAGCCTCAGCCTTGGGGGTTTCACATCTCATGACTCTTGGCTGGGGAAACCTGAACCTGCTTTGTCCTCCAGCAGCCGACCAGGGCGTGGGCATGGTCCTACTGACTGATGCTGTTTCCATCACTCAGCTCACACCTTGCTCCCCTGTTACCACACTCTGGGCACAAACGAGTTGCATTTTCCATAAGAGGGAAAGGCAATGGGGACTTGCCAAGTTTGCCCCATCAGTTATAATAGCATCTACTTCCAGGATGGATCCAACAAAGAAACAAGAGTCAATGTCAATCAGAGTGTGCATTCCTTAACTTGAGAATTATTGATTTTTTTGCTTGCTTATTATCATGTAAAGTGTAGGGTAGGCACAATTTTACTTTTACTCTACCAACTCTTTTTTTTTCTGTTGGGCCAGATCTCAAAATTAAACTGACATAAGACAGATCAGTAGAAGATTGCACAAATATCTGTAATGCAGGGAGCCTGAGTAAGGAAATAAACACTCAGACGTGCAGCTACACTCTGACTGGGCAGATTCATCAGCAGTGAGGACATGACAAGGCCAGGGCTTCAACTGGGTCAGTTAATTCTGTGAAGTGGCTCAGAAGCTCAACATTAGTGTAAATTTAGTTTGTAGCAATTTCCGTTGGTCTCAAAGTCCTATCATGACAAGAATGATATGATTGAGGCTAGCAACCCACATGGGCACGGATTCATGTCCCAGCTGCTCTACTCTTAATCCAGCTTCCTGTTTGTGGCCTGGGAATGCAGTTAGGGGGATGCCCCAAAGCCTTGGAACCCTGCACTCATAACAAAGACCTGGAAAATCTTCCAGTTCCTGGCTTTGGATTGGCTCAGCTGTGGCCATTGCAGCCATTTGGGGAGTGAATCAGTGGGTGGGAGATCTTTTTCTCTGTCTGTCCTTCTCTATAAATCTGCCTTTCTAATAAAAGTTAATAAATCTTAAAAAAAATGATATTATCTACATGACAAATGGAGGACTTTTTTTACAAGGAAGTTTCATCTCTTGATTTTTAATGACAGAGATAGGGGTATAATGTTTATGCTAGCGGCTAAGACACACTTGTCGCAGGTCCCTGTGCCAGGGTTCAATTCCCCTCCTTTTTCAGTGTCTGTAACTCCAAGAGAGTAAAGGCACCAGAGCAATATAATTGGAGTGGCAAACTGATTCCTTTAAAAACAAAGTCAAGAGCATATTCAGTGTCAGATTGTGGTATTAGCAGGATCAGCTAAAGATGAAGTAATTGTTCAGGAGAGAGGCTTTTTAACTTTGCTTCACATGAGAGACACCTGGACGGAGAGGAAAACTGCCGCCTAGCTCCCACCACCAAATATCTTGACCTAATTGCACTACTGAAGTATGCTCTTCCAAAGAGGCCCACAAGCCCACCCTCTCAGCCTGTGAACGCAGTACCTTTCATGGTAAAAGACACTCTGCAGACATGATCAAGCTGCAAATCTTGAGGTAAGGAGAGGAGTCTAGACTGGCCAGGTCAGTTCAGTGCAACCCAGTGACTCCTCTAAAAGGAAAACTTAAGACTGAGAGTAAGGGAGTGGATGGAAGGACAGAAGGAGCGGTCAAAGAGAGAGAAGATACCATGTCCTGATTTGAAGGATTAAGTGGCCACAAGCCAAGGAATGCAGGCAGCTGCTAAAAGCTCAAAACAAGGAGCAGGTTGTCCCCTAGAGGCTCCAGAATAAATACAGCTCTTTGCACACCACACTTTACAACTTTCAGAGAACAAATCTAGTTGCCTTTATGTTACCATGTTCTTGGTACTTTGTTTCAGCAGTAATAAGGAAAAACTAGCCCATGTGGGACTTCTGGAATAAGGATTAAACATTTTTTATTCATTTATTTGAGAAGCAGACAAAGACAGAGGGAGAACAAGAGAGGTCCCATCTGCTGATTCACTCTCCACATGTCCACCATGGCGGGTGCTAGGCCAGACCAAATGCAGGAGCCAGGGACACAACCCATGTCTCCCAAACGGATGGCAGGGACTCAATACTTCAGCCATCACTGCTGCTTCCCAGGGTCCACATTAGCAGGAAGCTGGAGTCAAAACCCGGAGCCAGAATTCAAACCAGACACTCTGACAAGGAATGAAGGCATCCTAACCAGTGTCTTAGCCACTAGACCAAATGCCTCTCCCGGCTTCAGGATTTTTTTTTAAGTCTTTCCAATTTAAATGTGAAGCAAAGGTTCAAAAACCCACTAAACTAAGGAAATGTGCCTGTGCTTAGCTTGACCATTCACTTTGACCATTGCTAGATACAACTGTGAAGGTGCGAACCCTTTTGTAGAGTTCTGCTTTGTGAAGATGATAACCTCAAGGCCATGGCTTTGTGACCTCATAGCACATGAGCAGCTCAGCATTTAGGAATCTTATCCTGACATTTGTCTCCACACAAAAGCTGCTAAATATCCAGTCCCTCCAAATGTAGCTGGAAGCTGTTTGGCCATCACAGAAATTCCCTCAAGAAGTGGAATCCATTTCTGATACACGTTCAACCTATGAGAGTTATGCTTACTCTTACACTTGCACGCGTTCAATGAGTGCTCATAAAGAGACAAAAAAGTTGTCTGAGGATACCAACTTCTTTTTTCCCTTGGAAGAACTTCTTAAGGTACAGACCTATGCCAAAAGACACTCTGTCACCAGGACTGTGTTGATTGGCCTAGGGATAAACCTTTCTCCCACAGTATTCCTCCTTGTTCTTAGGACTGGCTTTCCACCCTCATTTTGCTGCCTCATAGGTGGATGCTCCTAAGGCCATCTCTTTACAAAGTGGAATGACGAATGTCGTCATCAGAGGCATTCAACAGGAGCCTGCCCGTCAAGCACTCAACCTTGTGCCTGGCATTGAAGTAGTGCTAAATTTGGACATTTCCCAGATGGTTATGTAAAATCACTCCCACTCTCTTTCTCTCTGGCCACGAGAATGACAGCACTGATACCCTTGCCAGAATCAGGGTTAGGTTGATTCCATGGTGCGGCTAGAAGGGTAAATGTTCTTTCTGGAAGATGTAATTTTGAGCTGGGTAGACATTTCAATCCAGGAGAAAGCCTGACTCAGTTTGCTGTGCACACAGCCTGACAGGGTTTAAGAACCTGAGGAGCCCACATTTCACACTGGACAAAATGCCTTCCCTTTGAGTGTCTGCTATTCAGGCGCATTCCTTTCAGTGATATGCTGGGCTTGGCTTCACATTACATGCTGTGGCAGTTAAATAGGAATGCCTAGGCTTTGCATTTTTTCCCATAATTATCACTCAACCAAGCTGAAAGGTAGGCATTGTTTGCAGATCGGAGGACTGTCTGGTCATGCAGGCAGTCAGCATGGGGACATTTGTTTACAGCTCTCTCTACTGCTTGCTTCCAAGTGACAACACACGTGATGCACCCAGCTCTGAGGAAAAGATCCACGCCCCTCTCAGCTGCCTCTAGGAAACGGCCCCTAGTTGTTCCCAAGCTGCCAAGGTCAAGGGAACCTTACAAAGGCTGCACTGTACCCAGCCCTGGAAGGAAGTCAGATGGAGCGACAGCCAATGATTAAAAATCAGGGGAGATTGATCTGAGGGATTAAGTACCTGCTCTGCCAATGGATCCCACAGTGAGTCAAGATAGAAAAGAATGATAACCATGTGAGGAATTTTGACAAGATAAAGTACCAGATAGGTGAGGCCTCATTTAGGGTCACCCAGAGGTTTATGTGCAAAGTGAGTGAGGCAAGACAGCATTCATCACAAGACCAGAAGAAAACAGAAAAGGAAAAGTGACATTACTGAACCAGAAGGAGGGCAGTAGCGCCTCGCTGGATAAATTGTGTAGATATTTTCATTTGCAAGTATGGAAAAGGCATTAATAAAACCTACCAGTCTGCTGTTCACTGAACATTCACTGATGCTTCACAAGTACCATCAAGTAAAAACATATATCCAACTTCAAGGAATGCAGTAACAATAAATACTATTGTGTGGATTTCCCTGGTAAAATGGTGGCATAGGAATGAGGGATATGAGAGGGGCATTTTAAACTATGGTTAGTTTATGATAGTCAACATCTACTGCCATCTAGCTAGCTAGTCCTAGACACCTGCGCTTAGCTAGTGCATCGAATAGATGCATTTATACTGAGCATATGTTTAGGCTTATATATGCATGGACAGATATTTGTGGTGGCACAGTTATAAAAGACTTCATGATCTGAAATAGTTTGCATTTTCATAATGCTTGTTCTCCTAAGAAAGTCATCCTCAATACATATGAGTGGAATTGACATCTTGAGGTCTGATTATTGCTTTCAGCCCTAAATTCCTGACCTCAAGATGACTATTTGTTGAATTCTTTAATGGGAAATTAAGCTTGTGATTTTAAAATAAATGGAAAGTATGTCATTGTAACAAGTAAAATAAGAAGCAGGGAGGGTGGGAAGCATCATAGTTCTTAAATCTATACACATGAAATATACAACATCTGTTCCCTTTATATAAATGAATAAATAAAATAAAAGAACAAATAGCCCTGCCTCCGTGGATATTCACAAATACAGCAAATGGATCTTTGGTAAACAGGGATGGGCTATTAGATGAGAGAACTAAGGCTCCTCTATTATTAATAAAACAGGGTGAGCATTTAGCTCAGCACTGAAGAGGACTGCTTTTCACCTGGGAGTATCTGGATTCAATTTCTGGCTTCAGCTGCTGATTCCAGCTCTCTGCTAAACAAACCCCGGGAGGCAGCAGTGGTGGCTCACACAGTTGAACCCCTGCCACACACAAGGGAGACCTGGAGTGAGTCCCTGGGCTTAGCTTCAGCCTGGCTACTGCAGGCACCTGGGGAAGGAGAGCTTTCTCTCTCTCTCTCTCTCTCTCTCTCTCTCTCTCTCTCTCTCTCTCTCTCTCTCTTTCTCTCCTCTCTCTTTCCTTCTCTACCTCTGAAACAAATAGATTTTTAAAAAATAAACCCACTGATCAAAAAAGAGTACATATCTTTAGTTGTAAGTAACATTTTCCATAGCATTTCTAGATTGTATGATTTTAGAACTATTTTCTATTCCCTTTTTGCATCTGTATTTTATTTCTTTTAATTTTTGATGATGTTTACATAGTTCATCAGGGTGGGAAAGGTCAGTGATTAAGGGAAAGTGAGTGAACCATTGTTTCCCAATTTTCTTTTTCTTCCTCCTGTGTCTGGGGGTGAGGGAGGTTAGGGGAGAAGCCGCACTCAGCCTTCCAACTGTCTCAGTACCCCGGGGTGGGGAAAGGCCACCTGATGTGTCATCCCAAAGTCCCCAGTGTGGAGCATACTCCAAGAGTTCTACTTACGTGGTTTCATTAGCTCTGAAATGCTGCTGATCTCGCCCATCCAAGAATGAGCAAATCCTTCCAAGATCCATTGGCTGACATAGCCCACTTTGGAGTCTCTATTTGCCCAGATGTAACATACACTTCTCTATTATATGATCTACATTTGTAATATATCTGAAATACAAGAATGTATGAGTAATCCTTTTAAACAATGGATACCATGCTTTCTGGCAGCATATATTGAATAGTTCATACTTGTCCACCTATTTGAAATGAAGCCTTTAAAGTAAATTTAATTTCCACATCTCCGTTTCTATATTTTATTCCCCACTCTATGCACACAGGTATCACACTATGGTGAATCATTGCATTGTTACGGTGCATTTTGACATCTGGGAGCCATTCAGTTCCTGGAAACCCCTTACACCCACTTCTCCTGAAGCGGAATGCCTCCCCCTCTTCTCTGAATCGGCCAGCCCTTGATATTGGGCTCAAGTGGGCACGCCTGTCACAGTGATAAGTTCAGGTGGGAAAGGCCCAAAAGTCCTCTGAGCCATCTTTGCTGCTGAGCTACAATGCGGTGTGGAAGCTAACATCTAAGGTGACATGAGCCGTGATCACAGCTGAGTCGTGTTCAGATGGGAAGAAGCACAGTCACAAGAATGCCTCCAGAGTGGCAGGCGAGGGCTGACCACCACCTCTGGGCAGGACATTGCCATGCTGGAACACGGCTAGGGAACAGCTGGATTCTGCATCAATGAGGGCAGAATGGAGGGCTGCATGGTGGTGACATCAAGGGACCTGAGGGGCGCTGGGAGATGGCCTCGCATTCAGAGAGGTGTTAGACACGATGTCTTCTGTCCGTAGTGGGGGAGGATAAAGAAAGTTACAGAAAGTGGAACCTCAGCTCCAGGTTGTGAAGAACGTTCTGAAAAAATCAGAGTATCTATAAACTGAAAGAGCTTACTTAATTTGTGAGGTAATGGAAGCCTGTTATCGAAAATGTATTTTTAAAAAATTGGCCCGGCATGGTAGCCTAGCTGCTAATGTCCTTACCTTGCTTGTGCCAGGATCCCATATAGGTGCCGGTTCTAATCCCAGCGGCCCCACTTCCTATCCAGCTCCCTGATTGTGGCCTGGGAAAGTAACTGAAGACAGCCCAAAGCTTTGGGACACTGTACTTGCATGGGAGACTCTGAAGAAGCTCCTGGCTCCTGGCTTCAGATTGGCAGTGGCTTTACTTGCTATGCCACACCACCAGTCCCCTGTAGTGTATATTTTTTGAAAATGGTCTTGCTGTTCTCATTTGGTTTTATTTATTTAAAGGGCAGAGAGAGAGAAAGAGAGATTTCACGTGTGCCGCTTCATTCCCCAAATGTCCATAACAATATGGCTTGGCCACATTGACATAAAAACCCAGGAAACTCCATTCAGGTTTCCCACAAGGGTGATGGAGACCTTGCCAAATGTGCCTAGGCAGGAATCTAGGAGCAGGTGTGGTGCTGGGGCTCAAACCCAAGCACGCCAACAGAGGATCTCACCATCTTAAGAGACATCTGCATCACCGAGCCAGACGTCTGCCCTGTGCTGCACTTGTTGGGCTGGTTTGGATCTTGTACTTCCACATCTCCTCTTCTGCTCTTGAACATGTGACTACTGCACAGAAGTCTTTTCTTTCACAGTGTCTAACCTGTTCATATTTAAGAGGAGCCCGATACATATTCACGTCCTGCCCAGCCACAGGCAGACGGTTGTGCCAACCACCGAATGAGATCACACAGGGTGTCACAGCACACCTTAGCTAAAATGATGCCTACTTTTGTGGACCTCCGAAATGTACAGCCTTATCCCCTTCCTTCTTCTCTCTGTCCCTCCCCATTATTTTTAAAGGCAAGAGTCACCTTTGTTGAAATCAAGTCCCCATTGTCACAGTCACAGACCAAAAAGGAACAGATGGCTGAGTTTTCAGGCCACAATTCCAGGCTGCTGAGACTTAACGGTACTAATAAAAAGTAATTTAGCAAAGACTTAGAAAGTCACAGGCTGCTTGAGATGTTTCAAAGTCCCCCTGGCTCTGCCAAATGCCCTCCAAGCTAGCCCTCCAAGCCGCCTTGTTTCCTCAGCAGAACGTGTGGTTGCCTGGCTGCCGGGGACCAATCCCCAGTGGTGGGGCCAGAGGGCGGAGGCAGAACTGCAGCCCTCCCAAGCTTGCTTGCAGCCTTGCCTTGGGTTAACAGGCCAGACAGCATTGTCTCCTGGCGAATGTCTTGGCATCGGCTCAACTGCCCAGCCATGGTTCTGTGCACCTGGCTACGATCCCAGACCCCCGAAAGGGAGAGTGATTCCCCCATATAATGCAGCTTGGGAGTCTTCAGTGCATGACTGGTGGAGGCCTTGTTCAAGTTCCCGTGCTCTGCGAGCGTGTGTGGCCCTTTCTCTTTTCTCCATAGCTGTCTTTGAATAGAATGCCAACGAAAAGGGGCCCATCTGCTTGTCCACAAAGACAACCTGTGCCTCCCTGAGCCATGATGACGCATCCCTGAGCTGCTGGCCCAGCCTGTGATTTGCATGCCCACACCAACCCTCAACAGAACTGTGCCCAAGGGCAGCCTATGTATTATGCTCTCCTGCTTTCAAGAGAGAAATATTACGAAATGCATCTGACCTTGGAACCTCCAAGATACAGGAAGGAGCCCTGAAAACTGGGCTAGCCAGAGCAATACAGGCATCCTGAACGAGACCGAGAACACCCTGTTTCAGAAGGCACAGGCTTCATCAGATCTCGATTTTCAGCCAACCTAGGGAGTTGTAGACTTGGAAAGCACAGAGCCAACCTTGGAGCTTGGAACCAGCCTTGGAGCTTTGGAACTCGAACAGCTAAACTTCGCGGAACTCTCTTTACCTGTATGTCCTGCAACGTGCTAAGCCCTGCAGACGAAGGCAGACAAAAGTCTCTGCTCAGTGACAAAAGAGATCAAGCTGTCACTCTGACACCATGGTCATTACCACAGGGCGGGCACCAGGGATGTAGGGTACACAGAGCAGGCACACCATCTGCCTTGTCCAGGAGACAAGTTTTGAGACTAGATTGGAAATGGAATTCCCAACAGCTGGGTGAATCCACAGACAGATTCAAGAACAAGACAGGACTCAAATCAAGCAGGAAAACTGAAAGTGGAATCTCTAAGACACAAAACCATGACCTTGTGTGCTGCCAGCAGGGCTCCGGGGTGGAGGAGGAGGAGCAAAAATAGGAGGGAGAACTAGGGCCTTGTCCTGTTAAGTTGCATTAAACGAACGAGCAGTAGGTGAAGGGGAGCTGCCTAGGGTTTTAAGCAAGGAATGAGAAGATCAAGTGTGTCCTTTAGAAAGGTGGATAGTGGGCTTTGAGGAAGAGTGTTTGGCCGAGGGAGTCCAGAAGCACATAAGCCACTTAGGTAACTGAACTCCCTGTTCTGGACTCCTGAACAGAGAGCTAGTTGCAGCTACACACCCCATACCAGACTCAATCAAAGGCCCATTGGAAATTTCTGGAAAGGAGTTGGTGTTGTGGCACAGTGTGTTAATAGGCCATTGCTTGAGACTGCAGCATCCTGTATCTGATGACTGGAATCTCAAGTCTTGGCTGCTCTAATTCTGACCAACTCCCTGCCAATGCACCTGGGAAGGCAAGAGAAGATGGTCCGGGTATCTGGCCCTTCCACTCATGCAGGAGACTCAGATGGAGTTCTGGACTCCTTCCTTCGACCTGGCCCTGCCAAGACATTAAGGCCATTTGAGGAGGTGAACCAGTGGACAGAAAATGTCTCTCTCTCTCGGTGACTCCCTCTATCTCCTTCACCCCCTTTCCCTCTCATCCTCTCCCTCCTCTCTCTTTTCCTCTAGTTCTCTCTCCCTGTCTTTCCTTCTCACACACTCTCTCTTCCCTCCCTCCCTTCCTCTCTTTTTTCTCTTTCCCTCTCTCCTTCCATATCACTTTCCCCTCCCCTCTTTCTTTTCCCTCTTGTTCTCTCTCCCCTCTCTTCATCTCTTTTAAATAAATTAAGAAAATTTAGAAAACTCTGTGGGCACAGAGGGACTGCTATACTTCTCTCACCCTACAATCCAATCCTTCTCCTGAAACTCCATCAACTTTATTTTCAGAATATTTCTGGTGGAAGTCTGAGTTATTGCTGAAATCTCATCTTGTCCACCTGCCTGTCTCCTGTCGTTTCTATGTCTGCTCTTAATTCAGTAGCCACAGTAATCCTCCAAATACACAGGCCTGAATCCATTGTTCTCCAGCTCTAACCCAGCACAAATGCTCTTTCCATTCAGGAAAAGCTGACCTGTGCATAATGGGGCCTGATTTCATTTCCCATCAGCCTCCCTGTCACTCCTGCTCCATTGGGACTGTATGTTTTAAGGCTTTGCCATTTGTCTGAAATGTCTCCCCCCACATAACCGTGTGACATTCCTTCTAATTCTCTGATCAAGTGTTAGCTTTTTTCAGAGGCCATTCCAATCACTCCATTGACAATAGCATACGATCAACCTCTGTTTTTTCTCTATAGCTGTTATTGCTTCAATTTCATATAGAGTTTACTCATTTATTTTCATATAGAGACACACAGAGATCTTCCACACACTAGTTCTCTCCCCAGCTGTCCACAACAGCCACAGCTGGACCATGCTGATGCCAAGAGCAAAGTCTCACCCAAATACTTGAACCATCATCTGTTGTCTCTAAAGGTGTATCAGCAGGTGGCTGGAAAGAAGAACAGAGCCAGAATTCAAACTGACAGTCCAGTGTGGGATGCAGACAACCCAAACAGAAGCTTAACCATTGACTGCCCCAATATGTTTTTATTGTCGTCTGCCTTCTGGCTCCCCACCAGTAAAATGTAAACTTTTCTGGAGCAAGCGTCTGTGTATTTTGTTTACTCATTGTATCCTACCTTCCTAGAATAATGGCTGACTTACAATACATCAATAACACATATTTATTAAGTCATTAAGTGGAACTCAATCAAGTGAAAGATGATATGGTATTGAAAAAGATGGCAATGTGGGGAAAAAAAGGAGGAAATAAGACCTTAGATATATTGCTTTTTTTAAAAAGGTCTCTATTGAGGGTAAAAGTTGAGAAAAAAGGAGTGCTCTGGCATGAATGTCAGCCTTGGGTGATTAACTGGGAGAGACAAGGGCCTGGCATTGCGGGGAAGCAGCAGTGTTGAGGTCTGTTCTGAACATTCTTAGGTGGGATTGGACATGAAGATCCAAATGGAGAACCAGTAGACCAAATCCAATCATTAAGCCCACCGGAAAGACTATAACCAATGCTGTGGAATTGGAGCCATCACGATATTGACTTGCAAATGAACTAATGACACCCTACCTCCCAGAACTAGCTATCAACAGCCAGCAAAACAGTATATCATGTTTTATGCACATAGAAGGGAGAGAAGCTCCAGGTACACTTCCAATAGGATGGCTAAATTTGTCTGTAATTGCAAATTTATTCTCCTGGGACAATTCTTTCCTGTAAGAGGTGATCTGTAACATCTCAAGATGTTCTAAAACTAAGGGCAAATCATTCAATCGAACATTGTGTTCAACTGAAAAGGCACAAGCGTGAAAAAATTCTATTGCTTATCTCCAAGAATGATCTCAACGTTGCTGATGAAGCAAAGCTTGACTTTTCCCCCTGGACCAAAACAATGTCTCCGTGGATCTCATAGAATTTTAAAAGGCTTTGTGTGCCGACAAGCAGCATTTCCCGTAACAGAAGGGATCAGTCATGAAAATGTTAAGGCAATTCTAAAAGATTGGGCTGTCAGAGGGCAGCTCCTGGAACAAATCTTCAAGCCCAGGTCTCCCCATGGAGATCATCCCCTCTGGTCATAAAAGGTTAGATTTACGGGACAATCAGAAGGAAGTCACGGCAGTAATATTAGACTTCGTGGTTTGAGTGTTAACAATTCACTCTTTTCCCTGATATTTAAAACCTTAGGCTCTTTACTTTTTGACCTTTTAAAAAAGCATGAATGCTTGAGAGCTTGTATCTGCTCTTTCATCTGCATCATCAGACCCTGGATCCTCCTATCTCAGAGGAATTGGGGCTGGAGTGGAAGCGCCTTTCTTATTCTCACAAGGAACAAGGAATTCTGCAATGGGACCAGGAGCTGGGAACCTGGAATTCTGGCCCTAAGGATTCCAGTGACACTGGAAATACTGGCTCTGCAGAACCTGATTTCTCATTCCGCAAAAAAAGGAGATGGACTCCATTTACCAGATGGTGTCTTTGCTTAATACCGTATGAAATGAGCAAGGAGATTTTTATGGCACCAAACCACAGACAATTCAAGGCAAACAAAAGAAATTAATACTTAATGTCCGTGCTAGTTTTGTTGACTGGATCCCTGAACCGGGGAGGAGTGTAGTGGATGCTCTGACCACAAGCAATTGCTCCACCATTGGACGAATGATTGGGGCTGGGGGTTATAGCAGAATCAGTGTATAGTGACGGTGATATTACCTGGAAAGGGAACTTTGGGAGGTGTTGGCGGAGACCTGTGGGAATGTTACCTGATGCAGCACTGGATCCTTGTCTACCTAATGATACACCAAATCTTTGAGCAAGCAACAGAAAACAAGAAAATAGAACAAAAGCAAGGTCTTTTATTCAGCATATGCCCAAACTGGTCTTAGGATGACACTGAAGAATCTGTAATGTCAGAAATAGAAATAGAAAAAAAAAGATTATCAGGTCATCAGGAAGATTTTAAACTGGCCCAGCCCAAAACCACAGCTAAACTCCAGCTTTCCTAAAGTCCATGCTGATGTGGCAGTTCTGAGTGATATTTGAATTACACTAAAAAACATTTATGTTAGGCACCAGGGCTGCGGCATAGCAGGTGGAGCCACCGCCTGTGCTACCTGCATTCCATATGGGCGCTAATTTGTGTTCTGGCTGCTCCACTTTCAATCCAACTCCCTACAATTAGTGTAGGAAAGGCAGCAGAGGATGACCCGAAGCTTTGGGCCACTGTTAGTCATGTGGAAGACCTGCATGAAGTTCCTGGCCCCTGGCTCCTGGCCCCTGGCTCCTGGCTCCTGGCTCCTGACTCCTGCCCCTGGCTCCTGGCCCCTGGCTCCTGGCTCCTGGCTTCGGCCTGATTCTGCCTTGATCACTACAGTTACTTGGGGAGTGGACCAGCAGTTAGAAGACCTCTATCTCTACCTTTCCCAATCTGTAACTCCAACTTTTGAATAAATAGATAAATCTTTTTTAAAAAATGTTGAATTAAGAACTATTTGCCAAAAACATAAACATAATATCCTAAGAACATAAAATAAAATTAGGCAAATTATCTTAAGGACTATGACTGCTCAAATTCAGTACTGAACACAGTCATATACATGTATTTTAAAGCATTCCCATCAAATACATGTAATCATGACAAATATGTAAGTGTATTTTACATTTATTGACAAGGAAGAATTTGTACAGTTAATGTTAACACAAATAAAAACAAAAACCCAGATGGCAGAGCAATCAGTATGACTCATATTTTTTAAAGTGTGATTAGAGTATATATATATATATATGTATATATATATATATATACATTTGTTTGTCTGGGAAATATCTAGAAGGAAATATGCACTACACATAATATTGAGTATTTTTTCACAGTGGGGCTCAAACTGTTTTCATAACACTCCAATATGCTTCCAGCTTTTCACCATCTTGTGTTTTGTTGTCTTAGGTTAGTAGCTACCTAACACCAGTGAGCCAGGAAACCCATTGGGGGGTCATTCTTCCCAACTATCTTTTCCAAAGGTTTCAGCAAAAACCTTGTCTTAGCAACAAAATTGTCCTCAGCAGAACCCTGAGCACATTCTTGAAGCCAAATGTTCAATTATCTGCAGGACTAACCAGGAAGAGCGGGACGGTGGGCTCTCCAGTCCAGCTTCTCCCCAGGACAGGTGTTCCCTGGAGGACTAAGCACAGTTCCACACTCCTTCTGGAATACTCTGCGTTAAAGCTCTTCTACCTCAGGATCTGTTCTTTGCAATGAAAGAAAGAAATCTGACAAATAGGAAAATGATGAAATGATGCATGAAACAAACACGCATCTCACAAATTCCACGGAAACATGAAAAAGAGTCTCACCAGATCTGGGACCACCTTGTGTCCAAACAACCTGTCAAGGGCAGTCAAGGGTGAAAGAGTTTCATCTTCAAAGATGTGGAAAGCCCATTATTTGTCAAAGCAAATAGGACAAATGTGATTGTAGGTCACTCCCAGGCCACAGGAGGTCTAGCAGTCAACTTGGATGGAAATTCCATAAGGTTCTCAAGTGAAGCAGAGCAAATCCATTTGGGATAGTCCAGGGCTTTCATCAGTAATCAATCAGTGAATATAGACTGAGAACCTTGGACAGGGACCAGTTCTTTCATTTAAAACAATAATGGAATGCTTCATGGTTTTGCCAGAGAAACACTTGGGAAGGAAATCCCCTACCAATGAGAGGAAGACATAAAAGCGCCCCCACCCCCTTGCCTCTGCCCACCTGGCTGTGGCAAAGGTGATTCTAAATAGGGTCTGTCCAGAGTCATCTTGACTCAGCATGCCCAGCAGGGGCAGTGGGCAACCTTGGCAGGGGCCTGCATGGGGTCCTGCTGCCCTTGCCCACCCAGTAGCAGCAGAGGTGACTCCAGATTGTGCCAGCCCAGAATCATTTTGACCCCACATGCCCAGTAGGGACAGCAGGTGACTTTGGAGGGGCCTGCACAGGGTCTTCTTGCCTCCACCCACCTGGCAGCAGCAGAGGTGAACCCAGATTGGGCTACCCAGGTGCCACTGGCACCAGGGCCAAACTCTTGGGCCTCCCAGTGGCAACACACTCTAGAGACTTGGGCATGTTGACTTACATGGGGTATGGGCTATGGCACAAGTGATGTCAACTGGGGACCTTAGGGTTCTTGTCCAGGTCAGGAATGACTACTGAGGGACATCTATGGATAAAACCACTGTACTTGCAGGTAAGCAAGGGTGCTGAAACAAAACAAATTGGCTGAGGGAATAGGAAGACTTTTAAAGGTCAGACCAAAGCACCAGCACATGTGGGAGACCCAAACTGAGGTAGTTAGCAGCAATCATCACTGAATATCACTCACTGGCACACATTAAAGCTAGGACTGAAGGCCTACCTGGCAGGGCTAGATCACAGTACTCACCAGTAGGAGTTGGAACAAGGGACAATGTTAGGCTGGGCCATGACACTAACCAAACATGAGAAAACCAGGTTTAGGGGCAGAATATGTTGGGTATATGAGTTTACTGCGGTACAACTGCAATCTCCACTGCCACATGCAAGATCTATGGCTGGGGACAGGCCTGGCTGGGAGCTAAGGGCATGATGCCCAGCAGTGAGCACGAGAACCAGAATGGAGGCAGTGGGCTGGGCTGGACACGGCTGCAGTCTTCCTTGGCATGGATATGGACTGGTTCTGGGGAGCACCAGACTGGGCTGTACTCCAGTACCCACTGGTAATCGTGAGAGCAAGGGTGGGTGTAGAATGGACTGAGCTAGATCTTGGCTCCCAGATCTTGGCTGTGTCTGGGCATGGACCAGCTGTGGCTAGGCTGCAACACCTAACAGTAAGAACCAGAAAAGGTGTTGGCTGGTTGGGTAAGGTTACTGTTCCTGCCACAAGAGGTGGAAAAATTCAACCTGGGCCAAGGACTCACCAGTGTGCGTGATATCTGCCACTGGTAGGAGATCTGATAGAGGAGTTTGGGGTACCCCTTTGTCAGGATGCAGTCCCTGCAGGGGAGTGCAAGAATCAAGACAAGTAACAGCCTAGGTCATGCCAGGTTACAGTACCTACCAGCATACATTGGGTCAGGTCTAGGAACAGGCCAGGCCAGACCAGCTCATAATATCCACTGGCAGTTCTGAGAACCAACATGAGGTGCAGGACAAGCCAATTCAGGCCACAACACCAACCAGTCCACATTAGGGCTGGAACTGGGGGCTGGCTGGACTGGGCTAGGTTGAAGCACCCACCAGCAGGAGCTGGAACTGGGGGCAGGCTGAACAGAGCCAGGCTGAAACACCTGCTGGTGGATATTGAGGTGAGACAAGCCATGCCAAGCTGAGAACAGTAGGTACTGGGTTCGTGAGTTCCAGGGTGTGGAGGTCTGGGTCGCCTGGCCCATGTCCTTGAGTTCTCCTGCATAGTGGGTGCTAGCTTCATGAGCCTCGAGGTTGGGGGTCCAGCAGGACCCAGGTCTTCTAGCCTGGGTCATTTGGGCCTGCCTGCAATGGTTTGATATCCTCAGTGGAGGGAACAGAGCAGTGGACAGCAGGTCCAGATACACATGAAGGAAATCACAGTCCATTGGAGCCTGCAGAGGACATCTGGTGCCATGGCAGAGGAAGGAGAACAGAGCAAATTGGACATCTTCCCCAGCCAAATGATAACAGCAAAAACTGGGGCAAATGGAAACTCTAAGATCAACTGTGTCAGCCAACGGCCATTGGAAGGGTTCCCTCATCCTTCAATCAGTGAGATCAATGGCATTTCAAATCTATCAAAACCACTTGGGCAAAATTCTTGAACCATGCACCATATCGGTACCCTGGATTGATATCGGGTGGCTGGTTCTCAACCCTGGGTATTGGGGCAATTGGGAGACTGGGTATGACTTCTCCCTTTGATCCCCTCTTCCCCCAGATATAGGAAAGAGAAATGGCAAAAGTGGAAACAACGATCACACACACTTTCCCCTAATCCTTAATCCTTCCCACCCTGATCAACAATGCTAACATCATTAAAAATAAAATTTTTTTAAAGGCAGCCCCAAATTTCTTTTATCCTTCCATCCTAGAAACATTTCTTCTTCCCTTATTAATGTCAATAACTGTACTTTCTTCTTCTTCCCCAACTCCATATATTGATTTGAATGAAAAATTAGTCCTTTATCTATTTCTATTTAAAAGGCGCACACACACACACACACACACACACGCACACGGTGCCAGACAGAGATCTTCCAGCCACAGATTTCATTCCCCAAATACCCACAATAGTTAGGGCTGGACCAAACTCAAGTCTGAGGTTTTGAATTCCATCTGGGTCTCCCACATGAGTTGCAGGGACCCAACTACTGGAGCCACCACATGCTACCTCCCAGGTTGCACATTGGCAGGAAGCTGGAATCAGAAGTGGAGCCTGGAGTTGGACCCAAGCACTTTAAGCACGGAAGATGTGAACCTCTGGAGCACTATCCCATCTACTGTGCCAAGGGCTCAGCCCCTCTCTTCCTCCTTTATACTTCTGTGTTCTTCTTAGATGAATATATACTTTCTTTGATTCCCTCAGAAGGCCTGGAAAACTTGATATTTTCAAGAATTGTTTACCAAATATCCAGCTACAATAATAATAATAGAACTATTTTATTGAACATTAACCAAGAAAAAACAGGCATGACTACAAGGCCGTGATCACTGCTCTGGCCACAAAGAGATGACCTTCAACACTATTGGGCTTTCCAAATCATTCCCTGTCCAATTTTCAAGATCCATGTTTATCTTAGTTCAGGATTTTATCCCCTAGGGAAGTGCTGTGTCTGTTTGATGGAAGTCTGGGGCAAGTGTATGAAGAGTCCTAAAAAGTAGCAGTCTTATCCTCTAAACATTTCCTCAATTTTTAATATTGATTTGAGAGGTGAGAGGATATGGGGAAAGGAATTCTCATCTACTGATTCACTCTCCAGATGGCTGCAATGACCACGCCTGGGTCAGGCTGGAGAAAGGAGCTGGGAATGCAACCCAGGATTCCCACATGGGTTGCAAAAATCCAGTTCCTTAAGTTGTTCCTGCTGCCTCTCAGTGTCTTCACTAGCGGGAAACTGGAGTCAAAAACTATAACTTGGAGTTGAACACAGGTACTCTGATACGGGATGTGAGCATCTTAGCTATTAAGCTAAGCAACCACTCTTAACGTGGTTTACAAATGAAGAATAGGGCTTAGTTATTAGAAACACAAGAGGGAACCAATGTGATGCCTCAGCTTGCAAGCACTGGGATCCCCTATGGGCTCTGGTTTGTGCCCAAGCTGTTTCACTTCCCATCCAGCTTCCCGCTTATGGCCTGGGAAATCAATGGAGGATGGCCCAAAGCCTTGGGACCCTGCACCCCCATGCGAGACCCGTAAGAGGCTCTTAACTTCAGATTGATACAGCCCCAGCCATTGAGGCCCCTTGGAGAGTGAACCAGTGGCTGGAAGAACTTTCTGTATCTCCTTCTCTTTGTAAATACACCTTTCCAATGAAAATTAATAAATATTTTTTTAAAAGAAAAGAAAAATGAGAATTGACTATTTAGTCTTGGACTAAGCCAAATGGTAATAACTAATTCAAATTTCATGTGATATATAGTGTTTTTTTTAAAAAAAAATAGTGAAAATTCAGGGGTGAATGTTGTGATACAGGGATTGGAAAGAGATTGAGACTGGAGGCAGGAACTGGCGGTGGGAGAGTCATTTAAGGTAAGCTACCATGGTCAGTGCGGCAAGAAATAGAGAGAGCTACGTGGGAGAGGTGTTGCTGGAGAGTGGAGAGATGAGGAGAGTTTGACAGACTCAGCAGGGGAAGCAACGGTACAAGTTGGAGATCATCATTTGTGGAGAGAAAGGATGACTAAGAAATCCAAATGACCCAGGGTGTCCAGCCTGAGAGACTGAGGGGAACTATGCAGCCATCAAACCTGATTGGAAGCCAGCAGAGAAAACCCCCTTAGTACTACCTAACCTAACTTCGTTGAGTATCACTTATCCACTTCTGGGACTGGCAACACTTCTGATTTCACTTTTTTTCTTTTGGATTCCGGAATATATACACATGCATAATGAGATGTGGGTGGAAGCCAAGTGTAAAGGTGAAATTCCTTTGTGATGTATTTACACCTTCTGTGCATAGTCTGACAGTAATTTTCTATAAATTTTTTTGTGCAAGAAACAGTTTTGAAATGTGAAATTTTCCACTTGAGACTTCCTGTGGGTACTCCACAAGGTTCTGAATTTTGGAACATTTCGGGGTTTGGATTTTTGGATTTAGGGCTGTTCAGCCTGCGTTAAAGTGTAAGAAACTCCCAAGTGTAGCAAGCTAGAAAAAGTCTTTCAAAAGGAACCAAGTTTTGAGACAGTCATTGCTTTGCTCTTTTCCATTCTTCCTATTCACCAATAACTTCCTGGTTGCAGCCCCTTCTCTGAGGGGGCAAAGCCAGAATGAGGAGTATTCATAGTTGATCACTGCCAAACATTTTTGTCTTAACCCACTTTTGAGACTCTCAGATTTGATCTTTTCTGTTTTCTCCAAGGATTCTCTAATCAACGATAAGGGTGAAATGCAGTGGAGAGGTGAGGCAATCAAAGCTTGTTAAAGGAGTCATTGATCAGAATCTCACAAAAACAAGCCTCCTGGACAGCAGCCTCACTCTGCACAGAAGACCTCACAGAGGGAACCCACGAAGAGGAAGCTGCAACACGCAGCATAGGCTCAGCTGACAAACAAGTCCTCTTTCCACACTCTCTGAGTCAGAAAAGCAGACCTGGTGCCAGCTTGGCCAGTAAAGCTCTCCAGCTCCCAGGGACAGTAGGGACAGGTGGCCAGGCATTTGGGGACCTCTCTTGCTTATGCAACTGTCACAGGAAAAAGAGCATTCCAGGCAGTTATTGCCAACCCTGATCCATGTCAAGACGGTTGTTCAGATTTGTCCCTCATCACTGTCTTCCTTCTTCAGATTTGGGGGACCTGGGAGGAGGTCATTACTGACTGCTCATTGACAAGCTGATATTATCATTACTTCATTGTTTACCAAAAAAAATAGGATCCACCACCCCTCCATCACCTCTCTGGTTTGTGCTGAAAACCTTAGGGCTAAGAGTGACAACGTTTTGCCTGGAACTGTCTGAGTTCAGGTTCTGATTCTGTGCATTTCACAAGAAGTTGAAAGTCACACAGTTAAAAATCTTAGTTCTTAAGTGTACAACTCAATAGGTTTTAGCAAACATATGCATAGGTAGAAGCAGAAACTTTTATCAAAACACAAAATTTCTCCGGACTCTTCCTTCATGCTCTTCATCCATTAAACGCACATGCACCTGAGCAACCACTGTTCTAACTTCCATCTTCTCCACATCTTGAACCTCATATAAATGAGGTCATTGCCGTTTGGCTTATTTTACTCAGTATATGTTGGATATTTACATATCATCTATAACTTAATCTAAAAACATGTATATAGAATCAAAATATATCTAATCGCATACTAAGCATATTTATATTAATGTATCTATATCTTCTTTTTAATTGCTTGAGTGTGCTTCATAGTAGATAGTAATGTGGGTTATTTCCAGTTTGGAGGAATAATGGAAAAACATTATAAGTATTCAAGTCCAGCCTTTTTGGAGTCATAACCTTTTATTTCTCCTGGGTCTTGAAAATGTTCATGGAAAAATGAATACTATGAAAGATGACTCAGGGATTTCAAATTATGCATCAAGAACAATGCTATCTTTTAATCCTATTATCTGCGAACTTTGAAATCCACCTAAAACTGGGATTATTGAATTATAGAGTAGCCTTTTACTAATGTTACTAAAGAGTGTTCTGAAACCTGTGTGTTATTGAATACCCTAACCAGCATTATTTATGAAGGCCATAGTTGTTCCAGCTGTTAACCAGTACTGGCATTAACAGTCTAATTTTAGTCATTTAGATATGTGTGTGTACTGGCACCACTTTTCTAGTTTAAATTTACATTTCCCTCATGACTAAAGATTTTACATATCTTTTGATATGCTTATTGATCATCCACACAATTTTGTAAAATATATGTCCAATAATTTGTCCATTTTTATTGTTTACTATGGATATATGGAAATCCGTTAGTCGGTTATAAACTACTCCTATATTCAAAAATATTACTTAATGTGTCAAATAATTATAATTCAATATTTCAAGCTCTCAGAAGATACTAATATATTGAAAGACATCATCTTTTAGTTTGTGACTTGAGTATCAATGTTCTTAATGCTGTCTGCCCTGAAAGGGGCAGAAGCTTTTGTTCTTAATTTTGATTTGCAAGTACAGGGAGCGACAGGCAGTCCTGAGAGATCTTTGTGTCCTTCGTCCACCTTCTCACAATGACGTGATTACAGGAGAATGTCAAAGCCAAGAAATTTAAATTACTGCCAGGTATATGCCAGGGTCTATGACATCTTATCCCAAGTGTAGGTTCCTGAAACCCCCATCACAATCAACAGCTTCTTTACCACACAGGTTCCCTTCAGCTCTCCCTTATACACATGGTCCACTACCTTCACCACCACCATTGTGCCCAGCCACTGGCCACCACCAACTCAGCCTCCATCTTGACAGGTATTCATCCAGAAAATGATATGCATAAAATTAAAGTAATGTGTTACATGCCATTTTGCAATCAGACTGCTTCTGTCAATACTGTGCTCCTAAAATCTGTCCATTGCACTACATCATCAGTTCATCCTGATGATAGTCCCTTATACAAATGCATCACAGTTTGTTCAACCTATCTGGAGGACATTTGGTTATTTCTACCTTGGTGCTATACAAATAAGGTGGCAATCAAATCAATGCACACGTTTTTATGTGGCTATAAATTTTCATTTTTACTGGATAAATGTCCAAAATGACTGTTGGGTTGTATGACAAAATGTGTTTAGTTTTTCAAGAAATAGCCATGGTGATTTCCAAAATGATTGTACCATTTTCTTTCCCATTAGCAATGGCGATTTGAGTGACTTTGCGTTTAGCATAGTATCAGTAGTTTTATGTTCTGTTCTAATAGATGTACAGTGACCCGACATGCCTTCTGGTCTGCAATGCTGACCATCTTTTCCTGTGCTTGTTTGTCATTTCTGCACCTTCCCCCATCTCCACTGACAAGCTTTTTATGTCTTCTATTTTCTATTTTTTTTTCTGTTCAGACTGGAGATTTCTTCAGGCATCTCAAATATGAGACTTAAGATTTGTAAATGGTTTCTCTCAGTGTCCAGCTTCTATCTTCATCCTCTTACTAGACAATTTCACAGAGCAACTATTTCTGGATCAATGAATCTCAATTTACCAATATTTTTCTTTTCCAAATTGTGCTTTTGTAGTCACATCCAAGAACTGTTACCAACGTTGGTTCCTGGTGGTTTTCTCCTGTTTGCTTTTAAAAATTGTGTAGACTGGGCCTGGCACGATAGCCTAGTGGCTAAAGTCCTCACCTTGCATGCGTGCCAGGATCCCAGATGGGTACCGATTCTATTCCTGGTGGCCCCGCTTCCCATCCAGCTCCCTGCTTGTGACCTGGGAAAGCAGTTGAGGATGACCCAAAGCCTTGGGACCCTGCACTTACGTGGGAGACTTGGAAAAGGCTCCGGGTTCCTGACTTCGGTTTGGCTCAACTCCAGCTGTTGTGGCTGCTTAGGGAGTGAATCAGCGGACGGAAGATATTCCTCTCTGTCTCTCCTCCTTTCTGTATATATACTTTTCCAATAAAAATAAAGCAAATCTTTTTGCAAACTTGTGTAGACTGTGTTGTGTATTTAAGTCTATGACCCTACTTCAAGTTACTGTTTATATCAGGTGTGAGAGTTACATAAGGAGGTTAATTGGAAGTCAGTGTTTAATGGATTCAGAGTTTCAGCCCCGGAAGACGAACAGTTCTGAAGATGAATGTTGGGTTGCAGAACAGGACTGCAGGCCCTTGTAAAAGGACTGCATGTCCCAGAGCTGTACACTTAGAAACTAAACTGTTAAGTACTGTAATGTGTATTTAGCCACAAAGGAAAGAATCAATTGGCCCAAAGCATGCAAGTATTTCTGGATTTCTGCTCAGTCTCGCTGATCTACTTGTGCCTACATGACAAGGGCACATATACTCCCTGTGTTGCTTGATAAAACTGTATCTGCAAAAGACAAATATTATTTGATGATTTCTAATTATCAAAGTAGGACAATATGAATCTACCAATATCCATTTTCAAGTCCTTTGAAATTCCACATACATTGTAAAATCATTTTGTTGATTTCTACCCAAAAAGAAGTCAGTTGGAATTTGAATTGCACTTATGGTGGATCTTGGCATTCTGACAGTATTGAATCTACCATACCATAAACGCGCTGTGTTTCTTCTTTTATGAGGCCATATTTTTTTTACCAGCATTATTTTGATTTTCAGTGTACTGACATATCTTCAAAACATGTTCCTGCCTTTTTATGCTATTGTGAATGGAACTGATTTTAAATGATTCTTCCAATAACTTGTTGCTATTTATGTTTAGAATGGGATGTTTTTCACTGGGCAAAAGAACCTAAACTATGTGCGAATAACTTGTGCTTTCTCCTTCGCCAGCTGTGGAGTGGAGCCTAGTGAAAGCCTATCCTGGCTCATGACAGGTGGGGCAGCAGGCAGACATCAAAGCCAAGTTCAGAACAGAGTACATAAAAATAATATCTTGATCTTGTACCAGGACTAAAAGCAGTATAGCCAGGAGCCAGGACAATATAACCAGGGCCCAAGTGAGGATAAGGCCAGAGTCTGAGGTTTACTTGAGTTCAAGTCTGGGCTTCTTTGATTTTATAGTGGTGGCGAATGTCATATGAACACTCAGAGCCAGAAGCATGGCATGTGTAGGAACCAGGGTAAGAACTCCTTGAGTTATCAACTGTGTTCCTGTTGCTTAACAGCAGCAACAACAACAAAATGAACTGCTTCTTTGGACAACCAAGAAAACATAAAAACATCAAGCACTCTCCAACATGCTTAACTTCTGAATGGGGGTGTTAGTACTGTGTTGGCCCTGATGTGAGTTTGGTGCTCTGACATTAAGTGGGTTCTTGGTGGTGTCTGATCATCATGTTGAAACACAGCTGGCAAGTAGAAGCCACCAGGATGGAACGCTATTCCCAAAATAGCCCACTGTGTGACTTGTGCACATGGTTTCGGGGGTCTTCAGGCTCTGTTTCTCCAGGCAGTGTGCCTGAGGCACCCTCATCCAGGGACTTGCCTCCGGACTGTTTGCAGATTCCCCAGGTGCAAACTGCATGGAGGCAGTGACAACTAGAACTCAGGGATCTTTGGACCCTGAGCCTGCATATGCCTGATTTCCTGGGACTTACGAAGACTGAGAGGGTGCCATGCTGGGCCTGCTGCTGTCCACTGGACAGAGGCCAGTGGTTTTCCTACCATGACTGGCTCAGGCTCAAAGCCATTAAAGCACAGCCAGGAATGCTTCCTGCAGGTTAATGCAACTCAGAGGTCGTGGGAGGGAGGGTGCGCAGTGGCCAATGACAGGAACGCTTAGTCAGACTGCTATTTGATTTACACTTAGGTGTTGGCAACTTCTCATATACAATTATTTCCACAGGATGCCTCTTCGAGCCCTAGGAACTATA
The DNA here is from genome assembly GCF_030435755.1 of Ochotona princeps. Classification (NCBI taxonomy): domain Eukaryota; kingdom Metazoa; phylum Chordata; class Mammalia; order Lagomorpha; family Ochotonidae; genus Ochotona; species Ochotona princeps. The sequence goes on along the minus strand of NC_080842.1, from coordinate 15,551,202 downwards.
TGACTACTGCTGTCCCATGTGTGTTTGACAGCCCTGACCTTCACAGGGAGTTACTGGAAGGCCCGAACTGCCAATGTGCTCCCCTGAGGTGGCGTCTGTCTCCTTACTCATCTCCAGGATCTCTCTGCAGAGGGTGATATGTTGTTTTATTTCTAAAATTGCTCCACTGGTTGAATACTGCCAAAGAGAAATCAGAACAAAGGGAAAACATGAGTGGTGTGGCCTGGGTGTTTGATACAGCGGTGACTAGCAAGGTTGAGATACCCACATGCTGTTTTGGAGCACCTGGCTTCAGGTCTCAGCTCTGCACCCCCTGTCAGCATCCTGCTGGCATGGACTCTGAGAGATGGTGGGATGGCCCAAATGGTTTGGTCCCTGGCAAGCAGCTTGGAAGACCTGGATTGAGTTCCAGGCTCCCAGCTTTGGCCTGGCATTTGGGGAATGAACCAGTGGGTGGGAGCTCTCTTCGTCTGCCTCTTAAACAAACAAAAAGATTGAGTGTTGAATGTTTAGAGCTCTTGCTTTATATGTTTAATAACCACACTTAATCTACTCCTTGATCATTTTAAAATTTTTGATGAATTATTTTTTATTTATTTGAAAGACACCTTTCAGCTATAGCTGGTTCACTCTCCAAATATGCACGATAGTGAATGCCAGACTGAGGCCAAACCTAGGAAACAGAAGCTCAGTCAAGATCTCCCTGACAGGTAGCAGGGGCTCAGGCACTCGGGCCATGGCCACGGCCTCCCAGGGTCTGCAATGGCAAGAAGCTGGGGCCCTGACAACTTTATTTCAGCTCAAAATGTTGATCATTGTGATAACCCATTTATTTTAAAATAAAGTTTGAAGTAAAATCTGAATCTCCAGAGTTGTTTTTCAGAGGTAATGGGATCTTCCATAATTCCTGAAAGAAACTCAAGTTCATTCCTTAAAGAAATAAGCAATAAACAAGCAATGTGACGCCATGAAAGTGAGGGGGAGAAGCACTCTGACTTGATCCTACGACTTTGGTGGACAGTGATGCTCAGATACCCAGAGAAGCACCTGCACAGCGCCTGTTGCCGCAGACCTCAGATGGTCTCACTAGCATCACCGCTGTACTGCTGTTCTAGGTGAGAAGCCACAGTTAGCACTCTCCCAGAGGCCTGAGCCTGGGTTATCACATTTCCATGAGAACAGCCTCCTCTGCACTCACTGTAGGTCAATCGGATATGGAAGCTACAGCTTCCTGTCAATGTGGTGAAATAATGTTTTTTTTTTCTCGTCTAAACAAAGTATGCTAGTCTGTTTGGCTCAATGTAATGAGGGTACCTTGAAGTTACACTACAGTTGATTAAACTGTTTGCCTCACTTGTAAACTCTGAGTTGAGTTTGGGGCTGGGGGAGAAGGAGGAAAAAAGTAGCAGGGAAGAACTGAAATTTCTAGAAATTGCAATAAAATGCATCTTCTCAGAATTTAGACTTGATTAAATTTAGACTTGTGGCATGTGGGAGCCATCCTGGGGGAAATATGAGCGGCTGTGTAGAAATCAGCGTTTGAAGAGAGTCATGGCTGCTGGTCACTGGCACCAAGTTAATTGTTGAGCTGGCTTTCTAAGTGCAGCAGTGAAACACAGCTCTTCATTCTTGCTAACGCTGGAACGTCTGAACTGGTTATCATTAACATTAATTTCAGAGTACTTAGGGCTATGTAAAGCTAGACGACGTTGCTGGGCTTGCACAAGCAGAATGAGTATTGATTGTCTCCAGCAACTGGCACCAGGAGGTGGGATGCCAGGCTACGCAGGAGAGTAACTGAGTTTGCCAAGATCCCTGGAAAACAAAGAAAAGGGTTTTGTTTATTTTCAGTTGTGGCCTCATAAAACATATTTGGGCAATTTAATTCATCTCTCCGAGCCTCATTTGTTATGGTTGAAATGGGAAAAAATAATTGAACCCAAGGTAATGGTTTATTGTGAGGATTAAGTAACAGGATATGTGTCCCAGGCACATGATAAGCTGCCAATAAATATTAGCTATTGGTTTGTTCTAATGATTCCAGAACAACCGCAACCTCTTGAGTATCACAACACTGCAACACAAGTGAACTATCGCACTTGTCAATGAAGGCCCTGAGCTTTACTCCAGAGCGTCCCGGTAGTCCCACGGTGTTGAAACCCAAAGGCCAGTGTGCCAGAACCTTTGGGCTCTATCAAGATAAGTTCATGCAAGCCAGAGACTGAGTCTTGGCAAAGCAAATCAGACATCAAGCAAAGCTTACCTGATGTCCAGCCAGAAGGGCTAGGCATTTTATGGTTGTATAAATCAGTTTGCTTTAATCAACTTTGCCTTTAATCAAATTCTACACATAGTTTGGTGTTTTCCTCTTCTATCTCACCCAACTTTGGATTTGTTAGTGTGTTTTAGAATCGGTTATGTACAATGCACTAATGTATTGGCCAATGTCGTTTCACTTCTTTGCAACTTTTATAATCTCTTTCAAAACACTGATTCATCTAATAAAAGAAATCATATGTGATTAAGATGAATTTGGATGTCTGTTTTAATAGAGAGATACTCCTAGTGGAGTATGGATTATGTCGTGAGGCCGTCTTGGCTTCTAATTTCCATGGGCTACCCATGTAAGTGAACCACACATAGCTTCTCCGATCATGTAAGTGACATCCAGAAGGAAAGAACACTCCAGAAGGAAGTTGTACCATCCCTGGTATGGCCTTGAACACCCACACCAAGAATTACCAGGGTTATGCGCCCATGTCACCTGCTGACCATCCACACCAACGCCTGCCAGCAAAACCCCATGCCTGATCATTTTTCTGGGTTCAGCTTCTGCCAGATTCCATGTAGAGGGCTCTGGAAGAATGAGAATGCTTTTCTAGGAATCTGATATCTAAAGACAGAGCAAGTTTCCTCTACTTTAAAATCTATGCCATTCCCTTCTTTTGCCCTTAGCAACTTTCAACTTTAGGGGATGGTACTATGGGTAGGTCAAACTGTACCAGCGACAGAAGGATATTGATAAGAATAAAATCCATAAACTCTATAAAACATATCAACTCTATAGAGTTAGTGTTGTAATAGGATGGTACTTCAAAAAGTTTATGGAAAAGTTAAGCTCTAAGACATGTATGTTTTGGTGCAAGATGTTTTTAAATCTACATGTATCTTTTTAAAATATGCATCTTTATGAACTTTTATAGATCCTGTGGGTATGGGTTTCAACACATTTGCCTCAAAATATACTTATCCCCTAATTTTACTTTTCATAGACTTTTTGAAGTACATTTTATATTTCTTATGATCACATACTTTAGGTCTTAAATACTACCACTAATAAATTCTATACCAGAATCCAGACATTACACACATTTGAGTTAAGGAATACTGCATTGCAGTCACCTCTTCCATCCACCTGGTTAGATGTTTGACTAATTTATATTTATTTAACTTTGAAAATGGAAAGAGTTAAAATAACTCAAAATTAAAAGGATGGTGATATTGGAGAATACTGCTTTATTTCTTGACTGGAACCTCCATTGGTGGTAGAACAAATAGCTAATTTCATCAGCAGAACTGTGCCTGCTAGAGCAGGAAGGACTCACCCTTCCTCTTCTACTTGGCTTGAAATGTTCACCTTTGGGAAGAGTGTCATGGGTCAGAATCATAAAACGACAAACTCACAAAAACTCTAGCAGAAAAACAGGGAAAGTATGAGAATAAAAGTGTGTGTGAACAATTCATGTATCAGAAGAAAGAAGCTGAACCCCTTTTCATTGAGTTACTATGTAGACCCCTTGCCTATTTTCCTGCTGGCCCATATTTTTTTAACTTTGTACTTACTAAAATCTCTATTTAGTACAGCTATTAATCCTTTGGCTACATTGTAAATTAGAAGCATGCTATGAGAAAAAAAAATAAGCAAAATATCAAGTTGAAAAAAAATCAAGAAAATTAAGTCCAAAGAGTCCCTAGGCATTTCTGGAGGAATCCACTGAACTCCCTGAGGAACATTCTCCCAAGAGTTTGGATTTAGCAACAACTTCTTCATCATGTGAAACACTTGACAGTAGACACAGATTTTCAGGTCTATTTACTCTCTGGATCCTTCGACGTTGGCTGTAGAGCACTATTTCTATTTTATAGATGAGGAAATAAAGGCTCAGAGGGCTGCTTGGCCGGTAACAGAAGCCTCAGCTTTTTCCTTTGCTGGTTCCCTTGGAATATTGGCCCTTCTTCCAGAGATGTGACTCCTAAATGACTTTGGAGGATTTGGAAATCCATTTCCATTTCCTCTCAATCCTACCTCTTAAGGAAATGTGTGGCTTACCTGCAGTCAACACCTGCGCCTGGAATTGCCCAGCTCCAGTATCAATGGGTCCAAAATAGTTGTCTGATTACAGAAACTTGGTTAGACACAAGGTACTATGAGAGAGAGCTTATTATATTAACCACCACCAACAGTCACAACCCTGAGGAAATGCGAGATGGAGCACAGCAAAGCAGCCCTAACAGGGACTACCTGTGTTCTTAGGGAAAATGTGTAGGACAGCATTGAGAACTGGAGCCATAATGAAGAGGGGCTAACCAGGAATTTTCAAGCAAAGCTTCACTTGGCTTGTTTGCGGTGCTTCCGCATCCTTAGTTACTCTGAGACCCACACCATGAGATGACTTAGACCAGCTGCTTAAACTTCTCTGGGTAGACAAATCACTTGGGCAGCTTGCTAAAATGCAGACTCTGATCCTACAAGTGGGAGACTGTGATTCCACACCCCCATCAAACACCTGGCTGTTGCTATTGCTGTTAGAGATCAAACTTAGAGTAGCAGGCTCTAGATCTCTAATAGCCAACAAACAGGAACAGCAGTTGCGTGGAGCTCCCTTCTGTGGGTTGCTCTTCCCTGCTTACGTCAGTGGCTACTCTCGGTTCTTTGCTTCTTGATTGGTGATGTTCTGTGTGTGTGCTAAGCGGCATGCCTTCTGAGGACTCTTCAGCTGGTTCCACAACGTAACTACCCAAAACACCTGCTAAAACTTGATGCCACATAGAAGGAGAGAGTAGAATAGTGCCTGGCAAAGGTGTGAGGGAATGGAGAGAGGATGGCTAGTGGTATACAAGGCTAATATTGTGCAATATAATAATACAAAGGTACAGCTGAATAGGAGAAATAACTTGTAATGTTCTATAGCACAGAAGATAACCATAATTAACCAAATTACTTCTGCACTTGTATTTCAAATTGGTTAATAGGATTTTCAATGTTCTCAAAACACACACACTCAAACACACAATAAGTATCTGAGGTGATAGGTCAGTCAATTACATTAATTTGATTATGATAATTTTATAGACATATTGAAATGTCACAGAATCTCATAAATACATATAAAAATATATAAATATATGTCAAGTAATGTATAATTGTGTATAAATATTAATGGTTATGTATAGAGTAAAATAGACACATATATGTCAATATAAACACACATATGTATCAATTTACATACACATGTATACATACTTGCCAAGATGGATTCCCAGGTCAAATACCAGAAAGCGAATCCAAAGTTCTGGAAGTATGATCAGAATTGCAGACAACTATGTGATTCTAAAGTGTAGGCAAAGTTAGAATCTGCTCACTGAGGGGATGTAAAAGGAAGGGAACCGGTTGGTGCAGGCCATCTATGTAAGTTGGTCCTCTAAGCTGCTCTAAAGTGAACCTGAAGGTCAGCTATAAATAATTCCCTCAGAGGCCTATTTGCAAAGATAAGCCTCATTTTTGAAAACAGAAAAGTTGTTCACTCAAGGACACCCCACTAGAGGAAGGTTGATAACGGAATTAAAGGACTAAATTTCTCCTTGATGTTTCCAATTTGAAACTGGTCTTATTCATTGGATGAAAAGGAAGAACAAAGCAAGACATAGGTAAGTTAGGATAACCACACCCAGCCTTAAGAAAATAGACTTCTTTCTCAGGAAATTCAAGTTCAAAGCCCAGAGACAATGTAATTATTCAGCTCATTGAGCATCTCGTGTGATTATGTCTACCAGATATCTGAAAACTGGATTTTCAGGAAAGCTCCAGAATATATTCATTCATCCAGCCAGCCAGTATTTGTCTGAGCCTGTTATCTTCCAGGCTCTGAAGGTACAGAATGTAGACAGCGTGGGCCTTGTCCTGAAAGAGTGTGGAAACCAATGAGAGCAGCCAGCTTACAAACACAGAGGCTGTGTGGTACAGAGATGACCTTGGGTGCAGGACCCACACAGCTGGATGTCTGAACCCCAGCTGTGCCCCTCTCATGGCTGCCTGATCTCAAGTGATTGACAGCCTCAATTTCCACACCTGCAGATTCTGGAGAACAGTAGAAGCTGCATCCAAGGGTTGTTATGCAGGCCAAAAGGACTCTGCCATGTACAGCCACTAGGTCCAGTAGGAAGTCAGCCAGGAATGTAAGACCATGTGAGGAAAAAAAAAGGGGGGGGGTAATCAGTTCTTCTTAACTCTCCTTTTGAACACTTAAATCTTGCAGTTTATACTTTATAAAAATGAATGGCATCATTAGGATCTCATCACAACGATGTTACTGTCAAATAAGATGGCACGTGTAAAACTACAGCAGTGTGCAGTACACAAGTGCAGATGTCAGAGAAGAGAGTTCACTGTCTCCAAGAAACACTCTGGGCAATCGATGCCAGCTGCAGGGCTTCTGGGAGGGGGATCCAGCTTACCTCTGCTCTTCCCTGCACTCTTCCACTCTACTCCCCACCACAATCATCATTTAAAGGATCACAGACTTCCCACGGAGGGAAATCAGACACATCTGGGGAAGGGAAACCCCTAGGAATAATAACACCAGGGTAAGAAAGGAGAAGTGCGGAGTATCCTGTGGAATGGTCAGACGTGAGGAAGGCCCATGGGGATCAAGAAGCCACGCTGCTGGAGGGAGAGGGAAAGCATGACTGGAATGAGTGGCATCTCCACTTGCCCCATGGAAGATGGGTCAAAGATTAGAAGAGAAAAACTACACTTGCTGAAAAATGTAAAGATAGCAAACACTGAGCCAGAATAGCAGCAAGCTGGGGGCTGATGGGAACCCAACCCCTAGAGGAGATGACACTCAACAAACAGCTGCAGAAGTGTGAGGCTCCATCAGGACTCAAGATACCAGCAATGCTGTCTGATCGCATTCGCGGAATCCATCATTGAATGTGGTATGGGAGCATAGGGAGCTCTAGGTAGACAAGGCTGGGATAAGTGAACTGCAAGAAGGGGAACTGGTTCCCTGTCCCAGTGTGGGGCATCTGGTGGCCAGCATCAATGCCAGCACTGCCTCATCAGTCTATTTATGTGACTTGAAGCGTGCTGAGCTTCCGGCTGTCATTGCTCCTTGATCTGAGCCAGGTGCACTGGCATGGGCGTAGATGCTGAGGCCACTTCCTCCAGGGCTTCTCAAGTTCTCACGCCTCCCTTCACTCCTAAGGGAATGTTCCAGACTGTTCCCTCACCAGGCCCACACCAGGACCAGTGCTACCCACCGTGGTGTTATTTAAGCTTTCTTTGCCCCTTTCAAACCAAATTATATCCCTTCTCTGCACAATATCACTGTCCTGTGAGTACATGCACCAGTATTACACTTCCTTTCTGCTTCTATGGACCAGAGTCTCTCCTATTTGCAACCACAAACCTTACTAAGTACACATTCTGTGCTAAATGCAAATCTATTAGGCTGACATTGTGTTCAGGGATGAGCTTCAGGGAGTTTCATCAAAAGTTTGAAAATTCGAACACATGTGATTGGTATAAAATCCCACAGCAGCCACTCTCCATGCGTGAGAAACCGTGTATTTTACACATTACCTCATTAGATCCCCACACAAATCTGCATAAGCCTCCTTACCTCTGCCTCACACACCTTGCTAAGGTTTTCCCAGTGAGCCTAGCCTTGGTTCATGGCAGAAGGGGGGATCTGCAGCACTAGGTACCAGCTGGCAAGCACGAAGACTCACACCCTCCCTCCCTCATTCCACAAGAAGCTTGGGAGAGACCTTGAAAAACAGCCTGGCGGTTACCCACGCACTAATCATTTGCAAATGTGCTCTCATTGGCACTTCTGTATCTGATCACCCCCTAGGCAGCCCGAGATAGGAAGGACACAAAAGTTGTAAATTATTGGGCCTGGCACAGTAACCCGGAGGATGGGGTCTTTGCCTTACAAGTGCCAGGATCCCATGTTGGCACCAGTTCTATTCCCTGTGGCCCCCGCTTCCCATCCAGCTCCCTGCCTGGGAGAGCAGTGGAGGATGGCCCAAAGCCTTGGGACCCTGCATTCGTGTGGGAGATCCGGAAGAGGCTCCTGGCTCCTGGGTTCAAATCAGCTCAGCTCCAGCAGTTGTGGCCAACAGCAGCTTGGGGACAACAGACAGAAGATCTTCCTCTCTGTCCTCCTCTTTGCATATCTGACTTTCCAATAAAAATAAAATGAATCTTTTAAAAAGTTATTTAAATTATTCATTGTAAATTATTCATTGTATTTTATTAATTAATTGGGAAGAGGTACTAACAGAGAAGAGGAGATAAAGAGGTTTCCCGCTCTGCAATCCCTAGACACAGCCAGGATTGGCCCAGCTCAATGCCAGGAGCCTCAAACTCCGTCCAGGTCTCCACAGGAGTTACAGGAACCCAAGTACGCACATTAGCAGGGCACTCAGACTCAGGCCTAGTACTCCAACAGAGGCCACCTGAGACACATTGCTCCTCCCCCCATTCTTCATCAAACAATGCAGCCAGTGAACCAGCCAATCAGAGCAGACCCCGTACCAGCCCATCGGCCCATCACCACATTCCGGGCACCAATGGGTCTCTCTGTGGGACCTGAGTCCTGGCCACTGCCTTGTTGCTCCAGGTATTCTGAGAGAGGGACTGGGCTCAAGCGGCCATAAGAGGGCAGGGGTGGGGCCGGATTGGGGGTTGATCACGAATGTAGCTTGTGTTCCATCGACCTCAGATTCAAGGAATGTCTGGGACTCTGAAGGCCACTGCCCATTTGTTCTGGTTCAGAAGGGTTTTCCGGAGAAGAAGGGAGACAAAACAGGAACACATTTCCCCATCCATGTGGCTAACCCTGTGGGAGGAGGATTTTTAGATACACCCAGGGTTTTCTGTGCTTCTCTCGCCTGAGCCTTGGGTACCTCCAAAATGATGCAAAAGCCAGGTCAAAAGATGGTGAGAGAAGGAGGCAAGCAAACCAAAAACAGGGCATCCTATGGGATTAGCTATGGGAATATATTTGGCTTTTGATGATTGGCCTTCAATTAGAAGCAGGAACAAAAATTAGCGAGGCTGTCAGTTGTTAGCCTAGTGCTAGGTATACAGGTCCAGTTGTTACCCAAGTTACTGCTTAGCTTCCTGAATTACTACTAGAGATGGCGATCTGTCTTCTTCCAACTCTGACATCGGTGGGCAGGCCAACATCTGGACTGGTTAGTTAAGGTCGTTATTACCCACACGAGGTGCTGCAGATTGTGGGCCAGCGTTCTGTCTTTGGTCCCACTGTTCTATCTCTAAACCATTGCATGTTTTTGTTTTTGTTTTTCAAGAATGATCTGGTTATATTGGAAAGGCAGATTTACAGAGAGAAGGAGATACAAAAAGATCCGCCATCATTCCCCAAAGTGGACGCAATGGCCAGAACTGAGCCGATCCAAAGCCAGGAACTGCTTCCTGGTCTCCCACATGGGTGCAGCATCCCAAGGCCATCCTCTACTGCCTTCCCAGGCTACAATCAGAGAGCTGGATTGAAGGTGGAGTAGCCAGGACACAAACCAGTGCCCCTATGGGATCCTGGTGCATGCAAGACAAGGATTTAGCCATGAGGCTATTGTACCAGGTACAGCCATTGCATGCTTGTGTGTTCAGTCAATCTTTTTTCAAAGATGTGTTATTTATTGGGTAAAAAAAGAAGAAGAAGCAGAAAAGAAAAAACAGTTACAAAGGGAGAGGCAGAGAGAAGAAGGGTTCCTCTAGTCAATTATTTACTATGCAAAAAGCTGTGAGAGCTAATGCTGCACCAGTACAAAAGCAAAAACCAGGAACTTCATTTAGGTATCCTACATAGGTGGCAGAAACCCAGGTCCATGGATCACCTTCCAAAGTCTTAGCCTTCCAGGCACATGAGTAGGGAGCTGAATTAGAAGTGGAACAGGTGGGACTTTAGCCCGCAGTACTCAGAGTGGATGCCAGAGTTACAGGTGACCGCTTAATCTACTATGCCACAGCACCAATCCCATCTTAGTGCAAAAAGGTCAGATAAGATCACTTTCACTCTCATGGTCCCAAATTTGGACATGAAGTGGTCCAATCTGCCCCCAGCAAAATGAGAGAATCTGAGAATGCCCCTTCCTCAGCCAAAGCACTGTCACATGGGAAAACGAGCTTTCAGAGAGGGAGGCATCATGGGGAGGTAAAGTAACTCTGAGGCTGTGCTTGGACGAGGTCTCCCTTTACTCCTTTGCAGCTACCTTCAGCCCCTTTTTCCTGCCTACCACCTGCTGCCTGCTGGCATCATTTAGTTGGAAGCAATGACTCTGGCCTAGTGGCTAAAGTTCTCGCCTTACATGCGCCAGGATCCCATATGGGCTTCGGCTCTAACTGTGGTATCCCTGCTCCCCATCCAACTCCCTGCTTGTGGCCTGGGAAAGCAGTGGAAGATGACCCAAAGCCTTGGGAACCTGCATCTGCGTGGGAGACCTGGAGGAAGCTTCTGGCTCCTGGCTTCGGATCTGTGCAGCACCGGCTGTTGCGGTCACTTGGGGAGCAAGCTATCAGACAGAAGATCTTCTTGTCTCTCCTCCTCTCTGTATATCTGACTTTGAAATAAAAATAAATAAATCTTTTTTAAAAAATTGTTCATCTGTTGTGACACACAAGCACACACACACACATACATACAATGCCTCCTATTTTTTTGTTAAGTGTGGAGTGAGAAATATGAAAAGCATGCCCCTCTCTCATTCAAGGGGAACAGTTTTCTGGGCCATGCTTTATTTGGCTTTCATTTTGTGAAGTATCCTCCAAGACAGTATGATAATAATGAAATTAAACTTAATCTCCTCTTGAGGGGGTTGGTGTGGGGAAGGCAGAGAGAGGTGTGAAGTTGAGCTGTCAGCCTAAGGAGGGCATAAAGCGGCTCTAGGCCACGGGTGAGTGGTACCACATTCCTCCCTGGCTACCTGTTAAGGAGAAGCCATCGCAATTCCCTGCTGTTGAAGAGTGTGCTTGCCATTGATTTCCTGGGTGCTGCTTGAAACCTTGGCGGCTGCTGTCAGTGCTAAAGCCCCTTACAATGCACTTCTTGCAGGAGAGATTCAGATTGTGTTTTCTGTGCCAAAGCCTTGTCCTAATCCACTGCAACTCAGAAGGGAAGTTACAGCAATTGTGACCATAAGGGATGTCTCAGACTCCGAGAAACATTTTCCTTTAATGAATGAATCAGACATTGTATTTCTCAGTTAGGGGTCATTTTCAGTGTTTTTCTCTAGTACTGGAAAGAAAAGCATTTCATGTGTAGGAAAAGCTCGAGGTTAGGGGAGTGTTTGTCAGTGGGGGAACTGAAGTCTAAGCTGACCTGTCGACCAGGCTGCAATCACTTGTGTGAAGTTAAAGGTGTGAGATTCTTCTAAGAGCAGAACCACATGCTGGGATTCCTTTTTGACTCAGAGTATCTTAGATATGCTGCTCTGTGCATGGGACTAGTTTTTCTGTCCCCTTGGTACTTGATCAAAGATAGACTTAGTCTTATATCTTGTTAATTATTTTATCTTTCCCATAAATTCAAAATCCAAGGAGAGGAGAGCCCACATGCTGGCCTGCAGAGTGCTCCTCTCCTTGCCGGACATATATACATGACTGTGGAGCAGTAAGCAAATCTTCAGCTACACAAGGAAGACCCCATAGAGATCCAAAACGCCAGAAGGGCTGCAAATAGGTACGATACTGACAGCTGTGGACTTGCACCCTGAATTCCAGAGTTAAGGCCTTGAGTTGTAAATACATCCCATAGCAGCAGGAAATCAGAAGAGCAGATGGAAAGAAAGCTGCTTCCTATACAACATTATATAGAAGCACACAGACACCTTAAGCAAGGTAGATGATCTTCAGACGCAGGAGGGCAGTGACAGCAGATGACAACACAGACCATCTCTGCTTTGGGTCCGATCAGGACGAGTCCTGAAGGTCTGGCCACATCATGGCTTCCCTCCCTCTTGTGCTGCATGCTGGCCTCCTGGCAAGACACCTGCTTGGACATTTTCTGACAATGATGCTGCAGGTTTCTGTTCACCAAAGGAATAAAGCCAAAGCTATCAGAGAGCAAGTTAGGTGCTCCCACTCTCAGCTTCACCCCTGCGCGCAAGTTCAGAGTTTGGCAGTGAGAAAATGGGCCCATACAGAACAGTGCAACACACAAGTGAACAAGTTAGCCCAGTGCCTTTGTCCCATTTTATTTTGCTTCCAATGAAAATGTCAGTTCAGAAATCAGAAACAAAATTCCCAGAAAAAAATAAAATGCTCTTTATATTGCTTCCAGCACTGAGTCTTGTTCCATGCCCCATGGCTGCAAGTCACCAGATAACCCACCACGGGAGTCAAAACCTCCCAATCCTGCTGCATAAATCATTCTGAAAGCCAGGGCTTCCCCAGGGTAACAGGGATTGTCAGCCAGGCAGAACCATTAACAGCCATTTTCCCATCTTTGTGAGGCCTTTTGTTAAGGCATTCTTTTTTTTTTTTTTTTCTTTGCAGAAAAGACACAGTGCTCTGCATTATGGCAACGTTTTATGCAAATGGCAGTGAAACTGTGTGAAACTGCATTGTATCTGTCACTGTAACCCAGGCAAATGGCGCTTGCAGAAGCACTTTCATCCCAGCACAAAGCAGCCTCCTGTGGTCCTTGGGATGTTAAAGAATCCACTCCTCGCATCTCCACTTCCAAAGGGAAGTGAGGAAGCTTGCAGCAGGCTGAGTTCCCAGTGGTGGTCCAGGTAAGAGGAAATTCTGCTTTGCAGCATCAAAACACACAGAGCTAGAACTAGCAAAACTGCAAGGAGAATTAGGTGAGCTGTCTGTTAGCACTGGAGATGTCAACACCCCTTTATCAGAAATGAGAAGATCCAGCAGGCATAAAATCAGTCAGGATGGTTGAACTCAACAGCATCATCCATCAATGAGATACCACTGACATCGGTAGAACACGTCATCCAACAACAGCAGAACACCCATTGTGGTTAAGCTCCTCCAAAATTCTCAGCACAGACACAGTCAATAGAAACCTCACAGTCTATTCTGAAAACACAATGGAATTAAACCTAGAAATCAGCAACAGAAAATTACAAAGTGTGTGGGGCAGCATATTTCTATTAAAAAAAAATGATTCAAAGAAGAATCATTCAAATGATTCAAAATGATTCAAAGAGGAATTTTGCTTACTGCAAGGTAAGTTTTCCCACATTTTAAGCTAAATGAAAGTGAAAGTACAACTTACCAGCTTTATGGGATTTGGCAAAAGTATTGCTTAGCTACAAATGTGTAGCATTGAATTCACATATTAGAAAATGACAACCTAAAACCAGTGATCTATGTGTCCACATTAGGAAACTTTAAAAAGAAGAGCAAACTGAACTCAAAGCAAGCGGAAGAAATGAAATCAAAGAGCAGAAGTCAATGAAATTGGAAGCAAGAAATCCATGTAGAAAAATCAATGAAATCAAAACATGATTCTTTGGACACATGTAAAATTACTGATTCTCTAGTCTGGTCATGAAAGAAGAGAAGGCGCAAAGTCCTTAATATTGGAAATTAAGGCAAGAACATTACTACAGATCTCTGGGACCCTTAAAGAATAATGAAAGAACACAATGACCACTCTTTACCCATAAATTCAACAACCCAGATAAAAAGGATCAATTTCTCTATAGAGCCAAAACTCAGCCAAGAGAAACTAAACCGTGATAATAGACCTATAGCTTTTTAAACATAGAATCAATAGCTAATAACCTGCTAAAACAGAAAGGATTTGGCCCTTGTAAGTTCTGGTGACTTGTACCAAGCATTTAAGGAAGAAATTATAACAACCCTTTAAAATCTTTTCAGGAGATAAGACCAAGGGAAACACTTCCTGACTCATCCCAATAGCACCAACATCACCATGAAAGCAAATGAAGACATTATAGGAAATGAGAATTACTGATCAATATCTCTCATGAATGTCAATACCAAAATCCGCAATAAATTATCATCAAATCAAATTCAATAATGTTGGAAGACTATACATAATACCAAATGAATTTTATCCGAGTTATGTAGACTGGTTTGGTATTCAAAACAATATAACTCATCACATGATTAAGCTAAAGAATAATCATATGGTCTTACCAGCAGAGGAAAAAAAAAGCATGTAAAAATATAATATTCAAAGAAGCTAAAACCTTGCCTGCACGAAACAGGCTGTTCATAGATATATTTCTAGCAAGCTCAAATTGCCAAACTTGGAATCAACCAAAATGTCCATGTGAAAATTAGCAAGTAAATTGTGGTGCATCCAGATAATTTAGATTAAAAAAAAAAAAAGAGCTATCAAATCATGAAAAAACCTGGAGGAAACATATATTACTGAGAAACCAGGCTGAAAATGCTACAACCCGGTCCGGCGGCATGGCCTAGCAGATTAAAGTCCTCGCCTTGAAAGCACCAGGATCCCATATGGGCGCCAGTTCTAACCCCTGCATCCCCACTTCCCATCCAGCTCCCTGCCTGTGGCCTGGGAAAGCAGTCGAGGACGGCCCAAAGATTTGGGACCCTGTACCCATGTGGGAGACCCGAAAGAGGTTCCTGGTTCCCGGCATTGGATAGGCATAGCACCGGCCATTGTGGTCACTTGGGAAGTGAATCATTGGACGGAAGATCTTCCTCTCTGTCTCCTCTCCTCTGTACATCTGACTTTGTAATTAAAAAAAAAGCTACGGGCCCGGCGGCGTGGCCTAGCGGCTAAAGTCCTCGCCTTGAAAGCCCCAGGATCCCATATGGGCGCCGGTTCTAATCCCGGCAGCTCCACTTCCCATCCAGCTCCCTGCTTGTGGCCTGGGAAAGCAGTTGAGGACGGCCCAATGCATTGGGACACTGCACCCGCGTGGGAGACCCAGAAGAGGTTCCTGGTTCCCGGCTTCGGATCGGCACAGCACCGGCCCGTTGCGGCTCACTTGGGGAGTGAAACATTGGATGGAAGATCTTCCTCTCTGTCTCTCCTCCTCTCTGTATATCCGGCTTTCCAATAATAATAAAATAAATAAATAAATAAATAAAAAATTTTTTAAAAAAGCTACAACCTGTAGGAGTCCAACTATATGACATTCTGGACAAAGCAAAACTAAGGCAACAGGTGAAAAATGAGTGAATGCCAGGGATTAGGAAGGAGGGAGATAAAAGCAGCTGTAGCACAGAGGATAAATGGGGCAGTGGAACTCATGTGTTTGATACTATTGGTGGATACACATCATTGGACATTTCCCAAACCCACTGCACATTCAACACTGAGATTGGCCTTGGCTGATGATGACATATCAACGTGACTGTAAAAATGTACCTCTTGAGTGAGTGACGTCGATACTAAGGAGACCTGGGGGGAGGGTGAGAGGTTGGAGGAGTGTGAGAGATCTCTCAATCTTCCTTTTAATTTTGCTGTCAACCTAAAACCACTCTGAACTCACTGTGCTTCAAAAAAAAAGTTTTGAGGAACAAAATTAAGTCTATTTTTCTCAAACATAAAAACAATGATTTTAGATTAGTCATTTTACTACCTACCTCTTTAACATGGTCAGGCTTATCATTTTAGCCATTTTAAATGTGAAACTTGGTAAGGATGGGGGATTGTAGCAAAGTAGGCCAAGCCATCACTTGGGAGGCACCCATCGCATGTCACAATGCCTGAGATAGAAACCCATCTCCACTTGTGGTCCCACACCTGGCTAATATGACTGGGAGGCAGCAGGTAAGGTGCCAACTACCTGAGTTTCTGTAATTCACCTGAAAGACCCAGGTGGAGTTTTGGCTTCTGACTTTGGGATGGCCCAGTCCTGGATGTTGTACGCATTTGGGGAGTGAACCAGCAGAAGGAAGACCTGGCTTTCTACGTATTTCTCTCTCTCCATCTCTTTCTCTTTTTCAAACAGATAAAAATGTATAAACAAAAAATTAATTCATGCTGAACTCCAGCATAGTTCTAAATACTTGAATGTTGGTTGGCATTATATTCATTTACATTGATGTAGAATTGTCACCATATCCATCTCTAGGGCTTTTTACATCTTGGAAAATTGAATCTCCAGGTCACTAAGGCACTAACTCCCATTCCACTCTCCCCCAGCCTCTGGCACCTGCCATTCTATTTCCTGTTATTGTAAAGTTATTGCTGTAGGTGCCTAATTAAAGGAGCCAAACAGTGTTTATGCTTTTTATGACTGGTCGATTTCAGTTAGTTTCATGGCCTCAGCATTCACTGACATTGTAGTTGGTGTTTAAATTCCCTACCTTTCTAAGGTTAAGTGGTAATATGCCGCATTCTGTTTATCCATTCATTCACTGTGATCAGTGGCCGCTTCTACTTCCTGATTATTACGAACAATGTTGCAATGAACAAAAATGAGCAAATATTTCTTTGAGTCCCTGCCCTCGATTCTTTGATGGTAAACATACTAGCAAGAATTGCTGATAGTTTTATTATTGAATTTTTTATTACATACTGGCTATCGCACTTTATATTTCCATCAACAGTACACAAAGGTTTCAGTTTCTCCACACCTTTGCCCACAATTTCTATTTTCTAGTTTGATGATAGTGACTTCGTAATGGACACCGGTATCTCCTTGTGATTTTGATTTATTCCTCTAATAATTTTTGTTGTTGAACAGGTTTTCATGTGCTTATTGGCAATCCCATGCGTCTTCTTTGAACAAATGTCTGTTTAGTCCTTTGCCTGTATCTTAATTGGATTATTTGATTTTGATCTCTTGCATTTCAACCATTTTAAAAGCTAATGCAGAAAAAACTTTGAGTGAAATTGTATATCAAAATCCAATATGCAAACTAGGCAAAAGCAACTGCTTCGCTGAATCGGGTGGAGGGGCTGTCACTCTTCCCCACATGGCGCCTGGGCATTCTCAGCCAACCCTTCCCCACTCCCTTCCCCTCCTGGAATTATCTGGCGGGGGGGTGGGGGGGACCTTTAGGTCACTGTCATGGAAACCTGAGGATTCATGGAACTGAACAGGTTGGAAAACATCCGGCTGAATGACCAGCTAAAAGAGTGTGTTTCTGTGAACACCTACCAGAGTCAAATTGCATCAAGCAGAGCCTATGTAAGATGAAGGCTCTTTCCTTGCTTCTTTTCAGAAAGCATAACACGATGTTTGCTTCTGTTCAGATAAGACTGATACGGAACACAAGTCAGATGGGTATGATCTTTTCTGGAACACTATGAAGACTACTGTTATGATACATGCCCAATCAGATTTCTGCAATGAATCTGAACTTGCAGCCGGATCCTTTGATGTGTAGTGATTGGGTAAGTCAGTTTGTAAAAAGTTTTTTGTTTGCTTTTTCAAACAATAAGCTATTAGAAAAATCCCTGTGGTATACTGGTCACCACACTTTTGTTCCTTTCTTCTCACTGCATCCAGGCACCACCCTGCGATGCGTTGTGACGTTGTAGCTCCTCACTGCGGTGAGGCTGCTCTCACCATTAGCTTGCTAACAGTGCAGAGCCAACTCTGAATTGCTCTCCTCCTTGGCATCCAGTCCAGCCTCTATGAAAACATGTCTGGGCTAGCCTTCCTGATACTGTGGAACAAGTGACTCCATCTGTGTACTGCTCCAACTGATTGCCAGCCAGCAGTCACTGCTGGTGGGCCCAGCCCTCAGGCATCTCCCTCACCGACCACAGAGATGTGAGCCAGCCTGGTCCACACTGATTATACCACTCAGGTGGCCTGTAAATTCACGAATATTGTCAATGTGTATTGTTTTAGATCGCTGACATTTTGAATGACTTTTTTTCATGTGGTCAAACTTGATGATTTCCACCAGCTGCTTCTTAGAACTAAAGTAGTAAGTGGAAGGTGGCAATCTGGCTCCTTCACTATTTAAATCCTTCCCTCGATGTCTTATTCTTCACTGATTACCTGATCTCACTATCAAAAGACGAACACTACAATTTGAGTTGAAGGACATGTACACAAAACCACCAAGGGGCTTAGAGATCATGTCTCATTTCAAAAATATTCGGAGCTGGATACAAACAAGCCTGGAAGTCCATTAAGGGAATAACTCCTTTAGAAATTAAGTTTCCCAAGCCCAGGTGCTTGCATATGAAGAAACAGGTTTGTAGACGGCATCCCTAAATGTGACCAGCAGTATTTCAACGAAGCCTCTTCTGAAGTCATTTCATGGAGCACTTGTGATTGTTTGCATTTGGCAGTAAATGTGCTGAATAATAAAAGAAAAAGGTAACAGAAATAACCTTTGTGATTCCTTTTGCAGATCAGAAGGCACACTACACCTGCCAAAGTGAGTGAGGATACAGCCCTCTGTGGAACATAAAGAGCCCAGCCTTGTCCGTGCTGACATCCTGGTACACCCTCCACCCCATCCAAGTCATCACATGGTTAATGACAAGCCAGCACTCCCCAGTGTCAGATGGTCACCACAGTTCAGCCTTCTGCCTCCCATTTTCTCGAGGGCTGGATGGTAATCTATCTGAGAAAGCTAAGCAAAAGAAAACAATGTGAGACTTATTTATGCAAATGTATGTAAAGCAGATCAGATGGTCTCTGTCAGCACAATGCACTGGCGGTATTTGATGCTTCCCACTCTGCACAGAAACACTTCTGTATACCAGCTTCTCAGTGTGGTGGCAGCATACCCGGGCCACCAGTTGGCCTTTGCAAAAGTGATTGGTGTCTTTACTTTCAAAAATAAACAGGCAAAATTCAATGTAACGTTTAAGTTGAATAAACTAACCAGACCCACCTGGAAGTTAAGATCAGGACACTTATGGCCTAAGCATTGTGAGATAGTGATTTGTCTCTACCTGTGGTGCAAGCATCACATATGGGTGCTGGTTTGAATCCCAGTTGCTCCACTTCTCACCCAGCTCCCTGTTAGTGGGATTGGAAAGGCAGTAGAGGATAGCCCAATTCATTGGGTGGGCCCTTACATTTATGTGGGAAACAGGAAAAAGCTCCTGGCCTCCTCTTCCTGGCTTCAGCCAGGAGCCATTTCAGGAGTCATTTAGGAAGTGAACCAGCTATTTAAGACCTTCCCTTTCTGTAATTCATCTTTTAAAATGTGATTTTTTTTTTTTGTTTATATCCTCTGTAGCATTTATTATTTTTTTTTAAATATTCATTTATTCATTAATTACATTGCATTACATGACACAATTTCATAGGTACTGGGATTACCCCCCTTCACCCCAAACCCTTCCCCCATCATGAATTCCTTCACCTTGATGCATAACCACAGCTCAAGTTCCGTTGAGATTCCCTAATTAAAAGTTTACACCATACAGAGTCCAGCATCCCACTTGTCCAGTTCAAGTTCAACCGCCTCTTAGGGAGGCCCTCTCAGGTTTGTAGGCAGAGCCAGCAGAGCGTCACCTCGATCAATTAGAAGCTCCAACATATCATCAGCAACAGTCCAGGTATGATGAGGCTGGTGCAGAGTCCACTGATTGACATAGTCCGTCTTAGGGTTTTCCCTTGTCCAGTTTTCCGCTGCAAGCATAAAGCTGAGGTGGTTGATTCATCTACTCCATTTTCCATCTTTTTTTGATTAATGCTTTGATTCCTCCATTTTGTTCAGGGGAATCCCCCTAAAAAAAACTTTGAGGCATTCCCAGTCCAGGCTCCTACATGTACTACTAGTAAGCACAGTGCCCGCCACCGTCCATCACTCAAATGTGATTTTTTAAAGGGGAATTTTAACATTGGCAAACATCACAGAGAGATGAGAGTGAGAAGGACTGAAAGTGTGTGGGTACTCTATAAACTCAATTCCGGTAGAATATCAGTGACCAAAGTGCAACAAAACTGATTTTAGCAATGAACCCTCTTTTCTTTTCACTTTTCCTGGTTTTAGTTGGCCTTTTTCTATTCCCAATTAATTACTAGTCCCAAGTAATTATTAATATACCAGTGTGTTTATCCCCTGAGCAAGAGACTCATATGTTGTCATAGCCCTGTGACCTAGTAGGGTGTAGG
The DNA here is from genome assembly GCF_030435755.1 of Ochotona princeps. Lineage (NCBI taxonomy): Eukaryota > Metazoa > Chordata > Mammalia > Lagomorpha > Ochotonidae > Ochotona > Ochotona princeps. The sequence goes on along the minus strand of NC_080842.1, from coordinate 15,530,889 downwards.
TTGTTGCCAGGATCTAAATGTTTGCATACCCTGATAAGGCCTACGTTGAAAACTAATCACCAAGTGTTTGTCTTAAATTGATGGGCCTGGTGTTGAGCAGCCTGCTTCATAAGGATTGTTGTCCAGCATGGGATTCATGCTGTTGCAAAGGAGACACCAGGGAGCCGGTTTGCCCTTCCAGTCTGTGAGGACATGATGCCAGATCTCGTACAGTCCTGAATTTGCACTTCCCAGAACTGTGAGAAACAGATTTCAAGTGTTCATAGGCTACCTGACTTGTGGTGTTTTGCTAAAGCGGACCTCTAGGGATGGAGACAATCGCTTTAAGAATTTTCTAAAGGCATCAGGTATCCATCTGCAGACAAAAGGAGTTAACTTTCTGTGTGTGAACTTTGGCACATGATGAACCCTTCATAAATATTTATTGAACGAATGAGGAATTGTGCTAGATTAGAAATAAGGGAGCTGAGGTTAAGAATGATATGCTTGTATTTGGATACAGTGTTATTACGTGGTTTGTTCTTCATACACGTAAATACACTTCAACCTTACTACTACGTTTACCTTCTATACTGGTGAGAAGAAAGAAAGAGATCTGTCATTATTATAGACATCCCTCCATATCCTTAGCGTATTGGTCCCAGGACCTGCCAGATACCAACATATGTGGCTGCTTAAGTTTCAACTAAAAAGTGCCACAGTATTTACATGAAATCTGCACACATCCTCTCATTTGCTTTAAATTTTCTCAAGATTATTTACAAGATACAGCACAAAGTATCTTTTTTAAAACTATGGAAAAGGCATATTATGAATAAAACTTGATGTGCTTCAAAACTTTCAGCATCACCTTTCGGAAGGCGGTGAGGGAGTGTGTGGATACCTCCTCAGCAGCAAGAGCTGTTGTAATCCCCTCCTCCATGTCCTGTGTTAGCCAACAAAGACCGTTCATACATGCAACAAACAAACAAACAAAAACTTTTGGCATCAAAAAAGACTTTTTACTCCATTTCTTTTTTTCAAAAAAAAAAAAGCCCTTTTGAGGTCCCTTCATATAATGTAAGTATTGTATAAATGGCACCATATCCCACTCCATATGTGTTCAGTTCAGGTTCAGTTATTATCATTGTCAGTCAGTTTGAGCCCATGAATGTGGAGGTGCTACTATATTCTCTTCTCTGGTCTTTACTGTCAAGCAAATGAATCCTGTGAGTGGATCAATAAAAAGAAGCCATTTGGGATGGATACTGCATCCTATAACAGGGTGCCTGCTTTGGGTCCCAACTCCACTTCCCAACAAGCTCCCTGCTAACAGACGTCCTGTGTGGTTACAGGTGAGAGATAGCTCAGGTGAGTGAATCCCTAATACCCATGTGGGAAACTGGGACTGGATTCCAAGTTCCTGGCTTCCACCTAGATTTTACAGGCATTTGGGGAGACAATCAATTATCAATGAAAAACTCTCTCTGTGAGTGCATGTGTGTGTATATTTTTCTTTCTCTGTTTTTACACCTTTCAACGAAAGTGAAAATAAGTAAAATTCTTAAATGTTTAAGAGTAAGTGGTCTACATTTAAAAATTAGTAAGAAGGACTTGCACCATGGCATAGTAGATTAAGCCACCACCTGTGACTCCAGCAGTCCATATAGGTTCCAGTTCTACCCCTGCTGCTCTACTTGTGATCTGACTTCTTACTACTATACTTGGGAAAGCACTGAAAGCTAACCAAGAACTTGAGCCCCTGCCTTCCATGTGATAGACCCAGAAGGAGTTCCAAGCTCCTGCCTTCCACCTGGCCCAGCCCTGGCTGTTGCAGTCATTTGGATGGTGAACCAGCACATGGAAGATCTCTCCCTCTCTGTCTCTTCCTCTCAGTAATTCTAATAATGCTAATAACAACAAAAGTTGTTTTGGAAGTTTCTACTTCCGTGTTTTTTCTTTTTCAGGACCCACCTCATTACTGTCTTCTTACACACCCCAATTCAACAAGGGACAGGGAATCTGATTAGGAAATGGGGTGTAATTCATCAGAATAGCAGAGCACGGCCCAAATGGAGTTCCTGGTTCAAGTCTTCAACTTGGCCCAGCCCAGATTCCTGTAGCCACTTAGATAGTGAACAAATAGTTGGAAGAGTTCTCTCTTCCAAAGAAATGAATAGATCTTTAAAAAGGATGTTGCATGAAAGAGAGGCAGCAATAAAATTGTATGATAGTATAGCCATCTCTGGATGATGAAGTTAGAAATAATACTGTTCATATTTTACAATTATTATTTATTTATTATTTATATATTCTTTAATATTACAATAAACATTATTTGGGGACATAGTTTAGAGTGCTTAAAAGAGAGATTCTATATGTTTAAACTTTGATTGAATTGTTGCTTTCTGAAAATGAGCTAGAAAGCCAAACTTTTCTACCCAATGTAGTATTTCAAATACTGGTTGAGAAATGTCATTCAAGCATTTTTTTCCCCTCAATAGTAGACTATGTAACTTACATTGTTTAACTTCCTAATCATAACTACCATATCAAATGCCAAGGTAAATATTATCCCACTTAATTGCATTTTATTTTATTCATCCATTTACTACATTTCCAAAGTACCTACTAAATGCAAGCCACACTGCCCTACACAAGAACACAAGGATGCCTAGCAAAGAGTATTTTCTGTGAAGGAGACTTGACCTTAAAGAAGAACTGTCTTAATCCACTTTTCTGGACTGTCTTGCTCCTTTTCTGCTGTTTATAACACAATACCACAGACTGGCTAACGTATGCAGAAAGGAGCTTTACTTAGGTGGGCAGTTCTAGTCCAAGGCCAAGGGGATGCATGCCATAAGGACCCACCTGTTGGCAGAGCCCCAAGGCTGTATAGCACATCATATGGCAAGAGACAAGCAGTGTGCTGGAGACCGAACCAAAATGGTGCTTATAGCAGATCCAGTTTCCAGACATCTCACTAACCTGCTAATCCAGTCTCAAGGGTGCAACTCTAATCACCTCTCAAGATCCTTTCCTCTGCCCCCAACCCTAGCTCTCAATGTCTCCTAATAAACTCACATTTAATGTGAGTTTCAGAGAGCACAAACCACAATCAAACTGAGGTAGGCAGGCAGGAAACTACAAGGAGCAAGCTGAGGTCACCAGCACCTCTTGCAGCCTCACCTGCGCTACAATCCCTGCCTGCCACGCCAGTCCCCTCCCACCATATTGTGGGGCAGCAAACCGCAACTTCTGGAGTTTCACCGCTTAGAATGACCGCCAGCTAAAAATACTCAGTTTGGCGTCTGTCCATGTCCCTATGATGACCTTTAGCTCATTATAAAGTCATTATAAACGACCATGACCAACACTCCCACCCTCATCATGCACTTAATGCCATGATGCTTCCAAGATTTTCCCAGCAGGCAGACCTGGTGGGGGGTTCCACGGAATCGCCCCAACTAGGCTGCAGCTCCCACCGGTTTGCTAGAGAACCGTGTATGAAGTGGGTAGGATCGAGCAGGACTGCAACACCCATTGGTTCAAGTGGATGACAGGGCTGGAAACAAAACTGACCCAGCAATTGCAACAGCCAGCATGTGCATAAGCTGATTGGGGCGACAGACTGTGCCAGACCCTGTACTGGCAAACACAAGAATCAGGTTTGGGGGCCAGTGCCGTGGCCTAGTGGTTAAAGGCCTCGCCTTGAACTCATCGGGATCCCACATGGGCGCCGGTTTTACCCCAGCAGCTCCACTTCCCATCCAGCTCCCTGCTTGTGGCCTGGGAAAGCAGTCGAGGACGGCCCAAAGCCTTGGGACCCTGCACCCGTGTGGGAGACCCAGAAGAGGTTCCTGGTTCCCGGCTTCGGATCGGCACAGCACCGGCCGTTGTGGCTCACTTGGGGAGTGAATCATCGGACGGAAGATCTTCCTCTCTTTCTCTCCTCTCTGTATATCTGACTTTGTAATAAAAATAATAAATAAATCTTTTTAAAAAATCAAGTTTGGGTTCATCTCAGATGAAGTTTCTTTGGAGATCCCTCCAACTGAACTGCTGATCTCAAAACCCCAACCATGAAGAGACTATGTCAGCCAGTGGATTCTGAATAGGTTTCATCGCAATTGAAACGGCAAGACTGGCAGCAATTCAGAACTGTTGAACTATCAAAATTGCTTGAGCAGGACCCTCAGAGCGTGCCTCACCTGGGGACCTGGGATGGGAGGGAGGCTGGGTAGGGCTTTTCCCTTTGTTTCTCCCCTGACCCCAGATATAGGGGGGGAAAATGATATATTTTTTGTAAGATTTTATTATTATTGGAAAGCCGGATATACAGAGAGGAGGAGAGACAGAGAGGAAGATCTTTCATCCAATGTTTCACTCCCCAAGTGAGTCGCAACGGGCTGGTGCGCGCCGATCCGAAGCCGGGAACCAGGAACCTCTTTCAGGTCTCCCACATGGGTGCAGGGTCCCAAAGCATTGGGCCGTCCTCGACTGCTTTCCCAGGCCACAAGCAGAGAGCTGGATGGGAAGTGGAGCTGCCGTGATTAGAACGGGCGCCCATATGGGATCCTGGGGCTTTCAAGGCGAGGACTTTAGCCGCTAGGCCATGCCACCGGGCCCAAAAAATGATATTTGTGTGGAAACAATGGTATTACCCAATTTCCAGTAGCCCTTGACCCTTTGTACCCTAATCAACTAAGTAAGATCATTTTTAAAAATAAATTAATTTTATGATGTTATGTATAACATGTTATGTTATGTATGTTATATGTTGTGTATACACTAAAATTGAAATGTCAATGAGGTGGTCACAGAAGGTGGTTAAGAACTAGCATTTATTTTTAACATATTGGTTACTCATTACTATGTCAATTAATTCCATAATGATGTAAATTTTTGCTGATGGTATGTTGGAGCTTTTAATTGATCGGGATGATACTGTGCTGGCTCTGTCTTCAGACCAGAGAGAGTATACCTAAGAAGCCGTTGAACTTGACTGGACAATAAGATGCTGGACTCTATGTTTGGTATACACTTGCAATGAGGGAATCTCAACAGAACTTGAACTGTGGTTATGCAACAAGGTGGAGGAATCCACCATGGTGGGAGGGTTTGGGGAGGGGTGGGGAGAATCCCAGTACCTATGAAACTGTGTCACATAATACACTGTAATTAATGAATAATAATAAAAAAGAAATATCCATGGGAAATGCATACTATGAAAAAAAAAGTTTTAAGCAAACCATATTGTTAGAATAAATACATATTTGCCTTGAAAAAAAAAAAAAGATTTTCCCAACAGGACAAGGGAAAGGATCACACTCGAGCCCTGCCCCAGACTGCCCACCCTACGCTATCTGCCCACTGTGTTTCCAGATCGTATGAACAGGCAGCCTCGACCTATGTGGCACTGTCTCCTAAGCTTGCTTGCACACCTACTTGAGCATGTATTTTCTCTTTGCAGGTCAATAAATCTTACTTTTCTGTTGCCCCTTAACTCCTTCATGCATTTGCAACAAAAACCCAGTAACAAAACCATAGCAAGGACAGTAGCGTGACGGGTGCTGATAAGCCCCTGTGGAAGCATCAAAGAGGAGTGAATCACATCCAGGTCAAACGTGGGGGAGGCTGTCACAGGAAGGGTGAATGATGGAGTTTAAACTGTAGGATTAAATCAAAGGCCTCCACTACCTGGCTCAGCAGGCTGAGGGCAGGAAGGCTAGTCTGGGAGTTTGGCCAAGATCATGAGCCAAAAAGCCTGGCTCCTCCTTTAGACAGGAAACAGGTCCCCCCTGTTTCCTGAAGTTTCCTAATGTAGCATATTACATTTTCTCATGTGTAGTTTTTTGCTTGTCCTCATCCTCCCAAATACTTCCTTTTTTAATCAAATTTTTAAATTTATGTCAGGTAAGAACATATCATATACTCCACATACAGATTTAAGAGCAAACGGAGACTTCCTGCCCTATCCTTCCTCCCTCCCTCCAAGATCCTTTTTATTCTTTGATTTTTACAATGACATACTTTCAGTTTATTATATTATAGTCCTACACTCTGTCTTAGTGATCCTCTAAACTTGGATACATAAATAGTTAGAAAAGACATATTTTTAATAATAAAAATGATCTGTGGAAACCTGTATCACAATGACAGAAACCTCGACTTGTTGACAGATTTTTGTCAACATTTAAGCCAAATAATTTTCTTATATTAAACGGCTGGGAGAGAAAAGGGGGGGGGGGCAGGAATTTCTGCAGATGCTATGGAAATGTTGGGAGAGAACTCCTTGGGACCCAAGTTCACACCGCCTGCTAAATTGTCTAGCACTTCCCAGAGAAGTAAGCATGTTTATATGAATACCCTGTCATTTTTTATTTGAGCACTACCTGTACACCAGGCCCTCTGTCAAGTTCTTTCCACAGATCACCTCCTTTGTTATAGCAGTTCTGCAGGGCGCAAAAATGCACCTCATTGTACCTGGCTGATGGTGCAAATCCCATTTATGTTAGCCATTTTAATTAGTCAGTAGATGTCACTGGCAGCCAAAACCAAACAACGCCGCAATGTGGGAAAGATCTTCTAAGAAGTGAGTTAGTTAGAAGCTGCCTGAAATTCTCTGTTTCATCATAACGGATTCTTCTGCGCTAGCAGAATCCACTAACTGCTAGTGATGCACATATGCTTGGCAAACCTAACATACCTTATCCAAGGAATAAAATGATCACATCATGGTATGTTTCTAAAATTAAACATTCTGTCTCTGAATTTACTGTCTTAAAAACATTATTTCAGAAATCAGTCTTTAAAAGACACAGTCCTATGGCAATCACTTGAATATAAACACCTAACTGGAAGAAGCAGGTAACACTTAGCAGAGGTTCCCAGCACTCCATTTTTTTACTGATCTTACCTAGGGGTAATGAATTAGCAGCTCTGGGTAGTTTTCCGGAACTTCCAAGTACATTGAGTTCACAGCAGCCTTTCTTCCTATTAACTTGATGATAATGGTTTCCAGGATTAACAAACAAACTCTTGGTTTGGCACAGGAAGCAGCTGTTGCAGTATAAAGCACAGTAGCCACAGCTTTAATATCTAAATAGATAAGGAGGACCAAGTCAAGTATTGCTATAGGATGGATTTGAATCATCCTAGCCAAATGGAATTTTGAAGAAATAAAATCCTTTTTCCCTTTGATAATATTGCCAACTGTTGAGACCTCCAGTTTTTCCTACAGATTGCTGAAGGAAACAATAATACATTCCTAAGTATGGCTTAAGGCCCATCCAGTGAAGGGCAAGTTCTCCGGCAGACAAGTGGGAAACAAACCCAGGATGACAGGAAGCAAGCAGCTCAGGATGCGTTCCTGATGCCCTTTGCCTCCCTCTTCTCACAGAACAATATGGAATCAGAATCCTGGGGCAATGCCCTTCTGTGATGCCACATTCAATTGTGACAGGCAGAAGATGGGGGAGGCGTGGAGACTTACTATTAGTGCTAAGAGCGAGCAGTTATGGACGCAGGACTGAAAGCCATTTTTGATAAGCAAGTCACCACAAAAATGGAGAGTGTGTGTGTGTTTGTGTGTGTGTGTGTGTTTGAAAGGCAAAGAGAGAGAGAGAGAGAAATAGAGAAATCTGCTGATACTGGTTGCTCTCCAAATACACACATGGGCCAGGCGAGGCCAGGCTGGAGCCAAGATCAAGGAACTCCATTCAGATCTCCCATAAGAGTAGCAAGGGCCCAAGCCCTGAGACACCACCTGCTGTCTTCCAGCTGTACCAGCAGGAAGCTGAAGAAGCTTAGCTGTCTCTTGAGATAACAGCTAGGTGCCTATTTAATCTGAGGGCTTGTGGATTGGTTGGGCAGATCAGGACTCATTGAAGAAGTTGTTCTCAACTCTTCTCACTTTTCACCAGGACTGTAACATGGAATTTAATCATTCATTTGCTGTAAAGAGGAACATTTCACTTGTCATCTGCATGCCCCTCAACATCTCTTTTAAAAATGTTTTTAAAACATTGGTTTATTTTTATTCAAAAGGTAGATTTACAGAGAGAAGAAGAGACAGACAGAAATGTCTCCCATTTGCTGGTTCACTATGCAAATGGCCAGAGCTTACCAATCTGAAACCAGGAGCTGGAAGCCGCTCCCAAGTCTTCCACATGGGTTCAGGGACCTAAGATCACAAGCCATGCTCTACTGCTTTCCCAGGCCATAAGCAGGGAGCTGGATGGGAAGTGGAACTGGCAGGATATGAACTGGCACCCATATGGGATCCTGGTGCTTGCGAGGGGAGGATTAGCCATTGAACTATCGTGCTGCCACTCCCCTGCCCCCAACATTCCTAGGGCACCTATGAGCAACACACAATTGGCCTCAAGCTACAAGGTAAGTGAGCTCATGAGTGAGGGACCTGACATCCACCTGGCAAGAAGGACACAGATGGAAGAGCATGGTGGAGGTCAACGGCAAAGCCCAGTCCCATCCTCCACTGTGCTGCTGGCTGCGGGGGCTTCATGAACGTGGGAGCCACGTTTCTTCACTTAGGAGCTAAAGGACTTTGGTGACCTATGAGACTTTACGTCATCTTCCTCAACCACAGGGTGGAATTCACTGACCTGTAACTGCATAACTTGTGTGGCACCTGCAAGAGATTAAGAGCTGATCTGCCTCAAGAGGAAGTGAAAAGGAGAACTTGCTAGGATGTATATTATAATGATAAACAGCACCTAGTACTTATGTAGAGCTGCCTGTGATCCCATATAATACCAAACGCTGAGGGTGTATGATTTGATGCACCACCCTCCCCCTATGTAGTAATATAACAAAGACACCGCTATCATTTCCAATGACATACGAGAAAAATGAATGCAGAGGTGCTTCTACAGATCAGCAGCGGCATAACCCTCCTTTGAATTTGCTCTCTTGACCTTTCTGCTGTTCTGAATATTATTAAGAAGTCGTCTCTATCATGATTAAAACGATAGCAACATAAAGCAGCATATATCACCAAAAGTCTCCTTGGCTATCAGAAAATTTTACAGTCTTCTGACATTCGCCATGATGGAATTGGAATGATTTATGGTCAAAGCACTAATAATATGTTAAACTAAGCAGAGGAAGAAATCTGGGACAGAGGGGCAATTTCTTTCCTAGACAGCAAAGAGCAGTTTGACAAAACTAAATCATCCGAAGTTGCAAGCTTAGAGGTTAGACAGTCTCTTCCTCCCTCCTCTACCATGCAACGTGAGACAGGATATCTACTCAGATACCTAAGCAGGAGGACAGGATTGTAGCAAAAAGGACAGTCACAGACCCAAGTGTTTCCTACGAATGGTCAGATCATCTCTAGAAGAAAATTAATGATTGCTTTGAAAGATGCTTTGCATGATGCAAAGCTGCTTGACCTCTCTGGGAGGAAGAAGACCCCATGTGGCAAAGGAATCCGAAAGGCTGCTCAGGGGAGGTGATAATTTAAGATTCTCCACTGAAAGCAGGAGTGGGGAGTGACTGCTCAGAGCACCAGGTACTGCTGTACAGGAGGGGACAGCCAGGGGCAATCTGCTGGAACTGGGAGTAGTGCTTGCAGAGAGAAGGAGATGAGCTTCGGAGGAATTTCTCTCTAGGGGACAGGCATAAGGCCCTGGAGGGTTTTTGTGAGTGTTGAGATATCTGCCCTTTCCTAGACCTGGTCAGGAAATTTGTGAACTACCGTCTGTAAAGCGCGTTGGTAGCCGTTACAAGCGAGTGTGGGGAAATACCAAAGTGCTTATATCTCTTCCCCCAGATGGCAGATGGAAAGACCATCCGTATGGTGGTCAGGGAAGAAACTCAAGGATCGCTTTAGAATCGTGAAGAGGCTCCCAGACATTCCCTCATAGTAATCCCAGAAAGCCCATGTCGTAAATCAAATACCTACCGGCTTCTAGAATGTGTCTATTTATTTGAAGGGTACAGGGAGACAGACAAAAGATAAAGTATCCATTCACTGGTTCATTCCTCAAACAACCACCACAGGTGGGGCTGGGCTGGAATCAGAGGCAAAAGCTGGGAATAAAATACAGGTTTCCCAGACGGGAGAAAGGAGCCCAGTAATTTGGTGCCTCCCAAAATCTGTATTGGTAGGGAGCTGGAATCAGGATTGAGAGCCAGGAATCGAGCCCAGACCCTCTAAGGCACAATAAATTATCTTAACCATTAGGCTTAACACATGTTCCAAAACCATATGCTGTAATTAAGAAACCTTCACGTTTTCATAACAAGCTTTAGTGGGACTACAGTCTAAATATGGTTTCACTCTATAAACAGTGACAAAATCATGCCCAGGTGTAAGCTGGTTCTTCTAGAACATCCCCAGTCCAGCCAGGTGGCATATTTGCAAGCAGATATGAATAATAAGCAACAACCATTACCCATGGAGCCATGGTAATCACCTAAACTGTGGCAGTTATTACGTGCTCCAAGTGTGGAAAGTCTACTTCTAGAAAAAAAAATAAAAGAATAGAACTCAATTCCTGAACCCAAAGGTTTAGGAAAAAATATGTCTGAACAGTCATGATGTTGTCCAAAAGGGCACAGAATGAGGACATACAAAACTTCATTCTCCCTTATTCTTCTTTAGCCTAATCACAGTGATACACAGAGTCATTTTCTGTGGAATCCACATTTTGAGGGGTGTTCATCCATTCAACAAACTTTATTGAACTTCTAGATTGAGTACTCTGCTGGCACCAGAAAGGGCAAGGAAGCAGGACCCAATCCTTGCTCTTGAATTGCTAACAGTAAGAGGGGACAGGTAAACATGCTAGGAAAAAAACCCTTGCAATAGAGTCAAGGGCTAACAGACCCATTAGAATACACAGTCTATGAGACATATGTTGTCCCCAAAACCAAGGTCATACGAAAAAATAAACAGGAATTCCCAGCTGCAAGGTCTTACTGAATAATCCCCTTGACCCAGGACAACAGTCAATCTTTAATAGGAAAAACAGGAAGCATCCTATTCAAAATCCTCCTGGAAGGATGCAGGCTGAATATTCATTAGGATGGGAGTGGGGGCGGAGGAGTGAGGAAGCAGCAGGAAGCCCCAGAGCAGTGAAGGCACGAGAATTTCTCCAACTGTTGAGATATGTTTCCTAGACAGCATCCGGGCAGCAGAGGCATTGAAATCTTCCTGTTGTGGGACAAAAGATGACAATGATAGCGAGTTGAGATACCAAAATATTCTTTAGTTTTGATCACTGTCAGTTCACAAACTCTAGCTACCCTTTAAGGTGTATATAAGAATGGAAGGATCATTTGCCTCATGCATGGCCACACTGAGTCAGATGAAAGGAATGAAAAGGCTATACGAAACCATAATTACAATACAATGCAGCTAGGAGAGCTGACAAAGAAGGTTTTCTTCTTGCTGTGTCTGCTGCTGTTGTCATTAAGGTACGATTTTCCTACTACTGATAAATGCCATCCCTGAGCTGATGGGCAGGTAGGCCTACAGGCATTCTGCTGGGGAGGGGATCATATAGATACAGTAGTGCTATAAACACAACACCATAAAATAGCTCTAGAAGAATGAGGAGCTATCTTTTTCTCTCTGTTTCTCTGAAGGCGGTGAGGAGAAACACACACTGGCGGCATAATGAACAGGAGTCTTGCTGAATTGAGACATTATCACTGAACACAGCTTCTCAAAGGGACAGCCAGGGAATTTTGAAGGTGACCTAAAAAGAGGATTTCATTAAACTGAAAACCACTTGCTGGCAGCATTTAAGGAGAAGTTAAATGCATTTGGCTGTACTACATAAAGGAAATCAATGTTCTCTATTAGCTACATTTGAGGTCATTCACATTTGTTTTCCCAGCTCCTGAGAATTTATAAGGCTCAACAACCCAATTCTTTCAGCATGAATCATGGCCCTCTCACCTTCCTTCCCTTCCCTTCCTTCCTCCTGCTCCACCCCACAACCCCCTTATCCACATCCACTGCATTTCCAGATTGCAACCTTTTGACTTTCACAGAAACACAAACCCCTTTGTTCGGGATCTTTCAGCCAATCTTCCTGGAGAAAGGGGAAGATGCAGGGACAGCAGCAGTCTGGTCCCCTCACAATTCCCCTCTGACAGCTGTCACTCCAGAGCCTTTTAGAGGCACACAGAGAACACACGGCTCCAGTAAGGGTCGCTGCATGTTCTAGTATCCCCCAAACACAAAAGGTGAAGAAAAAGTCTCCGAAGGAAAAAGGGAGTCAAAGAAAGCCAGTCTTCCCGAGAGGCATGACAGGGCCTTGACTACGGTGCAAAAAGAGGAAGAGGGAATGGTTGATTGTATTGGATTTAAAGCAGGCAGGTCTGAAAGTGCATTGTTTGCACCTTCGACTGCCTTTCCCCTAACCTTTCTATCCAAGCCTTGCTCCACATCTCTCTAAAGGAGTAACATAAACTTGTGTGGCAAAAGTCAGTTGGTCACAGACCCATACTATCACAGGTTCTTTCTGGAGAAAATGAACATATACTGAAGACTTTCACAAAGCACTTCAGTGTGGGCCCTCCTCTCAGTCATCTTGTCCAGGTCGTACACCCACTTCTGGACATGGATTTGGCAAAGCAGTGAAGACCCCAATTAGACTCTTGCCTCCAATCCCAGCCCCAACTTTAATATCAAGCTCTGGCTCTTGACTTAGCCTCCTACCAAGGCAGAGCCTAGGAGGCAATGGTGATGGCCCACGCAGGAGTACTGGCTACAGTTCCCAGCTCCTAGCTTTAGCCCAACCCAGCCCTGGCAATGGCAAGTATTTGGAGAGTGACAGTGGATGGAAGATCACCCTCTGTTTATCTCTCTCTCATATTAAAAAATAAATAAATAAATAAATAAATCCATCCTGGAGCTTCTGAAGAAGCTACCAGTTGGTCTCTTTTCTACATGGACTCAAGCTGACATGTAATCTTGTGTGCTCCCAGGTGCTACATTGCAGCTGAGCTGTCTCTTTCCATCCAACAGCTTACCCCACTTACAAAGCACTTCCATATATACGTTATCTCACCGGAATCTTCTAGAACTATAACTTGCCGGAAATGTTAACACATTTTGCCTCTTGGGGTCTTAGTGAGCACAGCTGTCAGATCCAGAGCCCCATTGTGCCCTTTGCACCTTGCCACTTGTTTTCAGAGTCTTGCAAATTCAGTCCTTCATGGCTGGGCATGTAAAAGATGATTCTGCTCCAGATAGTTTCACAGCCATTGAGAACCCAGAGTTTTCCTTCACTGTGAGAATTGCTTCAAAGTAAACTTCAAAGCATTCTTTGGCACCTCACCTCGTGGCATTTAAAAAAATTGGTGTACACACCCTTCTCTGTTGGCAAGTTTCACATCAACGGGCCCCTCGCCATCCTGGTACAATGAGGCTTGGCATGATCTTGACCATAGTCCTTGATGGAATTGGCATCTGGGGCCACGTCACTTCCACAGCAGAACTCCCCAGAGACCTAAGGCAGTCAGGAACACCAGAGATGAAGTTAGGAGTGGCAATTAATTAGCATGCCAGCAAGTTACATTTTCTCTGCTTTGTTCTCTTAAAGAAATGCACCAGCTCTCACTGATGAAATAATGGAGTCTGGCATATTGAGAAGTGAAGATACATTGCGGTATGCATCTCTACTCAAATAAAAGGAGAACGCCCCATGAAACTGACAAAATGATGCTAGACTGTACCCATTTCCTATACCTACAATACCATGATACACTTAAACAGTCGAATGTTAAACTTGTAGCTGTTACTAAAAGACTACATTACTGTAATAATATAGGAGGAAATGCTCGAAGAAGGGAATGGGAGGGAGAAAGAAAGTGGAGGGAGGCGGGGAATTCTTATACCCACAAAACTATATCATAGAAAATAATAAAAAACAATTAAAAATATATCACACAAAGAAAAAAGAGCACCAGAAACTTACTTCAAATAAATCATTTCACCTCTCTTGAGCAGAGTTTCTCCAGTTATAAGACTGGTATGGTGCTGGTTGGCTTTTTTTTTTTTTTATAGAATACAGAGGTGTGGAGATGATAAAAGAGTTCCTCAAAGGCAGGGAATGTGTTAGGGTCCTGGAGCTGCGACTGCAAAATACCACGCATGAAGGGGCTGGAGCAACAGATATTCATGCATAATAACTCTGGAGGCTGCAACCTCAAGCTCCAGATGTCAGAGGTCTGGGCTCCTTCTGAAGATGCTGTTCCTGTTGCTGGTCCCTGTTCCAACTACAGGCTGTTACTGGGTTCAGATCCCATAGCTAACTCAGTCTTCACACACAATTTTTTTTAAATGAATTAGTTAACTCATTGTGTCTGGAACTGAGACAAACTGGTAGACAGGGAGACAGAGATTCCCTATCTGCCTGTAACAGATGGACTGGGTAGGGCTGAAGCCAGGAACCAGGGACTCAGTCCAGGGGATCCACATGTTTGACATAGTTCCAACTACCTGGGTCACCACGTTCTGCCTCTCGGAAAGGTTGAATCAAGAGCAGAGCCAGGACGCCAACCCAGCAATCTGATGTGGGATGCAGACATCCCAGCTAGCATCTTAACCGCTCTGTCAAACACCTGTTCTTTCTTGTAGTAATGTCATTAGTCACATTGCATTAGAGGTCCCTGCTACCCCAATGGGACCTCACCTTGGCTAATTTCATCTGCAATGACCCTATGTCCAAATAATTTCTAACGTAGTAGTTGTTGAGAGTCCAAACTGAATGTTATGGGCACACAGTTCAACAGTAAGCACTATTTTTGACTACACCAGGAAATCCACATTTACATACACACATGAGGACAGACTCAACTATATTGGCATCAGTTCTTCAAGCTCTGTATTCAGGAGGGACATGATGACTTCCATGTGTGTCCAGGTAATGAAGGCGTGAAGACCTACTAACGTTAGGAGTCAGACCCCTCCAAGGGCAGTTCCAAGTAAGAAAGGAGAAGTGAACCAACGACGTGTAGGCTTCACACTCTTTACCTTGATTAGTGGCTTGAACGACAGTTAAAGCTGTGGCATCACGAGGACTCTGCAGTCATCATGAAAAGATCAGATGAGGGTGTTCACAGATAGTCCTCCCTGCCTCTCCCACAGTTGAGGGCTGTCCCTCAGCTCTATGGTGCCCTGCACTCCAACAGGTGAGGGAACACTGGCTCACCTAGCTCTCCATTTGTAAACCTAAGTGCGAATGTGCTTGTTTCTATCTCTCTCCAGTGACGGAAACACCCCAATATGTATCAAAGCCTCTGTGAACAACAACCTCACATTGATTAGGAGGTGAGCATGGAGTACATAGACACAGCAGGTGCATTCTCCTCCCCAGCCCACCGTGGTCAACATCTCTCAGATGGATGACCCAGGTGGCCATGCCTCTCTCTTGCCCACAGGATTAGCCACCAACCTCTGCCTTTGTTTTCCCTTGCCCATGCCCCACACCGGCCATGCCCTTGCATCCTAGAGCCTTCCTCCACAAAGAGGAAACCCTAAAAGGTTTAGCCTGAATGTCCCTATGGCAGCAAGGAAGGGAGGATGATGGTAGTCCCCACCAGGCTCAGGGCTGTGGAGGGCCCATCTCCATGGGGCTGAGAAAATAGAGACTGCTAGGATCTCCCCTGCTCCAGCTATCTCTGGCCCTGCTGGCCAAGCTTTCCCAGGATGGCAGCCCCATAGGGGGCTGTCCAGCCCATGGGGAATGACCTCGGTTGTCAAGAGATTTGTTCCAGAATCCAAGTAGGTCAGACACCTGAGAAAGTCAAGGGGCAACCTGAGACCACGCTACTGCACCTTCTCCCTCCTGGCCCCACACACCCCCTACACACACACACAAAACATATAGACAAATATATTTGCATACATGTGTATGTGTGCATGCACACAAACACACCACATTCATGCCCAAAATACACCTACAAATGCATATCTCACACATGGGCATACACCATACATACCACACACAAAACACCCAACATGAATACACAAACACTGCACTCTACAATTGAACACTCACACACATGCACTGCAATGAGCCATGAGATGTTGTATTCGGTCCCAAACCTGAGACTGTAGAACCCTCTGTATACTGCTAACACTGTTCTCCAAAGGTCTTCCTTCTACTGGGACTGTGGAGAGCATCCTGGATGAATTTAATGATGCGACTTCTGAGAAAACACTTCCAGAAAGTAACTATGGATTCCAATGGAGACCAAGTATGTATACAAGGGGGGCAACACTGGAATTTTTCCTGCATAGAAGGGAGCAACCGGGCCCAGTGCAATGGCTCAGTGGCTAAATCCTCACCTTGTACACACTGGGATCCCATATGGGTGCTGGTTCATGTCCTGACTGCTCCACTTCCCATCCAGCCCCCTGCTTGTGGCCTGAGAAAGCAGTAGAGGATGGCCCAAAGCCTGGGGACCCTGCACCTGTATGGGAGAAGTTCCTGGCTTCTGGCTTCAGGTTGGCTCAGCTCTGGCCATTGTGGTCATTTGGGGGAGTGAGTAGCAGATGGAATATCTTTCTCTTTGTCCTGCCTTCTCTCTGTAAATCTGAATTTCCAATAAAAATAAACAAATCTTTTTAAAAGCAGTGGTGGTTGGCGGGGTAGGGGGCGGGGGGTGACCTACAGTGCCTTATATTCAGAGAAGTCCAAGTAATGCCTTACTGTATCCCCACAGGGACATAGGAATCCACTGATCTAAAATCAAAGCATGAATGATTTGAAGAAATAGAAGCAGAACTTAGAACCACAATAAAATGATAAAACAACAAAATGCTATAAAATATTAATGATGTTTTTCCTGTAATTTTGGAATCATGAAAGTTTTATATTCTCTCCTGTGTTACTTTTTTTTTGAAGGATTTATTTATTTGAAAGACAGAGTTACAAAGAGAGAGAAGGAGAAAAATAAAGATCTTCCATCCACTGGGTCACTCCCAAATGGCCACAGTGACTGGGGCTGGGCCAGATCAAATCCAGCTTATTCCAGATCTCCCCTGTGCGTGCAGGGGACCAAGCACTTGAGCCATGCTCTGCTGCCTTCCCAGGCACACTAGCTGGGAGCTGAATTAGCAGTGGAGCAGCCAGGACTGTAACAAGAACCCATAGAGGATGCTGGTGCTGCAGGCGCTTGCTTAACCTGCTCCTGTTTCCCAGAGTAAATTTGTGCTGTTTATACTCGGCAACAGTAATGGAAATGGAAGCACTTCTACATAAGTAGGCGTCCATTTCTCCTTCTTTCCCTTATCTACTCAGTCGTCCGGTGATGGAATTGCCCAACTGTTTTTTTTTCCACTTCTCACAAAATACCCAGTGTGAGATGTGGTCAGACTTGCTTGTCTTCCACAAGAGAAGATACTTTGGCACAACGCCTCTCCTCTTTCCCTCCTCTCACCACCCACCACACTCCTAACTCCAATACAGAACCCTGACAAACAAACAGCAGCCTCACTTCGGACTGTCCCACGACCCTCTGAGCGCCAGACTGTCTTAGCGAGGCCTCAATTCCAGCAAGCAGCGATCGAGAGGAAACGCGAGGGGGGTCTGGAATTCAGTCAGCAAGGAATGAGGAGAGCAGACCCCCTCCCACGTGCCTGGCACCTTGGCCCTGAGCCCTGAATGCCGCATTCCATTTCCTTCATCTGTGGGCTGCACAGCTGAAATTGCTTTAGCTGAGGCCAGTGGCACGAAAGTTCTTATTTATTAGATTTGCAGGATGCATCCATCACAGCGACTTTTGGATCAACCTGAGTCAGGAGGCGTGTGGACAGAGGCACAGACGTGTGCCAGCCTCCCAGCCAAGGAGTCCAGCAGCACTGTCCTCCGTGAGTGCACCATGGGGATGGGCAGGCTGGTGCAGAGCGGCCCCTGCCCAGATGTGTGCTTGACAGACACTGAGATCTCCCACGTGGAACTCACACTCCCCTGGCCTTTCCTTCCTCCTCTGGCTCCCCTGCTGATGGCAGTCATGACTTTCAATCCCCATCCAAGTTCAAGTCTACTGCTCCTAAGTCTGCTTTTCTTACTCTCCTCTCTCTTACTCTGCTCCAACCCTGCCCCTATCAAAACCCTCTTCCTACCCTTTCTGCCCCAGACAATAGCCCACTTCACCTGCTTCTATTTCTAGCTCCTTCTAATGTGTCTCCAGCTGAGATGCCAGAGCTCATCTCTGATGAATATTCATATTCAGCTTTTCTCCCTCCGCACATCAATCTCTCCTTTCAGACCTCACAGCTTTCCTCATCCCTTTCTCACACCCCCACACCAGCCTCCTTCCTCCCACGCCTGCCTCCTTTCCCACACAGAGGTTGTGTCATAACAGGTCAGCAACTGAGACAAAGAAAGGCGGCTTTGTTACACCTGCAGGACCCTAAACACCATCAGGGCTTAATTACTGCCTTCTCCCAGGCTCCTTTCTTGGCAGCAGGTGTAGAGTCTTTTAAGTTCTCCTAGGAAGGCTGTCTCAGAGATCCTCCGTGAATGGAGACTAATTTTGGGCTGTTGCCGATGGCATAAAGGAGTGACTTCAAGGTACCCAAGCCTGAAATGACAAACTTGGAGAAAGCCCACATGCTCCCTCCAGGACCACGTCACCCTGTGAAAGCGATCGCTCCTCTCCAACGTGGCATCTCTGGCCCAAGCCAGTGGGCTGCAGCATGTACTGGCCCAGACTCCATCCCTTTTGGACCAGCACCCAGGAGGGCTGAGTCACCTTTACCATGCTGCCGCTGGCCAGGCTTTGTGCTCAGGCAGGAGGACAACTTGACTTCAGGCTTCTGGAATGTGCTTCTGCAAGGAGGACCTGTCTGGCCCTAAAAGGTCTGAGTACCTTTCGGGCTCTGACACATCTTTTGTTCTGTAGGACAGATAAAAGATTGCATGCACACAGACCCCCACATACACACCTGAGACACTGTTCTGGGCTCCAGGGTCTGCTCCCCAGCCTTTGCAGAAGTCCACTCAGAGTTTGTGAATGCATTTCACGACACCTGGGTGGCTCGTTTGACTTGCTCAGACCACAGCCCTCCCATTCCCTCAGGACACCTGCAGGAGAGGTGTCTAAGGGTAGAGTTCCTGGGCACTCCCAGCCATAGGGTTTATTACTCATGCTCATATTTGATCACAGTTCCTGTGGTAAAATCTCAACTTGACCTTGATGCTTTCCCACATAGCAGGGCTGATCGGCTCAGTTAACACCTGCTCACCTGTCTTCACTGTCACCTAGATATAAAATGAAGTGTAGATTTAACTTCTAAGTTCCAAAATCAGGAATCACTGTGGAGGCCCTCAAACGAGTTCCCAAACTCCAGATTAGTTCATGAAATCACAACAGCCAAGAACTCTCAACGACAATCGGGGAAGTTATGAAACTTAGACTGAATTCTGCCAGAAGAAATAAGTGACAACGAGGCCAAATTAAAATAAATAAAAGGAGGGAAGGAAAAAGAGAGAAAGGAGATGTACACATCACCAAAGTACCCAAAATGTATCTTTAAAAAGGTCAAACAGCCCGTCTCGCTTCACGGTCTTGGTCTCTGTAACAGCTGCGCATCAAACTCCCTGGTTCCTGATTCAGCTCTCAAGTGGCAGTATCTGTGAGTATGCGTGTCAGGTATCTGGCTGCCAGCGCTCCCCTCAGTGTGGGGATGGGGCGAGAGGAACGTAGGGCTCCGAGGCACAGAGAAAGTCAGAATGGAGAAGAAGGCTGAGGGGGTCCCCGAGAGACCAGGATAAGAGCCTGAGGGTACCTGCTGGGAGATCTGCCCCTTGAGCAGCCCTTCCTGTTGAGCCCACTCTACTTCCCACTAACACAGCTTCCTTTCTTCCGGTGTTGAAAACCCTACCTGGCCCAGAGACCCTGGCGAAGGGACTCTTGGCGAGCCAGTGTGTACACACACATAATAAGGCTTTCCCACACTCGGTGTGTCTGCGCTCACGGCCGGGTGGCCAGGATCCCGCAAGCTCCCTATGAAGGCTCGTGGTGTCCGTCTGCTCCATCTGTAGGCAACGCCTGGGATGTTCTCCGAAAGGCCGTGTCATGGAGTACCTCAGTGCATGTGGTGTAAGGAGTGATTTACCTTCCCACAGCTCTGGGGCTCTGACGCGCAGGATCTCCACAGCAGCAGGTGCAGCGCCTGGTGAGCGTGACTCTGCTGCCAAAATGGTGCTTGTGGCCTCCGCTTCTGTGGGGAGCAAGCACTGTGTCATCACCCAACCGGGGCCAAGAGTGCAAGCTGTCCCACCTCCACATGAAACCCCTGTGGAAAGGTCTGACTCCCGCTTAGGGCTTAATCACTGCTCTAACAGCCCCATCTCTGACCACCATGGTAACCCCTGAATTCTGGAACCATAGTATGTTACCAAGGTAGTTCTCTGTGACCTCTGTCTTTCCCTATGAAACAATTGACTTGAGGCAGTTGGTGAGCCTCCGTGTCAGGATAGCATGTAAGCTGTGGGCATCCCACACCTGCCTACCCGAATGTAACACTCTGGCTCCTGGCTGCCCTTGCTGCTACTGCAAATCTCCGAACGAAGGGGTGATGGCTCCAGTAATTTGTGTCCCTGCCACCCACAAAAAAGACCCAGATTGAGTTCCTGGCAGAGACCGCCAGCCCAGTTTAGTCACTGCAGACATTTAGGGCAGTGACCTGGCAGAGGGGGGCTTTCCATCTCTTCCTTCCTGTCAAGTAAATAAAAAAGTAAATAAATGAATTTCAAAAGTCGGTCATTTGACCAGGATTTAGACTGTTATACATTCCCTATAATCTTACATTTATTATAGCATGTCTTCATCATTCAGTGAGTTTAATAGTCTCATTATTAGTCTCATTTTCTCAATAAGGAAGGAGCTTCTAAAAATTAAAATACAAAACAACTGAAAAACAGCAACGCTACTCCAGGTCCCTGCAAGGAAGGGGACCCATCTGAGATTCCATGGAGCTCGGTTTTTCTGTCTCCAAAGCTCCCTTGCTCTTTCATAAAAAAAATCTTTAGGTGATAAATTCCTCAGAGAGAGAGGCACCTGCTCATCTCTGCTGTTGAATAGATTATGTGAATTTGAGAGGGACATCAGAACTACTGCTTTGCTGTTCACTCCCATGATGAAAGTTGCCTGAGGAGCCTAGGAGATGATGCAGAAATTGAGGCTTGTCCCCTGGGAAAAGTCAAAGAAGCAAAGCCCACGGAGCAAAGCAGCCAGAACATACCAGGCCAATTTAAACGAATGACTATACTTCTGAGTGTATGAATACAAACAGAAACTAAAAGTTACAAGTTTTGATACAGGCATCTTTCATCTGTTAAAGGAGTGCTTTTTCTAGGAAAGCCACTGCCAAGGTGCTGGAAGTCAGGTTTGAAACATTACTGAGCAGGACTTCCAAGTGAGGACAGAACTGAACACACCAAACTGCCAGTCCTTCCAGAAATTCCACAAAATGACATCAGAAGTATTTTCAAAGACAGAGGACAGAAAGAGAAGGAGAGGGAAGAACAGTAGCAAACTTTTGGAAGCCAGGAAGCGAATCCAAGTCCACAGGCCTCAGGGTCTTCACTCCCTTTCTAGAACCAGTTGGAAGACTAGGAGGATCAGGTGTGGTATCACCAGTTACTTCCAAAATCAGAGGTAAAAGGTGAAGCTAAAGACATAGAACTGGGGCTGGTGCCACGGAGTAGTAGGCTAATTCTGCACCTGCACAAGCATCCCATGTGGGAGCCAGTTCAGATCCTGGCTGCTTCAACTATAATCCAGCTCTCTGGTCCAGGCCTGGGAAAGCAGCGGAGGGTGACCATTCATGTTCTTATGCCTCTACACCCACGTGGGAGACCTGGAAGAAGCTCCTGGCTCCCAGCTTTGAGTCAGCCCAGCTCTGGCCATTATGAGCATTTGGGGAGCGAACTAGCAGTTGGAAGGATTACACCTTAGCTTAGATATTTGTTCTCAAGGTAATATGGCCAGCTTAGGAGAGAAAGAGAAAAACTGAGGATGTTAATCTCCAAGCGACTCCAAGACCAATTCAGTTACATCACTCATTTTCCCAGGACAACCATTTACACTTCAGAAATCCTTTGTACACATGCTCCTCTTCACTTACTACAACTACATCTCATGGATGTCCAAATATGTGCATGAAAAATAGAGGGCGGCTGCGTTTAATTGTCTCCACTGCATACCCATGCCTACAACTCTGCTGTTCTCTGGTGTCTGGGATTTGCGGCCCCTCCTGGTCAGTATGTCTACAGTTCCTGTAGGGCTTCAAGCCAGAACCAGGTAGCATCTTCAAAAACATTCTCTGAAATATCAGTAAAGTGTGTCGCTGAGTTGTTGCTATTGAATAAAGAGGCCGAAACACTTACGCAGGTGTTTTTTTGTCATTCTCTCTTCTACCAAAGGAAAATAAAGATAAAGAGCCTTGTTTCCGCCCTTCTGCCTTATTAAGAAACTTCTAAAGCAAAAAGCTGTATAAAGGCAGCCTGCTAAAACAGAAGTGTATTTAAGTGGCTCAACTTAATAAATACAAGCTTACAAATTGAGCTCATTGACCGTAATTGCTTACCACAGCAGGCACTGAACACAGAGGTTAGCATAATTGTGATTACAACTCCTATTAGCGTGTATAATGTAATTACAGCTAAGTCGCGTGCCGTGTCAGGAAGATTCTACTAAACCTCCTCATGTAAACGGGAAAGTGTGTGCCCTTGCTCCTGGTGGGCTGTCTCCATGGTGAGGGCCTTTAATAGCTCAGGGTCTGGCTTCCAATTAGCAAAAACAGTGTGATTCTCTTCTGTGTACAAGGCAAAGGCACGCTGCGGGGAGACTTCTGTTTCTGTGTAGGATGGAGATCAATTTTACCTCCTGTCTGAAGCACACACACACAACGCAGACACTCACACACAACGCAGACACTCACACACACACACACAACACAGACACACACACAACACAGACCCTCAGACACACACACACTGTAAAATGCACAGAATAACAATTTCTAAGATTTGGGTCATCAAGCAATGACGGACAGCGATTTGTGAGCCTTGGGAAACAGATAAACTGAGCCTTGTTTATGCTCCCAAATGCTTTGCGTCTCAGGACTGTGGTCCAGGAAGGGATTGGGAGGGGAGACCCTGGCAGAGGCCAGTAGACTCTGGAGGGGTGGGGTGAGTAGATAAGGAGAATCCAGGGAGAACACGGATGCCAGAGCTTATATGACAGAGTGTGAATACAGACACCACTCCACCAAGAACCCCACTGACTGGAAGGGGTTGCCCTCCAGTAGCTGGCAGACAGGTTGGCCTTGTGCCATGTGGGGCCAGGGATGGGAGTCCAGCTGCTGCTGGTGATGCAACATTTCCTATCAGGATGCCAGCTCAAGTCCCGATGTCTCCACTCCTGGTCCAGCTCCCTGCTCACACACCTGGGAAAACAGCAGAAGACACTCAGAGGGTTTTGGCCTCTGCCACCTGTGTGGGAGACAAGGCTGGAGTTGCTGGTTTCTGACTGGGCCCAGTTCAGCTCAGGCTATTTGAGTTTTTCGTTTGTTTATTTGTTTATCTATTTGGGGGCATTTGGGGATTGAACCAGAGCATGGAAGATCTTTCTCACATACACATACTCTCTATCTCTACCTCTTGCTCTACCTTTCAAATAAATAAGTTCGGGGTTGACATTGTGGCATAGCCAGTTACGCCATCACCTAAGACGCCAGCATCCCGTATGGGCACCGGTTCAGGTCTCAACGGCTCCACCTCCAGTCCAGCTTCCTGCTCATGCATCCGAGTAGGCAATGGGAAATGGCCAAAGTGGTTGGGTCTCTACTGTACATGTGGGAGACATGGATAAAACTCCTGACTCCTGGTTTCAGCTTGGCCTGATCCTGGATGTTGCTGCTACCTGGGAAATGAACCAGCAGATGGAGGATTTCTCTGTCTCTCCTGTCTGTAACTCTGCCTTTTACATAAATAACGAATCTTTGAATAAATAAATATATTTTCTGTAAAATATATAGCAGAGTACTCATCATTACCTGCTTGTGAAGATATGAAGAAACAAAAATCTCTTAAAGGACTAGATAAGAACACTGGCTTCACAAACAACCAAGAATATAGCCCATGCTCTGCCCTGAGCCAGCCTGGAAAAAATCAAAATATGAGAGACACTAGGCAAATACTTACAAAGGCCTTAACACTAGACCCAAACGTTGCTGTGGATACACATCACAAACCCGAAAACGTTCCCCTGAAGGATGCACACCATCTCCAAGAGGCTTAGTTGCAGCCCAGATTCTCAAGGATTACTGCAAGAAAACAAAACACCCAGGACCCAAAGAAGTCAATCACCACGATGACTGGCAGCCAATCAAGAAATTCCAGACATTGCATTCAAAGACTAAGGAAAATACAACCCAAAACGAGGAGAATAATCAATGAATCCAAATTACTCAGAACTGATGTCAGAATTAACAAAGATGTTGACATATTTATTTTTCAGATTAAAAAGTGAACTGAGGGCCCGGCGGCGTGGCCTAGCGGCTAAAGTCCTCGCGTTGAACACCCCGGGATCCCATATGGGCGCCGGTTCTAATCCCGGCAGCTCCACTTCCCATCCAGTTCCCTGCTTGTGGCCTGGGAAAGCAGTCGAGGACGGCCCAATGCTTTGGGACCCTGCACCCGTGTGGGAGACCCGGAAGAGGTTCCAGGTTCCCGGCTTCGGATCGGCGCGCACCGGCCTGTTGCGGCTCACTTGGGGAGTGAATCATCGGACGGAAGATCTTCCTCTCTGTCTCTCCTCCTCTCTGTATCTCTGACTTTGTAATAAACTGAATAAATCTTTAAAAAACAAAAGTGAACTGAATAAATAAAAATGTTTTTAAAAACAATGTTTGAATTGAACTTTTGTGGATACTAAGCTAAGATAGATATTTAAAATAGGGAATAGCTAAAGCGATTAACCATACATTAGACACTAATAAAATAATTTAGTACATTGGAGGAGATGGTAGCAGAAGTTATCCAAAAGTAAACGCAAATCACACCAGTAAACTATGAAGTAACTTCAAGTACCCTAAGACATGTGTAATGAAATTTCCAGAAGAGAGAAGAGACACAGGCTGGAATGACTATTTAAGGAAAGAATGGTTGAAAAGATTCCAAACCTAATGAAAACCATAAACTCCAAGAGGCTTAACACACTCAAGCAACATAAGCACGATGAAAGTGCATCCAGGCAACTCATCACCAAGTTGCTTAAAAAGAGAGAAGAAAGAAAAGAAAGCAATATTAACCACAAAAACGCTACAGCAGCCAGAGGGAGGAAAGCGAAAGATTATGTAAATACAGAGACAATGGGGAGATTTTAAAATAAGATGTAAATAGCAATGGAAGCAACATGATCTCTTTAAAATGCTAGAAGATACGAAAAATTAAAAAAAAAAAAACTCTAGGGCCCGGTGGCGTGGCCTAGTGGTTAAAGTCCTCGCCTTGAACGCGCCCTGGGATCCCATATAGATGCCGGTTCTGGTCCCAGCAGCCCTGCTTCCCATCCAGCACCCTGCTTGTGGTCTGGGAAGGCAGTTGAGGTTGGCCCAAAGCTTTGGGACCCTGCACCCACGTGGGAGACCTGGAAGAGGTTCCTGGTTCCCAGCTTCAGATCAGCGCAGCACCGGCCTTTGTGGTCACTTGGGGAGTGAAACACATCGGATGGAAGATCTTCCTCTCTGCCTCTTCCTCTCTGTCTCTCCTCTCTGTATATCTGACTTTGTAATAAAAATAAATAAATCTTTAAAAAAAAAAAACTCTAAAGCTGGAACTTTACATTGAGCAAGAATAGCTCTCAAAAATGAAAGTGACTTATAGAAGTTTCCAAACATACAGAAACTGAAAAAAATCACCAGCAGACCCACACCAAAACCAAACTGTAAAAAAGCATTAGGCAAAAGACAACTAGTATCAGATGGAGGAATATATCTACGCAAATGAATACGGAATCCCTGGAGGGTAATTAACCATTTTTTAAAAATTGACAAATGTGTGGTGATGTCTTATATAAAAACAAATATCACGACAATAGTATAGCAATGAGAAGTAAATAAATAAAAACTAGAAATATTCTGTTGTGTTTCCTTATTAATACATTAGTTAGCTCAAAGGCAAAGTGACAGAGGAAGAAGAAGATCCAAAAAGATATTCCATTCTCTGCTGATTTGCCTTCCTTTGAAGTCCTAACGTAATATGTTAAGGAGATAACAATGTTTCCCATCTTCTCATCCCCATTACTCAGAGTGTGGAATCCAGCACGTTCCCTCTGAGCAGGTGCAAGCAGCTTCCAGGAATGTCTGTATCCTATGTCCCTCTTGGTTCATTAAGTGCACTGGGCTCCATGGGAGAGAAGGCTAAACTTGCTACATTATTGCAGTAATGATTGCCATAGGACTTACTCACCAGGAACAAATAGCAAGTCTGGGGTAACTGTTAACTAGAAGTCACCATTTGTAGCCACCCACCACATAGGCCATGAGCTGGCAGGCTGTTTTCCTCATACATGGATGTTGATGGAAGATTGTGACTTCCGCGTGAGGTAGGCAAGGTGCCTTCCCCATTCAGTCCACCAAGGATACAGGACACATAGAAGCAAAGCAGCAAATCTCTGGGGAGGCTCAACGGCAGGAAGAGCAGCAACCAAAGTGTCAGGATGGGCTCCTCTTACTCGAGGAAGGCACAGCACTGACCCCAGTAGCTACAGTAAAGGAAACTGCTGGGCTTGGCATCTCCAGACTTCCCCAATCTCCTTTGATGTGTCTTCAGTCTAGATTCTAGAGGCGAACAGTAGGATGTGAATGGAGGTGAGTATTTATTTCACATAATAGGCTGGGTCATTTAGAGGGCACACCTACAAAAAATCCCTGGAAACTCCAATGCTGCAGCATGGAGATTATTTGGGGCAATGTGGGACTACAGATTTAAGTTCTTTACATGTTTATTTATCCCAGCCCCTCCCGCTGCAGGTCAAGGGTTGGTGCTCTGGCCTGTGGTGAGAAAATTCCTAGCATAACTGATGGAAATTGCTACCCGAAGTTCACCCTCTACCGCTGTGAGCTCTGCTGTAGTCCCTGTTCACTGCCAAGGACACTGCTCCACAGTCACTGCAGGGACCCAGGCCCTACACAGGACACTGACCCCCAGTCATTGCAGGGACCCAGGCCTTACAGAGGACACTGGTCCACAGTCACTGCAGGGACTCAGACCCTACAGAGGACACTGATCCCCAGTCACTGCAGGGACCCAGGCCCTACAGAGGACACTGATCCCCAGTCACTGCAGGGACTCAGATCCTACAAAGGATACTGATCCCCAGTCACTGCAGAGACCCAAGCTCTACAGATGATACTGACCCCCAGTCACCGCAGGGACCCAAGCCTTACAGAGGATACTGATCCCCAGTCACTGCAGGGACCCAGGCCCTGCACAGGACACTGCTCCCTGGTTACTGCAGGCAGCCAGACCCTGCTGCTCCACTGTGGTAGATCTCTCCAGAGCATTTGACAGATGCTTTCTATGCACCTGTCTTGTGTGCAGCTGCATGGATGACCAGCATGCACTCCAGCTGAGCATCAGTCTTGCAGCTGATGGACGTCAGGAGCAAAACAGGCAGTGTGGGAGGCCAAGCAAGACAGCCAGCCTCAAACAAGAGCTGGCCTAGTCTCTCAAGCACAGATCCCACAAACTCACCCCTTAACTTCAAACAGTAGACATCAGATTAAATCAGCCCACAGAAAAAAAGTCTTCCACTTCGAGTAAAGCAGACAGGAGGAAACAGAAGAAACTGCAAGAACACATTATTGTCCATTTGGCATGGATTTCAAGGCATGTTTTTTTTTTCTTTCACATGCTAGAATCACTGAACACTCTGAAACTGGACTTTATCTTGCCATCAAAGCATCCTGAAATTGCTGTCCTCCCAGCCAGCACGTGATCTGGTTGTCATTGCCTGCGTGTGCAAACTTGTTCCCAGTCGCTGTTATTGTCATCCCTTCAAACAGGGTTATGTGTGTGTCGGTGCTGTTTGGGGGGGCTTTAATTGCCGTGTAAGATGTCTTCAGGAAGACTATGCCAGGATTCAGTGTTGAAAGGAAATTCAGAAAACCAGGAGGCAGGGGCGAGGAAGGGGGGAGGGAGGGTAGCACGGAGCACACATGTGCTACTTGCGAAGTGAATCCTCATTAGAAGAGGCTCAATGACAATTCCATATTTGCTCGCCAGTCACATCAAGTGCCTTCCAATCTTGCTAATTTTAAGTATGGGCCATGGACCAGCACAGCCCCACCTGGGAGATGGCTGCACATACAATCTCAGGTTCTACCCAGAACTTGCTGAATCAGGCTTTGCGTCTTAGCAAAATCCCCAGGTAATGATCCGAGCACACGCTTGGAGTTTGAGAGCTCTGTGTCAGCAGACACAAAGGCAAACTAAGTGGTGTCAAATCATCAAGGCCATGAAAGGACAGCTCAGCAGGTGCGAAGCAGAGCAGTGTAAGGCAGGGGAAATTGGCAAAGCCTCCAGGATCAATGGAAGACATTTCAGTGCAACGAGAGGCCATGTCCGGCTCACAGATGGTGGTTTTCCCTCTCTTTGTGGATGGAAAAAACAATGATGAGGGACTGATGCTGAAGGGCGTTTGAGGGTCCATTAAAGGCAGCAAATGATTTTTTTTTTCCAGGAGCACCACACAAATAAAAATCAATGCATCACCTTGAGCAAGTGGGAGCTGGGAGACAGTATAACGTAAGACAGTGGGAAAACCCAAGGAGAGTCAGGAAGCTCAGAAGAGCCACTGCAGGGAGGGTCTCCTAGGGGCTGGGAAAGTACAGCTGGTGGGGGGACCAGCCAGCCTAGAGCTGCAGGGTGCCCCTGTACCCACCAATGGCAAGGACAGTCCTCATTGTTCTCAGGCAATCATTATGTCCGTTGCTTTGTCTCTCTGGCTCTTGAATAGCTCCGCTGAGCCTCACGGAAGGGCCCAGGGAGAGAGGCGTGGGCAGTGATGTTATTGCCCCTGGAGAGGATAGGAGAGGAAACCACACCTGCGTGCGCATGCACACACACACACACACACACACACACACACACACACACACCGGGTTATCCTGTGAGTGCGTAGCACAGCTGGGACCACACCCCAGCCTTCTGACTGCACTCCTAATTCTACATAGGAAGACAAGTGGTGTTGGCCTTTAAGCAGAAAGAACTAAAGCTTGGGCAACTGGGGAGACTGTCAGAATGTAGAGCTAGCAGCCAGCTATCCCAGCACCTCCAGCATGCACTGCTCTTCCTCTCCTGGTTCTTTGGGGAAAAGATCTGCCCAACCACGAATGATCTGAAGTGCTTTATGGGATGGTTTTCAGATGGTTTTGATGATTGTGCTGATTTTCTAGAAGGTATATATTTATTTATTTGAAAAAGAGAGTGACAGAGAGTGGGAGAAAGAGATCATCTACTCATGTTTCCAACAGCCAGGTCTGGACCAGCTGTTGAATTCTGGTCTGAAGCCAGCAACCCAGAACCCCATCCTGGTCTCCCACGTGACTGGCAAGGGCCCCAAGTCCTGGGGCCATCTTCTTGTCTTCCCAGAAACACGAGCAAGGAGTTGGATTTAAAAGGAGCAGGGCCTAGTGCAGTAGCATAGTGGCTAAATCCTCACCTTGCATGCACCAGGATCCCATGCCAGAGCCAGTTCTAATCCTGGCGGCTCCACTTCCTATCCAGCTCCCTGCTTGTGGCCTGGGAATGCAGTCAATGGCGGCCCAAAGCCTTGGGACCCTGCTCCTGGTTTTGGATTGGCTCATCTCTGGCCATTGCAGCCACTTGGGGAGTGAATCAGCTGACGGAAGAGCTTTCTCTATCTCCTTCTCTTTGTATAGCTGCCTTTCATAGAAAAATAAATGATAGGCAGACAGATAGATAGATAGACAGATAAGTAAATAAATAAATAAACAGAAAAAAGCATCTGCCAGACCCTGGCAGGCACACTCATATGCAATACCATCATTGCATGCAGCAGCTAAACCTGTTGAGCAACAATGCTGTCACCAACTGTAATAACTTAATTCTTAAAAAGATCTATTTTTATGTGAAAGGCAGAGTCACAGAGAGGAGGAAAGAGAGAGACAGACAGATCCTCCATCTGCCAATTCACTCCCCAGATGGCCTCAGTGGCCAGAGCTGGACTGGTCTGAAGCCAGGAACCAGGAGCTTCTTGTGGGTCTCCCACATGGGTGCAGGGTCCCAAGGCCACTCTTGACTGCTTTCCCAGACCTCAAGCAGGGAGCTGGATCAGAAACCAGGACACAAACTGCATATAGGGCATGCCGACACCACAGGAAGCGGCTTAGCTTGCAACACCACAATGCCAGCCCCTGTGCTGATTTTGTGAAGGTGGCTACCATTCATTGAAAAATACTGAGGGTAGCTATGAGATGCCATCAAGAAGACCTAATGCAAGGTAGGAGTGCTGCTGGCAGAAGCCACATCTGTCCCAGCTGTGATCCACTGCAGCCTGCAAGCTAAGGCCCAGCGCCCCAGCCTGTCCCATGGGGTCCTGGAGCTGGACTACTCCTGCCTGATGCTCGAATCCTGTCATGCTAATGTTCGGCTTCTTGGAGCTGCGGGATTGGAGGCCGACTTCAGGAAAGCAATTGACTTGCTGTTAAGCCCAGCACCTGCAGAACCAGACACCCCACACGGGGGCGCTCTCTCCTCGGTTGAGATGCAGGAACTCTGTTCAGCTTCCCTGTTCCCAATAAGAGAAGCTGTGAGAGATGAGCCACTTTCCCAGGATGCCCCAACGGGCACCTCAAACCTTCCAGCATTTCCTCTTGCACGGGTGACCATTGCCATCTCTGCAGAGGCTTCCCACCAAGTTGTTGTTTTTAAGATTTATTTTTATTTGAAAGGCAGGCTTACAGAAAGAAGGAAAGACAGAGAGTAAGTTTCCATCCATTGCTGGTTCACTCCCCAAGTGGCCGCAAAGGTCGAAACTGAGCCAACCTGAAGCCAGAAGCCAAGAAATTCTTCTGGGTCTCCCACACGGGTGCAGTGTCCCAAGGCTTTGGGCGTCCTTGACTGCTTTCCCAGGCCACAAGCAGGGAGCTGGATGGGAAGTGGAGCAACCGGGACACGAATTGGTGCCCATATCGGATGCAGATATCAAAGGCAAAGGCGTAGGCTACTATACCACAAAGCCAACCCCCACCATCAACTTTTTTAAACAATAGATCCTTTAAATTTTCATTTTTTTCTGTAGGACAGAGAAAGATGGATGGAGAGAGGTCTTCCATCCACTGCTCCACTGCCACGAATGCCTGCAACAACTGGGGCTGTAACAGGCCCACGTTAGGAGCCTGGAATTTCTTCTAAAGCCTTAAAGTGGGTGGCAGGGCCCCAAGTACTTGAGCTATCAGCTGCCGTCTTCCCGGGCGTGCACTAGCCCGGAGCTGGGTGGAAAACTGGGTATGGGATGCAGGTGTCCCAGGAAGTGGCTTCATACCGCGCATGCCCACCCTGCCCCGCACCAAGCGTGTAGCGCAGGCTGGGCAGGTTTAAGACAACAAGCTGCAACGAGAGGTGACATTCAGATCTCTCCTGCCTGACTCACACGCCTTGGTCTGCTGGAGCACACGAGAAAGGTGAAAACAAAGCGAACCGTTTCCTGGCACTTCAGGGATGCGTCTCAGAGATGCCTGCACAGCACGGTTGAACCATCTAAGTCACAGGACGGGCCCCGTGACCCTCTGACGCAGACTCTGCTTGCGCATCACCGCCAGGGGACTCCAGCACCCTGTCCTGCCCCGCTGACAGACAGAAGGACCCGCCTGGGCCAGGGCGTGCACTCCTTGAGGTTTGCTGACACCTGCTGGCAGGTGCGAGGGCAGACGCTCTCCTCTGGAGCCTGGGTGGGGGCGTCGTTAGGACGTCACTGAGCGGTGACGATCAGGGCTGGGGGCCCCACCAAGGACAAAGGGGATGGAGCAGTCCTGCGGCCTGCAGGTAGTTCAGCCCTCCAGGACTCCGCCTTACTTTACAGGAACTCCCCCATGGCGCCTTAGGCTTCTAGGGCAGCCAGAGCTACCAGAGGCACGTCACAGGGGGTTCACTTCTAAGGAGACTGATGATAAAATTGGGTTAGCCCCTCAATGGGGAGCCCTCAGCAATGCCTCTCTCCGGCCTCGCTGGGCACACACTTATCCTCCTCTTTAAGCTCTCACATACCAAGAGGCGAGGAAAAAAAAAGCTACAGTCCCGTTTGGCAACCAAGGTGCCTGGGCTTTCAAAAAATACTACCATAGGCCCTTAGGTGGCACCAAAGGATCAGAGTAGAACATCGATGGACCCAGAGAACCGGGAAGCAGGGATCCCAAATCCACCCAACCCACTCACCCAGCTCTTGGCCATCGTTTTATTCAGCACTCTTCCCCCACAACCACTGCGTTGCGCCTAAATAAGACCTCCAGCCTCTAAGAGCTTACCGCCCTCTCGGTTGTCCATGTCTATCTTTTTTCTCTCCACTCTCAGGATAAAAACAAGCTAACCGAGGGGATGGCAAGGGCAAAGGGGCCGCCTGCCAGTGTCGCTGCTTCCTCGGCCCTCCTGGAAGACAAGGAGAGAAAGCCCTGACCATTGAGTCCCTGCTGGATTGGGGGCATTTTTGCAGATCTGCTCCAATGGTAGCTCCGCCAGTCCCGGCCATCATGTTGCTGAGTACCCTCCCGTACCAAGGGCCAGGAGGCGGCCGCAAATGAGCGGATTCATCCTGGACTGGGCTGTCCCCGTTACAATAGCACTGAAATCTCCCATGGTAACCCTCCAACTTCGCTATGTTGTTGCATGAGGTTGGTTTGGGTTATGCAGCGTCCACCGTGTTTCCATGTGAGTTATAGGATGGGTTTTTCTACTTCTGGGGAAGAGTGTCCTTGCTGTTTTATTTGGGATTTTAGGGATTTTATTTGGGATTTCCGTCAACTGCTTTGCAGAGAGTGGAGATTTTAATAATTGGTCTAGGGCCCAGCGGCGTGGCCTAGCGGCTCAAGTCCTCGCCTTGAAAGCCCCAGGATCCCATATGGGCGCCGGTTCTAATCCCAGCAGCTCCACTTCCCATCCAGCTCCCTGCTTGTGGCCTGGGAAAGCAGTCGAGGACAGCCCAAAGCTTTGGGACCCTGCACCCGCGTGGGAGACCCGGAAGAGGTTCCTGGTTCCCGGCTTCGGATCGGCGCGTACCGGCCCGTTGCAGCTCACTTGGGGAGTGAATCATCGGACGGAAGATCTTCCTCTCTGTCTCTCCTCCTCTCTGTATATCCGACTTTCCAATAATAATAAAATCTTTAAAAATAATAATAATAATTGGTCTAAGCTGTGAATGTGGGGAGTCTGTGCGTGTGTTTCAATGTCTTGCATTAGTGTTTCCTAATTTTCATTTTTTTAATATCTAATTATTATTTTTGAGGTCATTCACACCCATGGCGAGGCTTACTCCCAGGTATTTGATTGGCTGTTTTGGAAGGGCTTGTGCTCAATTCTAACTTTGTTATCTCAGTCTAAAGTGCTGCTGATTTTACCCTGTTGATGCAGAGGCTGCAGCTTGACAGAGTTCGTTCTAACGGCCTCTTGTTGGAGTCCCTGGATTTCTCCTCTCTATAGAATCCTGTCATCTGCCAACAGGATATCTGACTTCCTTCTAGCTGTAAGCCTTTTCTCTCCTTCTGTGGCTTCATTGCTCTGGCTAGCACGTTGAGTTCTGTGTTCAATGAAAACAGGCTTCCTTGGCCCAGGAGCAGATCTTGGAGCAAACGCTTCACCTTTTCTCCAGCCAGTGAGATAGTGGCTGTGGCCTGGCCACACAGCGCCCATGCAGCACAGAGCCTGACACCTGCTGAGGGACTGAGCCGCTCCTGTGACTGTTGCTCTTCCTTCTGCTAACGTCACCTGTGCTAATTACTGCTTTGTGTATGTTGAACTGTGCTTGACTTGCTGGCGTCAATCCCGCCTCGATAGGGTGAATAATCTTTGTATTGTCTGTTGGATTTAGCTTGGTATTTTGCTACATTTTTGCACCCATGTTAGGGAAAGATATTGGTCTGTAATTTTTCTTTTTCTTTTTCTTCTCTTTTTTTTCCTTTTCTTGTTCTGTCTCTTATCTGGCTTTGCAACCCATGTTATTCTGCTCTAAAGCATGAACTTGGAATAGTTCAAGAGGAATTAGCATCAGTTCTTTCTTAAAAGTTTGGCGGGTTCAACCATGCGACCATCTGGCCCTGAGGTTTGCTTTCCTCAGAGACTTTCTATTACTTTTTTTTACTTTCTATTGGCTGGTTCAAGCTCTCCAGGTTCTCACAGTTACATTTTGGCAAGCTATGTGTGTCCAGGATTTTATCCATTTATTCCAGGTTTCTGTTGGCATAATGTGGTTCGCAATAGTCTGTAAAGACCTTTGTATTTCAGTTGTAACCTTCTCTTTTTCACCTCTGATTTTGTTCATATGAATCTTGTCTGTTTTTTCTCTTACTCCAGCTAAAGGTTTAGAAATGTTATCTTTAAAAATCAACTATTTTCTCCAGATTTTGTATTGTTTTTGTAATTTCCAGTTCATTTAGTTCTACTCTGTTCTTTAGGATGCATTTCCTTCTGCTGACTTTTAGCTTGGTTTATTCTTGTTTTTGTTTTTGGTTTGTTGTTTTTGTTGTTTGTTTTTTGTTTTGTTTTGTTTTGTTTTGTTTTGTTTTGTTTTGCCTGGGTCTTTGAGCTGCGTGACTAGGTTACTTCTTTGCTGTCTTTATATATGTTTTGATGTTGTACTGCACTGGTTTTGCTGTTTCTTATAAGTTTTATTATACTCTGTTTGTTATATATATAAAGTCTCCTTTCTGGTGTTTTCGGTAGCTCATTGTTCATTGCAGGAAGATGTATTGTGTAAGTTCTAGAGCTCCTTTTCCACGTTTTACATAGATTCTAGGCTTCCTTCTGCGGGGGCTTTTCTATTTTATTCTATCAAAGTTAGGAAAAAGCACATAATAGAATTTGATTTTTCTAAATTTGTTGAGACTTGCAGGGGCTAGGGCCTAGCAGATGGTTTTTTCTTGACACTGTCCACGTGCTGGTGAAAATAACGGCTATTGTGCAGGTATTGAGTGAAAACATAGTGGTGTTGAAATCTTTTTTTTTTTTTCTGAATTTTTGTATCCATGAGCTGTTCATTGACAAAAGTGAGAAATAGTATTCCTCATGTATGCCTCATTGTATTGAAGCTGATTTCTCTCTGTAGATAAAATCTTTTTTAAGATTTATTTATTTTTTTATTGCAAAGTCAGATATACGAAGAGGAGGACACACAGAGAGAAAAATCTTCGTCCGATGATTCACTCCTCAAGTGGTCACAACAGCCGGTGCTGCACCAATCCAAAGCCAGGAGCCAGAAGCCTCTTTCAGGTCCCCATACAGGTGCAGGATCCCAAGGTTTTGGGCCGTCCTTGACTGCTTTCCCAGACCACAAGCAGGGAGCTGGATGGGGAGCAGGACTGCCGGGGTTAGAACCGGTGCCCATATAGGATCCCAGCGCGTTCAAGGTGAGGACTTTAGCCACAAAGCTACTGCGCTGGGCCCAGGTTTTCCTTATCTTGAAAATTCTTGCTCCCTCATTCAGGAAAGGTAGTTTCAGAACCAGTGTTGCAGTACAGTGGGTTAAGCTGCTGCCTGTGTCACCGGCATCCCTCTTCAGAGTACCAGTTCAAGTCTTGTCTGGGTCACTTCTGATCCAGCTCCCTGAAAAAGCAGAAGACAGCTCAAGTGCCTGGGTCCCTGTTGCTCACACGGGAGACCGGGATGGTGTTCTAGGCTCTTGGCTTCTGCCTCGTCCAACTCAGTCATCACAGCCATGTGGTAGAAGATGGAAGATCTCTTTCTCTCTGTGTAATTCTTCCTTTTAAATAGATAAAACAAATCTGTACAAAAGGAGGGAAGGAAGGAAGGAAGGAGTAAATGGGCTGAAATGTTCTGGGTGGGCAGAGGTTTTTCACACAGATCTGTGACATGCCATCTCCGTTCTCATCCCTCCTCCGATGGAGGGTTAGTCTAACGGGCTGGCATCTAAAGCGGACTTGGCCTTTTCCTCTTGAAGACGTGAGCAT
Source organism: Ochotona princeps (assembly GCF_030435755.1). NCBI lineage: Eukaryota > Metazoa > Chordata > Mammalia > Lagomorpha > Ochotonidae > Ochotona > Ochotona princeps. The sequence goes on along the minus strand of NC_080842.1, from coordinate 15,494,711 downwards.
TCTTTGCGTGGCACTTCCGAGGTTGTGACCACAGTGTGTCGTAGTAAGGATGTTTTTGGACACTTTGGGGTCTCCTAGGCTTCGGGCACTCAGGAGGCCCTACCCCCTTTGCCCCTATAACAGAAGTTTTTGGCTGTCCCTGCACCGACAAGGTTTTCTCTGCTCCTACCCCATTGCTCACCCTCAGGAGTCTCCACGGCTGTACTGCGGCTGCATGTAAGCATGTCTCGCAAGTCTCAAAAGCGCCTTCCTCCTTCCTCGTTTCCTTTGTTGTTTCTATCCAACTAGAATATTTTACAGGACTTGATTTAAATTCAGATTGTCTTTCTTCAGCTTGACCTAGCCTGTTAAGGTTTTCAACTGTATTTTTTATTTGACTCATTGAGTTCTTCTAAAATGTCTATTGGGGGCCTGGTGTGGTAGCCTAGTGGCTAAAGTCCTTGCCTTAAACACACCATCATCCCATATGGGCGCCGGTTCTAATCCTGGCAACCCCACTTTCCATCCAGCTCCCTGTTTGTGGCCTGGGAAAGCAGTCAAGGACGACCCAAAGCCTTGGGACCCTGTACCTGCGTGGGAGACCTGGAGGAGGTTCCAGGCTCCTGGCTTCAGATTGGCACAGCTCCAGCCATTGAGGCCACTTGGGGAGTGCATCATCGGACGGAAGATCTTTCTGTCTCTCCTCTTCTTCATATATCTGCCTTTCCAATACAAATAAATAGATCTTCAAAAATAAATACATAAATCTTTTAAAATTTCTGGTGGCTTTTTAATCAAAATCTCTTTCATGTCATGCAGTGTTTGACTACCTGCATCCCTTTGTATCTCTTTAAAAAAAGATTTATTTTTATTTGAGAGGCAGATTTACTAAGAGAGAGCAAGATTTTCCATCTGCTGGTTCATTGCCCGGATGGCCACAACAGCCAGGACTGAGCCAAGCTGAAGCCAGGAGCTTCTTCTGAGTCTCCCACATGGGTGGCTGAGGCCTAAGGACTTGAGCCATCCTCTGTCACTTTCCCATGCCACAGGCAGGGAACTGGGTCAGAGGTGAAGCAGCCGAGACGCAAATCAGCACCCATATGGGATGCCAGAGCTACAGACAGAAAATTAGCTTGCTAACCCACTGTGTCTGGCCCTCACTTGGACTCTTTAAGCATCCTTCATAGTTAGTCTTTAAAGTTATTTATCAGACATTGTTGTCCATCTACCTCTTTGCAGGCTACATATAAAACTGCACTTTTACTAAATAGTTTCAAGTTTAGACAAAAAGTCAATTCTTGGAAAAACACCCTAGGATACGCTGCTAGGATTCCAGAGGAGTTTGACTGCCCTCTGCTGGTCATCAGGAGTATGGTTCTGGTTGCTTGGTGGAACTTGAAACCTGCAGAACTTGTTTGAATGGAAGCCGGGCTCTTGGTGCACCTGCTGTGAGAAGCTGTGGCAGCGAGCTGAGGTGATCAGCACTGTGTCCCCAACGTATTTCCATGAGCCTGTCCTAACATCTAAGCCTCCCTTTCCCCCACAGAACTCCCTGTCCCTTTCTCCCCTTTCTGTCTCTGCCCTGTGTTGAAATTCTCTTTCAGCTCAAGCTTAACTATTAACATCAGGAGGGATGAGTATAGAATAACTCAGAGCATGGAATTCCTCCCACCCCCACGGTGGGGGCTGTGGGACTGCTGGGAGGGCAGCTGGAGGCCCACTCTCCTTCATGCCCTCTTGGCAAGAGGAGACGGGCGTTACTGACCACCTCAGCAGTCTTCCCCCAAGTGCCCTGTTCGAGGCTTCTGTTTCCCTGTGGGTTGAATGGTGCCCCCCAAAAAGCCATGTTGAGTAGCTAACTCCCAGGACCTCAAAAGATGACCTTTGCTGGGATGAGAGTCCTTGTGGCTAAATGAAGGTGGAATAAGATGAACTCTTAAAAAAGAAAAAAGATTTATTTATTTTTATTGTACACAAAGGAGATACAGAAAGAAAAATCTTCCATCCACTAGTTCACTCTGCAAATGACCACAATAGCCAGAGATGAGCTGATCAAGATTCAGGAGCCTGCTCTGGGTCTCCCACACAGGTACAGGGTCCCAAGGCTCTGGGCCGTCCTCGACTGCTTTCCCAGGCCACAAGCAGGGAGCTGGATGGGAAGTGGAGCTGCCACGACACAAACTGACAGTCACATGAGATCCTGGTGCTTGGAGGTGGAGGATTAGCCAGTTGGGCCAATACGCTGGCCTTAAAGTGAGCTCTTATCGCAGTCACAGGCATGTCCTCGGAAGAGAGGAATTGGCGCCCAGACACACAGGGTAAGGACCTTGTGCCCAAATGCCAACCAGCAGACGTGCGGGGCCAATGTCACACTCAACAAGGTAGCCTTGCACTTCCTCCTCTGCAGAGAGGTTAATCAGAGACGCACATCCTGCGCTCCTAGCTAGCTCAGTGTATTCCTGCAGATGGAAACATGGGCTGTGCAGACTGTGAGGAGGCCTGAACCTGTGTTCCAAGCTCTGTGGACCACGGATCCAACTAGACTTGTGCAATTCCTTTTTTCAATTAAAAAAAAAAATCTTTTTTAGGGATTAGGTTCTAGTTCCATTTGTTCCACTTTCCTTCCAGCTCTCTCATCATGGCCCGGCAAAGCAGCAGAGGACGGTGCAAGTCCCTGGGCCTCTGCCCTGGGGGGAACCTGGGAGAGACCCCTGGCTTCTCACTTCATATTGGCTCAACCCCGGCTGTTCTGGACATTTGGAGTGTCAACCAGCAGATGGAAGATCTTTTCCTATTTCTCCTTCTCTCTGTAAATTTGTCTTTCAAATATAAACAAGCAAATATTTAGACATTAATTAAGAAACCGATGGAAAGACAGTCAGGGACAGCTGTCACCTGCTGGCTGCAACATTTGGGACTAAGCCAAACCGGGACCGGGAACTCCGGCAGGTCTCCCATGTGAGGGACAGGAATACAACTTCTCGAACCATCACTCTTGTCCCCTAGGGTCTGCATTAGCAGAAAGCTGGAGCTGGGAACCAGAACCCAAGCACTGCAACATGCCATGCTGGCATCTTAATCATTCTGTCAAACACCCACCCCAGCCTTAGTAAATGTAAAAGCTCAGCTAAACTCTAAATCATACACAGATCACATCTGCTGTGCTTGTCAAGTTGTCTTTCGGCTTGTGATTTCCCATTATAGCTGTAAAAACACAGAATGAAAAACTCAAGATATTCTCACACCCACCTCAACACACACCACTCCAACAAACACACACACACACACACCATAGTAAAGATACATTGGAGTCTAAGAGATAAGAAGGCGCAGGCTGAATTCCATGTCACCAGTTCTTGGTCACACAAATTTGGGCAACTGATTCAGCCTTCCTGAGTCTTAATCTCTTCACTGATTTATTTTATTTATTATTCTTATTGGAAAGTCAACTATTCATAGAGGAGAGACAGAGAGGAAGATCTGTCCAATGATCCACTCCCCAAGTGACTATAATGGCCAGAGCTGCGCCGATCCGAAGCCAGGAGCTAGGAACCTCCTCCAGGTCTCCCATGTGGGGGCAGGATCCCAAGGCTTTAGGCCATCCTCGACTGCTTTCCCAGGCCACAAACAGGAAGCTGGATGGGAAGTGGGGCGGCCGGGATTAGAACCGGTGCCCGTATGGGATTCCGGTGCATTCAAGGCAAGGACTTGAGCCGCTAGGCCACCGCACCGGACCCTCTTCACTGATTTAAACAAGGAGATAAAACTCCTACTCCACAGGTTTATGAGAGGGAATAATTCACAGGTTAATTTAAATATATGGGAAGTTTGGACCAAGGATCCCAGAATGAAACAAAAGGTGCCAAGAACCCCCACATCCTCACCAGGCTGTCAGCCATCTCTGTGAGGCATGTAAGGTGATTCTCAAACCCACGTGCCTCCATGACCCTGTCACCCCATCGCTCCCCGCCCCAAACACAGAGGCGATGAGGATGGTCTTTGGGACCGTGGCTGGGATGGTGAGCCAGCCCTTCCAGTGGTTCCCCCAACTATTCTCTCACTCTAGACCAAATTAGAAACAGATTACCCAGAAAACACTAGAAAATCTGAAGCACAGAGCGACCATATCCTCTGGTGTCTTCCTTGTGCTTGCTTTGTGGACCACAGGCTGTGGCGCGCATCCCTGAGGGCAGAGACGGGGAGGAGGCGTCTGTTACGGGAGGTATCAGAGGTGTGAGGGCTGCCCCGGGGCAAGGGGCTCAGTCAGAGGGAACCCACCTGGGTGCATGCTGCGAGACATTCCTTGTGAGAAGACCCTCTTGACATTCAGAGACAGAGCTGGTTGAGGTCAGAAGAGGGTTGTGTCCAGTGGGTACCTCCACAGTGTCCACCAGGGGGGCTCAGGAGATGGAGCGGTAGCATCTGGCCACCTGCCAGCGGAAGAGACGTCCCAAGTAGACAGAACCTCTGCAGCCTCCTCAGCTCTTCCTCTCCTCTTTGGAGGCCAACGGAGCTCCTAGGTAGGGGTCAGCAGCAGAAAGCAAGCTAAAGAGGTAGAAAGAAGGGCTGCATGGCCTGGCCACTCCAAGGCCCCCTACCAGGGCCCCGGGTGGCAGAGGAGGGGAAGGCTAAAGAGATGCAGTCAGGTTGCATGGGACTTCCTTGAGCTTACTACCTGTACGGCACTGTGTTGAGACACTCCCAGTGCTTTCTCCATGAGGGAGGCCTGGCCCGTGTGCAGGGCCTGGGGAGGGGGCAGTGGAAGGGGAGCAGACATCGCAGTCCTGTGTCCTCTCTGCAGGGCTCCCTCTTCCCAGTTCCTCTTCGGGAGGGTGTTCAGCTTCTAGGAAGTACCCCAGAGGTGGGTGATGGGTAACAGTGGCAGGACTGGTTCTGCGTGTAGACGCAGGTCTGGCACCTGCTGTCCTTCAGCTTTGGATTATCTGCCAAATTCATGACAAGGAAACGGCACAGCCCACTTCCTGCTTCCAGAGAACACAAGGAGCTCTAGAAGCCAAGCCTGCCATACCGTGCCTGCAGCCACAGCAACCCAAGGCATGCCGCAGCGAGCACTTATTATCATCATTATTGTTATTATTATCTTTTTTCCAAGATACATCTTCATAGATATAGGGGTTCATTCCTCCCCTTCTCCTTCCGCCTGCTCCATTTCCCCCTCCTGCCTCTACCCGTATATTATCACAATTATACAGTCTCTTAGCACCAGTTGAGTTTACCCTTCGGATATTTAAATGTATCGACAGCGTAAGTACCAGCAAAAATGGAAAACCTAGTATTGTAACATAGAGGCATATTTGTAAGTTTCCCTTACGAGTCCTCCTTTTATCCTGGAGTAAAGCGACGTACTACCTGGTACCAGCAAGAATTTTATTTCTTCATGGAAGATCGGTCATCTGGGTTTTATCACAGTCAGGGTGGTTGCTAACATTCACCCAACTCCAGAAGTCTGTCACAGGAAATCCCACTCTCTGAATGGTCATGAAGAAGGTAGGTTGTCACTGCAGATTGAGGAACACTGAATAATAACCCAAGTCCTGCCTCATTTCCAGGAGGTTCTGTCTTGGTAACGAACGTTCCTTCCCTGTCTCACAGGCGCTCTCTGCTGGCTTGCTGGTTTCTTTGTTTCTGGATCATTGAAGAGACCCTGAAGCAGATGCCATCTGCTGCCCTCCCTTCCCAGGGGCCTGTAGCAGTGACCACTGGGTGGAAGCTGGAAGCCAGGCGCCAATCAAGATGTTCCACGTGGCGGAGAGGGACCACTCCAGCCGTTGTCACTGCTGCTCCAGCAGGAAGCTGGAGTCAGGAGCTGGAGCTGGGGATGAGCCCAGGGACTTGAGTGTAGGATGTGCGCATCTTAGCTCACATCCTGTGTTGGACAGGATTTTAGGTCCAGAAAATACATCTCTCAAACCTGCATCAAATCTAGCAGGGATCTGTAAGTTTCCTTGTCGAGGTAAACAAGCTTTGACCCTGCCAAGTGTGTTGACTTTGAGCCTAACCTTGGCCCAAATACTTGGGCCCCATTTTCCACCGCTTTCCAGAAGTATATTAACAGGAAGCTGGGTTGGAAGCAGAGCACTTGGGTCTCAAACTGTTACCATGGGGGGATTCCAGCACTGTAGGCCGTGGGTGCATTCACTACATGGCAGTACTCACCCCAACTTTTTTTTTAAGATTTATTTTATTTTTATTGGAAAGGCAGATACATGGAAAGGAGGAGAGACAGAGAGGAAGATCTTCCATCCACAACAAGAGGCCACAACACCTGGAGCTATGCCAATCTGAAGCCAGGAGCCAGGAGCTTCTTCCAGGTCTTCCATGCAGGTTCAGGATCCCAAGGCATTGTGCCATCCTTGACTTCCCACAAGAAGGGAGCTGGATGGGAAGCGAGGCTGCAGGGATTAGGACCGGCGCCCGTATGGGATCCGGGCACGTTCAAGATGAGGACTTCAGCCACCAGACCACTGTGTCGGGCCCCTGGCCCCAGCATTTTTAAGGAAGGATATTTTCTAACATCTTTGGCCAAGGCTATCTCTGGAATATTCTCCTATGTGTCTTTGTTCCCCAATTCAAGCTCTGGGGCTAGAAAATATTTGCATCAGAACACGTGAATATTTCTAGAAGGAGAGTAGAGAGGTTTCCTCTGTTCTTGTCTCCTAGAAGGGAGGTAAGTGACTAATCTGCAGGGTGTACCACCTGCACGGGGAGGGCTAGGAAACAGCAGAGGATTAGCTACTGCCTCACAGATCCAAATAGAAAAGAGGAGTGGCTAAATTATGGGCTGGAGTTGTCAAGATAAAATCCGCAAGACAGGGGAAACAACAGTTCCGAATTCTTGGAAAACAAAAATATAACATGACAGTTGGACCCTTTTAGTTTAAGATGTGTTAGCCTCACATTTCCGTTTACTTTCACTTTACATACTGGAGCAACACATGCCAGCCTTAAAAAAAAAAAAAAAGGCATTGTGACATTTGTATTGTGGAAGATAAAAGTGATACCCAAAACCTAGGAGGCAGCACAAACAGGTGCAAAAATGTCCAAAACTACTGGCCGATCCTGGAAGCAGCTGAGCGACCTCGTGGAGACACCAGATCTCATCCTGAGCTGGATCAGCTCCCTCAGTTGTTTAGCGGAACTTTCCCACTTAACTTCCCAGATTTTGCAAAGTCAAATTGGTCCCTGGGCCCTGCTCCACCCCCACCAACACCTGTGGTTTCTCAGCATTGCTTTGAATTTTAGCTTTCCCCATTTATCCAATCGCCAGGCTGAACACAAAACCCCCAGCCCCTCAACACCCTAGGGTTACTCCCCAACCCTTCACCACCTTAAGGTTACTCTCGCCTTCCCTATTGCCAACAGTACCTGTGCTCAAGCTTATTGCCTGGAACGTGTAGATTGAACCAATATCCCCTATTCTACTCCCCAGGGGTTGGTCAAAACAAGATCAGCAGATGACACGGCCTTGTTGCAAAGCCACTCAGAGGTCAGCTAGAGAACGAAACCCGGCCCCCAGTGGGGCAAGGACGCTATCACGGCCTGCCTCACCAGTACCATGACAGAGTCACCTGCAATGCACGCTGACGCAATTATTTTTATTTTTAAAAAATTTTTAGTTACATTATTATATTTTAACTTTATGGTACAATTGCATAGGGTCTAGGATTTTTCTACCCCCTCCCCAAATTTCTAACCCCCAACTGATTTTCCCCCGTAACATCACAATAGTTTAGTCCTTCATAAGCAGTCATATGTCCGTCAATCTGTTATTTAAGCATGTCCTGACATCACTGGTACAGACAATGTCAGATAGTCCAGCAGCATGTTGCCAAGATATGTTCCACCGATGCATTTATACACACAGGCTGCTTAGCTGAGCAGCGAGAAGCGCTCCTCTGTGCTCTTATACCTGCTGTGTCCCCTTCCACAGCCCCTTTCTCCTGCATCCACAGCACGTCTCCTGCTCCAAGCCCCACCACTCCTGCAGGACATGTCACTATCCCTCACTTCTGGGAATAGGGCTCCTTCCATGATGAGGTGAGGTCAGGTAAGGCCAGCACAGTACCTGGCAGAACACATGTGCACATCTCGCGGGAGGCAGCAGGTTATGTCATGGGGAAATCAGCACAAAATCAAAGAAGCAGGAGGATGGATTTTTCAGTCACGCAAAAATGACGGTGAACAATTGCATAAGGAAGCAGGCATTAAAATGAGTGGGAACTGTGTCATGAAACAGGGAGGAAGGAAGATTTGAAGGCTTTTAAAAAAAAAAATTCCCAGTGACTTGACATGGCCTATTCAGTTTCACTTGGAGCAATGGAATAGCCTTTAAAGCGGAGTGAGAGAGAGGGCCCTCAATTCCCATCTTCACCAGGAGCAAGTGAAGTGTCAAGTGTTTAGCAAAGAACTTGATTTTCTCACTGGTGTCAACGGGGCAGCCTCCAAATGAGGATGTGGGTTAGTAAAAACAGAAATAGTATTTGATGCATTTGAAACATTATCTGCAGGGATTTTACAAAAAGATAAAGATCAGCTAGATGGTTGGTTGGAATTTTAAGACTCCCAGTTGAGGGGGGTGGGGATATGTTTCTCTAGTTACAGGGACAAACGCAGAACCCTCCAATAAATGGAGCTCAGAACCATCACCCGTCAGAGGGTGGTGGCAAGGGGTGTGGGTTCTCTGCTTCTGCCACTTCAGCAGACATCTGCTCATTGCACAAGTGTAGATCTCCTCTGAGGTCCTTTGGGTGCACCTGTCAGCAGGAACTCCTAAAGAGTTAGCTGAGGACCTGGAGTGATAGCCTAGTGGCTAAATCTTCACCATGCGTGCACCAGGATCCCATGTGGACCCTAATTCATGTCCCTGCTCCCAGCTGCTCCACTTCCCATCCAGCTCCCTTCCTGTCGTCTGGAAAAGCAGTAGAGGATGACCTAAGCGCTTGGGACCCTGCACCTGCATGGGAGACCCAAGTTCCTGGCTCCTGGCTTTGAATTGGCTTAGCTCCAGCCATTGCAGCCACCTGGGGAGTAAATCAATGGATGAAAGATCTTTCTCTGCCTCTCCTTCTCTTTGTATATCCATCTTTGCAATATAAATAAATCTTTTAAAAAGGAGAGAGAGTTAGCTGAACACGGAATTATCTAGGGCAGAGGCCATTTAAAATGGATATTGCAGGATGAATTTATAAAGAGCAGAGTCAGCGCCAGCTGAGTCATCCCGTTGGCCTCCTCCCATTTCCCACACTTGCCTCACCCCTGGGCGTTTCTGGGCCTTGGCTGCCTCTTCCTCTGCCTGGGCCATCCTCTCCTCATCATCTCACTCTGGACATCCTGCCGGACTTTTTATGAGTCAGTACCAACGTCACTCCCACGGCCCTCCCACCTGGGCCCTGGATCCATGGAAACAGCACCCTGCACCCTTCTTATTGTGTGGCTTATCTGCCAGGATCATGAGTGTTGCCTCAATGCTGAGTAAAAACTTAACGACTACTTGGTAGAAGGAGTGGGTGCCAAAACGAAAGCTGAACTTTGGGCTGAAACCCCACCTTGTCACCCTCCCTGAACCTCTGCTGTCCTAGTGTCAGTGCCCCTGGTTATAAGAAAATGCTATTAGATGATTTCCAAACTCCAGGACCATCCTTGGATCCTACAGCATTTTTCTCGCTTTTTTAAGTTTCATGTATTTATTCTTATATATTTGAAAGGCTGAATGATGGACACAGAGAGAGGGGCAGAGAGGTAGATTAACATCTTCTATCCACTGGTTCACTCCCCAAGATGGCCACAATGGCCAGAACTGAGCAAGGACTCAAACTGGGGAACTCATGAGGGTGGCTGGGACTCAGATACCCCAGTCATCACTGATACCCACCACAGTGCACCTGAACAGGAAGCTGGGTAATCAGTGGAGCCAGGCCTAGCATGCAGGCATCCCTAGATGGAATACAGGCATCTCAAGAGGCATCTTAATGGTTATATCACGTACCCAACACTAAAGCAGCTTTCTTTTGGATCGGTTTCTGCTTATGCCATACATACAAATGTCCCATTGGCCAAGACAAGTCACATGACCAAGAATTTGTAGTCTACTATAACTGTACAGAAAATCTAATTTGGGGCCTATGTTGTCGTATAGCAGGTAAAGCCACCACGTGTGATGTTGTCATCCCATATGACACTATCTCCAGAAGAGCCTTCTGGATTCCTGTCTCTTCTACTTCTGATCCAGCTCCCTGCTAAAGCACGTGTGAAGGCAGCAGAAGACGGCCCAAGTGCTTGATCCCTTGCACTCACATGGAAAATTCAGGAAAAGCTCCCTGCTCCTGACTCCTGGCTCCTGGCTGCTGGCTCCTGGCTGCTGGTTCCCGGCTCCTGGCTCCTGGTTCCGGGCTCCAGGTTCCTGGCTCCTGGTTCCTGGCTCCTGCCTCCCGGTTCCTGGCTCCTGGTTTCTGGCTCCTGGTTCCTAGCTCCTGGCTCCTGGTTCCTGGTTCCTAGCTCCTGCCTCCTGGTTCCTGGTTCCTAGCTCCTGCCTCCTGGCTCCTGGCTCCTGGTTCCTGGTTCCTGATTCCTAGCTCCTGGCTCCTGATTCCTGGCTCTTGGCTCCTGGCTCCTAGCTCCAGTCCAACCCAGCCTAGCCCTAAGCTCTGTGGCCTTTTGTAGAGTAAACCAGAGGATGGAAGATCTCTCTTCTCTGTCTCTCCCTCCCTCTCCCTCCCTCTATCTCTCTGTAATTCTGCCTTTCAAATAGCAAAAAAGAAATCTTTGGGGGAAAAAAAATCTTTATTGTGTTGCTGCTGCTTTGGAGAATGGAATTTTTGTTTTCCTATTTATTCTCTTCCTTCCAATTGCCTTTACCTTCAAATTTAGGTTGTTATCTAATTTCGTTAGGAAAGCCCCCAGGTCAATGCTATGAAATAGCTGTGTGCTTGGCTAGGTGATACTTCTGCTACTTTACCGTTTACAAAGCTGGTGTTATTGATTTCCCCTTGCTGAAAAACAATCTATCCGCTTTATTTCACTAAAAATTTGTACTGCTGTTAACTTGTTTTAATTAGCATTTAATACTATCTAATGTTAATTAATAATTCATGCGGCATCTTTAGTAAATAGAAAACCTGGGGTGTAAGTATTTGTTTTCCTAAGATACATTCATATGATGAATTCTAGTAATAGGCTTCCTAGTATTAAATCTTCACTTCATGCCTTCTCCAAAGCTCCCATTCCCACCTGCCATCTTCTGCTGCCACCAGGTAACTGTTGGGCTTAGAGACGACAGCACTGAATCTCAGCTGTCCCACTTCTCTTGTGCCCAATCCGTTGGTCAGCATCCAGATCCGTGCTGTCTGCCACCATGGCACCAGCTACACGAAGGTGTGGAGACCTCAGCATGGCAAGTCTGAAGTGAGCTGTGCCCTAAGTGTGACATATCTGCTGGATTCTGAGACTTAGGCTAAAAACATGCAAAATCTCACAGGTGATTTTTTTCATTGAGTATCTGATCAAATGATACCCAATGCAGAATACACTGAGCTCAATAAAATCCAATATTTAAATGACTTCCTATGTTTCTTTAGAAGCTTTTGAGGGGCCAGCATGGTGGTGGAATGCGTGGGGCTGCAGTTGGAGTCCTGGCTGTTCTATTCCCGATCCAGCTCCCTGGCACTGACCTAGGAAAAGCAGGGGGAAATACTTGGACCCCTACTGCCTGTAGGGGAGACCCGGATGAAGCTCTTGGTTCCTGGCCTCAGCCTGGCTCAGTCCTGGTTATTGCAGTCATCTGGGGGTTGAACCAGCAGATGGAAAAGCTCTTCCTCTCTCTCAATCTTTCCCTTTCCTATTATAACTCTTTCAAATAAATAAATAAATCTTAAAAACAAAATGAAAACTTATTTTTAAGTCATATGCACACATGTGCTGTTGGATAGTGCCATTCAGATTAATTCTTTGATATTCACATTCAAAGACAGTTGTATGGAGCCTAGGGTGAATTAGGGAACTAATCCTCTGCTCTCAGCACCAGCATCCTTTAAGGTCACTGGTTTGTGTCCTGGCTGTTCCACTTCTGATCCAGCATGCTGCTTGTGGCCTGGGAAAGCAGTGGAGGAAGGCCCGAATCCTTGGGACCCTGTACCCATGCGGGAGGCCTGGAGCAAGCTCCTGGCTCCTGGCTTCAGCTCAGCTCCAGCTATTGTAGCCCTTTGGAAAGTGAACCAGTGGATGGAAGAGTCTCTCTCTCTGCATCTCTCTTTCTGTCTCTGTAAAATCTGTCTCTTGGATAAAAATAAAGAAATCCTAGGGCTCGGTGGCGTGGCCTGGTGGCTAAGGTCCTCGCCTTGATCCCATATGGCCGCTGGTTCTAATCCCGGCAGCTCCACTTCCTCTCTATCTCTCCTCCTCTCAGTATATCTGACTTTGTAATAAAAATAAAATAAATCTTTAAAAAAAAAAAAAAGAAATCCTAGAAGCCAATTAAATGTGCTTGTGGGAGATGGTCGCAATAAGTGCCCCTTTCCTGGCTCACTCTGGATTCGGTGGGGTGAGTTGGGGAAATGTGAACCAAGGATTGAAATGTGTTTTGTCATTCCTGCTGATCTCTCTTGCTGCTGGAGCGCCTGAAAACACCAGGCCAGTCAGTCCGCTAGCAGCTGAGGGTCGACCAGCCACGGCCGCAGAACTATCACCCAGCCAAGTCACAGGCTCAAAACGAACAAGTCACAAAACTTCAACATACTGTTTATGCCGCCAAAGCCATCTACATCCATATATAATGAGGATTTATCCTACTCCACGTAGTTAGTCAAACCCACTGCCCAATTCATCAACGTCCTGTGACTAGATTTGAAAATCGTCAAATTTGTCACCTATGTCCTTTCTAATAGCTTCTGCTTTACTTTCATTTGCTTTTTCCTGCAGTTTAGAATTCATACACTCTCTCAAGAAACTTCCTCCTCCCCTAACCACTTATAAAGAAGTATCCTTGACTGCCCATGGCCAGTTTCCTAGCCTGTGTAGTAAGGCACTTTTCACAGCCATGTGACCACTGAGTGGCACAGTGGGACTTCTGCGTCCAGGGACATGACTCCTCCCGAGGGTCTCCAGCTGAATAATCCTCCAGCCAGACTCCTGGGACCAGCAGGCGCTCTCCAGGTATAACAAGGAATTCACATCTTTCAATGACTTAAATGTGTTATCCAGAGTAGAGTCAGCAGCCAAGTGTAACATCATGTCTGGTACTATTTATGACTTGCCCTCAAATAAAACTTATTGTCCAAGATACTCAAAGCATATTTAAATTGAAACTACACATAACACGTCACTGGTGGCTGAGAAGAGTGTCAGGTGCTGGCCGGCCGTCCCTTTAGGTGTTTTAAAGAGAGATTCTAATCCTGATTGTGCTCAGTTCCTTTCGTTTTTTCCATCTCCTCCATTCTATCCACAGGACTTTGTATCCCCTTAACTGCCTCACTTTATTTTCCCTACTTGCAATTTCCATACAAACATTGCAGTGTATAAAATACTCAGTTAATGCACGGATTTTACCTTTTTTAGCACTACAAAAAGCCGATCTCTTGGTTCTGTTTCTACACAATATTTTTTAGTTTTCTAATAATACCACATACTATTTGATTGTCTACTATATGCTACCACATTCATATTTCCAGAAACTTTAAAAAAAATGCTTGTGAATATAAAAACAACAGATTTTATGCATTCCTTAGGGATTCTAGACATCTTGGTGAGTAAAAACAGCTCTGCTTTTCATTTGAAGGGAAATGTTCTCAAGAGGTCAACTTGCCCAAAGGCAAACAGCAAGAGGCAAAGCCCTGCTTTTACTCAGCTTTGTTCAATGCCAAAACTAAACAAAAAACAGCCTCTCTCTCCCTCACATCAGCAAATAAGAGTGGCAGAAGGCGCAGCTCTAAGGCCCACAGCCCCTCACTTGCTCATTTATTGTTCATTCCTCTCTTGTCAGACATTTGGGTTCTGGGATGATTTTTCTGATAGGTGACGGGGTTAGGGACCAAAGTGTACCTGTCCAGTCATTAACCTTATACAAGTGAGCCGGAAGCCTGATAAAATGCCTAACCGATGGCATCAAACTTCAAAAACAACTGACAAGATTTGCAAGTTTAGCAGGTTCTCTTTGAATGGCATCCATTCAAAGATGGAGGTGACCACAAGCACGCAGGTCTGATGAGACAATGATCTTTCCCTGAAGCAGATGCTAAGAAGCCCCTCCATGTTGTGACATTAATTTTATCTCATGCCAGTCACTGGGTGAGCAAGGTGCCTTGCTCACAATACATTTGAGATCAGCCTATCAGTATTAATGCTTGTGCCTCTGTTTTCCATACTGTGCTGTTTGAGTGATGATTACGCCCTTTCTGCCTATGGGGAAGCAGCAGAACAGGAGGAAAGAACTTTCCAGAATAGTTCCACACTGTTTATTTTGGTTACCAATGAGTGACGGGGAAACACATATATTATTGGCCAAGAAGGAGGATTAGTATGCCTCATAAATAAGGAGGATTAGTATGCCTCATAAATAAGGAGGGAGACACTTATTTTTAATACTCTTATTCCATCCGCAAATCTAGTGTATCCATCAGTCAGAACTAGTTGTTAAATGATTAACTTTAATTCATACCAAGTTAATTAAATTTTATGTTGCACATCCATAGCTTCCTTTGCAGCTACAATAGTTCTATTTTCTCTCTACATTAAGCCTTCCCTTTTCACTCCAATTAAATTTCATACTTAAAGTTAGGGATTAACAGAATACAATTTTTGCCAGAGTTATTAGGCTCAACATACTTCTCACGCGTATTCAGAATTTGCACTGTGTAACACAATAAACACAACAATACGTCATTCACAGAATTGTGCTACCTGCTCAGCAACCTCGTGAAATGGTATTCAGAGTTCCAGGAAGAAAAAGAGAAAATCTGTTTCTTTCTTTCTTTCTTTCTTTCTTTTCTTATTTTATTCTGATGATCTTTACATAGTTAAGACTCAAAAGGTCAAGGGCCAGGAAAGTGGGTAAGACCATTGTTTCCACATTCTCTTTTTTCCTTCCTGTATCTGGGGAAGGGCAGAGACAAAGGGAGAAGCCACACCCACCCTCCCAACCACCCCAGGGTCACTGACGTGGGGCATGCTCCGAGGGCACTGCTCAAGTGGTTTTGATTGTTCAACAGTTCTGAATTGCTGCCAAGCTCGCCATTCCAAGCACGATGAAATCTCTTCAGAATCCACTGGCTGACATAGTCCACCTTAGCGTCTCCATTGCCCCCATTTTCACTGCCAACATGTGGCTGGGTTAGTTGATCAATTTATTCTGTCCTTTGTTCTGGTACCAGGTGTTCTATGCACGCTCCAATGTAGTACATATCATCCACGTGCACCTGGATATGCTGTCCACTCTGAGCCACTGAGGAGGCTCAGCTTTGACACATGCACTCCATGTTCAAACCATGGAACCTGCAATTCTCTTCCGGGTTGAGGTTCTCAGTCCAGCAGTTAGATTGGGGGGATCCTCAAAGAAACTTCATCTGAAATGATCCCAGACCTGATTCGTGTGTGTGCTTTCCAGGACAAGGTACAGCACAGACAGTCCCCCTCAATCAACCTATGCACATGCTGATGGTTGCAATTGCTGGGTTAGTTCTGCTTCCAGCCCTGTCTTCTACATGAACCGATAGGTGTTGCAGCCCAGCCCGATCCTGCCCAACACACACTCAGCCTTCATGCAAACCAGTGGGAGCTACAGCCTAGTTGGAGCAACCCACAATAACCCCCACCAGTTCTGCCCCTTGCCCTGGTTCCCATGCTTGCCAGTATGTACAGCAGACTGGTCCAGTTTGTCCCACATTCCATTCAGCTCTCATACATGTCAATGGACATTGAAGCCTAGTTCAACCAAACCAGATACACTATCCAACCCACACATGCTAGTGGGTGCAATTCTGTCTAATCACTCCTGCCCCAGTCCAGTTTCTCATACTCTCCAGTGGGAGTGGTAACCCAATGGGAGGTGCCCACTATTTCCCTACTGGGCCCACTCCCAGATCACGTACTCTCCAGGTGGTTCTGCAGTTTGACTTGACAAAATTAGCCCCCATTGCTAGCATCTGCCAACTGATGCTGCAGCAAAGCCAAATCTGCCCTCACCCACTCTGATTTATGCTTGCACCAGTAGGAACAGTCAGCCCAGTCTGGTTTTTCCCTGATCTTGTTCACATGAGGCCCACAGGTATTGTAGCCCTGCCTGATCTGGTCTGCCCCCAACTCATGCTCTCCAGTGGGAGTGGTAGTCCAGCTGGGAGCCCTCCACATTCCCCCTACCAGCTTTATCCCCCTCCCCCTGGTTCTCACGTGTGCTGGTTGGGTGCTGCGGCCCAGTCTGGCATGGCACGCCTAGCCTTGGCATTTGTCAGTGGGTGCTATAGTCTGGCTGGGCCCAGCCCACCCCCAATTCCAGCTCACACTGGGGGAGTTACAGCCTAGCCCAACTCAGCTGGCCCCCAATATCAGCCCTTATGTCTACTGGTATGTGTTGCAACCGAACCCGGTCCAATCCACACTCTATACTGATACTTGGATTCACCAGCAGGTGATGTGAACTGGCCCAGCCTGGTCCGCCCCCGACCTTCACCAAATGTATGCCAGTGGGTACCATTCCCTGGCCGGGTCTGGCCTGCTCCCTATTATGGTTCTCGTACTCACCTGTAAGGACTGTGTCTTGACAGAGGAGTTTCCCAGGCTCCTCCATCAGAACCTCTCCCAATGTCAGATCTCATGCACACTGGTGAGTTCATGGGCCAGCCCTAACTTAGTCCAACTCCTGTCCTATGAAAAACAGTGGCCATTCCTGACTGGCCTTTAACCCATTCCAGTTCTTACTGTTGGTTGTTTTGAAGAACCTGGATGTTTTCTGCCTTTTGTGATTCTGCCTTAATGGCTTGGCTGGGGGCTGTGTGAACTCCAGGCCTGACAGTCTATGTGACACCCGGCAGGACACCTGGCAGGTCACGTAGGCAGACCACTCCTCAGGAAGGAGGTACCTGGTGTTTGATAAGATTCACCGCCCTATAGCTCAGCGATTTGTACTTTTTAAAGTAGCTTGCTTCAAACCCACCAATAGAAGCCTGCTAAATCATGACTGTATAATTAATAGCCTAAAATGTATAAAAACTGGGGGCTTGGGCTCTCTCGCTGTCTCTCTGGCTCACGTGCTAGCATTTTGCCTTCCCTGCGGATCCAGCAGTGGCTGCCCCTCCCCCGCCCAGCCATGCTGGGCTTGGGGAGGTGGCTGGGAAACCTAGGTTAATTTAAATAAACCACCTTTATGCCTTAGCACCGACTTCAGACTTGATGATTATCTGGTTTTATATGAAATCCAAGAGCCAGAGATTAGGCCTGCCTTTTTGGAATGCATTTCTCACAAATGTAATGTGTTTCATTCATTATTCACAGTGAATTTCACCACCATGCACCCCGTCTCAGCCTGCATCTGCACTGTAATTTGGGAAGCACAGTTATCATTATACCACTCAGCTTTTTTTCATTTATTTAGATCCTGGTGCCAAGATTAGTCATGAATCTGAAAAAAAAATAATTTCTGGCAAAGACAAAATAAATATGAAATGTCTTAAAATGCCATGTCCATGCTGACAGTTACCTCAAAGCCTGACATGGTGTAGTCCGTACGTTTGCCCTGCAATAGACCATGTCCGGGTCACAGAGAAGCAAGCCAACTGACTCGTGGGAATATTTCTACCCTTCTCTTGCTTCCAATTTCATAAAGGAGGCACTGATATGCCAAGTGAAGAAGGGCTGGAGGCCTGGGCGTAATGAGACCTGAGTACATGTTTTCAAGACTAGCACAGGGTCACAGGATTTCCTCTGATATGTAGGAGAGAACAGGTTAGCAGGTTCCTGCTTAGATGGACAGTCACCACACGGACTGGGAGCCCAGAAGCTGCACTGTTCCCACAGCACCACTATTCCCAGCAGCCAAAAGTGAGACGCACCCCAGCGCTCACCGACACAGGACCAAACAGACAAGATGCAGTGTAGACATGCAATGGCCACGATCTGCCATGAGAAGGAAGGAAAGCCTGATGGGTCCCACACCACAGACAGCCCTCTGAAACATCACGCCAGGTTCAGTAAGCCAGGCACCCACGAGTGAGTGTGTATGCTGTGTCACTCCACCTAAGGACGCAGGAAAGGGTCAGTGGAACAGAGGAGCATGGAGAGTTGATTTATGGGTATGAAATTTTGGTTTTGCAAAATAAGAAAGATTCTGGGGGTTGGTGGTGTGGCATTGTGAATGAACTTAGTGCTGAAAAACTGCTATGTGATAGAGGTTTTACTACAATGCATAAAATTGACATGTGCTATGTCCTTCTGCATTACTGTGCAGCAAGTTTACAAAACTTCCTCTACTTAGTTCACAAATACTTCTTGCTTGTATTTTTTAAGGATTCTTTTTTCAAAGATTTGTTTATTTTTATTGGAAAGTCAGATATACAGAAAGGAAGAGAGACAGAGAGGAAGATCCTCCATCTGCTGATTCACTCCCCAAGAGGCCCCAAGAGGCCACAACACCTGGAGCTGAGCCAATCTGAAGCCAGGAGACAGGAGCCTCTTATGTGTCTCCCATGAGGGTGCAGGGTCCCAAGGCTTTGGGCCGTCTTTGACTGCTTTCCCAAGCCACAAGCAGGGAGCTGAATGGGAAGTGGGGCTGCTGGGCTTAGAACCGGCACGCATATGGGATCCTGGCACGTTCAAGGTGAGGACATTAGTCGCTTGGCTACTGTCCAAGCGATTTTTTTTAGGATTTAACTTTTTATTTTTATTTAAAAGGCAAAATGACACAGAGAGGGAGAGACAGAGATCTTCCACCTGCTGGCTCACTCCCCAAATGGCTACAATGGCCAGAGCTGAGCTGATCCAAAACCAGAAGCCAGGAAGTCACGTGGCTATAGGAGTTCAAAGAGGTGAGCCCTTCTCCACTGCTTTTCCAGGCCATACGTAAGGAGCTGGATGGGGAGTGCAGCAGCATGGGGTACAAACTGGCAGCCATACAGAATGCTGGCACCACAGGTAGAGGCTTAATTTACTACACTACATCACCGGGCCCATTCTTGCAGGTGTTCTGAGCCTGGCTGGGAGAAGGGGAATCCCAGGCAAGACCAGCAAGATCCCTGGACTTTGAACTTTCAACATGGTGGGCAGGAAAGGCAAGGAACAGAGTAGAAATAAGCAATCCACAAAGCACAAAAAATTATTTACTACGATTCTATTTTTGAAAAATCTAGAGAAGTGATACCGAGCTAACTGGGAGCTATTTTAAACAAGATACCAGATGGCATTTTCCACAAATTAGGCACACCTGAGAAGAAAAACAGCTGTTGGGCCATAAGGCGCTTTGTTCAGTTCAGACAATTGCAACGCTACTAGAAAATTGAGGAGGGGCCTGGCAAGGTGGCCTAGTGGCTAAAGTCCTTTCCTTGCACATTTCAGGATCCCATATGGTTGCCGGTTCTAATCCTGACGGCCCTGCTTCCCATCCAACTCCCTGCTTGTGGCCTGGGAAAACAATCAAAGACAGCCCAAAGCTCTGGGCTCCACATGGGTATGTGGGAGACCAGTAGCAGGTTCCGGTCTCCTGGCTTCAGCTCCAGGTGTTGTGGCCTCTTAGGGAGTGAATCAGTGGACAGAGGATCTTCCTCTCTGCCTCTCCTCCTCCTCTATATTTATCTGACTTTCCCATAAAAATAAATACATCTAGGAAAGAAGGAAGGAAGGGGAAGGAAGGGGAAGGAAGGGGTGGAGGGAGGGAGGGAGAAAGGAAGGAAGGAAGGAAGGAAGGAAGGAAGAAAGGGAGGGAGGAAGGAAGGAAGGAAGGAAGGAAAGAAGGAAAGAAGGAAGGAGAGAAACAAGAACTCTACATTGTCAATCCTTTTAGGGTTAGCCATCAGGGATCCTAATCACCCCAAGCCTGGGCACAGTGAACACAGTCCTGACTTGCTGCTGGATCCTGCTTCAGGGACAAAACAAAACAGAACCCTACTACAGAGCATGGGGATCAGCTTACCCAGACAGGTCATTGAAACCCTGCCACACCGTGACCAGCCTCGGGCTTTGTTTGCCATTCAGCCACACGGTGAGCTCAGCAGCGATGGAACAAAGAGGCCAGCTCCCCCACCAAATACTGTACAATCACTTCTTTCTGCTAATGCCATGGAGAGTGACCTTTACAGGACTACACTCCATCACCAACATCCCACCTGTTCCATACCTCATTGTGTTTTCTGCACTGAGGAAAGACAGACATTCAACTAGGCCAGCTTGCTTAGCAAAATGCATATGGTGATCAACTTGGGGGCAATTGATTATAAAAGAACTCTGTGAGACCATGAAAGAAACAGGGCTACAAGATGGAGCTGTTAGGCTAAAAGGGCCAGGCACCAAACTAAGCTTTGGGGACAAAAGACAATGGGAGGAACATGAGCTGTGCCCTCAGGGAATTTGCAGACTTAAAGTGATGATTCAAGTTGCACTCAGGAAGTTAAGTTACTACCTGTGATGCCAGCATCCAATATGTGCGCCAGTTCAAGTCCTGGGTGCTTGATTTCCCATCCAGCTCCCTGCTAATGTGCCTGGGAAGGGGATGAAAGATGGCCCGAGTGCTTGGGCCCCTGTCACCCTGGTGGGAGACCTGGGGTGGAGTTTCTGGGTTAGACTTGGCCCAGATCCAGCATGTGGAATCATGTGACAGTGAACCAACAGATGGAAGGTCTTTCTGTCTCTCTCTTCCTGTAATGCTGCCTTTCAAATAAATCAATAAATTACAAAAATCACAATAGGGAAAGTTAATTGAGAAGAGATAATGTTGACTAAGCACAGATCCTAAGAGGGTACTGAGGTTAGGAACTAAAGGTAAGGCACCATTTAGATGCAAAAGGGAACCACAAAATCCTTTAGAAAAGTGAGGGGGTTTGGGGATCCAGTATTCCTGGTTAATTGTGTGAGAAGGGAGCTTGGGATAGGGCTGGAAGGCAGTGCTTGCCGCTAACTGTGGAAGATCTTACAGAGATCCATGCACACCTGATGGACTTGAATTTTATAGTGTAAGCCCTGAGAGCTGTGTGGAAGACTGGAAGTGGGAAAGGCAGGTGAGGCAGCCAGTTAGGAGTTGGCCTAAGGATTAAAGCTAGAGAAGGGCCTGCGCCAAGGAGCAGGCAGTGGAGAAACAAGACTGGAGAAAGATGGAGGGGGCAGAAACCACGGGACCGCTCCCTCCCAAGTCAGGGACAGCCCAGAAAGGATTCAGATGTGTTTATGAAATCATTCTGTTCCACACAGCAATTTAGAGTCTAAGAAAGAGGCAAATTGTGAAATGCATTCAAGAATGAAAAGACCCCTCAGTGCTGATGGGGCTTCACATTTGTCTGGCCAGATTGCCTTTGTCTCCCCTAGGTCCTCAAGTCCAGAATCCTTCCCAATGGCTTGCAAGTATACAAGATGCCCAACCTCATTCAATTGATACACATTTCACCAAGCACCTTGGAAAGTCTGGGGAACTGTTGGACCAAGGAGACAGACATGCTGAGGTTCTCTGAACTGTCAAATGTCTTGCATGGCACTGCATCATAGTCCGTACTCATAGAAACAGGGCAGCAGTTCTAGTGGGACAAGAATAGCAGGGACAGACTGGAAGGCAATACCCTAGAGACATAAGGGAACATTTGAGAGCAATGATCATGTTCATGTTTTTTTTTTAATTTTAACTCCCAGATGCAAAAGAGAATATACTGTCTTTGTCTTTCTGTGTCATTTATTTCACTTAACATAATGTCCTTTAGTTCAAACTATGTTGCTAGAAATGATAGAGTATTCTTTAATTAGCTGAATCACAGTCTATTGTTGTATACCCTACATTATTTTCATATATTTATCTGATGACGGACGCCTTGGTTGAGGCCACGTTTTGGCTAGCGAGTTGGGGCTGCTACAAACACAGTGGAGCAGGTATCTCTCTGTACAATGAGTTCATCTCTTTTGGGTAAATTCTCAGTGGTGGGATTGCTGCATCATATATCAAGTCCATTTCTAATTCTTCAAAAAAATCTGCATGTTTTCCACATTTGGCTGCACAAAGTTACATTCTCACAAACAGTGTACCCCTTTGGTGGGCGTTCCAACACAGAGGGTTAAGCCCCCACCCTGTGATGCTGATGTCCCATCTGAGCACAGATGCTCACTTCCGATCCAGCTTCTAGCACCTGAGGAAGTAATGGAAGATGGCCCATGCACTTGGACTTCTGCCACATGGGAGACCCTGGCTCATGGCTTTGGGCTGAAGCAGCTCTATCCATTACAGCCATTTGGGAAGTAAACCAGTGGATGGAGATATTTTTCTTTCTGTTTCTTTCTAGGTGTATGCATGTGTATGTGTATGCGTGTGTATGCATGTGTGTGTGTGTGTGTGTGTGTGTGTGTGACAGAGAGAGAGCCTTCTTCTCTATAACTCTGCCTTTCAAATAAATAAATTCAATATTTAAAAAGAAGAGTTCGCCTTTCTCCACATTCTCACTAACATCTGTTGCTCCTTCCCTATAGCTAACAGCCATTCTGATAAGGGTGAGGGGATAGTGTGATTGTGCTTTGCATGTCCCTGTTGGCTAGTGATACTGAGCATTTCTCAGGTGTTAGCTGACCGTTTGTGTTTCTTCTTTCAAGAACCATCTGTTCAGTTCTTTCTCCCATTGCATAAGTGGATTAGTTGTTTCTGATTTTTTAGTTTCTGAGTTGTTAGTACATTGTGGATGTTAATCCTTTGTCAGATAAGTAGCTTGGAAATATTGTCTCCATCCTGTCAGGTGTTTCTTTTGTCCATTGATCATTCTCTTTGAAGTGAAGCCTCTGGGTTTGATCTAATCCCATTTGTCTAGTTTTGTTTTAAGCCTGTGTGTTGGGGGATGGGGTCTTATCCAAAATCATTACCTGCACTAATGTCTTCAAGTGTTTCCACTACCTTGTCTCCTTGCAATTCTGTAAGTGGAAATCTTAATGTAGATCTTTGAGCCATCTTGAGTTGATTTTTTTATATGCTGAGGGGCAGGAATTTTGTTTCATCCTTCTACATTCAAACAGCCGGTTTTGCCAGTACTATTTATTGAAAAGACTACCCTTTCTTCAATCTATGCTCTGGGCTCCTCTGTTCCAAAACAAAACAAAAACACTCAACTGCTTGCCCATGGATTACTTTCTCAGTTCTCCACTCTATTCCATGGATCCATGTGCCAATTTTTATGCCAGTCATAATCTTCATTGTGGTAGTTTTACAGGTGTGGACCATTTGTCAAAACTGGTCAAATATAATATGCACAGTGCCTTGTTTACAAATTTTAGCCTGCTTATGAGCATTTTATTATAAACCAATTATACCTTTAAAAATGAAAAATAGGGCCCGGCAGCGTAGCCTAGTGGCTAAAGTCCTCGCCTTGAAAGCCCTGGGATCCCATATGGGCGCCGGTTCTAATCCCGGCAGCTCCCCTTCCCATCCAGCTCCCTGCTTGTGGCCTGGGAGGGCAGTTGAGGACGGCCCAATGCTTTGGGACCCTGCACCCACGTGGGAGACCCGGAAGAGGCTCCTGGCTCCCGGCATCGGATCGGCGCAGCACCGGCCCTTTGCGGCTCACTTGAAGAGTGAATCATCGGATGGAAGATCTTCCTCTCTGTCTGTCCTCTTCTCTGTATATCCGGCTTTCCAATAATAATAATAATAATAATAATAATAATAATAATAATAATAATAAAATTTTTTAAAAATGAAAAATATAGGTGCCGGCAAAATGATGCAGTAAGTTAGCTCTCCGCGTGTGGTATCAGCATTCCACGTGGACAATGGTTGGAGTTCCAGCTGCTCCACTGCTAACCCAGTTCCTTGCTAACAGGCCTGGGAAAGCAGTAAAAGATGGCTCACATCTTTGGGCCCTTGCACCCACACGAGAGACTCCGAGGAGTCTCCTAACTTTGAACCAGCCCAGCTCCAGCCACTGTGGCCATGTGGAGAATGAACCAGTGGATGGAAGACCTCTCTCTCTCTCCTCTTTCTCTCTGTAAATCTGTCTTTCAAATAAGAATAAATAAATCTAGAGATAACTAAAAATACATTTTTTGTTACTAGCTTCTGCTGCTGTTCTAGAAAAAGTCAAATTTCATATCACATCCATTCATTTATTATCAGGTAGATACAAAAACATTACTCAAACTGTTTGCACCTGCGGCAAATTCCTGGGTCTCTATTCTGTTCTCCAAAAACACTTGTCAGGAGAATTTCCTGGAAGCAGTATGCTATGCAGCAGGATAAGCTAACCTAGTAGTTGGGGTCAGGCAAGGAGTAATCTTCTGAATCAACCCTGAACAGAATTTCTGTCAAGCCTGGGGCAACATTTTCATTGGTCAGGTTGTTACAGGGCTAACTAGATTTAAATACCTGTTTCTGGAGGGGCAGGAACTCCTAGCTGGTATTTCCAGCCAGTTCACAAATCTCACTTAGCAGTGACTTCACCCTTCAGTGAAAGAGTGTTACTTGCGGTATTGAATGAATTCATCCAAGTCTCAGGTGCCAATTGGAGACAACCATGTCTGTCCCTTAGCTGTGTGTTCTGGAGGGTGGTATTGTGACTTGTCTTTGAAATGCCGGCAAACTACCTGGGGAACAGCGGGGCCGATTCTGTACAGCCAACGTCTGCTAGAATAGAGCTGAAGGCAAGTATGCAGTGTCTATGGCAGAAAGCAACTGATTCACGGTGTGAAGAAATCACCAGAACAGAAGAAGAGGGAGAGGAGGGAGCAGAGATAAATTTACTGACACACACTTTGAGAAGGTGGCAGGTGGCTGATCAGTTAGCATCAGGTAGTAACTGCTTCAGTGTGTTTAATAACATACGAGGTACTTATTCAGTGGCTGCTGGCTCATGGCTTCTTCATCACTCCCGAGTTCCTTATTGCTTGCTGGGGAGTTTGATTAAGACTTCCTTATTGTCAGGGGTCCAGGTGACCTCTGCACTGCCCACGCTGATGTGTCTTGAAGCAAACCACAAACAGCTCAGCATACAGACTCTCTCTTTTGAGCAAGTCACTCTCTCTCTTTTCTCTACCTTTCTGAAAATACCTACCACAAAACAAAGGTAAACATTGCCCTATTCCTTCTCTCCTCTAAAGCAAAGACTAAAAAAACTTCAAAAATTACTTTGAATAAAAATAGGATTCTACACGAATTCTTTTAAAACAAAAATAATCAGAGACACTTATGGACCATGGATGGGCATGTAACGTGGGGCTGCTCCTGTGACAAACAGTAAGATAAATTCTTCCAGAAATGTCAGTAGAATGATCACATGAGCCAGCAATTTCACTTCTGGGAATATACACAAAATAATGGAACACAGACTTTCAGAGAAATCTGAGCTTGTGATAGGAATGTGTTTTTCCAGCTCTGATTCCAGGCTTTGGACCCTGCTTGAGATAAGAATTCCAAGTCAAGGCAAAGGTAAAGTTCAGTGATGAGAGCAGCAATGATTTCAAGCAAACGTGAGGACACACCCAGATGTGAGTGTGGGCAAACTCGGGAGGAGAGGGACTCTTCCTAAGAGGATGGGGGAGAAAGAGGTGCCCGGGAGGAAAGAGGAAAGAAGGGGGTAGAAGCCTGGACAATGGCCACCCCCACGTCCAAGCGTCCATGTATGGGTAGGGGGCTGAGCCCTAACTGAATGCACAAAGTCAGTGGCAGTTAAGTGGGATTTAAGGCATTTGCAAGGTCTTCTTGGTGGAGTTTCATGGCAGTTTTATAACGCATGTGCATGTGCTCACCACGGTGGTCCCTCCTTCTGGGTGCTGGAGGAATCTCACAAGCCTTGTGGGAAAGTCGGTGCACGGGGTTGGCATGTAAGGGGTGGAGTTAAGATGCAGGGTTAGGGCCCGGCGGCATGGCCTAGCGGCTAAAGTCCTCGCCTTGAACGCCCCGGGATCCCATATGGGCACCGGTTCTAATCCCAGCAGCTCCACTTCCCATCCAGCTCCCTGCTTGTGGCCTGGGAGGGCAGTCGAGGACGGCCCAATGCATTGGGACACTGCACCCGCGTGGGAGACCTGGAAGAGGTTCCTGGTTCCCGGCATCGGATTGGCTCGCACCAGCCCGTTGCGGCTCACTTGGGGAGTGAAACATCGGATGGAAGATCTTCCTCTCTGTCTCTCCTCCTCTCTGTATATCCGGCTTTCCAATAAAAATGAATAAATCTTAAAAAAAAAAAAAGATGCAGGGTTAAAGACAAAAATTATTGAAAAGAAAAAGCCTTCCATCTTGTTTCTTCCTGCCTGCCTGGCCATCTGGGGCCCCAGATAACACTGACATCACAACAGCATACTTCACAGTCATCCATGCACCTATGGACAGATAAATGGGTAGAGAATATGGGGTAAGAACTCACAATGGACTGTTAGCTGCAGAAAGGAAGGAAATTCTGACATAGTCTATGGCATGGATGATCTAGGAGGCAGGGACACTAGGCAAAATAAGCCAGTCACAATAGACAGGTACTCCAGGAATCCGGTTCCACATAGTACCTGGAATTAACACATTCGCAGAGAAGGGAAGCAGAGTGGTGCTTGCAGGGGGTGGGGCAGAGTACTTGTTAAATGGGGACTGCTTCAGTCTGCAAAGATGGAAAGCACTCTGAGATGGAGGAGGGGGAGGCCGCACAGAATGAATTTACCACAAGCCAATCAGATATACTCTTAGAAAGAGATGTATTTATTTAAAAGGTAGAATTTCAGAGAGGGAGAGCCAGAGATCCACAGGTCCACTTCCTAAATGGCCACAATAGCTGGAGCAGTGCAGGTCTAAAATCAGGAACCAGAAGCTTCTTCCAAGTCTCTTACATGGCCAAGCTGCTAAGGTATCCTACAATGCTTTCCGCTTTCCAGGAGCTTCAGCAGGGAGCTGGATGGGAAGCAGAGCAGCCGGGACTCGAACCCGCGCTAACCAGCTATGCCAGAGGTGTACTCTTAAAAATGCTTGAGGCGGTAATTTTTATGTCATGAATATATTACTATAGTTTTTAATTTTAAAATTTGTTTAAAATAAAAACAAAGTAGTCAAACCTTCTCTCGTAATATACATTATTGAACATTCAAGAATGTACCAAATTATCTTCGATTTTTAGAAATTATTTGAATTGTAATCAATTATGTAAGTAACATTTCCATTGTAATATGAAAATGCAAAAAAACTACAAATTCTACGGACTAAAATATTTGCAATACGCGGGGTCGTGTATTAGTTGATAAAGGACCACAGGAACATAGAGCTGCCCAGTGCGCTCTCCAGATCACCCGGAAAACTCCCTTCTGATCGCGGCTAATTCTCTCACTAGGTTGAAAAACAGCAACCAACCCTAGCAACCTCTCAACGCACTCTGAGATTCTTTGAGTCAAACTCAAGCCGGGACGCGGAGCCTTCCGTTGAGCAAATAAAGCAAGGTTTTGTAAAATCTTAAACAAGTGCCACCTTCTGGGACACGATTCTCCACTCCGCCAGCTTTGGGTGCACACCTGGCCTGGAGCAACTCCGGGGTAGGTGACAGCAAACCTACAGTGCCAAGCAAGGGGCCGGCCCGCTAGCCATAGCCACCGGGTCCAAAGAAAGGTTTTCGGACCTCGGGCTCACAGAGCAGCAACTGAGGCGGGTGTGGAGGGCTGGGGCTCTCCTCCCCCTGCTTTCTCCGCCCACGGCTGGCCGGGACGGACAGGCAGAGGCGGGGCAACCTTTGCTCCTTCCCGGGGCCGTCCCGGAGCCCGAGCTCGCCGCGCACCTGGTGGCTCCTCCGCTTCCTGCGCGACCTTGCGCCCCTCCCACCAGGACCGAACTGCGGCCGCCTTCGGGCGCCGGCACCTAGGCCGGTGGTTTCGGTCAGACCCGCCCGAGAACTGGTTTCGATTAGGGACAGTGGCCGTGGCGGGAGGGCGGAGCAGCTGGGACGCCAGGAGCTAAACAGACGTGGTGTGGGGAGGACTGTCCGCGCTGGGAAAGCCGGAGCCGCCAGGTAGGGAGCGGGGAGCCGGAGCCTGGAGAGCGCATAGGAGGAGGAGCGAGGCGACTTGCAGCCCCCTGAGCAACAGCAGGTGCGGCGTCCCAAGATGCGCACGCCGGTGGTGATGACGCTGGGGCTGGTGTTCGCGCCTTGCGCTCTGTTGCTCAACTTGATCAGCACGCTGGCGCCCGGCTGGCGGCTCGTGAAGGGCTTTCTGGACCAGCCGGTGGACGTGGTGCTGTTCCAGGGCCTGTGGGACATTTGCCGCGAGCAGAGCAGCCGCGAACGTGAATGCGGCCAGCCCGACGATTTGGGTTACTTCTCCGCGGAGCCGGTGCTGGCCGCTCGGGGTCTCATGGTCACGTCGTTGGCCATCACGGGCCTGGGGTTGCTGTTGGCCACGCTGGGCGTGCGCTGCTGGCGGGATGAGCCTCACTACGTGCTCGCTGGCCTCTCGGGCGTGGTCCTCTTCATTGCCGGCCTCTTCAGCCTTATCCCGGTTTCGTGGTACAACCACTTCTTGGGGGACCGCGACGTCCTGCCCTTTGGGGCTAGCCCGGTCACGGCGCAGGTCAGTTACAGCTTAGTGCTGGGCTACCTGGGCAGCTGCCTGCTGCTGGTGGGGGGCTTTTCTCTGGCGCTCAGCTTCGCGCCCTGGTGCGAGGAGCGCTGCCGCAGGAAGGAGCCCCCCGCGCACCCGCGCCGCAGCAGCATCAGCACCGTCTACGTGGACTGGCCCGAGCCTGCGCTCACACCTGCCATCAAGTACTACAGCGAGGGCCAGCACCGGCCGCCGCCCGCCCAGCAGCCCGGCGCCACCGGCAAGCCCAAGGTCGGCTTCCCCCTGCCGCAGCCGCGGCTCAAGACTTCCTACACCAACCCAGTGGACGTACTGGACGGCGAGCGGGACAGGGCAGCCCGCTCGCAGGGCGCCTCCTCCCGCAGCACCCGGCCCTACCAGAGCTCGCTGCCCTGCGACTCGGACCTGTGAACGCCAGCCCCGCCCGGGCCCCTGGCTCCATTAGGATCGTGAGCATCTCGGAGGACACGCCGACGTAACCCGACCCTAATCTTGGGAGCTGCGGTTCCGCCTACAGCGGGAACCCCGGATACCTTCCAGTGCTCGATTTGGGTCAGCGACCTGCCTTTCCCGTGGCCAAGCTTGACTGCGGGAGGCATAGCCCAGCTCCGGCTCAGTCTTTGTTTCTGTAGTGTCTGGTTTTCAAATTCCCCAGAGTGATCCAGTCTTCTGATGAAAGGGCAGGCCTTATCGATTGCTAAAGGAGCCATATAGAACAAGTGACATTTGCTTTGTGGTGATCTGGGACAGTAACAGCAAAAGGACGAAATCAGCCTTCCAAAACAATGTGACGGCTTGTAACACCCTGAGCTACTACTGATGAATATTGCATCGGTATGACCAAATGTTATGCCTCCTCACCTCCCCCTTCCCCCACGCCGGCTAAATAACTCCTTGTCATTCTCTCAGGAAGCCAGTGTATTTCTGGCTGTGTTTGAAGGAGGTTCTCAAAATAAACTTAGAACGGTGCAAAATATTAGTAGCCTAATAAGAGCCGTGAGGAAGCAAAATGACCTGTTAAACTGAAGTCCCGCGTGAAATAGAATTTGTATCACTGATGTTTGGTGTGAACTTCGAGGTCAATGACTCAAAAGGTTCGGCTGTTCAGAAGCCACAGGAGAGCACGGTAGTGAGGACAACAGATCCAGCAATTTAAGGACTTCGGGATGGATCTTTTATTTATCAATAAAATTTTCAGGCAACCTTTTCAAAAACCCACTCCAAGCCTTTTGTCTCCAGCACGATCTTCCTTGCGGAAGCCAAGCCTCCAATCCTAGCTGTGTCCTGGCAGCTCGGGCCCTGGGGTCTGAAATCTAACACGCAGATCTTTGCACCTTTGAGAGCTAAAAGAAGCCAGTGGGCCCATTGAAATCCCTGAGCCTTTGTTTGCAGTTTCCCACTGCTTTCTGCCAAGCCCAGTCCTTGTTGGAAACTACTGGCTGCCCCAGTTTCCCCTGGAGGTGTACTCGTAAGCCCCACCCTCACCCCTGCAGCAGTGGTACTTAAAATCACTGGTAGCTTTGTGCTGCTGGCTGTCCATTCCAAATGGCTGATTTCACAGTGTGTTTCCCTGCACCCACTTTCATCTCTGCAAGGCAACTCGCAGGTCTAAAGTAGGAGTGGACAGCACAGGCTGCTGGTGGGCAGTGGGGTGATCTAGTGGGCTCCCTTTCCTGGCCCCTTTGCACTGGAATCACCTGCTCTTTTGGTTTTGAAGCCAAGCACAAAGGCTTATCACTTTGGGATCTTTTTTCCAGTGCAGATTTAGCAGGTCTGAAGGCTGATCAGGAAACTGCTTTCCTGGTGGGGCAAGAGCTGATAGTCCTGCATCAGGTTTTAGCAGGGACTCTTCACAGGCTAGTCCATCCTGCCTGGCGGCCCATGCTCAGGCCTTTGAGCACAGCCACCCGGGGGCTTGTGGAGACTTGCACTAGGGTGCAGAGCCAGCACATTGGGTGAGCACTGGCTACTTGGTGGCCAACAGCTTCGAAAGCAACAGAGAATTCAGGACCTAGCCAAACTGTGGAGAGACACTGGGGTTTTTGGCAAGCTGTGGTTCTTTCCTGTGTCATAATTACAAATCTTAGCTGCCGGGTGAAACCAATACTGGTGCTGTGTATGTTTCTCTTTCCCTCCTCCTCTTATTATTTTCCTGTGCTTTATACACAAACCACTTCCTCTTTGATGATTGAGATTTGGCTGCTGAAAGTCGCACTATTTTCTGCACTACTAACAGAGATAAAACTGACCCCCTTTATAGAATACCAGCTTGAAGGCTGGTGTGGTGGTGCACCCAGTTAAGCTGCCAGCTGCTGGCATCTTACAGGCATGCCTATTTGAGGCCTGTCTGTTCAGCTTCTGATCCTGCTCCCTGCTAATGCACCTGGGAAAGTGCAGAAGACGCCCCAAGTGCTTGTGTTCCTGCACTGGTATGGGAGACCCAGATGGAGTTCCAGGCACCTGGCTTTGACTCTGACCAGTTCTGGTCTTTGTGGCCATTTGGAGAATGAATTAGCAGGTGAAATGTATCTTTCTTTTTTTCTTCCTCTGTCTCTCTTTTTCTTAATTGGAAAAAGAAATGCAACTCTTTGGTTTTTGGTTTTGTTTGTTTTGTTTTTTGCTACAAAAAAAAAGTTCAGGAGGGAATAGAAGACTGCTGTGTTAGCCTGGGGTCCCCTTTTGGCCTGGGGTCATTTTCTGCTGCAGCAGCAGCATGAACCGCCCATGGGCCCGCCCGCAGTGCAAGAGGATGGAGAAGGCTGGCTGCCTGGAGTTGCTGCTGTGAGTGACGCTTCACCCCCAACTCACGACGGAACAGCCCAGCATCCGCACCACAGCGAGTCCACAGGCTTGCAATCGCTCTGCTACCTCACCTCAAGTACTTCACACCCCATCATACACCTGATCCTATCTTCCCACCCCATTTAATGGGTCTCCGGAAGGCTCTGCCTAGAGCACCAGGCATCAGAGAAACCAGAGCAGAAACCAGTGCCACAATCTGGCTCAAAACCAGATGCTCCCTGATCCCTCTTGGGAGGGGCCGTTTTCAGCACATAGCCTGCTTGCACCACCAGAGGCCGGGAGAGGAGCCTGTGGGGATACAGCAACAATTGCCCTCCCCACTTCTCTGTGCAGGTTGTTCTGCCTGCAGGTTTGTGTCACCTGACATGTTGCCTGGATACCTGGGGGCACTGTGGAAAAACAGAACAATTAGGGTCCTGCAAATCTCCCATGACAATGCACCAGAGTGAGCCAAGATTAAGGGGTGGGGGAGAAGTAGAGGCATTTTAACAGAAGTGGTCAGGAAAGAGGTGACACATGAGCAGAGGTGCAAAAGACAGGGGGGTATCGCAGGCAGTGGGAACAGCCAGTTCCCACTGAGGGAAGAGTGAAAGTAGGTGTCCAAACAAGGTTTTGCTTCTGCTCCATCCCAGAAGAGGGAGGTGAATATAGAAAGAAGCAAGTAACAAGATCAAGTAAGACTTGGCACATTGTGCCTTCTATCCTTTAGCAGGCTAATGGCTTTTTACAGAAGCCAGTAGAGTCTGGCAGAAAGTCCATCTGCTTCAGACCGTGCTTCCAGAATCAACTCGAAGTAACTAGATGCGTGAATAGCTGCTGGGGATCCGTGTGTTCAGCCCTGGGTAGCACCAGCCTCACAATACAGCAGCTCTTCCATCTTCAGGACAGCCATTGGAGCTTCCTAGTCAGGGTCTGTTCCCCTAGTGCAGCCCATGGGTCTAATGGTGCTGCAGGACGTTGGACGTGAAAAAAAACATGGCAGCAACCTCGTTTCTTGTCTTACAAGACAGAATTTTCATGCGGACAAACTGTTTGCAAAGTACAATGCATTTAGGAGAGAAAAAGGACTCTTGCCTGAGTGACAGGAGGGGGCTCCAAGGTAGGAAAGACCCGAGAAAATGGTAGAAATGGTGCTTTTTATGCACCATCTCAGGAAGGGGGGTTTATATGAATCACCACAAAAGCAGGGAGAAAAACCCTTATTCTCACGTTGGACAGTAATTTCTACCGCTCTGCCCCAAAGAAAAGGTGAGACCAGTAGCTTCCTTCCCCCACCCCGAAGGTAAATTGAGGTCACACCGTTCCTTTGACAGTAACCAAAATAATAAGTCTGGGCCAGTCTCCATGTTAAGGGACAGGGATTGACACACTCGAGGAAGAGTTGGGAAACATTTTAAAAGATAGTGTTATCAAAGGAGCACAATTAATGTTTTAAAGGTAACTTCACCAGAAACCCTAACTGTCCATCTACCTCCTGTAAAGGGGATCATGGAAGGAGGTTGGGTGTAGGGAAGGGGTAGAGGATGGGGCTGCTGGTTATCAGGAAAAGTGTGTGAGAATCTCAAACCTTCACTTGACAGGCAGGTGTTCATTCAAGGTGTTTCTTATGTTATACAGGCGTCATTTAAACTCCATTCATGACTTAGTCAAGCAAGGTCAAGTTTTTGCTTTATTTCAAACAAGCACATCCTAAACTACTTCCTCCATTAACTTCCGGGTGTCATAGGAGTTGTCTTGAAAATGCCAAAAAAAAAAAAGTTAAAAACCTATAGGTGGATTTCACAATTTTTTGCACCAAAACAAATTTAGGTTTCAGCTCCATTTTCTATGACCTTGTTGAGTGACCTTTGTGTGTGAACCTGTCACTTACCCAAGGTTTCCCATTTGCCTTTCTCTTTTACCTCTACATTGAAGGTGAAGCCTTCTCTGATAGTCCTGGAATGGGAACTAATCTTTCCTCAGTGCCCATTAGCAATTTAATCAAGTGATTTGCAAATGTCTTTCCCAGCCTAAATTCTCCTTGACCTTGTGGTTGAAGAAAGTAATGTAGCCCAAGGCTACTGGATTTGAAACCCAAATGAAATGTTTCCTCTTGAATAGAGATGGAGAAAACAAAAGATTCAATTATTCCTTCAAATAAAACCCAGTCTGAAACTCTCATCCAATCTTCCCAATGAACCGCACCCACATTCCCCTATCATTCTGTACAAGCAATGAGACCACTTCCACCTCTGGTGTTTCCCCAGTAAGCAAGTCTGACCATGCAGAAGTAAGAATTAATCTGCTCAGATTAAAGGACACACAGAGAAAGCCTAACACGGACCAGTGCTGAGTAGAGCACTTGATACCTGACCAAGACACATGGAGAGAATGGCTGAAGGCTGGACTCAAGCAGGATTTTTTCTACCTCTTGTCCAACTGGCCTGTCCAGTTTATAAGGACTCTGACAAACAGGTGAACCAGCAGTGCCGCCTGTAGGCCAATGTGACCAACAGGAGGAGAGTTTAAGGTGGTCCGTGCATGCATTTCACAGGTCCTGAGCAGTTTGGCCTTTGGCTTGGCAAATGCTCCTGTCCCCTCATTCCCCCACCGATATGAATGTCATTCATGCGAATGCCCTGCTTCTCCCCACAGAGCTGCTAGATGTACGTGATGAGACAGGCCTCCCTAGACTCCTGTTTCCCCACCAGCAAAAGTGGGAACACGGGATTAGAAATATCAGAGGGCCTCTCCAACTTTAACAGAATTATGGTAAAAGTTACAGACAGTTGAGGCAAGGTGGCAACAGCCGTAATTTGAACAGCGGAAGCAGGAGAAGCTGATTGACCTGCACTTCTAGTACTTGGTCTAGAGAATCAAGTTCCACATTCAAACTTTCTCTTTCTCTGAATGCCCTAGCCTCCCGGAGTTAAATAGCTAGAATTGACTGCATTGAGCTCCCATGGCCACAACCCCCACCCTCCTACTTGTTTCCTAAAGAATATGAATATAAAGTGCTTAAATTAACTGCTAACCACCAGCAATATGCACACAAGGTCAAGTTCTGTGTATGGTTCCTTGAGAAAAATTCATGAACCAATTGACTTATTTTTGTAAAGCCTCCTGTTCTCCAGAGGAAAGTTAACACTTGGATTAAATGTCTAGGAGAAAATTTAGAGTTTGAACTCCGCCGTGGGCTTGCTGTTCCAACCATCTGATGTAGAAGAATTAAGAAATGGACATGTAACATTAGACTAGAACAATACCAAGTTCATCCAGGGGAGTTGATTACATGCAGATTCTACAAATAGGTCAAGTTATGAAACTGAGACGAAAACTAGCTGACGCGGTAGGGTTGGTTAGGGAATATTAAAGATAAAACTCTGGGGGCTTTGTTGAGAAGATAAAGTAAGTCCTTCAGGTGAAAAGAACACTCAGATGTATTCTCAGACCGGGAAGGCATAACAGGATATGCTGAACTAGTTTCCAGGAGGTTAATATCTGGAAGAATTTTCACACGAGACTGCAGGTAGGAGGGCCAGTGAGGGTGCCTGCCTGTCTTAATCCTTTTGCACCAGTGCAGCAGTGAGAGACAAACACAGGGAGAGTTTAGCACAGGCTATTAAAGCATTCTCCAAGGGAGGCATGCGTGGATTATTAAAAGAAATCATGGCATTCACCCTGCTTCTCTGGTTTGGGGCTGTAACCCTTACATGTGAGAGCGCTGTCTGGGGACGTGGCCACGACATTCATAACTGGCATTTTTAGTGCCACATTGGAATTGCATGCCTCGAGCTCTCTGCACATGTGTCTTCCCAGCATGCCCTGGGAATGCCCACAGGGGAAAGGAGGCAGTTCTAATGCTGATTAGAACTAAAACGAAGCAGGGTCATGCCAATGTTAAACTGGGTCTCAGTGTGTATATGCCTTAAACTGGATTTTTCTGGTTTGTCTTAGTTTCTATTTTATGATTCTTCCACTAGAAAGTGGGCTCCTGGTGGAGAGCAGAGTCCCCGATCTTCCCCCTGATGAGGGTTTGGAGATTCATTCATAGGTACTCGAGTCTAATTATCTGCTGGACAGGAGAAAATATGAAGAAATCGGAGGTGGGGCCTGGTGTGGCAGGCTAGCAGCTAAAATCCTCGCCTTGCACATGCCAGGATCCCATATGGGTGCAGGTTCTAATCCCAGATGTTCCACTTCCCATCCAGCTCCCTGCTTGTGGCCTGGGAAAGCAGTCGAGGACAGCCCAACTCCTTGGGTCCCTGCACTTAGGAGAGAAACCCTGAAAAGCTCCTGGCTTCGGATAGGCTCGGCTCCGACCATCACGACCGCCTGGGGACTGAATCATTGGATGGAAGATCTTTCTGTCTCTGTCTCTCCTCCTCTCTCTATATATGACTTTCCAATAAAAACAAGTAAATAAATCTTGTCAGGTTTTAAGCGCACTTAAAGTTCCTACATTGTTACGCGCAGCTAATTCCCATAGCCAAGTCCTCTATTCACAATGTTTACCGCAGGTCAAAGTCCCAAATGCAGTAAGGTGCTTGTAAGTCCTTTATTCCAGCAGGGTAGGAACGGGAGCAGGGGTGGAGGGAGAGAAAGCTGGGAAGGACACATCTTCTGCCATGGTGGCAGGATGGGGGATGCCAGGGGAGGAGAAGCAACAAGATGGAGGGGGAAGGGGAAGAGCTAGGTACGAAGGGAAGGTCAGAGAGGGAGAAGAGGGGAAGGGCTAGGAGGGCTGTGTGCTCAGGCCCCAGGGTCTTGTGGTTGAGAGTAACCGAGCCACAGGTAGGTGGGTGGAGACGAGGAGGAGGGGCCAGCGATTGGGGAGTGGGACTCTCAGGTAAGGCGCCAGGTGAGATCTGATTGGTGGATAGCCGGAACAACGCGAATTTAAGGAGCTGTTGGGGAAGGGAAAGTTGGAAAGGGCACCGGGTCCAAGATGGGATGTTCAAATCACTCCTCACAAATCTTAAAAAAAAAAAAAAAGACCAAGGCAGCCTGCCCAAAGTGGGAATACCATTGGACATCACTGATACATGATAGTCTCATGCATTTTTCTGTATAAGTGAACACGGAGAGTGGCAGGAGAAAGCCACCGCGTTCTGTGCAGGACAGAAGGGTAGCATCCTGTGGTGCTGAAATAGCTGCTGTACAACACGGCTAAGATGCTGGAGCAACAATTCGCTGCTTGCTCTGTTTCCCAGTCCTGGAGGCCCAGACCCACCTTCTCAGGGTAGATGTTGCTCTCACAGTGATTCTTTATTTGGGAATGTTTTAATTGATGGGAAAAGTACAGTAAGAGACAGGTATGAACAGTCTAGAAAGGACCCAAGCCAAAGAAAAAAATCTTCCATATGAAATTTAATTTATCATCATTGGGACTCAAGGTACTGGAATCACGCACCCTTGCAGGCACTGCAGTGACATTTTTCTGTTTTCAGTCACTGCTCAATTGGCTCAGTGAGGTGTTTCCATCATTAGAGACATAGCTTCAGCAGGCTGTGCTTTGCCTAAGGCTGCCCAAGGTTGCAAAACCATACTCTTGCTTGGTTAACCAGCCTCCCGTCACAGGTCTGATTGCCTGGATTCCTTCCATGGGTGTGACGAGAACAGTAACCTGGAAAGGCAAGAGGACTTCACAGTAGCTCAAGCATCTCTACACTCCTCCTCAGGCAAGAGCCAGTGGAGGTGAATCCTGGCCACGCCCACACTCCACGCGGCTGACTACAGTATCCATTCAGTTTAGCTTAAAGGAGTCTCAGACCAATCATTTTTGCAAGCATCTAGATCTATGAACAATATTCACCTGTTGTATCAATTTGATAATCAAATGAAACCACAAGAAAACTTTATTTTTAAAAAAAGATTGATTTATTTTCATTGAAAAGTCAGATTTACAGAGTGGAGGAGAAACAGGAAGATCTTCCATCCACTGATTTACTCCCCAAGTGAGCCGCAACAGCCAGAGCTGAGCCAATCCGAAGCCAGGAGCCAGGAGTTTCTTCCGGGTCTCCCACGCGCGTGCAGGGTCCCAAGGCTTTGGGCCGTCCTCAACTGCTTTCCCAGGCCACAAGCAGGGAGCTGGATGGGAACTGGGACTGCTGGTACATGAACCAGTTCCATATGAGATCCCAGCAAGTTTAAGACAAGGACTTTAGCCACTAGGCTACCACACCGGGGCCAAGAAAAACTTTATTTTAAAAGGTTCATGTATTTTACTTAGAATCAGATTCACAAAGAAAGGGAGAGGCAGAGGGAGAGAGATTTTTTCATCTGCTGGCTCACTCCCCAAGGAGCCCTTATAGCCAAAGCAGAGTCTATTGGAAGCCAGGAGCCATGAGCTTCTTCTGGGTCTCCCACATGGGTATAGGTTCCTAAGGGCTTGGATCATCTTCCACTGCTTTCCCAGGCTATTAGCAGGGAGTTGGATTGGAAGTAGAGTGCTTGGAACTAGAACCACACCCATATGGGATGCTGGCTCCACAGGTGGAGGAATAACATGCTGTGTCATCAGACTTGCCTCAAGAAAAACAATTTTAATGAATTATTTTCCTTAAGAATTTATTTTCATTGGAAAGGCAGATTTACAGACAGAAAACCCTTCTACCCTCTTCATCACTCCTCAAACGGCCTCAACAGCCAGAGATGAGCCCATCTGGAGCCAGGAGCCAGGAGCTTTTCTGGGTCTCCAACATGGGTGCAAGGACCTAAGAACTTGAGTCATCATTTCCCAAGTCAGAAGCAGGGAGTTGGACGGAAAGTGGAGCAGCTGGGACATGAGCCAGCACCCCCACATGGTGTGCCGGTGCTTGGAGATGGAGAATTAGCCAGTTGAGCCATTGCACTGGCCCCTATGAATGAATTTTAAGCAAAAATGAATACTGACTTCTTAGGGAAGTTTACCTGGGCTAGGGAGTGGCAAGCAACTAGCACTTGGACTTTTGCTACACTGCAGAAACTTGAACTTTGTGTGTAATGGAGAAGCAAGTTGAGAGTGATTAGCCAGCACAAGGTTAGTGTCAGAGACAACATTCAGATCTAAATCTTCTGACTAGCACTTAGCCAGGCATCCTGAGATTTGAAAACTGTGACTAAACCGTAATTAACCTAAATCGCGTGGAGACTAAGCTGAAATATTAGCAGAGCGCTCACTAACGAAACCAGAGGGTTCCCTTGCATTTACAAATGAGTCATTGCAGTAAGTCATTACCATTTGCCTCAGCTGCAATGCCGTTCGAAAAGCGTGTGATGAAACATACAAGCAAGTTTTATCAGAATGCACCAGCTCTTTTAAAATAAGGTCAGTCCACTTGTAGAGAAATTCACAATCCCTGTGGCAAAAGAGGGTTGACAAGAGAGAGAACACACACCCAGTCACACCCACACAGAGCCGTGGATATGGCTGAACCACTCAGCAGTGAGCAGACATGGGTTTTAGGAGCTAACGTTAACCAACTCCTATAGCAGCCACTGTAGGATTGAGCACCCCAGGGAAGTCCAGCAAAAGCTAAAGGTCTTCATGACTATTTCTTGTACTTTTCACATCACTAACGTTTAATTGTCCAAACCGCTAAAGACAAGAGTTCCTGAGCAGTCGTTTGACACACGGAGCAGTGTTCACCGAGAGCCAGAAAAGCCCTTTCTGCTAATGCCGACTGCAGCCACCTCAGCAGGATTTTTCCCAGGGACAATCTCCATCTGTGTCCCACCGTCATTCTCCTTGTAGAGACTTCCTGGGCATCCCTGTTCATCGCAGGATTGGCTAACCACACCTCACTACTCGCCACACTCTCTTCCTCTTGGTGACTTTATTATGAGTCAGATTTCTTGATGACACTTGCATGAGTTCTAGAAACAAAGGCAAAGAGTTGCACCTGGAGGCAGCGCTGAGCTTGGGAAACGGTTAGGTAAAGGGCCAATCTGGTTGCTAAAGTTATTCTCTTATTTATTTATTTATTTATTTACTTATTTATTTAAATTTTATTACAAAGTCAGATATGCAGAGAGGAGAGAGAGTCAGAGAGGAAGATCTTCCATCCGATGATTCATTCCCCAAGTGACTGCAACAGCCAGTGCTGCTCCGATCCGAAGCCGGGAACCAGGAACCTCTTCTGGGTCTCCCACGCGGGTGCAGGGTCCCAAAGCTCTGGGCCATCCTCAACTGCTTCCCCAGGCCACAAGGAGGGAGCTGGATGGGAAGTGGAGCTGCCGGGATTAGACTCGGCGCCCATATAGGATCCCAGGGCGTTCAAGGTGAGGACTTTAGTCCACTAGGCCACGCCTCTGGGCCCGCCTAAAGTTATTCTCAATAGGAGTTATGCTCCACACTGAAAGCTGATTGCTGTTTATATGAGAGAGGATGGATATATGGATCTCATCCACTGACCCAGTCGGCAGATGCCTACAGTGGAGCTAGTCTCCCAGATGCGTGGTAGGAACCCCCAACAGTGGAGGCATTGAAGTTGCTTCCCAGGATCCACATTAGCAGGAAACAAAGTCATGAGCTGACACCAGGAATACTACCAGCTACTCCACTGTGGGACCCATTAAACAGTGTTCCATTTGGCAAAGATTGACCACTCCTGGCCATCTCTTTAGCTTGAAAAGAGACAGAGATGTAACTTAAAGTCATTGCTGTATCATCTCATCACAAATTGCTAGGCTGCCTAATGACCATTCTCAATATGAATTCCACCAAAAAGGGACTCCTGGGTGAAATCAGTTTGGGGAACCGGTTTGGTGCAAATAAAATGGATTTCTTTACTGCTAGACTTAGAGCTTTGAACATGCTAATACACAAAGGAATTACCAAAACGGGCTCTTGCCTACAAACATATTTGTGTACTGCTCAAAGACTTTGATAAAAGACTTTGCCATTTAATAACTTTGAGAAAAGTGTCAAATGCTTATGTGAGGATACTTAAAAATATTCATGGGAAGCGGAATTAAGAGATAAATTTAGGGGTTGATATCATGGTATGAAAAGTTAAACCAGCACCTATAACATGAGCATCTAATATGGGCACTGGTTCAAGTCCCGGCAGCTCCACTTTCGATCTAGTTCCATGTTAATGCACCTGGGAGAGCAGCGGAAAATGGCTCAGGTCCTTGGGCCTCTGCACCCAAGGTGGGAGACCTGGATGAAGCTCCTGACTTTGACATAGCCCATCCCTGGCCGTAGCTGTCATGTGTGGGAAAAAAAAAAACAGCTAATGGAAGATCTCTATCTCACCCCCTCTCTGTAATTCTGTCAGATAAATAAATCTTTAAAAATCAAAGGTGTAGGGGCTGTTACCTTGGCACGATATGCTACAAATCTGCTTGCATTCCATATGGACACTGGTTCAGGTCCCTGCTGCTTCACTTCTTTTAACCTTCTATTTAGTCAATTTATTTTATTTCTGATGATGCTTACATAGTTGAGATGTATGTCCATGTGGAGCATGATTAGGATGGGAAGGGTCAAGGATTGGGGGAAAGTAGATGAAACAATTACTTCTGTTTCTTTTTCTTTCTCTCTCTCACTCTCTCTTTTTTTTCTTTCTTCCTCTACCTGGGAAAAATGGGGAAAGAATGGGAGAGGGCAACAACCAACAGCCTAACCACATCAGTACCTAAGGATATCATCCTGGGGTTCCCTAAATGAGCTGCTCCACCTCTGATCTGGCTCACTGCTAGTGGCCTGGGAGGGTAGAAAAAGATGGCGGAAGTCTTTGGCTCCCCGCACCTGAGTAAGAGACCTGGAAGAAGCTCCTGTCTCCTGGCTTCGGACTGGCTCAGCTCCTGCTGTTGTGGTCACTTGGGGAGTGAATCCTCAGACGGAAGATTTTCCTCTCAGTCTCTCCTCCTTTCTCCTCCTCCTCACTCCCCATCCACCTTTTTCTGCAACGACTACAATGGCCAGAGCTGAGCCAATCCAAAGCCAGGAGCCTCTTCTGGATCTCCCACACAGATGCAGGGTCCCAAGGCTTTGGGCCGTCCTGCACTGCTTTCCCAGGCCACACACAGGGAGCTGGAAAGGAAGTGGAGCAGCTGGGATACGAACCAGTGCCTATATGGGATCCCAGAGTGTGCAAAGCATGGACTTTAGCCACTAGGCTACTGCACCAGGGCCCCCAAGTAACATCTTAATCACTCTGCCAAATGCCCACCCCGTGATATCTTGTGACATTCAGTGATCCAGTCAAGTCTTACAGCTGTGCGGTCAAGGGCATGCCCTGACCATTCCTCCTTGGTCACAACCTCAAGCTCTAAATGTCAGCACCACTCATCCCTGCAGCTTCAAGGGTCTTTGTGCCTTGCCCGCTCCGACGTCCAGTACAAGCACTGAGCACACTTGTACAAGTCAGGTGTGAGTAGTCCCGTAGCTGCACACATGGGCACGCTCTTCTCAATTGCAGGCCTCCATGAGCTCTTTCACAGGGCCTTAAGTCACTGCACAAACTGATTTTTTTTAAAAGCAAATTAAACCAGAAGCAATGCAGCATGTTAGGCCACCAGCTTCCTCGTTTCTGCAGTCCTGGCCATTGTGGCCATTTGGAAAGTGGACCAAGAGCTAGAAGATCTTGTTTTCTCTGTCAAGAAGAAGGAGGAGAAGAGGAAGCAGAAGAAGAACTCAGTCCAGGAGGCCAGAGCTGGCTCAAGAGCTTGGGTACCTGTCACCTATGTAGAGATGTGCGTGGAGTTCCGGGCTCCTGGCTTCACGCTGTTGCAGCTGCTTGGGGGAGTGAACCAGGGGGTGGAAGTTCTCTTTTTCCCTCTGTCCCTGCCATCTCTGTCTCCATCTCCACCTCTGCCAGGCTGCTTTTGAAATAAATACATCTTTTGGAAAACTTGTTAGGTTCTAGATACGTTTGATAACACAGATTTGATTCTAGAAACTGTGTGTGGAACTGTGACCACTGTGCACCTGGGGAAACGCCAAAGAAGCAGTAAGTGCCAAGCTGGAAAGAGAGGTGTTCTCTTCTCAGGGAGGACATAAGCTAGTCCGCAAGGATGGGGGTCACCTGCTGCACAGCTTCTTTTCAGGACTGGGGCTCAGGTGTCAGCACATGAGCCACACCTAAGAGCCCACCCCTTCTGGGGCAACGCCAAGGGCACCCCTTTGTGAAGAGTTAGGTTCCAGCACCACTTTGTGTGGTTAGGTGTTAACCACTCGTAGGTTTTTGCAACCCGGTTTTAGATACAGAACAGTGGTCCCAGTGACAGAAATTCAAACGCCCCTGGCCCAAAGCAGCCCACGTAAGGACAGTCTGGCCGGCCCAGTACTCAGGACAGAACTGATCTTGAAGCGGACCCCGCCCCTGTAGGTAGATGCCCTCTGACATGTCCTGCTCCCTCGACGCTACTGCCTGGAGTAGTTTGCTGGTGCTGCCTGAGACCACCTGAGCCGCAAACGTGCTTAAGGTGACAGCCCAGAAGAGACTGCACTCTGGCTTCCGGAGACTGAGGAAGGCGCTCAGGGGCAGGGAGTTGCATGCGACCCACGTTTAGCTGGAGGCAAGTGCTCCCTCTGCACCTGCGAGTACACTGGGAGGGAAAGGCAGCCAACTCCACCTCCCTCACTTCCCACACCCGACTGGCTGCGAAGAGGCCGAAAAGTCAGGGACCGCCGACCCCTCCCACATCCCGTGTAGCCCCTCGAGGACCGCCAGCCTCGCCCTCCTATGTCTTCCGGGGAGAAAAAGGCGGGTGGGCAGCAGCGAGAGGCATCAAGTTCTCGGCCCTCTGGCCCCCCGCAGAGCCGCTTGCACGCGGAGCTGCGTGAGGAAGCCATTCCCCACCCACCGCCCGGTCTCTGCTCAGCTGCTGCGAGGTTCCCCGAGGCGACCAACAGGAGCGAGTGGACACACCACCGGGAAGGGGACAAGGTGCAGGCGCCGAGGACGCATGAGAGAAGTAAGGGCCAGAAAGAAGGATTTTTATAATTAATGAGTCGATTAATCTGGAAGAGCAGTAACAGCAACTTACCAGCTACTGCAAGAAACATGAATAAGGATCAACGATGTGGCATGGCTGGTTAAGCCGCTGCCTTTGCCCTTGGCATCCTACATGGGAGCACTGGTTCCAGTCCCAGCCGCTCCACTTCCCACCCAGCTCCTTGCTAACACACATCTCTGGAAGGCGGAGGAAAAACGATCCCTGCTATCCCTGTGTGAGAAAAGAATGGGGTTCCTGACTTTTGGCTTCCACCTGGCCCAGCCGTGGCTGTTGTGGGCTTTTGAGGAAATGAACCAGTGGATGGAAATTTTTTTTATTGCTGGTGCTCTGCCTTTCAAACAAAAAGAGAAACCAAAGAAATGTGATCAGAAGATACCCTATCATACTATGGTAAGAACCTTGGATCAGGGTCAGAAACAGCCAAACCCCGTGTTGTGTAGAAGAGACACACTTGAAGAGTTGCACAGAAAATTTGAAAAATTATATATATATACATACATATATGAGAGAAGATGTCAGTTATCCATCAGCTAGCAATGGGAACATGTTCTGAGATAAGCAATGTCAGGTGACCATCACGGGGTGCACTTACACAAACCTAGCCCACGAGGAGCAGTCACTCCATGTGGCCACTTCATGCCTTCAGGAGACCCAGTAAACACAGATGAGAGAGGCTGCTGCCTGCATAACAGGGCATACTGCTTTACACTAAGAGAGCCCATTAAAATGATGATGAGAATTCATAATACAGAAAATACGTAAGCCAAGAGTGTATGCAAACATGAGCAAGTATTAGGTGCTGCACATAATTGTATGGCTACCTTCCTATTCGATGGGCAGCGCAGTAGGCTTGTTTATACTGTATTGCCATGAATATGCAAGTAACTCATTGTGCAAGAATGTTGCACCAGCACTAGGAAGTTTTCAGCTCTTACATGGGACCACCATCGTCTGTGCAGTCTGTCTGCCCATCATTATGCAGTGCCTCACGATGTTGCTTTCTTGGACTCAAACTAATGACCTTGGATATTTCAATCACATGGAGAAACAGGATGTTTCGAAGGATGCATCCATTCTGCTAAATGCTTCCGGGTCTTTACCATAATTCACTCAGAGCAACTAGATTCCCTGGGAAAGGTTTTGCAGACTGACCTTTCCTGCTTTGGGCTTTTGCTGCCACCTAGAGACGGCATCTGCTCACAACACTTTGTCCTTACCGCACAAACCCATGCTCAGCATCCAGCTGGGTCAGAAGCCAAGGTGCCCAGACAGGAACTGATTCTCACATGGGATGATGCTGGCGTCGAATGCAGTGGCTTAACCCACTACAGCACAGCGCCAGCCCCTACATTTACTTCTTAAAGAACCCTCAAAATGGCACTGTTTATTTCATGCTTTTCCTGCACCAGGCATCCTGTGCAGGTTTATTTGTTCTTCACAACAGTTTGGAGAG
Organism: Ochotona princeps; assembly: GCF_030435755.1. NCBI lineage: Eukaryota > Metazoa > Chordata > Mammalia > Lagomorpha > Ochotonidae > Ochotona > Ochotona princeps. Next base: position 15,449,839 of record NC_080842.1, on the reverse strand, counting down.
AGCTATTCACCTCCTTGCTTGCAGGTGAAGAAAAAAAAACAGTTCACAGAAATCAAGTAGTTTGTAAATCCCCTCCAAAAAACCCCATGCAACTGATAGCTGAGAGTTTCTGGGCTTAATCCCGAGTGTTCAGGTGCATGACAATGCTTTACAAAATGGCACCCTTGACTTACTCAAACACACAGAAAAATCAGTCTTTTTAAAAATTTTAATGATCTTTACATAGTTGGTTAGGGCTCAAAGGCTCAAGGGCTACAGGAAAGTGGGTAAGACCATTGTTTCCACATTCTCTTTTTTCCTTCCTGTATCTGGGGGAAGGGCAGAGACAAAGGGAGAAGCCACACCCACCCTCCCAACCACCCCAGGGTCACTGATGTGGAGCATGCTCTGAGGGCACTGCTCAAGTGGTTTTGATTGTTCAGCTGTTCTGAATTGCTGCCAAGCTCGCCATTCCAAGCACGATGAAATCTCTTCAGAATCCACTGGCTGACATAGTCCACCTTAGCGTCTCCATTGCCCAGAGAAAAATCAGTCTTAAAGTAGAATAACTCAAACCACCCTCCCCAAAGAGGGCTAAAATGTGAGTTACAGCACTGTACTGCTTTTACATATTATAATTTCTTGATGGTATCAATGTCTAAATCTCCACCATCAATTCAAAACATTTACAGGAGCTGATTACCTGAAACTTATAAATTCTTGAAAAGAATGACCAAGGAGCTCTTCTGGGGCAGGGACTTCTGGTGCTGTATCCATGCCATCCCACTAATGTGTTCTTGGTGCTGTATCAGCCACATGAAGCCAACCATGATATGACGTAGTGGCTGCACCGACAGTGGACGGAGACCACGCACGGGTGCCGGGAGCCCGTGATCACCACAGCACCCATCTGAATCAGTGTCTGCTTTGCTTCTTCAGATCTTTTGGAGAGTAGCCCGCTCCAAAAGCTACGAAAGAACACTCCTTGGCATGATGGTACAAACCTCTCTCTTCTTTCGCTACTTGGGTTTATTACAATAACTTTTTCATTGCTCTCCACTTAATTCAAATTGTGCAGCTCTAGAAGTAAGTGTTGGACCTAGCAATTAGGAGTCTGGTGAGGATCTCCACTCCCCCTATTGGGTGCCTGGTTTTGAGTCCCAGCTTTGGTTCCAGTTTCCTGCTAATGCAGATTCTAGGAGGTGGCAGAGTGGGATGGAATGATTCCTGTCACCCATGTGAGGGACTTGGATGGAGCTCCTGGCTCTGGTTTTGTTCTGGCCCAGCCCCAGCCACTCAGGGCATTCGGGAAGTGGACTAACAAGTGGGAGCTCTCTGTCTATCCTTCTGAATATTTTAACAAATTGTACAACCATGTTTTTAAAAGGTATGTAATATTTAATTATGGGGAGCAATTTGTTTTTACCATTCTGAACCTCAATTTCCTTCTCTATAAAATGAGTAAACATGGCCAGACAGACTCTAAGATCCATTGGGATTCTCCCAACCCATGGTTTTAGGAGGCGCTGAGCCGTGAAGGGTTGCACCATTCCGAGCTTTCATTTCCATTCCTCAAGATGCCCACTATTATTCGCCAATGCTTAACATTGCATCACCAAGAAAATTTTTTAAGCAAATCTTACTCTTGACTCGAGACTTTGATTTTCATCAGTCATAAATAATTACTGTTGACAGTTTACACTGACAAGTGTTTGAGGAGTTGTCAATAAAATGCTCATTTTACTGATTTTTTTTCTTCCTTATGACTTGAAATTTGAGTAGCTCAGGTTTAACTATTAGTGAGCATGCTGTTCTCTCTGTTACACGGCCAGAGAACCAAAAGCTTTGCTTCTAGTGCCCACGTGAATCAGAAGTAACAAGATTACAAAAGATAATGCAGGCAAGAATAGACTGGCACCTGAGTAAGTCACCTCAAAACCCTCAGAAGAGCCACCCGTTGATCTGGAGATAATTATCCAAGATCCTTCCAACAGGTGGAATGAGATGCCAGGTCAATACTGCCAGGAGTCAGTGATAGTCCCCAGACTGCGCCCACACCTGCACCTGCCCACACCCTGCAGCCAGGCTTACAGCCAGGCTTCCCGACGGGAAGTGGAAAACACATCTGCCCCTGGGCATGTCAGCACAGCCAAGCCCAGTCCCTTCTCAGTCACATCATGGCAAAGCCCGCCTTCAGCTGCAAGCCTCGCAAGCTACATGACCTGCTCTCAGCTGACAAATGACCAGGCATGACTTGATGGACACTTGAAGGAAAGATCTAAAATACAAGCAAAGTAAAAGATATTCAAGCAAACAACCAGAAACCAGAGAATCAGAAGGAACCATGAAGGGGGCAGAAGAAAACTGTAGAAAGTAGGAGTCTGGGCCCCGGCACAGTGGCCTAGCGGCTTGAACGCTAGTCCTCACCTTGAACGCACCGGGATCCCATATGGGCGCCAGTTCTAATCCCAGCAGCTCCACTTCCCATCCAGCTCCCTGCTTGTGGCCTGGGAAAGCAGTTGAGGACGGCCCAATGCATTGGGACCCTGCACCCGCGTGGGAGACCCGGAAGAGGTTCCAGGTTCCCGGCTTCGGATTGGCGCAGCACCGGCCCGTTGCGGCTCACTTGAGGAGTGAATCATCGGACGGAAGATCTTCCTCTGTCTCTCCTCTTCTCTGTATATCTGACTTTGCAATAAAAAAAAAAAAGAAAGAAAAGATAGTAGGAGTCTGCTCTGAAAAATACACTTATACTTGACATCTTCTATTGACAAAACAAGGTGACATTTTTTTTTAAAGATTTATTCATTTTATTACAGCCAGATATACACAGAGGAGGAGAGACAGAGAGGAAGATCTTCCGTCCGATGATTCACTCCCCAAGTGAGCCGCAAAGGCCGCTGCGCGCCGATCCGATGCCGGGAACCTGGAACCTCTTCCGGGTCTCCCATGCGGGTGCAGTGTCCCAATGCATTGGGCCGTCCTCGACTGCTTTCCCAGGCCACAAGCAGGGAGCTGGATGGGAAGTGGAGCTGCTGGGACTAGAACCAGCGCCCATATGGGATCCCGGTGCGTTCAAGGTGAGGACTTTAGCCGCTAGGCCACGCCGCCGGACCCACAAGGTGACATTTTTAAGGAATATGAAAACCTTGGTAGTTAAAGATTGACAGCCATTTAAAGCCAATAACTGTACTTAAAATAAGGTTGGAAGAAATTTTCTTAAAGAACTTTTACAAGTAACATTTTAAATTAATAATAACTATATGGGATACAATATGACATTTTAATATATGTATATAGTGTGTATTGATCAAAGCAGTGCAAGCAGCATTTTTCCTTTTTTGATGATAGTTTATGATTGGAGTCTTGCCTCTTCTGTTTTCTGTTTTCTTAAATGATACATCATAGTTTCCTGTGAATGACTGTCACTTCACTGCTGTTAAACGCAGGGAGTTCATTCCTTTGAATTCTGATGTGGTGCCCGTTACCCAACTTCTCTCTGTCCCCTCTGTCCTTCCCAGGCACCAGTAACCATCACTCTGAATTCAGATAGAATCCTTGGCTTTCACATGTGAGGGAGACCATACAGTATTTGTCTGTGTGCCTGCCTTATTTTACCTGACCTGATACCATCTGGTTCTGTCCATTTTGGTGCGGATAATGAACTTTAACTGTGTGTGTGTCCAAGTGTAAGACAGGATTGAAGAACAATGAACTAGGACGTTTGGTCCTCGAAGCTGCCTCATGGCTCCTCTGGACTGCTTATGGCGTAATGGGAGAAGCGCGAAATAAACTGAAAATGGGAGTTAGGATTAAAAAGAGAAGAACTTAAATATTTGAAAAGTGCTCACTCTGGCTATGGAAAGAATAAAAAAAGTGTGTTCAGGAAAAAAACACAAGTAATATGGCCAACCAAATGTCCACTAAGGAGAACAGTACAGATGGAAGGCAGACAGACCCTGTTTATCTTTACCACGGAGGAAAAGGGGCTGGAAGGCATTTCTGAGCTCTGCAACCCCCAGTACAGGCCCATGGTGCCACAGACTTGTGGGCATTTGTATACAGCATTCCTTGACCCCCATAGTTGTGGTCCAAGCAGGTGTACATATAGCTGGGCCATCTTTCCAGGAGGCACAACTAGGAGGCTTCGGGGATGCCCACGGGATGCTAACTCTGCTTGTGTGCAGTGTGCAAGATCCACACAGGTGAGGTTGTGCCCATTTAAGTATCAAAGGATGTCTCCAGTGTGTCTGGGGGCCCACACAGCAGGCTTCCACAGAGGCAGTACTCCCCCCATGGACCCTACTACGGCAACGTTTTTCAGAGCTTAGGTGTTAGAGCTGTTGGAGAGTCTGCGGTAAAGCGACAGAATTATTGGTAGAATTATTGGCAGAATTATTGTAGCAGCGTCATCCCTGAGACCCCAGACCTGAAGAGCCACGAGTCTGCAACTCGAGCCTGGGAGTGTCTCAGGAGTGTAACTCTAACCTGTAAGAACTGCTTTGTGGGCTGTACCCAACAAAACCATGGAGAAGGGGCTACCCAGTACCTTGGAGTCCCAGCTCCCAGCCCAGTGGATGCAGAAGATAGGACGTGGAGTTAAAGAAGATTATATGCAAGAATCAAGATTTAAAGTCACTTGCCTTAGGCAGTAACTTTATTGGCACCTGCCAAAGCCTTGGGATCCTGTACTCACATGGAAGACATAGAAGAAGTACCAGGCTTCTGGCTTCATATCAGCGCAACCCTGGCCATGGCAACCATTTGGGACGTAACCAACAGATGGAAAATCTTTCTCTGTGTCTGCTTCTCTTTGTGATTCTACCTTTCCAGTAAAAATAACTAAATTTCTCCTTTAAAACAAAATTTAACCTGCCATAGAATTATTGAATTTCAAGTTGAAACTGCAGTTGTCTTGGCAGGGCTGGTTGAAATGATGTTGCAGGCCTTATAAGGCCTGTGGCTTGGGTGTTCCTCACCCTTGCTGGATAATGAAGAAAGCAGGGGTGAGGGAGAGGGAGAAAGAAGGGTAAAGGAAGAATAGAATCCCTCCAGGTGCACCTGCACCTCCACTGCAATCAGGTTTCAGCAAATAGTCCACAGGGACGTGAGGGCCAGCAATCCAGCATCCTGAAAACCGCTCATAAGAAACCACCATGAGGTTTCCTGTGCACTCTCTGACAGAACTACTCATTCAGAATTCCAGAACTACAGGTTCCTGCCAAGCGCAGCTGGTGGGGAGAAGCTGGATTTAGGCAGCAGGACAGACACTCGGAGACAACCCGTCTCTGACGTCAAAATGAGTTTCCTAGCTAAGCCGTGTCAAGCGTCAGAATGTTTAGGATGAAGATTTGTAGGCTCTGCTGGGACCAACTGAACTGCAATCTTTTTTTTTAAAGATTTTTTTTTTTTTATTGCAAAGTCAGATATATAGAGAGAGGAGGAGAGACAGAGAGGACTATCTTCCATCTGATGATTCACTCCCCAAATGACCGCAATGGCAGGAGCTGTGCCAATCTGAAGCCAGGATCCAGGAACTCTTCTGGGTCTCCCACACAGGTGCAGGGTCTCAAGGCTTTGGGCCATCCTCGACTGCTTTCCCAGGTCACAGGCAGGGAGCTGGATGGGAAACAAGGCTGCCAGGACTAGAACTGGCGCCCGTATGGGATGCCGGAGCTTTTCAAGGCAAAGACTTTAGCTGCTAGGCCACCGCGCCAGGCCCTGCAATCTTAAAGGATGGGATGGGATCGCACAAACTTTATTTAACAGGTGTGTTTCTTAAGCACATGTAACAACTTTTTTTAAAAAGGTTTATTTATTTTCACTGGAAAGGCAGATTCACAGAGAGAAGGGGAGACAGACAGAAAAATCTTCCATCCACTGGTTCACTCCTCAAGCAAGTACCACAGTCACAGCTGAGCTGATCTGAGCCAGAAGCCAGAAGCCTCTTCCGGGCTCCCACACGGGTGCAGGGTCCCAGGACCTTGGGCCGTCCTCCACTGCTTTCCCAGGCCACAAGCAGGGAGCTGGATGGGAAGTGTGGCCACTGGTTCAGGAACAGGCATTCACAAGGCATGGCATCCATGCCATGCTTGGAGGTGGAGTATTAACCAATTGAAACATTGTACCAGCCTCAACTCTGTATTTCTTAAGGTTAAGAAATGCCCCCTGGTGACCCAGATTCTTTTTTCTGGACTCACCCGAGCCATTAGTACTTACTTAGCAACATTTTTTGGCTACAGTTACCCCTCTTAGGTTCCATCTTCTGTCCCTGGGATATTGTGATAATCACCATATGAAACACATCTGTGCAAGGCGCTATTGTACCAGTTCCTTAAAATGTAGTGGTGCACACCTACAAGCATTCATATCATTCTGTCTGCCGTTGCCTAAGCATGGACGACAAGACAGACCAGCAGCATTGCCCTTGCAGGGGTGCGGTGGGCTTTAATCAAAATGACTGCAGGGAGCCGCTGGGGAAGGCAGCTTTCTTTAGCTCACAGCTTGGGAGGTCCGCAGTTCCGCAGGAGACAGCCTGGTTGGCTGAAGCTTTCGATGACGCAACAGGGGAACCCGTGTGCAGAGAGGATCACCCGGCGGCCAGGCGGCAGAGACCGGGCAGCACACCTATCCACCCTGATGCTCGTTTCTCAGGAAGCCGGGTCATGCCCCAGCTGCTTCACTTCCCATTAAGCTCTCTGCTAGTGGCCAGGGAAAGCAGTAGAGGACGGCCCACAGCCTTGGGACTCTGCCTGAGTGGGAGACTTGGAAGAAGCTTCTGGCTCCTGGCTTTAGATCAGCTCAGCTCCAACTGTTACAGCCACTTGGGGAGTTACCAGTGGATGGGAAATCTTCCTCTCTGTGTCTCCTTCTCTCTGTAACTCTACCTCTCCAGTAAAAATAAATCAATCTTGAAGACAGGAAGGAAGGAAGGAAGGAAGGGAGGAAGCCAGCCATCATCTCACAGCCGTACACCTGTACCCTGGCTGACTAATCCAGTCGGTCACCTCTGGATAGCTCCCCATTCAAGGGCCATAGTTAGGGCAAGTCTCTACCTAATGCATCAATTGCTCACTAACCATTAATGCAAGACTTCTAGGCTTAAACACCTATGCCCAATTTAGTGACCAGAATCTTCTCCACAGAAGCTTGCAAGATAATGTAACCACACCAAGGATGATGAATGTTGAAATAATTAAAAGAGGAATATTCTTCTCACCTTTTAAAATATCTTTTTAACTTAATTATTAAACTTCATTGTGCTTTTGAGATAAAGTATATTTAATTCCACACCTTAGATGATACTATAACTGAGGTCTAAAGGTTGCCATTAACTTTTTATGCTTTATTATTTGTTTTTCCTATTTATTATAATATTATAAATTGATTATGTAAGAATTCAGAATACTTAAAGCGTAAAGAAAAAAAAACAGATTCATAATTCTATCATTCAGAGATAGCCAGTTAATATTTGTCTGTTTTTTCTTCTGTTTCTTTGTAAAATTGAAATTATACTACACTCTGTGAATGTTGTTTTTTTTTTTAAGGTTTGCTTATTTGAAAGGAAGAGAGGGAAAGCCAGAGAGAGAGATTTGCCATCTGCTGGTTCACTCCCCAAATAGCCACGAAGGCGAGGGCAGGGCCTGGCCAGGAGCAGGAGCCCCGGTGGGTCTTTCCCATGGGTGGGCATCTTCCTCTGCCTTTCCAGGTGTGAAGGAAGTAGCCATTACTTGAACTGGTGCTCATAGGGGATGCTGGCACCACAGGCTGGCTTAACTTGCTAAGCCACAATGCCAGCCTCCAATGTGTCTATAAACCTATCAAAAGCAGTTAACTATATCACGACATATTCTTAACAAACATGATTTTTAAAATGTTTATCTCTTCTTTTGATTGTACCAAAATTTACATATGTATAGCTCCACTGATTGTCTCTAGTGATTTTCTGCTATGCCACTACTGTGATAAGCATATTATGTACGCAATTATGTTTATTTGGGATTGGTTTCTAAATAAACTCCTAGAAGTAAATTGATTAAATTAAGCAGTTTGGGATAATGAAGGCTTCCACTGTGTTTTTCCAAATCATTGTTTTAAAAAAGATTTTATTTTTACGTAACAGGAAGAGTTACAAGGAAAAGGAGACACACACACACACACACACACACACAGAACTCTGCCACCCACTTGCTCATTCCTTTAATAGCTGCAATGGCAGGAGCTGGCTGGGTCCAAGGCCAGGAGCATTGTCTGCATCTCTCCTTTGGGTGCAGTGGCCCAGCACAAAAGCAGGGCGCTGGATCGGAAGTGGAGCTGTCAGGACACGAACAAGCATCCATTATGGGATGCTGGCACTGCAGGTGGAAGCTTAGTCTACTATGCTACCACGCCAGCTCCCTCCAAATTACTCTTCAGACAAGTTCTTTGAATCACTTTTAACTCTCCATTTCATCAAACTCTGCATCAATGAGCCCATCGATTCTTCCTTCACAAGGCCTATCTTTGCACTCCTGCCCTCCTAGGTCAAGCTCTGTCTGCTCTACCTGGGTGGGTGGCACTGTGGCACCTTCCTGCCCACAGCTCTACTTCCACAGCTGGCTTCCTGCCTTCTCTCCCCTCACGCCTGCCCTACCTCTGACTTTGCTTTTTCAGCGGGGTTATTTCTTTTGAGTATTTGTGTCTCTCCCTAGTGTATGCTATCATCTCCTGCTTTTTGAATGAGGGGACGTTTGTTCATCTCACCGAACAGGACTTTGGAGAACTGGCTACGACCAACATTCTCTACGTCATGTTAAAGGGCCCGTGTCCCCATCACTGTCTGGACAGGAAGATGCTTTGTCTTGTCCTGCTAACCGGGAAGACCCCATCGGACTTTTTAAGATGTACTCCTTGCTAGCATGAAGCCCTCCCTGGCCCTGTGCCCCCTCACCTGCCTTGCCACGTCTCCTAGCCCACGTGCAACAGACACTTGTTATATGAATGAGTCAGCATGAAATGGAGATTATAAAAACGGCGCAGGTGGGAGAATGGCTGAACCCCACCTGATGCAGGGATAATACTCTACTCCGTAGATGAAGAAATAAGTGAGGCACTTTGTGACCAAAAGGCAGCCTCTGATTCATTTTTACCTGACCAGGTACAGCAGAGGTATATCTTCAAAAATTGATTGAGGCACAGTGGGCTTAAGCTGTGGCTTGTAACACCCATATCCTGTAACAGAGCACCTGCCTCCACGGTCAACTTGGCTTCCTGTTAACATAACTCAAGTAACTGGGTCCTTGACACACGTCTGGGGGACCTGGATGGACTTCCTGTCTCCTGGTTTTAGCCTGGCCCAGCCAGTTGTTGCAAACATCTAGGGGGTGAACCATTGATGGATGTTCTCTGTGTCTATCACTTTGGCTCTCAAATAAATTTTTTTTAATTTCAAAAATTTATGGAAAGGAATTAAAAGACAAGTCGACTTTGATGTAAAATCATTTTCAAATCTATGCAAATTGTTTTTCAGAACATGCATTCTTCATGAACCTTTGGAAGCATTCTAAATGTGTGTGTAATGTTAAAGTTACACAGTCAGGTGGATCCATGACACAAGGCTAGGATTACTGGCTGGAGGCTGGGATTACGTCTTCCGTTGTGGGAATCAGTAGACACCAACATGGGCCCTGTAAGATTGTTAGCAAACAGACATAAGGACTTTAGGCATTTGCCAGGACACTGGATACTGTGATTGGCCTTTATGGATCAAGCCTGGAGAGGATCCCCATCACTACTGAGTTGGGGTGATGATCTCAGGGAAGAGCCAACAGCCTGCGATTTTGTTACAGGAACGGCCTTCAGTCTGATGGCTGGGAATTTATTTTAAGCCAGCAGGATAGCAGAGTGTCAACAGAAAGAGTCCAACCATCCCGCGCAGACCTGAGACGCAGCAGCAAATGCTGGCGGGTGAAGAATAAGCGGTCAGGGAGAAGACTCCTGCAGAGCAGCAAGGCAGCCGGAGAGCACCAGCAACCACCATCTCTGACCACCAGGTGGCGCAGCCGCTCTCGGTGGCTCCCCTGCCAGCTGAGCTTGGTGACCCCAGGGATGTGTCTGGAGGTGGGCTGCAGTCAGTCACCACTGCGGCTATTTCACCCTTGTCACAGTTTTAACACTTGAAAACACTTGGCTACATTTTCAAGAATTAAAAAAAGGTTCAGCTTAAGCGATATCAATTTACAATCAGATAGGGTATAATGAAAATAAAGCTGGGGAGGAGTGGTCGGCTCCTTGCTGCACACCCGCATCCCATATTCCAGTCTGGGCTGCGCTCACCACATAGCTTCCCGCTGGATCGTCCCTGGGAGGCAGTAGGCGATGCTTCCAGTGACTGGGAGAGCTGGTCTTGTAATGTGCCTCTGAAGGCAATTCAGACACAACAAAATGTGAAAACCTGCTGGAAGCCTGGCTCCATAGCTGGGCTTCAGGGTTTGTTTTTTAATATTTACTTATTTTTATTGGAAAGTCAGATATACAGAGAGAAGGAGAGACAGAGAGGAAGATCCTCAGTCCGCTGGCTCACTCCCCAAGTGGCCACAACGGCCAGAGCTGAGCAGATCCAAAGCCAGGAGCCAGAAACTTCCTCCGGGTCTCCCACACGGGTGCAGGGTCCCAATGCATTGGGCCGTCCTCGACTGCTTTCCCAGGCCACAAGCAGGGAGCTGGATGGGAGCAGGGCTGCTAGGATTAGAACCGGCTCCCATATGGGATCCCAGCATGTTCAAGGTGAGGACTTTAGCCGCTAGGCCACAGCACCTTGCCTGGCTCCAGGATTTGAATCCACGCCCTGCCATTTAATAGCTGTGTGACTGGTACTACTGACTGGGTGCCTATCCTCTCATCTGTGAAAAGGGCATATTAGCATCCGCTTCATAAGATGATTACAAGGACGAAATGAATTAATATGTTAAATCTGCCTTGAATAGCTGTATGGGTTAGTTATTACCATAATTCAAAAGCAATGAAATCATTAATATGGAAATCATGATGCTGCAAATAACAGAGACACATTTGAGGCCTAAGACCACTTACCACTCTTGTCCTAGATATACAGCAATAATAACAGCATTAATAAAAAACAGTAATACAGGATAATAAATCATTAATAAATATCAAATACTTTAAGTTGTTTCCTGGAAAAAGACAATATGCAACATCAGATTTTAATACAGAATAATACATTCTTACCATACAGTCCTTTTCAATATTTGGAAAGCAAATAGGAAACACTAAAGGTTTGACTGTAAAGATATGCATCTTGTCACCTTAAGTGCCTTGCAAATATCAGGATATCAGTGGGGTCTCCCAGAGGCGTGCTGTTTAACACAAGAGTGTGTCCTAAACGGAGTGGAGCAGAAAAGATGCTCAGATGGCTGGAACAACTGGACACGTGACACGAGACCACAAACGAGAAAAAACTCAGCTTTATGGTATGAGAAGAATCGTCAATTAGATCTGGGCTTTGCTGCTGCAATGGCTCTTTCTGGAAGTCTGAGAAAGACAGAGAACAAGTTCCCCTCTGAGTGTGTAGCCCATTGAGCCATCTTCTGCCCACGGCCCCAGGAAACTCAGGGATCCCTGAACTTGGCGTAAAATCAGGAGTGACTGGAAAGTTGGAAAGTCTGTTGGTCTAAGAGGTTGTCATTGCATAAACCAAACTATTTTTCAACAGGTCTGCTTATGGATTTATTTACTTGAAAAACACAGTAACAAAGGGAAAAAAAAAGAAAAGAAAGAGAACGAAGTCTTCATCTACTTGTTCACTCCCTCAAGCTCCTAGAGCTGAGCCAGGTCAAAGCCAGCAGCCTGTCAGGGTCTCCCATGTGGGTGACAGGGTCCTGTGTATTCAGGCCACCAATGATCACCTATCCAGTGCATTAGTAGGAAGCTGGATTAGAGACAGAACACTGATGACTCAAACTGGTGCTCTGATATGGGATGTGGGTGTGCCAAGCGGTGGCATAACCCACTGTGCCACACCAGTCCTCTGAGGCAAACCTTAAAGCCTGAATGTCAGCATGTCACACTCTCACCAGCCACCAAGCTTCCACATGGTTCAGCTGCCTGCTCCAGACTAACAGCTATCGGCTTTCTGCTATTTCTGCCTAATACAGCGAGAAGTGCGACTTTCAAACTTATTTTAAGGAACTACAACTCGTGGCTGTTGAGATGCCATGGGGTAAACTATTGCCTGTGACACCAGCATCCATAGGGACATCTGTTGGAGTCCCAGCTGCTCCACTTCCCATCCAGCTCCCTGAGGAGGCAGTGGAGGATGGTAGGAGCACCTGGGCTCCTAAACCCAACATGGGAAACCCGAATGGAGTTCCAGGCTCATGGCTTTGACCTGCCCTGGCCCAAACTGTGCAGCCGTATGGGGAATATAGCAGGGGATGGAAAAACCCTCTTTCTGTAATTCTGCCTTTGAGATAAAAAAATAAATATTTTTAGAAAACGGCAGCTAAAAAGAGTACTTTCCCAAGGCACCCCAAATTAAGAAACAGGTTTCATTAATCTATGGAAGTAATAATGAAAAAATAAAGTTCCAAAGGACATCTGAACAGCACAGGCTCACTAGTCCATGTTCGCGCCCGTGGAATTCTTAGCGTGCCGGGAAGTGACAGGAGGACTTGCGCACCACAGAGGATGCCCACACTGACGCTTTTCGAATTCCTTCTGTCACGTGGTACAATCGGCGCATTGGGAGGAGGAGCACGTGACACGCCAAGTCACTCGCGACTCCAGCTGTCCCACGGTCCCATTCAGATCCATTTTGGCAGCCCCACAGCTGCGGGTGCAGCCCAATGGGTGTCTCCAGGCATGACAGAGCAGCGACAGGGACAGGCCCACCGGCCCTGAAAATGATCTTGAGACAGGCAGGCCAGCACTGCAGACCCTGGTCGCACTTTTTATAGCTCAGATAGTTAGAATAAAGAGAAATGCATGCATATGGTTGATGATGTGTAAAACATGAAAGCATAGATGTTTTAAAATGACATGTAATAAACATGTGATTTCACAATGCAGCTATAAGCACTATTAACACTTCCACATATATGCGCATGTAAATGTATATATGTACGCAGAGGAAAAGCAAAACTGAAAGACACTTTCTTTTTCCTCATTATCTGTACCTTTTCTCTTGACATAGTGCCAAAGTTGTGAAAAAGTGGCAAAAATAAGATAAGGAATTTTAATGCACTCTGCCCCCAGTTCTCCAAATATTAATGCTGGATCCCATTTGTTCTGTGTTTCTCCCTCTTGTGTGCGTATCTTTTTTATCTGAACCATCTGATGGCAAACTGCAAGCCTCACGCATTCTTGTTTCCAAATACTTCTCTATGTTTGCTCCCTAAAAACAAGACCTATCTTATAGCACATACTCAGGTTAGACTCCTGAAAGTCATGAAATTAAAACTGCTACAACCGTTCCACTGCACTGCAGAGTTTGTTTAATGTCACAGGTTATCTTACTATCTCTCTCTCTCTCTCTCTCTCTCTCTCTTTCTCACACAGAGTCTGGCCCAGCCATCAGTCCAAGGTCACCTTTGGCCTATTTTCTTCTGGTTTTCTTCTGCCTGGAGAGTCGCTCTTTCTTGCCTGAGAGTTTGAAAGGTATCCATAATCATTTTGTAACAGACTTGGAGTTGTTGGCAGTTTCTTCTCCATCGCATTCCTGTCCCGCTGCTTTGGCAAGAATGCCATGGGAGTGACGCAGGGTTTGTTCTTGGCGCGCCCTATGAGGAGGCTCTGGCTCTGGCACATGACTGGGGGCCTTTGATAATGTAGTATCTGCATGCTACTGTAAATGCTATTCTACCCTAGGCAGCTAAACACCATCCAGCAGCTTTAGTTATCTTCCAGATTTCCCTTGTCCCTTCCCTTGGTGAGCTTGCCAAAGGCAATTATGATCACAAGCTTTTGCTCATCCAATTGCTCCTCATTTACTGGGTCAACAGTCATGGATTTTAATTTTATTTCATGATTTATAATCTGTTGAGTTTATTTTACTGCTCATATTGTCCCAGGGTTGTCCAGTGGGAACCTCTGCTATCTGGCTTCTTGAGGATATGTCCCCATCATTCTTGGGGTGCCTCCTTCCTTCCTGTTTTGCACAGCAAGATGTTCTAGCCCTGAAATCGGCTGATTTCCCATGAGCTGCAGCTCCAGCGGTGGAGGGAGGTGTGCAGGTCCAGATCCATCTTTGAGCATGTCCATCGCTGCTGCTATCCTTGGTCCTAGACAGTCCCAGCAACCAGAGCCAGAGACTGATGTCTGGGTCTCGAGAGTCCATCGGTTTCTATATCTACATCTGTAAAGCCATGTGGTTTTGTTGGCTCCTTCTATTCTGACTGAGCACCATTCTAGTTTTCTCCCTTTGATGATTTAAATTGCCATTTTCCGGTTGCTTTTAGAGTGATCCAACCTTTGCTATTCCCTTAGCATGTGAGTGCACTGGGGGCAAACCTCAAAGCTATGGGAATGCCTAGAGCTCCAGTGAAGGTGGGTCTGCCAACATCATCCTGTTGAGTCTTTCTCGCCTTTCTCTTTTTCTCTGTTTTGCAATCCTAAATTGGCAATATAGGTCTGCTTTAAATTCTATTGAGTTAGTTTGACCCCAGAGAGGCCTCACATTTGGTCTTGTCAGTCCGTGTTTCAAAAACAGGTCTTCCCAAATAGTCTTACAGAGATGCCCAGAGCACAAAGTTTCCTGTTGAGGTTTACTTTCCTTCTTCCTTGAGTTGTGTAAAACATCTTCCTATGGTTACAGCAATCAGCCCTGCACAGCTAATATATCACTCCTCCAATCTCTCTACTTCAGAACTTTTAGTTCTTTGTCTTTGAGCTTCAAAATAATTCCTGGTGAAATCCCTGAATGTGAGCGATCCCACAAATTGGTTTATTGATGACCCCCTAAGACAGAAGTCTTATAGTCAATTCTTTAATGCCATGTATGGTCAAGGGGCAACTATCCCAGGCTCTGCCAAATCTTATTGCTTCAGGCCACAATGTGGCAGAGGCGGACTTAGTTACAAAGAGAACTGGTCAGCACATGTGTGTGACTCAGCACAATGAGAACAATAACCCTAGTGTGGATGGGTCAGCTCCAGTAAGTCAGTAGATGTGGGATAGTAGTTTAATGAGCTGCCCCAGATTCAACTCAAACTGCAAGCAAGTTCAAGCTTAAGCTCAATCATTGGCCCAATGCCCTAGAGAAAGACACGCTTCAGATCCTATGGTTTCTTGGGCAGAGGTGATTCAGGGTCTTTTTTTTTTGTTTTTAAATATTTATTTATTTTTAATAGAAAGGTAGATTTACAGAGAGAAAAGGAGAAACAGAAAGATCTTCAGTCCGTTTGTTCACGCCGTAGATGGTTGCAATGGCCGCAACTGAGCTGAGTTGATCTAAAGCCAGGAGCCAGGAGCTTCTTCTGGGTCTCCCAAACAGATGTAGGGTCCCAAGAATTTGAGCCATCCTCCCCTGCCTTCCCAGGCCACAGTCAGGGAGCTGGATGGGAAGTGGAACATCCAGAACATGAACCAGCACCCACATGGGATCCCAGCACCTGCAAGGTGAGGATTTAGCTACTGAGCCATCACGCCAGAGCCTCTCCAGGTCTTCAGTCAAGTCCTCTGATCCTATGTTTAGTGGTCTTCCCGGTGCTCTGTTAGCTGTGCTCCAGCCCGTGTTCACAGGGCATTGGCAAAATCAGTTGAAAGAGAAGCCTGATTAGATCAGAAGTCAGCCTTGCTTCGTGTTGCTGCTACATAAAGGTAGTGAGTGAAATATTCTAGTATCTCCCAGAAGCTGGATGCACTTTATCTCATGAAGAAATAAAAACTCACTTCAGAAGTCATTTTCATAGCCCCCTTTTAATAATCAGCCCCAGTGCATGAAGGAAGAACTCCAACGCAAGATTCCTTTTCAAGGAGTCACAAACCAATCGCAGTGAAATGTCTAACTAGGGAACTGTAATTTCCTGACCCCAAGCCATTAAACCTTAGCAATGGCATCACATTAGCTTGTTTGCATGTAATGGTTTAAACATAGACTTGCCAGTTCAAAGCACTGGGAACTATTTCATTACGCTCTCTTCCTAGCTGTGCAAGAGTGACCATGTGCCAAGGCTGAGAAATGACAAGTTTACCCACAAAGTACGGAGAACTCGGATCCGTACAAAGAAGGGGACTCCAGTCTTTAATTACACAGCACTACTTGACTTAAGCAAATGGAGTGATCAAACCTTGTGGCCATATTCTTGGATGTGGAAACTGGGAACGATACTATGTTCTTTACTTCCTCTTAGATTCTCACAGGAGTTATGAGCAGAATTTATACCAAAATACACAGAGGGGATCTTGGATGGAGGTTCTGGGATTGGTTCTAGAGAGAGGAAGGACCCAGGCCAAGTCTCTCCTCCCTTGTGGTTTATGTTTCTGAAGATGAATTAAGCATAGGCATAATTTGAACTCTGAAGCAGATGGCACACCTGCTCTGATGACCAACGAAAGGTTAAGTGATATGCAGGAGAGGGATGTTAATTTTGCCCGACAATTCTGGAAGGCAATAAGGAGGAGGCAGCATGTTAGTCGGACCTGGGCATGGGCAGCTCTTTCAGCTAGCGATGGGAATTCTATGAACAGGAAATAGTCTAAGCAGAGTGAATCAAGGGCCAAGCGATGGGTAAGTACAGGCATGGGGTGCAGGGTGAGTAATACGGTGTGTAGCCCATCCAGTGCTGACTCTTCCACTGTCCTAAACAGTGCCCAGCACAGGAGACTGCCTTGGTCTCCTAGTCTGCTCAGACTGCCGTGAAAAACGCCTCAGATGCTGCAGTTTAGAAAGAGCAGGAGTTTATTACTCACAGCTCTGGGAGTCCAAGGTGAAGGCATCAGTGATCCAGTGTCCCATAGGGCTTGCTCCCTGCTCTGTGGATGGTGCCTCTGTGTGTATGGTGGAGGGCACGAAGGCCACTCAATCTCCCGGCGCTTCTTCCACAAGGACCCTAATGCTACTCTCATAACCCAGTCGCCTCCTGAATAGCATGCACCAAGCCCTCCAGCCAGGAGGGAGTGTGGCGGTGCCCTAGGTCTCAGCCCTTGTAGCCCGGGAGAGCTCTGCTCAGTACTGTTGACTGGCCGGCGCAGCATCGCGATGTGCCATGGCCTTTCACTTCAGCACTGACAAGGTCCTGTAGGCGCTCCTCCCTCTGGTGCTAGTAAAACCCCATGCTTCCTAGCTCATGGCTGGCATCATGGAGCTCCTGGCACCCTTCACTGCTCTGCTACTCCACCCTGCACCCAAATCCCCACCCAAGGGTGGTGGAGGCTTCCACCTTCCCCCAGTCCACGACAAAGCCCTGTGTCCTTGCATTGGAACCTGAAGTAACTCTGAAATCAGTTGTTGCCCTGGTTACTGTAGCATCACTTCTTAAGTTTGCTTGTAGAGTTCAATGCCATGCCTGCCTAAACCCATTTCCACCAGTCTGAGACTGGCCTGATGAGCTGTGCATGCGCATAAAGGAGGATGAGGACCCCGCAAGCTGCCCCCTGGAACCAGCCATGCATGCCTCACAGGCTGGTTTCTGACTGGTCAGCCTGCAGCAGAACCTGGTTTGCACCTACACACTAGAGTCCAGTCACTAGATGTTGCCATCTGCGTGCCCGTTGGCTTTCTAAAGTTGTCCCACTCAGCTGTGTTCACTTCTCCAATTCTTGGTTCTGTGAAGAGCAGCTCTGATTCTGGAGGGGCTCTGTAACTGGTCTCAGATGGCCTTGGGCTGGTGGGAGGGAGGGTGGGGCACATCCAAGTCCACAGACTATTCTTGAGAAGGCCTCTCTTCCACATTCCGACACGTGTGGGAAGGTTGCACATTCAGTTCCCACTTTGGAGACTCAAAATTTCCATCAGCATCTTAAAGGACAGTCCTGGCAGGAAGGATTCCTGCGCTTTAATGCATTCTCTCTGCAACTACTGGATCCTAATGATACGGTGTAGGGAAAGCAGCTAGTTCAGGCTCGTGAATCTGGAAGCTGTACCTTCCCCATGTATGTAATACTTTTTGTCCACCTGTGCCTCAGAGGGCACCAATCATTACCTAGGACTGGGGGAGGTGGGGTTGCATTGTGTGACTTTCCCCCTCAAGCTTTATAAAAGCCCATGCTAGGGAGGGTTTCATTGCTGGCACTTCAGCCTTTTTTTACCTTCTACATGCTCCAGCTCTTAGTCTCCCCTGAGCCTGCTTACTCTCTTGTTTCCTGCACATGAACTTGGAGAACTAAAGTTCTCTCTCCCTTACTCTTTTGCTTTCTGGCTCACTTCCCCCCAAACATGGTCCACATTTGTCTGTATTCCTCACCCTCTGAATAAAGTTGACCACTTGCTTAAGCCGTGTTGGTGCCTATACTTTAAGTGCTTTTTAAGAAGCAAGAACCTAGAAAATAAATAGTTGGCCTTAACCTAGCCCACAACATTAGAACCCTATGTTACTATCCCAGGAGACACAAATGTTTGATAGAGCAGTTTGGGAAACATTGGATTATTCTCATTGCTTAGAGAAAAACTTGTCTCACTCAAACTATTCCTTGAACAAGGAGGTGATTCTTTTTAGAAAGAGCTTCCCAACACAGTAGTTGTGTCCCTTAGTGACAAGAAAGAACACATCTGAGACATGCACTATTAGGTGATCTCAATGTTGTGCAAACATCATGGAACGTGCCTACGTGAAGGGACTAGGATTGCCACCTGTCACCAGGTGTGCAACCTTATGGGAGTACCACTGTATACATGGGCAGTCCAAGGCAGACTGAAAATCACCCTGTGTGCAGGACTGTATTTTTTTTAGAGATTTATTTTTTGTTTTTATTTGAAAGTCAGATACACAGAGAGGAGAGACCGAGAGAGATCTTCTGTCTGATGATTCACTCCCCAGCTGGCTGCAATGTCTGGAGCTGAGCTGATCTGGATCCAGGAGCGAGGAGCTTCTTCCAGGTCTCCCACATGGGTACAGAAGCCCAAGGCCTTTGGGCTGCGCTCAACTGCTTTCCCAGGCCACAAGCAAGGAGTTGGATGGGAAGCTGGGCCACTGGGAATAGAACTGATGCCCATATGGGATCCCAGTATGTGCAAGACAAGGACTTTAGCTGCTAGGTTACCACGCCAGGCTGCAGGCCTGTGTTCTAACAGGGAGTCTGTTACCAGGAGAGTGGTTGCAGCCTGTTGTCTTGCAAGTCCTCTTCCTACTCATCAGTGGGGAGTTCTTCAGGCAACCTGCCCTGATGGAGATGGAAGCAGTTACCTGCAAAGAAGATGCTAAGCATTTGAATTCGCCACCAAAGTTGCCACCTTGTGGCAACTTTGAAAGTGCCCAGCATTTCACTTTTAAATTTCAGTAAACATGGAACCTTCTTCAATAAACTCACAAGCAGGTAGGTAAATGGCCTTGGGAAGGAGCTAGATACTTGATAAATAATGCACGTCTAAATTGTCACGGCTTAGTGTGTGACCTGCTCAGCAAGTTTAAGGGACGTGGAGTTGCTTGCAGAAGGAAAACAGAGCCTGCATTGATGACACTTGCTTCCTGAGCTCTCCAGCCGGCAGGGGACAGCAGTGGTTCTCAGTGGGAGTCGTTAGTGTTATCTGGAGACAGCTGGTCCAGTGGTCACTCCATGGAAACTGCCTGTGGCTGCAGCACTCCTTCGGAAATGCCAGCTACCCCGCATCTCAGTTTTTGCTGGCAATGTGTGCATGTGTCCAGGACAGCGAGCGGATGGTTCTCCCTGCCTGTCCTGAGTCCCGCAAAGGCCCTCCTGGCCTGGGGCCTACTGCTTCTGCCCTTCCCTCTCTCATCTTCTCAGACCTCCACACAGGTGCTCACTCTTGCTTTCCACCTTACCCCAGGGTGATACTTACTGGTGTGGGTTTCAGTGAAAAACTGAATAGGGAAAAAGCATGGGAACTGCTACGCCCTCCCTGAATCCACAAGCTTTGATTTAGAAATATAGCAGACCACAGATCCCAAAATTGAGGCGTCAAAGGTCCAGCCTGAAAATAGGGACTCTTCCGGGTCCCTCTCCAGCTAGGACCCAGTCCCCAGAGAGTACTGCCACCCACCTCCCATAGGGCAAACCTGACTTAATGCAACACCATGGTCTCTTGTGATCAAAATGAAACCACAGAAACAGCAATAACTAAATTCTAAAAGTATCATGGTTTAATCATTTGTTTGTATTTTTATTAAAATTTTTTTAAATTTCTGCCTGGTTATGACAATGAAATAGGAAACCACAATTACAATTCACAAACTGTGGCATGGAAAACAACACGCACTCTGTCAGGAATTACATCAAACCCTTTCCTTTTTATTCATTCAAAGAGAGTCCAATGTACAAGTGTCAAATATGAGCACTGTCATTCTATGTATTTTTTGTTTGTTTTCTCTTAGAAGGGGGAAAAAGACATTTGTTCTGGCAGCACGCTTACAATTCCAGGAAGTGGTTTTGATACCACCAGTTTCAGGCAAGAGACACCGTTATAAACCTGGAAGGCATATTTTGCTGAGGCGAGGGACTCCTCGGCTGGAAAACCATTCTTCCTGTGCTTTGTGAATGGGCTGTCAGCCTCAGCCAGTGACTGAGTCTTTGCAGGTGTTGAAAGAGAAAATGGAATTTCCTGCACAGACAGCAGAAATTGCCATGGAGCAGAGTGTTCCTGTATCCCGAGCCCCGCCCCCCCCCCACCTCCAAGCTAGTTCTGCCTTCCTGGGGCTTCTCTGTGGTTACACGACCCTCCACCAGGGGCCACCCTTTTTCTAGAACCACGCGACACCAATGTTACCTCCTACACTGCTTCTCTAGGGTTCCAGTGATGGCACAAAACATCAGTTATCAGAAATCAGATATTAAGACTGTGGGCACTTTGTTCACACTAGGAGCAGACACTTGGGGGGAGGGATGTGTTGCTCTGAGGAGCACTTCTTTCATTTTCCATGCCCCCCTCTCCCTTGGGGGTGTCAGCCCAACATCATACACTTAACAGAATATTTTTCATGTAGAAGACTGGTCAAAGTTGGTTCAATGGACAGTGGCAACTGTCTTATGCCAATTAAAAAAGAAAAAACTTATTGCCCAACAATTCAATAGTTCATGAAGCAAGTAAATGTTACCATTCAGTACACACACACACACACACACACACACACACACACACACACATATACACACACACGAGAACTGTGACAAAAGGATCAACCCGAGTTATGTTGTGACTGTGTACAAAAAGCAAATGAACCCCCTAAACTTGATTAACGCCACATTCAAGTGTGGAGACACTCGAGTGTCACCTGATCTGTGGGACTCTTTTCTAGCTGGAGGAAGTCAGATAAATTCCACCGGCCGACCCAGAGCCAGCCCAGTGGCCTTGCTGGGCACAGCAGATTCTGCACCAAACAAATGTGTAATTTCCTGCAATGCAGCCACTTGTTTATTTCTCGGAGCGCGTTTTGTAGGCTGTGGCATTCCAAGAATCAACACTTTGTACAAGAAGTGGAAGAGGAATACCAGCTGACTCGTTCCTTGCCTGCCACTGGTGAGAAACGGTTGGCTTTCCATGGTGTCTGATTTCCAGGGGGAGGAGTCGGAGGGAAACATACGGCTTCTATGTTCTCCAAAGTTTAGGTGCTACTACTACAGTGTATGTTGCTTGGCCCCAACTGGGTGAAAGAGAACAAGTGATTTGCCGGTTTGCTTTTCTAGCTGCACCTTATGGAGGTTTTTAAATCCAGCATTTTGCTGGCCCTGGGCAGCAGACTGTGTCCAATGAGAGGCTCTGTGTGTTATTACCATTAAGGTGGGATCCAGCCTTCCACCTGGCCAGCCCGCTGTTGGAGGGTCCACCAGCCAGTGTGAAAGTGCTGTGCTGATTCCCAGACTGTCCAGACAGGGACTTACTAGCACAGAGCCCCTGGGTCTGACCAGTCACAGACCCCTGATTTGCATTAAGTTAGGCCAAGGCTCAGGGTGCCTTTAACTGCTATGGTGCCTCTGGCTTTGCCCGACACTCAGACTACATGGAGGAAGGGAAGGAATCACCCTGTGCCATGCCTGGTGACTAACAGGCAGGGATCACTATGGAAAAGCAGGGTGGGGACCAAGCCATGGTTGCAAACGCAGTTAAGGGCCCAGCTGCCTACCGGCAAGCTTAGAACCATGGGCTCCTGGACAAACACCTGTTTTGTTTTTCACATCTGAGAAGGAGGATTGACAAATCAAGAAAGAAAAAAAAAATTTAGTCTCACGGGAAAAAGAAGAGATCAGCTCCAGTTTGGCACAGTTCTCATGCAAAATATTGCACCCAGTGTCAACTAACGCTAGAAGCTTCAAACTGTATAAATTTAAATGTATTTGCATATTATAAAAATAAAGATAAACATATACATATTTTACACTAGTTTACGGGAACAGCGATGAATGTCAGTCGATCCTTCTTTCACATTGAACAGAACTGAAATCTGAGGGCTCGAAATACTGCCACCCGGACTGAACCTATGGCTTGTATGTACGCGGAAAACAAAATCCCTGAGAAGCCGTCCGACTTTTTTTTCCTTGTCTTCAAGTAGTGCTCTCCTTGGAGGATCACAGTTCTGAGGTTCAGGTTGTAAAACATTTGCTCCATAATCTCTCCCCTCCTTCCCCTGCCCTCTCCCCACCTCTTCCGGGTTCTCAGACACTGAACATTGCTTCCTTCAAGTTCAAGCAGAACGTGCTTGGGAGTGCGGAGGGCCAGCCGGGGCCAAACAGGGGTGGTGGTGGTGGTGGGGTGGTCCCAGGAAGTCCTGGTGCGCTCTCTGCTCCACAGAAATGTCACAGCCATGAAAGTCACTGGTTTCTGTGCTTTTCACCAACGTTCTTCCTGCAAAGAGAGCGCAGAGATGACCAAAGGGGTAAGACCACGGCACCCGATTCAAACAGGAAGTGATGGTGGAAATCTGCTTCCTGTGCAGTTTTGTGGCTACTTCTGGAACTCCTTATAAAACTGCAAGTGTTAGACAACTACTGGAGTCTCCATAACAGGAAACTGTCTTTTTAGTGATAAATTAATTTAAAAAAAGAGTAACCTACATTAACATGCCTTAATCCTGTACCCTGTTATAATTTTAAAGCTTAACCAGATTTCCAATAAACTGCCCCAAATGCTGCACACAGACCTGCTTCTTCCCAATAAACACAAATGCACAGACACAGACACCCTGGCGAGCCCTGCAGGAACAGAAACGCATACTAGGCGATGAGAATGACCGTCTTTCTGGAGTAAAGAGCGTGATGGGATTTCAAATGTCACAAACCAGGCTATCAACTCCAATCTGGAGTGGGATGAACATCAAATGAAGAAACGCCTGCATCCCCAGCTTGCTGAACAAGTGCCATTCAATACAAACAAACTGCTTAGGGGGAAAACATCCATTGTCCCCATCCATTATTTTAGCTTTCCTGTGATGACACGTGGCACGCACGGTTTTT
Organism: Ochotona princeps; assembly: GCF_030435755.1. NCBI lineage: Eukaryota > Metazoa > Chordata > Mammalia > Lagomorpha > Ochotonidae > Ochotona > Ochotona princeps. The sequence continues at coordinate 15,426,304 of NC_080842.1, read as the reverse complement.
CAAAGTTTTTGCAACATGTGCTGAAACATATGATGACACCAAAAGGAAAGGAAAACCACCGGGGTTGAGGGTAGCAGGGTTTATGATCTGGGTCCCCAAACCTTGCTACCCAACCTCACGGACACTGCTAATCCCTTATCCAATAAAGACATGGGCATCTCCAGCCCATGGAAGAATTAGCAATGGGTTTGTGTGAGCCCAACAACAATGACAACACCCCAAACCAGTCCCTTCCATTTTCCAACTGCATGATCTGAGTAATTCGTGACTCCAGATAGCTTGCACATTACTCTGCCTTTTACTGAGAGGCGGGGCCAGTCTGACCCTTAACTAGGGTCAGCTGACGCCCAAGGATGTCTGCTAGCTAAAGGCAAGGCCGGGCATTTGGGGCCCTAGGGAGAGTAGCCTATTTTTATAAGCACTTAGCCATTCAGGAGTTTCTGAAGGCTATTAACATAGCAGACTCCTGGCACAGGAGGTTTTGAAAACAGCTTCAGATTCCAGGAATAATGGGATGGATCCATTTTGGAGGAGACTTGCACTGTTAAGATGCACGTGTGCACTGAGTTGGGCACTGAGTTTCGGTTCATGTGGGAAAGCCTCTCTCACAGACCCTGATGAACATTCAGAAACGTGCATCATGTCGGGCTGTCTGCTCTCCCAGGCCACATGGAAGACAGAAACATCAGGATTCCTAGTCACGCGCACCCAGCCAAGAGACCTTACTGATGAGCCAGTTTGAACATTCTTCCACACCAAGATCCCTCTTTGCACACTGCCATCTTAGAGCCACTCAATCCTCTCCTCCTCTGTCTCTTGCTGCTCTTCCATCTCCATAAACTCCTGTGGGGACTGATGCCATGGTACAGCAGGGAAAGACGTCAGCTTGGGATACTCGCATCCCATCTCAGAGTGATTCAAGCTCCAGTACTCAGCATCTCTGATCTAGCTACCTGCCAGTGTGCCTGTGGCAGTGGGTGATGGCCCAGGTCCTGGGGTCCCTGCCACCCTATGTGGGCGACCTGGATGGAGTTCCCGGCTTTTGGCTGTTCCATCCATTTGTGGAGTGAACCAGTGAATGGGAGATCGACGCCTCTCTCTCTGCACATGTGTCTCTTCTATCTCTGTCCCTCTGCTTTTCAAATACATAAATAAATAAGCAAACCACAGAACACCCCTTCATTCCATCCTGCAGAACCAGTGCTGCTTCCTGGGACATCTGCTGACTCTGGCTTTGTCGCGTGTACAGGTGCCTGTTGACAGCACCATCTCAGGCAGGCATCACATGTCCTCTGGAACGCCACCCTCACTTGTCTGTGTGCTTACTCCTCTGATTCCCACTCCCTCCTAGCAGCAGGCCACAAGAATCTCAAGGGCAAGCTCTGATCTTTCTGCTTCTCCATACCCGGCCCCTTGCTTCTTGGAGGGTCAGGGACACAAAAAAAGATCTGCTGAATGAGTAAGGGGTGAAAGAAAAGCCACAAGTAAGACACAGTCCTTTCACGAGGCATACCCAGTATTAGCAGATGGGAAGAGTGACAAGTTAGAATCAGGAGCTGACACTTGACCTTGGCCTTGGGGACTGGGGGCCTTCACGGAGAGGGACAGTAGGGTGGCAGCCAGGGACACAAGAAGGGTGACTCCTCCCACAGTAAGGGAGTGGCTGGCATCTGATTGGGAAGGGCCTTGAGGGTCAGTGCTTGGCATTTTGAACTTGAATCTGGAATCATCAGGAAGCCAGTCAAGGTTATCAAATAGGGAGAGCCGGTGATGGGTTCAATGTTAAAAGATAAGAATGATGTGAAAGACAACCCTTCCAAAACAAAAAAACAAACCCAAAAACTAGTGTGGAGGTTAGAGGCAGATGAGACTGAACCCAAGGGGGCTCAAGGGAGGGTGATGCGGGCCAAATCACACCGAGGCACAGGAACACGATGGGAGTGATGGGATCACAGGGCTCAGTGACAGATCACACTGGGAAGGGAGGAGAAGGTCCCCAGCTTGGTGCAGGTTGGGGCAAGACGAAGTCATGACCCAAGGCAGGCAGCCGATATGGCTCTTTGTCTCCACCTGTGATTCCTAAAAGAGAGACCCTGAAGGGGGTACTCCAGCTGGAAGTGTGTGAGGGATGGGGATTGTCATACCCTGTAGCATACAGTTGAACACATGTGCAAGCAAGGGTACTCATGGCCGTGCACCCGGCACCAAAGTCAGCAGCCACAGCATGGACCTGGAGTCCAGCGGTGCACTTGGCCACCGTGACTTGGGGGGCATGCCAAGATCTGTGACTCAGCTGGTCTGCCATGTGTGACTCACAGGTTTGTGGGAGGCTTTTGAGTCCAGGGGCTTGGGCTCTGAGGCTTCTCCCTAGGGTGCTTCAGGCCTTTGGCACTGCAAAATAAAAGATAGGATCTCTCACACAACACACATCCCATGATGTTAGGCTGGGGCGTGAAGGCTAGCTGTAGACAGCCTTGTATACAGATCTTCATGTGTTCACCTTGACCCTGATGGGACTGGACCAGCACTATTATCATCCACCTGTCTGGCATCCACTCACTAGTTAACCGACAGAGATGTCAGGATTCTGGCCGTACAGGGGTGCTATGCAGTTCTCACATTTATATGCCATCCAGTGTACACCACTGATACTGCAAGTGGGAATAACAGCTGTTACTTTGAGTTGGGCATTTATTTATTCTTAGAATTACATAAAAGGGCCCAGCACAATGGCTTAATTGGTTGATTTCTTCCCCTTCAAGTGTCAGGACCCCATAAGGGTGCCAGTTCCTATCCCAGTCGTTCCACTTCCCATCCAGCTCCCTGCTTGTGGCCTGGGAAAGTAGTCGAGCACAGCCCCAACGCCTTGGGACCCTGCACCCATGTGGGAGACCCAGAAGAAGCTCCTGGCTCTTGGCTTTGGATCAGCTCAGCGCCAGCCATCGCAGCCACTTGGAGAGAGAACCAGTACATGGAAGATCTTTCTCTCTGTCTCTCCTTCTCTCTGTTCATATTCCTTTCCGATAAAAACAAATACATATGTATTTTTAAAAGTCTAAAATGCTCACAAGAACACGATGAGGTTAGTGTTGATGCCACTTCAGAAATGTCACAGAAAGACATTTTGGGGCTAAACATTTAGAAATCTGTGTGCTGGTTCTTTCTCATAATCAGCATTTCTCAGCAACTTTCTCAAGATCCCCCTGGCGTGTATCTCCCTGCTGTGCAGAGTCCCTGCAGGAACAAATGGTGAAGATTCACACTCAGGGAGTGACTCCAAAGCTCACACTGCCTCAAGGAAACAAACACCATCCCTACAGACCTTCAGGCTCGGTTAGTCAAGGGGCTTCTTCCTTCACAATGCTCGAGTCAGTTTTAAAAATTACTTCTTTCAGGGCTGGTGTGCTAGCTCAACAGGCTAATCTCTATCTTCAAATGCTGGGATCCCATATGGATGCCAGTTCATGTCCTGGCTGCTCCCCTTTCCATTCAGCTTCCTGTTTGTGGCCTGGGAAAGCAGGTCCAAAAGCCCAGGGACCTGCACCCACATGGGAGACTCCGAAGAAGCTCCTGGCTCTTGGCTTTGGATTGACTCAGCTCCAGCTGTTGTGGCTACTTGGGGAGTGAACAAGTAGATGGAAGATCTTTCTCTGTCCTTCTCTGTACATCTGCTTTTCCAATAAAAATATATAAATCTTTAAGAAAATGATTTCTTTCATCCAACAAGCATCTAGGATTGTCGATACAAGCAGTGTTAGTGCCAACGAAGGCAAACTCCAGTAGTTCCCTGATGCTTGGTTCCCGTCATGACTTGACTCTTTCCCGAGGAGGCCCGGCTCTGTGGAGGCTCTTCATCCCTTCCCCTCCCCACCCTTACCCTCTCTGCACTCACTGAGTCCTCAAGGAGGCCTTCCCCATTCAAGAACCTCTATGCTTCCCAGAGACTTACCCTTACACAACAGGTGCTCCCAAAGTCACAGATTGGGCACAGTAAAAATGGTGGCATAAGGGAAAGTAGCACTATCTTTTCCACTTAATTTTCCAAGAAAGTATGAAGGTACCTAAGCAGAGAGGGGGAAAAATGCCAGTATCAATGTGACTGACGGGAGACTAAATAATCACAGAGACATTATTGTCCCTGGCCTGGAAAGCAGCAAGGCAACGAGCTGTGCCACTCCTCGGCCAGGACACAACAAACCGATGCCCACCAGGGCGAGCCACGCCCCAGATGACCTCCGTACTTCTCTTGTTCTCCTGAAATTCCTGCCTCTTCCCACCTCCCATGACTGAGTCATTTGAAGAAGCCAGATCTCTCTTGCTGCAGGATCTCGTTTAAAACACAAAGCAAAAAGATCAGGTGTACACCAGCTGCCTGGAGCGTACTTAGCCACCCTGCTGCCTGTGTCCAGTGAGAAAGGACCTGAAATCTTCACAGAAGGTCCTTTCTCCCCACCCTCACACACCCTTCTGACATCCTAACCGTGTAACTGGCAGAACTGGGTGAATCAAGCCCCGGGTTTCTGCGCATGTTCACAGCAGTCCTAAGTAGAGGTGGGGAGCGGCTGGCTTGAATGGGGCATCCACAGCATGTAGGCAAAAATGCACGTTTCCAAAACGCACTTCAGCAATGTGGCACCGCTGCCTTGCCCTCTAGAGTGGTTGAAAAAGGAAGAAACAGCCCAACAATTTTTTAAACAAGCCCACATCTGCCCTGTTAGAAGTTACTTCCTTCCTCAGCCCCCCGGGAGCTCCCAGCGCTCCCTAGAGGAGACAACACAGATGGACCAGGTCCCAGCAGCAGCATCACCACCGAGGTGTCATGGGCAGAGACCACGGATGGCCCATTTCCTGTGGCGGCCAGGGTAAGTCCATGAAGAAACTGCAGATTGGAACGTGGGTGGCAGGTGTGGGGTTATCTGCCATTATATCCCGGAGCAGAGTTTAATTAGAGGCAGGGGAAACAGGCTTGGGTTGAACCTCTTTGGGAAGAGGAACACTCAGCGGGGCACAGAAAAATGAAACGCCGCTGGCAAGCTGCCACCTGACCAAATAAGCTCAGGCTCCCTGAGGGCTGAAAACAGTCTCCCCCAGAGCCACTGAGCAGAGACAGAATTCACAAACTTCCTACCATCTCCTTAGCTCTCCCACTGCGAAGGGTGTGCTTGGTCTCCTGGGGCCCCTAACCTCCAAAGCTCAGTGAATTTGGCAGACTTCAGGGAGGCTCTGTCTGCTGTCCCTCCTCCCCTCCCCCAGCATCTGGAGGGAGCAAGCCAGCATGCCGCCTTCAGGCCAAATCAGAGCCAGAGCTTCCCACCTTTAGGAGAACAAACAGGCAGCAGTGTCATTTCTGAAAGCAACACTGAAAATGCTCACTAACTTTGTTGAAGCGGGTGTGATACTAGACTCAGAAACACTAACTAGGCCCAAGTTTTCTTTCTAGGGTGCTGGAAAAATGTTCTCAAATTAGATCGGGGTGCTGGATTGCACAACTCTAAATACATTAATGCTGACTGAATGAATGAAGTTCTGCAGTATATAAACTGTTCACCTGTAAGCTTGAGAAAACATTCCTGAAACAATCTGTATTCTCAAGGAAACCAGAATCTTCCATAACAATCCCAGGAAATTTGCTCTTGGATGAATGCTCACTTTATCTCCTCACAAGAGCTGGTATGCTTGGTGATCAGGCCACAGTTAGTGTGGAAATTACTCACCCTTCTATCTGCTAGGGACTGGGTAGAACCCCAAACTGAAGATACTGCAGCCCTAGAGACTTATATTGACAGCTTTTGGTTCATGAAAAAGGCTGATGGATTGGAGTGGAGATTGGATCTTTAGGGCCCCTTCAGGGAGGTCTCTGGGGCCTCAGGGCTTGCCTTCAGAAGGTTGCTGTGGCAGGACAGTTCATTGGGGAAGCCAGAAGCCAACCTTGACTCCTGTGTCTCTACCTCCTGCCTTGCACGGGAGTCTCCCTCCACACCTGCTCAGCCCCTGGCACCCTCCACAGACCCATGGCACTGCCTGATCTTGCACAGTGAACCTCCAAGATAAAGGCCAACACAACCGTCTCCATCCCAACAAGCTCTTCGATGTTGGACATGCCACCTGCCCTCCTCAGCAGAGGCTAGGAGGCCCCCCGCGCCACACACACTCCCTGGGCCTCTGGGTACTAGTGGAGGCTCTACATCCTCATCAGCAGAGGCCAGGAGCCCCCATCCCCCCAGGCCTCTGGGTAGGAGTGCAGGCTCTGCATCCCATCTCTGCGACCTGCTGCTGGAGCCTGCAACCGCCCCCATCCCCGGCACCAGGACAAGTTGCACAAGGAAAGCAAGAAGAATCACCACTTACTTTTTATTTCCTTGTGGGTGATTAACGTGCCTGGGAAGCTTTTATAAATTTGGAACTCATAGGAAGAGTCAAACCCTCACTGCAGAAGGCTTCTTTTGTAGAAACCAAACACAGCACAGTGGGCCAAGCTAGGCAGGTAAGTGATAAGGCTGAGCAGAACTACAAAGGAGAACTGAACCAATTCATTGAAGAAAAGTGGGGGATGTCTGTTAGAAGCCCCCCTAGGTCAGTGGCCCAAGGGCTCAATGATTATTACCAATGCCTGCCTGGAACATTCTTCCCATTCCTCTCAACCCTCTCCTGACTCCAGCAGTAAGTGGTGTGTCCACCTGTGAGTGGCAGGTCAAGTGCTGAAGCTGAGAGCCACGTGGCATGGACCATCGCATCAGTGCTGACTACTGTTCCAGACCTGAGGAAGGTGACAGGGCCAAATACAGGGGCCCAGGGCCGGGGTGCTCACTATCACAGGCACGAAGGACTCTGACAGCTGGGAAAGTCCAGCACACATACACACACACCTCCTGGAATCTCCTGAATGTCTGTTCTGCTTTAGAGTGGCTCCAGCCTCATCTGTTCCTCAGGGAAGTCTAATGTGCATGCCTAATTAGTGACGCCAGATCTTGTCCACACATGTACACTTTACCAGAAGGTAGAGGAAGTCAAAGCTCACTCTGCGGTGACCTGCCTAAGTTAATTGGGGTTAACCAGTGCTTGCTGGAACTCCAGACCTCAGGCTCCCCAAGCTGAGGAGGCCCACCCACCACCTGTGCTGACAGCTAACCTGAGGGGTGCCCACCCGACTCCTAGAGCCTCTAACTTCCAACTCATTGTCATCCACTTGTGAAAGAGCCCTCCCACTGGGCTGCGCCCTGCCTTCAGGCATGTCCCTTTGGGTTTTGGGTTTGGGATGGTGGGTGCTGGGGGTGGGGTGTAAGACTAGAATGCTCAAGTATAGGATTTGAATCTAACTGTTTTTGTAGAAATGGTCAGACATGAGATCATTTCCTCCTGGCTTTCATAGTTTAAAAAAGAAAAAAATCATTTTGCAAGAAAAGGCTGGCTAGGAACGGGAAATTTTCCTATTTAGAGGAGATTCTTTCATTCAGAAGTGAGAATTGCATTGCAAAGCTGCTGTCCCCTTCATGAGATTCTTTCATGATCCATTTCCAAATCAAACGACTCAGATGGCTGGGTCACAAGTGGCTCAGTCTCCTCCCAGGGCTTCCTCCAGCGTCCAGGTGGCCGAGGCTGGCAGCTCCTGATTGCTCATGGCTTGCAGGCTGCCTGTTCATTTATGTTCAATAAAGTGCCAAGAGGGAGAGGCTCGGAGCCATGGAGGTCTCTGGCATCAATGGACCATCTAACTCCTACCTTGCCAGTCAAATGGCATGGATCTATGGCTAAACAAAAGATTAAGGTCTTTCCCAGCTTGGCATGATGAATAACTGCTTCTCGCTATCCCCTACCCTGCAGGGTCTATGGTGTATCTGAAAGAAAGGGACCAGTGTACAGAAATTAAAAAATAATAACAAAGATGAAACGTATCCTATTTAATATTTCCAGGAAAGGGAAAGGTCTGGTTCACATGATGTTACTGTGTACTCCTGTTGTAATATTTTCCTGTGGCTGACAGTCCTATCAGAGATGAATGAGACTGTGTGCATGGGAGCTATATTAGCATTGTGGAAGTCTGTGCATGAGATAAGAGCTTCTCCTGGGTGTTCTGTGATCTTCCTCAGTGCAGATGGATGGGGAGGCTCTGCCTGATGAGCCACCCAGATTGCAGAGAAGCAGGCTCACACTGCTAAGGAGTGACAGCTCCCCAGAAGGCAACCCACGGGCTGCAGGGAGCCCCTGTCTCAGGGCGTCATGAGAATTTCCCAAGGTCATGGTTCTCAAATGCACACACGTATCCCACTCTCCCAGTTCTGAAATACTTATGTAGGAAAAAGTAATCCTAGGAGGCCAAAAAGAAAAGGAAGGTCCAAGTTAGCTGCGTTAGGTACATGATGGGCTGGTTTCACCATGTTGCTGATAATTCACAGATAACAAAATTTGATCCAAGCAGGTCCATGGCTTTATTTTCAAGATTTTGGGTTTAAAAAGGCATTTCCATTCAAATGATGAGGAACTTGCTGTTTCTCAATACTTTTGGAAACAAAATGAACCCCGAAAACCCAGAGTGAGTTTATCTTGAGTACCAAGCGATCACTCTGCCCGGAAGTTACTTGATGGGTATTAGTTCTCTGTTTTTTAAGCATGTTTTGGGGGGAGGTGGTGGCAACTGCACAGCTCATGACTGTCAGGAGCTGATGAGAGCACCAGAGTCCTGTACTGAAACAAAAAATCATGGAATACACCCAAACCTAAAAACAACAAAACCCACAAAAGCCCAATTCTTCCCCCAAACAAACAAAACCCCACACTCATCGATTACAGATTTGCTCAGGCTTTTCTTAGTTGATGATCCCAGCTGTCCTTGGAAGCCAGCCCCACTGACTCTTCCACAAACACAGTTAAGCGTACCCACCATGCACCTACAAAATACTCAAGACCAAGGTACTGTAGATTGTTCTTGATTTAACCGGGGGGTGGTGGTGGTGGAGGGGAGCATATGAATGATGGTGTCAAAGACGTGCTGACTGTATTAGCAAAAGTAAAACCAAAACGAAATAAAAAACCATGAAAGAGAAACTGTCAAGTTCGGAGTGGTGTGGGGTATCAACCGGAAGACCCATACGTCTGCCATGTCTGCCCTGATGGCTGTGTCAAGGTGTGGGCAGGCACAGCTCAGTTAGACTTTCGGTCCTCATATTTCTAGAGTGGGATCAGGAGCATGAGGCAGAGTGTGGCTCGGGTATCCAGAACTCACTTGGAACAGGGGCTGATCACGGTTGGCGTCGGTGGGTAAACCAAGGCAACATTCACTCGCTCGCTGCCGTTCTTGGGGCAGATGATCTCGGCCACTCCTTCTGGTCTGGGCTGGCTCAGCAACTCCCCTGCAGAAAGAGGGAGAAGAGCGTATTAAGTTTGGCCCTTAACAGCGGGGACCACTTCACAGAGAAAAGACTTGTTTGGGGATGGGGGGGACAGGGTGGAAGCATGATGATGAGGAGGAGAGGGGAGGAAAGCTGAGGGGCCAGGAAGCCCAGGGTTTATAGATCATGGAGTCAGAGCAAAGGTGCACACAGGATGGCAGAGGTTGTTGGCTCCCGCTTCCTTCCATCCCATCTGCATCACCAGGGAGAATGACAGAATGACAGGTGGGTTCTGGCAGGAAGGCTGTGTCCCAGACAAAGGCGGCATCTGTCACTGCTACTTGGCTCATCTGCCTTTTCTTTGTAGAAACTGACTCCCACAGATCTCTTCTCTGCACAGCGCATACTAAGCCAGGCTCCCATGAGCCCGCTGAAGTGAGAGCTGCCAAGGACGAACTCATTAGGATGGGACCCATGGGACTTCAGGCAGACCACAGCAGCCTCTCCACGAACCTTTGCACATGCAAGCTACAGATGCAGCAGGTGGGGGCAGATACTGAGGCACACACCCTGGGCCCAGCTCTGCTACCTCCTAGCAGAGAGGACTGCCTGGATGGGCATGGGTGCCAATTCAAGGCACCGCAGCACTACCCCATTGAAAAACAGACCATTTGCTCAGGGGATCATCACAGTACTAGGGCTAATGGGATAGTTTGCACACCCTGGATATAATCTCTCCCACTATCAGTGCAGGACAATCTTCTTTTTCTTTTTTTTTTTTCTCCCAAGGGACATTTGGATATTTATAACATCATTTGCAGCAGGCCATGTAAAATTATCAACTGAAACATTAACTTGCTACAGACCCTGAATTTGGAGTCCTGTCTACAATTGCCATGGCCAAACAAGACCAAATGTTTCGGTGGGCAGGCCAATCAATGCCCACCCCTGTACTAGATCTTTCAATCCCTGAAAGCAATGTTGACTCCCATTCTTGACTTGCTTCCTGCTGTCTGCACCCTTGCACCTGCACTCTGTCCCCCCTCTGTCCCCATGGCCAGCACCTGCACTCTCACTTGGAGTCCTTCGTCAACAGCTGGATGATAGTCATGTGGCTGCTTAAGCTGCCCCGCTCTGCAGGAAACAAACCACATCAAAGACCTAAGTCAGAGACTGATGGGGGACAGACAACCCTTGAACCTCACACTTGAACTCAAGGGCAACCATCACTTCCACAAATGCTTTGAAATTCTAGGGACACCAAAGCACCTGCTGGTACTTGGTATAGATCGCTCCATCTCACTTGGCAGAGCTCATAATGGTAGGCCCATCTAATTTCACCATCATAGTACCCCAGAAGGACTCTCATCATACAGGGAGATTCTGCAATGGAGCTAGAGTCAGTAGTTAACAAACAGCAGCCTTAGGATGTGAACCTGCGAACCCAGCTCTGGGACCCTTCATGCTGTGTTACCAGCCTCTAACAGCAGTGGGGGAACAACTGACTGGCGGGCCACAGGAGGCCTGAGAAACCACTGGGTCTGACCCTGCCAAGGCAACCGCGGGTGGAACTCCAAAGTCAACAAATTTCTGGGCGGCTAAATTTTAAGTTGATAATTTTGTGTGGCCCACAAATGATGTTATAAATATCTGAATGGCCCTTGGCAGAAAAAAAAAAAATCAAAACACCCAGTTCTCCACCCCTGTAATTTCCCCAAACTGGTAACTGCTTCTCTAAGCCAGAACACATCTTCCCTAGAGGATCCATCTAAAAACAGTCTTTTTAAATACCAAGCTACGCACTGATATGCTTATAATTTTCTATGAAAGTTGTTAATTGCCTGATTTAACCATTTTCTATGGCTCTGCACCAAATGAGCTCAATCTGAATTCTAAAAACAAATTCCTGCCAACACCAAGCGATGGCAAAAGCTCATTTGGTCTCCTTGGCTTGTCTGCTGGATACAGACAAAAGTTCTGACAGCAACTAGGAAAAGATCTCAGAATATCAAAGTTCAAGTGAAAAGTGGAAATGCTCTCAAAGATATAAAGACAGACCCAAGGAAGAGCCTCCTGGGATTGGACTGAGACCTGGGAGTTGTTCCATCCAAACATCAGTAATAAGTGGGGAGCTGTATGAGTAGAACGGATTCCCTCCCAATCCCAGCCAGAACCGACATTTGTAAAGCAACCAAAGCACCATGCTTCACGGCGGCTTAGAGCAGTACAAGGGGAAATTCTCTGCACCCCCAGGCTGCACCCCAGAGCTGTGCCACCCTTCCCTAGCCCTCTATATTGTCAGGCTTCCACATTCTGTCCTGGGATCCCCTGCATGGCTGGAATGTAACACTGGCCTTTTCTGGCTTCCTCTGAAAACTCGCTCCTGGTTGAAATATCACACAGATCTGCCTATCTCAGATTATCATCACAGATGCTAAGTCCCTGCCTGCCCTGGCACCTGTCCCTGGCCACAGCCTGGCAGTGCTGTAAAAGTCCTTGCTGAGATGGCCACAGATTTTGGTGGGCAGATAGATCAGTTTGCTAGAGAATCTAGACTGATCCACAGCAGACTATTCAACCTGAGGGCCACAATTCTGAACTGTCTGCTGGAAGGTCTCAAACCTGAGTGTGTTGCCAGCTGTGGAAGGCCTTGAGAAGTTTCACACACATCGAGAATTCCCTGGATACAGACAAAGACTGACCCCCAGAGCAGAACAGCTGACAATCTCCGGAACGTCTGTTGGCTCAACTCACTGTTCCAGGGTGAAGAACATAAAGGAAACCACTTTTCCCCTTCCAGTCTATCTCAACACAAATACGAAGAGATTCCTAATTTGTTTGCTACCTAGGAAAACTGCAGAAGCTACCTGTGGCCAAAGGCCACACCAATGTGAGCTCCAAAATCAAGTGTACTCTTGGGTTCAGCAAGTGACCGTTGAGACCCCAGGCAAGCTCAAGGTCCAGTGTCTGATGTGAAAGGGTCCAGTGCTTGCAGAGGAAATGAACATGCCCAGGACCACACTGCTATGTGATGAGTGTCTCAGGGAAATTTACAGGGACTGCCAGGAGTGGAGTAATGAGAGGGAGTGGCAAAGGCCTCCAAGCGTGGGGATCATTTAGCAGAAAGTCTCAGTATTATTACCATTTTATGATTTTTTTAAAAAAATTTTTATTGGAAAGGCAGATTTACAGAGAGAGGGAATACAAAGAGAGGGGCATCTTCCATGCACTGGTTCACTCCTAAAATGATCCCAAAGACCAGAGCTGAGCTGACCCAGAGCTAGGAACCAGGAGCTAGGAGCTTCCTCCAGGTTTCCCACATGGGTGCAGGGGACTTAAGCCATCTTCTGCTGCTTTCTCAGGCCCTAAGCAGGGAGCTAGATGGGAAGTAACACATCTCGGACATGAACTGGCACCTATATTGAATGCTAGTGATGAAGGTAGAGAATCAGCCTGTTGAGCCACCTCACTGCCAGCCCAGTGAGTCCAGTTCATCATGTGATTGGAGAATAGTATATATGTGTAACTCACCATCATGCTCTGAGTATATCACATAGAAAAATAGACCCAACGTAACCCAGGACAGAAAAAAAAGATCAGCATGGCAAGTGACATTCAAGAGCATTCACCACGTACAGATGGTCTCCATCAAAGAGGAGCCTAAGGCTCAGAGGGGTCAGAAATTTGCCAATGGTCACGGGACAGGGTGGCAGTGCCTGAACTGGAACGTGGGGCTTCCCCCACATGCTTATGTATGTACGTATGTATAAAGTGAACAAATTCCATGATGCAGAATCAGCAACACAGCACCCTTCCTTCCTGGCAGCCTTCCCCACCCCCTCCCTCCTTCCTTCCTCCCTTCTTTCTTTTTTCCCTCATTTTACAATGGCTCATTTTTATTTCACTTCACAGTCACAGGCTTAACCCTCCATTAGGTGAAGAAATGAACATATAGCAAGTAAAGGAAAAAAAATCCAAAACTATTCCTCAGGAGTACAGACAATGGCTGTAAACTATAATCAAATCCCCAGATGTCAATCTCACCCATAAGTTTCATTTTTCGGCACTCTGGGTGTTATCACACATCAGGGAAAATATATGACATCTGTAGCTCCATTGCTGATAGCAGATCAGTTCACAGTAGCTAAGATAGAGAACCAACCCAGACGCCCATCAGTGGGTGACTGGATAAAGATTCAGCATATATACATTGAGAACTACTATTTAGTCATAAAAAGAATGAAATATTATCTTTTGTAATTAAGTGGATCCATCTGGAAATCATCACACTTACTGAAATAGGAGCACTGTATCACAGTATCCGTGATCAAATTAGAGAACAGGTGAAAAGATTAAACAGTGACGGTGTATTGCCATCTGGCAAGTTCTGCTGTTCTTACTTTGAGGAGAAGGTTTTGGTTAAGCTCCTTCTATCAAACATCAAGAAATCACACTGGACATAGGCCAGTGCCCAGAGTTCCTGGGCAGCACCAGAACACAGTTAGCACCCCAAGCCTCACAGGCAAAACCAACTGGCAGCAGACCTTTGCAAAACTGAAATGCAAAAAAGGGGCTGCTGTTACATATCTGTCAACACAGCACAGGTAAATTTTAAAGATACATACCAAAACTGGTGGGAGCTACTGAAAGAAAAAGGAGGACTTACAGAGAATATGGTAATAATAGTTAAAACATGTGACCTGATAGAGTTCCATTGTCAGGAACTCACTTAAAGGAAGCAGGCCTTTCTGACAGAAAAGCATGCGGTGACGGCTCACAGCAATACCACACGTAATACAGTAAACCAAGTAACTCCCCCAGATGTCCAAGAGTGGGGAAATGGTTACAACTGTGACAAAATGAGTCAATTTTTACATGCAACTTTAAAAGTACGCGCTAACCAGAAAAAGCAAACTGACAAAGAATGTAAATGGATTCAGAATGAAATAGGTCATTCAAGATTAAGGGGCCAGTATCGTGGCACAGCACATTAATATGCTGCCTGTTAATGCCCCTGGAAAAGCAGTGGGAAATGGTTCAGGTATTTGGACATCGACCACCCATGTGGGAGACCCAGATGGAGTTCCTGGCTCCTGGCTTCATCCCTGGCTTTTACGGCTGTTTGGAGAGTGAACCACTGGATAGAAGCTATCTGTGTGTGTGTAGTTCTGACTTTTCAAATAAATAAAATACATCTTGAAAAGATTAAATGGTCCCAAGGTTATTATTGATGTTTATATGTGAATCAACATAAAAGAGACTGCAGTGTGAATTGTGTGGGTGGAGACAGTGCATTTCACATGTTGATATTTTCCACTTCATTGGAGATTTCCCATTTGCTTGCAGTTCACAACGCAATGGTCTTTCTGACGGTGGAGCAATCTGGTCTCTGGAACAGAACGCGGCACTTGCCACAGCTGTCTTGGACCACCTCATAGGCTCCGGTGCCCAAGAGACTGATGAAAAATGCACTTCATTACTCCAGCCTAATGTTTCTGGAGAATGCCGACTGGCCCTTCTCAGCTGGTGCCTCCCACATGGAAGGAGGCAGCACCACATTTTATGATGATTTCTTTTTTTTTAATTAACGCTAGTGAAATGAGCTAGTCATCGGAATTGTCAAATATTAGGGGCACATGATACAAAACACTAAAAATTGTATCATAGCAACAACCCAATCCATAGTATCAAAAGCCCCAGGTATCTTTCCCGTGTACGTAAAAGCCACTTCCTGATCGAGCACAAAGACCAAAGTTACAAACATCCTTTGAAGCATTAAGACAAACAAAAATAAACAAATTTATTCCTACAGATGTTAGGGGAGATAAACATTTAGACCACAGCAAGGAGAAGCAGAGAGTGAATGACTCAAGATCGCATCAGCAGATGGAGATCAGACTGTGGCTGAAGACCAATAATTATTGACTGATTACAGGGAATGGAAAAAAGACTCTAGGGGCTATGTCATAGTGTAGCAGGCTGAATCTCAGACCATTCCAACAGCATCTCATATGGAAGCCAGTTCCAATCTTGCCTACTCCTTTCTGATCCAGCTTCCTGCTTGTGGCCTGGGAAAGCAGTAGAGGATGGCCTAATTCCTTGGAACCCTGCACTCATGTGGGAGACCCAGAAGAAGCTCCTGGCTTGAGATGGACTTAGCTCTGCCCATTGCAGCTATTTGGGAAGTAAATCAGTGGATGAGTGGACGGAAGATATTCTTTCCCTCCCCCAGCCCTGGAAATCTGCCTTCCCAATAAAAATAAACTTAAAATAACGAGATCTCTTCCTATGGTAAGTATTCAGAGAGTTGACAAGATGTGTGTACTATGAAAAACTGCTTGGATTTTAAAATACTCTTGAACCAATGGGCACAGCAGTTAAGACCCCTGCATGCTCTATCATAGAGTGCTTAGATTTAAATGCTAACTCTGCTCTCTGCTAACGCACATCCTGGGAGGCAGTTCAAGTACCCGCATTCCCATGAACAATGTGAGCCAAACTCCCCAAATGCTGCAACAGCCAGGAGTTGTGCCAGACCAAAGCCAGCAGCCAGGGATTCCATCAGCATCTCCCATATGGGTGGCAGGAACCAAGGGCCTGAGCCTTCATCTATTACATTATCAGGAAGTTGAGTGGAAAGTGGAACTGGGACTGAGCCATAGGTACTCACTAATATATGGGCTCAAGTGTCCCAACTGGCAGATTCACCTGCTATGCCACAAAACCTGCCCCTAGATTTCTTTCAAATTAACTTCTCTTTCAATTTCGCTTTCTATGAACTTTTTTTGCTAGGCCCTCCCACCCATACACTGGAGTTGCAGTGTGACCAGCTGCTTCATCAAGGCCTCAGTGTGCCCTCGGGACATTGCGCGTGGGGCTCACGTGGCCTCTCCTCCCTGCCCCTGGGTGAGAGCTGCTGGGTACAGGCACAGAGCGCCCAGCCCTCTCTGGCCACTCACCCACCCACACCAGCGCCCACCAGCAGACACGTGCATCTGCCACTTGGCCCGGTTTTCACGGCTGAGGGTTTATATAAACACACATCCACCCAAGAAAGGAAAACTATTTCCCCTTTTCCTGCTCTGGATAAAGTCCCAGCAGACTTGGCGGGGGATTAGACAAGCTTCTCAGATCAAAGTAGGGTGGGGGTTGGGGGAAGACCTAGCCCCGCCCCGCCCCACTCTCTGAATGCAGGCATAGCAGCTATAAAAAGCCTATGCGGCTGGGCCTACTGCTTTCAGAAGCTTGTTCCTTATTTTCATAGCCTGTCACCTACTTCTTCCTGGCAGGCAGGCCCAGGCTCTGCAAAAGTCAATGCAGACAGCAGAAAAGCGCTGGGACTGCCACATTTCCCTGCAATGTTGGGTCCCCTCTCCAAGGACATTTATGGCCTGCAAGTGTTTACACTGGCCAATTCCCCCTGCACACACACACAGATCCTCCATCCTTTGGTTCACTCCCCAGATGGTTATAGCAATCAGGCAAAACCAGAAACTCCATCTGGGTCTTCCACATAGCGGACAGCAGCCCAAGCACTTGAGCCACCCTCTGCTGCTTTCCTAAGTGCATTAGCACGGAGCTGGAATTGAAATGGAGCAGTTGGTACTCAAACCAGGGTGTATATGGGCTGCTACTGACACATGTGATGGCAGCTTAACCTGAAATGCCACAAGGTGGAGTCCGCAAATCCTGGTGATGTTGAAGTGCTAAGGCTAAAAGTTAAATACTTGTTCTTATTTCCTGACAAAGACTAACTGCCTCTGACCAACTACAGACATGTATGCCTGGTCCCTCTCTCCTCCTGTTTCTCTTCCACCTCAGGAAGCTACTTCTTACCTGTTACTAAGGCTAGGAGCATTTCAGGGGGCCAGCATGGTGGCTCAATAGGCTAAACCTCCACCTGCAAGTGCTGGCATCCCATATGGATGCCAGTTTGAGTCCTGATTATTCCACTTCTGATCCAGCTCTCTGCTTTTGACCTGGGAAAGCAGTGGAGGGTGGCTCAGGTCCTTGGGACTCCTGCATGCATGTGGGAAACCCAGAAAGAGGCTCCTGCCTTCAGATCAGCTCAACTCAGACTGCTGTAGTCACTTGGGGAGTGAATCAGTAGATAGAAGACCTCTCTGTCTCTCCTTTTCTCTATAAATTTTTACAAATAAAAATAAATAATTTTTTTTATAAGAGCATGGGCTTGGCGTGGTGGCCTAGTGGATAAAGTCCTCACCTTATACATGCGGGGATCTCATGGGCGCTGGTTTGTATTCTGGCAGCCCTGCTTCACATCTAGGTCCCTGCTTGTGGCCTGGGAAAGCAGTTGAGGAAGGGCCCAAAGCCTTGGGACCCTATGCCCATGTGGGAGACCCGGAAGAGGCTCCAGGATCTTGGCTTTGGATCAGCTCAGCTCTGGCCATTGTGGTCACTTGGGGAGTGAACCAGTGGAGATCTTCCTCTCTGTCTCTCCTCCTCTCTGTATATCTGATTTTGCAATAAAGATGAATAAATCTTTTCTAAAAAAGAGCATTACAAAATCAAAGTGGGACAATCTGCCTTTACCCCTTCGTCTGAGGAGAGGACAAGGCTGGTTCGGATGGAAGTATGCAGACAGGACACTGGACTGGCTTCCATCAGTAGCAAAGCACAAAACAAGCTGGCTGCAGACTCAAGATCCGCTCCCATGAATACCCTCTGCTGCTCTCCACCTAGCTTGGGAATGACACCATTTTTAAAATCAGACATGAGCAGAAAAGTGAGTAACTAGCATAATAATTTCTATCCATGAGAAAAGTGTCCTGGCTTTTATTTACCCTGTGTAAGGTAGACCCATGTGTATCACAGAATCAACCACATAAAGTCACTGGGAATGCAAAGTGCAGGCAGTGTCCAACCCAGAGAGTCTTAACTTTCAGAAATAATCACTGGCCTGCTCCTCTTAGCAGGCAGCTGTCTGCTCCTTCTGGGTGGGCGCTGTCTGCTGCCTGCGGTTCTGCGCCTGGCCCCGCCCACCTGCAGCCCTGAACTGTACGCAGGGCTCATGGGCATGGGAGCTCTTCCCGCATCTCCCGGTTTTCTCCTTGCTGTGCTGTAGCTTTTGTTTCTCTGCTCTGCATTCCACTATGGACTGAGAGGGTGCCAAGAAAAGAAGGCCGGCAGTCCTGCTCCCGAATATCGCAGGTGCTGTGGTTCTGTGGGCCAGTCTGGAAAGCTAACGAGCACTGACAGGCAGCTATGCTGATTCGGGGTTGTGTCTTCTCCCTCAGAGGGCGGAGACTGAGGCAATGTCTAGACCACAGTGCTTTGTGGTTGTAGACAATCCACGAAATTCAACAGCCAATTGTCTCTTTACACCCCACAATCCTATTATCAGGGACTCCCAAGGAACTACTGAAGCTAACCTGGCATGCTTTGTCTTTGATCTGGTTCACTCAGCTCTCCCAGCCTCTGGTTCACTCCCCAAATGGCCACAGTGGCCAACACTGGGCAAGGCAAAGACTAAGAACCTAGATCTTCTCCTGGTCTCACTTGGACTATGCTTCATTGTTTTCCCAGGTGTGTTAGCAGTGAGCTGGATCAGAACTGGAGCAGCCAGGACTTAATCCAACATCTACATGGGATGGCAGAGACACAGGCAGTAGCTTTACTTACTCCGCTATAATGCTGGCCTCACATATTGATTTTCTAAATGGATCCTGTGGGCCAGGAGCCTACCCATCCCCATTCCAACTCTGGCGGTTCCAGGCCCTGCCTCTTGGGGCTGGCTCCTGCTGATGCCTCATCACAGGCAGGGGCGGGACGATGCCAAGGGTGCCCCTGAGGCCAGCCCCAGCCAGCTGCTCTGTCTGTGAAACCTGCATTCCGGTCCAGTGCAACGTGTGAGCCCAGGCTGAGGCTACACTGCCCTCTACCATCATGGAATGCAATGATTGAAAGGGAGAAGTCACTGACTGCTTTTCCCAAACCACGCCTTTGCTAAGATAAGGACAATGAGTACAGATGCCCAAGTGAGGCTTCCAGCGGGTGAAAGCCTGCAGTTCTTACAGCCTCCCTTTCCCTTCCCTTCCCTTCCCAAGCCAGCCATGGGGACAGTGTGTGTGAGTCAGCCCAGCGAAGGCATCTGGAGCTCAGTGGCATACACACTCAGCCCACAGGGCCTGTAGGCCAGGCAAGTGACAGTGGGCAGCTGCTGTAGGGAGGCGGGACAGGCTGCTTGGGGATTAAGGGCCTAAGGGACCACAGTGCAAAGCTCAGGGAACCCCTAAGGTCCCAGTGGCACGAGGTCAGATAATCTCAGTCGGAGGAGGCGGTGGAAGTGAAAGGTCGGTGGCCACTAAGCCGGCTTTCACCCTGCATTTCTCGGCTCTTAGATTTCATCACGGCAATTTGTTCGGAATGCAAGTCAGTTAGTTCCTCCTCTCTATTCTCCATGGAGAAAAGACTCTGGGACCCACAGCGGCTGCCGAAAATTACAGCTCCATTTCCAAGGGTACCTCAAAGAGTTCATGGGAAGCCAAGAAGACATGTGTACACTGGTACCAAAATCTTTGGGAATCCATGCATAATGTTCTCATGCAATACATTTCTCTAGATATTTTGAAGACTTCTCATATGCAGGGATTTTAACATGTTTTTTTGGCAGATGTATGAGCTTCTGCTTTAATTTTATCAGTCCATGAGCTTTTGGAGGTACCTTATATATAGTTTTTCTAATACATGCTCTATAATAAAGCTTCATGAATAAATTAAGCACAGTGAGAGATGAACAATAACTCATAATATACGGGTATCAGTACACTGCAATAAAAACTATTCAAAATTTACAAGTCGCAAATTTATTTTCCATTGAATGTTTCCAAGACCACAGTTGGTCAGAAGAGAGTGAAACTGAGGGGCAGTGAGACATGGCTGAGCAGACACAGCTGCTGTTACACTCTCTCAAGCAAGGAGGACAGTGGAGATGGCTCACCTTCCTCCCAGACATGCTTGTAATCCTCAAGCCTACACCAAGTGGTGGTTCTTTTCAACACATGAGGGGTTTTGTTGTTTTTATAGAGAAAGAGAATTTCAATCTGCTGGTTCATGCCTTAGGATGGCCCTGACAATCTGGGGTTGACAACCCAACCCAGGCCTCCCAGGTGGGTCACTGTAACACCACCATCGTTTGCTCCTAGGGTCTGCATTGGCAGCAAGCAGGAGCCAGAAGTGGAACTCGGGTTCCCTAATGCAGGGTGTGTGATCCTTAACTGGGCAAGCCAAACACTAGCACTCATCCCTCCAAAAGCTTTTCATTACTGCCAGGGGTTGTGTAAATACAAGCCAAACACCACAGATAGATCAGAATCTGAATGATACCACAGCTTTATATTTTTAGGGTGCAGGGGCATTTGAAAAGTCCCACAAAGTAAGTAGCCAACAATGTTCAAATCTTCTTTTAGCATTTCTGTAAGAACTTGACCTGGACAGAAGCAATCTTCTTCTGCCCTAGGCATGTGATGATGCCAGTGGGTATTGCATAGATTCACAATCAGGATTTTTATGACATTGATATCAGACCTAGACTAGCTGGTTTAGAGGCCTGAACAGTCACTTTTAATACATGTACAGAATACAGTAGGTTTTCTTAGCATGGGAGCATTCTGATTTGTAACAGTTTTCCTCTTCCCGTGGTTTTGGTTTCCTGTAGTCAATTGCATCCTAAATATGTGAAATGGAAAATTCCAGAGACAAACAACTCATAAATTTGCATGCTGCTTCGGGTGGAGTGAAGAGATCCTGTATGCCCTGCTCCTGCCTGGGCTATGAGTCACCTGCGTGTCCAGTATATACATGCTGTTATACACTACCCTCCTGCAAGTCACTGTTCCTTATTCCACTTAAACATGAAAGAATAGCATAAGAGTAGTTGATATCAATGAGGAATGAGGGTATAAACATGAAAGCACAGACTAATGTAGCCGTGTTGCAGGGCTTCCAGGAGTAAACAACATATTGTATCTAGGGTTCACCACTAGCTGTGGTTTCAGGTATCCACTGGAGGATGGGGAGGGGAGGCAGTGCTACTGTATCAGGACACCACTGCTTCCCCTCTAGAAAAGCCAGGCTGCAGGTGCAGTCCCAGTTGGCTTCCAGCTCTACTGAGCCTAGCAGTGGCTTCTGGGCAAGTGTCACTGACAGCTCTGTATACCTCACAGGACATAGAGATTGTATATGCACAAAGCATCCCTCCCTTGACCTCCGCCACCCCTGCACCATGACACTGGCCCCAGATCTTTCCACCTGGCCATGGTGGGGTCAGGTGCTCTGTGGCAGCAGCACACACTGTGGTGAGAAAGGCAGTATGCAGTGGACAGGTCAGATTTCCTGGGGGATCTGAAATTGGAGTGAAGCAGAATTGTCTGCTGGAGTGACTGCAGCAGTGGGAGGCAGGAGCAGTCACATGGATCATGTACCAGCTCCTGAGGAGGTCGGTGTGAGAGAGAAAGAAATGGAGCATGACCCCAGGGAGAGAAAGAGATGGCCTGAGGCACAAGGACAGAACAAGGTGGTAGTGTGGGGGGATAGGCTGGGGGCAGGAGATGGAGAAGGGGACAGAGGGATGGGTTAAGGACCAGAGAACAGAGCTGGGGACAACGGACCAAGAGATGGAGGACAGGACAGCTGAGATGGGAGCAGGGTGACTGGCAGGACATGAGTAGCGGTAGACTGGGATGTAGGTGGTGGAGACAGGTGTGAGATAGCTTTCCAGCCTGCCATTAAAAGAGCTTTGGAGACCGGGCTCCATCATTCCAGGAAGAGAAATGCATTGCAAAGAAGTGTGTGAACAGGCAGCATTTCTGCGCCCACAGAAAGGAGTGAAACACTCTTAGCCCTGGGTTCTGATCCTATCCCACTTCCCACCCTGTGGTTCCACAACAAAAGGCAGAGATCGAACTGGTGTCGAAGGGCTGTTTGCCTACAGCACTGTAAAAATGTATTTTCTACCAAATTTTCTGGGCTTCTCCAGTTAAACGCCTTGCAAATGAAGCGTGAAGTAGAACAATCTCCTAAATAGGGCACCACCTTGTCCTTATCGCTCTCCCTGGCCACCCTCTTTCCCTGCCTCCTAGCTTCCCCCCTCCTCATCCCTGGAAGCAGGGGGCATGAAGAACAGTGTTATCTGTGGCATGCTGGCAACTCCCCTGCACAGTGCTCAGCCTCAGAAGAGCCACACCAGGTGAAGGAAATGGGCTCAGCTCTCTGGCCACAAAGAACGGAGCCAGGATGACATCCCAGGCCTGTATCTGTCTGCTGTTCCGGCAGATTTTTCCAGAACCAATTAAACAGTGGCAGCAAAGGAGGCAGACTTCATTTGCTGCCAAAATAAGAGGGCACCTGCAAAAGCCTGCAGCAAAGGGAGTTAAAAGGGAAGCTAATTTTGGTGGAAAATGTGAAATCTATGTACTTTTGCCTCCTCACATGGTCAAGGGTCCCCTCTGTAACCCCAGGCTGCAAGGCCCTGAGTGGCTGTAAATATTGACATCTGGGCTGTCCTGCCCCGACATGAGGCAGCCCAGGCCATTCTCCCCAGCCAGGTCATCAGCCAGCTTCAGAGACAGGAAGTGGAAATACCTCTTAGCTAAGGCCGACTTCTCAGGAATCAGCAATGAGCACCGTAGCCAGAGGCCAACCTCCCACTCAGCTAGTGACATCTGAGCATCTGTCAGAACACAGTGGAGTGGACCCATCTCCCATTCCTGCCTGGAAGAGGGCTCCTTGCTGGCCTCAGAAAAGATTCTGTATTCCTTAACCACGAGCAATCCCTGCACAGCATTTCGGGGTCCTCTGGCCCTGGCAGAGGCCTGGCTCAGATGACACAGCTGGGGTGATGGTCTGAAGGGCAATGGGACTCACACTGGCCTCCTATTCTGCTCCATCACCAGTAGAATGTCATTCCTGAACACTACCAATACGCGGTACCACACAGAATTATAATCTCGGGTGTTGCGCTCAGATCTCATCAAGTGAAGAGATTCAGATGTTCTCTAGAAGACAGAACCACATACAGGCCTTTTTTGGTGCTGTGGTCACCTTGGGTCTGTGACAGTCTTTCCCAGGCAAGCCAGTGTCCAAATTCCCTCTTCTTACAAGAAGCACAGCCAGACTGGATTTTCCCTCACCACAACCACCTTGTGCAACCTACTTGCCTGCCGAAAAGTCCCACCTCAAATGCAGTCACATTTCGAGGTACTGGGAACTCAGTACCATGTGAGCTTTGAAGGGCCGCCCTTTGGCCCATGATGAAGGCTCGAGCCTGCCCAAAGGCTAGATTACTTTTATTGAGTATTCTTCATCCTATTCTGTGGCTCCTGGATGCCGGATCATTAGCTACAGGGTCTGGGAGCCAGAGAGCACCTGATCTACCCTCTCACTGGACAGCTGAGCCAGAAGCCCACTTGTGGGGCAGCAGGAACAGTGAAGCCCTGGGTCCAGCTTTACATGAATGCTTCCTTTAAAGTTAACAAGGTTGCTGTTATAAAAAAAAAATTCCAGTAGGAAAGAACCAAATAAGGTGAGAAATGTGTCCTTCCTCCTCTTGCGTTTTTGAAGATTTATTTTATTTTTATTGGACTGTCAGATATATGAGAGGAAGACAGACAAGAGAGGAAGATCTTCAATATTTTGATTAACTCCTCAAGCGGCTGCAATGGCCGCAGCTGAGCCAATCCGAAGCCAGGAGCCCGGAGTCTCTCCAAGGTCTCCCATGCAGGTACAGGGCCCCAAGGCTTTGGGTTGTCCTCGACTGCCTTCCCAGACCACAAGCAGGGGGAGCTGGATGGGAAGTGGGGTTGCTGAGATTAGAATCGATACCCATATGGCATCCTGGCATGTGCAAGGCAAAGACTCTAGCTGCTAGGCTACTGCGCCAGGCCCATCCTTCCTCCTCTTGACTGCCAGTCTATTCTGCAGTGATAAGTGTGAGTACCTCCGTGACCTGTTTTCCAGATCTTGTGCAGAAATGTCATAAGCAGGTGCCAGCAAGCTAAGTCTCTACCTACAGTGCCAGCATCCTCATATGAGCCCTAACTCAAGCCCTGGCTGCTCCACTTTCAATCCAACTCCCTGACAATGGCCTCAGAAGGCAACAGAGGATACCCCAAGCGCTTCAGCCCCTTTACCCACTTGGGAGACTCAGAAGAGGCTCCTGGCTTTGAACCAGTCCAGCTCTGGCCATTGCATCCACTTGTGGAATGATGCAGTGATAGTAGATTCTCTCTCGCTCGCTCACTCTCTCCTTTTCTCTGTAACTCAGCCTTTCCAAAAGAGAAAAACATAGATCTTAAAAAAAAAAAAAAAAAACATTGAGGGTGTATATGTTAGGGGCTGGTGTAGACTGCTAGCTGCCCACTGGTACCCTCCTCTCTCCTTCCATATCCAGAGAATATAGCTCTGTGTCAGGGAAGCACACTTCCCTAACCAAAACTTGGCCTGCACAGGCTCTCTGAATGCCTCACTGCCCCAGGATAGCTCTAGCCAAAGAAATGTATGTGGGAGTTGGCTGGGGATTTCTAGAAATGTTCCAGCTTTGGTGATCTAAGGGAAATCCCATCTTCCTCGTTCTCTCAAGGAATGCCTGGGAATGCGGGTGGGAGGTCTGGCAGTGTGAAGTCCTCTTCCTGCCACAAGGACAGCGCCCACACCATCGGTGCTGTCAATCAGAGACAGACCTAAGACAGAGATGACCCAGAGAGGCTGTGAACCAACCCTGCGAAGCTCACACAGGACAGCTTCCTGTAGCACAAGCCAAGCAGACCCCATCAGGTGTTTTCCATAAAGAGTCAGTATCTTCCTTATCAATAATGGAAATATGCATATGTACATATAGATTTACAGATACAAATATATACATCTGTATATTGCCATTTTAAATACTTAGGATATCACCTACACTTACTGACTTGCTTTTTCATTTAACATTTCCCTGTCAGTGAATATGGAACTGTGCCATTTTTACCACCACACAGTATTTGGCTGTGTGTCCAGAGATGATTATACAGGTTTTTTCCATTTATTTGGCTATTATGAACACTGTTGGAACAAACCTCAGATCTGTCTACTTGCCAGGAAAACATATAAAGGGTCCCAGGAGGAACTACTGAGTCTAAGGATTTGTACCACTTAAATTATGGTAGATAACATAGAAATGCCCTTCAAAATGCTCCTTAGGGGTAGCTAGGTGTTTGGTGCAGAGGTTAAAGTGATGCTTGGGGAGCCTGCATCCCACATCAAGTCCCAAAGGTTCAAGTCCCGGTTCTACTTCCAACTTCAGCTTTGTGCTCATGTGCACCCTGAGAGGCAGTTGGTGATAGCTCAGGTACTTGGGTCCCTGGCACCCACATGGAAGATTTGGAATGAATTCTGGGCTCCAGAATTTGAGCTGGCTTAGCCTCAGATGCTCTAGGCATTTGGAGAAATGAAGATAGAAGACTTGATTCTCTACCATTGAAGCAAATAAAATTAAGTAAGTAAAAATTATAGAAAAACCCATGCTCATCAAGTGCATATGTGTTTCTGTAAACTTTTACCAATAAGTGGGGGTATTTTCAAACTTCATCAAGTCCATCTCCCGGAAGGACTAAATCAGATCTCATTACTAGTTTCAAATTTTTACAAAGCAAAGTTTGCATATGTTTATGTTAATGTTTTTCTGGTTGATTTCTGAGCCTTCTTTCTATACAAAAGAAATCATCGTTCTGACATACATACCACAAACACTTCCCCCATACATCGTCACTTGTGGAATTTTGGCCAAACACAACTTTGGGATTTTTACATGAAATTTCTCTTATTAGAAAGTGAGCCCACCCCTTCTGTCTTTCATGACATCTTAAGGGGGAAAGGCTTCTGCTCCACTCCAAGATACATATAAAATCTCCTCAAGTTTCATCCAGTAATCTTTGCAAAACTCCTTAAGTCCAAATTTTGGAGCCAGTTGTGATTTGTTTTTGTCTAAGCAAAGAGCAGGCACTCCTGCTTTCCTCTTTTTCCAACAGCTCTCAGTTGTCCTGAGCGCCATTCACTGTGAGTTTACTTCCCCACTATTAGAAACACCACTTTTCCTGTCCAGAAGTCCAGGTAAAGGAACCCAAAGACAGCATTCAGCCTCAGTTCTCATCTTCATGGCATTTCAGTCAGTTACACTGATGAAAAGGCATGCAGAGCTCTTAAATTGTTTGGCTGGCTTATTACCAAGAGAACGAAGGAAGAGGATGGCATCAGTGAGTAAAACAGAAATCCCAAATGGCTGGAGCAACAGGAAATGTGTAACAAGAAACCATCTAAGAGGATATAGTCAGAGCTTATATTTAGATGCAGTGAAATCAAAAGCATGGAACGCAGCATGGGACATAATGTGGAAGCACTGTGTATGTCACATCCTCCTTGAATTTCAGCAGGAGCTTTGCCTTTAATTGTCCAGGGTTGACAATAGACTACCAACAGAAGCAGGTGCACACACGTTACCTTAGAACATTTCAACAGAAAGAAGGTGACACCTTGGTCCAATTCTATATTACTCAGATCCCAGACCTAACTGTGAGGGCCAACATTATAAAGTTTCCAAAGGAAAACTGAGTTGAAGGTTTTCTTAGCCTTAACTAGGGAAAAAGGTACTAACCAGAAAAAAAAAATTGAAATGTTAAACTCTTTCTTGTCAAAGGACACTGTAAAGAAAACGAAAAAGCAAGCCTCTGACTAGGAGAAAACATTTCAATACATATATCTAGCAAAAGACTGGCATCCGCAAAGTGTATCTTTCAAGTCAGTTCTTTGTGTGTGCTGTTAAGTAAGGATGAGAATTTGTCTTTCTCTATGAAGATATCTAGTTGTCTTATCCATTTGTTGGAAATATGTTTGATTTACCTAGCCTAATTTTCAAAAAATACACTGATTACGAGTGTGTGTGTGTTACTGAACTGTCCCCATCCTTTGACATAAATTCCCATTCCTGGAACCTTGACTGTCAGACTGTATGATCGGTTTTGAAATCAGACCATGCTGGTAGTGACGTATATTGAAGAGTGATCTCTCAAGCGCATGGCTCTCCTGCGCACCACAGTACTTAGATCTGGGCATTTCAGACTTGGACACTGCGCGACTGTGCCCTCTGTCCACACACTCCGTGATGATGAAGCCCTCCCCCTCGCAGTGTGATTCAGCTGGCAGCGAGGTGAGTCAGGGTGACGAACGGCCTTAGAAGGAGGCATGTGCACCACAGAGCCACACTCCCCCTCTGCCCTTTCTCACCTCACTCTTCCCACGCTGTGCCCTTCTCAGGCACGAGCTGACACAAGGAGAAGGCACTGTTTCTGGGCCAGGAAGAGACCCCTCCCAGCATCTGACCATGCTGGCACTTTGACTGGGAACACCCACACTTGCAGAATCAGCAGACACATTTCTGTTGTTCGAGGTACAGAGCTTGAAGCTTTTTGGTGTTTTGTCACAGGAGCCCGAGCCCCCTGAGCCAGATCATAAAAAGGCAAGGAAAATATACTGAGAGTACTGGACAGGATCACCAAATAATAAGGCAAGTGACTCAACCTTAAAATTAGAAAAAAAAAAAAACTGAACAGATACACACACAGACACGCCCCAAACATAAATAGCCATTAAAAACAGACAAAGATGCTCATTAGTTATCAGGAAAACACAAATTGAAAGCATCCCAGCACAGACAGATAGCACACCCATTAGAATCATGAAAAACTTGGAGACTGGCAAAGCTAAGTAGTGGCAAATATATGGAAAAATTGGATTTTTCATGCCTTGTGGGTAGGAGACTGATGGTACAACCACTTTGGGAAGGTTTTGCTCTTTTCTTTTCTTTTAAAATTATTTATTTTTATTGCAAAGTCAGATACACAGAGAGGAGGAGAGACAGAGAGGAAGGTCTTCCATTCGATGATTCACTCCCCAAGTGGCCACAACGGCCGCAGCTGCTCCAATCCGAAGCCAGGAGCCAGGAACTTCTTCCAGGTCTCCCATGCGGGTGTAGGATCTCAAGGCTTTGGGCCGTCCTCTACTGCTTTCCCAGACCACAAGCAGGGAGTTGGATAGGGCTGCCAGGAATAAAACTGCCCATATGGGATCCCGGCGTGTTCACGGTAAGGACATTAGCCACTAGGCAACCATGCTGGGCCCTCGCCATTTCTTATAAAGTTAGACGTGTATCTGTTGTTTGAGTCAATAATTGTGATCCCAGAACCATGACAATATATAACTAAACAGGCGTGCATCCTCTTAGTGGCTTTGTTCATTCTGGTCAAAAAATGACCACTACTCAAATATCTCTTGTCACACACACACACACACACACACACACACACACACACACACACTATGGCATTTCCCAATGTGGAATACAACTCTGGAATAACAAGCAAAAAACAACTAATCATTGTAGCAACGTGAAAAAATATCATAAGCATTCTGCCGAGCGGCAGGTGTCCATCTGGGTGCCCACACAAGTCTTAGCTTTCTGCTACCCATTCAACTCCTGCTAATGTGATGGCCCAAGTACCTGGGTGCCTCAGATGGAGGGAGTTCCAAGTTCCTCTGGCCTGGCCAAACCTTGGCTGCTGTAGGCATTGGGGAAGTAAACTAGAGATTTCTCTAGGTCTATCTCTCCTTCCTCTCTCTTTCCTCCCTCCCTCTCACTGTCAGTCTGCCCTTCAAATAAAAGAAATAAAGGATAAATCTCCCGAAAAATTACGCTGGTCAAAAGAAATCAGAGCTAGCTTTCCCACGGGACATTGTAAGTGGCTGAGGGAGAGAACAGCAAGAAGTGGGAAGCCCCATGCACACTCCTTCAACCAGGTCCTCAGGACTCTTGCAACTGCTGCATGCTTCTTCTGACTTAGAGCATTGTGGGAAGCGATGGGCTCTCTACAAGTATTTATCATAAACCCAGAAAGTGTGGTTACCCCCAAACCAGATGCAGAAAAGTACATAGTACACAGATCCGCCTCTGCAATTTTGGTACAGTGACAGAAAGCAAATCAGCAGTCAGCTGGGCAGGGTCTATCTCTGTCTTGATGGGCACAGTGGTGATTGCTTGTCAGACCTGTCATACTTACCATATGCTTCAAATGGGTGTGTTCTTACTCTATGCAAATTTACCTTTATGAGATTGGCTTTATTATAAAATACCTGTCAAATAGTTCAAGTGACATTTAAGGAAAAAAAAAAAAAAAAACCTTTCTCTGGTCTACAACCCCTATCCAGGATGGCAAGTCCCTTGGGCAAGTGGTCAGGGACAGCCGCCGTGCAGGTGTCTACCCAGTGACTAGGAAAGCATCATGGCACCCACTCAAAGACCATCTGTCCATTAATACTCAAATTTTCCTCACAACAAAGATATTTCCATGAGGAAATGAATGCTGCAACTGAATTCCAAATATCCGACACAGTATTGTGGGGGGAGAGAAAACTATTTCAGCCAACATACCTTTTTTAGCATTTGTAATGGTTAAGAAAGCTTTTCTCATTCACTCCCTCTGGCTTCTGAGCACTGTGTAAAACTGCCAATTAAACATGTTAAAACTTCTTTCACAACGTCTGCGATTCAGACAACACTGTATAGAAGTGACAATGTTCAGACAGTGCTCTCGTGAGACGAAACCTCTCTCGGCCTTTGGGATGGATTACTCAGAAGAGGGGGTGGTAAAACATGACCCACTGACTGCTCATCATCCACATGGCTGCTTGCCAAGCTCATACAAGTCTCTGCTTTCCTACTCGGCAGCACAAGCAGAGGTGTTGGAGCTGCCAGAGACTCCTCAGCCTGAAGGCTGGAAACACTCTGAACCCTGATCTCCGGGGTTTCTAGACTCAAAGAGTGCCGGGGGCAGAGGGAAACTCAGGAGAAAGGCAAACGCCTGCATTTCTTAAACACAGCCCAACAGGTACATGCAGGCTATAGGGCAGGAATGGAGATCAGGGCTTCTGATGCTGCTAATAAAAGGTAACCCCCAAATGTTCTCTGATCCTGTCTGCCAGGCTGCTTCTGTGAAATGTCACTATCTTCTTACAAAACAAACACACACACCCAGTTTTCCTTTTTTTTCTTGTTTTTTTTTTTTTTTTTTTTTTTTTTTAAAGTGAGATATACAGAGAGGAGAAACAGAGAGGAAAATCTTCGGTCTGATGATTCACTCCCCAGGTGGCCACAATGGCTGGAACTGAGCCGAACCAAAGACAGGAGCCAGGAGCTTCTTCCAGAACTCCTACATGGGTGCAGGATCCCAAGGCTTTGGGTTCTTCTCTACTGCTTTTCCAGGCCACAAGCAGGGAGCTGGATGGGAAGTGGGGCTGCTGAGATTTGAACCAGCACCCACATGGGATCCTGGCGCATGCAAGGTGAGGACTTTAGCTGCTAGGCTACCGCACTGGACCCCCAGCTTTCCTTTTTTAAGGGTTTTTTTTTGTTTGTTTGTTAGTACTGTTGTTTTTGTGTATTTGAAAGGCAGAAGAACAAAGAGGTGTAGACAGAGAGGGCTCTTTCACCCACCAACAACACCCTAAACGTGTGTGATAGCTGGGAGTGGGCCAGGCTGCAGTCAGGATCTGGGAAATCCAACTGCATCCTTGGGTGTCAGGGACTCAGACAACTGGGCAATCTTGCTGTCTTCCCACGGTGGAGGGATAAGCAGCAGGCTGGATCAGAAGTGAAGCCACGACTGGAACCCACACATTTTGACAGTGAATACAGCAGTGAACACTGGGTCACAAGACCCCCAACCTCCCACCAGCCTGCCTTCGTAAACACACCCTGTGTGTCTCAGCCGTGTGCCCATGAACTCAGGTCAGAGAACAGAGAAAGCAGAGTCGCTCTTATCTGTCTTTGCCTCACATGGATCTGAAAACCCAGCTTCCTTTTCTCATCTGAATTTTCTTTTTTCTTATTTTTTGCTGCTGTTGTTAAACTAATGAATCTTTCTTTTCTCTTTTTCCCTCAAGGTAGTCATCTCACTGTTTATTTAAAAGAGCTCTTTGCATGAGCATCAAGTCTCATTCTGTCTGCCGAATGCAGTAACCCAGTTTCATGAAAAATGAAGTATTTTTTGTAGAAGTTGAATCACACTAGAAACAGCAGTAGGAGCTCTGTGCTTGCTACTCATTTGGCATTCTATAACCTGAACTGCTGTAAGTATGCAGTCAGCAACCGGGCATTTGTATTAGACTTTCTTTCATCACTATAATAGAACACCTGATGAGACTTGGGGATTTTATGCTAAGTATAATTAACCAGTCACAGAAAATACAAATAGGTAATGATTACCTATGTATGACACCTGGCAACATGAAATTCAGAGACAAAAGGAGGATGCTGGCTTCAACAACTGCAAGAGAGGAACAGTGATTGAATAGAGTCTTAGCTTCGGAGGATGAAGAGTTTTAGGAAAGGATGGTGGTAATGGCTGCCCAATGTGGATGTGCTAATTAATTCCACTAAACTGTATATTTTAGAATAGTTCACAGGAAAAGAAATGGAAAAAAAAGAGAAAACAATATAGCAATGGATGTATGTCTACAATAAAGAATCCTTACAGCTCAATAATAAGAACACAAAGAACTCAATGACAATATGCAGAAGCTTTGAAAGATTTATGAGAAACCAATATACATGTGAAAAGATGCCCAGGACCACTAGTCACTGAGAAGATACCAATCAAAACCAGACACCCACCAGAATAACAAGAATGAGAAGCCAAAGTAAACATTGGCCACAATGTAACTGGAACTCTCTCTGTTGTTGGCAGGACTATAAAATGGTACAACCACTCTGGAAAGTAGTTCTGCAGTTTCTTTACAAAGTTAAATACTCCAAGATCCAGTAGTTCTACTCCTAGTCGTATATCCAAGAAACATGACAATACATGGGGGGCCTACAAAGACTTACATATGAATGTTCTTAACCACAGTATTTGTAATGACTCCAAACTGGAAACAAATTTATCAGCAGGTGAGTGGGTGTGCTGTAGCACAGTTAGCAACCAATGAGGGTAACCATTGACACAGGCGATCGCACAGATTGGTCTAAGAATTCGTAGGGTAGGTGAAAGAGCCCCTCCCCTTCCGGCCCCACAAGGCACTCCTTGGTGATTCCATTTACATGATGCTCTGCTAAGGCAGAACTCATCTGCAACAACACATCCAAGGTCTGCCCAAATTGCGATGAGGGCAGACCTGGGCAGGGCAGGCAGGGACTTTCAGGGAGGTGATGACCTACAACTGTCATGTAGGGGTGGCTGCACCTGAGTATAAATCGTCACAATTCATCTAATGGTATACTGGATTGTAAGTCAGTTGCACATCAGGAAAGTGTTGTTATCAAATCAAACCAAACAGGAAATTGAGGGCCCCATCATTCTCCCTACACATTCTAATAAACTGCACACAAAGGCCACATGACATCTCTTTCTCCATCCTTTTCCTGGGTGCCTAGCATTTTCATATCTTGCAAGATTTCCTCCTTGTCTGACCCCAGGTGATACAAACTGAGAAAAGGAATGGTGTGTCTTTGGGTCACCAGCACAGGATTTCTCGAGTGCTTGACGATGTTCATGTGAAAGACTTTAATTCAGTTATAACTTACCACTTAAAGAGATTCATGCCGTTAGGAAATGAGAATATTGACAAACCAGGGAGCTAAAAATTTATGAGATCAGTAAATCCATTTACAAAGCAAAGAACTAAGATTTATGAGATCAATAAATCCACTTCCTACGGGGACTATCCCACATTCTGGATACTAACTAACATCACAGTTTTGTCATTCAAGGAAATGAGCAATAGTAGCTAAACAGAAATAGGGATGATAAAAGATTTTATGAAAATGTTAAGAAAAGCAAGTTGTTTCTTCTTAAGTCTTGTTCAATGTCTCTATCTATCTATCTATCTATCTATCTATCTATCTACCCATCTATCCATTTACTTATCTATCTGACAGGCAGGAAGACAGAAAGGGCACTACAGTCCCTAGTTCACTCCTCCAGTGTCTGTAACTGCTGCAACTGGGCCAAGGCAGAAGCACAGGACGAGGGACTGAACACAAGTTCTCCCACATGGTGACAGGAACACAGCTACTGGAGCCACCACCTGCTGTCTTCCAGGGTCTGGCATGACAGCAAACTGTGGTCAGGAGCCAGACTCAGTATGGGACCCAAGCTCTCTGACGGGCTGTCGGTGTCTTAACTGCGAGGCTAAATGCCCATGCTAGAGATATGTTTTAAGAAAGACATGAATGCTGTGATATTGTCTGTAAACAGATGCGAAGAAAACCCATGTAATATTTTAACTGTCCTCACTTATCCTGTAATAATGAAGAAATAATACAATGATAGACAGTTACAAGGCAAAGCTCCCATATAATGGGCAGCATGCTAAATAAGCAACCTGTCATGAGGGATGCATGCTTAAAAGCAAACAAAAAACCCAGGAAGATGGAATGTGTTAGGGTACCTCTCTAGGTTGGTTTGTAGGGAGGAACACATCACAGACACAGTACTAACTCCCCTGCTGCTGCATACTGTGTGGGCCAACCGTGCCTGCCACATAGCCAAGCTGAGCCCTCTAACACTAAGGGGCAGAGAGTGGAGCAAGATGGAGGAAGAAGCTCCAGGGCTCTCCATTGGCCAGTGTTCCATGCTGCTGCCCTGGCCCTGTTCACACCACATAGCTCTGCGTGTTCCTGCGTTGAGTAGTTGAACTTGCTGCCCTCGAGTTAGAAGAAGCCACTCTCCATGTTGCTCCATCATTCTGAGAAACAAGCCATGCCCATCTGGCAATTCCACATGCTATTTTCTGCAACGGTTCTTTGTGCAAGCACTTGGAAGAGAAAACCCCTTCTCCACCTCACCAGGGCACACGATGAGAAAGGATCATGGTTGTGAGCAGGCCCGGGGCAGCAGTTAGACACTGATGGTGTTGCCTGTGCTTCCATACCAGAGGCCTGGCTGGAATCCCAGCTCCCTGTTAAGGCACACTCTGGGAGGAAGCAGGTGATGACTCAAGTATGTGGGCTACTCACGCAGGAGACCCAGACGGAGTTCTAGGTACCCAGCTTCCACCTGGCCCAATCCTAGCTACTGTGGCTATCTCAGCAGTGAACCAACAGCTAAAAGATATCACCTACCCAACTTTCAAATAAAAAAATACATAAATAAAAGTTTAAAAACAAAAGAAAACAAAAAACAAGCGACATCCCATTCTCTCTCATGCAAGAATTCCCTGAAGGGTGAGACCCTGTGAACAGATTAGACTCTAGCACCCCGACCTGCCTTAGCTCTGCCTGAGGTTTACCTAAAGAAGCCTTAAAAGGAGAAGCCTTCCCTGCCTACTGAGACACAGTCATATCAGACAGCTAATTTTAGATACTAACACTTCCTCAATACACAGTCAACCACAACTCCAAGTGACATGACAATCATGTGCGTGAACCGGAACAGCAGCCCAAACACTCCACACCACCTGGCTGGCAAGTGCACTGGTATCGGCTCGGAGCTGGTCGGGAACACAGAGCCTCAGCCCTTGCCTGACCTTCTAAGTCAGGATCATCCAGCGGAGCAGGTGCCTGCATGTCAGATGAGCACATCAAGTCTTGTAGAGGCTGCCCTTGTCCTGGGAATACCCACATCATCTCACACTGCCTCCTACTCCTCCTCAGCTGGCATATCAGGCCACACAAGGCTCATAGCATTCCCTGTTATTTCTCCTTTTTCTCCCTTGTGCTTTTGGCAATTTTGGTGGATTAATCAGCATGATTTTAATCAACAGGGGAACACGCAACGAGGTGTCCGGTTTGACTGTGAGAAAGTGTGGGCAGGGGAAGTGTGGTTGAGAGAAAATCAAATTCAAGGCAGAGAGGGTCCGGGTAGCAGGAACAAGACAGGCGGGAGGAAGAGGAGCAAGGACAGAACTGGACACTTCTACCTACATTTCACCTTGTGCCTGTTCCCCACAAACATTAGCAATTTCAGCCCAGCCGTAAGTGCTGAAGGAGAAACATGGAGGCTTCTCCTTGGTGTTTATGCTAAGGGGAGAAGGTGGAAACTGAACAATCACCTCTATTATCACCTGCAACAGGATGGCCTGTCTCAGGACAAACTACAAACAACAGAAATCTATCTTAGCAGTGATTATGAAATCAATTTAACATCGTTACTACTCTTTTTGGGGACTAGCTGCATGGCTGCCACACTAAATACACAGTTTGTAATCATTTGGAAAGGTGGGGGCCTAGGCTTCTTTGTTACTAGATGGAAACGCATGAGGCCAGGTGCCTTATTATAAAGAGAATTTAGCTGGATTTAGCTCTCCGTTCTGTGGGTTTCAGGCCATAGCCAGGGTCTCTACTTGACCCAGGGGGGAGCTTTATGGCAGGTGGCTTCCTCACAATGAGATGCATATGAAATGGCAGGGCCAGAAGCCAGTGACTGGGGAACCACCAGAACCACGTTAAGCCCCAGCCAAGTGACCTAGTGACTTACCTGTGGGGCTCCGTCTCTTAAAGGACCCATGACCTCTTAACACTGTAAGGTTGAGAGCCAAGTCTCTAACACATGGACCTTGGGGGACATGGCTGACCACAGCAGATATGCAGAAAAGAACCCACAAATCAGGAAGTCTGGGTTGCAGTGTGGGCGACTTTCACTATCTAGCAGGACAACCTCAGGCTGAGGGTCCTGGCTTCCTTCTGAGTGTTCTATAAGAAGCCGGGAGGCACCCACAAGGCCAGGCCTCTACTCTGAATGTCCCCTTCTAGATTCATCTCCTTTGCAGTGCCCATCTCTCCTGACAGCCTGGCCCACTCTCGCATTTCCTCAAAGCTGAAGTTAGACATCTGCATTGTAGATTACTGACCAACTCTCTCCCCACGTTATCAACATTTGGAGAGCAGGGGCATGCCCTGTCATTGCTGTTTTCCTGGTCCTTCAGAAGGCTGGCTCAGTAACTACTGGTCAAATAAGTCCAGGTATGCTCTGATCCCAGGCACTGTTACTTTATTTTATTTAAAGATATATTCATTTATTTGACACAGTGACAGGGAAAGAGAGGGAGAGACGGAATCTGAGAGATAGTCCACCTACTGCTTCATTCTCCCCAAATCCATAATGGCTGGGATTGGGTCAGGTCAAAGCCAGGAGCCTAGAACTCCACCTGGGTCTCCCACATGGGTGGCAGGAACCTGAAAACACAGGCTATCATCTACTGCTTCTGCAAGTGCACTAGCAGGGAGTTAGTAGAGAAGTAGAGCAGCAAGGACACCTTTGGATGATGTGATATGGGATGCCAGCTTCTCAACCTGTGGTTGAATCTATTGCACTATAACACTGGCTCCTGTTGTTTTATTTCGAAAACAATGGCCAAAATCATTACTAACTGTACTAACAGCTCGACAAAGCAAGGCCTGGATGAAGATATGAACAGCAGCAACAAAGGGATGAAGAAGGCAGCAAACATGAAGACACATAAAATGGACTAAGCTCCTTGACCCCTCTATGCTTGGAAAGCAAGTGTGTGCTTAGCTGTGGGGATGTAAACTGATCTACTTGCATTCCGATGTAAAGAAAATGAAATCAAGTGGATTGCTTTCTACAAGCTACTCCACCTGCCATTCTTGCTCAGGATCAGTCAGCTGACCAAACAGTGGTACTTTCTAGGTGAGCTCAGATGGCAGTCAGAAACCAAGCCGTGAAAAGTGAAGCTGTTGAGAGAGCTGCTTTAACAGTAAATCCCAGCACTCGCCCGATCACCATCTAGGAAGTGGTAACAGACCTGTGTTCCTTGTCAGTGACATGAGCCCCACCACGTACAAAGCAAAGTCCACATCTTGGCGCCAGCAGGGCCACGCCTGGGCGCCAGGCCCGGGAACATGGGATCATAAATGGCCTCTGGGAGGCTGCCTGGAAGTGGGCACTCAATCAGATCTCCATGGTAAAGCAAACTGCCTTTACACACCCCCGACTCTGGGGTTAGCTCAATTTTGGGGATGCCTTCTACATGTATTCTTCTCATTTTTATTCTGCATTTCTTTCTTCAGCTTAAGTATTTTCACATTTTAAAAACGAAGACTGGCTTATTTATTAAAAAGGCAGAGTTACGAGAGAGACAGAGGGAGATCTTCTATCCACTAGCTCATCCATCCCCCACTACCCGCCCCAAAAGTGTGCAGTGGCAGCCAGAGCTGGGCTGGTCTGAAGCCAGGATCCGGTGCTTGGTCCAAGTCTCCCAAGTGGGTACAGGGTCCCAAGCATTCAGGCTGTCTTCTGCTACTTTCCCAGGCACTTTAGCAGGGAGCAGGACTGGAAATGGAACAGGCAGCACTTGAACAGGTGGCAATATGGAATACTGGCATCCCAGTCAGTGGCTAACCTTCTGACCCTAACCTTCATGAACGAAATGAACGAAATTTTTATCCCTAAGAACAAGTATTGAGAAGACTGAATGTGAAAGCAATAGCTTTCTTAGTTACCATTATACTCAACTAAATGCACCCCACAATCCATTTCTTATCACTAGTACATAAAATTCTGACATCAACGGTCTTATGTAGTACCAACAAATGGCCTTTGATACAGTGCAAACTAAATGTATGGATAAACGTACGCATCTGCCCTGCCACATCAGTTATTCTACCACCTGAATGGATGCATGAATAAACAAATTCTAACGTGCCTCCTCCAACCATAAGCAGAATAACTGTTAAGCTATTTTCAGGAAAATCGCTTATTGAAACTCAGGTAACTCCAATGCTTCTTTAATAAGTGGCAGAAAGAATGAGGAGAAATAGATAACCTTGTCTGATGATAGGACTATAAAACAACACAGCCTTTTGACGCAGTGGGTGATATTATGATGTTAGCTGAGATATCATTAGGAGACAATTTCCATGGGTCACTCATATTTGTGTACATGTTAAAAGAAAAGGCAGGCCCTGGCAGTTTTTCATTTCTTTTTTTTTTATTGGAAATACAGATTTACAGTAAGAAGGAGAGACAGAAAGAGCTTCTATCCATTGGTTCACTCCTCAAGTGGCCACAATGGCCAGAGCTGAGCCGATCTCAAGCCAGGAGCCAGGGGCCTCTTCCGGGTCTCCCATGTAGTTTAGGGTCCAAAGGACTTGAACCATCCCCTGCTGCTTTCTCAGGCCACAAGCAGGAGCTGGATAGGAGGTGGATTAGCCGGGACATGAACTGGTGCCCATATGGGATGTTGGTGCTTACAGGTGGAGGATTAGCCTATTGAGCCACCATGCTGGTCCCTGGCAGAATTTCTTTTCCGTGTGATCTTTTAAAGATTGTTTGCACAGTGAGCAAGCTAGGAGGGCAGTGTCTCCCTTGGGACAGATGGTAGGCTTGTTTAATGTCCAGAAGAGTAAACAGAATGTCTCCCTCCAGGACAGTGGTCAAGCACTTTTATTGCCACTATGAAACACTCAGGTGTCCTACCCCCAGTATCTCTCAATTGCAAAGCAGACTCCTGTGAGTCCAGGATCCACCTGGGTCACGAGAGCAAATGGAACCAACACAAACACTAGGCTCACACCACCTGCTGTCAGTGAGTCACAGCGTCCTTTGTCCCCAACCCAAGAGGCCAGTGTGTTTGTGGCAGCCTAACATGCTAGCTGGCACGTAACGGAAGTTCTCAGACCCTTCCCATTTGACACACTCATGGCCACAGGTGAACCATCTGATGGAGACAACCTCATGACCAACACATAGGCCAGTTTTTCAGTGAATTCTTTGTACTTTTATATCTTCAAAAAACATGTATTGAAAATTCCACCTGATCATAAATGGTTAAAAAGATGTCCATTCTCCCTCACTTCAAATGACCTGTGTCTAAATTCACATCACTCATAACCTGATTAGGAGAGCCTGAATAACCTCGATTTCCCAGCACCTGCATGTTTGTCAAACGACACTGACATTCAGAAGGGCGCTCAGTTTGGAATAGCAACAACAGGTAATATAAAAAGCAGGCTGATGTTTCTTGGCATTTTTCCCTTCCTATCATCAAAGGTGAGAGAAAGCAGAGCACTGCCCAGACCCAGGTGTAACTGGACTATTGCAAAGGCTGCCACAGGATGCTTTTCCAGTCCAGCAGTCCCCATTAGACGAGCTAATTCCCGTGAATCTGAGCTGCAGGGTATCTCATCCGATGCCACAGGGCTCAGGATAGCCACTTGTGTCCTGCTGTCCTCTTACCTTCAATCACATTACACCGCTGCTCATAATACATCCCTCCTTGTCTGCAAAGACAGTCCATTTACACATGGCTGTGTCCACACTCCCCAATCAGAAAAAGTCACTCTCCATTTTATACACAGCCAGTGGGGCTTAACAAACAAAAAACACTACACTCAATTTCCCGTTCCTTCTCAATCTCAGACAAAGCAGTAAAAGTGAAAGCCGCTGATACAGACACAAGTGTGGAAGCCCACAGGGCTTACAGGGGACGAACTCCACTCCCTGCACGAAAGCTGAAAATGACATGTTCAAATGCTTTAGGGCACATGGACAAGTCTTCTGACCACTGCAGACCTGGTAAGTCATTTTTAAACAGTAAATAAAAGATCCAACAGAAAAGCAACCAAGTTGTAAGTCCTCTCCTCAGGATTGCTTTGTAAAGCCAACAAATGAAAAACTGTACTATTACAGCGAGTACTTCTAGTACTCCCAGCTCTGAGGGCACTTGATGCAAAAACCCTTCAGCCACCATAGTCCCCGTTCTCTAACTGTACAAAACCACTTTGGGAAAATGTAATGAAAAAATCACGAGCCCTTTTTTTTTTTTCCTCTCTGAAGGTAAAAGCAGGATTCACCCGTGCACTCAGGACATGGTAAGAGTGCTCACTTAACCTTGTAGACCACTCACTACTTGAACTCAGCACTTCTGCCAAGGTCAAGGTAAACGCCGAGGCTGAAAGAGGGGCGTGCTGCAACCTTTCACTCTGAAGTCAGCTCTCTCTGACTTTGTTCTTTCATCCACCTATCTTTCTGTGTGTGAATCCCACATCTGCAAGAATAATGTACAGTTAATAAAAAAACACACACATGACCATTCATACATTTCTACCTGCAGGGTTCCCCAACTGTGCCGCCCACAGCTGGCGCCAAAGGGAGCCTCCTGGGAGCTGATAAGCCACTCACTCGGTGTCTCCCGGTCCAGAAATGGGAAGGCTTCCGTGGCTTCCCTGCAATCAGGGGAAACCACACTTTCGTATAAACAGACGGTTCCTTTGTCTTACCCCCAGCAGGTAAGGGCAGATCTGTTTCTGTTTCTAGCAAAGGTACAAGTTATCTCCTTTCCCCCTTCTCTCGGAAGCAACCACATCCTGGGAGATAGTTCATGGCTCAAAGCCCAATTGCCTAGTGTGACCCAGGGAAAATTTCACTGGGAGAAACTGGGCTTTCCTTTAAACACTCTGAGATCAGAGAGCCACAAAGTCTCTGACAAAACAACAACAACAATAACAACAGCAACAGAAAACTTCCAGGATGGTAGAAACTTAACACAAAGGAATACAATTACATCAACCATGGAAGGATTGAAATCTTTACCTTGAGCAACCCTGACAGCTAATTCATACCTCTTCTAACGATGATAGTTTCATATAAATCATTGCTTCTTAACTAGGCTTGAGGCCATCAAGATCACAAGTCAGAGTGTTAACTTCTAAACACAATAGCATGGAGGGCTAGTGTTGTGGCAAAGCCAATTAAAATGCTGCCGACAACACTGACAACCCATATGGGAACCTGTTTGAGTCCTTGCTCCACTATAGATCCAGCTCCTTGTTCATGGCCTGGGAAGGCAGTGGAAGTTGGTAAAAAAAAATATCTGGGCCCCTGCACCTATGTGGAAGACCCAGAAGAAGCTCCTGGCTACTGGCTCTATCCTGGCCCAGCCCTGTCTGTTGAACCATTTGGGAAGCGAACCAGCGTACGCTAGATCTTTCTGTCTCTCCTGCTATCTGTGACTCTGCTTTTCGAATAAATAAACAAAGCTTGAAAGACATGTAGTGGCAACCACTGCTTATTAAGTTAGTTATCACTTACCAACTATTAACTCTTAGTTCCAACTCCTGGAAAACAGAAACAGGCACTTAAAGTTTCTTTTCATCAACTGAAATCCAAGTAGCCTGAGGTGGCTGTGATATTATGCACTGATAAGTTCGCCCTTGTTAAAGAAGTATTCAGCAGCATTAGTAACTCTGATCAATATCCAACCAGAACATAGTACCCATAAGCAGGGATACAGTGTGGCTCTATTATTTTCCCAACACTATATTTCTAAATGATAATAAAACTTATCAATTAGAGGAAACCTCAGAGATCATCTCAAGGAGCTTTTGAAGATGAGGAAATTGAGCTGGAGAGTTCAAATGTCTCCCCAAGTCATGGGGTTTATCTTTAGGAATAAAATCAGAACACACTAAATTCCCAGGCTACCACTGCCGCTAGCACATCCACCTGCTTAACCCTCCAACACAGGCCAACAGGAATCAAAGCCATGAGCATCTTTGTGTGTAATGTGCAGAACTGGGAGTGACCAAGGGAGGCTGCCCAACTATCTGACATGAAAGCTCTCAACTGCTACATGAATAGGCTCAAGGAAATACACTTAAAAGTAAGGTCTGGACTCCATCAATAGCACCTTCAAACCTTGTCTGTAGAGCTGCTTTCTAAACTAGAGCTCCACCATGCCTGCCAGTTTAACCAAAATTTTCATCCCAGTGCTGCCACATGGCCAGGGAGTCCTTTGTTCTGCTGAGGGCTGTCTGCATATTTATGACATCATTTGTGGGCCACATCAATTTATCCACCTAAAAATCAACCTCCTGTAGATTCATGGGATTTCTATTTTCACATGTGACTGCTTGGGTAGGGCCAGATCAAAATATTTTGAGGGATTCACGTGGCTGGTGAGCTGGACGTTCCCCACCCCTGTTCTAAGATGGCATTATAAGATGACATTCTTGTGTGCTGTTCAACAACCAGGCAACAGAAAGCTGCAAGGTCCCAAGTACTGTTGCAAAACAGAACTAAAAACAAAACCCTATGCTTCCATGCCAGGCCCCTTCCTCTTGCCTTATTTTTCTCTCTCCATTCACTAAGTTATACTTTAACCAATGAATGCATTTAAAAACAGTAAAAACAAATGCAGGAAGTGCATCCAACTAAAACATGGTTAAGCTAAGCTAAATATTAAACACTTAATATTAAACTAGGACATTCTGATACTTCCCATACAACAAAAATCTTCTGACAGGTGAGGGTTCCAGGTGGTCCACCACATCCTGTGTTTTCAGCAAGCCCTCAGCGGAAGAAAGATGAAGTTTCCCAGGGGACCCTTAGAGGGGTTAAGGACAGACTCAGAAATGTCCCCACAGAGCCGTGTGTGGGAATTACTGGGAGCGCAGGAAGAAGGTCAGCCTAAGTCCACAGGATCATACTCCTGCCAACTGCTTAGTTCTCACCAGGGAGCTACCATGGCAGGAGTGCCAAGCAGGGTCCAGATGCCACAGCATGATTATGGAAAGCATATCAAGTAGGCCTGCTACACAGCCCTTGTGGGCTTCCACAGCTCCAAAGCCAATGGAAGGATGTGATTGTGAGGCCAATAATGTGTTCTTAGGATTCCAATCCCATTCGTGAAGGTGGAGAGCCCCACTGCCATGGTCACTTGCCATTGAGTTTTTCAATAAGCAGACACTGACTGGGTTCTGCAGTGCAGTGAGCAAGCTTTCTACCTCTGTTCGCCCTGAGAGGGCACGGCCCACAGGGCACACCCAGCCACACAGAGCCCCAGTTCAGCCAACACCAGAGAAAGGTCTTTTGCCCAGTTTCTTACATTAGCTTACAATTGCTTTTATCCAAATTTATATGCTGGGAGAAGGCTTTGAGCCCTCATTTACAAATATTTCAGGGCAGAACCATTTATATTTCCACAAAATCATATGCAAAAATCATCTGGGGATGTGAAGAATACCTAAAACAAACAAAAACCATCAATATGATCCAAAAAGGACAAGGGGGTCCAGATTCTCTTCTCAGTAGCACAAATTTGGCCCAGTCCCTAACTTTACCCCTACCAGCACCCATTACAAAACAAGGGTATGGAGCCTGGCACAACAGCTCAGCAGCTAAAATCATCACCTGGCATGCACTGGGATCCCATATGGGCACTGGTTTGTGTCCTGGTTGTTCCACTTCCCATCCAGCTCCCTGCTTTTGGCATGGGAAAGCACTAGAGGACAGTCCAAAGCTTTAGGACCCTGCACCAACATGGGAGACCCAAAAGAAGCTCCTGGTTTCTGGCTTTGGATTGGCTTGACTCCACCTATAGCAGCCACTTAGGGAGTAAACCAGCGGATAGAAGATCTTCCTTTCTGTATCTCCTCTCTAAAATCTGACTTTCCAGTAAAAATAAAATAAATTGTATAACAACAACAAGAAGGGTATGCCCAGCCACTCATGCCAAGTTAACAGTGTGCACATGCCCACCAATCCACAGACATGACTTATACTTCCCCCAGGAAACGCGGAGCCTTGGGATGCACATGGAGTCACAGTTGGCTCAGATGCACAGCAGAAA
Source organism: Ochotona princeps (assembly GCF_030435755.1). Taxonomy (NCBI): domain Eukaryota; kingdom Metazoa; phylum Chordata; class Mammalia; order Lagomorpha; family Ochotonidae; genus Ochotona; species Ochotona princeps. Next base: position 15,382,346 of record NC_080842.1, on the reverse strand, counting down.
ACAAGTGGCAGAGGGCCCACTACTTGATTACCAGCCGCATTTCCATAATGTATTAAATATTATATTATTTAATATGTACAGTGCCTCAAAGTATCTATTCCATGTCAACAAGTCTGGGATTATGCAGAAACAAGAAGCATGAGGAGACTCATTCACTCAATTCTTTGATACATATTTTTGCTGTCTAGAGAATCTAGCTGTCAAAGTGATTACTTCCACTTGAAATTCTCACCCTGCATTTCACTACATGTACCATGTCCATGGACAGGTCACCTTATAAAATTAAATCTATTTTGGATCAAAAAGTAGTTTATGTGTAATAAACACTGTAAGGGGTTGGTTGACTAAGCATGTAAAAACACACAATGATCAATTAAATTTGAACATTACAGGGACAAATTTATACTGAAAATTACTGGTTATTTAGCTGAAACTCATTATTATCAAAAAAGAAATGCACCCAGAACCCGTCACTGTTTATCTCAAATTCAATCTTAACTGCATCCTGGATTTAATCTGGTAATCTTAATCCTGTACTAGCAGTTGAGACAACAAGTACAAACTAAGAAACGACATTTGGTACATAGGAACTCACTGTCTGATTAAAGCAGAGTGAACAAGAAGTTATAATAGAGATTCAGGGGGATACGGAAGAGTACTAAATCCTAGCTGAAATGCAAAATAACACCAGTATCCTTCCCAAGGAAAATAAATATTGTAGAACCCATTCTATAATTCTATAGATTCTTTATGACTTCCTCCCTTCCTCCCTCCCTTCTTCTTTTCTTTTCTTTTCTTTTCTTTTCTTTTCTTTCCTTTCCTTTTCTTTTCTTTTCTTTTCTTTTCTTTTCTTTTCTTTTCTTTTCTTTCTTGTCCAAGTATTCCTCCCCCCCTTTTTTTTGGTGGTTCATGCTCCACTTTGCCCAAAACAACCAGAGTTGGGCTAAGACAGGGCAAAGCCAGGCATTAGGAACGCTAACCAGATCTTCCAAACAGGTGGAAAGGACTTGCCTACTTGATCCTTCACCATTCCTAGGATCTGCAATAGCAGGAAGCTAAAGTCATGCACCAGAGGTAGACTTCAAACCTCAGGACTCTGATGTGGAACATGGCTATCTTAACTGGCACTTTAGCCATAATCATGTATCTTTCTTTAAACCAGTTCACGAATTCATTAAGTTTTATAAATGTTCCTCCCTACCTGAAACCTGCCCACCATTCACCCTTCAGAAGTAAAATCCACAGCATGAGAAAAAAAGCCCAAGCTGAGTTGACGGTTCTGTGACTCCAGGAACAGCCTCGATGGTCAGTTCCCAGGAACAGAGCACTGGGGCTTGCATGCAGTGGTGCTCAATAAGGGTCACCTACATAAGAAAGCCAGTCTACCTACACCACACCAACTTCAGGATGAGTATAAGACCTGAACCACTGAGAAGAAATAAGCTTTCAGCCATGACTTGCATCTAGAATCTGTCACAGTCCAGGAAATCTGACGGGAATCAGAAAACACTGCCCCAACCTGATTTAAAATGACAGACATGAAGACACCGAGTTGTGTACAACTCTCAAGCTTCAAGATCCGGCAGGGTCTGAGAGGTCACCTGGCTATAATTTAGTAGGCAGCCATCACCATCTTGCCAAGTTGAGGGATTCCCCACATCTACATCCTGTCCCCAGCTCTGAAAGAGACAGAAGGGGCCCACATTTGGAAAATTCACTCTTGCTCTTGTTGTGCCAGCAACCAAGGGAGGAAGGGAAGGCACAGGAGTCCATTGGCCAGGGGAGGTCAGTCAAGGACACTGCTGGGGTCCTGCTGCAGCCTCACTCCAGTCCCTTGTCTGGCACTGAGCAGGTACAAAGAGTGGCACAGCACAGGCCCTGGCCTGGAGGACACCCTGAGCCTTCTCTTGAAGGGCCAATTCACTTCCCCCTGACTATTGTAAGATCACAAGAAGCAGGAGGAGGAGAGGGAAGAAAGGAGAAGGAAAGGGGCTGGTGCACACCCACTTCCTGATGGAATTCCCTTGAAGCACCAGAGGGCATGATAATGGCCTAGTGTATCAGGCAAGTCTGAGGGACCCACTGGTGGAAGAGCCACAATATATATCAACGATGATAATTTCAAAGACCTTAAATTGGGTAATTCACTTACAGAACAATAAGCTCATTATGTATAAGGACTCATATTTCAATATTAAAAATACTGACATTAACACTTTTTTTTAAAAAGATTTATTTATTTTTATTTGGAAAGGCGGATATACATAGAGGAGGAGAGACAGAGAGGAAGATCCTCCATCCGATGATTCACTCCCCAAGTGAGCGCAACGGCCGGCGCTGCGCCAATCCGAAGCCAGGAACCTGGAACCTCCTCCAGGTCTCCCACACGGGTGCAGGAACTCAAGGCTTTGGGACGTCCTCAACTGCTTTCCCAGGCCACAAGCAGGGAGCTGGATGGGAAGTGGAGCTGCCGGGATTAGAACCAGCGCCCATATGGGATCCCGGGGCGTTCAGGGCGAGGACTTTAGCCTCTAGGCCATGGCGCCGGGCCCCCAACACTTAAAGAAATGGTTTTTACTCCTGGTGTATTGACCTCGGCAGCCTCAGCCCTGAGAATGATCAGGACATGAAGCAGACCCCTGGTGTGGCCTGATAGATTAGTGAGTTCCATCGATGCCATCTTGAGCTTTCTCCTGCATGAGCCAGACTCCCTCCACCCCCCATCATGGGTGCTCATCAGTTTGCCATTGTGCCCAAGAAGCCTGCTGTCACAGGTTCTATTTACATACTGTCCTACATGCCAGCACAGGTCTCCAAGTAATAGGAAAAAGAAGTCTATGCAGGCTCTTAAGTTCCAAGGTTGAACACAAATTGACTCAAAACCACATTTTGTATCCAAACTCTGAGAGAAACTATTCCATAATACATAAAGAAAAATAGCCTGCCTAAGAATTGTTATTTTAGAAACAGTACAAGAGGAAATATCTCATAAAGCACTGACAAGTTCTAAAAAGAAGCTTAAAAAGCCAAAAGCAAATTTGTTCTATAAAACACAGCAGGGATGCAGGGGTGGGGGGGCATGTTAAGGCAATAAAGTCTGAAGAGAAATTTCATGAAAGATCGATACATTCCAGATGCCATCCCACTGGTAAACTATTAAATAGTCACTCCACTTCATTGCATAACCAAACCATGGTATGTTGCTTCCCATTCACTATCCCTTTTTGATCTCTGATTCCATAATAAGCTATCTCCCAGGCCAAATATGCCTCAAACAAATCTGTGGGTTTTCTGGGCTGAGGTTCCCTCTTCCTCCTCTCATTCATCCCACAAATGGTACAGTCCCCTAGGCACATGTAGTAATGTGTGTTAACATATAAGGAAATCATGGATGAATGTACGATATGTCATACATAAGTTTAAGTACTATATACCAAATAATGCATATCTAATTTTTTAAAAAAACAACTACCAAGTGAAATAAATTTGGTCTTTTTAATTAAAAAGTTCTCTGTAGGTCTTTTGAATTATAAATTTAAGAGATACAGAACTCTCAACTATCAATGAACCTGTACCAAAAGAGAGCCTTGACAAATCCATTTCTAAATGCCTAAGGCATGCTCTCCACTACGGTTGGGCGAGTCCTACCTGTTGAACAGCCCCACTTGCTGATACCCACAGATGGCCCTCAGTCATCCGCCAGCACCAGTTTCTGATAAACTACTTCCTAAAGAGATGACAAAAAACCCACGGTGATTCAGGTATCTGACAGGCACCACCCAAAATGTTTTTGACCTACTCTAGAGCAACCTTCTAATGACAGACTAGGCAGGAAGTGGTTAAAGGAATAAACAACATCATTAAGTATTTGCTGTGTGCCAAGCATTGCACTGCACTTGTACACACACTAACTTCTTTAACCTTAGTAACAGCTTTATGACATAGATTTCTCTTTCTTAAAAATGTTTGACAGCAGCAAGAGAGAACGAAAAGGCAAGCGCTCCTGTCCACTGGTATGTTTCCCTAATGCCCTCATCAGCTGGGGCTGGGCCAAGGCAAAGCTGGGAGCTGGGAACTCGACCCAGCGCTCCCACATGGGTGGTAGGTGCCTGACTACTTGGTCCATTACCATTGCTTCCCAGGTTCTGGATTGGTAGGCAGCTGGAGTCTGATACGGTGTGCGGGTATCTTAACTGCACAGTAGGATGTTGGCTCAGACTGTACTTTTTTTTTTTTTTACAGTTAAAGAGGCATACTCAGATGTCTCCATGCCATTAAATCTAAACCTATCAAATTACTCTTTCTTCATATTTCCTTTTATTGCCCTTCAAAAATTTTATCATGTGAAGGAAAACTTAAGCTTGCTATTATTATTGCACTAAATATTTAAAAATTCTATTTAATGGTTCACTTGATATTAGAAGCTAAGGAGGGTTCAATATTGAGTGATTTATTTGATAATGAACTAGAGCCACAGACTACTTCCATTCCAATTACAGTGATTATACAATGCTAGAAATACAACAGTATTAAAAATATTATGTCTTTTAGGCGATAGATACCTTCATCATGTTGATTGTGATGATGGTCTCACAAATACACATCTATGTCAACCAAAATATATCCAACTGAACAAATTCTGTGTCATTTGTGACTTCTACACAGCTGTGCAAAAAATAAATACAAATCAGACCTAAATAAAGATGAGGAAAGTAAAAATATTGACAAGGTTAAAAAAAAAAAAAGATCAATGAACAGAGCTGGATTCTTAAGCATTTCTCAAAGTGTATTTCATTCCAGCTCCGAGGGATTTTTCTTTTTTAATTTGAAAAGATTTTCCTGAATTGGAGAGGACGTGAAAAGCATGAAGCCTAGTTTGGACCCCAGTCCCTTCCTAAAAATAAGTCTTCATGATGGGCCAAAGGGTGATTATAGAAGCAGAACAGGATGCAAGCTCTTGGAGGAACAAAATAATCTGTGTCCTGATTACAGGTAAATAAATTTATAAACCAGTAGAAACTTCTCAAATTGTATATAAAAAAATCAGCCACATTATAACTTTCAAAACAATGTTTTAAAAGAATAGCGCTGCTTATTTAGCAAATATTTTTTAAAACATTGAGATTATATCTGATATTAACTATTTTTCAGAAAGGGACAGCTCAAAGAGCTTAAATAATCTTCCAGTGTTATACGCCACAGGAGGAGGAGCTAGGGTTTGAATCCACTTTTGTCTAGGAGCAAACTCTGTATCTGTATTTTGCTCCACTGTCCCCAGAGAGCCACAAAACAACTAATAAAAACATGAATTTGCGTATGCCTGCTCCCTCCCAGAGCTGTGAACCCTCAATCAAGAACGAAGGTATAGTCAGAGGGAGCACACACACACACACACACACAAGCCTGAGATTCCATCAGAGTGGAGCACAGGGAACAAAACATGGAAACCCATCCCACTTACATAACACTGTTTCCTGGGTACACTCTCATCTGTGGCTCATGTCCAATGACAACAGACGCCATGCTACATGTCAACAGTCTCGAGTCTGCTTGCTAAGATAAGTTCAGGCCACATAAAAATAAATACAACTCCCCATCCACCTCCTCGGAAGCCTGTCCTTAGGTGTCAGAAAGAGGAGGAAGAAACACATCAAGGCTAGGGAACTGAAAGCTGGCATTCTGTTCTCTTCTGTCTTCCCAGGACAGGTCTCCAGGAAAACTCAAGGAAAATGTGGAGCAAGGTGATCGGCTCAAAGGACAAGGTCATGCTGAATTTACTCGACATTTCCCAGGGCTTTTCATGTGCCAAGGAGTGTGACTCCTCTGTCACACCTCACAGCACACCGGGGCTCTTAGGATGAAGGGAAGGCCACTTTCCCAGGACCTTCTTCTCCCCAAAAGAAAGGCCACAAAGGTGCTCAGACTCTCTCTCTGAGGCTCCAAAAGCCTCAGGGATGGACCCAGAACCACGGAAGAGTCTGCACCAGCTTAGCCCCTAGGTGAGAGCGAAAAAAATCTCCCCAGAAAAAAGGTGGTCAGAGGGGCTCGCACTGGGGTGATCACCTAAATTTCCATGCAAATTGGTTTTGTTACCATTTTTTTCTATCTCATATGCAAACATGTTTATGTATATAGATACTAGAGTACTTAACAAAGTTTGCAGAAGGGCTCGACACAGTGCCGGGATCCCATATGGGCGATAGTTCAGGCCCCAGCTGCTCCACTTCCCATCCTGCTTCCTGCTTGTGGCCCAGGAAAGCAGTCCAGCACAGCACAAAGTGTTGAGACCCTGCACTTGCGTGCAAGACCCAGAAGAAGCTCCTGGTTCCTGGCTTCAGATGGGCTCAACTCCGCCCATAGCTGCCACTTGGGGAGTAAACCAGTGGACAGAAGATCTTCCTCTGTTTCTGTTTCTCCTCTCTGTAAATCTCATTTTCCAATAACAATAAATAAATCTTTTTTTAAAAGTTTGCATACGTAGGGCCCGGCACGATAGCATTAACAGTTAAGGTCCTCGTCTTGAATGCACTGGGACCCCATATGTGCACTGCTTCTAATCCCGGCAGCTCCACTTTCCATCCTGCTCCCTGCTTGTGGCCTGGGAAAGCAGTTGAGGACGGCCCAAATCCTTGGGACCCTGCATCCGCGTGGGAGACCCGGAAAGAAGTTCCTGGCTCCTGGCTTCGGATCAGCTCAGCACCGGCCATTGCAACCACTTGGGGAGTGAATCATTAGACAGAAGATCTTCTCTGTCTCTCCTCCTCTCTGTGCATCTGCCTTTCCAATAATAAATAAATAAATAAATAAATAAATAAATATTTAAAACAAGTTTGCATAAATAGTTATTTAGAAGTATGAACTTAAAGAAAAAGAAGTATGAGCTTATGTTGGTGAAGAAAATTACTTCCACAGGCTACGGAAAATTGTCTTAGAAGTGGCAAACACCCACAGAGCTGAATGAAAACAAAAATGCGACAAAATAAAATGCCTAACTTAGAACAAGACACTGAGGCATTTTCGCCTCTTAAAACCCTTGAAATTTAACCATGGTCACAGTCTCAAGACTGAAAGATAATCAAGTCATTCCAGTGAATGAAAAAACAAACAAAATTTCTACTATGAATGACACCACAAGAAACGACTGTGTGTCTTGGCCCAACATGATCGGATATCAACTATTTCATATAATTCAACCTAATAACAATATAATCAATCACACACACCCTAAGGCAGGAAAGTTGGACACAACTCCAGCAACTGTGTGCCACTTACCAAGGCATACAAAGGATGCCATCACCAGGCATATATTAAGTTAATGAGAACGAAGGTTTTTGAAGTAAATCATTTTAAGCAGAACTGATTTTTTAAATTACTTTTTTGGGGGATGTAATTCATATATATTAAAATTCACTGGTTTTCAGCTTAGAGTTTCAAGAATTTTGACAATGTATCTGGTCCTGTAACTCCCACCACAATCATAGTGAAGAACCGCTCCATTACCCACTCTGCCCCTCAAATCTTACTTGTGTGTCTCCCCATTCCACCAGCCCCTCACCTGCTTTCTGTCCTTGGAGTGGCTTTTGCCTCTTCCAGAATTTCATACCAATGGGCTCTGTTAGTATACAGTTCACTTCTTTCAAGTAGCAGAACACTTTTGAGATTAATTTACATTTTTCATTAGTCATGCATTTCTTTTTATTGCTAAGTACTACACTATTATCCATTTACTAGTTTGCTAGACAAGGTGTTTCCGGTATCTGGCTATTAAGAAAATAACTTCTTGGGCCCGGCGGCGTGGCCTAGCGGCTAAAGTCCTCGCCTTGAACACCCCGGGATCCCATATGGGCGCTGGTTCTAATCCCGGCAGCTCCACTTCCCATCCAGCTCCCTGCTTGTGGCCTGGGAAAGCAGTTGAGGACGGCCCAAAGCTTTGGGACCCTGCACCCAAATGGGAGACCCGGAAGAGGTTCCTGGATCCCTGCTTTGGATCGGCGCATACCGGCCTGTTGCGGCTCACTTGGGGAGTGAATCGTCGGACGGAAGATCTTCCTCTCTGTCTTTCCTCCTCTCTGTATATCTGACTTTGTAATAAAATAAATCTTTAAAAAAAAAAAAAAGAAAATAACTTCTTGAGACAGGTGTTTAACCTAGCGATGAAGGTGTTCTAAATTGGAGTATCTGGACTCAGTTCTCAGCTCTGGCTCCTGACTCCAGACCCATGCTAATGTGGCCTCTGAAGGCAGTGGTGACAGCTCAAGTCACTGGGTCCTTATCATCTATGCAAAAGCCCTGGATTGAGTTCCAGCTCCTAACTTTGGCTCAGCCTCAATGGCTGCAGGCATTTAGGGGTGACCCAATGAATGGGAGCTCTCCGCCTGTCTCTCTGTCTCTCAAATACATAAAAATATCGCAAGTAATTTTAAAAAAGATCTGTTTCCTAATGTGGCCACACCATTTTTCAACCCCAAAGCACTGCACCACCCGTGATCTGACCAGTCTTTTTCATCTCAGCCATTTTAGAGGGGATGTGGTAATGTCTCCTAGTGATGTAATGATTTACACTTCTCTTAGGACTAATGGTGTCGATATCTTCTCATAAAGCCATCTGCCATTCATGTATCATATTTTAGGATGTGTCTATCAAATCTTTTCCCTATTTTCAGTTGGACTACCTTATTACTGTGTTGTAAAAATAATTTTCAAACCAGACATATGTTGTGGAAATATTTTCTCCTGTACTGCGGACTGCCTCTTCATTTTTCTAACAGAACTCCCGAAGAACAAAGTTTGTAACGGTGATTACGCAAAATTTTTCCTTACATAGTTTCTATGGTTTTAAAAATAATCTTTGCTGTTAACAAGGAGGGAGGGGTGAGCAAACAGAGCACAGCGGATTTTAGTGCGTGGCAATCTTCTGTATCACTATCACAGTGAGTGCATATAATTGTATATTTGCCTAATCAGGGTACAAGAGTGAACCCTAACATAAACTACGGGCTTTGGGTGATAGTGATGTGTCAGTGTAGGCTAACTGCTATAACAAACATACCACTCTGCTTTAACATATGGAATATCTCTTTAATTATACTCAGTTCTACTGTTAATCTAAAATACTTATTAAAAAAATACACCAAGTCCAGTAAACCATCATCATCACCATCTTTGTCATCCAAAGGTCATGAAGGGATTCTCTAAGCTTTCTTCATAAGATTTTACAGCTCCAGCTATTTCATTTGGTCCTGTGTCAAGTTAACTCAAGTGCATGGTATGGCAATTGAGTCAAGGTTCATTTTTAGGAGCACAGGTCATCTAATCGTTTCATTATCATTTGTTGAAATATTATCATCTTCTCACTGAATTCTACTTGTGCCTTGTCAAAAATCAAGGGACCATATATATAGAACTATTCTGTTCCATTAGTCTGCTTGTCAAACACTTAACACCAACACCAACAGTCCAGACTGACATAGCTTCAAAGTAAAGTGTTAACATCAGGTGGTGTAAGTCCTCCAACTCAGTTATCCGTAAATACTTTGGTATCCAGCGCTGATTCCGCAGCCAACAATTTACTTCCCATAGGTCTATCATGAGACCTCTACCCGATGTTCTTTTTTTTTTTCTCTAAATTAACACTGGTTCTTCCACACATATGAGTGTGACTCCAAAGGCCTCCATGAGGTATATGGAGTCCTGACCCAGTTCATCTCCTTAAGAATGGGATCTCATCTGTCTTGCTCCACCAGTCACAATCCTCTACACCCTCAGTTTCCAGTTACTACAGCTTTCCAAACCCTATCATCAAAGCTTTCTAATCTCTTTTCAAATCATCCGATTCCCCATTTTCTTTGGCCTGCCTCCAAAAACCATTACTTCCTCAGCATGCCAGGCCTCAGCCCTGAGTGTGGCCTGGTCCTCTGAGAGGGTCAGCTTTACCCCAAACCACAGAAGAGCAAATAAAGAAAGTCATTTTCCATCCTCATCTCTAACCCAAACTGCTACAGACCAAGAGGGCTGTCTACTGCCTGACTCGGGGGCCATGCATCATTCATACCAGCAAAGCTGGTGTTATCTTCTACTTCTCTCCAGCTCACAGATGAGCACACACAATGCGGTCACCTCAAGAATGACAAAGCACAGAGGTTCTCTACGTTTCTTGGACCAGATTCATCTCCTAAATTCTTCTACTGACCTTGGTGTGTGCCATATAAATCAAAAAGACTACAAAATAACAATTTTGGTGAGATCACTTCTTCAATTCCCTCCTCCTAAAATACTCAAAATATGTATTTATGTTATATTTTAGGAGTACAGAAACATACAATTAGCTAATTCATTCCTACAATTTGTACCAGCCCAGGTACTATAACATAGTTTTGACTTTGCTTATTATGAAACTGAATTTTTCCAGTTACATCCCAAGACAGAAATTCTTGGTTGTGGAGGTCACTTGGTAGTCACTTTTCCTTTATACTTATCTACAGGCTCAAGGAAAGGAGAAAAGAGAAAGAAGGAGGGGTGGAAGAAAGGGAGGCAGAGAGAAAATGATACCACAAACTTATGTTAACATAGTGGTGAATTTTTTTTCATCAAAGGGTTACTTGGAATTTAGTTTACCTTTATGTATGAATCAGATATCAGCTACGATCCAGGGGCTGGCATTATGGCATAGCAGGTTAAGAATAGGGGCTGGCACTGTGGTATAGCAGCTTAAGAATATCTAGCAGCTGGCTTTGTTGGCACAGCACGTTAAAACGCCACCTATGTTGCTGGTATCCCAATGGGCACTGGTTTGAGAGTCCTGGTTGGTTCACTTCCAGCTCCCTGTTAATGTGCAGGAAAGTAGCAGAAGATGGCCTAGCTAATGAACACTGGGAGGCAGCAGTGAAGGTCAAGATTTTGGTTCCTGCCACCCATTGGGAGATCAAAATTGAGCTGAATTTCAGACTGAGTTCTGAGATCCTGCTTCTTGGGGCATTTGGGGGAATGAACCAGTGGATGGAAGACCCCTTTCTCGTGCTCTCTGAGTCTTTCTCTCTTCATTTGTCTCTCTGTGTCTCAAGTAAATTGTTTTTATTTTAATTTTTTAAAGATTTATTTATTTTTATTGGAAAGTCAGATTTACAGAGAGAAAGCAAGACAGAGAGGAAGAGCTTCCATCCACTGGTTCAGTCCCCTAGTGGCAGCAACAGATGGAGCTGAGCTGACCGGAAGCCAGGAGCCAGGAGCTTCTTCTGGGTCTCCCATGTGGGTGCAGGTTCCCAAGGCTTTGTGCTGTCCTCAACTGCTTTCCCAGGCCACAAGCAGGGAGCAGGATGGGAAATAGAGCAGCTGAGACACGAACCAGTGCCCGAATGGGATCCCAGCAGATGCAAGGCGGGGATTATAGCCTTGCATGTGCAAGGCCCAAATGAATTGTTTTTAAAAAATGAAGCTGAGAAACTGTCCAAAGACTTTACTGCACTTAACAAAAATCCAAAGAAAAAAATCAGAAACTCATGGATATAATTAAAAATGGGTCAAGGAGACCAACGGTATAGGAGCTAGAAGAGGGAAAGGCAGAAGCCACTTTAACCCAGAAGAAATCATGTGGACACACTGCTTGAGAGAGACACGAGGACAGTCACAACACAAAGCTATTGATGATACACATTAAGCGTTTGTTGGAAAACTCTCGGTTCCAGAAAGTGGCTGATAAGTACAAGCTTACATCACTTACCTGTCACATCTTCCACCTGTCTAGGACAGCTGCCTGCAGCATCTCTGCCATTTCTAGCAATGAAATGGATGGGAACTGACAAATCCAGAAAGTACTATGGAGTCCTCTCACCATGCACCTTCATTAGAGAACAAGATCTGTATCTGAGCCAAGACAATTCTTAGGTTCCAATCTCACAACTTACAAGTTACTGACGATACATTTAGAAGGTCACATGGGGGTAGGGGAAGAGGCAAGGGTGTTTCTTTTCAGTAGACAGGTAAACCATCCATAATGCATTCCATTGACTATTTCCAATATTATTAAAATGCAGTAATATAATAGAGAAATGAAAACAGAGAACCCTTTAGATGGAAGGAAATAAGATCATAAAGGAGATAAACTCAGCTATCCCAGTCCGTGCCAGCACAGAAGAAAATGAAACAAAGGCTGTGGTTTCATTAAAATCACAATGGTCACTAGCGTACTAAATTCTGCACCACAGATATTCTGTTGTCCTTCGGTAACACAAGTTAAAAATGTGATCAGGAAAGTATGCTTTGAACTGTTCTAAGATAACAAAAAAATACCATCAGAAACATCTTAGGATTTCATCAAAAGAAGGTGGAGGGTGTTGTGGCCCACTGGGCTCAGCCTCCATTTGTGACACCAAGGATCCTGCATCGGAATGCTGGTTCACCTGGCTACTTTCTGCCTTTCAAATTAATAAATAAATAACAAACCTTAACAGAGAAAAAAAAAAAAAAAAAAAAGAAGACTTGAGAAGGTACCTGTTTACGTCCTTACAGGTATCATACAAACTTCTTAAAAAATGTTGCTATTATTTTATTTCTAATCCAAGCCCAGGACTTAAAAAATAATGCAAAGTACTATTACATAAGAATGCTCTAATGGGACTGGCATGGTAGTCTGGTGGTTAATGTCACTGCCTTGCATGCACCAGAATCCCATTGGGTGCTGGTTCATGTCCTAGTTCCTCTACTCCCCATCCAGCTCCCTACCTGTGGCCTGGGAAGAAGAAGCTCCTGGCTCCTGGCTTTAGATTGGCTCTGGCTGTTGTAGGCACTTGGGCATTGAACCAGTGGACAGAAGTTCTTTCTCTCTGTCTCTCCTGTCTCTGTACAGCTGACTTTCCAATAAAACAAGTAAATAAATAAAAGATTAAAGAAAAAAAAGAAAAGAAGTGAGGCCTAGAAGAAGGTGGTTAGGTAACAGCACTCAGGAGATATTAAAAAAAAATACTAATGGAGGGGGTCAGTGGAGGTGACTCAGCAAGGTAATCCTCTACCTGCTTGCAGCACCTGCAACCCATGTAGGCACAGGCTCATGTCCTGGCTGTTCCACTTGTAATTCAGCTCCATACTTATGGCCTAGGAAAGCAATGGAGAATGGCTCAAGTCCTTGGGTCCCTGAACCATGTGGGAGACCCACAAGAAGTTCCTGGCTCCTGGCTGTAGGATCAGCTCAGCTCTGGCCATTCCAGCCATCTAGGCAGTGAACCAGCAGGTGGAAGAGCTCTCTTGTTCTTTCCTCTCTAAATCTGCCTTTCAAATATGAAATATCATTCATTCATTAAAAACAATGAAATTCCACCATTTGTAGTAAAATGGTTCCAACTAGAGACTATTAAGCTCAGTGAAATAAGCCAATCCCCTTAGGACAAATACCATACATTCTCTCTGATATAAGACAACCTTCATGAAATTTATAAAATGAATAGGTGCATGGATTCATACATTCATCTAGAGTAACTCTGTAAGGGAGATTAGCCTATGGGGAAGTGAAAATGCAGTGCAATACGCATCTCTACTCCTGAATAAAAGAATGACTCCCAGTGAAACTATCAAATATGTCTTGACAATAGGATGCTGGACTTTCTACCATTGTCTATAGTTACAACATTATGATACACTTAAATGGCAGAATGACGGACTTGTGACTGTTTCTAAAGGACTACACTGTTGTAACAATATAGGGGAAAACAGTCGGGGAGAGGGGAAATGGAGAAGATGGGAGGGAAAGTCCTATGAAACTGCGTGAAACATAGAAGTTAAAAAATGGAAAAATTTTAAAAGGATGTACTAATAGCACTGCAAAATTATTAATTATTTCATATTTATCGTAACTGGCTAAAATCAGGGGTTTGAAGATTTCTGTAGGAGAAAAAATGGCTGATTTATTTAACTGGGTCTTTTGTTCACAATGTGCCTTTCCCATGAGTAAGAAATGGAGCTCCAATTTATCCATAGTGTGTTCCGTTGGAAGGATTCTTTCCCTCAGAATGCTCTTGATCTTGTGTCTAGGTATCTCCCTAATGCTGGTATACTCCTCAGTGCTCAGAGCAGACAGGCCTGGACCAGGCTGAAGCAAACAGCTTGGAATTCAATCCGGGTCTCACACGTGGGTGACCACAACCACCGCTGCTGCCCAGAGCAGCATTATCTGGAACTAGAGCAGACTGGGACTTGAAGCCAGGCCTGCGGATATGGGTTGTAGATATCCAAGTGGCACCTTACTTACAACACACACCTGCCTCTGGATTTGCTTTGCACACTGAACTAGAATGTGCATGAGTCCTCTGGAGTGAGTTCCTTGGGGGTGGCTATCAGAGCAATTCCTGCTGAAGCAAGTTCACATCTGGGCAGAAAGCTTCAATAAATTCCTGTTGAGTCAAGACTAAACAAACACCCTGACAAATAGTTACCTATGGATAAACTCTATATGTTATCTTATTTCTCTTTATTGTATAAGCATGGTGTTGGGTTTCGAAGTTAATAAAATAAACTAAGCCAAACAATGATTCTTTCAGAGATTTTCTGGTATGAGCTAAAAATTGTCATTTGGGATTGCCAGGAGAGTCCTAATAGTTTACAATGACTATAACTTGACTACCAGTGACACTCCACAATTGAAGCACTCCTAGGGAGGCAGGCGGCCAGAATGACTCGGGAGTCCCACGACCTAGGGTCATTTCCAACTCTCTGGATTTATGTTTTATGTCCTCCCCACTACTGATCATCTTTCAGATGAGGTGGGTCAAAAGCCCGCAGGAAACACATGCATAAGGAATTTTCTAAAATGTGTTTATTTTCAGTGCTAGCATTGCGGCACAGTAAGATGAACTACCACCTGTGGTGCCAGCATCCGATAAGGGCACCTCTTCCAGTTCCCGCTGCTCTGTGGTGATCCAGCTTCCTGCCAAAGTGTCTGGGATTGTAGCAGAAAATGGTCCAACTAGAAGATCTCAGACTCTTTTTCCCTCTCTCTAATTCTGCCTTTCAGATAAATAAATTGTTTAGAATGTGTATTTTCCTCTACCTGAAAGGCAGAGAAACATCTTGGAGAGGTTCTGTTCCCTAGTTCATTTGTCAAATGCCTATAATAGCCAGGCTGGGCCAGACCAAGCCAGGATCCTGGAACTCCATCTAGGTCTTCCATGAGGGAGGCAGAGACTCACGTACTTGAGTCATAACCTGCTGCCTTTTAGCAGGAAGCTGGAATGGAAGCGGAGCAGCTGGAACTCAAACTGGCCTTCTGCTATGAGATGAAGACATCCCAAGTGGCAGTATGGCCTGCTTCATCATAATGCCAGTCCCACAGCCTTTCTCATTAATTACTGATGAGTCAGGCATGACATCTATGATGGGGAGGCTCCTCCCTCACATGGTTTTCACTACCGAAAGAAGTTACAAACGACACTGTGACAACTGGTTTTCACTTAGAGACCTCAAATGCTTCCTACGTGAAGTTTAAGCAGTATTTCTGATAGCTCACTCAGATCCCAAAAGATCTAGGGGAGTGGGAAAGAGAACAAGAAAAGCCTCACACTAATTCTCTGCTGTGCTTTGTGTGTGTGTCTGTGTGTGTGTTTTAATTCTCCCTAATTAGATCTGGAAGCTAGAGAATATTTGTGGGAGACACAGGCGTGTTTCCAATAGTGTATTCTGACTCGTTTTATTTGCTGTTAAGCAAAAAAGCAGTCAAGATCTCATTTCTTTCCCGTAAAGGTCTTCACAGAGTAGGGGGCTCACTCCCTTGCAGAATTTTAAAGAGTGCAAGAGGAGGAAGAGGCCAGGCTGCAAGCTGCTTTGGGGGCTCAGTGGTCCAAGAAGAGGTGCATGCTCCCTACGCGCTAGCCCAACCCGCAGCTGGGAACACCACCGGGGACTCCCCACCCCCAAAGAGGATAATAAAGAAACAAAGCACAGACAAAAGCAACACATGGACCAGGAGGGCAGAACCCAATCATCTCGTACCCAGCAGAGCCCTCGCATGCATCTGCCCTGACCCCTTCTTTGACAGGCACCACCACCGAAAATCAGCTAGAACAAAGGACGATTCGTTATGCACAGCCATAAAGAACTCCAGGGCCATGTCACATGCATAATTCATGATGCAAAGCAAGCTGCCATCAGCATCATTTAGCCTCTCAATATTTTAAAGTGGTGAAAGGTTACTAGGCATTTATGAAGTCTCTTATCTCTACATGACTCTTCCAAATTTAAGAAATGAGGAACTCCATTCTTCTGCAAATGGCATTACCTACAATCCTGAAGACTATAAATCTTCTAGAATTTGCTGGGTAGACAGCACAAGAGGGTGAGCAAACATATCTAATAAACCAATCAAGTCAGCTGGCTGCACACACCCATGCAGCTGAAGCTTACCCCATCAACATCACCTCTGTTTTCTGTGTTTGTGTACCTGTAGCTGAATTGTACACTCCAAGAGTCGCCCTGTAAATCTGAAGGACCAGGAAACTGAAGCTTGGACAAGTTCCTTCCCAGGCCCAAGAACTCAGAGCAAGAACAGGGACTCGACCTCATTAAGACCCTTGACTCTGTTTCTTTTGCCCCCCCTGGGACCTGCCTGAGGGCCTGTGTCATTTATTATTGTCTGAATTGCCTCAGAGTGGTCTCTCAGATTCCATACACACTCCACTCACATCCAGCCATGTTACCACCCTCAGTGTTGTTACAAACCTACGCAAACCTGACACCTCTCCTTGAACTCTGCAAATTTCCCTCTCACCCTCAGGCAAATAAATAAATAATAAATTCTCCAGCCTTTATTTTAGCTTCAGTTTGAGCTGTCTAGAAGTCTCTTCTGACAAAAAAATTCACTCTTTTTAAGTCTAGAATGTGCACTGAAAATAGCTGAGCTCCAGGTAATTCACATAATCCTCACACGCCCTGCACATAATGATAACACCTCAGTACTTCACACAAAGTCCCTGAATGTGTCTTCCTCCAGACACCTTCACCTGACATGGGGAAACCAGGCTAGACAATGAGGTAGGAATATTTGAGCTGATACATTTCGGTTTAGCTTCAATCTAACTCTACCCCCTTACCTATCAATCAAGGATGCCCATTTTCCCATGATGCACCTGTGTGTCATCTAGGGCCAGGAAGGAAGAAATGCCATATGGAAGTTGGGCTCCACATGGAGACACCCTCAGAGGCCTCATGCGCACTAACCTCCACTTAGTTGTGTGTTCAGTTAGGGCACCATCCCCTGCCTCATAAAAGGGATTGGTAATGAGGGGTATCCCCATTTTCTCCCCTTTGGCTTCCAGATCACGCTTCTGGAACCGTCTCTGGTCCTTCCCCACACAGCGAGAACATGCGTGGAACATGCGCCCCTGGTGGTGTGTGACTCTCCAGACTGTATGTGGTAAAGGCAGACCCGATTATGGAAATGAATGGCAGAAGGGGTGGTAGAAGCCACTGGAAGAAGCTGCAAGACACACAGTCATCCAGCAGCAGCACGTCCAGGGTTCCAGGACCATCTGAGCAGTGGTGCCTCTGCATCCTCAGACGGCAGGCAAGCGTGTGTTCATGCCCACATGAACAAAGCCACCGGCACGCCACCAGCTTCCTTAAAAGCAAATAATTGTCTGCAGCTGTGGAATCAGGATTTTCCTCCAACAGAGAACAATGCACACGGTTCTGACCGTAACTGCCTGTTTCTGCCTCCTGGGGTCTCAGTGGAAATCCGCCTAGACAGAAAAGCATCTTGCATCACAAATGGCCCAATAAATCACAAGACTTAGGGGCAGAAGATTCCAATAGGAATCTCCTGTATGTGCTACACCAGGGGCTGGATATGCGGCAGTTCATCTGTTCCTGCAAACAGTCACCTGCTTCTTCTGGCTGAGCAGGGGCTGAGCAGGTGAATTTGAACAGCCCTATTAATCAATGAGGCACAATCGTCACTGCTATTCAGGTAAGCTTTCAGCACTGCACCCTGTGATGCAGTACCCCATGACATGGTCAAGGCCAAATTCACAAGAAGAGGCTGACAGGTTATCAAGCTGCTGCTAAGCTTTGTCTGACTTTAGGGAGACAAGGCCCTAAAGCCAGAAGGCACATTTCTAATGGCCAAACAGTAAGCCAGTGGGTTTTCCCTTTGCCTGACACAGAGCAAAGACATGGTAGTGAAATAATCTCTAGGGAAGAGCAGACAGCATGCCTAGGTGTGCTTCCCCCAAGGTACACTCATACACATAGTGGCAGAGATTTAGGACAGAAAATTCACAAGAGCACCTGCTCAGTCCTACAGAGGCAGCATCTTTGAGGATTGGGAGAGGCACAAGTGGGGTTGGGGATGAGCAGTGTCGTCTACTGGGACAGGTGTACCCTTCCAAGGGCTCTGTCCCACATTTCTTGATACTGTATATCCCGGGCACAAAATGGCTGGTTTTCAGCAGAGCAGGGTATCATGATGTTCTTCAGGAAAATTCACATTGCTATCTTCAGATCTTCCCATTCCATCAATTCACGAGCAAAAGGCCCCCAGTCCTCCTGAACCAAAGGCATCTGAGCTACAATGGGCCAAGGCGTGTCATCCAGAAAGGAATCCAGAGGGCCTACATAAATTTGTTTTAGTAACCTGCTCAGAGAAAATGAGACTTGCACTTTTTTTGTCTTGCAGTCTACACTTATTTGAGTATTTAGTACAAGATGAAGAATTTTAAAGATCAATCATTGGTGTGTGTGTGTGTGGTAGTGCAGCAAGTTAAGCCACCAACTGCCACGCCAGCATCCCCTATCAGAATACCAGTTCAAATCCCGGCTGCTCTGCTTCCCATCCAGCTCTCTGCCAATGTGCCAGATGAAACAGTGGATGATGGATCAAGCATTTGTGCCTTTGCTGCCCACATAAGAGATACATATGAAGTTCAGAGCGCCTAGCTTCAGTCTGGCCCAACCCTGGCTCTTGCAGTCATTTAGAGAGTGAACTGATGGATAAAAAATTTCTTTCTTTCTCACTATCTCTCTGTCACTCTGCTTTTCTAATAAATGAAATAAAATTTTTAATAAACTAAAATAAATACCAAACACTTTGAGGAGCCATGGGAAACATCTCTTATTGCCAAGAGCCTGATGACTTCATCAGCTTCAAATAAAAATGCTTTTCACACAAAGCAATTATAGCAGATTTAACTGTTTACAGTTTTCCAGGTCAAACACATTTTAGTATGCTAGGTTAGACCCATTCTTTATTCATGACATGCAGAGAAAAACAAACAGTGTAGGGAATGGCTTGAAATTCCAAACCCTCACTTTGAGGACAAAACATCCAGGGCACACAGCTCCTGTGCAAAACAATCAAGATTAATCCTAAGAAATTCAAAGGTGTGGAACTCATCACAAGACAGAAAGCAAAAGCAGCATCCTGGCCCTGGCAGACTCCCACCGGGATGAGAGCCAGGGTTATGAGACACAGTGGGTTATCAATTGCTCTCCACTGATTGCTTCCGTAGACATGGCATTATTTTCACTGCCAGATGTGGGTGCACAGACTTCTCTCCATGTAGGATTTGTGATTATTGTTATGATTAAACATTGCCATACAGGAGGATGGATAAATGAATTTGTGAACTGCATAATTATAATGCAACAGTGGTATTTCAATATGCATCACCAAAGCCTATTTTGAAAAATCACCTGTGTTTTAAATTGAGAAGTTAAGCCTTCACAATTTCCAAGCCCTTTTTAATGTCTCACCGTTCTGACACAGAGATTTGTCTTCTGCTAATTGCATCTCAGGGGTGTTTGGGGGGCACAAAAGAGGGATTATATACCTCTGAAAAGAGGGAGGGGGGAAATTGCATTTCTCAACTCTCAGGGGATGGAAAGCTTACTTAGCTTAAGATCCATAGAACCACCTAGGAAAGATGAAAGCCCTGTCTATACCTGTGTGGCTACCAAACAAATCCACTGGAAGAATAGATGGCATACACGTATATTGGGTGTAAACTGCTCCTAAACAAGTATCTTCAAAGCATGTTTTTGTGTGATTAAATACAAGGTGCAAAACGGTGGACACAACATAATCTCTTTCAAGGTTAAATACATGCAGTGTTTTCCCTGGGAGAAGTCAGAGGAAACATCTCACCAAGAAACAGTTGATGAGCACTAAGAGAGGCAGTTTTTATTACTGAATTTACTACCCACACACAGATACTACCTCCTAACTATCAGTTAAAGTTGTGTGGGTGGAGAAATGCTGTGTGATTCTATCTCTTATCTGTCCGCATTCAGAAAAATCCTAATGTTTCCAGGTTTCTAAAGCTCTAATAGAAATCACAAAAAGATCCAAATATTGTGCTGAATGGATACCTATAACTAATTTGCTTATCTGAGAGGCAGAGAGATTCAGAAAAAGACAAGAAAAGAAAGAGAGAGACATAAGGGGAGAATAAAGGTGCTCCTATCCACTGGCCTATGCCTCCAAATTTCCAGAATCCTGAAATTCAACCAGGTCTCTCCCAACTGTCTGAGTCGTCACTGCTGCCTCCCAGAATCGACATCAGCAGAAAACTGGAGTCAGCAGCCAGGCCCAGGAATTGAACCCAGTTAGTCCAATGTGGGATTCGGGTGTCTTAAACATCAGGTGAAAGCCCACAAAATGAAATTAAAGATTTCAAAACATCAAAAAGACTTTCTTGTAAGCAATCCAAAAGACAAACAAGCTAGAAAAAAAATCTTAAAGGTGACACACACCAGAGGTATTTATCTTTAACATGGAGAATTAATAGAAACTGATGAACAATGTAATGAAAGTCAAATATAAGACATCACAAAGAGGATGCCAAAAGGACATTATCAGAGAAGTCGTAAGTGGAACACAATGAGGTAACATTCACACAAGAAAGCATCCACTACTTACAAGTTTGCATCACCAGTGGAACATTTTCAATGCATTGCTAGAGCATTTTTATGGTGACAGGCAACATGGAAGAAGTACATTTAAGAGATCTTGCCTCCGAGGCAGCTGGGAGTGTGAATGATGCCACAGTCATGGAAGATAACACACACACGTGCTAAGACTTAATGACATTCTCCCTACCTTTGACTCTGTGATTCCATGCCAGGAAGCACCATCCAAATAAGAAAGGGTTTTGATAAAGAAATACAGTATTAACAAAAGTGCAACATACACTGAAAACACCATGAGGCATTCAAAAAGGATGCTGTATTCTGATAAATGGAGTGAAGAGGAAGGACAAACCAACCACAAAGAGGACCTGAGAAAGCACCCCAGAAACTCCTGCTGGAGGGTGGTCAGTTGTGGCCAGACAAATGAGTGGGTGAGAGAGGGCATCCCTGTGTAGAGGGATCAAAAGCTGTATTCCCAGGGAGCCGTAGTGACACGAAAGCAACATGACAGCGCAAAGTGAACAGTCCACACGAAAACGTGAATGGCAACAGCCCCAGTCTGCCCTTAACACTCAGAGCAAGGACAATCTCCATTCTGGGATCCAAGCCTACAGAGCACAACACCTGGCTGTCAGGGTAAAAGAGTCCCTTCCCTTTTTGCCCTGTCCTCAGACTCACGGACAAGTGACCAGTGCACATCCAGATGAGGACTTACACTGCAGGAATTCTGTGGGCTCAATGGTGACTTTCTCGTGACTCGAAGCAAATCAATTCAAACCGCCCTTCTGTTTCCCCAGCCACAACTACCTTGTCAAATCAGCCCAGTGGGCTAGTAAAGTAAAAAGCACAAATAGAGCTCCCAAAATTCATCGGTGGCAAGTGTCTAGCTTAAGTCCAGGAATGCTCCTTGACGGCAGCAGTCCCTTCTGAGGACACCTTTTAGATGCTTTTGTGCACACACGCCCACTCTCTGCCCTGCTGACTGAGGGCCCTGTAACCTCTCTGTCCTTCTATTTGGCAGTGCCCTTTCCACATCCTCACATCACAGAAACATTCTCTGGCACTTGTATCTTTTGTGGGCTCACTGGCCCTCTCCTGGCCCCACACGCCTCCTTGACCATAACTTCCGCTGACCTCCATGTGGGCAGGTCTCTGGATACTCAGCACTGGTAACACAGTAAGAAGGGAGGTAGCAGAGGTGAGTTGGTCTTGCCTGCAAAGCAGATACCTACAAAACATAGGGAGGAGCTAAGAGGCTGGGATGAATCCACTCTACAGGTAAACCACAATTTCTCCACCTGTACATACAGCACAGTGATTATATCCCGCTTAACAGGGTCGTAGCGGGGACCAGATCAGTTGGCTGAGAAGGCACTGTGGTAAGAATTAAGAGTTAAGCACTGCTGGCAACACCTGCATCCCTCATGGGTGCTAGCTCAAATCCTCACTACTAAACTTTCAATCCAGTTCCATGCTAATGTACCTGTTAGAGCAATGGAATTTGGCTGAGGTCCTTGGGCCCCTGCCACCCATGTGTGAGGACCCAGATGAAGCTCCTGACTCCTGGCTTTGCCCTGGCCCAGTCCTCTCTTTTAGAGCTATTTGGGGACTGAACCAATGGATGGAAGACCTATCTCTCCCCTCTTCCCTGTCACTCTGTCACTCTGCCTTTCAAATAAATAAATCTTTTACAAAGACTCTTATTAAAACAATAAGGTTGAGAAGTCAACAACTGTATCTAAAAAAAAATCACAGTTTTTAGATTTTATCTTTTCTCTATTACTTTTAACTCCCCTTTTGGAAAAAAAAAAACGTGGAAGAAGAGAAACACAGGCAGGCAGGAGGAAGAGGGAGAGCAGGAGGAAGCAGGCCAGAGGATGGCAGTTACTGCCACTGGGACTAGGCATGGGTTATTAGCATGGGCCTCTTACAGAGGTAGGGAGGATCTAACAAAGTTAACTCTTTAATTTGCTTGACTTCTAATGCATTAATAACAGGAAGGTACCTCCATAAAGCATCTCTCTACACAGAAAGTTATACAGAGGAGATCTGCATTTGCACAGTGATGTCATCCAGTTCATGTGTTCTGTCTGCGCGTTCACAGAAACACCTGATCATGACTTCCAACTCTTCCCAAAAGGGAACAAAGCCACATAGGTCGAAGAAAACTGAAGATTCCAGGAAAAGAGACAGCCCTTTTCCTCAACAAGGTTAGTCTGTCTTGGAAGTTTCTGGAAACCCTCAGATCGAAGGGGGTTTTGTTTTCTAGCATCTTCTTTCTCAAACTTTTTCTGAGATTCCTCACAAACAGATGATCGCAGCTGAAAAATCAGCTGAAAAGAACAACTTGTATATGACTTCCCACCTACTCATCCACGTCAAGCAAAGTCAAAGCTGTCATTCTTTTTAACTTGGTACAAGCATATTTCTTCTGTGAAGAAAAAAAATCAAACTCCAGGTTTTTTCCCCCAAGCAATTTCTCAAATATGCAAATTGTCTTCTTTGTGTGTGGTCAGATTCTATCTAGACAAGAATCATTCTATCAGCCAAGATTCCAAATGGACTCCCCAGACCAAAGTTCTGCCTCTTATTTTCTAAACACGCCCACCTCCAGTTCATTACATACTTTTGTATATGATAAATATTCAACAGATGGCATGCTCATAAACAGATGACAAGCTAATAAACTAATGGTACACCTGCCTAACAAGATCAGGATCTAATTCTGTATCACTGCCACCCCACTCCCTCACATTCAAATCTATCTACAGCCTTGTCACTCACTCACTGCAGAGGCTCAACTCAAAGTTGATGGGAAGGAAGTCCCTGTGCAGAAGACCACCATCACACGGGGCTGTGTGGATGTGGGCTTCACTTCTCTGCATTCTTGGGGGCACTCCAGGCATGTGAGTCCCCCACATTAAACACCACACGTACCACAGAATACAGCACAAAGCTGGCTGCCCTACTTTCTGTCCTCTCACCAACATGAAAGTATTCCTGCAACAACCACATGAAAAGACAGCCAATCAAAGAGGCATCATAAGGCTTTGCACTTCTAAGTTGAAAGTCGAAACCGAAGTTACCACCAAGAGCCTGGCCAAAGGAACTCCCGGCCAATTCGCCCCCAGAAGGAAGCCGCCAAACCTAGCTGCCTCAAAAGTAGTTGGCTGCATAACGCTGAGACTACACTAGCTACCACAGGGTTATCCCCTTCAAGATGGTAATTCATAATAAGTTTTCACCTGTAAAAAAGAAGGGGGAGGAGGAGCATCAGAGCCTGTTTAATTGAGCCATCCCACCAAAAAAGTAGGACAACATGCACAAAACAGGAGTCTTTGAGGGGAATCTTCACAAACTCCAGTTTGTCTTGCCTCCTGGCCTTCACACCAAGTGTCCTTGTGCTGGTTTGCCAAAATGGAGCTGCTTGGGTACCAGGGCTGTGGATCTGGAGCACAGAGTCACTTCCGGAGGCAGGTGACACAGCCTGCGGACTCCCAAGGCCCATGCACGCCCAGGAATCAGTGAGGGCAGCACCCATGTCCTACTGTTCCGCATTCTGTTCTCCCCCATTGTCTTCCCCTGCCCTGGTTTGTAACTTCCATGCCCTTTGCCTTCTGTGAATTTACTGCTAACGAAAAAAAAATGCGGCAGGTTGCTTTTCATTCATCTACTCTTTAACAGACCAAGCCCTACTACTTTTAGCTGAAAGGTTATGTCAAGAAGGGAAAAATGAGAAAATGTTTTCAAGCATTCAGTGCCAACAAATACAATAACTGCCCTTTTCCCCCTCTGTGCATAAGTCGGTCCTGCAAACAGGGTTATTTAGGGGTTGCTCTTTATGATGTCACAATGATCTTGGGCACACGTGATGTCATCTCTGTGTTATAGCCAGCCACTTTGCCCAGAATTCAAATGAGCAGGCTTAACCCAGGCTTCACTAGAGCTGCCAGAATGCAACAACACCTGGAAAAAAGGCAAAATCACTACCACGGATCACTGAGAACACCTTCATTCCTGTGTACATTCATCCTCCACCATCCATCCTTTCTCCCTAATAGAGGAAATGGGAGCTGTGGGAAAGCCCACTGTGGGAGGTGGGACTAGGTATGGCCCAAGGAGAGGGAACGTGAGGCTAAGGGACAGAGGACATCCAGAAGCCAGTGCCTCTCCTCACCTCCTTTTGGGCTGCCTGCTCAACTGCTCCCATTTCAGGCTTGTTCCCCAATTCTTAAAAATTTAGGAGATGCATATAGATGGTAGAAATATATGTTCCAGAAAAATCAGTTGAGAAAATAATACAGGATCCCTTAGAGGACACACCTTAAGATAAAGAACATCATAAAGAATCAACACAAGCATCTGCCAAGAATCAACTAACACCAGAATTTCGTGAGTTGTTTAAATATTATTACTGATTTGAGAGGCAGAGAGGGAGACAGAGAAGGAGAGCTCTCATCTACTTGTTCACTTCCCCAAGTGCCTGTGATGTCCAGGTAGGCCAAGGCCAGAGCCAAGAACCAAGAACTCAAACCAAGTTTCCCAGGCAGGTGGCAGGAGAGCAACCACTTTAGCCATCAGTCACTGCCTTCCAGAATCTGCCCTGATGGGAAGCTGTTAGGGATCAGGGCGAGAGCCAGGAATCAAAACCAGACACTGCAATGTGGGACATGGGTATCTAAATGCTAGGCTGAACACCTGCTCCTTGAGCTCTTTCAAAATAACCAGTCATCGTTGACCATAAGAGCATTCAGATGTGTTGTCACAAAACATCTGCACTCAGAGGGGGTGTCCACTGCAGATCAGCAGTGCCATTCCTTACATGAGATGACTTGACAATAACACAACCTCATCTGAGGTCGGTGAGATGCCTGTCTCATTGTGGGTTCTCCAGGCTGTGCAGACACGAGTAGTCAAATGTGGAAGAGAAGACCAGCTTGGGGAATGCTACAGCAGGGTTAGAGAATGTGGGCCATCCAGGGCCTCCACCTCTCTCCTTGCAAACAGAAAGTAGCCAGGTCCCAGGGTTGGCAGGGGGTAGGGGTGCTGCAGGGAGGGGCATTGAAAGGCTGAATCACGGAGAAGTGAGAGCTGGCTAGGCGAGGCTGGCACTGGCTCCTTGCTTTTCAGAAAACAAAACACAACATGCCCTAATACATGCAGGAATGATCAGGTCCTCCATTAGAACACGTTCCCAGGGAGAGAAAAAAGCAAATGGGTGGATGGAGAAACGTACCAGAAATGCCTCCTCCAATGCCAGCTCCTGCTACCCACTGCGCTCCCACAAAATGAAGCAAAGACCCTCTTCCCATACAAGTACAAGGGTTTACAGGTGCCTCAACATATTCTCTCACCTGATCCTATAATTGCTCTATGAGATATACTATATAGATGTTTTGAATGTCAAGAAGCAAGAATCCAAAATGAGAGGCACTGTGTTATACTGGGTTAAGCTGCTGTCTGCAAAGCCACGATCCCATGTTCCAACTGCTCCACTTCTGATTCAGTTCCCTAGGAAAGCAGCAGAAGATGGCCCAAGTGCTTAGACCTGGACTACCCACATGGGAGACCCAAGTAAGCCTCCTGGCTTCAGCTTGGCTCAGCCCTGACCATTGCTGTCATTTGGAGAGTGAACCCGTGGTTAGGAAACCTCCCTCTCCCACTTCTCTCTCTCTGCCTTTGAAATAAATTAATCTTTCAAACTTAAGTAGGAAAAGTGTATCCTGGAGGGTAAGGATCAACAAGCATACCAGGACAGCAATGTCTAATAACAAAGACTTTATCTGGAAAACACTAAATCAGACCTGAGATTCTGCTTTAGAATTTAAAGAAGAGGCAAATCTTAAAGTAACACCATCAGGTCAAAATGCTCTCCAATCTGAATTCTATTCTTCACAGAGTTTCTTTCTTTCACTGTATGATGAAGAGATATGAAGATGCATATGAAACAAACCGGCCGTGAGTTCAAAAAAGACTAAGCTAAGAGGTCTCAATATTCATAAAGCCAATGTAAAAACAATGATGAATTCAGTTCAAACAAGTGGGGCATACTCAAACTCTAGCAATTCTAAAATTTAGATATAATAAGGCCAAGAATTTTTCTCTGCTTCAGTGGTCAAAATGAAGGACCTATTCAAGGGAAAGATTGGCTATTTAAACA
This sequence comes from Ochotona princeps, assembly GCF_030435755.1. Lineage (NCBI taxonomy): Eukaryota > Metazoa > Chordata > Mammalia > Lagomorpha > Ochotonidae > Ochotona > Ochotona princeps. Next base: position 15,355,303 of record NC_080842.1, on the reverse strand, counting down.
CAAACATACACACACACACACACACACACACACACACACACACACACAATGAGAAAGCCCGAAGGACTATCTGGGGATGTTGGGAAGCGAAATAGAACTGACATATTCTTACGCTACTATAGGGAAATCCAACAGTGTGAGCAACCAAGAATAAAGTATGTTTCTTATCAAAGATAGAACAATCATTAAGCAATCACAGGCAGCTCTCAGAAAGGCTCCAAGCCCCAGGTGTGGCTCACTCAGCCACAGCAAGTGAGCAACTGAGTCAGGAAGGGAGGATGACACAGCACTCACAGAGGACCTCAGCCATAGAGCCGACTGGGTGGCGCCAAAGACACACCACAGGTGGTAGGCAGGAGATGCAGGAAGGCACGAAGTCGCAAGGGAAAGGAGGACCCAAAAGTTAAAACCACCCAACTGCTTCTGTCTGTGGATCTGGGCTGTCCCCTCAGCACCTACAATCCCCACATCAGGATGCCTGTGGTCCATGCCCAGTCCTACTTCATGCGGACCTGGAAGGCAGCAAAGATGAGTTCTTGCCACCCACAAGGGAGACCAGCCCGCTTCCAGCTGTTACAGAAGGCCTCTGGGAAGTGAACCAGCAGGTGGGAGCTCTCTCCCTCCCTCTCTCCCTACTTCTTAAATACAGTTTTTAAAATGTTTTATCCTTAAAATTTTAGCAAGTAAGGGATTCAGTGCCATTTAAGGCAAGTTCAACTCACTAACACTGTTCCAATTTAGAAACATGTTGCATTTGGTCAGCTGCTTACACAGTGTTATCAGAGCCCACTGGTACCTAGACTCAGGCCTGTGTTCTACCTACCTCATCCTTACTCCATCTTCCAGACAAGGTACAGCCTCAGAAGGACTCAGCTCTTTGGGTCTAGAAATCATATTGGTGAGATTGAATGAAAACATCATATCCAACTCTAGGAAATGCACTCTTGGACAAGAACAGAGAACTGGGTAATAAGAAGGAAAAGAGACAAAGGGAAAGGAAGTCTGACCAGTAGGCCTGCACCTGCAGGAAGCACGTGATGACGTTCCCCATGACATTTATGCTTCATCACAGGCCTCTGAGTTCTCAGGAAAATAAATAAATAAATAAACAAATAAAACCTCTGTCACTCAATCCATGTGTCTAATCAGACACACAGGTAACACTTCACAATGTGATCAGAACTTTTTTATACTAACTTTATAAAAAATATTTATTATCAGAACTTTTTTATACTAACTTTATAAAAAATATTTATTATTCTTTTTTTGTTTTTTGGAAAGGCTGATATACAGAAAGGAGGAGAGACAGAGAGGAAGATTTTCTGTCCGATGGTTCACTCCCCAACGACTGCAGCTGTGCCCATCTGAAGGCAGGAGCCAGGAGCCTCCTCTGGGTCTCTCCCACGGGTGCAGGGTCCCAAGGCACTGGGCCATTCTCGACTGCTTTCTCAGGCCACAGACAGGGAGTTGGATGGGAAATGGGGCCGCCAGAATTAGAACTGGCACCCATATGGGATTGCAGCATGTTCAAGGTGAGGATTTTAGCCACTAAGCTATCGCACTGGGCCCTATGCTAACTTTTAAAATGTGGGTTTTTTAAACTAGCTTTTCCCAAATATTACTTCTCTCAGATACACTAAAATAAGAGAAAGAAATTTAGCCTTATAGGTCCAACCACACCAAGTGTAGCTTAGAAAATTCAGTAAGAGAAGGCATAACAAGCTCTCATGTAAAAACAATTTGGAAAATACGAATGCAACTTTGCTTTTCCACATAAAGTCAGGGGAGATAGCACTTTACTCTTTACTTTTTTTAATGTCTCAAACTTTGAAATGCAGGTTTTTAAAAAACTGTATACAAACTTATTACAGTTTGCAGAATTTGACACTTTTTAAATAAAATGTGAAACTAGGTATCCAGTTTTTCAATGTCCTTTAAAAAGCAAAATGCCTGCTTAAAAAGGTAAAACACTAATAATAGATGCAAAAGTTTCTGCTACATTAGAATATATGTAGGTCCAGCACTGTAGCCTACTGGCTAAAAGCCCTTGCCTTGCACATGCCGGGATCCCAAACGGGTGCCACTTCTAATCCCAACAGCTCCACTTCCTATCCAGCTCCCTGCTTGTGGCCTGGGAAGGCAGTCAGAGATGCCCCAAAGCTTTGGAAACTGCACCTACCTGGGAGACCAAGAAGAGGCTTCTGGCTTTAGATTGGCACAGCTCCGGCCATTGTGGCCACTTGGGGAGTGAATCAGCGGATGGAAGACCTTTGTCTCTGTCTCTCTCTATAAATCTAACTTTCCAATAATAAATCTTAAAAGAATTAGAATACTTGAATGTATAAATTCACTTGTTAATTTGAAATTTGGAGTTACAGAGAGGAATGGAGAGAAAGAAATTTTCCATCCACTGATTCACTCCTCAAATACAGCAGTAACAAGGAGTGGGTCAGTCCAAATCCAGGAAACCAGAGTCTCATCCAGGTCTCCCGCCAGGTTGACAGGAGCCCAAGCGCTTGAATCATCCTTTGCTGCCATCTGGTTGCATTCACAGAGCTGCATCTGAAGTGCAGCAGCTGGCACCGGATGTGGCACCCACATGGGATTCCAGCATCATAGTGGCCTCACCTGCCCTGCCATAATGCCAGCCCTAGAATATATTTTAATAGTCTAGTGATTCTATGACTGTACTTCTGACATATCTGGCAACTAATGGCACATTCAGCATTGCAGTTCTATTTTGACATCACCTGATAGCTTTTGCTCTTATGGCTCTTTCCAAGTCTTTCTGAGGGGTGACAATTACAACAAATGATGGCCAGTATTGAAACCATCAGAGAAAAATGGGCTTTTCCCCTGTCTTCTCACTGTAATGAAAAAGGCACCACCATCAATCTCTTTCCACTACTTGATGCCCTTTGCTGCTTCTGGAAGAAATACAATTCCAAACGTAACACCATGGCTAACTTCTTTTTGATAATAACACCGAGGAAATAGTAATGTACAGTCTAGAGAATACATAAACAAATATATAGTCTAGATCATCTAAAAGCAACAGATGACTCATTCCTATTTGAAAACTATGTCACCATCTTTCAACCACAGTGAAAAAAAAATGATAAAGTCATTGCATCCTGCCAGCCTGGGCTGCGAACCAGGTGTGTTTCATCTGAAAGACAACAGGGCGCCCAGAGAATGGGCTTGAATCCACATCCCAGTTCAAGCTTGCCTTTGGAATTTATGACTGCCACAATGCAAAAATAAAGAGCGGAAGTGGGATCATCCCAGCCTCACTGCTTCTTACTCCTCAGAGTTCCTGGGATTCCGCCCTGCAGATCGTTACTTGTTCACTGCTCCACGTCATCCCCTTTGTTGCCCATAGGCTGGGTGTCAGCGAGGCTCGCTTGCTTGGGCAGCCCCTTCCACATTGCAATACAAGAAAAAGCCGCCCCCTTTTATTTTTGGTCTGGCGCCCATGAAGCAAATACAATAGCAAATAGAAAGAATCTACCTAGTCCCACCCCGATAGCAATGCAGAATGGCCAGCTCGGCTGACCGTAACAAAATAGAGTGGTTTTCTTCACGCTGAAGGATTAAACTTCAGCCTAGATCTGGGGCAACGGAAAGACATCCTCTTCGGAAATATGGGCATCTGATTCCTTCCTGAAACTAGGGCAAGCTGCCTTAATGTTGGCATGCAGGCCAGGACAAAGACCAGGGTGGCATGCAGTCTTCCATTTCCCTGGCCCGCATGGTGCCCTAGCCAGGAGGACTGAGCAGACAGCTGAGCTGGGATACTATTGTTTGGTTTGGACTCGGGACACCTGGAATGTTGTTAACCAAGCTTGCTCCATACACACACACACACACACACACACACACACACACACACACATAAATCAGTTGTTTAAAGAAAAACTATAAGAGATGAGGAAATAGCCATAGTGCCAACTAAAGATTCTCTTGGTATCAATGAACCAGGCTGAAAAGACATTTCAACAAGGAAAAGGCAGGACTCCAGAGACAGTAAAAAAAAAAAAAGTAAGAAAAAGACAGACACTCCTCCGGGATGGAGGAGGACAGATGAGCTAGCAGAGTGAAGAAGACTGTGTAAGGGCAGTTAAGCTATCATGTGGGATATGATGCTGATGGCTTCAGGTCACTATATATTTGTCCAAACCCACAGACACTAGGTATAACACAGGCACTGAACCCTCATGTAATCCCTGAACTCTGGGTGATAATGACATGTCAGTGTAGCTTCATCAGTTCTAGCAGATGAACAGCTTGGTTGGGGGGGATGTTGACGGAGCAGGAGGCTATGCATGGGGGGCAGGGCACAATGGGTAGGAGGGGCAGGGGACCGCAAGCCCTGGTACCTTCAGTTCCCTTCTGTTGTAAATCTCAACTTGCTCTAAAAATTCAAAAAACAAACAAGCAACAACAACAACAACAAAAAGCTAAGTCTTGAACAATCAGTCCCAGGGTCCTCTGATTCATCTACAACGGTTTTAAAAGAAGCTCAAAAAAAGTGTCTGTTGGAAAGCATGCCCCAGAAAAGAGAACTCTGGATAGTTTTTCGCCCTTTCCATCTCTTACAAAAACACTGTTATAAAGCTTTCCTCTCTTTGACACCAAGAATCAAACCTGATGAGGTCGGTGAAGCTCAAAACTTCCAGGAAATGCCCAAGGAAGCCCTCGTTGGAGAGCTCAGTGATTTCTCTCCTAGCCTGGAGGGTGAGGGTGAAACAGCCATCTGGTGATTTAGTCATGCATTTCTGCCTTCCCCTTTCTATCGTCCACCCCAGCTACAACACATTCTTCTCTTGGATTCCATGAGAAAAGTGGGCAGCAACTTGTCTTGCATAGGATGGCACTTCAAATTGAAACAAAAGAACGTGACAATAGATACTTCAAGCCAAACCCTCCTTCCTTGGAGAGGTATCCGACATGCATCTCCATCCAGCAAGCCTCAGCCAAGGCCAAGGCACTACCTGGCTCCTCCGCTCATCTGGAACCTCCTGACCTTGCCCTCCACACATGGACCCAGGGACTCAACTGGGAAGGGCGGCGACAGGGGAACAACCCGGCTGGCTCCCAGTTTGGGGGGGAGAGGATGGTCTCAGGAGATGACAGCTTGTGACTTGCATCTCATGGAGCCTTCTGTTTGACTGCAGATCTCCCTCTATCTGGGAACAGCTTTTCTGGAGAACCTAGGGAGGTGATGCCAACACCCAGCCAAAGCAGAAAGGAGCATGTGCCAAAAAAGTGATCTCTCTCACACACACACGCACATACACACCCTTGAAGGCAGTATGCTTGCCTCCACTTACCTGGGAAAGCATGTGGATTAGGCGACCCTCTCTTAAGGCACTTAGAACAGAGGATGTGCACGGTGTAGTGCAGACCAGGCCACTCCTGAAGCAGAACATTCAGCTCCTCCAGCAAGGGGGTGATGGCCTGCCACGCGGTCCATATATTTGGTAACGAGGCATGGCTGGCAATGGACAGGGTGTCTGGCTGCAGGACTCCCTTGGCAGGTTTGTAACTCACCACCACGGGAACTTTGCCCCTGTATGCAAAGATCTGAAATTTCCCATCGGACCTGTGTACCACGTGGCTGTTGATCTGAACACTATAGCGTGCAAACAAGCCAGGTGGAAAGGTAAAGGGAAAACTGTACTGGATCTGTAGCTGCTCCGCCACAAAAGATTGGCCAGCTAAGTTGGTCCCGTTGAACCAGGCCTCTGCATGGGGCACCTCATTCTGTACATAGCATGGGAACTTGTACCAGGCTGTGGATCCATTCAAAGGCTTGCCCTTGGGTTTATTGAGGCAGTAACAGAGTCCCATCTTCTCCAGCAGCTCCAGCAGCAGCTGCAAATCCTGCTGTGCCTGCACATGAGGCTTCAATAGCAACCGAATGACGTGGGCTGGCAGGAGCCCATGGAGCAGAAAGCCCTCCACATAATGATGGAGCTGGGTGGCCCGCAGCAGGTCCTGGTTTGGGGAGAGGAGCGCTGTGGCGGGGGCGCCATCTACCTCAGCCTCTCCCTCTCCACTGGTGCCGAGCAGCAGTTTATGCAGCAGCAAGGAGGCGTCCCGCTGGAAAAAGACATTGAGGATGTCGATGAGGCGGGTGAGGTTGTGGAAGACATGTTCCTTGAGGGCCGGGCTGTCCTCAAAGTAGAGCAGCTTACCGCTCTCGTGCAGGTAGGAGAGTGCGCTCTGTAGCCGGTCCTCGGTCAGTCCCGCCTGCAAGCCCAGTCGCGCTGAGTCCCACCAGCTGAGCCAAAGTCGCTGGGCCTGAGGTGGCTGGAAATGCAGCTCCTCCAGCACCTGCCAAGACCGAGGCAGGACCCGATGGAGGTTGGGGAAGATTTCTCGGTGCTCGGCCACTGACAGCAGCTTGTCCCGGAGGCGCTGCAGCTGGCGGGGGTCCCTGCAGCTCACCGGCAACACCGGAGAGAGGATCTGTAGCCGATGGTTGAGCAGGTACTGGAAATGGGCCTTGCGCCGTCGGAGGTTCTTGTCGGAGACCCCGTAGTAGGCTGCATGGGGGCTGGCCGAGCGCAGTTCGAAGTCCCTGGCCAGCGCCTCGTCCACCACCCGGGCTAGCCGGCTGAGCCCTTCGGCGTCACGTTTCTCCTGCACAGAGATCTGGCGGTGGATGTCCAGACACTTCTCCTCCAGCTCCCGCTCCCCGCACAAGTCTGCGTGCGTGCCCACGATGCATACCACGGCATGAGGCACCCGCGCTCCCACCCGGTGCAAGAAGGAGCCCACGGTGCTAGGGAAGCGGCGAGGCTCGTAGGTGGCCAAGTTGACCACCAGCACGTACAGGGCCCCTGGGGAGAGGAAGAAGGGCTGGATCACCTCGTAGCTCTCGTCCCCAGCCAGGTCATACACGATAAATCGCAGGCCCCTGGACGCATCAGCCGTCCAGCTGGTCACTTCGATGCCCTTGCTCCCAGGGGGAGGTGAGGGTAGGCAGCTCTTCTCCTTGTCCCCTGCTCCCTGGACTTCCTCCATGCTTTCCTCCGTGAGGCAATGGCGCAGCAAGCTTTTGCCCGCAGCCTTGTGGCCCAGCAGGAGCAGCTTGAGCCTAGGCTGCACAGCAGGCTGGGAGTGAGCCAGTTCTTTCTGGTAGGCGGCAATGTAGGGGATTCCCTTCATGCAGACCTCGTAGGGGGGCTGGATCAGCGGGTTGTCCTTGATCTTCCACAGGCCCACCCGGGAGAGCTGGCCGAAGTTGTCCGGCAGCACCGCGATCTGGTTGCCCTGCAGCACCAGCTCCTCTAGGCCTGTTAGCTCCACGATGGAGTCAGGCAGGTAGCGGATGCGGTTATTGTCCAGCCAGAGAGTGAGAAGCCGGCTCAGGCCCGAGATGAGGGACGGCACCGACGTGAGCTGGTTACGACTCAGGTAGAGCTCCTCCAGGCTGGCCAGGGGCAGCAGAGCGGCAGGGAATTCCTCGAAGAGGTTGGAAGAGAGATTGAGCATTTTGAGCCTTTGCAGCCGGCTGAACTGGGCGGGCAGAGCCTGCAGCCCGTTGCTGTCCAGCATGAGGCTCTCCAAACTGGCCAGTTCACAGAAACCGCTGGGCAGCGTGCCCAGCTCGGCCCCGCTCAGCCACAGGATCTTGAGGGCACTCAGGGCACTGATATCCTCAGGTAGGCCCCGCAGCCGGTTGCTGGACACGTCCAGCTCCTCTAGGGCGACCAGCTGCAGCAGCTGCCGGGGGAAGGCGCTGAGCTGGTTGTGGTCCACGTCGAGGGTGCGCAGGCGGTGGAGGCACGAGAAGGAGTCAGGCAGATGCGCCAGCCGGTTGAAGCTGACATCCAGCTCCTCCAGGTGGGCGAGGGAGCCCAGCTGGGTGGGCAGCGCAGGCAGCTGGTTGTGGCTGAGGTTAAGCTTGCGCAGCTCCCGCAGGGCGCTCACCACCTCCGCTCCCAGGGTCGTCAGCCGGTTGTGGCTCACGTCCAGCTCGGTGAGGTGGTGGCCGAGCTCGGCCACGGCCGGGGGCAGCAGGGCAAAGCGGTTTCTGCGCAGGACCAGGACGCGCAGGCTGCCCAGCGCCGATCCCAGCCCTTCAGGCACCTCTTCCAGGCCGTTGTTCCCCAGGTTCAGCACCTCAATGTCTCCTATGTTGGCCGGCAGTACAAGCTGGGGAGCGTCGGGGGACTCGAGCGGGTCGGATCCAGCAGCTGGGCAGCCTCCGGCCGCGCTGAGCGTGAGCTGGCGCAGGTTGCTCCGCAGTTTCCTGGCGCGCAGGGCGGCGTCCCGCCACAACCTCACCGTCTTCAGGTTGCCACTGTCCTTCCCAGCCATGGCGGGGCCCGGGGCCGACAGCCTCACGCGGGAGCGGGAGCCCGCCGCTGCATGCCGCGCTGCGCTCCGGCCAGCGCCCGTCTCCCGGGCTTTCTGGCTCCCGCTCCTTCCTTCCCAGCGCCCCTCGGCAGCCGGAGGCCGTGGGTCCTAGCGCAGCCAGCGGCCGGGTGCCCGCAGCTCTGGGACGGCAGCGGCGACCGGAGGAGAGCGCAGATCGCATTCTCCTTCCTCGCGGCCCATGGGCGCGCAGGGCAGCAGGGCCGCCGCCCGCCGCGCCGCGGAGGATGCCTGCCTGCTCCTCCTCCCGGCTCCGCCCGCCCCGCGGCGCCTGGGTGCCGCACTCCGGCCCCGCTACTCTCGCAGCCGCGGGTCCGGGGCCGGCAGCGTCGTCGCCTCCGCGAGCTGCGGGAGGAGGGCGGCGCTCGGCTCGGCGGCCGGCATGGTGCGGGCTTTGGGCCCGGGCGCCGCGGCGAGCAGGGGGGCGGCGGCGCCTCCTTGTCTCCGCTTCCCTGGGCTCGGGCGGGAGCGCGAGCGCCGCGTCCCCGGCGCTGCGAGGGCGCGATCGGGAAGCGGCAGCGCCGCCCGGCGGAACGGGGACTACCCCCACCACCCCAACACGTGACCGGCGGAGGCGCCGCGTGTTCCCGGCACCGCCCCGGGGGCGGGGGCCGCGGACGAGCGACGGGTGCGGGCCGGAGGCCGGGGGACGCGGTGGCCGGGGAGGCGCCCCCGGGGCTGTCCTCCGAGGTGGCCTGGGGGCTGCGGGGCGGCTTTGTTTGGGGATCGCCGGCGTCGCGCTTTTGTTGGTCCTCGATCTCGGAGGATTCCTTTTTCTTGCTCAGATCCGCTGCTCCGTCTACCTCTCGCCCTGCAAACACCGTCTTGGTCCTGGCGCTTGGTTGCAGGAGCTCGGGAAGAATAGTGTGGTTCAACAAGAGGAGAAATGCAGCCTGCCACCCCTTGGTTGGGTAAACTGCAAGGGCCTGTCAGACCCACTTAGGCGTGTTCAGCTCCCTGTCGCAGGCTCCGAGCGGGTGGGGTAGGGATAGGTCCTAGCGGTGCCCCCGACCCCGGGGCGTACCCGTTTATCTTCACAGCAGTCCAGTGGTTCAGTACCTGTTGCTCTGTACATTCAAGAAAAGGGCAGCTGTTTCGAAAGCACCAGTCCGAGTGCTGGTCTCCCAGGTTCATTCCCCCCACCCCACCCCACCCTCCCGCTGTGAGCAAAGAAGCGCCTGGGAGATCCTGTCAGTACTAAGTAAATAATGTCTTCGGCATTTACCAAAGCTTGGAAGACTGTACAAAGCCTCTGCCTATGACCTCATCGCTGCCTCCACGTTGGTGAATAAGGAAACAAATAGCTTTCAGGAGACCCAGAACCGACCTGAACTGGCTCTCTCCTTCGCGGGGACATTGGCGACCCACACTCTAACAGCCACTGAACTTCTGAGACTGGGGACCAGGCCCAGTGATGGTTATCAGGACAGGAGCAGTACGTCCTTGTAACTGGGGGATGCTTAGGGGTCAGCTGGGTCATGGAGGCCATGGCGTCGCAGGTGAAAGAGATGCAAGTAATTTCACAGGGACACCCGATCTCTGTTCACCCCGATGGACTTCCTGGAAAAGTGCATCATTTTTCCAGGGTCCTTCTTTGCTTCTCACGATGCTCAAAACTGTGCCAAAAAAATCACAAGTCCTTTAGATTGAGCTTTACCCCCCTCCCCCCAAACACAGAGCAGAAAGGAGCACCAGGAACAGTCCATGACTTCCCAATCTGCCACCCAGGTGAAGAGCAGAGCCAGGTGTGTGACACCCATGTGGGCAGTACCCTGAAGGCTCTTCATAATGTTCTTGAGTCAGACTCCAAATCCGGGTTCAGCTCCTGTAACCCAGTGCTGAGCACCAGCCTGCCACAGGTGAGGGAAGGCACCCCCTCCCTGTTTTACCTTAACTAAATTTAAGTCCAAAAGTGATTTAGATCATCTCTAAATAATGTGCTAAACTGTCACTTTTCAGAAACCTTTAGAAAATCATATTTCCATCGTCAATGTCTTTTGAAAATGGTATTCTTCCTTGGCATTCGATAATCCATAATATTCTCTTTTCCAATAAAAAGAACTGAGTAGTACCCAAAAACACCCCTGGAATGGAGTCTCTCAGGCCTCACTGGAGCCGCCAAATTGGGAATTGGCTCAGCACAAGCAACTGTTTCAGAGCCCCTCAGCCCCTCTTTCAGAAAGAACCCCTGACACACCCCTGATACAAGCCAGTATTGTTCTAAGACAGGTTGTTAAAAATTAGAAAATGAAACCAGAAAACACCAGCAATAAAAATAAAAAGCCCAGGTGGCTGGCATTATGGCACAGTAAATAAAGCAACTGCTTGCAACAGCGGCATCCCACTTCTGATCCTGCTCCCTGCTCAAATGCACTTGGGAAAGCAGCAAAAGATGGCCCAAGTGCTTGGGCCCCTGCCATGCACATGGGAGATATAGATGGAGTTCCAGACTCCTGCCTTCAACCTGGCCTAAACATGGCTATTGTAGCCATTTGGGGAATGAACCAATAGATGAAAGATCTGTGTGTGTGTGTGTGTGTGTGTGTGTGTGTCTATCCCTCTCTGCCCAAAACTGCCTTTGAAATAATTATAGATTTAGACAAATAATAATAATAACAGGAAAAGAGCTTGTATTCAGCTCACCTAGCGCTTATACCCAGGACGCTTACCCTGGTTCCCAACTTGGCCTCCTCTGACCATGCCACACCCCAACAGCCATGTGCCCTCCAGTTTCTAGTACCATGCTGGCGGGAAGAAGTTGGAATTCTCTGACTGGGTTGGGAGGAGGCAGTGTTGTAGTGGTTACCAGGAGTGACTGCCACACATGCACCCCTGGACCTGGAATATGGGCCTGAGCCATGCCAAGGTGGACTCCAGGTGTGTGCCCACCGGGCTTCTCACCATGCCTGCTGGAACCCAGGTCCAAATAAAGTGCGAAGTCAGGGTTGCAGTCATGGCCTGCTGGAGAAAAGGTGAGTGGCCAGCCAGTTGATCGCCACTGTTATTGAAAAAAAATTACAAATAATTCAGAAAGAAAACTTCTGCATCCGCTCTGGGAAGCTTGCTTGTGTTATGATCTCATTGGCCTTGACTGTGACACAAATGTTTTAGATGCCTCCACATGTACGGTGTGAGTGGCTTTAAAACCTGTGTGGTTGCCTCAAGTTACTGTTAATGGAGAAATTGCTTGAGTGGAAGTCCATTTAAAGAAAAAAGAGTTACTTGAGTGTCAGAACTCACCCAGTCGTGACATGTTTGGCTGTCTTTGATGACACTTTACTTATGGTTGAGCCTGCTGCAGAGGAGGCACACCTGGCAGCAGGGGCCCTAACAGTAGCAATGGACAGGGGAGGCAGTAAACTGTTGTCACAAACCAGGTGGAAGCAGGCTGATTGGAGCTGAACTCCAAGACTGCCTGAGTCACAAGACATAAAGCAAAGAAACAGAAGAGGGGATTTAGAGTACAAAACCCAAATAGCCACCATAATTTGTAAAACTTATATTTGTTATACTGTACACAAGCTTTTTGCAATAAATAAATGCCAACTACAGTTAAAAAAAAACAACAGAGGAGTATGTGTGCCACATTTGCTAACATGGGATATTAGCACATTTAACTGTTTAGGACTGTGCCCTAGGCAGGCCTCCTCCACCATCCATGCCCCAGGTCTTGTTGTTGTTGTTGTTGTTGTTCTTTAAACCAAGAAAACAATCATCTCCATTGGGAGATAAAGGGACTTAGATGCTTAGAAGTCCTCTTGCTATGGGTATTTATCCAACGTTAACCTGTTAACTTTCCAAGCCAAACCTTTTAACTTTCCAAGCTTTCTCAATGTAAACCTTTTGAGTTATCCCATCTCTCTCTCATTTTTAGACTGTTTTTGTTTAAGCTGCTTTCTTTTTTTTTTTTTAAAGATGTATTGATTTTTATTACAAAGTCAGATATACAGAGAGGAGGAGAGACAGAGAGGAAGATCTTCCATCCAATGATTCACTCCCCAAATGAGCCGCAACTGGCCGGTACCGATCCGAAGCCGGGAGCCTGGAACCTCCTCCAGGTCTCCTACGCGGGTGCAGGGTCCCAATGCATTGGGCTGTCCTCAACTGCTTTCCCAGGCCACAAGCAGGGAGCTGGATGGGAAGTGGAGCTGCCGGGATTAGAACTGGCGCCCACATGGGATCCCAGGGCGTTCAAGACGAGGACTTTAGTTGCTGTCACGCTGCTGGGCCCTTAAGCTGCTTTTGAATGGTGACAATAACATTGTATGCACATTGCTTTCCCCCACATCCAGACTTTCCTTGTGGGAAGGGAGTGCTTTAGGCAGTGAGACGGTGGGTCTGAAGAGACTGTCTGGGTTAGATCTTAAAAAGCGTGGCAAGATGCCAGGGGAGGATTCTGGACCCTCCAGAACCTCCCATTGAAATATCTCCGGGAAACACTCTGGATGGAGGAGGTGAGAGTACTTTGTCTCCACCCTTTGCTGTGAAGAACAGCAAGTGCCATATGAAGCTTGCATCCCTGATTTCTTTTGCACTGTCCGCCAGACAGCCACCTTCCCGCCATCTAGACAGGTTTCTCTCTTGACCTTCCTCATGCCCTAGCTACTCTCTCAGCACCTTACCTCCTTCCCTGTCAAATAATATCACAAAAATGGCAGAGAGCTAGTCTGGGTTCTTTCCCCGGGCCCAAGAGTCTGCTTTGTGTCCCCATCAGGCCTAAGCCTTACTATCTAGGAGGTTAACTCACCCTGCTCCTTTCTTAACCTCCACCCTTGAAGCGATCCTTTAGGAAACATTCTTTCTTGGTCTGTAGGATGTTTAATATCACTTGAAAGTTTGGATTTGCAGAAACAGCCCTGTAAAGGTTAATTATTTCCTTCACAGGGTCAAATTGGCAATTAGACTATGTGCCCTAAAGGAACCATCAGCAAACTGGGTAGGACTGGTCTAGATGTAAGTGCCTTCTTATGCCAGAGTTTGTCCCTACACCTTTCCTATTTGTCTTGAAGATATATAATGTATAAAATCATACAGGTACATTTTTCCAATGAATGAGGTTCTGGTAATCACAACTTATATCTTTATTTGAAATTGTCCAGCACTCCATCGGGCAACACAAGATTGCAGGGTTATCCAGGAAGGGAAACATAGTGTGCTTACAGTAAGGGCAACTCCAGGAAATAAGTGAAGTTAGTTCACTACTTAGTCTTTTAAAAAATCCTTGGGGCTGGTGCAGTGGCATAGCAAACTAATCCTCTGCCTGCAGTGTCGGCATCCCATATGGGTTCAAATGCCGGCTGCTCCACTTCCAGATTCAGCTCCTGGCTTATGGCCTCGAAAAGCAGAGGAGAATGGCTCAGGTCCTTGGGCACCTGAACTCACATGGGAGACCTGGAAGAAGCTCCTGGCTCCTGGCTTCAGATCAGCTCAGTTTTGTCTGTGGCAGTCATTTGGGGAGTGAACCAGCAGATGGAAGATCTCTGTCTCTCCCTCTCTTTGTAACTCTTTCAAGTTAAATCAAAGCCCTTGTCTTGCTTTCCCTTTGCTCTTTAGGTGTTCTGAAATCATGGCTTTCTCTTCACCGGCTTTAGACTCTGACAACAGTGCTCACTGCAGTACTTAGCAGCTTTCCGACTTATTGCAGGCTTCAAGTTCTACATAATTTTGGAATATTTTCAAAACCTGTCTGGTCTTGAAAGGAAATGTAGCAATCCCTTAACCCACTGGTGTGACTGAAACACAGGACTAGGTTGCAACATTTTGTGAGAAAGGGAATCAAACTCTCTCCTAGACATCTGGACCTGTGGAGGATATGCTGCTTTTATTATGAATGTGAGACAGGGCTTCCCCCACTTCTCCTTTTTCACAATTTTAGATACAGCCAACACTTTGCTTTCAATAGATAACAACAGTACTATGGCTGAAAGTCATGCAAAGAAACTCTTGCCTCCATGATTTTAATTAAGCTACACCCTTCTTGGCTTGGCTTTGTAGGAGACAGATGGGAGAAAAATAGAAAATAATGAGGAGGAATTCCTCTTCAAGGATTTCAACTTGTCCCAAAAAAGAGAATCAAAAATAAAACACAGTTTTCAAAAGATTAGTTTATTTTCATTTGTACAGCAGAATTACTGAGAGGAGAGACACAGACAGAAGGGTCTTCCATCCTGTGGTTCACTTTCCAAATGGTCACAATATACAGATCTGAGCCATTCTATAGCCAGGAGCCAGGAGACTATGCCAGGTCTTCTACATGGGTGCAGGTGCCCAAGTATTTAGGCCATCCTCTGCTACTTTCCCAGGCCACAGGCAAGGGTCCAAAGTGCAGTAGCCAGACTAGAACGAACACACATATGGGATGCTGGCACTGAAGGCCAAAGGTCTGCCTACTATGCTATGGCACTGGGCCAAGTCTTAAAATCTACATCAGATATGTCAGCCGAAGAAGTCTCAGAGGAGGTCATGTTGTCTGAACTTGTAACACTGAGCATCATTAACCAGTATAGCTAAGAGTAGTGGGCAGTCCTAATAACTAACATGTAAATATTTTCTATGCAACTCAAGAATTCTGTTGTGTACTTATCATGTAATACTTCATTTAATCTTCATAGTAGATTTCACTATTATCTTTATTTTATGGATAGAGAAAAATGAAGAGTTCTCCTTTAGTAGAATGAAGACTCAAAACAAAGCAGAGTGCAGAGTCCAGAACTAATGGAGTTCATTACTCTATTGTCCCAGAGGCTGAGAGGACAGAGGGCAAGTTCACTGGGATCTGACAGTGGACTTTAAGCTGCAGAGAAGTAACACCAGCTGGAGACACAATCAACATCAGGTCCTTGGTAGAAGTTGAACTTTACTCCTAAAAAATTGAAGAATGCCCTATTGTGCAACGAAGAATTTTAAACAATCAGTGTCCCCAGACTGCATGAACTGGGCTTAACCTCTCTTATTAAATGTTACTGCAGGAGAAATAACAATTTCTACACATTATAGATCAGATGTGCTTTATTTTTTGTTGTTTTAGAGAGGGGGATTTAATATCAGTGTCCATAACATCTGCTACAATTAGAGGATATTTAAAAACCATACTTCGTTAAGACCTTTTTTCAAAAAGATGGAAGGCTAATTTACCAGACTGAGATTAAGTATGAAGAAGGTTGTATCTTTGGTTTGGGTTGGAAAAAATACGTTAAATGTATCTAATCCTCTTTCCCCAAATTTAGTCAATGTCCCTAAGCTTAGCATCTGTTTTGAATGCAAGCCAGTTCAGCTCAACAAGGGCTAGGCAGCCCAAGAGTTGTCACTTAATTACAAACAGAAGCATAAGAACTGTATCCAAGACCCTGACTTCCTCCATAGAGCAAAGGCAAAAATTGTCCCAATATGTCTTTTTTCTTTTTCTTGTTCTATAAAGAACAAATTTTGTCTTGGAATGGGCAGCATTAAATTTAACATTGGATTTCTTTGCGTTTCCAGGTCAAGTGGGACCACATACGCTTCCTCCTGAGGAAAATAAACTGCAATGTATTTTTAGCATCCGTTAAAAATACTTTTAGCTGAAGATATTCTGCAGAATCCAAGCTATTTCCCTGCTGGCCAAAGGACTGGCAGTAATGTCACCTAGAATTCCAGCACTTGCCTTCAGGGTCTGTAAAGAGCCCTGTGTCCTGTCTCCTCCACTACCTGCCGTTCTCGGTCTTGATTCTAGAGCAAACGTCCTCTTTCTGAGAAGAAAGACAAAAAAAGATGGAAAAGGTATTCTGTGAGAGATAAACGGAAAACACCTGAGACACAGTTATTGTAAATGAAGCTCATTATGGCACATGTGACCCTTTGACTTGAAGTTTGCTCAAGAGCAGGGACAGGAAGAGAGGGGTGCAGAGAGCGCAAGCCCCTGTCCCCAGCATGTGCCCAGGGCCCATGGTGAGCCATGGACAGGAAGCCACTGACTGGTAGGTGCTTCTATGGTGCCTTGTGCTCTCCATGTTCTTGGCCACACTCTAAGGTTGGTGGTTGAGGGGGAAGTTCAGCGGCCTCTGCTCACACCCTCTCCCCCCATGGGTGGCAAAGGCTGCACACAGGCTGCGCAGCTTTGGCTGCAGTGCCCTGGTGACTAAGCTCAGTTGTCACAGGATTTGATGGCTGTGAAACAAACAGTTTAAGACCTTGCTTCAGTCAGAAAAATATCCCAAGAGTCTAAAGTGGTATAGTCTAACACATTCCATAAAACAAACCATCAAGAATGAAAAGTTCTCCCTGGGAATTGTAACCTTGATTACTAAATTATAATAAAGCCATGCATTTATTAAAAGACAGGGGAGCCAAAGTTACCATGTATGATCTTTTTGATGTTATTATTCTTCTAGCAGAAAAACTTCAGTATTCTGTAAAATAGAACAAAAAACTTATTTTCTGTGTACTCCCAAGGTCATCCTATGAAACGGTGAAGTTTCTTGAAATAAAGCCATGTAAATATAAGGGACCATGGTGTGTCACAATGTAACGACTGCACTTAGCTGTAACATCATTAATTCAGTATACTTAATGGAAGGTCCTTTCTAAGGTACTGGACAGAGGATATGATGATTTGAGAAGGGAGTAAGAATTTGGCATTGGGATTAAGAAGGCGTAGGGAATGTTGCTGGGGTTCAAGTCATGGCTCTGCAGCCAATTCCAATTTCCTGCTCATGGACCACCAGCTGAAAGGCAGCAGGCAAAGGCTCAAGTAGGTGAGTTTCTACCACCTCCACAGAGTACCTGTACTGACTTTCCAATTTCTGATTTCAGCCTGTTCCAATTTGGGTAGCTGTGGACTTTCAAGACATAAATCCATGGACAGGAAATATGTCTCTTTGCCTTTGAATACATAAAATTTAAAAAATTTCAAAAAATACTTGAGGCGATGTCTATCATTGTTCACTTGAACAATCTGCAAAAAGGAAGTGTTTGACTACTAGGAGTATTGATTAAGACTGTCTTCAAATCTGTTGGCCATTCATAAGTGAAAATCATACTGTGTGCTCAAGAGTTCCCAGAGCAGGCTTGACGGATTCCTAGATAAAGTGGCTAGCAGACACCTCAGCTTTGTTCCTTTGTTCCCACACTACAGTATCCTTTGGGGGTCCTGAAGAACAATTTGAGGAAGCCCTTCCCTTCCTCTGTAAGGTATACTGTTTCATTGTGTTGGTGGTTCTAGAACACAGCGAGATTCACATCGATGTTTAATTTACATTTTCAGAACAGTATTTGGAATATTAAGTTTGTGCATTAGGGTGTTTATTCCAGCAGGGAGGAGGTAATCATTCTTTTCTTTGTTTGTTTGTTTGTTTTAATTAACTTCTCAGCAAGTTTAACATGCTATGCAAATTAAATGAAATTATGCCCCCAGATTACTTGAAAAAAGTTCTAGTAACCTTACCCTAGCAGTTTAGATTTTGTGCTGCATTTGCCATAATTGCATATAAAGAGACTTAAGGTGAAAAAATTTTGCACAGCTTTGCTAAATAGGCATTTGCCCTGAGTTTTTAAGGTCCCTTTGTACTCTACTCAGTCTCCAGAGAACAACTGGATATAACTGGAACCGAACTCTCAGGTTTTCTCTTAAAATTTTAGTTTACTTTCTTGTAGATGATATTCTCAAAAATGGATCGTTTAATCTATTTTTAAATTTCCCCATCTACATTGAATCTGACAGAGAGGTATAGGACATATTTTATAAAACACAGTTGGTGTGGTGTACCGGTTTTTGGTGTCTGTCTGAATTCACAATAGCTCTTTTCTTTTCCCCTGCTCCTCCAGAAGACATTTCTCTCGTGACTTCACAAGACATGGCCTGGGCACTGAATCAAAACTGGACCCCAAAATGCATCTCCTGAAATTCAGACTTTGTATTGGAAGAGGGAAAGGCAGGCTTATCTGTGGTTCTACATAGTAAATTTAGAGCTCTGTGCAGCCATCTCCCAATGACTAAAGTGGCTTAGGAGCAGAGGGTAATTGGTCCATTAAGGAAGGAAATTAGAACGCCAGTTCAGGGCTGGGCATTTGTCATAGCAGTGAAGTAAGACACCACTTGGGCTGCTTGCATGCTATGTCAAGGCACCTAGGTTGGAGTCACAGCTCCAGCTCCTGATTCCAGCTCCCTGGAATTTTATGCCTTCAGAGGGCAACAGGGGGCGGATCGAGTGATTGGTCTCTAGTGACACAAGACTTAAGTTTTTGGCTTCCGTTGTTTAGACAATGAACCAGCAGATGAGAACTCTGTTTTTCCTTCTCTTTCTCTCTCTTCCCAACCCCTCCAATAACAATTTTTAACAATTCAGTTCACCAAGAAAAAGAAAGGCATGAAATTATCACATATGAGAGAGAGTGAGAGACATAGCATATTTCTTGGGTTTCTAATCATGTTTCATTTCAGGATTATTACGCTTGAGTGCTAGTTACATGCCCTATCCTAAAAGCCCTGCTGTTGCTAGAACGACCTTGATTTTTTTTTTTTTTACTTTGAAACCAAAACAGTCCTCACATAGAAATTTTTCTGTGTAAGTGAGTTTGCAAGTTACAGTCCATCAAAGAAAATGGTTACGGCAAAGCAGATGGAGTAGGGGTGAGTCTAGAAACAAAGAACAATCTGCTAGAGTGTGTTCAGTTCTTGCAGCCTTTCAGGGAAGTTTGGGGCAAGAAGCAACCAGATTTCAGCCCAAGGTTACATAGACAAAAGCAGACCGAGGAAAATGCAACAGGAATACCATTATGGGACCAGAAGTCTTTATAATCACGGTTAGATTGCTTATAGTCAGCTGCAATAGCACCTTCAAGTTCGAGGACACTAATCATGCATCTTGCTTGGTTAGTAGCAACAAGACTCTGTGCTATAACAATTTTTGAAACTGAAAGTGGAGAGCTTATTGAGAACCTGTATTTTTTGGCAAAGAGAAAAGGAATATTTGAGAAAAACAGAGGAATTGGAGATTTCAGCATCAACACTTCGAGTTTAACACCTTTTCTCATGTGCCCCTCTCCAATCTATTCATCCCAGAAAATAAATACGATGGGGCCTGTCCCTTTGTAAAGCAGTAAGCTCAAATCAACCTGGGGACAAAGGTGACATTTCATAATACAGAGGAGGAAAACGTGCCACCATAAAGTAAAGAGAATGACGGAGAAAATATTTCCACTGCATAAGGTACAGAGTTTATATCAAAATCTGTGTGGAGTTCCTACAAATCAATTTTCATGACAAATACCTTAAGAGAAAAATAGGGAACTACCTTACCTGGGAAGAAAGACAAACAGCTAATAAATACATGAGAGTTTAATCACAACAGTAATCAAATCATATAAATAAAAAGGAAACTATATTTAGCTTATCAATTTGACATAGATTTTAAAAATTTATTTATTTATTTCAAAGAGAGGGAGAGAGAAATATCTTTCATCTACTGGTTCACTTCCCACATGCCTAGGCTGTGGAAGTCAGAAGCCAGGAACTCGATCTGGGTTTTGCAAGTGGGTGGCAGGTAAAGTCCGTGGGCCATAATCTGCTGCCTCCCAGGGTGCCCGTTGGTAGAAAGGAGAATCAGAAGCTGAGTGAGACATAATTCCAGGCACTTCAATATAGGATGTAGATGTACCAAGTGGTTCTTTAGCCCGCTCCACAGCAACACCTGCCCCATGGCACAGACTTTTAAACATCCACCATTAAAAGGAGAGTAGATAAAAGGAACATCTCAGATACTGCAGCTACAAATTACAATGGTGCAAATTTATATAGAATAGTTTAAAAAATACACAGAGAAAACCTAAAATATTGTTCTTGTGGGGATCATTCTAAAGATACAGATGCACCCGAAGATCCACCACAAGGACCTTCAGTGGAGAACACCAAACCCGCCTAAGTGACAACAGTGAAGTAACAGCTCAATAAACATTGGCATGAATAATGGCAAGCTCCGAGTACCCATTAAAAATTATCCTTAAAAAATTAATCAATTTGCCAACACATCTGTGGAAAATATCAACATAGAACTCTTCATATAAAGCACAACCCAACTTTGATGGAAAATATAAACAGAGATTTACCTATGTGAAGAAGTATGTGTGTAAACACACCTTCATAGAACAAACCCTGGAAATGTATGCATCAAATTATCAGTAGTTTTTGCTTCTGTTGGTTGGAATTATAGCACGTTTGTTTTTTTTTTCTCCTTTGTTTTCTCTTCTAGAGATTTGTCTTTAGAATAAATCATATCTCAAAATAAAACTATATAAAAATACATCCATCCATATAGTTTTGTCTAAGCAATCACAAAAAGCATTTCTTACTTTTAGTGATGTATCTCTATTTTGGTTTGTGCTTGTCCGAGAGCAAATATGCTTACAAGAAAATCCCCCAGTTTCCTTTCCTGGAAAATCAGTCTAAGCTTGCTTTTTGACCTTAACACAACCCTTATCCAATGTGTGCAGTTTCTCTAATTTCACAAGACCCATACAATTGGGGATTTTTAAATACATTTCAGCAATGTCAGGAATCCAGTTGCTTAGGATTGCAATAGAAAACATTTTCAGAGCTTTTTTCTAGCTGAAAAAAAAGACAAAGTTCTGAAAAAACTGTTTGGGTTTAACTTGAATCTTGCTCTAGAGATTCTTCTGCCCCACTTTTTTCTGTCCCTCACTTTTCAGACACCGTATTTCTCCAGCACAAGAAGTTCTGCAGAGCTGACTGTCACAGGACGACCTGTAGTGGAGTCCAGGTAAACAGTGGATAAGCAGATCCAGAGCCCCCAAAGAGAATTCAGCATGAGAAAGCGTCTAGGCCTATGACATCGCAGACTCCTACGTGCCTGGTGTCTCAACCAAGAACAGTACTACATGTTTTTTTCCAAGCGAATAGAAACATGCTAGCAGAAGAGCCCACGTGTGAGCATTGGAGGTGCACTCCAAGACTAATATGGAAATAAACCTGGGGCAATGGAGCTTCCCACATCAATCATGCAAATTACGTGAACTGTGTTTAGAAGTTTTACATTCAAATAATAGTAAAATTTGCTGTGTAACTAGAGCAAACACTCTCCCCTGTCTCATTCTGGCCAGAGGAAGGGGGACGTTCATAGTTCCATCAACCACAAAGAAAAGAGCTAAAACCCATCAGGTTTTTAAATAATTGATTTTTAATTGATGTATGTAATTGTGTGTCATTACAGTGCACAATACAATGTGTGAAGTGTAATATGCATGGTGGAATTGTTAATTAACATAATGTTAACTCATGCAGTTACCACATTTGTGATAAAACCCTTTTCATCCACTGTTATAATTTTTCAGGAATACAAGTATGTCCTTACTAGATAGAATCACCCTGCTGCATGCTCCATCTCTTGGACTTATTCCTGCTGCCATATGTAAACATGTACCTTGACCAATAGCTAGCTCCTCATAATAGATGCTGAATTTTGAGGCTGGCAATGGACAACAGAAGGTTCAGAAACATCATGTAAAAAACATGAACAAAAATTTGTCTAGGGTGTGCATTTTTCTAGGGAAAAGATACGTAACTTTTATCAGGTTCTTCATTAATAAGTCCAAGAGAGATTATAGTCTACTAAATCATATATTTAAATTTCATGTATCATCAACATTTTGTGACTTTCTGTGGAAGTCTGTTTTGGCTTGAGTGGAAAAATAATTATACTATGCATAGTTGGACTGGACTCCAGCAGAAAGTGAAAATCTTATTTACTCTTCAATTTAAAAGGACTTTTTGTTATAAAAGGGGTTTGCATATATATCCAAGAACTACCACACAGAGTTTATTTGTGTATGAGACATCAATTATATTTCATGTCAATGAAGGAAATTTTGTGATTGTGTGGATTTAGACACAATCCACTCATTTCACAAGTCTAATGAAATATTCTAAGTCAATATATGTTAATGACAATTATACACAGTGTTATCACTAGGATTATGATGTTAATAAAATGTTTTAAATTTTAAAATCTTGTTTAAATTTTTAAGAGACAGAAAGACAGAGAACTCCCAAGTGCTGGTTCATTCATATAACTGTTCACAATATCTAGGACTGGGAACACAATCCATATCTCCAATATCAGTTGCAGGAACTCAATTACTTGAGTCAACGTCTGCTGCCTCCCAAGTATTCATCAGCAGAAAGGTAGATTCAGAAACAGGGCCTAGGCATGCTCCAGTATGAGACACAGGCATCTGACTACTAAGCCAAATGCATTTCCAGTACAATTTGTAAAGAGCTGATTGAAATGAAATTGTAAAAAACCCTAGTGTTGTAGTTCCAAGCTTCCAACCCCATCAATATATAAAGAGAAGAAGAACAACAAATTCTGAGCCTTTAGATTTGTATTATTTGTCTGACATCAATAATGCAACATATCTATTCACGTGGGTTTCTCTGACATTTACCTATTCTTTCAAAAGAACAGGTGAAGAGTGACTTAATGATATAAGTACATGATCCCTTGCTGCCCGAGGAACAGACATTAGGCATCCTAGGAAATTCTGTCTGGGAATGGACACACTGGCAGCATCTCTGGCAGGGGCACTAGCTCAGTAGGCAAGCTCACAACCCTTTTCCTGGGCAGCCCTGATGAGCCCAGGGCTGATCTCACTGGTCACAGGTATTCTGTAACTGTCTCAAGGTGCACAGCAGAGACGCACCAGCTGGCTTTCACTCATAGAGAACAGTTTGTCTTTATTCTCAAAGTGGTACAAGGCAGGCTGTAGCCTGGTTGTTGAGATCCTGGTTGGAACACCCATGTCCCATATCAGAGCCCCAGGATTTGATTCTCACTTCTAATTTCTAACTCGAGCGTCTTGCTGATGTAGACCCAGGAAGGCTGCAGGTGATGGCTCCAGTAATTGGGTGATGACTGAAATGAGTTCCTGGCCAGCCCAGCAGGCATTTGAGCAGTGAACCATTGGACAGGGAACTCTCTATCTCTCTGCCTCTTATAAAGAATTTTAAAAAGCATTTTAGTAGTGGTCAACTTTGAAGTTTTAGAGCCCCTATAAAAAAGAGCTTTCAAAGAGCTCGTTGTGGACATCTGATTCTTATATTCCTCATCCTTCTGTGTTTTTGGAAAGTATCACTGGCACATGTTTTGTATATAGTCTCGGCCCCAAGGAATTCAGTGAATTTGGAAACAAAGAACAAAAAATAAATCAGGAAGAATTGTGTGACAACTGGAGGCTGGGAATATTATTCAATTATTAAGAAGAAGGAAATTCTGATACTTGCAACAAAATAGATGCACTTTAAAGACGTTGCTGAGCATAAGTCCCCAGATATAAAATGGCAAGTATAACTTGATCCATTTTTGTGAGGTCCCTATCCTGGCCACGTCCATAGAAACAGGCAGTAGGATGGGGAGTGCCAAGCCAGTGAAGGAGACAGGCTGGTGAGGAGCTAGTCGGGAGTCAGTCTGAGAGGTTAAGAGGCGTTCTGGTTATGGCTAGCAGTGATGGCTATACAAAATGAATGTGCCATTGGCTTGCACATTAAAAATGGTCAAAATGGTTCATTGTATGTATTTTAGCACAATTTTTAGAGTCTGCTGCATTATACAACTAAGAATCATGAGACAATGAAGGAAATTTGAACACTAACCAGATATGAAATGATTAAAACAGGAAATTATTCATTTTTAGAATATCCTGTTAATACTACAAATTGAAAGTTAAATAACTGAAAATTGTTTAAAGATGAAATTTTATGTCATGTGCTTTGGAATAATCTGATGATAAGTAGCAAAGGAATATATATAAAACAATGTTTGCTGCTAGCTGATTAAACACAATGTGAGGATGGGGTAGGTGCTGCAGGTTAAGCTATTCCTTGGGATGCTGGCATCCTATAGCTGAATGCCTAGTATCAGTCCAGCCTCTGTTTCTGATCCAGCTCTCTGCAAATGCACAAACAGGAAGGCAGCAGACGTGGGTCCCTGTCACACCTGGGGGAGACCTACGTGGAGTTCTGGGCTCCTGTACTGGACTGGTTCAGCCTCAGCTTTTGCATGCATTTAAGGATTTGGGTAGTGAACCAGTGAATGAAAAATGCTTCTGTTTCTACCCTTCTCTCTCTTTTGTTCTGCTTTTCGAATAAATAAAGATAAACGTTGCTTAAATGTAAAGATAGAGAAGAAACAAGACATATTAAACTTATATAAATGAAACTAAAATGATCACTGGAGATTATTTTAACTAAAACACATTATATTATTATAGTAGTTCCTGTAGTTAATTAAGTTATCTTGTTAAAGTTGAGAGTGAACTTAAGTATATACTCTCTAAGCTGTATACTTCTTGAAACCAAAATCTGGTTATTTTTTTAATATATTTTTTATTCTATTTTTGACAATCTTTACATAGTTAATTATGGTAAAAAGGTTCAGGGGCTATAGGGAAGTGGGTAAGACTATTATGTTCATATTGTTTCCTTCTTGTATCTGAGGTAAAGGGGGATATTGAGGAAGAAGCCCCACCCAGTTATCTAGAACATAATGGGCACTAATATCTGATGAGAAAATCTCTTAGAGGCATGGCACAGAGGGTTTCCAACATGCTTGCATCCAATTTGCATGGCAGGACCCATTTTCACTAAGCAAGGGATGAGCATTGATGAAATGAATGAATGACAAGTCGACTAAAGACCACAGATTTTTGTTTAGGCAGCAACTTACTTTGTGACTTAGTGGACACAGATGGAGGAACAAGTTTCTGAAAGAGCACTCAGTAACTGAGTCACCTGCTGTCACAATAAACCAATTTCTCACCTGAGAGACTTTTAAATGCAGGAATAGTGAACGTCTTGAAATGAATTGTTAGAAGCAGATGACAGAGCCAAATGGTTTTGTTGAGTCAGCTGCTCAAGACTAAATAGTCAAAATTCTCCTCTTAACCAGGCTTTGACATGTCACTCACTTGTGGAGCTTAAGGAAATTTGCTGATCTTTTCATTTTTTTTCCTAACAGCAAAATGGGGTATTAGCAACTGTTTCATAGGGTAAAGTAGAAATGATTGTTCAATGTGCTTTGAATATGAGAAATACATGTAATTATATTTCATGAGAATTTCAAAGTGAAATTTTACTTTTAATTTTTCAAATGGGACTAGAAATGCTATGAGCCAAAACTCAGTATGCCAGAGGATCACACAATCCCATGTAGCCCTAGCAATTAGCTCTTCACATGGGTGCAGTGGTTCTCAACTTTGGTTGCATTTCAGAATCACCTTGAAAGTTCACAAATAATATCCTGGATCTGACCCTAAGAGACACCTGTTTGTTTCAGCTAGTAGTATTGTGACTTTTAATAGCAGCTTTTAAAATACAACCAAAGTTATGATTTTCATAAAGAAGGCCCAGTTCATGGATTTCCAGATGTTCCAATACAAGACATGGGAATGGTGTACAAGAAGAGGGAGAGACCAGAGGGCACTAAGCATATTATGGTTTACAAATTTTTTTGTGATTCTAGGTATTTTATGCTGCTATAGGAATATTTTGTAGTACCCTACACCCTGGGTTGTTTCTCAGAGGGATCTAGGTTTTTAGACTTTAAGGCTCTTTAGTTAAATTGATCTAAAACAAAAGAAATGTCCAATGACTGAGATAAAGCATGGCATTACTCATTGAAATATAGCCAGTGATAAAAGTACTAGCTGTGATTGCTAGTCGCAAAACTTTGATGGATCCGATGTTGTGAAGTAGTATGTAAACTTCTGCCTGTGGAGCCAGAATCCCATATTGGCACCAGCTGCTCCACTCTGGATCCAGCTCTTTGCTAACATTCTTAGGAAAGCAGTAGAGAATGACCCAAGTCCTTGGGTCCCTGCAGCCCTGTGGGAGACCTGGAAGAAGTTCTAGGCTCTGGCTTAATCCCTGCCCATCTTAGGTCATTGTGGCCATTTAAGAAGTGAATCAGTGGATGGTCAATCTCTTGCTTTGTCTCCCCTTCTCTGACTTCACCTTTCAAATAAAAACAAATAAGTCTTAAAGAAAAAAACAAACTTTGACATGGCTTGAGCCATATAAGACCAAAGTGGTTATGTGTGTGACTTGAACTGCCTAAAAAAATATTGAATTTTGGACCCGCATGCTGTAAACTATCACTCACTTGCTATGAGAGAGTTTAGTTTCTTATGTTTGAACATTCTGATACCTACAGTCTCAGGTAACAGAGATCCCTGTTGCAACATTCGGCATTGCATTCAGCGCTTCTGCTCCCTCACACCTGGTACTGATGTGGTGTGCTTGGCGAATTGTAAAAGGTAGCATAAAAAAAAAAACACAGAAAAATAGACATGAACGAGGAAAGAAATACTGAAAAGCAAATATGTACTTTTAAAATCAGCAAGCAGGGCTGGCACTGTGGCATAGCTAGTTAAGAAGCTGCCTAGGGTGCCATCATCTGATATAGGTGCCAGTTCAGGTACCAGCTGCTTCACTTCCTATCCATCTCCCCACTAACGCATCCTGGGAAGCAGCGGAAGATGGTCCAAATCCTTGGTCCCCTGTATCCACATGCGAGACCTGGAAGAAGCTCCTGGCTTCAGAACAGTCTAGCTCCAGCTGTTACAGTCATTTGTGTGGTGATCCAAACGATCTAAGATCCTCTCTCCTGTGTGTGTGTGTGTGTGTGTGTGTGTGTGCTTCTACCTTCCAAATAGGTAATAAATAAGCAAGAGAAACTCTTATGCACTCAGCATCCAGGTCCCTTGGACCAGAAATTCTGCCACTCTTCACTCTTTGCATTGTACTCAGTGCTTCCAGAACCTGGCTCTTCCAAGGCCCTCCCTCACTTCCCTGGCTGCAGGTCTTGGGTTCTGCAAGAACTGTTTCCCCACTACTTTGCTCCAGGCTCTTGGGCTTGCATTTGGTGTAAGCTTTCAGAAGCACTGAGAGCTGTGTCATCATTCAGCACCTTATTTGAACACACCCTAATGTCTTGTGTTTAGTCTGGCTCATTGGGTGTTGCCCATAAAAACAGTTTGGTTTGTGTAATCACAATGAGCACAGAGCTGTGTGACTAATCGGTCAGCTCCATGCATCTCTCTTATCTTCTCTGAAGTGAGTCAGTGACTTCTGAGAATCGCATGTCACTCCCTAGTCTGATGTTCACATCTGTATTTGTTCCAGATTCCAGACTTTTTTTTTTACAAGTCTCTTTGCTTTCTGTCTACACACATATTCCAAATTCCCTCTCAAGAGTGGAACTAACTACACAGGAATTTGGAGAAATCCAAATAATGCTAGCCTACTGTGTAGAATTCCCAGGACAGGAAGGTCATTTGTCCTCTTCTTGGAGCAAATCATACCAATAGTTTCACTGGACTAGTTCAGATCAACACACACACATATTGAATATCTACAAGTACCAGGTTCTTTAGGTATTATTTTACAACCACAGTTTATTTTAGGACATTTTAAGATTTACAGGGGGAAAAAAAGTGAAGACAGTACAGGGAATTCCTGTATACCCCATATCCAATTTCTCCTATTATTAATATTTTACATTAGGCTTAGGCATTTGTTCTGATTTATGTAATGATTTGATACTGACACGCTATGATTAAGTTGTACTTGGATTCTATTTCCGTAGTCTTTCTCTGTTGTCCTTTTTACATCATCCTTGCGCAGGGACCATGCTAATTTTTTCTGTATCATTCCAATTTTAGTATATGTGCTTCTGAAGTGAGCACTCCCTATTGTCCTTTTTGTGTCTGGATCCCACCCCATATACATTTAGATGCCACTTCACTCCAGGCTCCTCTTCATTGTGACGGATTCTTAGACTTGCTTTATTTTGAGTGGACTTGATTTTTTGAGGAGTTCTATGTTTTGTAGGATGTGCATCAGTGGGATTTGTCGCATGTTTCTCTCACTAGATGGATGGAAGATGACCATAGGACAGAAGGCCCCTTTCATCATGTCATGTTAACAGTGTGTACGGCCAACATGAAACTGCTTGGCCTTTACCTACCCAGCTAGCTGTAACAGTGTTGATAACTATAGTGACCATTACCACCACCACTCATTGTGTACTCTTGGAAGGAAGTCACTACACACAGCCCGTGCTGAAAACTATGTAGCCACCATCTTGAGGAAGAATGCTTACATAAATTTCCTGGAGTTCTTATTTATCAGTGGATATATTAGAAGTACTTTTTTTTCTTGCTCAAAAATTTCCAGCTGTGGCTCCCTGGAAACTTTTTCGGTTGACTCCTTTGGCCTTATGGCAAACTCCTTACATGTGGGTTTTTTGGCTTTACATTTTCTTTTCAGCATTTCTTTAATTTCTGCTTTAGTAAGATGCTCCAGCCTCATCTTGTATATTTCCTTCCCTGATCCAAGAATAACCCCATTTCTCCAAAGAACTCTGGCTACTTCTATTGGATAATAGTATTAGAAACCAATATCTACATGCCAGGCATTGTAGGTGCTGCAGGAGTCACTTTGGTTTTCAGTTGAAAGAGGAAATACACGTGCACGTGCCAGCCCAAGCTTTTACACAGATCCACAGATATGTCTCTATCTTCCACTGCTATCTGCATTAGGCTAGACTTATATTCACAGAGCTTTCTTCAATTAATCTATTTCTACCCACATCCATCTACCCTCCCTCCTTTGCTCCGACAGTAAGAAACCCAGTTTCCATGTTCCATCATCCATTTAACTCAAATTTTCGTTTCCCTTCTATCTGTACAGCAGGATTAGACTTGGTGTTAACCTGTCAGTGACTGGAAAACATAATTCTGGATGGTCACGTGCCTGTGTTGTTCAACAGTTCTGTTCATAAGGAAGAAAGAGAGCTAACAGAAAACATTACTCCTCACGCTGAGTGCACTGCCTTGCCAGTGGGCGGGGTGGAGAGGAAAACAGTGGTTTCATTAGCTGAATTTCTATGAAAAGGTCAGTGTTTTCTCTTTGAAGTTGCAACTGTTTGTTGAACACGATGCCTTGTCCTTCCCTGCCACTGTACCACCTGCCTCTTTCCTCAGTCTCCATGGCTGCCAACCATCATGAACAGGATTTGGAGGGAAATGTATCTGGGTTTATTATAGAGCGAAAGAGAAGGCAACTTTGAGACACTGGCTGGCTGGCACCAAGGATCAGCAAACACCAGCTATGGCTGATCCAAGATAGACAGCTAGAGGGAAAAAACCATGGTTAATGGCATGACTTTTACAATTGACTGTTAAAGATGCCCCATCCATTCTTTTGACTAAACTGTGCCTTTTTATTGCTTTATTGGCCAACCAATAGTCAGTAATGATATTTTTATCCAGTGACATTGGCAATTCTTAAAAACAACCACAGGATCACTTTCTAAATCTGAGTCAATGTCTAGGAAGGTTCATGTCACTATGTGGGAAAGAAAAAGAACCCTAAATAGTAAATTCTAAAAATGTCCCAAATACAGAAAAATATGGAGAATTTAAGATTCCTGAAATAAAACAATGTCATATAGAAGGAAGGGGGAGGAAGCTGAATCCTAACTTTGTTGTTGTGCAGCCTTAGGACAATTATTTGATGTTGCTTAACTGAAATTGATATTAAAATATTAAATTACTGGGCCTGGCGGTGAGGCCTAGCGGCTAAAGTCCTCCCCTTGAACGCCCCGGGATCCCATGTGGGCGCTGGTTCTAATCCCGGCAGCTCCACTTCCCATCCAGCTCCCTGCTTGTGGCCTGGGAAGGCAGTCGAGGACGACCCAAAGCTTTGGGACCCTGCACCCACGTGGGAGACCTGAAAGAGGTTCCTGGTTCCTGGCTTCGGATCGGCGCGCACCGGCCCGTTGCGGCTCACTTGGGGAGTGCAACATCGGATGGAAGATCTTCTCTGTCTCTCCTGCTCTCTGTATATCCGGCTTTCCAATAATAATTAAAAAAAATCTTTTAAAAAAAATTATTAGGGCCGGCATAGTGGCATGGCAGGCTAATTCTCCACCCTGTGGTCCTGGCATTCCGTATGGACACTGGTTCATGTCCTGGCTACTCCACTTCTGATCCAGCTCCCTGCTTATGACCTGGGAAATCAGCAGACGATGGCGCAAGTACTTGGGTCCCTGCATCCAGGTGAGAGACCCAGAAGTTGCTGGTTCCAAGCTTTGGCCATAGTAGTCATCTAATTAGCGAACCAGCAGATAGAAGATCTTTCTCTGTCTCCCCCTCTGCTCTGTAATTCTCACTTTCAAGTAAAATAAATAAATTTTTAAAAAATGTTACATTATTAAATATACTGTATTGAAACAATAGTTAAATGACACCATTCATTATTAAGGAAATGATACATGACAAATCTTTTTTTTAATTTATTTTTAATTAATATTTAGCATTATGTGACAGTTTCATAGGCTTTGGGACTCCCCCTCCCCCTCCCCTCCCCCCTGGTGGATTCCTCCACCTTGATGCAGCATTACAGTTCAAATTCAATCAAGATTCTTTCCTTGCAAACATATATTAAGCATGGAGTCCAGCTACTTATTGTCCAGATGGGTTGAACAGTTTCTTGGGGAGACCATTTCTGGTCCGAAGTCAGAGCTGGTATAATATCATCACAGTCAATTAAGAGTCCCAATATAACATCAACAGCAATTTGCAATATTATGGAATTGACATGGTTTTGAGTAACCAGTATGTTAAAAAAAAAAAATCAAAGAACAAAATAACAAAAAACAAGTCCTAACCACAACCTATGATTAGCTCATTGACATCTCAATTTTAGTTTATATACAGGACCGGACCGGCTGCTATATACCTTGAAAAGGCTATAAGGTACCATTCAGCTGTCTCATGTCTATTTCATTTTAGTATTTAGCCATTTGTTGTGTTGAAGTATAATTTTGTTGATCTTGGCAGATTTTGGGATAATCTAGACTGGCTTGTAACTCTAACAAGACATTTGTCGACATTTAATGTGCAGAACATTTTTTTTTTTTCGGGGGGGGGGTGTGCAGGAAAATCCTCAACACCATGGTGAGGAGTGACTGATACATGACAAATCTTACAGAGTTTGATATCACAAAGAGTGAGCCTTACATTATACAGACTTCTAGGTCATTCAGCTGGTTAAGAATGCAGAATGCATAAGCAATAGTCCATGTTACTGAACTACGAAGCACCTCCCTGATGGGGGTGGGGCAGAGTGGGAGGTGTTAGCATATGTAGCTCTGGAAATGAGCAGAGTCAAGACAGGAGACTGTTCCCAGGCCCTGTGCTGTTGTTGAAGCCGATCATGCAGCTCCAGCAAATGCCTGGGTAGGGGATCTGGCCCTTTTCACTTCTCTCCTGTTGGGGTGATGAGCACAGAATGTCTGGGACAGAACGCACAGGATTAAAAACCAGGCTGAGTATAAGCACAATTGTGTGGAAGAAGTCTCTTCTCGTGATTGTGGGGAAACCATACCAGTTGAATCCACATGGAAGGAAAAGGAAACTTCCATCTTGTTTAATCCATACTTGTTTGTTTTAGCCTTCACTTATGAATCTATTCCTACCCAATAAAGATTTTACTTTTTTCTTCCTGCCTCTTCCCACCAATGCTTGTCTCTCCACCAACTCTTGAATTATGAGTGTGTGTGTGTGTGTGTGAGAGAGAGAGAGAGAGAGAGAGAGAACAGGTAACTTTTCATGATAACTCTCCTTTTGAGATGACTTTAAGTTTATTTTTTGAGAGGCAGAGAGAGTGAGAGTAAGGGAAGGCCCCATTTGCTGGTTTGCTCTCCCAAATTACTCACAATGACAGGGAGCTCAGTTCAGATCTCCCACATGGGTGGCAGGGAACCCATCACTTTAGCCATCACTGCCACATGACACAAAGCTGAAATCTGGAGCAAGAGCTGGGCATTGAATCCTGGAGCTTCAAGGTGGGATGTGGGCAGCTTCCCTGCTGTCCTCAACACTCACCCCTCATATTTTCTCAGACACTCAGTTCTAGCTGATGGAGTTGTGTGTGAAATGGACTCCAGATCTCAAAAGGATCTTGCTCTTGCATCAAATGAGTGGCAGTGCGTGTCATGATTTATATTGATGCCTTGTCTTTATCATTCTTAACATGAGCCAAGCAATAGTATAAATTTAGCTTTGTTTCCTTGATAAGAAGATTACCCAGACTGAAGCTTTGGAAGAAATGCCAAAAACTACAATCCATGGACATGTAAAGCAGCACGAGTTATTTTGTTTTCAGCAGTGGTAAGCTTTCAACCTAACATAGTAAACAGTCAGAAAATAACTAGGCTGGTGTTGTAGCACACTGGGTTAAGCCATCACTTGGGATACTTGCATCCCCATATTAGGGTACCAGTTCAAGTCCTCCTTGCTCATCCTCCATCCAACTTCCTCCTAATGAACCTGGAAGGCAGTAGATGATGAGCCAAGTACTTGAGCTCTTGTCACACTTTTGGGAGGAGACCAGAATGGAGTTTCTGGCCCTGGTTTCAACCTGGCACAGCTTTGGCTTGCAGTGACCACTTGGTTGCAGGAGGGTGAATGAGAGGATAGCAAATCTCTTGACACTCTATCTTTCAAATAATTAAATAAATAAATCTCTCAAAAAGAAAAGTGGTTGTTCACAAATGACAAATTATTTTCAAGTATTTTCCTAAAATTAATCTCATTTCTCTGTCTCTCTCCCTTCCCTTCCCTATGGTTCCATCTCTGTGTCTCTTCCCACCCTCCCATCCTCATCCCTCCGATCAACTTTTCATGTTATACTGGATTTAGGAATTAGGATTTCTGTACCTAAAAAGATCAGCAAAGGAAGCCAGTAGTTGGCAGTTGCTAGGTGTGCACTGCAGAATGGTTGCCTAGAAACCATCCCATATGGTCGTTTCAGTTGGAAGCTGGCTCAAACTACCCGGTGACTGGCTCTGCTAAACATCTCATTTGTATAGCTTTCTACTTTTACCTTTTGGGATTATATGGACTGATGTTCATCTGACCGCCTGTTTTTTTCTGTCTTAGGTCACCCTCCAACAAGGTGAATTGCTGTTTTTGTAGAAAACCTCTTGTTTTGTAGAAAACCACTTGTTTTCTACCTATGAAAACCAAATCTGACAGCATTTGGAGCCAAAACAAAATGTCTCTGAAATTTTCTAGGTGCCAGACGATAGAAGCAGTATAAACCTTCCCCCCATCCAAGACAAAAACAAAGTGTTCTTTTTGTTTCAAAGATTTATTTACATATTTGAAAGGCAGGATTACATAGAGTAAGGGGAGAGAGAGAGAGAGAGAGAAAGAGAAAGAGACATCTTTTATCAGCTGGTTTATTCCCTAGATGGCTGCAAGGGCCAGGATTACCCCAGGTCAAAGCTAGACACCAGAAAGTTCATCCATGTGTCACATGTGGATGGTAAGGGGACCAAGTAATTGGGACATCTTCTACTACCCTCCCAGATGCACTAACAGAGAACACTCTCCAGTGGAATGCTGGCACTGCTAGCAGTGATTTAAACTGTAGTGCCTCAATGCCAGTCCCCACAGCCCTCTTTCAGTGAAGAAAATTGATAGTGTATTTGAAACTGAAGAATACGTTTGAACGGTTTAAGGCAGAGTGAAATAAAACTTGTTTAGTACTAGCCTAAGAGGGTAGTCCCACTCTAAGGACTACTGTACTCTAATTGTGCACCAGCTGATCTCTAAGTTACTTCCAGGAGACTGAGACTCATGTACATCTAGAGAGACAGGCAGGATGTACAGCAGTGGTGGCAAACCTGATATTCATGTCCAGCTATGCCTTAAATTCTTTTATTTGAAGCCTCTCTTTTTGTTTATATCTATTTTCTCTGTGTTTCAAAACCTAAACAAACATTCCATCTGTGTCATCTTGCTGTGGGGTGGTCCCTGGCTGCTTTTTCAGGTTTTAGCTTCTACAAGTGAAAGAATTCAAGGAAGAGACACAGATAAAGGTGAGCAGAAAGCAAGATTTGTTGCAAGCAAAAGAAAAGCATGTCCTCACGGAGTAAGTGTAGGTAAGCTAAGGCGAGAAAAAAACTGTAGTCAGCAAGGTTTGACGACACTCACATACTCTTTGAAGACACAGATGGTGATGTCTGGGCAGACCTTGACTAAATATTCAAAAGGGGCAGAGCTTGGGTGGGCCTAGAGTTCCATTCACTCTCATGACCTTGGTTAGAAATCTTGAAAGTGCTATGGTGTCAGGTGCATGATGGGAGTGGAAATGTCAGCCATAGTAATTTTAATATAATGATATTATAATGGTAAGGATATTATAATGGTAAGGATACAGCTTGCAGCCACGCTGGAGATTTCTGTTTCTTTCTTTCTTTCTTTCTTTCTTTCTTTCTTTCTTTCTTTCTTTCTTTCTTTCTTTCTTTCTTTCTTTCTCTCTCTCTCTCTCTCTCTCTCTCTCTCTCTCTCTCTTTCTCTCTCTCTTTCTTTCTTTCTTTCTTTCTTTCTTTCTTTCTTTCTTTCTTTCTTTCTTTCTCTCTCTCTCTCTCTCTCTCTTCTCTCTCTCTTTCTTTCACATCTTCCACCTCTCTCCCAGGCCATTAGCATGGAGCTGAATTGGAAGGAGAGCTACCAAGATAGAACTAGCACCCACATGGGACACTAATACCATAGCTGGAGGGTTAGCATGCCACACCATGGCTCAGGCCCCACACTGGAGATCTGTAACTGGTGCCCACTCTAGGTTGCCATTTCTACTACATAAAGGTAGAGCAGGGCTTGGGCAGTATCCTGAAAAAAGGAGGTTTGGGGAGTGCAAGAAAGGGAAATTGGACAGCACACAAAAGAGGAGGGTTGAGGGGTACAGACCAGGCCAGGCTGGACTCTGTACATCACCTGGGGCTGTTACATCACAGGCCACACTGCTCTGTTTGGGGCTGTGCTGGGCTGCAGCACATCAGGTCTGCCAAAGCTCAGCTCCTCTGTTGGTAGCTTCCCTTCCTTCACAGAAGAGAAGGTCTGGCAGGAAGGCTTAATCATAGTTACATACGCTGTGTGTGTGACAAATGAGATTTCTATTAAAAGTAACATCCATAGGGACTCAGGGATTTGCACACCTACATTCACTGCAGCAATATATACAGCAGCCACAAGGTGAAAGCAACCAGAGGGTTCATTTTAGATGAACGGATTCACAAACTGTGGTATATCTATGAGGAGTACCATTTAGTCATGGCAGGAGTCATGGCATCCAGTATGGATGAACTTTGAAGACACTATCCTGAGTGACATGAATCACACACTGAAGGGCAAATAAGATCCTATTTATTTGAGGTACTCAGAGTAATCAACTGCATGAAGACAAAGGATAGAATCAAAGATATCAGTGGCTACCATCAGTGTTGCTGCTTCATGGGTGTGTGTTGTTGTAGGTTAGGAATGTTAAACAGTTTTGGAGATGGATGCAAATGACATGAACAGAACTGACACCAAACAACTCTGTATCTGAAAAATAATTGAAAAGGTCTGTTGTGTTATGACTATTTCATCATAATAAAAAAAAATCAGGGAGAAAATGTCCACTGTGCTTTGAGCTTTCTGGAGCCCCTGTGTCCCACACATGCAGAACCAAGACCTTTCAGGGAGAAAGCTGTGAGAGTCTAGTGTAAGGTGCACCTGTGTGCAGAGGCGTGGCCCACACAATCTGAAGACACAGTCCTGAGAAAGAGAGAGAATGACTGTGGGGAGAAGGTGCTGGCAACATGCACGCCAATGGGTATCCTTGGAACTATTTCTTGTTAGTCCTCTCCCTTCTTTGGTCAGACATTTCTTCAGTTTGTCTAGCCTGAAGAACTAAATGAACTGAAGCAGTATTTTTGCCTTGCTTGCCCTCAGTAGAACTTTCATGAACCACATGGCTTTTGATCACTGACCCTGTTCAGCAGAGTGATTGCAACACTAAACTCGTTTGTTTTTTATTTCAGCTGGGGGAAGCTGTTATACAGAGACACTGCCATTTTTATTAGTGTACTGAGTTAACAGTGATTAACCCCTCATAAAAACCAAATTCAGTGTTCAGGTTATGCCAACTCACAAACACACAATATGTGACTTTTATGCACTCATTTAAGAGTATAACTTTTGGTTTTTTACATTGTTTTCTTATGTAAATGCAAAGTATGTCTGTTATGGAAAAGGCAGGAAGAGCATGTAGGCATCCCAAAGGATTACCCACTTCCCAGAAGGAATTCAGGATACTAGGTGTTATGCTTGCAACAAGATGCGCCTAATGAAGATGGCACTGTGGCATGATGGGTTAAGGCAAAGCCTGCAATACTGGTACCCCAAATGGGAGCACTAGTACAAGTCCCAGATGCATCACTTCTAACCAGCTCCCTGCCACTGTCGTACATGGGAAAGCAGCAGAAGATCACCCAAGTGCTTGGGTCCTTGCCACCCATATGGTGGCAGTTTGGGGAGTGACTTACTGGATGGAAGATGTGACTCTGACTCTCAGTCACTCGGCCTTTCCAATCAATAAAACAAATATTTAAAAATGTGTTCCTCAGGGGTCAGCATTGTGGTGCAGCAAGCTAATACTCCTCCTTGCAGAGTTGGCATCCATACGAACACAGGTTCATTTCCCAGTTGTTCTTCCAATCCAGTTTTTTTGTTGTGGCCTAAGTCCTTGGGACGCTGCACTCATGTGAGAGACCCAGAACAACCACCTGCCTCCCAACTTAAATCATCTCAGTTCCAGCCATTGTGCCCATTTAGGGAGTGAACAAGTAGATGAAAGACATTTCTTTATCTTTCTGTACAATCTGCCTTTCAAATACAAATAAGTAATTTTTTTTTTTTTAGAAAAGTGTGTCTCCCTTACTCATGGAGATGCTTAAATACCAAAATCCTGAGTTGAAGGTACTAAGAAGCAGGAGATGTGCCTACGGGAAGGCCTCAGGTCAGGGGAGCATGCCTCTGGAAGGGAGTTTTTGACTTCCTTTCCTGTTGTGGGATTATTCCTTGCATGAATTCCACCATCATCCTCTGGTCTCTCTAGGTGGCCAAAACTGATGGTGCTCCCCCTAACTTAGAGTCTGAACCTCAACAATCATAAATCAAAGTTAATCTTCATAAGCAGCCTGGGTGAGGTGCTGTGTAATGTTAACCAAAAGCTGGCTTATGGATGCGGGGTTCTTTCTAAAGCAGATCTTGAAATAAGAATGTGAACACAGGTGACTTATTTGGGAGCTGATCCCAAGGCTGGTGATAGGGACATGAAGACATGAAAAGACAAGAAACCTAAAGAAAGTGTGAGCTGATATACACACAAGCACGATATCCTCTGTATGCCACCCATAACTGAATGCCTTTTCAAGATCTCAGTTCTTTTGTTTATATTTGTGTTTACAATTGAGTTGCAGCCAAGAGGTAGTCCTTAAAAATCACCTAAAAAACAGATTTATCTTTTTATCTGAAAGACAGAATTACAGAGATGAAGAGGAAGAAGTGAAGAGAGGAGATATCTTTCATATACTGTTTCACTCCTCAAATGGCTGCAATGGCTGGGACTGGGCCAGGCACTTCATCTGGGTCTGCCATATCGGTGCAAGGGTCTATGCACTTGAGCCATTATCTGATGCTTTCCCAGGCACATTTCCAGAGAGCTGCATTGGATGTGGAGCAGTCAGCACTTTACCTTACAGCCATTGGCAATACTGGCATTACATGTGGTTTCTTAGCTCTGGGCTGCAACACAGGTCCCTAAAGAGGATTTTTAAAAAGAAATGTCCATGCTGCAATAGAGCAGGCTCAAGCAGATGCGAATGAATGTCAGTTTCTGTGTTAACAGAAAAGCCCATTCTCAGCTTATTCCTTGTTTAAACATTGGAGTTGTTAACTTAGAGGTGTTTAGATTAGGATGCATCCCACTAAAGGGAAGTTTATGGCCTAGAAAAGGCATTGAGGCTTAAAGAGAACAAATATGAAGTAAAATATTGGCACAATAGATCTAGATGGACAAGCTACTTGCTACTATTTGGCCCTCCACTGACAGTCTTCCTTTCTGCATGGGAATTCAAGTCCTGAATACAATTTCCATGAGTTTATGAACATCAGAGAAAATTGATATCAAAGGTTAATTTCAAGATTTTTATGTTTAATAAGAAAATTAAGTAACATAACTTCAATAATTAGAATAAATAATCCTAAAAGCATTCAGCATTTAAAGGAGTTTTACCAAAACAAAACAACACAAAACAAAATAAACAAAAAAACATACCTGTATACGATCAAAACACTTTGTTTTAATGAACAACTATTTGCAACTTGTTACAGCATTTCCAATTTTGATCTGTGCACCCTGGGTTTTAAATCATTGTGGTCAGTGTGTTGAATATTTCATGAGTGCCCTTGTACAAAACGCTTCACCTCCACTAGTCTGTTTTCTTATCAGCAAATGGAGATAATTACCTTCATCGCACAGTGCTGTTGTGAAGAACCAGAGA
The DNA here is from genome assembly GCF_030435755.1 of Ochotona princeps. Taxonomy (NCBI): domain Eukaryota; kingdom Metazoa; phylum Chordata; class Mammalia; order Lagomorpha; family Ochotonidae; genus Ochotona; species Ochotona princeps. Next base: position 15,316,469 of record NC_080842.1, on the reverse strand, counting down.
GATAATGTAACATAAAACGATTTGTAAACTCTAAAGCATGCAATTCTGAGGCACATTATTCACCTGTGGTAGTTTCTTATGTGCTCTCTTAAGTATAATTTTTAATGGTTGTATATCACTCTGAGTTGCTATTCTAATTTATTTCTTTAAGATTATTTATTTATTGGAAAAGCAGAGCTGCAGAAAGAGAAGGGGAGACAAAGAGAAAAAGAAATTATCCATCCTTTGGCTCACTCTTTAAATGGTCACAATTTCTGGGCAAGACTAAAGTCAGGAGTTCATCCAGGTCTCCCACATGGGTGCAGAAGCCCAAGGAATCGAGTCATTTTCTGCTGTTTACCCAGGTGCATTAACACGAAACTGGATTGAAAATGAAACTTCCAGTACTAGAATCAGCACTTACATGAGATTCTAGTGTCACAGGCAGCAACTTAACGTGCTGTGCCATAATGCAGATCCCAATTATTATAATTTATTTAAAAATAGGCTAGTTACCATTTGTAATTATGAATAAATTTAACTATAAACATTTCCACATGACTGATATTTTTGCCTTTGTGCAAAATTCCTTTAGGAGGAATGCCTAGAAGAAGGATAAAGGGTCCAAGTAGTAATTATGACGTTCTCCTTTGAATGATGTACATATCTCAGTGCAAACAAACAAAACCAGTTAAAAAGTGAAGAATACAACATCCCACTGGGTAGACAAGGTAAGAACCTTAAACTAATCCTCATGATACTAGCAAGTCAGCCTGTTTAAAAATTGTATCGTCACAATTGTCCAAAGATGAATAGATGAGTTTTCTTTGGTTGTGGAATATGTCTCCCAATGGCTTGCAATCCTTTTCTTGGGGCTCTGAAAAGCAGGGGCTCTGATTTGTAATCTTCCTTTTCAATTTTGGGGTCCTCATGTTTCCTTCAGCAGCACATAGAATAATTTTGGGGTCCTCTGTTTTAGAACTTGGGTTCTTACAGGATAATTTACTTCCCTTATGAGGCTGCAGGCTCCTCTGTTTCATGGGTTTAGAAACAGTACGAAGTTAACTTTATAAGGAATGGTTAATTTTCTGTATTTTTAAGTAAGAGGTAGGGAACTGCATTTTATGCAGTATAAATAAAATACATGAAAATGTATTCTGTGTGATCTGGTTCCAGCTTTCTGGGAAGATTATTGTAAGACCCATAAAATAATTGCAAATTCTTAGACTGCAAATGTTCTTAAGTTATTATCTGACACAATTTTTGGAGGCTAAGATGCTCAGATTGGCAAGAGTTCTTTGCCTAATGATCCCTTTTTAGACAGAAATTGTGCTTTCCTCCGGCCCAATTCTAAGGGGAAGTATCTAACCAAACCAGTGTGTTTCTGTAGAAGACTTCCTTCTAAGACGTTCTTACATATGTCTACTTACATAAAAACAAAAAGGTGAACTTCTACTTATGTCACTATGTGACTTGGTTAATTATGAAATCATTGATTCCACCTTCCTCATTTTGCCTCTCCACATACTTCCCTTCTAAATGGCTTGACAGAAACTTAAGAAGACAGGGCCCCATTCTGTGGATCAACAAGTTAAGGTGCCACCTGCCATGCCAGCATCTCATATTGGAGCTCCAGTTCAAGTCAGTTGCTATGCTTCTGATCCAGGGAAAGCAGCTTAAGATGGTCCAGTGCTTGGGCTCCTGATACGGTCAGCCGTGTGATACCAGGATGGGGTTTTAGTCGCCCAGCTTTGAACTGATCCATCTCTAACCCCAGTTATTGTGACCATTTGGGGAGTGAGCCAGTGGATGGAAGATCTCTCTCTTTCTCTCTGTAACTTCGCCTTTCAAATAAACAAATCTTTTTAAATTAAGTAAATAAAAGTTATACTGTGGGCCCAAAGCAGTAGCCTAGTGGCTAAAGTGCTTGCCTTGCATGCACCTGGATCACATATGGGTACCAGTTCTAATTCCAGCGGCCTGGCTTTCCAACCAGCTCCCTGCTTGTGGTCTGGGAAAGCAGTCAAGGATGACTCAAAGCCTTGGGACCCTGCACTGACATGGAGAGCCGAAGAGGCTCTTGGCTCCTGGCTTAGGATCGGCTCAGCTCTGGCCATTGCAGCCACCTGGGGAGTAAATCAACGAACAGAAGATCTTTCCTCTCTGTCTCTCCTCCTCCCCATATATCTGACTTACCAATAAAAATAAAATAAATATTTTTTTTAAAAAAGCTATATTGGTTTATGGGCTCAGGTTTGTCGCTAACCAGTTGCATAACCAGATCCAGGTTATTTAACCAGTTTGAGTCCCATTTTTCTCCACTACAAAGTAACGCTTAGCTTCTATTACACGTCTAACACATGGTGATATTACTTGGAACTAATGCCTTTCTTCATGATCCAAGTTATCTTCCAAGGACCAAACAACTTGAAAAAAGTCTAACAAACATTGCTGTCACTGTTTCAATGTGTGTGTGTGTGTGTGTGTGTGTGTGTGTGAGTGTGTGTGTGTATGGGTGTGCATATGTTGTGCTAGTGGAAAGGAGGGTGGGAAAAGAGAGATTCCTGCTCTTGACATATCAGCAGTTAAAAAATGGGTTGGAAAAAAAAATCCTATGCTTGTCTGTGTCTGGGCAAACAGGAATCAGGCCACCCTGACCTCATGGCCAGCAGAGAGTGCCAGAAAGCCTGAAGCCTTAAAGTGCAGCCAGCGCTGCTGACACAGCATCTTTGGCAAAGCAGAGAGGAAGCAAGGAGTTTGTGCTCCTAAGGGAGCAGGTAGTGCTCAGCAAGGGCGCAGTGTGCACCAAGGGCTGAATCTGCCCCCTCTGGTCATTAATAGCACTTTCAGAAGCAGCAAGTAGGGAGAGACAAGAAACTCCCTATATACTCAAACTTCACTGCATATGTGTTAGTAGCCAAAAAGAAAAAATAAACAAACTCTAAAAGATTTATTTACTGCAACTGCTGAGCAAGGAGAGAGGAAGGGAGAAAGACTTCCTATCCTCTGGTTCATTCTACAGATGGCTGGGATTGGATCAGGCTCAAACCAGGAGCCAAAAGCTTCATCCAGATTCTCCATGTGAGAGGCAGAGACGTGGACTATCTCCTCCTGCTTTTCCCAGGCCACAAGCAGGGAACTGGATCAGAACTGGAGAAGCTGGACGTGAATCAGTACCCATTTGGGATGCTGGTGTTGCAGGCAGTGGCTTTATCTACAACACTGTCCCCTCCTAAAATAAACTCAAATCCTTTCACTTGTTGAAAGTCCTTGATAGTCCTCATATCCAAATACTGTCAGCTTAGCATTTCTCTCGCATGGCTGTTGAATCTAAGAACCCAGACTGGAAGATCAACTTCAACCAAGTGTGTTATGACAGCTAAATAATGTGGGTCCCAGCATCCTCTACATCTTCCTGGTCCTCCAGCAGCCTGCCTTCTCCTTCAGGCTTCACAGCAGCAGGTCATGGCCATGGAGGTAGCTTTGGCATACCCAGGCTGCTCACCTTTGCCAATACCTTCTTATGATCACATTTTCATGTGCCTTTAAATCCTCTCTGATGGCCGCAGTCTGACCGTGGCTGTACCTGCTACTTCTTTATGCAGCCCATAATTCCACGGACAGTCACTGGCTGAGGGTTTTCCAGGGCCTTTTCTCTGGCCTGGAAGGTTCTTGCCCCTGCTTGGTGGCCCAGTTAACCCTTATCCCTCTCATCCTTTAAGCTTCATTTCAGAAGTCTCTTCTGGGCATTTTACTACTTCCCCCTCTGAGCTTCCTCAGCACCCAAGACCACACATTTCTTGAAGCCAAACATTGCATTTTATGATTTGTATTTAAGACTTGAAAACAAAAGCTAACCAATAGGTCTTCGATAAATGCTGGGTAAATATATAGACCTGTGGTGAGCTGATAATCTCAAATTCTTGCTTAGACCAAGCAGCATGCATACATGAAAAAGAGATTTGTAAACTGACATGTGGGAACTTCTACTTGAAATTACAGTTGTATTTCAATTTGCTGTATAGGAATTCATCCTGAATCAAAACAAAACAAAACAAAACAAAACAAAAAGATTGCACACAAACACACAAAATGGGGTCAGATGTTCCTGGGTCCCTTTCTTCTTTTTCCTCCTCTTCTTTTTTTTAAAAATTATTTTAGATGATGTTTACATAGTCAATCAGGGTGGGAAGGATCTAGGGTTAGAAAGAAGTGGGTATGATCATTGCTTTCAAACTCTCTATTTTTCCTTTCCATTTCTTGGGGTAAAAGGAAGACAAGGGAATGGGCCATACCCAGCTTCCCAATCATCCCAGTACCCAAAGATGGGGAAAGGCCACCCAGTATTAACCCAGAGTCACAATGTGGTGCATGTTGCTAAGTTTCTGCCCAGGTGGATGCAATAGTTTTGAAATGCTGTCAAGGAATCCCTTCCAATGTCCATTAGCTGACACGATCAACTTTATAGTCTCCATTCGCCCAGATATTTGCTGTCATTGCTTAGCTGGAGTAGTTGTCCATATGTTCTATTCTCCATTCTCTGTTATGGTACCAGATGTCCTCTGCAGGCCCCAATGGGCTATCATGTCATCCATGTGCATCGTGGTCTGCTGTCCAGCACCCTACCCTTTACACTAAGGAGGGCCATTTTTCCATGAACCCAAGCCAGTTCACCTGGGCCATGCGACGTGGGACCCACCAGAACCCCCATCCCGGGGCTCATGGACCTGGTACCCACCACGTAGGTGGGTCCTAAGACCTAGGCCAGGAGACCCAGGGCCCTCCGGACCACCCACCACTGAGGCTCATGGATCCAACACCTACCTCACAAGAAAGCCCAAGGCCCTGGGCCATGCACTAGGGGCTGGGTCCCTTTCAAAGACTTCTGTGGTTGCAGTGTCCCCTATGTTCATCCCCACACACCACTCACCAGTTTCTCTTAAATTTTCCAGCAACCATGGACACATCACGGTTACAAGTTACTCTTAAAAATTTCATTGTTAGGAAGGCTCAGCTTCATTTATCCCTTGGTGCAAATTATTAAAAAAAAAAAAAAAAGATTGGCTTTCTGGGGACAGTGGGCATGGAGGAGCCCTCTTTGAAGAGGGCTCCTTCCTAGGATCCAGCCCACAGTTTTAATGCTAATCTACACTGCTGGGCTGAAATCCACTGTTGGCCCAAGTTCCTGGCCTGGTGTAAACAGTCTGGGCAACCAAGCCAGACAAAGCTACTTTGCAATCCTGGCCCTGTCAGCTCCTGGCTCTGAGACTTTGGGAAAGTTACCAGATCTATCAGAGCTTCTGTTGTTTCATCTATAAAAGTATAGCAGTGAATGCCTACAGGTTGCTGGCAGGACCAAATGAGATGAGAGAGCTCAAGTCCTGTCACATAGCAGAGGAGCACAAGGAGTAACAACCGTGCCTCTGGATTGAGTGCTTTTGGGTTGGTTGACTGTTGGATCTTGCTCCGAGCACTACAGAGATGGGTACAGTATAGTTTGGCCACAGCATGGGGTCCTGAGGGGTACCTACTCGGATGTGGCACATTGTGGAGCCTTAAGGTGTGAATTACTGGTGGATACAGTATTTCAGCAGCTCTAGGATAATCATAAATTCACAGTCTACCAAAACAGGAACTAACTGGTTAGATTCTGAGGTCTGCCCACTCTTCCAATTGGGGATATTTAGAATGCCTAGTGAACCAGAGAATATCACACTCAGCAAAGCTGTAAAACACATAGGCATTCAAAACCGGCCAGAAATAAAATGGTCGGAATCAGTCTATGGCTGAAGATTATAAACCTCCCCTGTGGAAGCAAACCCAGAGAGAATTGTTTCTCACAGTGGCGAATTCAGGGCTCCTACGCCTGAGCCCTACCACAGTCTCTTGATTCAGGTTCTGTGAGACAGGGTGGAGAACTTTCATTAAGTCAAGTTCTCCAGGTAATTCTGATGCTCCTCGAAGGCTTGCCATGTAAAGTGTGGTTCCGGGACAACAGCTTCAGCATTGCCTGGGTATTTACAAGAAATACAGAATCTTCATGCTGGTGTTGGGGAGTAGCAGATTAAGCTCCTTGCCTACTGCATGCTGCTTTAGAAGATCCAAGGTGGTTCTTTTTTTTTTTTTTTTTTAAAGATTCATTTTTATTACAAAGTCAGATATACAGAGAGGAGGAGAGACAGAGAGGAAGATCTTCCGTCCGATGATTCGCTCCCCAAGTGAGCCGCAACCGGCCGGTGCGCGCCGATCCGAAGCTGGGAACCAGGAACCTCCTCCAGGTCTCCCACGCGGGTGCAGGGTCCCAAAGCATTGGGCCATCCTCGACTGCTTTCCCAGGCCACAAGCAGGGAGCTGGATGGGAAGTGGAGCTGCCGGGGTTAGAACCGGCGCCCATATGGGATCCCAGGGCGTTCAAGGCAAGGACCTTAGCCGCTAGGCCACGCTGCAGGGCCCCAGGGTGGTTCTTTTAAAATACTAAAGTTCAAGAAGCACTGCCCTAAGGATGGAAGTCATACACTATTCATAAAATCAAAAGCCATGAGCTTTGGGTATCAATCAGGCCTTTTCCTTAGGGCAAACTAAACCAGTGAACAAATGACTGGCAAATCCCTCTAGATAACTTTGATGCATGTTCAAGTCAAGAACGACAGCTCTAGAAGAGTCATTTGCAACCCTGTGTACATATTACAATCACCTGGGAACTTCAAACACCTTTTTGTACTTGAGATCCACCCAACACCCACTGACTCTAATCTCTAGAAGCATCCAAATTAAAATATGTTTCCAGGGCTCCTGATAGCTCAGAACTGCTGATCTAGAGGGAGGAAGGAGGTTGGGAAGATGAAGCAGACTGTGTAGCATTACGTGGACATTATTGGGAAGTGGACTTTCCAGAGAAGGCTTCAGAGCCACTTCTCCATCTACATCAATATAGCTACCCCGATGTGAGTGACTGCTCTAGGAAGCATAAGAAGCAAAGTCATGTTTGTGAAAAGAAGTAGCATTTACCCCATTTAGCTATTACTGTGCTCACAGTCTCCTCTCACTAAAGGTAACAGCCAGCTGTGTCTGTGTAGAATGTAGGTTCCTAGGTCTTTCTCACCTCTTCTCAGGGAACCCCTGATAAACATCTGAATGAATGAAACAAATATAATAGTCTGTGAATGAATGGTTGATGAACAGCCCAGAATCACCTTGAGGCCCCAAACCAACATAGTGCACTACAGAAAGCAGGGAGCAGTAGTCTAAAAGTGAGAGACTGCTAACCTTTCAGGACTGAGAGAATTACAGTGTTGGGGGCATAGGAAGCAGCTCAAAGGTAGAGGTTCCCGAGATAGAAGACCTGGCACAGGAAACAGAGCAGACGAATTCAGTAGGTGACCTCGTACAGAACCTTCCAGGTGGTGAGGTTTCACTGACAACAGGCAGCTGCCCATGTAAAATTCTGTGGTGGAGATAGCGTAGATTTTTGAAGCAATGCTGTCTCCGAATTCTGTTTGCTGTACTGACTGGGTATTCAACAAAGGGAAATAACTTATTTGACTTTCTGCTTTCCTGTCAGAAAAGAGGCTCATAATATTTATGTATTGTGCAAAGCCTGTCTGGTAGCCTGTCTGACATATAGCAGCTTTCAATAGCTATTTGCTCCTCAATCTGGTATGTGCATTTCTTTGCCCATCCTTTACAAACCAATTCTTCCTTTAGTTGCAGTTTTGCTCTGATTTTCTCATCAATCACTTATAGCACTTATTGTCTAAAGCTTTCGTCAAAAAGACATCACACCCTGCCTTATGGATTTTCTCCTGTCACACTATTGAAAGATTTTCTATTGTGAATACACTGAAAGGCGAAGCATTTATTTAACGTCCTCCCAAGCGCAAATGGAAACCTTTAAGGCAGCAAATCTACCCTTGGGGAAAAGAACTTGACCTGGTTCTGCACAGAATTCTGCAGCTGGATACACAGGTGTAGCAAGAACTTTGCAGATTTCAGGAAGCACAATGGTTCTGTGGTTGCATCTTGGATATTCCTGCATCCTTGTAAACAACCTCTCCTTTAATAAGTCCCAAGTAGACATGGCTGACCCTGTGAGTCTATGTCATTGCTGATGAAACATTATATTGATTGGAACAGGTTTTACTTCTTTCATATTAGATTACTATCAGTTTTATCTTTTAACAAAAAAAAAGAAAAATTAAGTCCTCAGGATAGTGTTTATACTGAGATAGTGGTAGTGAATATAAATTTTTCCCCTACCTAACCTTTCCATTTTATTTAGGATGCTCCTTGATCCTCACTTTTTCTTTGGTGCATTATACTTCAAGATAAAAGATGACACCTCCTAATCTCATTTGTAATTGACTTGGTCTGGTAACTAGGTACTTGCCACAGAGATCTAAGTGCAGTACTTTTTAAAAGAAGCCTACCAGTGCTATGACTCAATGGCTAAATCTTTATCCTTCAAGCACCAGGATTCCATATGGGTGCCAGTTTGTGTCCCAGCTGCTCCACTTCCTGTCCTGCTCTCTGCTTATGGCCTAGGAAAGTAGTAGAGGGTGGTCCAAAGCCTTGGGCTCCAGCATGCATGTGGGACACCTGGAAAAAGCTCCTGGTTCCTGGCTCCTAGCTTTGGATCAGCTCAGCTCTAGCTGTTGTGAGCATTTGGGGAGTGAGCCAGCAGATGGAAGATCTCTGTTTCTCCTTCTGTATGTAAATCTGATCCGTCTTTCCAATAACAATAAATAAATATTTTTTACATTTTAAAATTCTATTTTGAATTTTATGGTACAATTCCATAAGGTCTGGGATCCCCCCAAAATTCCCACTCCTCGACTGATTGTCCCCATATTATTACAATAATACAGTCCTTCATAAGCAGTCATAAGCCCATCAGTCTGTTATTTAAGCATGCCTCAACATTGTTGGTACAGACAGTGTCAGGCAGTCCAGTATCCCGTTGTCTAGATATTTCCAACAGTTTTATTGTGAGTCCATCTTTGATTTGGAAGTAGGGATGCATACTGCATTGTATCTTCCCGTCCGAATATGACAGTCTCTATTACACCATCACTATATATTCCCTTAAATGAGAAGCCACGAAACAAAGTCAACAACAGGTATGAAGGTAAAATAAAAAATTTACAGCACCATGGATTCAAAAAAAAAAAAAAAGAAGTGCTGTCTCTATGGCTTCATGAGGCTTAAGTATTCACTATCATAAAAACCCATAGACACTATTTGAATTCTGTTCTCTTAACAATTTCTAAAGTAAATATATTCTTTATAGCTATGTTTTAAATCATATGTGAGATGGAGGTTGTGTCTATACAACACCCAACATCTGGAATACCCCACCAAAGCTTGTTAAAAAGAGATTCATAGCCAAAGAATGCTTTTGAATTATGAAAATAGATTCATGTTCAATATCTTGAAGAACACTCCCATGTCTGTTTATGTTTCAAACATGGCTTAGAGATAATTAAAATTAAAATTCAACTAAGTGTGGAAAAAACAGAATAAACAAATCTTTTTTAAAAAAGTCTCCTTATGGTAAAAGTGTAACATGTCAATTTTTTCCATCCTGGGTGAGATGGCAGGAGTACAGTAACCTTCTTGGGCCTTGAGTAGAATAAGGGCCACACCTACCAAAACTGCCTACTTATCAACTCTCTTTGCAAGAGAGTTGCAGTTGAACTTGATGTGAATTGATATACATTGCAGTTATGTTTCTTTCATATTCAATTCAAATGAATGAGGTTTAATCACAAATAATTAATGCTATCATTGCATAATGATTAAATAACATAGTTTATGTAAGTTGTTCTGAACTCCTGGACAAATGTAACATTTTTATATATATGCATATAATGCAAAATTGTATATACTAAAATGCTTAAGAAAATGTAATTGATCCCAGAATCAAATTGAGACAGCCTCACTAGCCTCTCTAGATACCCAAAATAACACCTGAGGAAAAACATTGCATAAAAAAGCATCGTAATCTAGTTAAAGGAAAAGCATTGCCTTTTGTTTTCATGGACTTTTACCAGTTATTTGTATTTGGTTTTGGTTTTGGAAAGATTTGAGACATGTCTTTATATTGGTAAAAAATGAATTCTGTGTCCTAGAAAATGCATAAATGTAATTGTTTAGTCTTTGCCTTCCATTGGTTGCACAGCAGGATGGGAGACAGTGAGAGACAGGGATAGTATGAAGACTATGGGAATACAGCTTAAACGGAGGATAACGTTGCCTTTCACGGGAAAACTAGTGAAATAAAAGAGCAGGATGATGCTAGAGGTGGACGAATGGGCTGGCTGGCTAGGACCCTGAGTGGTAATTAATCTGCTATTTGAATAGCGAGTTTCTGTTTCTAAATCCCATGCATCATTTAATTTAGAGAAAAGAAGTTAAAAAATGCCAGGGGCTACAAGTGAGGAAATGACTATAAAGAAATCATATGAGGAAGTTTTACTGAATGATAGCAAATACTCCACCTGCCTGTGATGACCAAGGTTGCCCATGGAATTTATCATGAATGTAAGTATTGTGTTGTTTCAGAACAACACAAAATTACATTCTGAGGCAGCCCTGTTGGAGTGAAATTTCCTGAATCTCAAACTTTTTTAGCATCATTGCACATCTTTTATTTTGATCAACCTTTTTATTTCAAAAACAATTAGAATGCATCATTGCTCTATAAGCTATTTTCTCTGTATACCCTGGGTAACTTTGGCTGTCAATTTGATGATCATTCTGTGGGTTGTTCCAATACTAATTATCTTTTTATTGAAAGATAATTAAATTATTTCCATAGGTACCCTCCCACTGGAGAATCCATTACCCAACAATAGCCTACAATATGAGAATCTCTAAACAACTACTTGTTCTATGGTTTCCAGGTGTGACTGGGTTAAAAGATACCGATCTTTGCCTCCAGCTCCCCTGGCCCAAACAAAGCATCACTCTTCTCTCCCCAGTCTTGGATTCCTGTTCCTCCTCTCTTTGTTCTCCCTCCCAGTTCTTCTGGGATTAACATCACTCTGCTGGCTGTTAGATATAGATGGGAAACACACTCAGCAGGTTCGATAAGAAAGCAAATGGTAATTTGAGAATGCACTCTATATGTCAAAGTACATCTGACTTAATAGGGAATAATCTTCCTAAACATTATTTCTTCCTTAAAATAAAATTTAAGTATTTATTTGTTTGAAAGGCTGAGTGACAAAGAGAAAGATCTTCCATCCACTGGTTCACTCACTACTAAATGGTCCTATCAGCCAAGGCTGGGCCAGGCTGAAGCCAGGAGCCAAAAATTCCATCTAAGTTTCCCAAAGGGGTGGCAGATATTGAAGTACTTGGGACATCCTCTGCTGCCTTGCCAGGTGCATTAGTGGATGGCTGGATCAGAAACAGAGCAGCTAAAACTTGAACTAACACTCTGATATGGAATGCTGGTGTTAACGAGGGTGCTAAATCTGGTGCACCACAATGCTGGCCCCTCATAAACATTCTGTCTCCAGATCAATGACAACAAAGTCCCAAACATAAAAGTTAACCAACAGGCAATCTGAAGGTTTGGAATGCATTTGGCTGTTTTAAAACTAAATGCCAATAGCAATGAATGAGTTTTTCATAAAATCAAGGAGTTGGAGACTCTGGAGATAAACTTCTGTCTATGTTATTGTGTAATAGAATGGACTACAGATAATCTGCTTTTAACTGGAGCAAAAGTTATAACTAGTTTGTCTGTGATTACAATGTGGAATAGGAAGGGAGTCAGGTAGGAAACGATGGAGTTGAGAAGTTTCCCCAGTTTCAGTCTCTAGTCCTGCACCCACACCCGAACAGTGTGCCATTTCAACACACTCACTTTTTTGTGATGCACCTGAGCCTCTTCCAGCATGAAGAATGCATCATGATGAGCATGTGGACACTGAGTCCTACTCAGAGACACGGTGAAGCCTTCCCAGGAGTCATCACACATATTGAACCATGTGCCTCTAACTCCAGCCTGTTCATATAGTCACTTAGGGCACCACCTCCTACCAAGTGAAGGGGCCCCTGAGCGTCCTCACCATGCAACATCCTGTCTCCTCACAGGCATTTGGATCCTCTTCAAGATGTGCGTCTCTCCTCTCGGTGCAGCCCACATGCACACCTGACTGTGTACGCTTTCCACTTCAAATAAATCCTGTTCCCATTCTTAGACTTCACTTACATCTCTGCCCTGAATCTGATCCTATAAGGAGGCAAAAACCTGGAGTAAAATAACCAGGGAACCTATTTCCATCATTAGAGATGTTTTCTAGCAATAACCAGCAGACTGAAAATATAAAGATTAGCTGAAGAAGCATTAGGCTTAAAACCTATCATCCCGCACTCTTCAGTAGTGTTCTTTTTTTTTTCCATGAGAAAATCTGTGTGCTCATTTCCAGAATAAACCTCTGCATTCTTGCTAGCAAATAAGGTAGTATTAAGCCTCTCCACAACAGCTCTTGCTGGCAGCGCCTGTGGCCTTTTCATCTTCTATCTAGGATCGCTCTATTCCCTGAACCTGGTCTGGTTCCTAGGCTCAGTGGCACCTAAAGTCACAAAGACAACAAAGCCAGGATTACTGCTGCTTTCTTGCACATTCTCAGTTCTACACCAGCTTGCCAGGGATGGGGCTCTCACTCTGGTCACCGTGCCCAAGTGACAGTTACCAAGGTTCAGGACATGCTAGCCCTAAATATTTTAAAGTGCAGGAACTTGAGAAAAGGACAGAAGCAGCAAGGCCATCCCCAACACCCACTTTTCTCCCCTGCAGCAGGTTCTAAAACCTGCCCTTCCCTTGCAGCACATTAGTAGACCTACTGGAGGGATGCTCTCTCCTAGGAGGGGAACAGCCTTATCTCTGAAGACAAAGGGGCCACAGAGGGCCTTGGGAAAGAATCCAAACAGAGGCCTAGCTAAGTGCCACCTTCCCACCCTAGTTTCACCACTGGAGTCATACCCCTTTGTTCAAACAGGTTTTTCTGCAACTATCCACTTCTTCACCCAACCTAATATATATATATATATCTCGGTTACACACACACACACACACATATATATATATCCATATATATAACCTAACCCAAATATATATATATACAGGCTGACCCATTTCTTCAGATATTCACTTCTGCATGAAGGCTGCATGTCAGAAAACCTATGTTCAATCTGCTTGCTTTTCTCTGGTGAACCTGTCTTTTAATACAGGGGCCTCAGTGATGAGCCTAAGATGGGAAGCAGAGCTCCATCTCCTTTTCTGCATCACCAAGCACAGTTGCAATAACTAGGTCATATAATGTTGAAAATGTGTGGTGATGGACACTTGCCCACCAATCTTCGATTCACATTTACTAACATACTGACCTCCTGCTCATATAGCCCAGGCACACTTCAGGGCAAACTGACCTTGCCCCCAGCTTAAGAGGTGGGCTCTGGTCAGCTTTAGGCTGTCAGTCACGGCATTCCTGGGTCTCTTCCTCAGTGTGGAGATATGCATGGGGCCGAACAATGAAATCAGGCAGACCTCAGCCTCTTGTTTAGAATTCAGGGACTGTGGTGCTCTGCTTCTCATGGGGATTTATTTCCCAAGGCATCTGGCAAGCGCCAGCTAAAACTTCACTGTTTCCCTTTTATGTCCTGGTATTTTCCAGCTCCCTTGAAATGAATGGCCATGTGACTGAGTTCTAGCCATGGAAGGATGGCTAATCAGAGATCCTCATTCAAGCCTGACCTTTTGTCGGGTTCTTCCGTTTTCTTGCTCAGTGTGCTGGATGAATGGAGAAAGACAGAAACACCATCAAACCTGAGGAGCCCCTGGAAGGGTGGCTTCCCAGGACTGTTGCTTGGCTGGCAATGTAGGACTGAGCTGTTCCCTGTACAAGCACATTTGTATTCTATTAAGTCACCAACATTCTGAAGTTATTGGCTGCAGTGCTGACCTCCCCTGTAAGTCACTGTAAGTCACTTCCTTTCTCTTGTATTTCCCTTTTTTGGATCCCTTGTTTACAGGTGTTTACAGATATTTTGTCACTACTTAGAATGCGACACCTGATCCAGATCCTGCTGTACCACCTCAGTAAATGCACGGCGGTGTTTCAGCTGTGCTGTTGGTGCTATTTGATTCCTTTCTTTCTGGTATCTAATATCACACTCCTTAGGGACAGTGGATCTTGCTTGGTTCATGTTTAGCTAGCGATTGTAATTAGAAGCTTTGCAATTTCTCCCATTCACTAAAGTTTGTCTCTATTAAGGGACTGAGTGTAATCACCACTGGGTCGCTGCTGCTCCTGGTTAATTACTTAATGCCTCCTAATTATTGACTAAAAAGTCCAGTAGCCATATAGTTTAAATAGAGGCAAGAAAAGACTGTCAGTTTGCAGAGGGGAACCTCATTCTTACTTTTACGCAGGTTAACTTTTTCTATGATCACAGCCAGGCTTTCCATGTGCTGTTCCCATAATTTCACCAGGAACTGTGAAACCTGGTAAGAAAAGGACAAAGGTTGTAGCCAGTGCTCTGGCATTGTGGGTAAAGCCACTGCCTTCAAGGCTGCCATCCTATAGTGGTTCTGGTTCAAATCCCAGCTGCTCCACTTCTGATCCAGTCCCTGTTAATGTGCCTGGGAAAGCAACAGAAGACAACCCAAGAGATTGGGCCCCTGCCACCCACATGAGAGACCTGAAGGAAGATCCTGGCTCCTAGATTTGGCAGTTGTGGCCATTTGGGAAGTGAATCAGCAGATGGAAGGTTCCGTCTCTCTCTGTCTCTCTCTGTCTGTCTCTCTCTCTCTCTTCTCTCTCTGCAACTCTGCTTTTCAAATAAATAAATGAATTTGTTTTAAAAAAGAAAGAAATGACAAGGGCCTAAAGGGTAATAACATGAACTAGTTTTTTTTTCCTCTGCAGAGCAAGCAACCTCTTGTTTTAGGGTTACACCCTTGTTGTTGTAATACACAGAAATAAACCACTATTGAGGAAGTGCCAATATTAACCATGTGCAAGCTTTTTTCTTTCTTTTCAACAACCTTGTTCCCAGCATTACTAACTTCTATGCTGTTAAAGGAAGCTGTGCTGTGTTACCTGTTTCTCCAGTCTACACTAGTGAAACCAGTCTCATAGCCAACACTTTTCAAACAACAGAGTTCCCATTAGTTGGTTTATTCTTCAAATATCCACAATGACCAAGGCTGGGCTAGACCACAGCTAGGGACTTAATGCAGTTGTCCCATGTGAATGGAAGGAACCCATTCCTTGATCTATCATCGTTGCCTCCCAGGGTCTGTACTTCCAGGGTGGCAGGGGCCCAGCACTTGAGTCATCCTCTGCTACTCTCCCAGCTGCATTAGCAGGGAGCTGAATTGGAAATGAAGCAGCTAGGACTTGAACTGCCATCCATACGGGATGCTATTGTCACAAGTGGCAACTTAACCCATTATACTACAATGCCAGCCCCAGGATTCTTAACCAATGTTTAACCTAAGCTAGGCTGAATGCTCACCATGCAAATCTTTTTAAAGTGTCTATTTAAAAATTCCTGATACAAAAGTGTAGAGATTTATGAGATACCATAAGATGTTTACACCCACCCATCCCCACACAACTACACATTGTAATATGTCCAATTAGGATAATATCTCTATCTTTATCTCATCAAACATTTAACATTTCTTCATGGTGAAAAAGTCAAAATCCTATCTTCCAGGATTTCTTTTTAAGATTTATTTATTTATTTATTACAAAGGCAGAGTTGCAGAGAGAGGAAGAAACAGACAGAGGGAGATCTTTTACCTGCTGATTCACTCCCCAAATGGCCACAGTAGCTAAGACTGGGCCAGGTCAAAGCTAGGAGACTGGAACTCCATTCAGGTCTCCCACTCAGGTGCAGAGTCTCAAGGCTTTGGGCCATCCCCCATTGCTCTGTCAGGCCACAAACAAGTAGCTGAATGGGATGTGGCATAGCTGGGACATGAACCGGTGACCATATAGGATTTTAGTGCATGCAAAACAACAACTTAGCCCCTAGCCTATTGTGCCGGACCCATAGCAAACACTTTTTAACACATTTAAATCCTATCTTTTCTGCCTATATTACATTAAGCACTGAAGTGCCAAAAAAATTATCTAGACACATTTGGCTTTCTCAAAGAACTCAGAGCCTCATGGAGGAAACAAGCATACAATCTTAATAAGAAGTGTGGAAGTGCTGTGGCTGAGTTAAACAGAATGCCTAGGAGCAGAGAAAGGCCACAAGTCCAAAATGAGCTTCATGAAGACTTTCAAGATGGAAAATGCCAGAGTTGAACCACAGGAAGCAAAATGCTATTTGAAAGTAAATCCTTGGGCAGGAAATCTGGGAATCTGATGGTTGAGATATATGGGCAGCCTGGTCAGAGGTGTGTGAGCCTAGGGCACGGGAGGGACATCCAAGCTTGGCTTTGAACTATTAACTCCTGTTAGAATTTTTCAGTTCTCTGAGTATGGGAACCTTATCTGACTGTGTACTGCTGCATCTTTGACACCTAACACTGCGCTTCTCTTCTGGGTTTCCTTCCTCTGCTTTGCACTGCCAGTCTTGATTTCTTGTTATCGATAATGAATTCTGAGCTCCTTGCAGCTCACTCATCTACTTTGCTGTGCTCCATTTGCAGATGTCTGTATATTCATATTTGATACTCTCAGTTTATAACCAAGAAATAAATAACCAATTAGTTATTTATATTATTTTCTAAAAATACATTTAAGAGGGCCATTTATTGGTTTAAACCAGGTAAGCAATGTGGGTTTCTAATCTGAGACAGAGAATTCCGATCTCCCGGCACAAGTGCTGCCTTTTGCTTCAACCTGCTGATTGTGCGGGCTGTCTCTGATGCTACTCGGCCATCTGGAGGTCTTGATGATCTGTCACTGCATGCTTGTCACTGCCCTTGAAACTGATGGTTGGCTTCCTGAGGCCTGGGCCGGGCAAGCTTTCTGCATAAAGCGTCATATTGGCTGCTGTCAGAGGCTTTCAAATATCAACACTTGAGTACTACCTGAAATCCAAATAAAAGGTCTCCTTAAGGCTACACAAGTGTGTACCCAGTTCAAATCTATGTGAGGACCAGTCTGTGGCTACTGTTTCTCATTCTCTCTCTGTGTGTGTCTTGTTAAAAAAAAAAAAGTTGTGGGCCCGGCAGCATGGCCTAGAGGCTAAAGTCCTCACCTTGAATGCCCTGGGATCCCATATGGGTGCCGGTTCTAATCCCGGCAGCTCCACTTCCCATCCAGCTCCCTGCTTGTGGCCTGGGAAAGCAGTCGAGGACGGCCCAATGCTTTGGGACCCTGCACCCGCGTGGGAGACCCAGAAGAGTTCCTGGTTCCTGGCTTCGGATTGGCGCACATCGGCCAGTTGCGGCTCACTTGGGGAGTGAATCATCGGACAGAAGATCTTCCTCTCTGTCTCTTCTCCTCTCTGTATATCTGGCTTTCCAATAATAATAAATCTTTTAAAAAAAAAAAAGTTGTGCTTGTTTATAAGAAAGGTAGAGTGAATAAGAGAAAGAGGTTTTCCATGCCCTGATTCACTCCCCAAAGGCCCACTATAGGTGGCCTGGGCCAGGTTGAAGGCAGGAGCCTGGAACTCCATCCTGATCATCCATGTGGGTTGCAGGGGCACAGGTACTTGGGCCATCTCTTACTACCTTCCCAGCTGCATTGGCAGGGAGCTGAACTGAAAGTGGAGAAGCTGGGATATAGATCAATTCCTCTGTCTACCCAGTAGTCATGTTACCAAAACTCTGATCCTTGCCAAGGCTCGTGGATCCAAATAACAAAAATAAGATTTAGGATAACAGAGACAGAAAGTTGATTCTTCCAGTCAGATGAGGAGGTATCAGGTGAGTATCTCAAAGGCTGCCATTCTTGGGAGGACAATTCGGAGCTTCTTGGGAGTTCAGATGGGGAAGCTGTGCTTGGGAGGACATGACTAACAATAAATAAGGAATTAGGGATAAGAGAGAGAGGGGCCCTGGACTAAGCAAGAAACACTGGAACTGGCTGCAGGTCCAATAACAGGATGTATTTTATAGCCCTCGGATGTCAGCATCCTTTCTTGGGAAACGTACTACAGGAGAACTGATGGCTTGATCATAACATGGGTGAAACATAACAGCACATTTTACATGAGTGAGAGCTGCAAAACGTACTTGGCTAGACTCCAAAAGTAGAAAGCCGTCTGTTCAAAGATTCTAGTATTTTAATAACCACGTTGAAGCCCACCCTCATAAAGTCTATGACTAGTAAGGTGTTTTGTGTCCTTCATCACCTGCACCCCATCACACATTATGTGATAACCAAGCAGGTGGCTTGGTTATCAGATGGTCTATTTTGATATCACAATGCTTGTGTTCAGTTTATGCTTACATTGATTAATATAATGGTGTGAAAGCATAATGATAGTAGTAATTCAGAAGTGCCAGGGAGAAGCCATTAAGGGCAGGTGTTTGACACAGTGCTCAAGATGTTGCTTGGGATGCCACATCTCCTATTGGAGAGCATGAATTCAACCTCTGATTCTTCTTCTGATGCCAGCTTCCTGCTGATACCCACCCTGAGTGCCAGCAGGTGTTATCTCAAGTGATGAGAGACCTAGCTTGAGTTGCCAGCTATCTGCTTCAGCCTGGTCCAACTTCTGCCATTGCAGTCATTTGGGAACTAAACTAGCTGATAGGAGATCTCACAATCTGTCTCCTTTTACTTGAGTCACCACCTCTTCCTCCAGGGACTGCCTTAATGAGAAACTGAAGTCAGGAATCAGGAATGAAATCTTGGTACTTTAAAGTGAAATATGAACATCCTATCCAGCATTCTTTTAAAATTTATCTATCTATCTATCTATCTATCTATCTATCTATCTATCTATGTAAAAGGCAGAGATGCTATGAGGAGAGGGAAGAAGAGGAAGAAGAAAAAGGAGTAAGAGGGAGGGAGGGAGAGAGAGATCTATTGGTTGACTCCCCACATGACTGCAACAATCAGGGCTGAGCCAGGTTAAAGCCAAAAACCAGAAGTTTCTTCCAGGTCTTCCACAAGGATGGCAGGAACCCAGACATTTGGGCCATCTTTCACTTCTTTTCCAGGCCATTAGCAGGGAGCTGGATTGGAGGTAAAGTAGTCAGGACATGAACCGGTGCCCATATGGGATGCTGGCATCCCAGGAGGCAGCTTAACCTGCTGTGTCACAATACTGGCCCCATAACCAGCATATTAATCATTCAGCCAAAGAGCTGCCACAGCTTTTCACTCTTTTAAAATAATGCAAACAGCCTAGCTCTTCATTTTTGGAAAGCATAAGTTTTTTGTTAGAAATATTTTACTTCATAATTATCAGAAGGTAGAATTACCCAAGAATTTATTTGCTGTGGGAATCTGACAATGAAAACACAGGTAAGTGACTGATTTTGCTATAGGCTAACATCTTCATTATAATCAACAACATGAATTATTTCCATTTGCATCACTGCCTGTAACACTTTCTGTAAGACCAGTGCTGCCTCCTTGCCGCCTCATGGATATCTAATTGGCGAAGTGTTCACATTAATCATAGACAGTTGCAACACAGATGGGGACATCTGGTACAGAACCATCTGACCTTAGGCTTCCATCTTCTCAAGTCTAAAATGAGAAGACTGAACTCTGATCCCTGGATGGCGGAAGCCATTTCAGTTCAGAAAGCAATCTGCGCTTGGCAGAGCTGATGATCTGAGTTAATCATGTTTCAGCCCTTTTTCTCTGTGGAAAGCTGAGAAACACAGGCTTATCCAGTTACAACTTCTGTCTTCAATCCAAGCAGAGAAAATAAAGACTTAATAGCAACATACAAAAATAAGTGAATATAGGTGCAAAAAATATTGGAATTTTTAAATCAGAGGAAAGGGGAAGAGACAAATGCACATACAACTATCCTATAATGTCCCAGAGTTAGGTTCCGACATCAGTGCAAAACATTCTGGTGGCCCATGAAGAGAAAATGCAAACCAACCTTGATTAGCTACTCAACTGACATTGTTCATACAATGAGAGCAAACCAGAGCAAAGCTTTTCTTAAAATGACTGCTGAGAAAGTCATGGGTTTTGCATGAATTTCCCAGAACTGTCATAACAAATTACCATCCAGTGGGTGGCCTATTCTCTCCCTGTTCACGACAGAGTCTTGAACTCAAGATGTTGGTCAAGATCATTCCCAGAGGTGATCTCTGAAACAGAGCCCATCTCTAGTCTGTCTCCCAGCTTCTGGTGGCTGCGTTCAACTCTTAACATTCCTTAGCTCACACTGACGTCACCTCAAACTCCACCTTCATCACTTGACACTCCTCTCTGTGGGTCTCTGTCTTCCTAGGCATGTTACTCTCACTTTTTCATTATAATCACACTAGTCATTGCATCAGGATCCACTGTAATTTATTGCCATCTCATCTAAACATGATGATAGGTGCTATTTCCATGTAAGGTCACATCACATGTTCCAGAGATTAATTTAGAACATGTCTTGGAGAGGGGGCAGAATTCAACCCACTGCTAGTTTATCTGAAAGAGACTGAGAGACAGAGAGGAGCCATTCACCCCTCCTCCAGTTGCACTACTTCTAGAGAACCCAGCATCATCCTCCATCACTCCACGCTCCATTCCTCCACTCTCCCAAGAGCCCAGCCCTGACTACCTGGGGATGCAGCATATTATGACAAACTGTCCTGGACTGCCAGGGAAGGCACTGATAACAGTACTTGGAACAACTAGTTATCTGAACGGGAAATTTAACAAGTGTTCTCAGCACTTGACTTTGTGAGTCAAAGTATCCTGGAAGAACACCAGCTTTGGGAGTCAGAACCAGATCATCTTGGCTGAGACATGTGCCTGCTGGTTTTAGTTAATAGGCCTAGTAGGATACAGTCTCTGTGCAGAAGCAAAGGGAAGGAGTTAGAACCATGCAGGGGCTGCCAGGGACAGCCGTGCTCCTGGTTCCTGAGCCATTTCTGAGCCCCTCAGGGTAAATGGGCTTCAGACAAAAGTGGATGTACTTGTCAGCTGGGGAGCATCACAGTGCGAACACACCGCTCTGAGACCCAGATTGTAGCATAAAGCACAAGGGACTTTCTCCATTTCTCCATGAAACATGGCCCAGCTGTAGAGCAGGGAGGATTGAATGTGAACTGTGTCTTTCAGTGCGAGAGGATTTGTAACAGAGTGAATTAATCAAGAAAAGAGGCAGTCTGCATGTATTTGTGGTGTGTGTGTGTGGTGTGCATGTAGGGGAGACACCAGTAACATTGACAGTGAACAAATGCCATCCCCCACCCTCTGTCAAGAACTTGAAGGTAGAGGATTTACCAAAGTAAATCTAAATGGTTGAACATCAGTAAATCTTTTTTAAACACACTCTGAAACAGTTCTAGGGATGCCCCAGGAACACCTAGGGAATTTTCTATTAAGAAATGTTGACACCAATGATTATACTTTTCACTGTAATAAAATATGAAATATAAAATATATGCCTTAGCCATTTTAAAGTGTTCACTTCAGTAGCATTAGGCACACTTACATAGCACAACCACCAGCACCATCCATTGCCAGTTTCCCATCACCCCAAGCTGAAATTGAACTCATTAAACAATGCCTCTCTCTTCCCTGTGCTATTTCTGTCTTATCACTGGGAGCACACAACATTTGTCTTCTTGCACTTTATCTATTTCATTTAGTTCCATGTCTTCAACTTTCATCATTACTATAGCATGCATTGGAATTCCCTTCCTTTTTATGGCTGAATAATGTAGCATTGCGTGCACCTACCACATTTTGCTTATTCAATCTTCTTTTGAAAACTAGAACTTTAAAAGCGGGGATTGCAGTAGGAACAGACAAGTTAACAGAGTTCAAGCACTAACACAAATGTGAATTTATTTGCACTCAGTTATTTATCATAACTGTAGACCTTCAAGTCACTGAATTGGGTAATTTCTTTTTCATCTAGCAAGTACACATGCCTTTACAAGTGAGTATAGGAGACCCAGCTATATCCCCCAGAGTTGCTTGTACTTTGGATGCTAAACAAAGGCTTTGACCCTGCCAAATAATGAAAGAATGACCTCTCTGCCTCAGCTTTCTAGGAAGCATGAGGAAGTCACCTCACCTGGTCAGAAGAAAACATACTTCCCTCTCTGTAACTGCCACAAGTAGATAGCAAGGAACAAGCTACTTCTATCTTACTGGAATGTTGACTTCATTTCACAGAATTAGATCCTATTCTAACTGGATGACTCTTAGGAGATATACGTGTTCATGTTTTTATCAATAATTATACATAATTCATGCATTATTAAAATTTAAGCCCATCTAACTGACAGAATATTGAGAGCATGTGATTCATGTGTGCAGGAGAACACAGCTGCAGGGCCCTTGAGTGTAACAACTTCTTATTACGTTATTACTCTCTCTGCAGATGAAAAGTGTGCAGATGTGAGAGCACCAATTGCTTCTAATTATTTGAGATATTTTTTATGTTAAGAACAAACTCCCTTCCACAGTTTTATTGTCAAATTGAAAGCCAGATTGCTGCATAGACTTTAAAAGTGAACAAAGCGGTTTAAAAATACTTCACAAAACAATTAAGTAGTTGAAATATGATCCTCACAAATGATTTCAGAATTAGGATGTGATGGCATGTATCACATCTCCCAGTGAATATTACATAACAACATAAATAGATACAACTAGTAGTATACTGTCATAATTAAATATATAAAACCTACTTGACAGACATAAATAACAAAGGAAAAGTCACACAACTCTTTTTGTTAAACTGACTTTCTCTCTTGACTAAAAAAAGCATAAGTAAAATAAAATTTTAAATATTCTCTATTTGCAAGTTTATGTCTTTCTAATGGGACACAAACTGACCTATTGAAGAATTTTGATTTTGTTCATATGACCTGGTGTAAATTCAGAAGTGCTGGTGTTCCTGCATCTAAAGACATCTGAAACTAAGAAATAGCAGCAAATGTCAAGCTACTCTTCATGTTGAGTTAAATTACTGTGGCACTTTGAGCTCATTGTCAGAGGTCCTGGGCAGCCAGCTGCTCCCTTGGACAGCCTGCACTGAGTAGATGGGTATCCTGGGAAAACCCTGGAGTTCCATGCATCTCAGGTCTGCAGAATATCTTCTATGACAATGAATAGCCTGTGTGCACTTACCGATAAACTGTTATGTGTCCTAGGTTCTTGTTTAATGATTATATCAAAAAATAGTCTAAGGAGTGATACAATGATTGGTAAGGCAAATCATGGTGTTTAGTGATTTTATGCAACAGACTTCGTCTTGGGAAATATTTGTCTCTAACTCACTTGACCTTAGGAATTCAAGATTTCAAGAAAATCATGATTGCATATGAGCTTGGCACAGCTGCCCTGTCACCCACCAGTTCCATTGACCTTTTTATGGTATTTATGGGTTTAGGCGTTTTAGACATAGAAAAAAAAAAGTCATGTTGAAATTTTCTCCCACTTTCTAATTTGTACATTACACATTTCTGATCAGACATAGAGCAATTGTGAGCATAATCTTGGTAACAGTGCTAGACAATTGAAAAAGTTATTCATAACCTCTCCTACTTAAATGCACTTATCTATGTAATTTTAAAAATTCATCAGTAATGTTCCATAACCGTCAGATGAAAACTGTAATTCATATCATTACTATTCAATTCCTGAGGAGTTCCCATTTCCTAGTGTTTGTGCTTGGTTTTGTCCCACTGTCCTCCCCACTATATAGATCTAAAAAGAGATCAGCAAGAACTGAGTGCAGTTTCTCAAGCAGAAATTTATTATTTAAGGGGCTATCCACCAAACTTTGCTTTCAGTCATAGCTTAATCATAAAGTAAGCAGAGCACAGAGCATTCTGAGAAAAACCTCTGCCAAAGGAACTTGCCCAAGAGCAAATGAATGTGTTCATTTGTTTTCTCACAGAATGGACATGGAGAGGTGATTCTCTTCCTGATACAATTTAACATTATAGTGATCTCCAAACTTTATTAACTGAGATTTTTAATTTATTTTTTATTGGAGAGGCAGGGGGAGGGAGGGAGAGAGAGTGTGTGTGTGAGAGAGAGGATGAGAGAGAGTTTTGTTTCATCTGCTAGCTCCCTCTCCAGATGACTGCAACAACTAGGGCTGGGTCAGCCTGAAGCCAGGAGCCTAGATCCATCTGGGTATTCCGTGTTGATGGGTTGATGGCAGGGGCCCAAGTACTTGGGCATGCATTGCTCTCCCAGGTGCATTAGCAGGGAAATGGATTAGAAGTAGAGCAGGCAGGACTCAGAAGGGCACTCTGGTAAGTGATAACGGCATTGCAGTCCAGCAGTCTAACCTGAAGTACCACTTACCAGTTCCATCAAGATATTTTTAAAGGGTTGGAGCTGTGGCAAAGTGGATAAGTGAAGTAAGCCACTGCCTGCTACATGGCATCCCACAGGAGTACTGACCCAATTTCCTGCCAATGCTAGGAAAGTAGCAGAGGATGTTCCAGGTGTTTGGGTTCCTAGCACCCATATGGGAAATCCACATGGAGTTTTAGGCTCCTAGCTTCAGCCTGGACCAGCCCTAGTTTCTATGACCATATGGAGAAGGAACAAGCAGATGGAAGCTCTCACTCCTTGTCTCTTCCTCTTCCTCTTTTTCTGCTTTTCAAATAAATCTTTGTTTTAAAAGAACAAACAAACAAAGGTTTATAAAAGGGAAAAAAAAAACTCCTTCAGTGGTTCAAAGAGCCAATATAGAAATGCTAATATTTTATTCTACAACAAGACTTTTTGATGGTGAATTATCACTCAATGCTTTGTAAGATGGAATGCTCTTTGCAACTGGACCCAACATATGGAAATGTGGCTACATTTTGAAACTCTATTATGATGGTTATCTATCCTCACATAACTTGGAAACTTGTGTTATTTCCCAGAGTAATGCAGATGTGCTTGACAGAAAGAAATATGCGGAAAATGCTTAAGTCTTCTCAAAAATAGCCTTGTGACACCAGTATATGGGGAAGTGAAAGGGTACCTCAATGCCATCCTCCTTGAAAAATGTTTATTCTGCTGAATTTTTAAAGAAAGCAAAAGAAACTTTAGAAGAGACATCTGCCACTTCAGCAAGCGCAGACACCACCAAGAATACTGCGAGAAAGGGTTGCAATTGATGGCTGTACACTTATTTTGAACAGAAGTTGAGACGAATTACAACCCCTTCCCAACTCTTACTCTTCAGGCATAATACCAACGTCTTGCTCACATACATGGTTCTGAGTCATGTTTGGAGAATAAAAAAATCAAAAGTCTTTCCAGCATGGAGCCAATGTTGTGGCAAGGTGGATTAAGCATACATCTTAAAAAAGTAAGAAGGAATTGGATGATGCAGATCAAGCCCACAGTGAAAGACAAGAAATAATTAAATGCACTTTCTTAAAAACAAAAACACAACTTTTTTTTTTACAAATTATGAATACACATCTATTCCAATATTTGTATGTGTGTAGATCTGTTTAGTGTATATATATATACACACATATATATGTATACACACACACACACATATATATATACACAATATATGAAAACAGTGTCATAATCATATACTTGTTTGTAAGGGGTAATCGGTTGACACCAGGTTATCTGTAAGAATGGTAGGAGCAATTACCTCTGGGGAATGGAAATATGACCAAGGGCTGGTGAGGGAGTCATTGCTTCCCAGTGCACACATGCCATGCTTGAAAAATATCCACACTTCAGGTGGATGACTAGCATTGGTACAGTATTAAACGTCACAAAATATTTTGCTGTGTATCTGGTGTGTGCAAGGAGAGCCTGCAGAAGAGGATTAGAACAGTAAAACGCTCTTATGTGCTTGGATTCAGTCATGACTAATCATGGATTCAGTCATGCCTAATCACAAATTTAGTCATTACTAATCATGTTTGGCTGATACACAATATGTCAAAGATTACTTCTGATTTATAATCTCTTAGTCACAGATACATCAAAAAAGTCTATAATTGATCATAAAAACCTGGAGGCAAGTGGATCAATAAGCTGTTGTACATCTAGCCAATCTTCTTCAGTAATAAAAACAGATGCACTGTCAGGCTATAGAGACAGGGAAGAAACGTAAATGTATGTGGAAGTGAAAGAAGCCAATGTGAAAATGCTGCAAACTTCAGGATTCCAAGCAGGTGACACTCAGAAAAGGCTGGACACATTATAAAACACTTGGTGCTGGTGGGAACTCGTGGAGCGGGTACTGATAACTGGGTGGAGTATTTTTTATCAGAGGAGCTATTCCATATGATGCTGTAATGATGGATACACGGCATGGTTATCTGTCAAAATCCATAATCCAAAATCCATACAATGAGTGCATCCTTTTTTATTTAACATATTTTATTATTATACTAATGATTGCATCCTAATGTATGTAATGGATTGATTTCCTAATCATTTATCAACTCTAACAAGTTGAATATGCGAATGCAAAACGGTAACCATAAGGACGCCGTGGGGAAGGTGGAGCTCTGGCTTTTCCGATCAGTTTTGCTGCTATCCTAAATGCCGCTCTTTAAAAATCTATTTGTTTAAGAAGAAACAATCTTATTTACAGGTAATAACAGTATTAGATCAGTCACATTAGACAAAAACGTAACATGTCAAACTGTGAGGCCCTCAGGCAGGCTTTAGTAGGCAAGGGGAGGGGTGGGTTTTCACTATCCTGTGTGCACAGCAGTCTTGGGCAGGGCCCTGACTCTTGGGAGGGGCTCTGTAGGCAACTGCTCTGCCACGCCCTCCTCTGCCTGCAAAACCTCCTGCTCTCTACAGCTAGGATGCTTCTAGCTCCCAGCTGGGTGCAAGGGAGCCACTGGCAAAGGGCTCCTGCAGGCGCGTGCCCCTTTTACCTGGGTGTGGCCATGTAGCATCACCAACACACCAGCATGCCTGGGGCACCAGCGCTCCAGGCTCACAGGGCCCGGGAAACCAGGGATGGCTGTGATCTGTATGAAGGGATGAGCAGCTCTGGCCACTGAAGCTGAGGCAACTGGAACGCGGCAGGCTGCCCCAGTCGGTGGAAGAATCCATGAGCCGAGGCAGGAATGTGGTTTGCTTCCCCACTTTCCCTGGCTAGGTTCCTGGCCTTCAACTCAGAGTGCATGGGACACACATGGGGAGACCACAGACCACGCAGCATGACACCCTGTCTACCATTCTTGAAATGTTCGCTGTGGTCCTCAAAGCCTAAAAATAAACACCTGCATCCTCTGGGGGACATTAGGACATGTTCTATTTAAATTGTGCAGATTGCTGTCATTCCTCCAGTATGAAATCTGCTTCGCTACTTGTGCACCTGTTTGTTGAGTGATGGACCTGCCTTGCAAGGCTGGCTGCTCCTATAGCAACCAAAGCAAATAAGGTCAGGCCTGGCCAGGGCATACAGTGCAATCCTCCCCAGAAAGTCTGGCTGGCTGGCACCATTACCAAGGGATCTACTTTTAGGGCCTGGGAAAGAGAGCGCCTGGTTAGCTGGCATTGAAGAAAAGGCAGTATGGAGGACATTTTGCATTGTAGCAAATCAGCTGAAAATTTGAGAGTAAGCCATTTTTTTTTCATTTAGAAGTAAGTACTGGAGTTCAGAGCTAACTCCAACTTCTGAGAGCTGTATGAAAGGCATACAGCTTTGTTCCCTTATTTCCATACAACTGCATTACATTTGCACATATATATGTACAATAACCATGCATACAATGTAGAATGTATATATAAGCATATATGTATTGTATGTAATTATTACAATATTTCACTTATGTTGTAATTCAGAGCAGCACTGTTTGAAAACCCCACACAAAGTTTATCTTGTGAT
Source organism: Ochotona princeps (assembly GCF_030435755.1). Classification (NCBI taxonomy): domain Eukaryota; kingdom Metazoa; phylum Chordata; class Mammalia; order Lagomorpha; family Ochotonidae; genus Ochotona; species Ochotona princeps. The sequence goes on along the minus strand of NC_080842.1, from coordinate 15,288,530 downwards.
ATTTATCTGAAGTTTTAATACTACACATGGTATGCAGGTTCAAATCTTCACCATCCAACCTAAAAAGGAAAACTACATTTCCTTCTAAAAAGCAGGGTTTTCAAGCCTATAAGACCTGAATGATTACTTTTTATAACATTTTTATCAGAGAAACATATTGCACTTATTTTTAAAAATAAAAAACAGATTTTAAAATTAATTTTAAAATTAGGCTTTATTTTTAAGAGCAGTTTTAGGTTCACAGTAAAATCAAGGGAAAGGAATAGCCACCTCCCATATCCCACACTCCACCCCGTCTCCCCTCCACACACCCACAGCTTTCCCTTTATCAGCAAGGGCCCACAGCAGAGTTGTACCTCATTGTAACTGATGAACCCGCAGCAACACATTATTATCACCCAAAGCCCACAACTTGCAGAAGGCTTCGCCCTCTGGGGCAAGTGTTGTGGTGCAGCATGCTAAGCTGCTGCTGTTCATGAAGCTGGCATTCCATATCACTAATCTCAGTTACTCTTCTTCTATTCCAGCTTCCTTTTAACGTGCTTGGAAGGTAGTAGATGCTGGCCCAACTACTTGGATCCTGTCGTCTCCAGGTTGGAGACGAGGATGGAGTTCTTGGCTCTTGGCTTTGACCTGCCCTTGTCCCAACTATTGCAGGTATTTTTGGAGTGAACCAACAGAGAGCAGATTTCTCGTGCCCTCTCCTTCTCTTTGTCACTTTGATATGAACAAACTAGTCAGGGAGTTAGGTAAGGGTACATGAGGGAGATTTCCAGTTAGCCCTGCCATGTAACTTTACCCACTTCCTGTCAGTTTGATAGCCCATTTTCCTAGGATGCAACATGAAGGTGGAGATGCCAGGATGACCATATGGAAGCTAAACTCTACCTGGAAGCACCGTAAAAATCCCAGAAAGCTTCACACATTCTAAGACTCCACTTTATTCAATTAAAGAACCATCCCCTATATCATAAAAGTGATTGACAATGAGAGAGTGGGCCTCTTTATCCTTGAACATGCTTGTGGATCCTCTCAGGTCTCTTCCCCCAACCTTTTCCTCATAGAAAATTATCTGGCCTACTCTCCTAATCTTTTCTTTTCTTTTTAATATCGCTTACATAATTGAGAGGAATACATGTCCAGATGGGCTTCTGATTAGAGTGAGGAGGGTCAGATATGAAGAAAAGTGGGTGGGACAAATGTTTCAGCTTTATTTTTCTCCAGTGTCTGCAAGGGATAGGGGGTGGGGGAAGCTGCTCCTCGGTGTCAACTACATTAGCACCCCAGGATGGGGGATGGTCATTTGATTATGCCTTTCCCAATGTGGGAGGAGTATTCCAAGGATGTTACTTGAGTGGTTTTGATAGTTCTGAGAAGTTGTTACTTTCACCGCTCCAGGGATGAGAAAATCTTTCCAAGGTCTATTGGCTGACCAAGTCCACCTAATGCATCCACAGACTCAGGAACATGCCGCAAGGTTTGGGCAAGAGAATTGTCCAAACTGTTCTGCCTTCCATCTTCTGATGAGGCCATCAATGAGCCCTGATGATGAGGCAATCAACGTGCCCTGCTGGCCTAGATAAGCTGGCTGTCATGTCCTGTGTGTATCTGGACATGCTATCCACCACACAGTTATCAGCAATAAAGCAGACCCAGTCCTGATATATACTCTCCAAGGTCGGCAATACATCCCACGATTTTTCCTGTGTGGTCAGGGTGTGAGTTCAGCAGTCTTTTTGAGGTGTCCCCCATGAAACCTCATCTGGGGTGACCTCAGACTTGACTCTTACGTGCACCAGCCAATACACACATAGGTGGGAAAGCTTGTTTAGTTCTGCTTCAGCTTTGTACTTCACACAAACTAATGGGTGCTGTGGCCCAGCCCAGTTAGCCTGCCCCAGGCCCAGTATTCATACATACTTTGCAGGTGCCATGGCCTAGTTGGAGCAACCTCCAATAACCTCCACTAGGCCTACCCATAACCCTGGTTTTTGCATGTGCCAGCCTCTGCTACAGGTAAGCCCAGCCCAGCCTACATATCATCTGGCTCTCGTGCAGACCCATGGGTGCTGCAGGTTAGCTCAGCCTGACTCACCCCAAGACCTGGCCCTCACCTATGCTGATAGGAGCCAACACCTTGTCCAGCCTGGCCTGCTCCCAGCTCTAGTTCTTGTACTCACCATCGGTGGGTACAACTTAGCTAAGAAGTGCTCACAATTCCCCCTGTCATGCATGCTCCCAGCCCCAGATCTTGCGCCTGCTAGGGTGCACTGTGGTCCAGCCTTATAGACTTGCACCCAGGCCTGGCACTTGCAAGCTAGTGCTGTAGTCTGGCCTACTTTTGACTGGTGTCTCTCCTTCTGGGGTGGTAACATTCATGTTTGAATATATGTTTATTCTCTCTCTCCCCTCTATCTAAAATAAATCATGCTCTCACTAGTGCACTGTATGGATGCCTCTACTTTGAGTTCTTAATCCTGAGTGGACAAAAAACAAAAATTCTGAAATAAAGATTAAGATATCTAGGTCCAGAACAGAGTTCTGCCTTTCAAACAGATAAATAAAACTGTTAGGAGCCACAGACTTATGGGCCTTAGACTTGGCCTACCTGACAGTCTGTTGCACTGCAAAAGCCTGCAGGCAGGGCTACAGCAAGCAGGATATTAGGCCAAAACATCCTGTGTAGAGCAAGCAGAATAGATCCTCCACCCTTGTTCCTGTTCAAATAATTAGTTCCTCCCCTGTTTCAATATAGCTGATTAGTTCCTTCCCTGCTTCAGTGAAGATAATTACTCCCAGGAAACCCCTCCCTTTTTCCCCCTCCCCTAGAGAAGAAGGTATATATATGAGGAGTAAAAATAAAGAGAGAGGCACTCTTTTCCACCAAGTAGGAGTGTCCGTGTGTTTCTTGGGCCAGCAGCCCGGGGATAGCAGCCCGGCATTCCCAGTCCACCCTCAGGGTTTGAGCGTCGTGTCCTGCAGGTCGGGACATAAAACTATCTTTTTTTAAAAAAAAAAAAAAAGGAGTTCACCGTTTGTGATGCATATTTCATTATTTGGACAAATGTATAAAGGAATTTATCTATGGCTATGGTATCATATAGAGGAATTTCACTACCCTAAAAATCCCCTGTGCTCTACCCATTCTTCCTCCCCTGTAACCCCTAACAACTGCTGATCTTTTTACTGTTTTTATAGTTTTACTTTCCCTATAGTGCCCTATTCAGAATCATGTGGTACACAATTCTTTCAGATTGGCTTTTTTCTTGCAAACAGTCCTGGCACTGTAGCCTAGTGGTTAAAGTCCTCGCCTTCCATGCACTGGGATCCCATATGGGCACTATTTCCTATCCAGTTCCCTGCTTGTGGCCTGGGAAACCGACCGAGGACGGCCCAAGGCACTGGGACCCTGCACTCGCATGGGAGACCCGGAAGTAGCTCTTGGCTCCTGGCTTCAGATCAGCTCAACTCTGGCTGTTGTGGCCAACTGAAGAGTAAATCAGTAGATGGAAGATCTTTCTGTCTCTCCTTCTCTCTGTAAATCAGCCTTTCCAATAAAAATAAAAATAAATAAATATTTTTTTTAAAAAAAGTAATACACCACTGGATTATCTCTGTTATTTCATGATCATTTTTAGGGATAAATAATAGCTAATTGTCTGAATCTATAAACATTTATTAAACTTACTGAAGGGTAGCTTAGTTGTGTCAAAAGCTTGGCAAACATGGGTTAATGTGCTATAAACATCCACATGCAACTTTTTGAGTGGGTATAGATTTTCAACTCATTTGGGTAAATACAAAGTAAATTGTTGGATTGTATGGTAAGAGTATGATTAGTGTTTCAACAAGCTTTTTGTTAGGATAAATGAAATACTAGATAGAGACTATTTTTGATGCAAAGATATTTCTTTGTGGCCATGTTTCTGAAGATTCAGGCCCCACTGGTTCAGACTCTTATGATGGCAAGAACACTTGAAGAGTCCAAAGTGGTACATAGTATCACAAGTGAAATACTGAAGTGTGAGGTCAGAGTCCAGGTAAGTCTGCTCAGAGGTACGGGTATCTGAATCTCTCATCTCTCAGCCACATGGCTGTGGCTGGGAGCACTCGTGCCAGGACAGGCTTCCTGTTGGGGATCCTAGCTCCCTGTTCACCACTGCCAGTGAGCTCTGGGGTATTGGAGGTCTGGAATTACTGCGTAGGGACATCCATGGATAAGGCCACAGTATGTGTAGGTGAGGAATAAATCATGAGGGACACAACGGTAGGGCCATTGTACTTGCAGGTAAGCAAGAGGACTGAGACGTAGTGGTTTGGAGGGGAGACTGGAAGATCTGTATGGGTCAGATGCATGCACTAGCCCACATGGGAATCCAGAGTTGGGTTTGTTAGCATGGAACAAGGCTGACCACCACACACCAGGCCACACGAAAGCTAGGGCTGGGAACTTGTTTAGCAGGACTAGATCCTAGTACTGATTAAATATCAGAACAGGGGATGGGTCACATCACGCAAGCTCAGGACACCAAACAACATGTGAGAGAACCAGGTCTGGGAATAGATTCTGTGGGGATCTGTGGACCAAATCCTGTGGAAATGCAAGTCCTGCTGTTTAGCTCAAGAGTTGGGGTGGTAATGGGTGAGCTAGATGTGACATGGAACCTGCCAGCATGCATACAGGGACCAAGAATAGTCCGGATAGGTTCAAGCTGCAGCACCTGCATGTGCATCCTAAAACAGGGCATGGGGGCAGGCCAGGCTACAACATTCACCAGCTCATACTAGGCCAAGATGGAGGAGCAGTCTATGCTAGGCAAGGACCTAGCACCTGCTGGCATGCGTGAGATATGGGTCTGAGAGTGGGTAGAATGGGGGAACTCACATAGTGGGTCATAGATCCTGCTGAGGAGCATGTGGTCCAGGCCTGGGAGTCAAGCAGACTGGGCAAAGTTGCTCCAATTGTTGGCTAAAGTATGCATTGGTTTTGGAATGGGATGGAACAAGCAGAGTTGAGCAAACCTTACCTCACTGGCAACAGCAGAAACCAGGACAGAGTACAGGTCATGATGGGCTAGACTGTCACACATACAAATTTGCATGAGCCAGGGATGGGAACAAACTGAGCAGGGCCAGGTTCCAGCACCCACCAGTGAGTGGTGGGACTAGGGGCAGGCGGGGCAGGCAAGGCTACAGCATCCAAAGGCCAAGGCCAAGACAAGTGAGGGGCTATGCCAACCTGGGTCAGAGCATCCACAGACACACACCAAGATCTATGGCTGGAAAGAGGCCTGGTTGGGGAGCAAAGGGTATACCCTGGCTGGGTTGTGGTTCCTACTGGTGAGTGCAAAGACCAGAGTGGGGGCTGCTGTCCAGTCTTCGCACGGCTGCAGTATTCCTTGACACAATTGTGGACTGGGTATGGGGTGTGCCAGACTAGACTAGACCCCAGCACCCACTGGTGCTCGTGAGAACCAGGGTAGTTGTAGGATGGGTTAGGCAAGGTCTCTGCCCCTGCTGAGCTAGGTGTAAGCTGTGTCTGGGTGTGGACCATGCTTGGCTGGGCTGTAACACACAACAGTAAAAACTGAAATGGATGACGGCCAGTAAGGAAAGGTCACTGTTCCTGCTAGGACAGGATTTAGACTAAGTTAGGGCTGGCCTATGGACACACTGGTGTGCGTGAGATCTAGAAATAGAAGAGATTCAGATGGAGGAGCTTGGAAAACTCCTCTGTTGAGATGCAGTTCCTGCAGATGAGCGCAAGAACCATGACAGGAAGTAGCCCTGACAAGACTAGGGAACAGTATCCACTGGCATAATTTTGGCACAATTTGGGGCAAACCAAACTGGGCCAATTCACATAACCTGCTGGTGAATTCAAACACTAGAATGGAGTGTAGGTCAGGCCAGGTTGAGTCACAACACAAGCCAGTTGACATGAAGGCCAGGACTGGGTGCCAGCTAGGCTGGGCTAGGCTGTAGCCCTCACCAGCATGAGTGGGAATAGGGGGTGGGCCGAGCTGGCCAGGCTACAGCACTCACTGGCAAATGCCAAGGTGAGCCAGACCATGCCAGACTGGGCCACAGCACTCAGTCAACACACGTGAGAACCAGTGAGGCGGGGAAGGGGCAGACCAGTTTGGGCAGGGTTACAACACCTGTTGGTCTTATGTGGGCTGGGTCAGGGGAAAGCTAAGCTGGGATGAATGCTCCTACTGGTGCATGCATAAGTCATAGTGAGGCTAGGCTGGTTGAACATTGCTGTAGCATCAGCTGGCAGATCCTGGCATTGGGGGGAGGGTGGAAATTCTGTCAAGTTACACTGCAGAATCACATGGAGAGTGCATGATCTAGGAATGGGAGTGGATCCTCTAGGGAAACAGTGGGTACCTCCCTCCTGGGTGGCCACTCCCACTGATGAGCATGAGAACCAGGACTGGGGCAGGTGTGGCTAGACAGAGAGTGGTACCCACCAGTGTGTGTGTGGGCTAGATAGTGGAGCTGGTTGGGTTGAACTAGGCTTCAAGGCCCACTGATACACATGAGAACAGAATGGGATGTGGGATGAACTGGACCAGTCGGCTGCACATACTGGCAAGCATGGGAACCAGGGCAGGGGATGAGCCGGGTGGGGGTTATTGAGTGTTGTTCTGAATAGGCTGCAGGTCCCGCTAGTGTATGTGAAGGCTGAGTGTGTGGTGGTAGGATCAGGCTGGGCCGCAACACCCACTGGTTTGTGTAGAAGACAGGTCTGGAGGCAGAACTGACCCAGCAGTTGCAACCACCAGCATGTGCACAAGCTGATTGGGGTGATGAACTGTGCTGGACTCTGTATTGACAAGCACACACAAAACTCAGGTCTGGGATCATCTCAGATGAAGTTTCTATTCCCAGCTGAATTGAACCCCAACCATGGAGAGAACTGCAGGTTCCATGGTCTGACCTTGGAGTGCATGTGTCAGAGCTGAGCCTCCTCAGCGGCTTAGATGGAGCAGAGGACAGCATATCCAGGTGCACATGGAGGATGTGGCAGTATATTGGAGTCTGCAGAGGACACCTGGTACCATAACAGAAGACAGAGGACAGAACAAATTGATCAACTATCCCGGCCAAGTGTTGACAATGAGTATCTGGGCAAATAGAGACTCTAAGGTAGACTATGTCAATCAGTGGATTCTGGAGAGTTTTCATCATGCTTGGAGTGGCAGTAATTCAGAACTATCAAAACCTCATGAGTAGGATCCGCAGAGCATGTCCCATATCAGGGACCCTGGGGTGGTGTCGGGTGTCTGTCCTCCATCCTGGGGTGCAGATGGTTTTGCGAGGCTGGGTGTGGGTTTTCTCCTTGTCTCCCCACTTCCCCCAGATACAGAAAGGAAAAAAGAGAATGTGGAAATGGTGATCTCACCCACCTTCCTGTAGTCCTTGATCCTAATCATCTTAATTAGCTATGTAAAAATCATCAAAAATAAAAATAATTAATAAGTAAAAAACAAAAGATAAAAAAAAAGATTGTCTTCCAGCAAGAGTCGGTAGGGTAACCATTTGTCCATTTTGTCCTGTGGTTTTCTACTTTGTTCTTTGTGTCTGTTTTAACTAAAACTTCATAAAACTGCAGATAATTTACATTTGGTCACTATCATTGTCTCCCAGTTCCATCACAATTTTTGACAATAACTTTTCTTCAATCAGACAACAGAAATAAAAGGATTATGTAGTTAAAAAAAAGAAGACTGAAGTGTGCATGTTTATGTATCTCTGCCCTTAGTCCCTGGGATTTAATCATGGGATCTACTTAGTAATCCAATCAAATCATCTAATCAAATCACCTCCCAATGTCTTCACCTTTAAATATCATAATACGTTAAATTTCTATCTTCTTTGTACTATTAGCATATGACTTAGAATTTCAACATCTACATGATTTTAGGGATCAAATCTTATTCAAACAGCAATCAGTTGTGTAAGAAACTTCTAAAAGAGCTGAACCATTGTGCATTCCCATCAGAACGGAATGACAGTTCTATTGCCTCACAGTCTTGCTAATGTGTGATGTTGGCAGTATTTTGGGTGTTGGCTACTTCAGGATGGGTCTAGTTTTTGCTTTAGTTGCATCCCTCTGGTGATATATGATGTGAATGGTCTTTGCATATGTTAATTTGTCATATAACAAAATTTTTCTAACACCGTCTTACATTATCCTAAAATGCAATTCATAGTTAGAATTGGTTACAAAAATTTATAGGATGTTCCATTCAAAATATAAGGAGATGTAAAATGAAAATGATTAATAATGAATACAACATAATGAAGTAGGCTATGCTTGCCCTTTTAATTTGAATCCCCATGGAAGTGACAAGCACAAATGAAGCCTGACAGGGATGTTTTATTTTGGCAGGCAAAACAGCCCAAACCATGCAGGGAATTTTTTTTCTCAAATGACAAATGACTTAATAAATCAAGCTAAACAAGCATAATATATTATAGTTCCATTCATGGAAATTCAGGGTGTATTGAATTTATACAAAGGATATTTTCTGTTTTAATGTACCATGGACTCCTGTTCTACTCCCAGACCATCATAAATAGGGTATCTGATTTGTTTTTCATGCAGAAATATTTGCTGAGTCACTCACAGCTTCACAGTCCCATGCCCACAGTGCTACTAACACATTACAAATTTTACTTTTTGACTCAAGATTGGATCAAAGAAAGGCAAGGCAAAATGGCTGGCAACCAGACTAAGTTAAAAATCAAAAAGGTGGGAAATTGGCCAAAATGAAAGGATTGCCTGCCTTGGCACTTCAGGAGAGCTTTGAGGTGACCCAATTTATTCACAGGTGAAAAGAGCAAGGACTTCAGCAAAAGTCCTTTCAGGAATTGTGTAACTGCAGCTAGTCTCAGGGTCAGTGGATACCCTGGGAGCTCAGTCATGGGGAAAATGTGAATGTAGATAGGTGATCTGAATGAGCTGAGAGGGACATGAGATGATGGTCTCAGTCCACCCATCTCCAGTGGTTGCCTGTCTGAGGAAGCCAGGTCAAGCTGGCATGAGCACAAAATGTCCTCTCTGTAGGGTGCAGTGCCACGTTTGCTTGTCTGAGTACAGGCAGATTTTAAGCGTTATATCTCAAGGAGCAAGGCAGAGAGGTGTTCAAGGTAGGAAGGATGGATGGCAAAAGTGGGTGGGACTACAATTCTCAGTCTTGGCTACACACTGGAATCTCTGGGATAACCTTTAATATCATAACGCTGCTTGGGCACATCCCACAGCATTCTTCTTGGGTTTCTCTGAGAAGTGCTGGCTGACTGATTGCTTTTTTATATGCTGTTGTTTCCAATAAGATTAAAATTCTTTTTATAGAGCTACTTGCCATTGTTTTCTCTACATTTAGGGCTTAGGACACATCATGTTACAAAATACAAAACTAGGTGACTCTGCATTTGTCCCTTGATTTTTTTATCCCCTCCATTTAACCTCTGACTCGCTGAGGCTGTAGCCCATTCCTGTTTTGCTTTAATCCACACTCCTAATCAGGGATTTACCATCACAATGCAAGGCTACTTTTCTTTTTCATCTTCAGTCTTTGCATTGTGAATGCATCAAAATCAGAATGGTGTCACTGTGGCCAATCTCTAATCAAGATAAATAAACTAAGCAAAACCAAAAGGTTATGATAGAGGGACTGTCATACATGCATACCTGATAAAATGATTACTCACAAAAACTGCCAAATCACTACTTGGCACAAGGGCCACCACAATCTTACACAACAAATACTGCTGCAGGGATTCCTGTCCAGCAAATGGGATTTTAATCATGGCTTGGTCCCACCCTGTTATTGATCTTTGTAGCTACGGATTACTGTTTCACAACATCTTATGTAATCCTTCTCACTTCCCTTTAGAAACTTTCCCCTGCCTCAACTTTGAATACACTTATAGTTCGTTATGGCATTCATATTTACATTGCAACACTTTGCTACATAACCTTCATTCACCTTAAGAGAATATTTTTTTTCTTATTGCGATTTAGTCTTACAGTAGTTTGCTTAATTTAATAGCTACCCCTGGTGATCACATTCAACTGGCTGACAGAATGACTGTAGCATGTCATTGTTAAATGCTCATCAGGTGATCTGTGCATTTGGGGTAGATTAGAAGAAACATCTTCCCTGCTGTCTGTCTAGTGCTTCTACAAGGTAATTAAACATTTGTGGAAGCTGGGAAAAAGAAGGTTGAACCACAATATGTTTGTCTGGAAACTGGCTAGTCGCATGACCTTGAGCTGGTGACTTTAAGAGTTGGAGTTACCATAGAAAGAGATTACAGTAACTCATTACAGGAACTTATGTGTGAAAAATATTCAGGGTTTTATAGAAAGCACTTAATAAACCACTGCTATTCCATCATCATTGCTCCTTAATGGAATGCAAACACTGAAGATTCCTACAGAATATCTTTCACTCTGTGAAATACACATTTTAAAAATGTAAATAACAAGTATTTTAAAATAATTTCATTAGCTTTTTGTTACCACAGCTAAAATATCTGAAGAAAGCATTTTTAAAAAAGATTTATTTATTTTTATTGCAAAGTCAGATGCAGAGAGAGGAGAGACAGAGAGGAAGATCTTCCGTCCATTGATTCACTCCCCAAGAGACTGCAATGGCTGGAACTGAGCCAATCTGAAGCCAGGAGCCCGGAGCCTCTTCAGGGTCTCCCACATGGGTGCAGGTTCCAAAGGCTTTGGGCTGTTCTCAACTGCTTTTCCAGGCCACAAGCAGGGAGATGAATGGGAAATGGGGCTGCCAGGATTAGAACTGGTGCCCATATGGGATCCCAGTGTGTTCAAGGTGAGGACTTTAGCCACTAGGCTACTGCACCAGGCTCTGAGGAAAGCACTGTAGGAAAGAAGATTCATTGTGACCCCAGCTGTAGGCATTGGCTTAGATTGCATTGTAGCTAGGCAAGTGTTACTTTGCTGGGAGGGAAATAGCTAATAGCTGGCAGGCATTCTGGGCCTGGTTAATGCCAAATACATGTTAACTACATCAGTGTGCCAGCATAGTCACCTGTCCTATTTTTTTTAAGATATGTGGAAGACAGATGTCAGCACGCCAGCAGACCAGGCCTGGGGATCCCTACACTAGTGTGAGGCGGCTCTTGGGAGGCTCTTGGTAGGCAGGCAGGGCCCCAAGCTGGGGCACACCACCAGAGGAGCAGGCATGGAGGGGGGGGCGGTTGTGGATTGCTCAGGTAAGCAGGTCTGGAGATGTGTGGGAGGGAGGACTGCTGAAGGAGAATGTGACAGGTGAGAACTGACTTCTGGGGGACTTCCAGATACTGTAGTTGCAGGTAAACAAGGGCCCGAAGACTGAGTGATTTAGAGAAGGGAAACCAGAGGACCTTTTGGGGCCAAACCATTACACCCACCCATGAAGGAGACTTGAGCTGGCTCCTTGGTTATCAAACCCTGCATACTGGTGCACAAACAAGTCATGGCTGGGGGGCCTGCCTGGCAGGGGTCAACCACAGTACCCTCCAGTGAGTGCTGGGGCAGGGGGTGGACCATTTTAGGCTGGGCCATGACACTAACCAGATCATGAGAGAACTGGGTCCGTAAACAGATTTTGTGGGGGAATTATGGACTCACCCTTATGGGACTGCCATAACAGCTAGTTTGCTCAAGGGCTGGAGTGGTAATGGGTTGAGCTAGGCATGATCATGGAACTCAACACTCAAGGATACTGAGGTTGGGAACAGGCTTGGCTGGTCCAGACTGTAGCACCTGCAGGCCCACCCAAGAACTGGGTGTGGGGCAGACTGGGCCACAACATCTACCAGCACACACAGCAGCCAAAACTGAAGGCAGACTGTCAGGTAAGGGCCTAGCAACCAGTGGCACACTTGAGATCTGGGTCTGGGAGCGGGCCTTGTGGGAGAACTTGGGGAACTGTCCTAGTGGGCAGTTGCTTCCACTGGTGAGCATGTGAGTCAGGGCTGGGTGTTGGTTAGGCCATGCAGGGCTGCTTCATTTGTCGGCAGGTGTGTGGGTTGGTCTCTGGGGGTGGATTGGGCAGGGTCAGGCCAAACCATAGCACACTGGTATGTGTGGGAGCCAGGATGGGATGTGGGCCATGCTGGGCTAGGCTAGGCTAACACATCCACTGGTTTGCATGAAAGCCAGGGATGGGGGCAAGATGGAAAGGGCTAGGCTGCTGCACCCACCAATGAAAGTTGGGCCTGGAGAGGGCCAGCCTGCAGCATCTGATGGCAAGGGCCAAGCTGGGTGATAGGTTATATAAGGTCGGGTCAGAGCAACAACTAGCATGCACAAAATCTGTGCCTGGGAGCAAGCTTGGTCAGGGAGCCAAGGGGATGCCCCTGCTCAGCTGCAGTTCTCACTGAAGAGAACAAAAGCTGAAATGGGGGTGACAATCTGGGCTGGATATGGCAGTATATCTTGGCTTGGATGTGGACTGGGCCTGTAGTGTGCCAGACTGGGCTAGGTTCTAGCACCTGGTGGTGCTAGCAAGAGCCAGAGTGGGCGTATGACAAGCTATGCTATGTCTTGGCACCCCTGAACCATGTGAGAGCTGGGACTGGGGGTGGATCAGGAAGCTTGGTTGAAGCACCCAACAGAATGAACCAGGATGGGTGTGACACAGTTGCCTAAGGCTGCTGTTCCTGCCAGGACAAGAGGTAAGCCAAGTCAGACTGGGCTAAGGACCTACCAGTGTGCACAAGATCTGCCACTGGGAGGTGACCTGATTAGAGGGCCTTGAGAAACTCCTCTTTCAGGACACAGTCCCTGCGGGTGAGTATAAGAACCAAGACTGGGAACAGCCCAGATCAGGTCAGGTTACAGTATCCACTGGCATACATGTGGGTCAGGTCTGGGAGTGGCCCAGGCTAGTCCAGTTCGTAACACCCTCTGGCAGATGTAAGAACCAGGATGGGGTGCAGGATGGGCCAGGTTGAGCCACAATATCTGCCAGTTCACATTAGGGTCAGGAGTGGGAGCTGGCTGGGCTAAGCTAGGCTGCAGCACAAGTAGGTATGGGCTGGAACCAGGGGAAGGCCTGGCTGAGCCAGTCTTTAGCATCCACTGGTGGATGCTGAAGTGAGGTTAATCATGCCAGTGTGGGCCATAGCATCCACCAGCACATGTTAGACCCAGAACAGTGGGCAAGCCCAACATGGGAGCTGCAGGCACTCCCTGCTGGGCCACTGCTCCTGCTGGTGAGCATAAGAGCTGGGAATGGTGGTGGACCTGGCTGGAAAGAGCTATAACACCTGTTCATTGGCCTGCATGTGAGCTGGGTTAGGGGGAGAACCAGATTGGACTAAGTGACCATATCCAGTGGTGCATCCATGAGTCAGAGTAAGTATAGGCTGGTTGACTTTGCTGTAGCTGGGACTGGAGCAAGTCCTGTCAGACTAGACCACAGAACCACCTGGAAAGTATAAGATCTGGGGCTGAGAGTGGGCAAAGTAGGCAAAGTGGGCACCTCTTCTGATGGGCTGCAATTCCCAATGGTGAACATAAGAACCAGGGCAGGGAGCAGGCCTGGCTAGACAGGCAGTACCACCCATGGCATGAGTGTGGGTTGGATAGTAGGGTCAGTTGGGTTAAGTGAGGCTCCAGTGCCCGTTGATGTGTACAAGAGCTGAATGTAATGTGGGACAGATTGGACCACTCTGTCATACATACCGGCACATTTATGAACCAGGGCTGGGGGGCAGGCCTGGTGAGGGTTATTGGGGGTCACTCCGATTAGGCTGCATTCCTGCTGGTGTACATGATGATAGAGTGTGTGGTAGGTAAGGTTAGGCTGGGCTGCAACATCCATTCATTGGTTTGTATGAGATGTGGCTGGGGGACTGACCAGGTGATCACAACCACTAGTGTGTGTGGAGGCTGATGGGGGTGATGGACTGAGCCGGAACCTACACTGGCTGGCACACACAGGAGTCAGGTTGGGGTCACCCCTGGCAGGGTTTCTTTGCCCCTCCCCAACTGGATCACTGGACTCAGAACTCCAACCACCATGAATATCATGGGATCTGTGGTCTAACTGCGGAATACACATGTCAGAACTGGGTCTCCACAGTTGCTGAGACCTGTGTGGTGGATGGCATGCCCAGACACTCTTGGGGGACATGACAACCAGTTCACTGAGTTCTGCAGAGGACATCTAGTATCATAAAGGGCAAAGCAAATTGGACAGTTCTCCCAGACAAGTATCTGGGTGAATCAAGACTCTAAGGTGGACTGTGTCACCCAATGGACTTTGGGACAACCAAATCAGCTTAATTTTAGGACTATCAAAAACACTTAAGCAGTACCCTCAGAACTTGCTCCACATCGGGAACCCTAAGATGACATTGGGTTGCCTTCTCCCATTCCCAGGTACTGATGCAGTTGGGTTACTGCGAGTGGCCCTCTCCCCGTCCCTCTCCAATTTCCCCCCAGATACAGGAAGAAAAAAGTAGATTGGAAACAGTTATCTCATCCACTTTCCCCATTCCTCGACCCTTCCTACCCTAATCAGTGGTTCACATGGGCATGTGTTCCTGTCAACTATGTAAATATCATTAAAACAAAATGAAATTATTATTTTTTAAAAAAGGTTTAATTTGGCTTATAGCGTAGGAAGCTCACAGTCCAAATCAGTCAGCCTCATGAGTGTGGCATTTAGTGAGGTAAGTGGAGACAGAATGCTCTCAGAGAGAGGATCCCAGGAAACAGAAAACAGAGAGAGATGTGGAGGGCAGTTCTGCCTTCTGAAGCAACCCAATCTTAATCCAGTCTTAAAAGCTACCTTCTGGGTCTGGTGGCGGGGCCTAGCGGCTAAAGTCCTCACCTTGAACGCACCAGGATCCCATATGGGTGCCTGTTCTAATCCCGGCAACTCCACTTCCCATCCAGCTCTCTGCTTGTGGCCTGGGAAAGCAGTCGAGGACGGCCCAAAGCCTTGGGACCCTGCACCCGCGTGGGAGACCCGAAAGAGGTTCCTGGGCTTCGGATTGGCGCAGCACTGGCCATTGTGGTAACTTGGGGAGTGAATCATCGGACAGAAGATCTTCCTCTCTGTGTCTCCTCCTCTCTGTATATCTGACTTTGTAATAAAAATAAATAAATCTTTAAAAAAAAAAAAAAAGCTACCTTCCAGGGGTGTGTTCCAGGGACCTTCACTCCTCCCATTGGGCCCGCCTCTCAGACACCCTGGAAAACTCAAATCTCCACCCATAACCCACTGACCATAAACATTTATCTATTAATCATTAACATGAGACTTTCAGGATCAAGCCTTCAGTACATGAGCCTTGTGACATCCCAAACTATTATCCAACTATAATGATATTTTTTTCTTTGAACATGCGTTGATGAAGGGGGCATTTCAGTAGATTTTCAATATTCAAGACAGTTTATCCCAGACTTGGCATCCCCAGTCTTACACCTCTGTCTTCTGAATCTCATTCACAAAGCCCATATTCCAATTTACTCTCTTCTAATATATCATGTCTTTACTTGCTGCCATTTATACTCTATAAACACAATATTCAGATAATATTGCCAGCTCTCTCTAGCTCCTAGATCTCCACAAAATGGGCTAGAACTTTCGTGCCTAGGGTGCAATTTACCAGGTTTATATAAAGGGATAAAATGCTCTGTGGTACTGAGATTGAAGGGATAAGCTAGGACAGTCTGACTTCTAATCCCTTATGTCATTTCCTAATACGAGAAGAAAGAACAAGAGTGGACAAAGCTGGCTGTCATTACTATATCTCTTGGGAGTTGTGCATTGAAGTAAATGGTATGAAATGATCCGTGGTCTAGCTTAGAGATAGGCTTAAGGAGTTGGTGCATTTAAAATAATTAGAATTTATTTGAAAAACAGTTACAGAGACAGAGAGAGGATTTTCATCTGCTAGTTCACTCCCCAAATGGCCACAACAATCAGAACTCCTGAGTTGAGCCAAAGCCAGGAGCCAGGAGCTCCCTCCAGGCCTCTCCTGCAGGTACAGGGGCCCAAGGAATTGAGCCCTCCTCTGCTACTTCTCCAGGCCATAAGCAGGGACTGGAAGTGGAGCAGCCAGGACATGAACCACCACCCATATGGGATGCCAGTGCCACAGGCAGAGGCTTAGCCTGGTACGACAGGGTACCAGCCCCATGAAGCTGCTGCATTAAGCGTGGCGTAAGTTGACTTGTGGGTTCCTTTCTTAAAGCCCAATCCATTGTGCATGATCCTGAGCAGATGAATGTGATGAGGCAAATCCAGAGATAAAAGAGGGGCGAAGTGGGGCTGTGCTTCCTCTTGAGAGTAAATCAGAGTCTCTAATCCTCCTAAACTCTCTGCTAGGTATCTCATCCACAAGCATCAGAGCCCAAATCCAAATGATGGAGGAAGCAAGAAATCCAGTGGAAGCATAGAGATTCCATTCCTGCTGAGAAGACTGAAGAAGTATGCTTGAAGCAGAGTCAAAGGTACCCAGGCAGTGGGAACAGCCACAAACCAGTCCCATAGGGACACCGACGAGGACACTGGCAAACATTGGTACAAAACACTACACAATCTGGAGACAGCTGCTGCTTGCATAAGGTAGCAGGGGCTGGGAAGATGTTACTGCCTCTGCGACTTGGCATGGCTCTCCCAGCTGCCACCCCCATCTATAAGTGGCTTCTCTGTCAGTCTGCTTCTTGGGGTGCAGCAAAACCCCCAAATTACTGAGTCTTCTAAACAGACATCTTTCCCTATGACCATGGAAATAAATGCCCTTACCTCTGACACATGCAGATGAGGAAAATGCTGGAGGGGGACCTGAGGTGTTGGGCATGGTGCACCCACTGGGGGGGTCAGCACCAGCACCTATGTCACCAGTGTAGGGCAACATTTCTCCTCTATGGGACTAGGGATACGCAGGATCTTTTTTTTTTTTTTAAAGATTTATTTATTTTATTACAAAGTCAGATATACAGAGAGGAGAAAAGACAGAGAGGAAGATCCTCCATCCGATGATTCACTCCCCAAGTGAGCTGCAACGGCCGGTGCGCGCCGACCCGAAGTGGCTAAGGTCCTCGCCTTGAACACCCCGGGATCCCATATAGGCGTTGGTTCTAATCCTGGCAGCTCCACTTCCCATCCAGCTCCCTGCTTGTGGCCTGGGAAGGCAGTTGAGGACGGCCCAGTGCTTTGGGTTCCTGCACCCGCATGGGAGACCTGGAGGAGGTTCCCGGTTCCCGGCTTCGGATCGGGATACTCAGGATCTTAAGGCATTCTAGGGGCTGGTGTTTTGGCACAGCAAGTTAAGCTAACACCTGCAAGGCCAGTATATCATAAGGGCACCAGTTTGTGTTCTGGTTGCTCTATTTCCCATCCAGGTCTTTGTTAATATTCCTGGGAAGAAGTACTTGGGCCCATGCCACCCACATGGGGAGCAGGGATGGAATTCCAAGCTCCTGGGTTTTGCTTGGTCCATCCCAGGTGGTTGTGGCCATTTCGGAAGTAAACCGGTGGATGGAAGATTCTCTCTCTCTGTTTCTCCTTATTCTGTAACTCTGCCTTTCAAATAAATAAATGCATCATGCTAGCATCCATTTCCCTGTCTAGCTTTAGAAATAATCCATGACAAATTCCTCTAATTTGAGAGACTTCTAATATGCATCCACTGAGCATGTAAGGGCAAAACCAGTGCAGATCAGCTAGAGCTGCTGCTGCTGCAGCCACTCTGCTGAGTTAGCATCCATTGAGCACAGGGAGTTGCCATGTTGCTTTTCAACACTGCACAGTGTGGCAGATGGCTGACTGTCACCCCAAACCCCCTTTCTCCTTCTTCTGAGAAAATGGCAAACCAGCTGAAAACTACTTACAAGCCTTCTTGGCAGCCAAGTGCAAAACGTAAGAGGAAATGATATGTGAAAATTTGGTCTCACTTCCTTAAAACATTCCTCCAGTTCTGTATCTTATTTTTCCCAACATTGTTAGGCTGTATTTCCCTTTTGTTTTTTCATTAGAAAATATCTGTATTACTCAATTTTGATCATGTAATTCATAGTTGTAGGTCAGGAGTTCTTAACTGAGGCCTAATAAAAACTCAAGAAATTCATGGATATAATCCAAGTGGGTCTATGAACATAACTGGGGAAAACTGTTTTAATTACACTCTGATTAAAATCTAACATATCCTTTGATTATGACTGTTCTTCATGTCACATTTCAGTGGCTGAAGATATCGCAGAATATCATCTGTACTCGCTAGTGTGGAATTGTTCCTACTACAGCCTTCCACTAAATGCATTAATTAAGAAGTATATGCAATTTGGCCTCTGTCTCCAGGTTATACACTCATGGAAGTAACCATCTGTAGGTTAAAAACATACGGAGAAAAAAAATATGTCTTATCGTTAAACAACATACCATTACAAATATTTACATAGTGTTTAAATTGCACAAGGTATTATGCGTAACCTAGAAATGATTGAAATAAATGGGAGGTTACACTTAGATTCTAGGCGAATACTATACTGTTGGGTAAGAAGCTTGAGAATCTATGGAGTGTGAAGTCCAAGAGTGCTCCTGCAACCAGACCCCTTGAGGATGGAGGGGGGCTCTATATTAGAACTTATGCATTTGCTTTGTAACCATTTTGATGACTATCTTTCAACATAGCCATGTCTTTTTTATAATCCTATGCATTTTCTTTTATGTATTTTTTAAAAGTACTCTAAGATGGGGACCATAAGCTTCACTAGACTGTCAAGAGGGGCTCTGATAAAACAAAGTTAAGGACCTTTCTTGTGAGATGGCAGAACAACCAAAAGAAAGAAACCAAGTTTAAGAATGATGCACAAAGCACAGCCTCAATCCCATTGAAGCCACACTCCTGGAATTGCAACCCAGGATAGAAAAAACCCTTCAGGCTTTTATGATTTGCATTTTGTGCTTAACAAGTACTTGAAATATACATATGATTTTGTTAATTCATTCTTGTTTTATCATTTTACATATGTTATATATAATATACATACATAGGTATATATGTGTGTCAATACAGTCACTTCAGTATGAGTTAGAACTCAACAACTATCAGGGATCATTAAAATTATCATTATGCAAATTCACTTCAAGAGATCTTTGCAAATCCATACACATATTCATCTCAACAAAACTATCATGTAGGGCCCAGTGTATTAGCCTAACAACGAAGGTCCTCACCTTGCACACACCGGGATCCCATATGGGCATCAGTTCTAATCCTGGAGGCCCCAATTCCCATTCAGTTCCCTGCTTGTGGCCTGGGTCAGCATTCAAGGATGGCCCAAAGCTTTGGGACCCTGCAGCCACATGGGAGACCTGGAAGAAGCTCCTGGCTCCTGGTTTCGGATAGGCTCAGTCTTGGCCGGTATGCTGCTTGGGGAGTGAATCATCAGATGAAAGATCTTCCTCTCTTTCTCTCCTCCTCTCTGTGTATCTGACTTTCCAACAAAAATTTTTAAAAATTATGTAGCAAGCCAAATGTGTATAATACTTCTAAATCAATCTTACAGTAGAGAATATAACACTTACTAAATCTAGTTTGACTATTTACAGATTAAAACTAACACTGGGCCCAGAGCAGCAGCCTAGGGGCTAAAGTCCTCACCTGGCATGCGCCAGAATCCCATATGGGCACCGGTTCATGTCCCAGCTGCTCCACTACCACCCAGCTCCTTGCTTGTGGCCTGGGAAAGCAGTCGAGGACAGACTGAAGCCTTGGGACCTTCACCCACATATGAGAACTAGAAGAGGCTCCGGGCTCTTGGCTTTAGATTGGCTCAGCTCTGGGAATGCAGCCACTTGGGGAGTGAATCATCAGATGTAAGACCTTTCTCTCTGTCTCTCCTCTCTGTATATCTGACTTTCCAATTAAAAATTAAATAAATCTTTCAAAAAAAAACTAAACACGCGTGAGCTGGGATGGGGGTAGACCAGACTAGACAGGGCTACAACACCTGTGCGCCTCATGTGGACTAGATCAGGGAAAAACCAGGCTGGGCTGATTATTCCTACTGGTGTAATCTACAATTAGAGTGGGTGAGGGTGGTTGGGGCTTAGCCGCAGCATCAGCTGGCAGGAGTTGGCACTGGGGGCTAGTTCTGTCAAGTTAAACCACAGAACCACCTGGAGAGTGCATAATCTGGGAGTGGGAGTGGCCTGGGAGGGAAATAGTGGGCTCGTCCCTCTTGGGTTACCACCCCCCACGGGAGGGCACGAAAACTAGGACAGGGGCTGGGGTGGCTAGCCAGGCACCCAACAACATCCATGAAGGCTGGATAGTTGAGCTGGTTAGATGGAACAAGCCTTTATACCCATTGACATGTATGAGAGCAGAAGGGGATGTGGGACAGACTGGACTAGTCTGCCACACATACTGGCAAACCAGGGTAGGGGGCAGGCCTGGTGGGGGTTATTGTGGGTCGCTCCGACTAGGCTGCAGCTCCCACTGGTTTGTGTGAGGGCTGAGTATGTGCTGGGCAGAACCAGGCAGGACTGCAAACACCCACTGGTTCCAGTGGAAGGCAGGGATGGAAACAGAACCAACGCAGCAATTGCAACCACCAGCTGATCGGAGCAATGGTCTGTGCCGGGCCCTGTGCTTGCTAGAACATACAAGAATCTGGTCTGGGAACACCTCAGACAAAGTTTCTTTGGGGATCCCCACAATCGAGCTTCCGGACTCAGAACTCTAACCATCAAAAGACAGAGGACAGAACAAGTCAATCAACCACCTCAGGTATATGTTGGCCGTGAAAAACTGGGCAAACGGAGACTCTATGATAGACTATGTCAATCAGTGGATTCTTCAGCGATCTCATCGTGCTTGGAGTGGCGAGATTGGCAGTGATTCACAACTGGTGAACTATAAAAACCACTTGAGCAAGACCCTCGGGGCATGCCCTACATTAGAGACCTGGGGTAGGTGGGAGACTGGGTGGGGCTTTTCCCTTAAAATCCCCTTTTACATCAGATATATTAAGGAAACAATACGGAACTAATTGTTTTGCCCATCTTCCTGTAGTGCTTGAACCTTTTTACCCTAATTATTTCAAGATTGTCAAAAAAAAAAAAGCTTAAAAGACTAGGAGAAAAAAAACTAAACACTACTTTCACCTGAAATGTTTGTTCAGAAATATCTATATTTAGAAGACTGAAATACTCTTAATTAAGAACTTAGCAGTGAGAACTTGAAGTGAGGACAGTCTTGAGGACTACTAAGCACCATACTTGACTACTACTAACTTGCATAATCACCAAATCCCTATACACCTCCACAAGAGACACTCTCAGTTCTCTGCCTCAAACCCAACCCCCCTTCTTTGTCTTCCACTGTGCCTTTCACTTTGCACATTTTCTCACTCTAAGATGAGCATCTGGGAGACAGGGAGAAGCTGTTCTGTCAGCTCCATCAGTGACAGTCCCAGTGACTTCGGGCACCAGGGACCAGCACAGTAGCCGAGGCTGCAGCAGCTTCTGGTCTTTAGGTTGCACTCCCTCCCCTGTTCTACTCTTCCAACTCTCCCCAAACCTGTCAGCATTCCCTGACTTAATTTTCTCTCTGTTTTCAGTTTTTCTGAAAGGGCACAACTGATACAAACTTTTCCATCTGTACTATTGGAATCATAACAATAACAACAATATCTGTTGTTCTTATCCCATAGACGAATTGTGAGCACTCATGATTTAGCGGTTGCTAGGTTAGGTTGTTTTAAGGCTTACAAAGAACCATATATTTTGAAAGGATGATGATCATGCATATAAGGATGTTTCATAAAGAAATAAGTAGAGTAATTAAGAGATTTTTTCCTGAAGCATAGAATGAGACAGAAGATAGATTACACAATGTTCTCACTGTGTCACGATGCATGTAACCAGACCAGATTGTCCTCTCTTTGCAGATATTTAGACTCTGCTGTCATCATGAAGAAGCATGAGACGACTATCAAGATCTTAAGTTTTGTCATTAAATCATAGTTCTGTTACTTACTGGTTGTGGCTTTTGGCAAGCAACTTAGAAATTGTTGTATTTCCTTATCTGTAAAAACGAGAATGACACAGTCCACTCCTGGGCTGCTTGTCCCAACAGCCTAAAAGATGAATGCAAGCTGACCTTAGCACTGTGGCAGCTGCTCTCCTTCACCACTCCTGTCATTTTTTACCAACCCTGCTCTCTTGTCCTCTAGACTCTCTAGGTGTGGGTCAGCCAGCTGCCCACTGTGCCTCTGCACTGCAGGAGATACACACCAAGCTTTATATGGTCCCAGTGAAGACTGTTAACTTGATGTGGAGAGGAAAGCTGTCCTGGCACAGCCATTTGCTGTATCTGGGAAAGGCCCCACAGAACACCTCTTTCTCAGTCCATTTCTTTCAAAAGCTTTTTCATTTCAACTCTTTCATTTTTTTGACCTGGCTGAAAGCCAGAAGCTGTGTAATTGACTTTCAGCCAAATTCTGCTTTGTAAACCTGTGGAGTTGTCTTACAACTCACTTTAGTCTTATATATCTAACATATTCATGCCTAAGAACTGCCAGAAATGGGATAGGATGAATCACATTTTTAAATACCTTTTACAGGTAAAAAGCACCTGAAACCTTGCTTGATAAATGTTATCAATTATTTTTCAAGATTTATTTATTGCAAAGTCAGATAGAGAGAAGAGAGACAGAGAGGGAGATCTTCTGTCTGATGAATCACTCCCCAAGTGACTGCAATGGCCGGAGCTGCACAGATCCAAAGCCAGGAGGCAGGAGACTCTTCCAGGTCTTCCACGCGGGTGCAGGGTCCTAAGGCTTTGGGCTGTCCTCAACTGCTTTCCTAGGTCACAAGCAGGAAGCTGGATGGGAAGCAGAGCAGCCGGGATTAGAACCAGTGCCCAAATGGGATCCCATCACGTTCAAGGCAAGGGGTTTAGCCACAAGGCCACCACGCTGGGTCCCAGCCAATTATTAACTATGGCGCACATGATACATGGTATATAGGTAGGTAAAATTAACAAGTGATCAAAGGATCTACCCACATTGCCCTTCTTTCAAAAGCAGCTTCAATCTCACGTTGCAGAACATCTTTCCCAGTTTATGTCCAAAGTAGAAGGTTCCATCTGTTTGGGTGAGTTAGCTACAGTTCAGCTTAAACACAGCAATAGACTTATAACCTCTTACTTGGCCTCCATGCAGTCAGTGACTGTTCAGGGCCACAGGACTGCCCAGAAAAGAGAATGAGGAAAGATAAACACACAGCTCACTCAGCAATACAAAGACTACCATCTCCTTCAGCGGGTATAGTAGCTGAGTTGAAGGGTGCTGTTCACACACTTGGGACAATTCTTTCACGATTGGTTTTTCTAGGTGTCCCAGTCTGTTTGGCACTGTTTTATATCAAAGTGCTTGAGGCTGAGTATTATAGAGAATGGAAGTTTAGATCACACTTTTAGAGACTGAAAGTCCCAGGTTGGGTAACCCCATTTGTTTGGCCTCTGATGAGGGATTCCTGGCTGTGTCAAAATATGGCAGGGACATGGAAAGGGAAATTACCATGTATAAAAGAGATCAGGTACATGAGTAACCTTGCTTGCTAACACACATCCTCATGAGAACTAACTCCAAGAGACCAGTATTCATTCCTTCTAAATTAACCATCCCTCACTAAACTCAATCTCTTAAAGGGTCCACCACTTCTCACCTTGGCCTTACTAAGAACCAAGTTCTAGATCAAAACACCAGGGCAACACACCTAGACAACAGCCAAACCACAGAGCTAGGGAACAGGGTTTTTTTTTTTTTTTTAACCTGAAATCTTTTCAGGGACTGATAAAGACATGAGTCCTTGTTATATAACTGAAGTTGATTTCTCTGTTTTCTTTTCTTTAGAAAATGATGTTTGCTAGATTTGGAGTAGAGGAGATAATTCTGATTGTATCAGTCCCTGTTAGAGGGGCCTGCACTGAACACTCAGATTCTCAGGGAGCCTCCCTTCTGCACTCCCTGAAGAAGGATCACAGCTCCTGCCCTGGGGAGCTTGCAGAACTGCTTGAGGGCTTGGTTGGCAAACATGTGTAAGCACGGTGATACTGTTAGATCACTTATGAGAATAGCTGATGAATGCACCCAAGTAGCCCATTTTCCTGTGTGTTTACATTTGGATCTTCCAAGGGTATATTTTCTTTCTAATTTGAGAGGTGTGCATGCACACACACGCGCGCACACACACACACACACACACACACACACACAATGTTCTCATCTGTTGATGCACTCCCCGAATGCCTGCAACAGCCAGGAATTCAATCCAGGTTTCACACATAGAAGGCAGGAGCCTCATTAGCTGAGCCATCATTGCTACTTCTCAGGTTTGCATAAAAGGAAGCTGAGTCAGGAACTAGATCCAGAGACAGTCTACGTTCCCTGAAAGGAATCCAATCATTTTTTTTAAAGATTCATTTATTTTTATTGGAAATGTGGGTATACAGAGAGGAGAGAGAGAGGAAGATCTTCCGTCCAATGGTTCACTCCCAAGTGGCCGCAACAGCTGGAGCTGAGCCAATCCGAAGCCAGGAGCCAGGAGCTCTTCCAGGTCTCCCATGTGGGTGCAGGGTTCCAAAGCTTTGGGCCATCCTTGAATGCTGTCCCAGGCCACAAGCAGGGAGCTGGATGGGAATTGGGGCTGCTGGGATAAGAACCGGTGCCTATATGGGATCACGGCATGTGCAACTTGAGGACTTTAACCACTATGCTATCATGCTGGGCCCGGGATCCAATCATTTTAGTGTTTTAACTGCTCAGTCAAAATCTCATGCTTAAAAAGAGATACTTTTATACAGAGCATATCAAAAGACAAAAACAAAACAAAATAAAACAGAAAATAAGGAATTTGCAACCAATAGAAGAACCTGTATAATCATATGTGATAAGTCTGATGAGTCCATTTACTTCAGTAAACAAATTCTATTTGTCTCAGTCATTAGGTATTACAGAAAAAAATAATTCATCACTGTTTTGGAAGGGTGTGACCATCTGTTATTTTGTAAGTTATATATTTGATATATGATAATGATAAGAATATTTCTATTTCTAGGATACTGAGTTTGAGCTGTTTTCAACAGTTGAGTATCTTGCACTTTATCTTGAGAAACTGACTACTGGGGTCTTCTTTCTTGCTTTTCCTCCTGCCACTATGGCAGAGGATCTCAAAGCCCCCTCCCATCACTAGGATGGGAGTCTCCTTTCTCAACTTTTCTAATAAATCTTGCTTTAAAACTAAAAAAAAAAGAAGAAACTACTTGCCAATAATAGAACAAATTATGGATGTTGCACATTTAAACTTAAATACTATGGTTGTTGAATAGACAAAAAGGGATGATTGTTAGAAGCCACAGACTTATGGGCCTTAGACTTGGCCTACCTTGGGCAAGCAGGGCTACAGCAAGCAGGATATTAAGCCAAAACATCCTCTGTAGAGCAAGCAGAATAGACCCTCCACCCTTGTTCCTGTTCAAATAATTAGTTCCTCCCCTGTTTCAATATAGCTGATTAGTTCCTTCCCTGCTTCAGTGAAGATAATTACTCCCAGGAAACCCCTCCCTTTTGCCCCCTCCCCTAGAGAAGAAAGTATATATATGAGGAGAAAAAAATAAAGAGAGAGGCACTCTTTTCCACCAAGTACGTGTGTCCGTGTGTTTCTTGGGCCAGCAGCCCGGGGGCTAGCAGCCCGGCATTCCCAGTCCACCCTCAGGGTTTGAGCATAGTGTCCTGCAGGTCGGGACAGATGATGGAGACTGAGATAGGATAATTGAAACAACTACTGAGAATAACTGAGAGCCAAGGTTTTCTCTGTTTTTTGTTTGTTGTACTGTGAAAGAAGACACTAGAGTATTAAAGGGGGAGATTAACCCCAAATTGTGGGGTTGAGACAGATGATACCTATGTGAACTCAGATAATATGAAAACAGAACTGGTTATCTACAGAGTATGTGCACTTGTGTTTTCCTGGCTCTGTTGATCAGAGAGCTCACTCACAAGCAATGACAAACAACAGCAGTGAGTCCAAGAGTGAGTCCAAGAGTCCAAGAGTGTCTTAACATTATTCTTCACTAAAAGATACCAGATTCCTTGGGGATCTGGAACAGGGAAAACACACAGTGATCCTGAAACACTCTGTTGTATAAGAAAGTAAGAAAATGTCCAAAAACAATAGAAACATATAAAAAATACACAGAAACCAGCTTAAACAGACTCATTTGGCCATAAGTAAATCAAGTTGAATATTCCAGAACAGAATACAACAACTGTAGGAATGGAGTACAATCCATTGAATGAATAAAACAGGAAGCTGTGAGTCTATGTCAATATCAACAATAAGTATATAAATTACACAAGTCAATGTAACAGGAAAGTTTGTGTTTGCAGTAGAATATCAAGTACAAAAGGGATGAAGGAAAGAAAAAAATTATCATTTTATGACAGAAGGTAAATGACTGATTATTTGATGATGGATGATTAATAATGGTTGATTTAGACAGAAATTCTCAATGAGCCCCAATATCTACAGGTGGGAGTTTAATAAGATGCAACATATTAACATAGTTTCAGTACACTTTTCCACAATATACTTATCATTATAAGGATACACATTGACAGTAGAGAAACTTGATGAACACCAACCTGACCAGGTGAATTCCCCAAAATTCATATATTAAAGCCCTAACTCCTAGAATATCAGAACATGACTACATTTAGAAAGATCAATTAAAATGAGATCTTCAGGGTAGGCCTCAATTCATATCTATATTATAGTTTCTGGCATTTTTACTATTATATAGTTGAGAAGGATACATGCCCACGTGGGCCACCGATAAGCATGGCAAGGGTCAAGCATTGGGGGAAAGTGGATGAGACAACTGCTTCCATTTCTTTATTGTTGTTCTTCCTGTATTTGGGGGAAGAGGAGAGAGAAGCGGAGAGAGATGCTCCCAGCAGCCCAACTGCATCAGGTTCCTGGGGATTAGGGATGGAGGGTTGGCCCTAATTCAATATGACTGATAAATTTACCAAAAAAGAGGAAATTTGCACACCAACATGCACAGCAGGAAGACTAGGGAAAGACACAGGGAGAAGTAAGCTAAGGAGAAAGGTCTTGGAGAAAACAAACCTGTTGGCATCTTGATCTCAAATTTCCAGTCTCCAGAACTGTGAGCAGACATACCCCTGTTATTTAAGCCCCCCACTGTGTGCGGCTTAGTTCCAGCATCCATAGTTATCATCACTTGTGTTGAGATGGGGTGATATCATGTTTCCTCTGATGTGACGTTTGAAGTAAACTGTAGATGAATTGCTGCAGTCTTTCAACCAAGGATGGATGAGAAGATTCTGTTGACAAGGAAACACTGGACAAACACACATTAAGAGCCTCCTACATAGGGAATGCCATTGCAACCAAAACTGACAAAATGATGAGAGACTAGCAACAGAAGAGAAATGGTCCAGATGGGAGGGGGCTGAAGTGACATGCCAACAAAGTACAATGTGTGTTTCTGAAATGACCCCTGAACCACTAAGGAAGCAGAAATCTGGTTGTAATGAGGTCTGTGGATTGGATGGGGATGAACGGCTGTACTAGTGTTGATGTCCTTAATGCAAGGGGTGTAGGCTGGTCACAGAGCAAGTACTGTTTGGCAGTAAACATTGCATGGAGCATCCCATGTGAAGTTTGCACTCAGTGATTCCAAACATGAGAAAGGAAAAAAGGAGTGACAGACACAAACAGAGCACAAAGTAGTAAAATTGGGAAAATCTTGGTGAAGTGGGTGGACAAGTTCTTTATACTATTTTGGCAACTTTCTTATGAAATATGAAATTATCTTCAAATAAATTAAGGTACTAATAATTTAAACAA
The DNA here is from genome assembly GCF_030435755.1 of Ochotona princeps. Lineage (NCBI taxonomy): Eukaryota > Metazoa > Chordata > Mammalia > Lagomorpha > Ochotonidae > Ochotona > Ochotona princeps. The sequence continues at coordinate 15,260,592 of NC_080842.1, read as the reverse complement.
GACCATTTCACATCTTTCCAGGTTTCTCACAGTACTATAGATGCACAGTGCTCCAATTATTATATATTCTAAATATTCATTCAGCTTTTCTTCCTTTTCTTAATATTGACAAATCTCTTCCTAATTCCAAATACTATGTACCGCATTTCTCTTTTCCAGTATTGAAGTACATAATATGAGGGTATTTAAAAAGTTCATGTAAAATGTAAAGACGGTAAATTTTGTGCAAAAACTGAAATCAATGCCTACTTTTCCCAGGGAGTTTTTGAAGATTTCCCCCCATGCCTTCTGTTTATGCCCAGATCTATTGAGAAAGGCACTCAGTAACTTCTTTTGATTGGATGATTTATATACTTTGGTTCCAGGAGGTTTTCTGGAATTCCTCATCTCCTTTCTTCATTTTCTTCCTTCTGGAATTCCTAACATTCAAATGTTTGATCTTCTAGTCTTGCAGATTTCTCATCCACTTTACCTCTTTATTTACATGGTTTTTCTTCCCAAGAGAATTTTGCAAATGGAAGAGTTCAGCTGTGATGTCCAAGACATTGGCCTTATCCACAAGAGAATTTTCAATATTTGAAATGTAATTAGCATAAATGAGAGCTGAATTTTTTATTTGATCATTACACAATTTGGATTTGTACATATGAAACAACCCAAGCATTTGCTTTCCGCTATCATGTCCTTCAATTCTAACTTCTTTATTTACTTCATATTCCTTGCCTGAGCTATTACTTCATGGTTGCAACAATCCCTCATCTGAGGATGTGATTATAGCAGATGCTTGCAAATCTTCAATAATGAGTTTTCTCCACGGTGCTTTTGTGTGTGTGTGTGCGTGTGTGTGTGTGTGTGTGTGTGTGTGCGTGTGCTTGCTTGTCTTGTTTTTCATCTGCTGGTAATCCCTGGTGATCTGCTCAAAATTAAGAGTAGGGAATTTCAAAATTCCCCAGAAATTCTGAACTTCTGAATATCATTCTATGATGATGTAAGGGCAGTTGATGGGGAAACCTTGGTTTCCAGTGTCTGCAAGTCTGAAAATTACTATTTTTCTGACTTGACCATGGTATGGAATCGCATCCATACAACTAGTCTGCTTTCCAATTTGACAGCATATTAACAAATTCCACGAGTTACTTAGCATTTTTATTACAAAGTTGTTTTTTTTAAAGATTTATTTATTTTATTACAAAGTCAGATATACAGAGAGCAGGAGAGACAGAGAGGAAGATCTTCCGTCCGATGATTCACTCCCCAAGTGAGCCGCAACGGGCTGGTACGCGCCGATCTGAAGCCGGGAACCAGGAACCTCTTCCGGGTCTCCCATGCGGGTGCAGGGTCCCAATGCACTGGGCCGTCCTCGACTGCTTTCCCAGGCCACAAGCAGGGAGCTGGATGGGAAGTGGAGCTGCCGGGATTAGAACCGGTGCCCATATGGGATCCCGGGGCGTTCAAGGTGAGGACTTTAGCCACTAGGCTACGCCGCCGGGCCCTACAAAGTTGTCTTTGTACTAAATTTCATTCAACTGTATGCTGCTTTATAAATGTTCTGAGCACATGCAGGCAAGGCTGAACTAGGATAATTAGTAGTGTAGGTGTGTTAAATGCATTTTGACTTAAGTATGTTTTCCATGGGCTCATTGGGGTATAAATCCATTTTAGGTTGATAAGCATCTGTATTTTCTTTGTGAATGGCCAGATACCCCTAGGAAAGTCTTTTAATCTTCCACCAGCAGGGGATGGATTCTCCTGCTGCATTCTGCAGCCAGGTGGGCAGGCAGGGCCAGAGTTTTGGAAGATGAATTCTTAATGCCTTTCAACAAGAATAAACATTTGGATTCCGCCAGGATGGGGGAGGGTCTAGGGCTCCAATTTCTCCCCAAACTGCCCCCTGTTCCTCCTTGGTCCTCTAACCTGCACTCTGGATATCTAAAAGGTCTAGGCATTTTGCCCCTTGAAGATTCTGCTGTGTGAAATATGATTGGCTTTAGTTTCTCTGCCTGTGGTTTGACATTCAGTTTTCTCGGGTTGGACTAATCACTTATGTTTGAGTCATCACTGTTGAGGTTCCAAGGTTTCAAAGCATGTTTGTTACTCTTTCCATTCCTATTTCTTTGTTCTTGTGCGTTTACCTCTTTAAAACAAAATGTGACTCCTTTTTGTGAGATTTAGGAGGGAGGAAAATCGCGTGTCCTTGTTCAATTTGCCACTTCAACCTGGAAGTACAAGCATATTTACTTCTCTGGTACAGTCCAGTTTCTCTATGGAAGGTTTTTGTTTTGCTTTGTTTTTTTTTAAGAAAAGATTTATTTATTTGAAAGAGCTATAAAGAGAAAGAAACAGAGAGGAGAGAGATATTTCCTTTTACTGGTTCATTCCCCATATGGTTGTAATGACCAAACACAGCGGTCAGGAGCTGGACTAGACAAAATACACAAGCCAGGAGCTTCTTCAAGGACTTCCATGTAGGTGGCAGAGGCCCAAGTACTTGGCCCATCTTTTACTACTTTCCCCAGTGTATTAGTGGGGAGCGAAGTAAATTAGAATTAGAAGTAAAGAGGCCAAATTCCTCTATGGAATACAGTCCCTGCAGGTGAGTACAAGGACCACGATAGGGAGCAGCTCAGACTAGGCCAGGTAATGGTACTTATTAGTGTACATTTGACTCAGGTCAGGGGCGAAACAGGCAGACCAATTTACATCACCTACTGTTGAATCCAAGCACCACAATGGAGTGTAGGTTGAGCTGGGTTGGGTCGTAACACATGTCAGTTCACATGAGGGCAAGGACTGGGACTGGATGGGCTGGGCTAGGCTGTAACCCCAACTAGTGTGAGCTGAAATTAAGGGTGGGCCAGGCCCAGCCAGGTTACAGCACTCACTGGCAAAAGCCAAAGTGAGGCAGACCATGCCAGACTGGGCCACAGCACCCAACCAATACATGTGAAATGAGGTGGGGAAGGGGCAAAGCCAGTATGAGGCTTATGGAGGGCTTCCATGCTGGACCACCACTCCCACTGGAGAGCGTGAGTTGGGATGGGGAAGATCAGGGTGGGCAGGGCTACAATACATGTTGGTATTATGTGGGCTGGGTCAGGGGAAAGCTAAGCTGGGCTGAATGCTCCTACTGGTGCATACATAAGTCAGAGTGAGGCTAGGCTGGTTGAACATTGCTGTAGCATCAGCTGGCAGATCCTGGCACAGGGCACAAAGACTGTCAAGTTAAACTGTAGCATCACATGGAGAGTGCATGATCTGGGAATGGGAGTGGATCCTCTAGGGAAACAGTGGGTACCTCCCTCCTGGGTGGCAACTCCCACTGATGAGCATGAGAACCAGGACTGGGGCAGGTGTGGCTAGACAGAGAGTGGTACCCACCAGCATGTGTGTGGGCTAGATAGTGGAGCTGGTTGGGTTGAACTAGGCTTCAAGGCCCACTGATACATATGAGAGCAGAATGGGATGTGGGATGAACTGGACCAGTTGGCTGCACATACTGGCAAGCATGGGAACCAGGGCAGGGGATGAGCTGGGTGGGGGTTATTGAGTGTTGTTCTGAATAGGCTGCAGGTCCCACTAGTGTATGTGAAGGCTGAGTGTGTGGTGGTAGGATCAGGCTGGGCCGCAACACCCACTGGTTTGTGTAGAAGACAGGTCTGGAGGCAGAACTGACCCAGCAGTTGCAACCACCAGCATGTGCACAAGCTGATTGGGGTGATGGACTGTGCTGGACCCTGTATTGACAAGCACACACAAAACTCAGGTCTGGGATCATCTCAGATGAAGTTTCTATTGGGACTCCCCCAGCTGAATTGCTAGACTCAGAACCCCAACCATGGAGAGAATTGCAGGTTCCATGGTCTGACCTTGGAGTGCATGTGTCAGAGCTGAGCCTCCTCAGCGGCTTAGATGGAGCAGAGGACAGCATATCCAGGTGCACATGGAGGATGTGGCAGTATATTGGAGTCTGCAGAGGACACCTGGTACCATAATAGAAGACGGAGGACAGAACAAATTGATCAACTATCCCGGCCAAGTGTTGGCAGTGAATATCTGGGCAAACCAGTGGATTCTTAAGAGATTTCATTGTGCTTGGAATGGCGAGATTGGCAGTAATTCAGAAGTGTTGAACTATGTAAACCCCTTAGACAGTCCTCAAAGCGTACCCCACATTGGAGATCCAGGGATGGTTGGGAGGCTGGGTATGGCTTCTCCCCTTATCTCCCTCCCTCCCCCAGATACAGAAAGGAAAAGAAAAGGGAATGTGGAAATGGTGATTTCTCCCATCTTCCTGTAGCCTTTGACCCTTATCATCCTAATCAACTATGTAAAAATTAGCAAAAAACAGAAATAACTTTTTTTAAAAAAGTGAAGAAGCCAGAACCTGTACCCATATGGGATGCCAATGTTGCATGCAGAGACTTCACTCACTATGCCACAGCACCAGCCCCTGACCTTACATCACAGTAATGGTGTCCTTCAAGGACACTTGCTGTGCACATGATAATTTAGATTCCAATACCTCTGTTCATGGATGTCTATTTTCCTGGATAAAATATGAATTCTAAAATATCAGGACAACACTCTTTTCTAATTTTAACCAACAGCACCTAAAATAATACACAGTATTTGTTCTATATAGAAATGTATAATCAGTTTACAAATTGAATAGTAATTAATATTTTTAAAAGTCAAAAACTTATTCAGATACACTTATGCTGACAAAATCTGTTAAATCGTTCAATTCATCTGGTACTTTGAACAACTGCTAGGTCCTTGAATAGCATAAACCCTACTCTTGGTACATCAGAGTAATTTGGGGTTTGACCGCCCTCTGGTGGCAGTTTCAGAAAGTAACTTCTTGTAAAGCCTAGTATCTGGAGCTGTTGGTATTAAAATGTATCTGTTAAATTTCCTCAAGTGAAAAGGCATGATTTTTGCAGTCAGAGAAAAGTTACAATTTCCAAAATAACATTGTGAATTTCAGATACGATATAAGACATTAGGAAGATGAACAAAAGCACAAAAATTACATGTGCCGTTAAAATACATGCATTTCTTAAAAAAAAAAAGATTTATTTTTATTTGAAAGACAAATTTACAGAAAGAAGGAGAGACAGAGAGAGAAAAAGATCTTCCATCTATTGGATTGCTCACCAAATAACCACAACAGCCAGAGCTGAGCTGAGCTGCAGCCAGGAATCAGAAGCTTCCTCCAGATCTCCTACATGGGTGCAGGGTCCCAAGCCTTTGGGCCATCCTCTGCTGCTTTCCCAGGACACAAACCAGGAGCTGGATGGTAAGTGGAGCAGCCATGACAGTAACCAGCACGCACATGGGATGCTGGTACTTGAAGGTGGAGGTTTAGCTTATTGAATCACAGTGCTGCTCCAATACAATGCTTCTAATGTTTCATTTATCCATTTTAGTTCCTAATTGACTGCTAGCTTTTCCCTGGACAAGCTGGTGTGGATATTTACGGAGTGAACTAGTGGATGTCATTATTGCTTTTAAAAAAATAAAACTTCTGCCCAAAAAAGGGGCAGATTCCATATAGTGGTGAATCTAACAAAATCTGGGGCTAAGAAGGAAACTTCTCTGGAGGAGAAATTGTTCAATCTTCCATCTAACGAATGAGTGACCATAACTAAGAAAATTGCTGAAATGGGATGTAGTATGACATGTGAAGACATCGGACGAAGTTAAGAATGGGACAAGAAAAAAGATATTTTCTGATTTGCATAGGCAGGAAAACAAAACCATGTCATTCTGGCCCCTGTCATTCTGGCACTAAGAAAAGTGAGAAGATGAAAAGCCTCAGGTTTCCCATTTATTGGTCTTGATTGTATGAAACTAAAAAACTCATTCACTGAAAAAAGAGACAGCAGAGATGTGGCAGGATACGGTGGGAAGGTAAAATTTGACCTTTGGTGCATTGAGTCTGAAGTGTTTTTGAGTAGACAATTAGTTATGTGGATCTAAGTGCTCAGCATTAATAAGCTTCAGAGTCGTTGCCAAGTAGATGGTAAATAAATCAGAAGAGTGGATAAAATCACCCAGGGAGAAAAGAATATGAGCCTAACAAAGAAAGCCAAGACATAGCCCTCAAAGAATTCCTGCATTAGATGAGTGAATGTAAGAGGAAGAACTGACTTGCAAGATAGAGACGGAACGGCCAGAGAGAAAGGAAGGAAGCCCGGTGTTGCTATAGAGACCATACGAGGAGAACATCATTAAAAATACAGCCAACAGTGTTGGATGCTGCTGAAAGGTCAGACAGGACGACCTCTGATAAAAGCCCACTGGGACAGCGATGTGGAGATAAATGGTGACTTTGATGGAGAAGTCAAACCAATGGACTGTAGAAATGGAATCACATTAGGGTAGGTTGTGTAGCAGTTGGCTGTATGCAAAAATAGACAGTGTTTTTTTCTTCAGGTTTGAGAGTTCAGTAGCTGTAGAGATTCTGAGGGTCAGGGAAGCGTTTCATATGGCTTTTTTTGTTTGTTTGTTTTTTATTTTTTAAGCTGTAACATTTGAGTAAAAGTCAATAAATCAAAGAGGAAGATCCAGTATCAATGCAAAGACTGAAGACACAGAAAAGATACTGGGTGATATAGATTCAAGATTCCTGAGACGGTGGAGGGCATTCAGAAAACAGATGTTAATGTTTGACGAAGAAAATGAAGATGCCAGGAGAGGGGGAGGTACTCTCCTTGGGCACCAAAGTTAAGGATGTACCTCAAATCATTAAATGGCATTTTAGTTTATCTCCCAGTAAATCAGGGTTAAGGTAAAAAGCCCATGATAAACATAACATGTTTAAACAAAGATGAGATCAGGTGTAAGCAAGTCAAATTACATACTAGAAAGCTACGCTAGTTGTTTTTCAAAAGCTCTGAGGTTGTCTGGTGAGATTCACTTATTATATTTATAGTATAATTTATCATGTATATTTATATATTTATTATTTATTATAATGGGACTTGGGTAGGAAAAGGGGTTTAAGATACCTGCAAAACCAACCTGGTGAGAAAGGACATCAAAATGTGAGACAGGAGCTAAATCACATATGAAATTACAACTCCAAAACAGAATGCAAGTGCCACAAGACTGTGGTCCGAGTTATGTTCCCCCGAAAAGGAACAGGGAGTCCCTATGTTTGTAACTAGGTAAAAGTAGGCCCGTTTTTTCACTGGTGAATCAGAGAACAACCAATTCTTAAACTTCTCCGGTAGGCTGTGCTATAGCTGAGGCACTCAAGGATGCTTTTCCCGTTAATCATCCAACTACGGCGAGTATTCTCCTAGGCAAGAGGTGCTGGTGTCATTGGGCTTTTTCCTTCAGTTGCTTCAGTCAATATTTCACCATTTAGTTCCCTGGCTACTGACACCACAGTCATAAGAAAGAACGGACATTGTGGTATCTCTTCAATGTTTCAAGCACGTTCCCGGCTCAGGGCCTTCTCACCTCTCGCTCACTCTTCTTGAACTTTCTCCTGGGCATTCTCACGGCTTGTGCCCTGATGTCCTCAGGTCTTTGCATTATAGAGGTCATCCCTAGCAATTCTATTTAAACTTCCTACAAACCTGAGGACACCCCATTCCCTTTCCACTTGCTAAACACTTTATTTCTTTTGTTTACTGTCTGTATTCACTTCTTTATAAAGTTATCTTTCAGCAATTCAGGATATTCACTCTCCCACCCTGTCAGTACCAAAATTCCTGGACGCTCAAGTTCCTTGAATAATCATATAATTCATACATTACCTCCGATGTACTTTAACTCCTCTCTAGTTCACTAATCATGCCTAATACCATGCAAATTCTATCCAAACGGTTGCTATACTGTATTTCTAAAGGAATAATAACTAGAAAAAGTCTGTAAATATTCACAGATGAAACTTTCAATATTTTTTATCTTATGTTGAATTTGCTGATACAGAACTGAAGAATCTAGAGGATTGTCTGTAAGCTCCACTATGTAAAGAATTTTGGAACTTTTTTACCATTCATTCTTGGCACAAACAGTTCAACAAATACTTGCTGAATAAACAAGTGTTTATTTTAGCATTTCGGTAGATACAAACAACAGTACCTGATGCCTAAGCCCATCATTTTCAATGTAGACTAGCAGCTCTTTTTAATTTATTTATTTGAGATGTGGGGAGGGGCTGGGGTGACAGACAGGAATTCAATCCAGGCCTCCCACCTGGTGGCAGGAATCCGAGTCAGCCAACACCACTGCCTCCTAGGGTCTGTGTGAGCAGGAGACTGGAGTCAGTAGGCAGAGCTAGTGTCAAACCCATGTACTTCAACCCTGGATATGAGCACCTTACCTGCTACTGCAAATCCTTAGCGGCACATCTTTATCTAAAAGTGGAGGTACATGTAGCAACCCAAAAAACTCAGATGCGACAGTTTGTAAATAACTAGTACTTATTAACAAGTATGTGACACGGGTCTTGAGACCGAAGTTATCCTCCAGGAAAGAAGAGATGTAATAAGCAATTCTCAGCCACTTCTCCATAAATCTATGTTGAGAGTCAAAGTCTAATTGTCTGAAGAGAAAGTGAATAAAAACTGTCCCTGGCGAAGAGTCTACTAATTCAAGAACTGTTCCTTAGAAATCTTTATAATAATTTGCATGTCTAATAATTTTTATAAACACAAAGTCTAGTTATGAAAGAAAAATACAGTACGTTTAAGAAAAACAGGCAAAATCAGGAAACATTTGTGGCAGATTTCCAATCATGTCATTCTCTATAAGGAAATTGTATGTACTCATCTATTGCCATGCGACTTAAAGTGATTCTTTAACTATCCCATAATAACTAAAAACCAAACCACCCATTGGCTTACCACAGTCGGCATTGATTTTTCTTCCTCCTAGATCTGCAGGATAGCTGTTTAGATGAGAAACTTTTCCCAATTTTCTTGGAGTTCCCAGCTGGGTCTGAGATAAAGATTGACAAAGACTGATTACAGGAGAACACATTACAAATTTACTTACTCAAAACTTTAGAAAAACTTGGATGACTTTAGAAATGAAGACATGAAGACAAGGAAAAGTCCATTTTGTGATTAGGTTTGATGAAAATAGTCTTCTAGAATTATGACTGGCTAAAAATTATGCTCTAATGATAACAGACAGTGAGGGAACAGCAAGGTCTGTTCAGATTGCTCTTGGCCTCTCTATAAGGCATTCCTTCTTTCCTGCAGCATCCTCTCTGGAATAAAGGTCTCATGCATGGCTTAGTGTCTGACAAGGTGATTTAGGTGAGGGAAGGTTAGAGTACTATTTCTAGGTTTCTAAGGCTACCTTTGGGGGAAAAAAAAAACAAACGGGGACAGATTTTACTCCCTGTGACCCTGGGAAGAAAAATTTGGATTTGTCCTGTTTAGGTCACAAAAGATCTGGCTTGTAGCCTTTTTTGCTTCAGTTCACAGCATGCAGCATGTCAAGGACCACACTTTGGGGTCATCTTCTGAGCCCTCTTTGTTGGGATGGTTCTATCTCAAGATGTGGGTTCTTGGGGCTTCTCTGTTTATTTTAGTTTGGGCCTTTTAAACTTGGCATTTCATCATTTGGAGAGCTTGTCTATTCTAGTGAGAAGCCAGTAAAAACTCTACTGAAGGTGTCTACCCCTCTCACAGCCCTCTCAGCTGGCCCTAGCTACTTTCTTCTTTATTACAGTTTGCCATCAATACCACTAAGTGTTGACTAGTATAGCATTCTTGATATTTATGTTGTTTTAATTTCTTTGACCTTCTTGGAGCTCTTGTTTATACGTTTCATCACATTTAGAACATTTTTTGCTCATTACGTCTTCACGTAATTTTTGTTCAGACTCACTCCTTTCTTGGACTGCAGTTACTTGCACCTGTATACCCAGTTTCTTTGTGCTGCCCCATGAGTCTCTTAGGGTGTATTTATTCATTTTACAGTCTTTTTCTCTGTCATTTCAGATGGTTTCTATGGCTCTTTCTCCACCCCATCCCCGTGACACTTAATTGTTCAATCAATTCCATGTGGAGACACTCTTACATCATATCTATTTTTTATCTTTAGAAATTCCATTTGTTACTCCAGATTTTTCTCTTATGCCCCCACTAAGTCTTAGAGCATATTGAACACATTTATAAAAAGTGATTGACGTCCTTCTCTGCCCATCCTACTTCTGTCTCCATCTCCCGGTATGTGTTTCCTGAGACAGCTTCCTACACCTTGGCACACCTGCTGATTTTTGAATGGATGTCTTCCATTTTGACTTACGGTTGAATCCTGGGTTTTGCCCCACTCTTTCGCAGAGTATCAGATTAAGCTGTACGAGTCAGGTCACTTCTGTCATTTCAGAGCTTGTTCTAAGTCTCTAAAGAGATACCTGCAGCTTTTACTCCGGGTTCTATAGTGGAGGGCTGGTTTACTCACTATTGAGCTATCCCATTTCTGGGGTCTCTACTACAGTTTGCCGTATTCAACAAACCTAACCACGAATGCTAATGATTCTCGGTGATCTGTGGTAGCTGCCTCACTGTTCCCCACCAATTACTTTTTTCTCTGCCTTGTGAAGTTTCACACAACATACACACTGCTTCTTACTCAAGGATTCAAATGTACCCCCAAAGCATATTTCGGGGACTCTTTTTTCCATTAATCTTCCTCCTCTCCAGAATTCTGCTTCCCAATTCCCACCAATATGGACTTGGCCAATCTCCCGAACTCCAATCTGTCCTATCAGCTTTGGAGGTGTCAGCTCTTCTTCCCTGCACCAGTGGAGGTAGCCCTGTTCCTCCTCAGCGAAAACAAGCCAGAGCTGCCAGCTGGTGAGGTCTGAAAACGCTGTCTCACGTTCCGTTCATTTGTTTCGTATTCTGACAGCTTACTACAAAACACCAACTCCATTTTCCTCTTGTTCCAAACTACATGAACTAGGAGGTTTTATAAATGCTATCTGTTATGGTGGGCAAGCACCTTTCTCTACGCGATGTCCTTTCTCTTCCTCGTATTCAAGGAAGGCTGGCCGCCCCCTCCGCGGTTCCCTCAGCTGGAGCCACCTCAGCGTCCCGCGGCCCACGCCCACCATTCTCCCGCCTTCCCGCCTCCCTCCTTTTGCGCCTGCGCGGCGTGGGGACGCCGCCCGCTCCCGGAAGTGGGAGGTGGCCGCGGGAGTTTGTGTGGCGGCGGCCGCGGGAACCGGACGCCGTCGTTTTTTTCCGGAGAGAAAAGGCGGCGTTTTTGGGCTTGGCGGACTGAGCTGGAGCAGGTGTCCGGGGCCGGCATGGAGGAGCCCCAGAGCGAGGCTCCTGGCGGCCAGGCCGTGGGTCCCGCCGGACCGCGACCGGAGTGCGGGCAAGAGCCGCAGCCTCGGAACCTGGAGGTGAGGAGTCGGCCGCGCCCGCCGCAGCTCCGGGCTCCGGTTCCCCTTTCTGACCTGGGGTTTCTCGGGGACGACAGCCTGGTCCCCCGCGTGGGGCCCCGGCGCCGGCTCGGGAGCCTGGACCGGGTTGGGAGGGGGTTGTCCTGGGGCGCAGAGAACGGGGGTGGTTTCGGTCAGTTCTGAGTGGGAATTCTACCCCGGGCGTTCCGTGTTCACCCCAGGCTCCACAGCCGGGGAGGGCAGGGTTGGAAACCTGTGCCTGCCTACCCTGGCCACTCGCACCCCAAAAGGCGACTCGCCCCCTTCCCACGGGCCGGCAGGGAACCCTCGTCCCCAGCGGCTGGAGCGTCCACTCGGGTTCTGTAGACTCACGGTTGGGGTTTCTGAAGTGTGTTTTGGCCTCTCACGGGTGGATCACGTGAATTGAGGAAACAGTCCTCTGACAACTTACAAATTGCGTTTCCTGTGGGCTGTAAACACCGATGCTGCTGCCTCTGCTCCCCTTCCTCCTGCCTGCTCAAACGTGGGCTGCTTCTGGAAGTAAGAGGCAGGCACTGAGCGCGCCTTCCAGGTTCTCCCCACTTCCCTGGGGCACCACGCCATTGCCTCACCCCTTTGCCCAAGGCCCTTGGCTGCCCCCACGGGGTCTGCTGCCCGCATGCCTGCCTTGCTAATGGCCTCTCACAGGGTTCTTCCCCGTGACCCCTACCCTTGGCCTTCCTTTCCGCTCTGTGCATTGCGCTTCCTCCCAGCCTTTGTACAGTTGCCTAGGTAGTTCTCCTTAAGTTTCCTTCGAAGAGACTTTCCATGTCCTTCATTTAAAAAAAAAACCAGAAATGAGCCTCCACAGCACTTCCCTCTTTAGTCCAACCCAAGATCTTATCAGTAATATCACGTAACTCAACTTTCAAAGCAGTTTTTAAAAATGTATTATTAAGAGAAATGTGTCTGTATATGCCTCTTTCTGTTTGAAGGTCTTGAAGCTTTGGGAGTGAGTGGGGACTCAAGGTTTGGGATTATGTTCCACAGGGATTCCTGTGACTGTGTTTGTTTAGAGTTCATTAAGGGGGAGGGTGTTGGGAGGGTGGGTCAGCTGCTGCTTTGCACACCTGCATTCCCGAGCTGCCTGCTCCTGCACACCCTGGGAAGCAGCCCTCCATGGCTCAGATACCTGTGTCCCTCCGCCACCTGGGAGAGTGCTATGGAGTACTTCCCTCTTGGCTCTGGCCCTGACTCAGCCCTGGCCATTGTGGATGTTAGGGTGTTAGGATGTTAGTGGGTGGAAGCTTGTTCTCTCTCTCTCTCTCCATCTCCATCTTTCTCCCTCCTCCCCCCACTTTTGTATTGTATTGGAAACCTCTTTCTTCCTATTCTGTACTTCTAGTATCTGCAGTGGGCACCTTTTATCATCTAGCAAGAAGATTAAATGTCTGCACTATTATAAACTGTATTGCTCCCCATCTTTTTTTTTTTTTGTAGAAAAAGCAACGATGTAGATTTGATGGCCAAGAAACAAAAGAATCTAAGATCATTACCTCCAGCACAAGTGATTTCAGTGACCCAGTTTACAAAGAAATTGCTATTACGAATGGTTGTATTAATAGAATGAGTAAGGAAGAACTGAGAGCTAAACTTTCAGAATTCAAGCTTGAAACAAGGTAATTAAAATTTTTTTAAAGTGGGAAAGTAGTGTATGTCCATCTTAGAAAAGTTTAGAAAACAATAAAAAACTAAAGTTACCTGTTTACCGTTTTTTACTGTAAAGAGATTGTTCGCTTTTTTGCATTTTAAGCTTTGTGTGTAACCTTTTAGATGGTTTGCTGTAGATGGGTTGCTGTAGTTGTGAATATTTTAATGGCCTACCTACAACGTATAGGAGTATCTGCCATAAGAAGTGTATCAGGAGACCTGTATCTTATTGATGAGACTGAATATTTTTAAAGGTTTCTTTGGCCATTTGTATTTTTTTAAGAGGGTTTGTTTGAAATCAGCTAAGTTAAAAACAACCAGGAAATTTGCCAGTTTTTTGTGAAAGAAATTATTTGTTAAACTTAGGCTTGTAGCAGGAATGACTTTTATAACCCAGAAAAATATATATGTAGATTTCTGATAAATAGTAGGACTGCCAGCCAGACTATATAGGAAAGCTTAGTTTTTTTTAGAGCATTCCCCGTGCTTTATTCTCTCATAAGAAGTTTTCTTCCTCGTAACTAAGCTTTAAAATAAATTTCTGCTGCTTCTCAAAAGCACGCACATATTTTTTTCCCTTCTAGATTGTCTACACTGTAACTTGGGACAAAAATGTTTACCTCATTTTCGCCTGCCCCCGCTTTTTTGTTTTAAAGATTTATTCATTTTTATTACAAAATCAGATATACAGAGAGGAGGAGAGACAGAAAGGAAGATCTTCCGTCCGATGATTCACTCCCCAAGTGACCGCAACAGCTGGAGCTGGAGCTGATCTGAAGCCAGGAGCCAGGATCCTCTTCTGGGTCTCCCATGTGGGTGTAGGGTCCCAAGGCTTTGGGCTCTCCTCAACTGCTTTCCCAGGCCACAAGCAGGGAGCTGGAATGGGAAGCGGGGCCACCTGGATTAGAATTGGCACCCATATTGAATCCCAGCGAGTGTAAGGCGAGGGCTTTAGCCGCTAGGCTATATAATGCCGGGCCCTCCCCACCTTTCTTTTTATTGTGAAGGTACAGCTTGTAATACACAGAAGATTCTCTGTGCAAATTTTTGCCCTTCCCAACTCTGAAGATCAGGTGCTTACTGGCTTGCATGGGAGCTAGAGATCTAAGTCTGAGTGTACATGTATTCAACAAGCCTGTGTTGACTTCTGTGTACTGCATTGAAGTTGTGAAGATAAATATATTCCTCACTTTGGGAATCTCAGTCTTTTACAGATAATCGTGATGTAGAGTGGCCAGTGCAGCCTTGGAAATCTGGCCAAGTGCAGTACAATAGTACAAAGGAGGGAGGAGGGGGAAGTTCTATTTGAATTTTGCTAGACTGAAAATGCAGAGGGGTATTTCAGGCCAAAAAAACTAGGAACTTTTTTTTGTTTTACAAATGATTCATTCTGTATGAAAGGCAGAGAGAGGGAGATTCCTGTCTCCTGGTTCACTCCCAGGCAGCCACAGTGGCCAGGACTGAGCCAGTTGAAGCCAGGTTCCTGGAAGTTCCATCTCGGTCTCCCATGCACTATGCAGAAGCCCATGCACTTGAGCCATGTTCTGTTACTTTCCCAGGCATTCTAGCAGGGAACTAGTTCTGAAGCAGAATAGCTAGACTCAAACTGGCACTCCGTGTGGGATGTGGATATCAAAGATTGTGGCTTATCTCACTTCACCACAGTGCTGTCCCCAAGAACTCAGACTTTGAAGATCTCTGTATGTTTTCTGCTCCATGATCTTGACCTTTCCTTAGCTGTTGTACAACCATAGTTAGGAAACATGAAAGTTTACCCCATATGCATGACCTCAGTGGTTTTTTTCCATAATGTATGACGCACCTGTGTGCATTGGGGGAGTAGGAACATTGGAGGATGATACTGAAGTGATAGGTTGTAGCTAGGTTGTAAAGGAACTTGGTGCTGCCTTGTAAGCAGAAGGATCTGCTGAATAGTAAAAATAAGTAACTGGAAATTGGTGTTAGTGCTTTATTCTCAAGTAAAATTAAGAGTGAATTGGAGGGTTGTGTTGGAGGAGGCATTTGCTATTGTCCCAGAAGCTCAGGGGAGCCAGAGCAAAAACAATTAAGGAGAACCAGAGTCTGATTATTTTTCAGTTGAAAGTGCCAAAAAAGGGGGGTGATAATTCAGATTTGTAGGAATGAAGGAAATGTTAAAGGTGACAGATCTTCCTTTCCAGCAAGTAGTTACTGGTCGTATTGCCATTTGGTCTGCAGGCAACCCTTTAGTAAATATAGTCCTCCAAAAGAGAAAAGTAATGAAAACATGTCACATGATACAGAGATCATTTACATTGTCTTAATGTGAAAGGGGATTTAAGACTTTCCTACTTAGATTTTTTTTCCTCAAGCAAGCAAACATGAATACATTTTGTCTTAAAACAGCTAACTGGCTGATTATGTTTTCATGGGTAGGTTTCCTTTTCAGTATGTCATTGGTAGTTTAGAAAGAAAAACGAAAGATTGTAAAGAAATTTTAAGTCACTGACAGTGTGACTAAAAAGCCACACATATATTATAATTTTGATAATTTTATTTTTACTGTTGTTTTATATGTTCAGGCTTCAGCCCAAGAACTGAAGAAATGAGTACTGGTTTTGATTTTAATTTTTTGACAAAATTTCTGTTTGGTAACTTATAAACATCTAACTTTATATGCTAGGCTCCTAATACTTTTATATTCATATAGGTTTGGGGGCTTGTCTAAATTAGGAAAGTCAACAGAAGGAAAGGTAGCACAATGTGTTCAATTTACCTCATTTTCATATTCTGGAATTTGTGTTCGGCCCATAGAATAAATCAATATTGGTTTCAGTTTTTACGTCTTATATGTCATCTTAGTGTATAAGGTAACGCGGCTCTATTGGTGATATGTCCTGACAAGGTTCATGGTGTAAAATACTAGCATATATATTGGGGAAAATTCTGTATGCTTTAAAATAAGATATTTTTAAGAAAGATGCGGATGTTTTAAAACTTTTTAAAAATTGAAGATCACATACAGCTCTCCATTCATCTGTTCTACTCTCCAAGTGCCTGCAGTACTCAGGGCTGAAGCAGAAACAATTGAGGTCTCCTTGTGGGCAACGGGGACCCAGTTATTTAAACATCGCCTGCCGCCTCAGGGGTACACGTTAGCAGGAGCTGATTGCTGAGAATTGGACCCAAGTACTCCACTATGGGCTGTGAGCTGTTTAAATGAGTTCCTAACCGCTGATGTGAACATCTATCCCCAAGCATTTTTTATTTTAAGTTGTTCTTTGCTAAGTTAGCTATGAGTGTTGCTTTTCTTTTTTTTTTTTAAATTTTATTATTATTGGAAAGCCGGATATACAGAGAGGAGGAGAGACAGAGAGGAAGATCTTCCATCCGATGTTTCACTCCCCAAGTGAGCCGCAACGGGCCGGTACGCGCCAATCCGATGCCGGGAACCAGGAACCTCTTCCGGGTCTCCCACGCAGGTGCAGGGTCCCAAAGCCTTGGGCTGTCCTCTCCTGCTTTCCCAGGCCACAAGCAGGGAGCTGGATGGGAAGTGGAGCTGCCGGGATTAGAACCGGCGCCCATATGGGATCCCGGGGCTTTCAAGGCGAGGACTTTAGCCGCTAGGCCACGCCGCCGGGCCCAAGTGTTGCTTTTCTTAAAATTTATTTTCTCTAGTGTTTGCTATATGATGCTGTGACTGTCCAGTACCAGCAGGTAAGAAAAAGGATTATTGGTTGCAAAATTTACCTAAATAAATGTTATTCTTTTACTTAGAGGCGTAAAGGATGTACTAAAGAAGAGACTGAAAAGCTACTACAAGAAGCAGAAGCTAATGTTGAAAGAGAGCAATTGTGTGGACAGTTACTATGACTACATCTGTATTATTGACTTTGAAGCCACTTGTGAAGAGGGTAACCCATCTGAGTTCATACATGAGATCATTGAATTTCCTGTTGTTTTACTGAACACTAAGACCTTAGAAATCGTAAGTGAATTGTTACATTTTAAGTTTACTTTAACATCAACTATCTTGGTGTTCACAAGTGAGGTGGAGATATCATTTGATGTTTTCACTAGATTTAGAAGTCTGAAGTGGGCTTTTTGCTCTTGTGAACTTTATGTCTGCTTAACAGACCTAATAAAGCAATTTCCATAGACATTTTTCTACAAGTGAAAATTACATTTTCTTCTGCTTACTTAAAGACCTCTGGTGGACATCAGAATCTTGCAGGTGAAAGAAAAACAAATTAGTGCCTTGCCCTAGATCCAAAGATTCTACTTCAGCAATTCTGCATAGGACCCCTGACATTAACCCTTTTTTGGCCTCTCAGTTGGTCTTAGTATGTAGTCTGAATGGAGAACCACTACCTGTGGTCTAATGAGAACCCTGATCTCTATCTAAGAATGCTGATTTATGAAAGTAATTTTTTAGTCTAAAATTGACTTTCTAGTGGAAAATTTTACAGGATAAACAATTTATAACATTGGGTTTTAAACTATATAGTTTAATGCATTGTTTGGAAATGTTGGCCTTTAAAAATCTGGGTCGATATTGTTACATCTATGCAAAAGTCATTTCCGTGGTATTGCCTAGTTGCTACCAGTACACTGGAAATAGGTAGAAAAGACCGTTGGGCATAAATGTGCTTAAGTTTTAGCACAGCTTAGACTATTAGCATAACCTTTTAGTTGTATTGTTGATCAGTCTGTTCCTGTGCTTATTCATCTAAAACAGTTAAAAGATCAACACATTGAGATGAGAAATGGCAGCTATAAAAGCAGTCTTGCATAAGTCTAGATTTCAAATCTTCTGTCTTACTAAAGGACATTACTTTATGAATTCTCACTCATGTAGTTATTGTTCACATGTTGTTCCTATCAAATAGAAACATTTTTTTGTACTGTGAGAGTTCACTTAATTTTAATGCATGGTCAGTTACCTCATTTCTTTGTCTTATTTAAAGAAAAGCTCTTGAAGTAAGTATATAAATATTTCTGTTTTCCTTTCCTTATCTTAAGTCGACATCACTTTGGGTTAACATTCAAGTAAAGTTTAAGTTGTACATTCTAATCCTGTCATTCCACTAAAAATTGTTTGTTAACATACTCCTTGATTTTGCCTAATTCTTGGTAGAATTAACTAGACTTTTGTCACGAAATGCTTTCTTTCAGTGACAGCTAGTATACCTTGTTCTTTCTGACCTTTCCCCAGCCTTTGTAGTTTCTTTTGCTGTTTCTTCTTCCTAACATCTTGATAGATACCCTGCAGTGGAATCCTAGCTCCTGTTCTCTGTACATGTATACTCCTCCCTGGATGATAATAACTGCTTTGCTAGTGTTTAGTAACCTTTTGTGCTGATGACGTCCAAGTACATATCTTTGTCCCCATCTTGGACCTGTATTCTAAATGCAGACTGTTTATTTAACATTTCTACTCAGTCGCCTAAAAAGACATCGCAGCTTGAATGTGTATCCCCAACCCGTTCTTGGGTTATTCTTCTCTGTCTTGGGGAATGGCAGCTCTTTTTGATTCTAATCTAATTGCTTACTTCAACAACTTTGGGCTCATCCTCAACTTCTCTCATAGTGCACATGCAGACTGTCAGGGATTGCAGTTTGGCTCTGCCTTCCGGATACACCCAGAACCCACCTGCTTCTGACCATGCTTTGAATCCTCACTGAAACTCGGTCATTTCTTCTGTTTACTTTATACCCCACCAAACCAGTTCCTGTAGGTTCCTTTGTTTCTTGCAGCCAGAATAATCTCTTAAAAATCATCTTCAACCTCTTTCCAAAGCCCTGTGCTGACTCCACATGTCACTAGAAGTAAAGGCTGCATTCCTTAGATAGTCTGGCTACGGCTTACCTCTCATTTCTTCCGCTCCGCTTCTCCTTTCTTCACTCTGCCCCAGCCATCTTAAACTGCTTGCAGGTTCTTAAAACAGGCATGTTCTGTCCTCTCACTTCTCTGGACTTGATTTC
This sequence comes from Ochotona princeps, assembly GCF_030435755.1. Classification (NCBI taxonomy): domain Eukaryota; kingdom Metazoa; phylum Chordata; class Mammalia; order Lagomorpha; family Ochotonidae; genus Ochotona; species Ochotona princeps. The sequence goes on along the minus strand of NC_080842.1, from coordinate 15,241,559 downwards.
CTTCCCCTAAAATATTTCTGGCCAATAACTTTCCTCTCCCACTGCCCTACCTTCTTCCTTCCTCTATTGCCCCTCCTCATCCTTCCCTTCTTTCTTCTTTTCTCCTTCCTGTCCTGTCCTTATTTTTCATCTTTGATTAAAACCTAATTGATTCTCCTGCTTGGAGTTTATGCATACCCTCTTCTGATCCCTCTTACCTGCTCTGCTTTTCCTTTATTTCCAGTAACCTTCATCGCCTTTTAATTTACTAATTAATGTTACTTAAGTAAAAGTAAATATCTGTTCAATGGATATTTGTTTTTGTAGCATTACTCTGTTAAAAATAAATAAAATTTTATTAGTGACAGTATTATTTTGAAGGCAGTTGCAATATATTTATGGAAGATTTTGATTTGATTTTATTTGATTTGAAATTATAAACTGGGGGTCTACACGGTAGCTCAGTTGGCTTATCCTCAGCCTATACATGCCAGCATCCCATATGGGCTCCACTTCCCATCCAGCTCCCTGCCTATGGCTTGGGAAAGCAGTGAAGGATGGCCCAAAGCCTTGGGACCCTGCACCTATGTGGGAGACTCAGAAACTGCTGGCTTTGGATTGGCTCAGCTCTGGTCTTGTGGCTACTTGGGGAGTGAACCAACATATGGAAGATCTTCCTCTCTGTCTTTCCTTCTCTATGTGTATCTGTCTTTCCAGTATGTTTTTTAAAAAAAAATGAAAATAAGACACAACATCCCCTGGTCAAAAAACAGGAAGAAGAAAAGTGCAATTTAAGTTACTAAAATACAACACTCTCTCCTTTCTCTCTCACATTCTCTTATCCTAAAATAGAAGTAAAATTATAAAATGAAATACTGATGCTTAAAAGGATATGCTTTTCATAACATCCAATTAAATATGACTCTTTTGCACTGTGGTAATGTCTAATTTTTTGAAGGTCAAATATTTGATGTTCTTTTGCTCTTTAGTTCATTTGTTTAATAGATTTACTGTGTAAAGAATTATATGTAAGCATTTACTTTTTAAAATTTTTAGTGTTTGCCTTAAGAAATGTTCTTGGTCCTGAGGTTAACACTTGCAGCCTTTAAATCTTTAAGCTTTAGAATTACTGTGTTTTTGAATAGAGATTCTTTTTGAAAGAAGTCACTAGTAGGCTGACGTTCTAAGCGAGGCACTTGAACATGAGAGCCTGATGGTGATGATGCCGACCTCATTTAGTTTACAGTGTGAAACAGGAAGCCCAGTGGGAGATCTTGGCGATGTTAAAAATTGGTACAGAAATGAAGTATTGCAGCCCTTAAACTACCATTGGTCATATAAATTTTGACATTAAATTAGTTAAGTTGAATAATGAGTATCCAAGAGTAAATAAAGAACAGCAGTCTGGAGCTAATTTATATAATAAAGACTGGCATTGGTACAAAGGAATTTATTATTATTTTTACTTGGTATGTTGAAGCTGAGTTTGTATTAACAGGCTTTGTAGTTAGTTTCACAATATACAAATGAAATTGTCAACATGTTTACTTAAATTTTGGTCTGAATGCTTTAAAATCTGAAACATGACTTTTTTTAATTTCAAAATTAGAGTGCTTTAGGTTTGGGGAATTACCTTCAAAACTCTGGAAGGATCTAGGCTAGGAACACCTGTAAAATTATAACCTGGCGTGTCTGAGTTTGTTGTGCATATGTGTCTTAAGTCCTCTAATGTACTTTAACCTACTGTCAATCTCTTGCAGGAAGATACGTTTCAGCAGTATGTGAGACCAGAGGTGAACACACAGCTTTCTGAATTCTGCATCAGTCTTACTGGAATTACACAGGTTGTAATTTTGTGTTCTTCTTTCTTTCTAGAGCTTGAAAGAGGTTTTGAACTTAGCACATTTTGTTAAATAGGTAGATTTTAATCTGTTATTTTCCTTGCCTAGTAAAGATCTTTCACGTTGTCATGTTAATATACAAGTAAATGTTAAACCTGGTAATGTTTCTTCAACCTTTCCTTTTGAAGGCAGAGGCTGTAGTGATGAATCTAGGGCTTTCATTTGTGGAATAAACAGTGAAGTAAGTGTTACGAACTTGGAGGTGTTTTAAAATGTGTTTGTTTACAACCTGACTTTATATTTAACTCAATTATCTCCTAAGATCTCTGGTATTTTGTTGTATTCTATTATAGTAGATCCTTTTTTACTTAATTACTTCAGTGTATCTGTTTACTCCACATATATTTGGCTGTCTGTTCTATCCCGAGAACCTCAGCTCGCTCACAGCCTGTAAGTCATGACTGACGATAGACCAGTGGTCACAGAATGACCAGAGTGTTATACTGTATGAAAGTGACATCAGAGTGGAAAGAATGACCAGAGAGTGTTGGACTGTATCAGTGTTATCAGCATCTGTAAAAAGCATTTCCATTTGTGGCAGAGAAAATGGGGGCTGTCCCACAGAAAGCTTCCTCAGGTTGGTGAACTTGGGCTGAGCCCTGATGGGTTTGTAGGCAGAGAAGCAGAAGTACTTCAGCTGTTAAGTGGCAGAGCCATAAAAAGTTACAGGTAACACTGGTAAGAAAATGGTTGTGGCAGGAAGAGAACACAGATCCTGAAGGCTTGTATGTGTCTTTGTCCTAAAAGTCCTGGAGAGTGTGCACAGCCTTTATGTGAGTGATAAGATGAGTCTTGTTTGGGTTTTAGGAGGATTGGTCTGGCAGCAGCAAATAGTGCAGTGTAAAGGGTGGGGTGGAAAGGTATGAGACTTGAGCTGGGCAGGTCACTTAGGGGTTCTGGCTTGTAGCTGAGGGAGACTCCCTGTGCTTCCATTCCGGATGTCAGTAACCTCCTCGGTTGAGGCAAGTAAAAAAAGAACTGGGAATAATCTTGATTCTTAATTATGGGAGGATTATATTTGTATACAACAATTGCAACAGTTCTTAATACTTTGCTTTAAGTAATTTTTAACTTTCCTAAAAATAAACTAGGTAGTGCTAAGCCAATGGAAAGGAAGAAGATATTATACAGATAAGCTTTGCTCACCTTATTTTTTTTTAAAGATTTATTTACTATTGGAAAGGTAGATTTACAGAGAAAAGGAGATACAGAAAGAGAAAGATCTTCCATTGTCTGGTTTACTCCCAAATGGCCACAAAGGCTGGAGCTGAGCTGATCCAAAACCAGGAGCTTCTTCCAGGCCTCCCATGTGGGTGCAGGGTTCCAAGGCTTTGAACCATCCTCTACTGCTTTCCCAGGCTGCAAGCAGGAAGCTGGACAGGAAGTGGAGCATCTAGGACATAAAACGGCACCCATATGGGATCCCGTTGCTTAAAAGGCGAGGATTTAGTCACTGAACCATCATGCCAGGTTCTTTGCTCAACTTATGTTTGAGTATATTGTATGACTCCATGCAGTTCCTCTAATTTTGATGTTTGTTACTTTGATATCCTCAGGATCAAGTAGACAAAGCTGATACTTTCCCTCAGGTACTAAGAAAAGTAATTGACTGGATGAAATCAAAGGAATTAGGAACAAAGTATAAATACTGCATTTTAACAGATGGGTAAGTATTTAGGAAAGTGATCTTTTAAGTCTACTTTGTAAGACTAAAGATGTCCTTGCTAATTAACTTTCAGAATATCCACAGAAGTTTTATTTAAGAGCCTGAAGTTGCCCTCAAGGAAATACTGTTTTCCTTTCACGTTCTTGTTCCTGCTTGCATTTTAATCTTAGGATCAAAGAAAAGAGGGAAAGCACTGAGAGTCTAATCCAGAACTATTAACATATTAATATGTGAAATTAAGCTAATATTCACCTAAAACTTTGTTTAAAGTAGTTTTCAGCTTGGCACTCAGGATTCTCTCCTCTCATCTCACCCTACCTGTTAAGGCTAATCCACTTGCCATTACTCTGTTTTGCTGGAGGCAGGCTGGCCTGTGTTCTCTTGGTTTATCCTTTCTCTTTGTACATTGCTCAAGATCCTGCTTTCTCTACTGGAGAGGCACTTCCCTGTCATTGTTCAAGGGCTGCCTGCATTTTACCACACTGCTTGCATGATCTTTTTTTTCTCTTGAAGTCTTATAACCTCTGTAATATGTAACATTTATGTTGACAGCTGGCTATATATTCTGATATCTAATCATTATGTTTAGAAGATTTATTTTTGTGAGGAAACTAAAAAGTTCTTTCAGAGTATGGACTTTAAACTACCTGATAATTTCTACGTTTAACATAATGCTGAGCTCAAAGCATATACTCCAAAAGCATTTGTTAAGTGTAAAACTAAATGGGATTGGGCTTGGCAGCGTGGCCTAGTGGCTAAGGTCCTCGCCTTGACCCCATAAGGCTGCTGGTTCTAATCCTGGCAGCTCTACTTCCTCTCTATCTCTCCTCCTCTCAGTGTATCTGACTTTGTAATGAAAATAAAATAAATCTCTAAAAAAAAAAAAAGGATACTAACATCTATTTAAAAAAAAAAACTAAATGGGATAATAAAGATTAAAACCAAAATCACAGGCTTTGTGCCAGGACAACTCTTGTGCTACAAAGCCATTAATGTTGAAGAACAAAGTTTTATTTCAGGCTCCAGGCAGATTGTAATCTAAAACTGAGGCATCACCAACATAGAGGATTTAGAAATCCTTATGTGCAATAGGAGAAGGTATTGAATTTATTCTCTTCAAGGTCTGGTTTGAAAATAGAAAATTAGAAAAATATTGATGGGCTTTTTAAGAAATCTATTACATTGATTTTAAATGTTAGTGAGCAGTATTCCTGATCAAGTACATAGGTGTTTGTGTCATACCACAGGGTGTGCAGTTCTGTGAAAACCTGGCATTCTGGGGCAGCTCATTCAAAGCCTTTGCTATTTTATAACAAGGCATTAACAAAAACAGATCTGTTGCTTCAGAAACAATTTGGACAGTGCATGCAAGCAGCTCAGGGTAGATAGAGGTTGAGTTGTCTGATGATATTAAAATGCACAGAAGCAGTAGGAGCTTGGGGACAGACACTTGTTTCTAGTTCTGTTGAAATTCACTTGAAAGTGTTCCTTTTGTTAGTGGCAGCTAAGTGGATTGTTTTTTTTTTTTTTTTTTTTTAAGATTTTATTATTATTATTGGAAAGCCGGATATACAGAGAGGAGGAGAGACAGGAAGATCTTCCATCCGATGTTTTCACTCCCCAAGTGAGCTGCAATGGGCCGGTGCGCGCCAATCCGATGCCGGGAACCAGGAACCTCTTCCGGGTCTCCCACGCAGGTGCAGGGTCCCAAAGGTTTGGGCCGTCCTCAGCTGCTTTCCCAGGCCACAAGCAGGGAGCTGGATGGGAGTGGAGCTGCCGGGATTAGAACCGGCGCCCGTATGGGATCCTGGGACTTTCAAGGCGAGGACTTTAGCCGCTAGGCCACGCCACCGGACCCAGTGGATTGTTTTTTTATTTCTTCGTGAAGACTAATTTCTCCTACTATTACTGTGGTTCTCCTGGCCTGGAAAGGCCACGTATGAATCAACACGGTTTCTGCAATACACAGTGTTAAGATAACTGTGGTACGTTAATGGGAGTTGTAAAAAGTGTGCTGTAGGAGAGCAAATTTGTTTTAACCACTTGCTAACAGCTATTTTTGTCTTCATGTTTTTTCTTTGATTTATTTTTGTTTCTTGTTTTACTTCAAAGCACCCTCAAAGAATGTGCCAATGTAAGTCTGTTATTAAATGCAACTTAGATTTGTATCAGAATTATGAAAAATATTCAGTAAGATAGAAATCTGTTCAGGTAATCAAAGCCATAAAAGCAATCAAAATAGACCTAAGAATTCATATATGAAAACAAATTTGATATCTTTTTTTTCCTATGTGAAGTTTATTTATAAATTCATGTTTTCTTGGAGTGAGATACTTTTCTAAACCCAGTGTTTCATATGGATATGATTAAAGTTGACATATACTTGTATGTAAGCTTTTTGAAGATGGAATGACTTAAAACACTCATTTGTGAAACAATGATATTACATTTATTTTATCTATTTTTCCCCCTGTTTTGATGTATAAGATCATGGGATATGAGTAAGTTCTTGAACATTCAATGCCAACTCAGCAGGATGAAATACCCTCCTTTTGCTAAAAAGTGGATCAATATTCGAAAGTCATATGGAAACTTCTACAAGGTAAAATTTCTGTAATTACTGATTATACTGCTATTGTTGATACTTTTATTTTGGGAGTATATTAAGCTTTAATTTTTCTAGATGGATTTTACAGGAAAAGGCTATAGTTTTTTTCAAGTTCCAGATTAGTTCATGATCAAAATATAAACATTTTTTCTCGTTTGACATGTTAAGTTTTAAAAGAATAGGTTACCTGCATATACTTTAAAAATCTTATGTATTTTCAAGAGTTAGAAAGAGGGAAGTCTTTTACTTGTTTGTTTAATCCCCCAGGTGACTGAGCCAACCCAAGCCAGGAGCTTCATCTGGTTCTCACACATGGGTGGTGGTGGTAGGAGCCAAGTACTTAGATCAATTTCTGCTACATTCCCAGTCCATTATCAGAGAACAGGGTCAGAAGTGAAGCAGCTAAGTACTTGAACAAGGCCCTGTATGGGATGCTAGTATCACAGGTGATAGCTTTGCGCACTACGCCACAATACCAGCCTCCTGAATGTATTTTTGGAAGCAGGTTACCTATATATAAGTGACAGTGGTTTAAAACTATAGGTTTAATAAGTGTGAATATTGCTGTAGAGCAAGTGCTCCCACTGAATTTTAATTTTCCTTTCTTTTTATTAAAATTCATACTGGGTATGCAGTCTAAGTTTTTAAGAATACTTCACTTACAGCACGTGGCAATTTCCTGCCACAGCCATCGCCAGAACAGGATCCTGTTCTCCTGTGGCGAGCACTCTTTATGTTTCCAAATTGTACATTTGTACTTTCTTGAATTTTCCATTTGAAATATCTGTTGAATTTCTTTTTTAAGATTTATTTTTTTTATTTGAAAAACAAATTTTAACAGAGAGAATGGGATCTTCCCTCTACTGGGTCACTCCCCCAGCTGCAGCAGCCAGAGCTGAGCTGATCCAAAGCTGGGAACTAGGAGTTTCTTCCTGGCCTCTGACCTGGATGCAGGGACGCAAGGACTTGGGCCATCCTCTGCTGCTCTTCCCAGGCCATAAGCAGGGAGCTGGATCAGAATTGAACAGCTGGGACACAAATCAGCACCTATATGGTTGCTGTATGGTTGCCGTATGGATGCCTGTGTTTGCAGGTGGAGAATTATGCTTTGCAAGCATGCCAGCCCCTGTTGAATTTCTGCAGAGGAAGATGAAACTTTAGCTCTATTTTGTCATCTCCCTGGCATGTCTTTCCGTTTCCTCTATCTGTACCATGCAATTATATCACCTTGTTAGTCTTCACTGCTGTGTATGGTATTCATAGTTTTCCTCTAGATTTACAAATTACTTTTTTTGTTAGAAGATTTATATATTTGAAAGAGACAAAGTGCTCCCATTGCTAATTGATTTCCTAAATGCCTGTATGGGCTGGGATAGGGCAAGGCTAGGGCTAAGGAAGCAGCTAAGAACTCCATTGATGTCTCTTGTGGATATACGGTTGTCTGCTGCCTCTTAGTTGTGTTAGCAGGCAGTTGGATTGGAAGTGTGGACCCAGACACTGTGCTGCAGAGGTCTTTTCGCCTGTGCAGCACTCTTGCTCTCCATTTAGACTGAAAACAACTGCCGTACTCAGCACAGCACACTCGGATTGCTTGTTAGTTGCTCTGTTTTCCTTTTTCTTCCCTGGATACTGTACTGAGTCTTTGATTGTGTCTTTCTGAGCTGTTCAGACCTCTTCTAAAATTATCCTAGGGCATTTCCTTTCCTTCTGTATCAAGTACTAGATTCGGTGTCATCCTCTTGTCCCTTAATAATTTCAGTTAAGCATGTTCTAAGGTATTTTCATGTGAAAAGCTTTTACTTAAAAAATTATTGAACATTTAAAAAAATTTTCTGCACGTAGCAAAGTAATAGGAGATTGACGCAAAGTGAATTCCCTTCTAATTTCTGTCCAGCTAAACACCTTTCCTTTTCATGCTAACATGGTACTATATTCTTATTTTTCCTTGCAGCTTTAATATTTTTACACATATCCTCATGTGGTGTAGTTTTGTCTGTGAAGGTGGTGCAGTTAACATGACACTGGCTATATTGTTTTGCCTTTTTCCTTGGTATTATGCATGGGAACCGTTCCTATTGTAAATGTTACTGCAATTCATTCAGTTTAATCCCCTGTAGAGCCCTACTATGTGAATATGCTGGTTTGTTTATCTGTCCTACTTTAGCTGACCTTTTGGGTTGCTTTTACTGTTGAGCTTTTATAAACAGTGCTGCTATAAGCATTCTTGGACATGACCTCTGGTGCCTTTATGCACTCATTTCTCTAGAGTCTGAGCCGGGGGCATCAGCGAGGTCCTGGGATCTGTAATTCAGATGGTTTTCCAAATGGCTTGTACCATGTTGCACTTTGATCGGCAGGATATGACTTTTTGTTGTGACATGTCTTTGGCACTGTGTTGCATTGCCAGGTATCTTCATTGTTTATGTAGCTGGTAGATGTGGAATGCGATTTTACCAAGGTTCTAACCTGCATTTACCTGATTACCTAGGAGGTCGAATACAATGTTCATTAGACCCCTGGGTTTTTTTCTGTGAAGTCTCATTTTTACTCCATTTCTTTAAAAAATTGGGTGGTCTATTGTTAGTCGTTTGTAAGTCTTTAGTTTGGATACCGATTCTTTGTTTATGTTTGATAACTCCCCCACTTCATTTTTTGTCATTTTATTTCGACTTTTTGTTCTTAAGAGAAATGTTTCTTTTGTTTTAAGGATTTATTTATTTTTGTTTGAAATGCAGGTTTATTTTTTTTTTCTTAGAAATCAAGAAGTAGAAAGAGGGCTCTTCCATCTGCTGGTTCACTCCCCAATAACCACAGTGGCCAGGGTTGAGCTGATCTGAAGCTGGGAGCCAGGAGCTTCTTCCAGGTCTCCCAATGAGGGTGCAGGGACCTGGGTCACCTTCTGCTGCTCTTCTTAAGCTATAATAGAGAGCTGGATCAGAAATGGAGCAGCTAGGACTCGAACAAGCTCCCATGTGTGATGCTGGCACTAGCAGGCAGAGGATTAGCTTTCTACGCAATCCACACATATATTTAATGAGCCCATATGACTGAACATCACATCCCTGTGACCAGCCTTGCTTTGCCTGTTTTCCTTTTCCTACAAAATATAGACACTATGTCTTGTAATCTCTAAATATATCTTAGTTTATCTCCCAGATTTCAAGAGATGAATCCAGGTTTCCCAAATGGATGGCAGGAGCCCAGTTACTTCATCTATCACCATTGCCTCCTGGGGTCAGCATCGGCAGGGAATTGGAGACAGGAGCTAGAACTCTGGGTTTTGAACCAGGAACTCCCATATGGGATGTGGGCATCTTCATTGCTAGGCCAAATGCCTGCATATTGTAAAAAAAAAAAAAAAGTATTTAAGTATTTTTTTTTCAAAAGCAGAAATACTGTATCAGTGTCACATCTAAAACAATAATAGTAATTCCTTAATTTAGTCACAAAGACTTAAGTTAATGAATTTGATCAGTGTCAAAATAAGGTTCACTCATTTGCAGTTAATAATCTCTTCTATACATTCCATTTCGACCCCCCAGTTTTTGTTTTGTTTTGTTTGAAAACTGCTAATTGTCCTACCTCTGTTCTTTGTGTTTAAATTTGTGCTGAATTTTGTGGGCTTCCTTACTATTAGGTTGTTAAATTGCTTGTTCTCTTTTTTTTTTTAAAGACAGGACAGGAGCCAGGAGGAGTGTCTTTCGGGTCTCCCACATGGGTGCAGGGTCCTAAGGCTTTGGGCTGTCCTCTAGTGCTTTCCCAGGCCACGGACAGGGAGCTGGATGAAAGTGGAGCAACCGGGACACAAACTGGTGCCCATATGAGGTTCTGGTTCATGCCAGACTAGGATTTAACCACTAGGCTATCGTACCAGCTCTATGGAGCAAGTTTTTACAGTCACACAATGTCACCATTCATCCTCAATCTTCATTATTTTTAATCATCTACAAAGGCATTATTCTTTGTATCTAAGGAGTTGTTTACAGAAAAATGCCACATAAAATAATTAGTTTACATTTTTGAAAAGTTAGATCCTGGGCCTGGCCTAGTAGCCCAGCAGCTAAATTCCTTGCCTTGAATGTGCCAGGATCCCATATGGGTGCCTGTTCTAATCCCAGCAGCCCTGCTTCCCATCCAGCTCCCTGCTTGTGGCCTGGGTAAGCAGTCCAGGATGGCCCAAAGCCTTGGGACCTTGCACCCATGTTTGAGACACAGAGGAGTCTCCAGGCTCCTGGCTTCAGATCAGTGCAGCTCTGGAGGTTGCGGTCACTGGGGTAGTGAATCAGCAGACAGAAGATCTTCCTCTCTTTCTCTCCGACTTTCCAATAAAAGTAAATAAATCTTAAAAGGGAAAAAAGAAAAGTAGATCTTAGTGTTGGTGTTCAGTACAGGAGTTGAAGTACCACTTGGAATTCCCATATCCTGTGTTGAAGTGCCAGGGTTTGAGGTCCAGCTCTACTTCTGCTTCCAGCTTCCTTTTTATGTTCCGCTTAAAAGATGTATGTTAATGGCTCAAGGAGTTGGTTCCTTTTCCCACCCACCTGGGAGACCAGGTTGAGTTCTTGGCTTCTAGTTTCAGCCTGATCCAACCTAGATCTCTTTTTGTGTCTTTCTCTCTACTTTTTTTTTTTTTTAAGTCAGTTGAAAAAGTGACACGGAGAAGGATCTTCCATCCAATAGCCAGCCCACTCCTCATAACAGCCAGGGCTAGACCAAGCTGAAGCCAGGAGCCAAGAATTCCATCTGCATCTTCTACATGGTTGACAGGGGACCAGATGCTTGATCTATCTTCTGTTGCTTTTCCGGGCACTTTTTTTTTTCATTTTTAATTTTTTAAAAATTTACTTTTACTATTGTTTACGTAGTTGAAATAAATGCATGCCTATGTGGACCTCTGATTAGGGTGGGGAGGGTCAGGTATGGAGGAAGATGGGTGGGATACATATTTCAGCATTTTTTTCTCCTGTGTGCACAAAGGAGAAAGGGGTGGGTTACTCCTTGCTGTCAAATTACATCAGCACTCAGGGATGGGAGGACGGTCCTTTGACCGCAGAGACTCCATTGCAGAAAAAATTGTTCTGAGGGTGTTACTTAAGTATTTCAGTAGCCCTGAGATGTTAGTTTCATTGCTGTAAGATTGAAAAACACCTTTCCAAATTGACAAACTGCACCTTAGTGTATCTACTGGCCCAGGAACATGCCACAAAGCTTGGCCGTGAGAATTGTCCAATCTCTTGTGCTTTCCATCCTCTGATGAGGCGTTGACATTCCCTTCTGTCCTACATGAGCTGGCTGTCATGTCCCCTTTGTGCATCTGGATGTGCTGTCCACTGCACAGGCATCAGCAACTGAGGTGGCCCAGTCCCAGTACATGTACTGTAAGATCAGACCACATGTCATGTGATTTTTTTTCCCTTTGGCTGGTGTCTGAGTCCAGTGGTCCTTTTGGGGTGTCCGCGAGGAAACCTTGCCTGGGGTGACCTCAGACTTGCCAGATAGTGCAGGATCAGATCAGTCTGCATGTAATGGTAGATGCAGCTTGGTCAATTCCACCTCAGCCCCATATCTCACACAAATGGATGGATACTATGGCCCAGCCCAGCCAGCATGCCACAGACCCGGTCTTCGTGCATGCCAAGAGGTACTACAACCTAGTTGGTACAACTCCCAGTAACCCCCAGCAGACCCACTCCCAGCCTGGTTTGTGCACATACTAGCTCCTGCTGTAGGCTAGCCTGGCCCAGCCTACATCCCCTCTTGCTCTCATGCAGGACTATGAATGCTGCAACTTAGCTCAGCCTGATCTACCCTCCAGACCTCATGTATGCCGGCAGATGCTGCCACACTGTCCAGTCTGGCCCACCCCCAGCCTTTGTTCTTCAATTCACCAATGATAGGTACAGCCTAGCAGAGGAGTGCCCAGTGTTCTCCAAGCCCCAGATCTTGCACTTGCCAGGTGATACTGTGGTCCAGCCTAACGTGGCTCACATCCAGTCTCCCAGCACTGTTGGCAGGTGCCAAGTCTGGCCCCATCCCCAGACCAGCTCACCCCCAGTCCCAACTGTTACACTCACCAATGGAAGCAGAAGCTCAGCAAGAGTGTCCCTGAAGTTCTCCTACCAAGCCTGCTCCTAGCCCTGGTCCTGGATGAGCCTTCAGGTATTGAGGGCTAGTCTGAGGTGACCTACCCTCAGTCCTGGCATTTGCCAGCAGATACTACAGCCTGCCTTTGCTTTACACGCCCCCAGTCCCAGCTCTTGCCAGTGGTTACAGCAGCCTAGCACAGCCTGGCCTACCCTCTCTGCCCTCAGGTGAACTGGTGGGCGTTGCAGTCCAACCTGGCCTGGCCTGCACCCTGTCCTGGCTCTTATTCATGCCAGTGTGTGCTATGGATTGCCCAGCCTGCCCCCAGACCCAGATCACACATGTGCCAACAGGTTCTACAGCCTGGACTAGCCTCCCAGGCACTTCAGCAGGGAGATGCACTAGTTGCAGAGCAGCTGCAGCTCTAACACATGGTTCCCAGTTCGGGAAGTTGGCACTGCAAGTGGACAATTTAACCTGCTGTACCCCAACACTGGCCCCTGTCCTTATCCCTTTAAAAAAATTAATTAAAAAATAGTGAAATTAACTGCAGTTTCAAAGGCCACAACACAATATTGTACTTCCTTTAATAAACGATTTATCAAATTATTAAAAGTACAAAGGTGTTAGATGTCTAAGGATTGCCTTTATATTTTCAGCTGAAACTCTTGAAGTCATTCCTTAAAGCAGAGAATTTGAGTTATTCCCCTCACTTGACCTGGAAAACTACCTTTTGCTTAATTTTGTTCAATTTTTATTCATTTTTCAGTTTCTAATTTTCCAACTGTGGCTTATATTGACACTAAAGCATTATTTACTAAGCTATTTATTTTCCAGGTTCCTAGAAGCCAAACCAAACTGACAATGATGCTTGAAAAATTAGGAATGGATTATGATGGGAGGCCTCACAGTGGTCTTGATGACTCTAAGAACATCGCCCGAATAGCAGTTCGAATGCTTCAGGATGGATGTGAACTGCGAATCAATGAGAAAATGCATGCAGGACAGCTAATGAGTGTGTCCTCTTCCTTACCCATAGAGGGCGCTCCAGCTCCACAAATGCCACATTCTAGAAAGTAGCAGCATTTCTGTGACTTATTCTCATCTGAGCTGCTGCAAAGGTGGCGGATGACCACTGGTTGACTCAGTCCTACAGTGCAAACTTCAAGCACCTTAAACATTTATAATCTTGTTGCAGTTGTAGAGCGCTGTAGTTGTGTACGTATGTGAAGAAGTTTTGTGAGCAGGCATATTGAATTGTCACCAGCACTTTTAATATAAGCAGAAACAATAATAGTTTCTGCTTAGAACTGTATTGTACATTTTAAGGTGTCCAAGATGTGTCCCTTTTCATTTTAAAATGTGCAAGTTAAAGGCTTATCACTTAAATGTTATAATCTTACTGATGTCAAAATACAGTACAGGTTTCTACATTAGTGTCATTAAATTAAATTAGTTTCTTAAAATGTGTAAAAGAGAGGAAGGTAGGCCTTTTCTGATCTTTGGATTCTGAGAATATCATAGTCTTTTTGATTTTTGAATTTTACATTGGAAGCTCAATTACAGTTGACCCTTAGTGTCCTTTGGAGACCTGGTCCCAGGACTGCCCGTGGATTCTGCAATCTGAGGGTGCTCAGGTGCTTGACATCAGTGGAATAATATTTGCATATGAGTATAACCTATACAATCTTGCTGTACATTTTGAGTCATCCCTAGATTACTTACAATACCTGAAACAATGAAATGCTGTGCAAGTAGTTGTTAATACTATATTGTTTAGGAAATAATGGCCAGAAAAAAATCTGTATGTTCTGTGCAAGAGTGACTGTGACAAGCCTGACCGCATACCGCGCAAACTAGTTGAACTCGGTGTGAGCCAAGAAGTGTTTGATTCAGTACTGGAAGGAGACTGAGAATCCTGGGGGATGGTTGGGGGGCTGCGGCAGGTACCGGTGCTCTGTGTGCATTGGCTGGGTCTTAATGTGTAGCAAATTCAAGTTGTACTTTGTGGATTCCCCTTCCCCCTCCCCATCCACAGATGGTTGAATCCCTGGGCATGTGAAGCCTGCAGGCCAACTGTAGATGTGATGAATTTCTTCAAACCCATAGTATATAGACCTGCCAGCAATTAGAAGACTTGTGATAGCTTAGGTGATGTTAATGCCATAGTAACCAGGAGAGTAATACATAGTCAGAAGGAAGTGCTATTAAAAGGACTGTCATGAATTCTATAGGCCACATTTGGCTGTATAGAAAGAAACCAATGGAGTATTTGTTTGTTTTTAAACTTGTTTTCTTAGTTCCACCCCTTGTGACATATCTTCCCACATATTTTAAGAGACTGCTATGTTTTGTAAAAAACTAAACGTCACCACTTAATTTTACATTTGTATTCAGTATTACAAGTAGGGTTAATAAAGTCAATTAGTGCTTTCTTTTCTATCTTCTGTTTTAATTAAAAACTACATTGGCCACTAGTGGAGTTAGACAGTAATACTTGTCTGATTTTACGTAGTGTGTGACCCACACAACTGAAAAAATTTTTAGCTGATATTAAAAGCCAAGTGTGCTTTTGTAGTTGATCATTTTGTTTAAAGAAGACAAATATTTCCTCTTCTGTCATTTAACAATTTCATTGGCATTGCTTATTCCTTTATGGTGCTTCTTTATTTTAGTGGTTTATATAGTATCAAGTGAATTTCCTAAACCTTTGCCAACCCTGATACAGAGGAGAGTTGTAGACATTTTTTTTTAAGCCATGAAACTTCTCTGCTTTGGGCTTTAGAAACCCATGAGTTTCTGCCTTTGAGCACTAGTTGCCTAGCGAGATGGTACAGAATAACATAGGTAAGAAGAGGCATCAGGCGCATGATGCCCTCAGACAAACTGCTATGGCTGTAGTAAGAGCCAGCCTCAGTTTTGAGACTTAGGTGGCCAACTCCTGGAGTCGAGAGGACTGCATGAGATGTTTACCGTAGATTGCACATAAAATGTATGGTGAAATATTACTGAAAAATTTCCTGGAAAGCCTTACTGTGTCAGGACAAAGAACTGGAAAATAGGCAGTGACAGAAATGTGGATGCCAGGAGATCCGAGTGTTTTCCAGGAGTTATCTTGCCACGTGGGCAGCGTACTATAGGATGCTAATACCCTAATGGAACTGCAGCTGCCTCTCACTTCCAGGCCTGTTCATGAAGAGTTGAAACCACAAGGTGAACATCTGAGTCTGACAAAGAAATGTGACATTGTTCTCTTTTGTCAAGTCAGGCTGCTAATTTCTTCCCTTGTTTGTCTTTTTGCAAGTACCTTTTTAAGACCTTCGGCGTTGTAAGCTCGCATTATTCTTTTCGCTCCCAGTGTTTTACTGTGCTAATTCCTTTTTAATTCTTCTTTTGGATTCCTGCCCTCCGCTCCCATTTGTTTTGGGATTTTGCTGAGTTGAATCACTCTTACTCTGAGAGAGAAACTAAACGTCAAGAGTAATGCTTTCTCTTGTTTGGCTTTTCATTGTGTTGACTTCAAGGTATATAGTACAGATAATTCTTGCCAGAAAAATGCTTGAGAGAAATGCTGTTCTTGTATCGCATTCAAGAACTAGTACTAGGGGCCCGGCAGCGTAGCCTAGCGGCTGAAGTTCTCACCCTAAATGCACTGGGATCCCATATGGGCGCCGATTCTAATTCCGGCAGCTCCAGTTCCCATACAGTTCCCTGCTTGTGGCCTGGGAAAGCAGTCGAGGACGGCCCAATGCTTTGGGACCCTGCACCCGTGTGGGAGACCTGGAAGAGGTTCCAGGTTCCCAGCTTCGGATCGGCACAGCACCGGCTGTTGCAGCTCACTTGGGGAGTGAATCATCGGATGGAGGATCTTCCTCTCTGTCTCTCCTCCTCTCTGTATATCCGGCTTTCCAATAAAAATGAATAAATCTTAAAAAAAAAAAAACTAGTACTAATACCGTATTCATGTTAATTGCTATTACTCTAACATAGGACTTACTAATATCTATTCCTTATAAATATTCCTTTTGTTTCTTCCTTAATCATTATCTGTGTTATTTTCTGTGTTGCTTGCTCTGATATAGGGGATCTCTGCTTACTTTTCTTTCTTAAAAGACTTATTTTTTGGAAAGGCAGATTTACAGAGAGAAAGACAGAGATCTTCCATCTGCTGGTTCACTCCCCAACAACAGCCAGAGCTAACTTAATTGGAAACCAGAAGTAAAGAGTTTTTTCTGAGATTCCCACATGGGTACAAGGTCCCAAGGCTTTGGGACATCCTCTACTGTTTTCCCAGGCTACAAGCAGGGAGCTAAAAGGGAAGTGGAACAGCCAGGACTCGAACCGGTGTCCATATGTGATCCTGGCAGATGCAAAGAGAGGATTTAGCCACTAGACTGTTGCATCAAAACTTCTCTGGTCTTCAAATCTACCATGTTTAGAACCAACTAAGGTGTATATATCAGAACACTATGTTTTGTCTTTTGTTGTGTCTGCTTTGTGTTTTGGGTAAAGCATTTGCCTTAAAAATTTTTTTTCACAATAGATCTGTTTAGGCCTACCTCCTAGAACCAAGTTTCTACCTGGAGTGAAGCAAAAACAAACAAACAAAAAAAACCCAACAATGAACATGTTACCTATTGAAAGAGATGGCGTCTCTGAAAACTAGCTTAAATGCTAAATTTTTATCATGAGTCCAGGTGCTAACCCCATGGTGTAGTAAGCTAGACTTCAGCCTATAACGCTAGCATCCCATATGGGTGCCGGTTTTGAGTGTCGACTGCTCCACTGCTGATCCAATGGAGAATGGCTCAAGTCCCTGGGCCCCTGCACCCATATGGCAGAGCTGCAAAGAAGCTTCTGGTTCCTGGCTTCAGATCGTCTGAGCTCTGGGTGTTGCACCCATTTGGGGAGTGAACCAGTGGATGGAAGATTTGTTTCTCCTCTGTAATTGCCATTTATGTATGGCCCACCACCAAAATATATTTGTTACATCTTAGAATGGCTGAAAAATCAAAAGAGGAATATTTTCTAACCTAAAGATGAAGGGAAATCAGTTTTGAATTGGTAAAGTTATATTGAAACAGAACTACCATTGTTTACATGATAACTTTGGCTGCTTTTGTGTGTTATGTTTATGTAGTTGGAACAAAGACCAGCTGGCCTTTACAGAAAGTTGTCCCTTCTTCTGTGATCTTAAAAAAAAAAAAAAGCAAACTGAATGTGTTGACTATCATAATGTAAAAATGTTGAATGCCAAGTTACAATAAGCACACCCAATGTTTCCTGAGTATTAGAAAAGCATTTTATTTTATTTTTTAAAAATTATTTATTATTTTTAATTCATTAATTACATTGTATTATGTGACACAGTTACATAGATACTTGGATTCTCCCCACCCCTCCCCAAACCCACTATGGTGGATTCCTCCACCTTGTTGCATAACCACAGTTCAAGTTCAGTTGAGATTCCCCCATTGCAAGCATATACCAAACATAGAGTCCAGCATCTTATTGTCCAGTCAAGTTCAATGGCTTCTTAGGTATACCCTCTCTGGTCTGAAGCCTCCCACAGGAACAAAGTGTAATCTGCATTTTGCAGATGGAGAAATTGATGTAAGAGAATAACTTCCTGAACATTTTACTCCTAGTCTGTTCTATTTCACCTTGTAGTTGGCAACTCATTTGATATTCCAAGGACACTCAAATTATTCTGTGTAAGCTTGTTTTGGCTATAGTTCATTTTTAGTGTATGATTTACTAGATGCTGTATGATAGGGAATAGTTTGAGGGCTGGTGCTGTGGCGTAGCAAGTACAGTTGGCTGCCTAAAGTACTGGTATCCTACGTGAGCACTTGTTCAAGTCCTGGGCTACTCCACTTCCTACCCAGCTCCCTGCTAATGGCATGGGGAAAGCATCAAAAGATGGCCCAAGTGCTTGGGCACCTGCACATACATAGAAGGCCCAGAAGAAGGTCCTGGCTCCTAGTTTGAACTCAGCTCCTTTCTAGTCTTTGTGCCCATATGGAGAGTAAATCAGTAGTTGGAAGATATCTTCTCTCCCATCCCTCTGTATATTTGCTTTCCAGATAAGTAAAAGTTTTAAAAAGTAGTTGGCAATTCATTCTTTGAATGAGGTAAGATACTTTTAACTTCAAATATAACAATCTGTGGCTTTTGGAAATGGAATAAATGGGGAAGGAAATGAATTTTTGTATGAAGTTTTTCCTTTTGGGGTACATACATTGAGTTGTTATTTGACACCTAAAAACTTTCTGGAATAGCATGGGGGCATTTTAGTACATGTATACAGTGTGTAGTGTTCAAATCATGGGGCATCTCCCCAAGCATTTACTGTTTTCTATGTAGTGAAAACATTCTAGTTTTCCTGAAATACAGAACTGCAGTACATTGTTGTCTGTAGTTTACCCCCAGTATTCTTGAGCGGAAGAATGTTGGTGTCTTGAGTCTGTAAAGTGGCAGAGACCAAAAGGCTTATTGATGGTTAGCTGATGAGAGGCTAGACAAGCAGAAATCTTCACTAAGTATCTGGAGGATTGGTTCCAAAATACCTTTTCCCTCCCACAAATACCTGAAGGATGTTCAGGTCCCTTACGTATATCTAATACATGCGCTCTGGTATACTTCAATCCTTTGCATTAAAAAAATATACATAATACAGTGTAAATGCTACATGACTACTTGTTAGACTGTGTTTAGGGAATAGTAACAGTTTAGAAAAGTCCACAAGTTTAGGACGGAATGCTTTTTTCTCAGAAATATCCAATTCATGGATATTTTGAATCCATAGATGTGGATATGGGGTGCTGATAGTAACAATTCCTCTAAATTTTGGATCATAACTTGAGTTAGGAGCTGTTGATTCTATTACTTTAGATCTGCTTTTGTTCTAAGTGAATGTTCTCGAGGTTAATTTCTTAATGGGATTAATTTTTATCAGTCATTGCAAAGTCATATATAGTATGATCACTAGCAAGTTGAGAATACAAGTACTTCCCCCACTTCCCACCGTTTCGTTGGGCAAGAGAACAAAACAGAAGAAAGCCTGTGATTTTCTACTTGGTAATGTGTGTGCACCACAATATGGTTTGTGTCGCCAGAACATCAGAGATCAACCCCTTCCCCTTCAATAGCCTTTCTTACTGGCCTTGTTTCTTTGAACACAAACCTGTTTTTCTCATTTGGGTTAATTTTTGTCAGTGGGATTGGTTGCACAGTTTCATAGGCTTAAAATCACATAATTAATGTTCTCTTGGCCCTGCCCTTTGGTTATTGTCCAATCACATTACCCTCACCCCAGTCTCGGCTTTCATCTTTGCTACCCAGGCTTGCTGAAATTTAGGTGAGCTTTCTCTTGCTGTCTTATTTTGTTTTATGCGATCTTATTAATAGAATACTGTGAACTGAGTAATTTGTTAAGAACGGGGATTTGTTTTCACAGTTTTGGAGGCCAGGAGGTCCACTCTGGAAACCGTTGGGAAGGGTCTCCTTGCTGCGTTATAAAGTGGCAGACAACATATCCCAGGAGGGCACAAGAGCACATCAGCTCAGATCTGTCTGTCCCTTTTCATAGACGCTGATGCCCAGTCATCATGACTTCATCTACCCTATGGCCGGCCGGAGGCCCCTTCTCCAAATGCTGTCAACATAGGAATTTGGGGAATTTCTAACGTAACTTTTGGAGACACGTGTAAGCAATAAAATTGCTTCTTCTTTTATATTACTTGTCAGGGAAATCTTTCAAAATGCTGCTTTGCACATTGGTTTCAAGAAACCATTCTTATGGGATAAAACTCAACTTTCTATTGGCCTTTTAAGATCCTCCACCCCTGAAGTTGGTGGTTTCTAGTTACTTTGCAGTTGTTAGAATATCCAGCTGCTCAGTGCTAATCATCATTTCCCTCTCTCTATATCCAGCTGCTCAGTGCTAATCATCATTTCCCTCTCTATCATTTGTGCATCAAACCTACACCATACTGTTACTGTCCCCAGGAAATTAGTCCTTCAGTCTTGGTCTCTTGAATCTGTTGAATCTGTTTTTTTTTTTTTTTAAGATATTTTTTGATACCAGCTTTCTTCCCAGTCACCTGACTTCTGGCAACAGAACTCTGCTCATTTGTGCTGTTGGAGATTGGAAATTACTATGTTTTTCTATTTTTATTTTATTGGAAAAGCAGATTTACAGCAAGGAGAGACAGAAAGATATTCTGTCTGCTGGTTGACTCCCCAAGTGGCCACAACCAGAGCTGAACTGATCTGAAGCCAGGAGTCAGGAGTTTCATTCAGGTCTCCCACAGCAGTGCAGGGACTCAAGGCTTTGGGCCATCCTCTACTGCTCTCCCAGGCCACAAGTAGGGAGCTGGGTGGGAAGTGGAGCAGCTGGGACACAAACCAACACTCATATGGGATTCCAGCACATGTAAAGCAAAGATATAGCCACTGAGCCATCACATGCCCACAAAAATTCCTGTAATCTGAAACTTAACAGGTTCTGAGTTCTTGGTTAAGGCACCATTAGTGCTGATGAAATGGAGTCCCTAACATCAAGACCTTTTCATGAAATTGTCAAGGGTGAGAAGTCTGTTGGTCACGTGGAGTTTCTGTTTGAGCAACATTACAGGTGTGAGCTGTACCTTTGCCTATTGCTCAGCACATTTGTCAAATGTTTAGAGGCTCTAGCTGAAGAGCAAAAGTGTCTGGTCCCTGTTTATGCCTGGCTTTCCCTCTAGGTGCCAGGAAAGGCACACGGATCCTGAACTCCCTTTCACAGCAGTCCCTTCCACGCTGATAAAAACTCCACTCCAAGTATCTTTGGCTTTGAAAAAGATCACTCTTTGCCGGTCCTCTTTCGAGAGCAGTAATTTTTTCAAACTTCTATGTTTTTTTTTTTTTTTTTTTTGCATAAGCACACGCTTATACTTTAAAAATAACTTTAAAAGGAAATTTAAGTCTTTGGCATATTTAAAGTTGTTTCCAAGTTTAAATATTAGCATAAGATAAACTACCCAGCCTAATATTAATATTGACATTTTAAAACAAAACATGCCTGTTTTTTTTATATATCCAGTGGTGGCTAAATACTGTGGAAATTCAATACATCATCCACATACTGAAAAATACAAAAGGATATTCAAAAGTTTATATCATTCCTTTTTCACCTCAAATGTGCATTTTCATTACAGTCTACCCCCATGATTCTGTCCTAATGTGTGTGCTACAACAAAATTCATTCTAAGGTTAGTTAGGTCCCAACATGAATTGTGAAATGTAGGCTCATACTATTCATGAATAGTGGGTGGCGGGGAGGCGGGTGGGGAGGGAGGTATGCTTTCCTTTGTCCTGTTTCCCAACAAAAAGTGTAAAGATGGTGTAACTTGTGATACAAAGTGATTGATGCAAAGATCAATCCCATTGGATTGATCCCAAGGTGTCACTGCCCAGTTACCCTCCTCTGCCTCCCCTCTGCTCCGCTTGGCCCTTGGAGGAGCCTGGAAAGAGTAGGGTTCTCGCTGAGTGCTAGATCTGATTGTCTCCTTGGAGTTTATTGTCAGGGGATATTCCCAGTTTTATTTTTTATGCTTGGAAATCATATTGATCATGCTTTTATACATGTCTGTTGCCAAAGTATATAGATTAAGACTTTTAATTTATTATGGCCCTAAGGCTATGTGAAGTCTTCTCTCTTTTGAGTTACTGAAGTTATTTTGCATATTGGAGTAAAATATTACAAATTTTGATACTTATGTGAAATATAAACTATGTTGTGATCCATTGATAAGACTGATTTCTCTACTTTAGGCATCCTTGTATAAATGATACTGTTAAGCAGGTTCAACATCAGTTCTACTTCTGGTTTTCATTTCTAGTTGTAAAAGTGGAATGGAAGTAGCTGTTCTCATCACTTTTTTTGGCCTTTTGGCTAAGAACAAGTGTGGAAATAGCTTTTCTTCAGCAATTTTATACAGGTCTTTAATTCAGTGTCCACAGTAACACTGTGAGCTAGCATTAAAAGTGACTTTTTTCATTCTTCAGTTAACAACATAATTAGTTTCTTGTTAAGTTTTTCCTGAAAACAGAATTTGAATTTGGCTGGCTTTTAGAAATGTTTCTCAAATTTGGAAATGTCACCCTAAAAGGAATTATGAAGACCTTAAAATGATTACTAATGGTACTTGCTGTTCTTTAACTTAAGAAAAACTTTGTTTAATCTGGTATGTTCATAACGAATTGGACAAATCTAATACTTTAAAAAGAAAAAATGTGTTGTTATTGTTGTTTTTTATTGGAAAGGAAGATTTACAGAGAGAGAAGGAGAGACAGAAATATCTTCTGTCTGCTGGTTCACTCCCCAAGTGGCCACAGTGGCTAGAGCTGAACTGATCTGATCTGAAGCCAGCAAGTAGGAGCTAGGTCTCCCATGAGAGTGCAGGATCTCAAAGCTTTGAATCATCCTCTACTGCTTTCAAGCTGACAAACAGGGAGCTAGATGGGAAATAAAGCTGCCGGGACACGAACTGGTGCCCATATGGGATGCCAGAACATGCAAAGTACGTATTTAGCCACTGAGCCTTTGCTCCAATCCATTACTTTCAAAACACCTTTGTTGAAATTAGTGCTTTGAATGTATTTTTTTTTATCACAAATATAGCAAAACCTAGCCTTTGCCAATTCAGTCATTTACTTGGTGGCAAATATCCACCACATAGCCAAAGTTTATCCACCATCTCATTAAATCAGTGACTGAAGCAGACTTGCTTTATTAGAAAAAAAGAAGTCTTAGAAATTAAAAATGAGTTTGAAGACTATAATAAACAATTTTTAAACTTGCAGTACATCTTTTGTAAAAAGTTACTAAAAATCAAAGATTTAAAATAATTCATATATAACATAAAAACATGTTTCTCATTTAACTTTAAATAGAAATATCTAGCTATATTTGGAAGCAAGTAGATTGCTGAAAGTCAAGATAGTCTTTCAATATTAAACTAAGGTGACTGGCTTTCAGCAGAACTAGAAATCAGATAAATTAATTTTATTAAGATCAGACTTTTCCTAGTGAATGCTATATGCTGCTAAAAAATAACTGACCTGGCATCTAGCATGTATTTTTAAAAGAGTAGTAAGTATTAATTATTTCTTTTTAAAGATTTATTATTAAAGATTTATCCTATTTATTTAAAAGGCAGAGTTCAGATATGGAGAGAGACATCTTTCATAGCTGATTCACTCCCAGGAATTCTGTCCGAGTCTCCCATGTGAGTGCAGGGGCCATCTTCCACTGCTTTCCCAGATGCTTCACCTGGGAGCTGGATCAAAAGTAGAGCAGCTGGCAAGCAAACTGGTACCCTTAAGAGATTCCTGTATTGCTGGTGATGGCTTCACTGCTTACACCACAACACCAGCCCAGGGTGTATTTATTTGAAAGGCAAAGAATGAGGGGAAGACAGAGAGGTCTTCCATCCTCTGGTTCATTCCCCAAATGGCTGCAATGGCCAGGGCTGGGCCAGACTGAAGCCAAGAGCCAAGGGTTTCATCTCCAATCCCCTCTTGGGTGCAGGGACCCAGGGACTTGTAGCATCATCTGCTGCTTTCTCAGGTGTACTGGATCAGAAGTGGAACACCCAGTACTCAAACCAGGATCCATATGGGATGCCCATAGTGTAGGCATCAGCTTAAGCCACTATGCCACAGCACTAATCCTTTTTTCTTAAGCTTAAGTAGATTGAGATCTGACCTTATTTAGAAGAAATGTTGCACAATAAATACAAAATCTGGTCTATAACATGTATTGCTAGTCCTGAAAAATATCTAAGTTACAATTAAAATGACCAACATTATTAAACTATTCTTGTTTTGATTGCCCCAATGTACTTTTCTTTCTAGTCAGTGATTCAGTGGTTTTCCTTAGGATGAGCTTTTTTTTTTTTTTTTAAGTAGCTGAAATTTTTCAAGAAACGCTCTTGGGAGCATTCAGGAGCTCTTCAAGCTGCCTGCAGCCTTGCTGATGGTACTCCTGTGGAGAGTGATGTGCCTCTCGATAGGAATTTTGCAGGTGGACATAGCCAGCTTGTTAATAAAAACCATCATTGCTTCCACTCTACCACATACCCTAATTTTGAACATCCTGAGTCCCCAGACACCCCATTTGCAAGTCCTTCTTACCAGCTGTGCAGAACAAAGTCAAAAAGTCTAAAAGCCGTAAGCTGTCTGCAGGAATTGTCTGGGAGGCTCCAGGGCCTGTGTTTTGTGGACTTGGTGCCTCGGGGCTGCACAGCCCTCGTGAGCTGGGGAGATGTGTGGTGTGTCTGCGTTTTGCAGGAAGGAAAAAGTACTGTGCATGCAGCGGTTGGCTCTGCTTGCTTTCCTGGCTGCTCAGTTGGAAGGGAATGTCAGAGTGAGAATATGGAGGAAGATTCCTTTCAAATGGTTCTTGCTTGAGGATCCCTGAGCAGATTGTGAAATACACTTAGGGTTAGACATCCCCTTGTGCAGATCACTGGTCAGAGCATTGAAAATTAGTCATCATTTCTGATTGTTTACATCAGTTATAATGTGCTTCTTTAAACGTTCACATTTAATAGTATTTAAGACTTCCTTTGTAAGCACTTTGAGGATTGGGTTAATCTTGGGTAAGGGAAGAGCAAAACAGACCTGCCCTGACTCTAAGCCCGTCCATCAGTCAGCCGACACCACACCTTTCCAGTTCCCTGTTCAGAGCATGTCAACAATAACTGAGTTAGCAGGAGTCTCACCTCCACTTCGTGCTTATACTGTCCCGGGCTTTGTTGAAATTGCATGTGTCCCAGGTACAGTGTAAGCAAGCAGTTTGCAGCACTGAACCATACTCGCTTGCTTGATGGAGTGTTTCAACAATTACTGCATTCTACTAGCTTGCCTGAAACACATAAAGAGCACGGCCAAGAGCAATGGCCATGGCTTACTCATTCTGTGGGCATAGTGAGAAAAATGTGGGTGCTCTGAACGGTCACTTCACAGTAATTCAGGACATTCAAGGACAGGTAAAATGTAATAAACCCCAAGTCAAAACATCCATGCTAGATGTTAGGTTGCTTGCCAAAGCCACTTCCTTGTGTTCTATCATTTAGCAATTTGGGAGGAGAAAAGGAAGGGTGGCTTTTAAAAACCACACTTGGGAAATTCTAACTTAACAATTTAAAACATTTTGTGTCTGTGTATATATGTGTGGTATAGTGTGTTAGGCTGCTACTGACTGCCCTCATCCCATATTTGAACACCTATTCAAGTTCATGCTCCCCTGTTTCCTCTCCAGTTTCCTGCTAATGCCCCCTTGGAAGGCAGCAGATAATGTTTCAAGCAGTCCAGTCTCTGCACCTCACGTGGGGGGGTCCACATGAAGTTGCAAGTCCCTGGCTTCAACCAGGCCCAACTCTGGCTCTTGTGGGTATTTGGGGAGTGAACCAGTAGATCAAAGAGCTTTCTCTCTCTCTCTCTTTTTTTTTCTGTTTTTCTTTCTTTTTCTGTCACTCTTATAAGTAGGCAGACATAAAACAACAGTTTTTAAAAGTAAAAACTAAGTTTTTTCTTAGATACCATAGGGTTTTTTTTTGTTTGACTTTGTGGTTTTTTTGTTTTTTTTTTTTTTTTTGTTATTCTGTAGATAGGTTATTGAGGTCAGTGCTATAGCATAGAGAGTTAAGCCACCGCCTGTGATGCAGGTGCTCCCTACGGGTGACAGTTGAAGTCCCATCTGCTCCACTTCTGATCCAGCTCCCTGCTCATGCCCTAGGAAAGCAATGGAAGATGGCTCAAGTACTTGGGCTCTTGCACACATGGGAAACCCAGAAGATGCTTCAGGCTCCTGGTTTTGGCCTGGCACAGCACTGGCCATTACAGCCATTTGGGCAGCGAACCAGCAGGTGGAAGATCTTTCCCTCTGTCTCCCTCTCCCTATAACTCTGCCTTTCAAGTTAATTAATGAATCTCAAAAAATAATTATTAATCCATTCAAAGGCTGTACTACCACATTTTAGAATCCCGCTAATTAAAGTTATTTATTCCCCAGGCTCTATTTGAGCACAAGGTTAGGGAACAGCATAAGATAAACAGTGGGAATTTCTTCAGGCTAAGCCTGTACCAGGAACAGGAAGAAGGACCCACATAACCGAATGCCTCCTCCAGAGTGTTGTATACTCTGTGTCCTTAGCGCTTGTCTTGCTGTATTTTCTCCCTGTGACTCTCAAGATGTTCTTGATCGCTTCTCTGCCAAGAGTTCCTGAAGGGTGTTCTGGAGACTCATCATCAGCCTCCTTGGCATTTCGTAGTATCACCCACATCCTAGGTTCATGATACTGAAAAACAAGCAAATGCTTTTTTCCTTACTTTCCACTCACCACTCCCCTCCCTGCCCTGTCCCCCGACACAAACATACCACCTGGACTTCCGTCGTCCAATTCCAGTAGCAAACACATGCAAAGCTGCCTGTTCTGTATGGGTGCTTGCAGGAATATCCAGTTGTCACCTGCAGGCAGGGGATAGCTTTCTGGCCTGGGAGGGGTCCTATGTATGATTTCCCTTTCATCAAGAATGAAAGTTCGCTAACAAAACTGGAAGAAAGTATGGTGCTTTCCGGAAGTGGTGCTGACTTTCATCAGCCTCTCCTCCTCTCAAACAGCAGGCCATGTGTCTGCCTGGCACAGGTGCTGTGGGCTCCCCGAGACTTCAGACTAGTTAATAATATTCTTGAGAAAGGGGCCTTGGCTGCTGGTCCCTTGCTGTCTCCCTCTCATCTATTCTCTTGGAAAAGGTCATGTTTCCTTCTGCGCTTCTCAGTGCATCTCTTTGGGTTTCTAGTCTTTGAATCATGCTTGAATGTGGACAGGCCACATGCTTCTTCCAACATGATCCATTGAAAGCTGATGCCATGTTTGATATCCATGTTTGATATCCCCTTAGAATGCTCTTATCTTTCTGAAAACAAAAGATACATGTTTTCCCATGAGACCCAGTCAGATAAGTAGGTGGTATACCTGGAAGAAACCTGTGCTTAAAGTGCCCTCTCCCAGCCACCCAATTTCAAGTCCAACTGACCCAACTTTTAGGTGACTCGGATATAAATAGTCTGAGAACTATGAGTGGCCGCATCACCCTGTCAGTCTTAGACCCTACCTAAAACAGCACAGAGGCAAAGGGCTCTCTGGGTCAGAAACATCTTTTGAAGAACATGAGTATGGCTCTGGAGAAGTCTTTTCAGCAGCTGTTGTAGGCAGGTGAGAATGCAGGTAGGTTTGGACTCATACTTTCTGTTATGAGCAGCTTTTCAATATGTACTTCTAGAAACTCAGTATGTCTTTGCTATTCCCATAAGGTTCGGTCTTTTGAAGCCCTCCTTTCCCTTTTTCAGTTCAATCAAGTGGCACCATAGCTGTATTGTTCCTGGTGAATAAGTAAATAGTATTTCTTTATTCTAATTGAGAAAATAAGGTATACACAGAGAAAGATTGCTAGCAATGTGAAGTCAATTATGAAAGCGATCTAAGGCTGCAGCAGTGTTAAGAGGTCAGATCCGAGTTTAGATCTTGAACCTAACTGGTGGTGTGGTCTGTGCACTTTGTTTCATCTTTGTGAGCTCCCAATTTTCCTTGTGAAGCTTACCTTATAGGGCTGTTGTAGGAATCAAATGAGCTAACGTCTGAATCATGACCAGTGAATTACAGTTGATTTAGCAAGAGTATCTTAGTGCAAAATACAAAAACATTTCCCCAAACACCCCAATGCTAAAGATGGTCCAGTTGGCTGGGTGAGCTGGATGCAGGGCTACATGTCTAGAGCTCGTTAAATTCACTATGAGCAGACCATAGGAGTTAGTCCGAGGTCCTGGAATCGTATTGTGATTGTTGACAAAGGCAAAGCGACTTTGGCTCTGGAGCAGAAGGGAAGCCAGAGACCAGACTAGCAGACATGTTAGTTACTGCATCGATTAAGTAGGAGAGTTTGCACTGGCCCCCAGACATATGGATTTAATTCACAGATAGTTACCAGTAATCAAGTGGAGATGATGAAGTAAAGTGATTACAGTCCATGATGTGGTCAAAGTCCATACATTACGAGGCAGAAGTGAAGGTGAATGCAATGGTGAATCAACTGGGCTTCCGTGGGAAAGCACAAGCTAAGGCTTAGAGAGCAAACTGACATTAGAAAGAGAGGAGGTGATTGTTTACCCAGCAGCAGAAAGAACACTGGGGGGAAAAGAAAAACAGAACCCACAAACCCCAGCAGTATACAGCAAGCACAAGCTGATTTCCCAGGATTCTTCTTCCCAAGGTGACCACATAGACGCTAACCTGTCACTGAGTCACGCTGACCCACACCTGCATCAGCTGCGTGGCTGACACAGAATCAGGTTTCTCATGGTGAGAACTGTCCTTGGAATCTTGTCTGAAGAGGAGTCCTGACCGCGAAACCTTTCAGATGAGTGATATTAAATCCGACTCAGGGCTGGCTTCTCAGATTTCCACTAGACTGGTTCAACAGCTGTGGGGTGAGGGAGTCCCCAGCCCACTCCTGTGTATTCGCACCAAAATGCATTGCTCACTCCAACCCTGGAGTGAAAGTCTATAAATAGTAGACAGCTTAAAAGACAATCTCTTATTAGACCTTAGTAGAAAGATTCACCGAATAGTTCTCAATTTTAACTCGTCAATAGAATCTTTTGGAAACATGTTAAAGCAGAGTCCTAGGCCCCATGATTAGAAAAATGATGAATACTTCCTACAAATGCCTCAGATCATCGGCCAGTTTGGAAACCTTGGCTGAGTGGACAGACCCCAGGCATCTGCCATTGCCATTGGCCATCACTTATGGAATCTGACCCGTCAGGGTCATTCTTCCTGAGCGTCTAGAAGACTCCAGTGGCTCTGAGTGCTTCTCCTGGGTGGGATTGATGAGTGCTGTCCTCTGAGTGACAGGGACACTCCTGCTGACAGGCCATAAAAGCCAGTTATCAGACAAAAGCAGCAACACATGTAAAGTCACAAGCAGCCCTGGGCCATAGCAGAGATGCCTGGAGAGCTCTCAGGTTCCCAATGCCTGCCTGGAGCCTGGCGGTCCTCCTCTCCTGGCTCCCCCAAGATATAGTCCCTTATCCTTATCCTTATAAGAAATTTCCTTCCAGCAACTAGCAACTAAAGCACCCAACGACTGTGAAACTAACTTAAAAAGCATCACCAAAGAACAATCAAGACATACACTGGAAGCACTCCATGGTATGAAATATTAGCTTTCTTAAGTCTGGAAATGGGCCCTGGCTCAGGGCAGAGCAGGAGGGCAGGAAAGAGGAGGAAACAAAACACACCTCCTGCTGAGTTATTTGTTCAGCTATGAACTTGTTACAAGGAGCACCCCTGTGCGCAAAAAGAAGAGAAAGATACTTTATTGATTGGAAGAAATGAAAGGAAGTGAGGGAAACTACCTACTCACAAGCAGAGCCCAGATCAGCCTCTCTCTGGGAAAAGAGGCAGCCAATTCCATCCTACAGGCGAGCTCTGAGGCACCGCCCTCTTCACTCATACTGATTGCAATCTGTACCTTCTGCCTCACCCTCTGAATCAGCCTGTGGCTGCCAGACGACCCTGAACCAGACTAGGAGTTATGACTGGCTGAGTTTAGTGTATGGCTGAAACAATCAGCACTGTCCAAGAAACAAATAAGGCACAGCTGTTCCCAGATGGGAGAAGAGACATGATGCTCTTTCCCAAAAAGAGGTCTTGCCAGGCCAGGATGCCCTTAGGGGCTTCCTGCACAAGGCACTTGAATATTCTTCCACTCTTGAGCAGGAAGCACTTTCAAATCCTCTTGCCATCCCCATATACCTAAAAACCAGACATTCAGTCAGCCAGGGACCTGCGCATTTACCAGTGTCTCTGGGGTCATCAGTAGTTTCAGCTAGTGGCTGTCTGCTCTACTAAGAAGCCACCTGGGCCCAGCCCTGCTGCTCTGCCGGGCCCTTTGGTCACAGAGCAGCCCAGAGCCCAGACAGCCAAGTGGTTGGCCAATTCTGCCACTGTGAGGGGAGATTGGAAATGAGCCACCCCAAACGCACAAGTGCATCTGCTGTGTCATTACATCCAGAGCATGGGTGTTTGAATTCGTTCCCTGGAAACAGCATAAGTGTTCTTCAGAGCACTCTAGAAAAAGACATGGGGACTGAATGTTCCCCTGACATCCCTGGTTTCATACAGGGCAGTTCACCTCTGCCTGTTTATTAACTGGTTTGAAGAATGGACTCACAACTTCTAATGCCAGTATCTCATGTGGGGTGTGTGTGTGTGTATGCATGAGTACGTGCACGTACTCACATACCAGGCTCTCTACAATGTGCTTCTGTTACCTTGAGTCCTTCAAACAGTCTAAGAGGTACATGCTGTAATCGCCACAGCACACTTAAGGAAGTTGAGAGTCAAATGTCATGTCAAGGTCACTGAAGTAGGAAGCAGGAAAACCAGGTACCTGGGGCTCTGGAGTCCTGGCTGACCTTGTCCTTCAGCAAAGGCCTGGGAAACCTGAGGGAGGAACACAGCAGCTCAGCCTTTCTGTAAAGCAAGTGCTCCCAAGGTTGCCTGCTTGTTGGAAACTCCTACGAGCTGGGACACTGGGCCCTCATCCCTAGAAGTCCTGATTTCATTATTGGGGAGCAGCCTGGGATGTGTTTTTGAAAGACTGAGAGGCTCAGCATCAGCGAGGCAGGGACGAGAATTCCATCACTGGCAGGATGTGTCAGCACTGATTTGGGTGTGTCCAAGTTGGCAATTTCCCTTTCGGCGCCATACTCTGCAGTGTGAAAACTGTCCTTTTCGGGAAAAAGCAAGTCAGTGAAACTCCTTCCATAGCTCTTAGGCAAGGTAGAACAGGCTTTTTCTTTCCACGTCCACCCACAGAGCATTGTAGGGAGAGCTACTGCTTGCCCATGAGCTTGAGTGCATCAGGCAGTCACTTTTTTGGTGGGATGCACATAATGATCAAAGGCCATATGGAGATGGCCAGGGAGGACATGGGAAAATATGGTTCCATGGAAGTCAGGGTGATTACATGGATTTAGTCCCTTATGGACCTGGTTGAAGACTAGGCTAGAGTGCGGTTTGCGAGTGCTTGCTTTGGACATAAAATTTCAAGGATACCAGGAAGCTTAGTTATTCAGATAAGTAATGCCTTAGTGTCACCTTAAAAAAAATGAGTGAAAAAAATTCCATTCCAACTCTTAAAATGTTAAGAGTTTAAATATGCACAGGATCTGATGGGGCCTGAACTGGGGTCAGGCGGAGGAAGATGAGTCATTTGAATGTAGGGTTGGATCCTATCTTTATTCAAAATGAGTTTTGAATACATATTGAAGACACGGCTGGGTTGGGCTGCCGCCTCAGATGCCTGCATCCTGTCTCACAGTACCTAGGTTTGAGTCTTGTGCTGCTTCTGAGCTAGCTTCCTGCCAGTGTGTCCTCTGCAGTGCTAGCAGGGGATGCTTCATGTGATTGGCTCCTGACAGCTCACGTAGGAGTCCATGACTGGCTGTTGTAGAATTTGGGGAGTGAACCTGTAGGTGCAAAATTCTCTCTCAAATATTTTTTAAAATTATTAAAGTGGAATATTTGACATTGATTTTGATTTTTTAAAATATTGCATTATTTTTCTTTTTTTAAGATTTATTTATTTTTATTGAAAGGCGAATATACAGAGAGGACGACAGACAGAGAGGAAGGTTTTTCCGTCCGATGGTTCACTCTCAGCTGGAGCTGAGCCAATCCGAAACCAGGAGCCAAGAGCCCTTCCAGGTCTCCCAAGCGGGTGCAGGGTCCTAAGGCTTTGGACCGTCCTCCACTGCTTTCCCAGGCCACAAGCAGGGAGCTGGATGGGAAGCAGGGCCGCTGGGATCATAACTGGCAACTCTATGAGATCCCAGGTGTGCAAGGTGAGGACTTTAACCACTATGCTATCGTGCCAGGCCCAGCATTATTTTTCTTAAATTGTGGTGTGTGGGGGTTCCTGACTCGTTTGGCTGGGATGGGCTCAGGTCTGGAATATGCAGTTTCCCGTCATACAGGGTTATTCACTGTTACCCTGGTAAGTTAGCCTGTTTAATTTGCAGCTGTTTCATCTGTAAAGAAGAACTAACAAGACGTCTTAAGTCTAAATGAGACCACACACAACATATGTGTATATGTATATGTGTATGTATAGCATTGGATAGTGCCTGGTACAGTCTAAGTTTTCAAAAATAATGGTAGCTAATCTGATATTAGATTTTCTAAGCCTATTCTAGTAGATTTACCTTTTTATCTCAGTTCATATTTGTAACATCTCACACCTTGATGATGACTCACCAGAGTCTAGTAGGCCAGTCCATTTTGTTACTTATTAATAAGTCTAGGAAACAGCCACTCAAATGGGTTAGGGTTATGGGAGGCAGTGGACAAGTCTGAATTCCAGTCTCAGCCTTAACACTTTGCGTTGTGAACCTAAGTTCTGATCGAGCACCTGCTAATGGTCTGGGCAAAACAATGGAAGTGACCTGAGTAGTTGAGCCTCTGTATCTACAGGGAAGACATGGAAGAAGCTCCTGGCTTTGGACCAGCTCAGCTCCAGCCATTGCAGCCATTTGGCGAGTGAACCAGCAGATGTGTCTCCCTCCCTCCCTCTTGTCACCCTGTCTTTCAAATAAATCAATGTAAAAAAAAAAAGAGTGTAAAAACATATAGATCATCCCCATGGCATTCTCGATGTGGGTGAGAAAGTCACTGTTGGGAGCACACTCATCTGGGAACTTGTTGTTAACATGTTCTTATGGGAGCACATTTCTTTGGTTCTGATACTGAACTTGAATTGGATTCTTCATCCAGGACTTCACAAAAATGTTAGTAGCATGGATTAGTTGAAAGGAACAAAACTTGAAATGAGGTTTAAATTGCTGGCTAAATAACTAAATAAGTCATTTATTTGTGGAGCTGACTTTCCCAGAACGTACTGGGAATTTTTGAGAAGCATGACTAAGATGGCACCTGGAAATCCTTCTTTCCTTGTTCTGGGACTCTGTGTTTTGATCTTCATCAATACTGTGCTTTGAACATGATGCAAGATGACTTTCATGCAGCTCCTTAAGCTCCAAAGAAATAAGATAGCAGTACCAAGAAGGTTGAAGCTTAATTGAATTAGTCTTAGTCTCTGGGGTTGAGGAGGTTGTTGGGGCAGCAGGGCTGGGGGGGTGGCTGGTGAATCCTGGTGGCTTTGGAAGAAGAGACCAAGGAACAATGCCATGAGGAGCTCCATATCACCTTGGGATCCTGTTAGCAAAAACACATCATGAAGACAAATCAGTGGGGTCTTCCCATGCTTGAACTGTGAAGCCCCACCACCATGTAGCAAGCATCCTCTTGAAGCTGTTTTGTTAGAGTGATGAAATGCTAATACAGTCAGTGTTCAATGTTGTTATCTACACTGTGTTTCACTTTTTTCCCCTCAAAGCTGATCCATTTATTTATAGCAACTTACAAGGTTTTTAGTTGTAATTTGCTATTCACTCAAACTTTAAAGCCATGCTCATTCTCCAGTATCTTGAGAGAAAAGTATGTACTTTTGTAGGCTTGCTAAATAAGAGGCCCATCTCTGTTAAATAGAGGAACACTGGCTCCACTCTCATGGGATTGTACTGAGAAATGAAAGAATTCGTGTTGGTGTTTGGCACAATGGTTAGGAGCCCCTTGGAGGCCACATTCCCTTTCAGAATCCTTGGTTTGTGCCTTGACTTTCTGCTTCTGATCCAGCTTCCTGCAAATGTGCATCCTGCAAGGCAGTAGAGGGCGGCTCAAGCAGCAGGGGCCCTTGCACCCACATGGGAAACCAGATTGAGGAGCCTGACTTTATCCTGTCACAGCCCTGGCTGTTGCAGGCACTTGTGCAATAGACCAGAATATAGAGGTTCTCTATTTCTGTCTGTCTTGCTGCCTTTTGAAAACAGTGAAAATAAATAAAATGTTTAAAAATATGTATTAATTGATTTGACTTTTAAAGTCATGGCTAGAGATAGAAACAGAGATCTTCCATCTGCTAGTACACTCCTCAAATCCCACAATAGCCAAGGCTTAGTCAGATTGAAGCCAGGAGCTTCATCC
The DNA here is from genome assembly GCF_030435755.1 of Ochotona princeps. Lineage (NCBI taxonomy): Eukaryota > Metazoa > Chordata > Mammalia > Lagomorpha > Ochotonidae > Ochotona > Ochotona princeps. The sequence continues at coordinate 15,207,164 of NC_080842.1, read as the reverse complement.
GGGTCCCCCATGTGAGTGGCAGAGACCCAACACGTAGGCCATCTTCCACTGTTTTCCCCAGACCAGAAGCTGGGAGCTGGATCAGAAGTAGAACATCTGGGACCAGCTCCCATATGGGATTCCACCTTTGTAGGTGACAACTTTACCTGCCACTGCACAACACCACCACACTCAACACAAAATACAACTTAAAAAAAAAAAAAGAATTAGTGTTCACAAAGTGCTGAAAATGGTGATTGTTTAGTAATCTCTTTATAATGTTCACCGTGATTAATCGGCTCCTACTTGTAGTCGTTTTGATTACCTTGAACTCATGGAAGGTGAAACTTAAAGTGCATCAATGGAACATTTTCTGTGAATTCTTGCACCTCGTCCTGAGGACACTTCTTGGCGAGGTTTCTGTCTCTCTTTGGGTTCTATTTCTCTGTTCACTTCCACTCTGCACAGCGGCAGAGGGAGACCACTCAGACCACTTATGTGGCATCTTCCCCTCTCCCCTAATTCGTATTATTAAACACCTCTCGCCACACTGGCTGTGGCCACAATCAGTTCTGTCCTGCAGTCCCAAGTTCATTGTGAATGGTTTGCAGTGACATTGTGCAAATGGCAAAGAATCAAGTTCTCAATCATTGCTATTTGACTGGTGTACCAATTCTGTTATTTGTGGTAGTTATTTAAGCTCAGCCATTTTTGTAAAAATGAATCATTATTTTTCCTATCTAAAACCAATTCTTAGTTGATAAGAATTCTTAGTTGACATGGAGGTTGCTGTCAAGTTCTGGTATTTTAGAATATGGGCATTTTGGTCCCTGTAAACATGTACAGGTTTTGTTTGCTAATTACATAACAACAAATAAAGGGGGAAATTTTGTGATATAAAATAGTAGTTGGTAAATGTGTTAATTTATTTTTTTATTTCTTTTAGTATTTATTCATTTAACTGAAACTCAGAGTTACAGAGAAAGAGGGAGAGACAGAGAGATGTTCCATCTGTTGGTTCACTCCCCAAGGGACTGCAACAACCAGAGTTGGGCTGATCCAAAGACAGATGCAAGAAACCTCATGTAGATCTCCAACACGCATGGCAAGGACCCAAGCACTTGGGCCAATCCTGCACTGCTCCCCCAGGCCATTAACAGGGAGCTGGATCAGCAGTGGAAGAGTTGGGACTCAAACCACTGCCCATATTGGATGCCAGTGCCACATGCAGTGGCTTTACTCAGTATATCACAATGCCAGCCCCTATAATATTTTTAATAATAATTTTTGTTTAGTAGCTTAATGATTACAGTTCCTGTGTCCCACATTGAAGTGCCTGGATTAAGTTCCAGGCTCTATCTCCTGAGTCCGGCTTCCCATCAGTACAGACCCTTGCAGGCAATGTTGATGGGTTCCTGACACCCACATGAGTTTGTATAGAGCTGTTGATTCCTGGACCCAGCCCAGCCCCAGTTATTTGGGGCAATTGGAAAGTGAACCAGCAGATGGAAGTTTTCTCCCTCTCTGTCTGTCTTTTCTCTCAAATAAGTATAATAACTAACTAACAACAACAACAAATACCAAATATATATATATGATACAGGACAAAAAGGGAAATCAGAACTTAATGGGAATATTCAAAAACTTCAAATGATATTGGGATACTTAAATACTTAATTTCACTATGATGTTAGATTAATAAATAAAAATAGAAGCCACAGTTTGGATAAATCCGAACTAACCATTACTCATAGCCATATAGCCCAAACTGAGGGCATCTACACTCACCTTGGGATATCACCCTAAACACACATGACAAGAAAACGTTTCTTTGTCAGGAAGATTTGATGAAATTGAGCCAATCAGCTCTAGATGAATCCTTGAAGCAGCTCTATCTATCTTAAAAAAAATTATGATAGTTGATCAAGCAAAAAGTCAAAGCAATTCCTCCTTTAGGCTCTGTAAATTGTGCTGTAACCACTGTAAAAGTGAGATTTCACACCTCATTTTTTTGGTCTTACAGTTCTTGAGCTATTCTTTTGCATGCCCATAAGCTTGTAAAACTCTAACTCAACTTGATTTTATGTTTTGCAGTTCCTAGGGGCCAGTGCAATAAAGGGAAATATTGTGCTGCTTTGTTCACACTGTCTGATAAAAATAAGCATGAAAATTTACCCAGAGAGACATGTATTTTTGACACTAAATTCTAAAACAATATTTGCTTTATTTATGTATTTATTTTAGAGCCAGAGAGTCATAACAGATGAAGGAGTAGGGGAGAGAGAGATTCCATCTGCTGATTTACTCCCCAAACAGTGACTGGGACCTGGTCGGGCTGAAGCGAGGAGCTGGAAACTCCATCCAGGTCTCCTATAGGGGTAGCAGGGACCCTATTACTAACAGCATCACCTGCTGCCTCCTTGAAGTATATTAGCAGGAGAATGGAATCTGGAGCATGATGTTCAACCCCAGGCACTCTGATATGGAATGATGGTGTCTCAAGTGGCATCTAACTCGGTATCCCAAACACCCACCCTCTGGCTCTAAATTTTGGACAGAATATCATGCCTACTTTGTGAGAGGTGAGAACATTGCATTCCGTTGAAGGTTTTCTGAAGAGCCATAAAATGTAGATCATATGGCCATTTCATACCTTGGCATCCCGTGAGGGTGCTAGTTCATATCCTGGCCGCTCTGCTTCCAACCCAGCTCCCTACTCATGAAACAGCAAAGAAGCAAAAGATGGCCACTCATATGGGAGATCTAGAAGAAGCTTCTGGCTCCTAACTTCAGACTGGTTTACCCCTGGTCATTTTGGCTATCTGAGGAGTGAACGAGTGGGTGGATGATCTCTCTGTCTCTGTATCTTTGACTTTCAAATACAATAAATTGGTTTTTTAAAAATGGAACCAATGGAATGAATGGGGGAAGGAAGAGTATGTGTTTAGAGGGTTGAAACTTTAAGCTTCTTTCTTCAACTTTCAAGGAGGGGAAGCGGACTAAAGACAGTCCAATTACTGGTGACCAATGATTTAAAGTGTGTTTAAGTATGTCCAGTAAAATCCCTGAACAGTGCTCTTCCAGAAGTTTTTGAGTTGGTGAACTCATGATATGCTAGGAAGATGGCCTGGCTTGGGTGGGCATGGATACTTTACACTCCTGCCTGCCTCCATACCTTGCCAAGTGCTTCTTTTGTAATGGGTGTCCTTGAATTGTATCCTTTATCTAAAACTATAATCATCGATATGGTACTTTTCTGAATTCTGTGAATTATTCTGTGTTTTATTTATTAAACTTGTAGGACAGTTATGGAAACTCCTGAATTTGTAGTCAGCCAAAGAGAAGTGCAGGTGGACTAGGGACCCTACTTTCATTGGCAGTTTTGAGGAACTGGGCCCCTGATTGTGGGCTCTGATGCTAGCTCCCAATAAACATCAGAACTGAATTGCAAGACACCCAGTGGATATCACAGTTGCTGTGAAAAGCACATAAGAACCCATGGAAAAAGTAGATGTAAGAACTGTCTTCTATAAAGTAATCAAGTACTTGATCCTCTACTGCTACTTTGAAGCTCTTGATGATGGAGTGCAAGGTCCAGATATTTCTGAAGAGAAAGAAAATGTTTCCATGATCCATTAGCAAGTGAGAGCTGTGACGTTCCCAGTCCTGAGGCCTGAAGTTCTCCCTGGGGTGATCATTGGCTCCCATGTTCTCATTCAAAAAAGAGGCTGATCAGATGTAAGCTTTATTCTGCTGGAACTCCTCAGAGCAGATGCAGCTATCTGATTATGTACCATCAGCACCACGGAATTGAGTAGATCAAAACAGTTGTGAATTGGAATGATAATGCTATTTTGGAGTCTTTCAAGAATAGCCTGTAATTGGGCTTCCATTATAAAATGGTTGTGAGGGCTTAAGACTTAGGAGTTGTAGAGGGGACATTTGGCCTGGTGGTGAAGACACTGTTAGGATGCCCCTTGTCCCGCACTGAAGTATCTGACTCCAGCTTCCTGCGAATGCAGACTCTGCCACCCACGTGGGAGACCTGCCTTCAGTTCCTGCCTCCAGCTGCAACCCTTGAGCCACTTGGCCATCTCAGGCATTTGGGCAGTGAATCTGAGGACAGGAACTCTATCTCCCCCTCTCTGCCACTTAGGAAAATACATTTTTAGAATTTGGTCAATCAAGTGCCCATTTCTTCTTGATTCTAATTTGCTTTTTCACAAAACTTAGCTCAATTTTCCACAAATATATTTAAACATGTATATATATATATATATACACACACACACACACATACATTTAGACATTAAAATATGTTTGTATGTATGATATATATGGTGTTTAGTATATGTATAACATATCTATGTATATCTGTCCTTACATTTTTTGCTCACATTTGCTTTTTATGTAATTGACTTGAGGGTCACTCTGGGATTGAATCCACAGACATCATTTAAGAGCTCTGGGAGATCATGAAAGGTCACCAAAGCTTACATGCTTAGGTTTAATTGGTACTCTGGCAAGAAAGAGTGAAAAAGAGCTTGGAAATGGAATGCATTCTAGGTGCAGGAGCCATGATCCCTGCACGTAGATGAGTGGGCACATCTCATCTAGCTCTAGGCTTTGGGGTGGCGGATGGGCACTTCCTGAGGTCAGAGACCTGGAAACCCCAGAGCATGGCTCTGCTTTGGCTTGCCTGAGTTGATCTTTGGCTTCCCACCCCTCCCTATTCCCTAATCAGTTGGGATGGGGATCCTATAGCATCCTATCCAGACCTTCAGACATTGTGAAGCTATTACCAAGTCACCAAAAACAACTAAGTTGATGAGCCATGTGTAAGTTTCTTTACCTATGCTTTCAGTGTCCATCATTTAGGTTGCTTCGAGTTCTGGTTTTGTAAACACTCATGTTTCACTTCGCAACAGGAGTTCTGCAAATATGTTGGAAGTTAACTTCATCATTCTTGGAACTTCAAGGAAGGTTACGCAGGCTCACATAGCTACAAGGTCATGAGGTGGTACAATCCTGTGAGGCCACCATCCTCTATGCAGTCACTGACCCAAGCGCCATTATGAGGCCCATGACTGTTCAGCTGTAATAGAATCTACATCCATAAACCTCTTCCAGATTTTGGGTAAATAACCTCAAGGTAGTTCTCGAGTAGTTCAAGTTTTTTGGCTCACTGGACAAATAACTTTCTGAAAGAGCTCTGTTTTCTAAGGGAAGTTTCTAAGAGTAATTTTTCCTTCTTCTTTGCATGCATTGTATTTTGTCATTTTTTTAAAAAAACTTTGTAAACATAACAGTCAAAAAAGAGCCTTTTTGCTTTGACAGAGGTTTCCCTGATGATCTCTTGAAGTGAAAACACTTTTTATCCACTCAATTCTTTTCAAATGCTCAGTTTAACTCTGGACTCTTCTTGCCCTAACAACTTAGAGCTGCAAAACAAGGCTGGTGAACGTGAACTGGGAACTGCCAAAACCTTGAGCGATCCCACAGAAGACCCAGCGTATGACCCAGAAACCCTGTTCCTTTTCAAGTTCAAGCCTGGAGACCACACTGTTTATGAGTTTGTGGTTTGCAAAGCATTAGACTTCTGTATTCATGCATTTCATACTAGACTTAGTGAAAAGTAAAAAACAAAAATCCCTCCCTTTCTGGAGTGCATCTGCCACTGAGGAGAGATGAAGAGCATATGTAGGAAGTCTATTATTCCTAGGGAAAAAGTGCAGTAGGATAAAGAAGAGAGAGTACAGATGGCTGGAACTGAGTGAGAAGGTGACATCAGAACACATCCTTGGACATGGTGAAAGAGCATGCCAAGGGTAACCTGGGTTAGATTGTTTTGGGCCAAGGCACCAGGCAGGGTAAAAATTTGGAGTGAGGCAAGAAGAACAGCAAGGAAGACAAGATAGTCAGAATGGAGGAGTTGAGGCCAAAGGGCTGCATCCTGTGGGCCCCTGGGACCAGTGTAAAGATTTAGTCTCCTCAGAGATGGGAATACCAGAAGGTGTTGAACTGCATTGAGATCTGTCTTGTGTTTTGAGATAATTGCTCTAGCTAGCTACTAAATTCAAAATAGGCTTCAGGAGGTCAAGGGCAATGCTGAGAGACCAGATAGACTGCTGCAGGTGCCCGAGTCCTGACTTGGCAGAAGAGGTGGTGGGTGAGAAGGCGCAGGATTCTGGTGCAACTGCTGGTGATTCCTGGTGCTGTGTCTGTGAGGTGTGAGGGTGGAGTTAAGGGCCATTTCTTTTTAAGACCTTATAGGTTGGTCTGTGTACAGTAAGTATCTTTTCATGTTCATGAACATTTTCAGAGCAACCATGAGAAACAAACTTACTGCTGGAGAGAATTCTAGATGTTAGGGCTGATGTGAGATGCCTGTCATGGGCACTTTCATCTGTTTTAATGAGATTACAACTAAAACTGATCATAAGATTGCGGCATTTGGTCCATGCTTGTATGGTTTTCCTTTTTTTTTTTTTTTTGGTTTAATCTTATAAAAGTAAATCGAAATACATGTTTGCGATCTTGTCACCCACTTGTATATCTTCTACAGTAACTAGACATGATGTCTTTTGAACTCACCAGCACTTTTGATGGTTTGATATAGCACACACTATTTGTATGGATTTGGGCATACTGAAAGGATTTGGCACATTAAAGGCAGAAAGAAATCAGATGAATTATTTGGTGAGGTGTAGGCCATTTTGTTGTTTGGGGCATCTCTAGTCATGAATGCCAGCCATTGCTCTTAAAGGTTTTTAAACATTTAGGTATCTAAAATGCAAAAGAGGAGGCATTTAGCACAACAGTGAAGCTACATCTTAGGATGCCTGCATTCCATGTTGGAATGCCTGGATCTGTGTTCTAGTTCCATTCTCAATTCCAGTTTCCTGATAATGTGTACCTTGGGGAGTAGCAGTCAAATACTTGGGTCCCTGTCACCCATATAGGATACTGGGATTGAATTCCAGGCCTCTGCTTTTGACCTGACCCAACCCTGGTTTCAGCAAATGGAAGATTCTCTCTCTCTCTCTCCACCCCCCCGTTTTTGTTTGTTTGTTTGTTTGTTTAGTTTTATTGGGAAGGCAGATCTACAGACAAAAGGAGAAACAGAGCAACTGGTTCACTCCCCAAATGGCTGTAACAGCCAGAGCTCAGCCTATCTGAAATCATGAGCCAGGAGCCTCTTCGGATCTCTGACGCAGGTATAGGGCCCCAAGGCTTTGGGCCATTTCTTCACTGCTTTCGCAGACCATAAGCACAGGGCTGCATGGGAAATAGAGCAGCTGGGACAGGAACAGGCATCCATATGGTATGCTGGTGCTTGCAGGTAGAATATTAGCTCTGGCCCCTCTTCTTTCCTTTTTTTTAAATTATTTATTTATTTATTTATTTATTTATTTATTTATTTTAGCAGCAGGAGATCATTTTATTTACCCAATACAGTTCTAAACTAAACTTACTTAGAAATGCTAATTATTCCTAGTAAATATCAAATAAATATTAGCTATCAAGCAAATTTTTTTTTATAAAGATAGATTCTTGACAAAATGTTGTTAAGTCTTGCCTGGCAAAACTTAAAATGATAATACATCAAGACAATATATTTTATATCCCTTAAATGGAAGGTTAATTCATCTTCTAATACCTATCTAATCAACAAAAATATTATCAAATTTGCAAACAAAAACCATGACCATCATCATCAAAGAAAGGGCCTTTCATACAATTTGTACACATCATTTTTAAAAAAGAAAATACTCCTATTAACGGGACATAATATGATTAAACCATCAAAGAAAATGACTTTTTTTTGTTTGTTTGTTTTACTATTTTTCGGATTGACATCATTTCATAACAGCCACATCGATCACAGCAACAATAACAACAACAACATTATTTTATCAGGGTGCTACAATTTGTTGTAGTTGTTATTGTTAATTATTTATTTTTTATTTGAAGGCAGAATTACAAAGAAAGAAGGAGAAAGAGATCTTCTATCTGCTGTTCACTGCCCAAATAGCTACAATAGCCCGAGCTACACTGGACCGAAGCCAAGAGCCAGGAACTTCATCCAGGTCTCCCATATAGGTACAAGGATCAAAACACTTTAGCTATCTTTCACTACTCTCCCAGGAGCATTAGCAGGGCACTGAATCAGAAGTGGAGCAGCCAAGGACTCAAACCAGAGCCAACATGTGACGCCAGCACTGCAGTCAGAAGCTTAACTTGCTATGCCATGGGGCTACTCCCCACCCTGCCTTTCAAATTAAAATAAATAAAGAAGGGAGGGAAGAAGGGAGAAAGAGAGAGAGAGAGAGAGACAGAGAGAGAGAGAGAGAGAGAGAGAGAGAGAAAGAAAGAAAGAAAGAAAGAAAGAAAAACAGAGAGAAAGAAAGGAAGAAAGAGAAAGAAAGGAAGAAAGAGAAAGAAAGAAAGAAAGAAAGAAAGAAAGAAAGAAAGAAAGAAAGAAAGAAAAAACTGAATCAAACCAACCAAGATAAAAAGGGGCATCTTGCAGATCTCACTGTGGAGGCCAAAATATGACTAACTGACCATGGTGCAACTGGTTGGATATATCTAAAATGGCATCTGTTTTCTCGGAAATCACATGGCCTCACTCTTGTGGTCCCTCTAGGGGTGACCAGGACTCGAGGTGTGACAACAGTGCCAAAAAGAAGGTTTTTTTTTCTTTTTTTTTTTTTTTTTTTTTTTTTTAGATTCATATGTGTTTTTATTTATTTGTTTGAAGACTTATTTATTTTTATTGCAAACTCAGATATACAGAGATGAGGAGAGACAGAGAGGAAGATCTTCTGTCCGATGATTCACTCCTGAAATGACCACAACGGCCAATGCTGAGCCGATCCGAAGCCAGAAGCCAGGAGCCAGGAGCTTCCTCCAGGCCTCCCACACAGGTGCAGGGTCCCAAGGCTTTGGGCTGTCCTCGACTGCTTTCCCAGGCCACAAGCAGGGAGCTGGATGGGAAGTGGAGCTGCTGGGATTAGAACCGATGCCCGTATGGGATACTGGGGTGTTAAGTTGAGGACTTTAGCCGCTAGGCCACAACTCCTGGACCCCATATGTGTTTTTTTGTTTGTTTGTTTGTTTTTTTAAAGATTTATTTATTTTATTACAAAGTCAGATATACAGAGAGGAGAGACAGAGAGGAAGATCTTCCGTCCGATGATTCACTCCCCAAGTGAGCCGCAATGGCTGGTGCTGCGCTGATCCGAAGCCGGGAACCAGGAACCTCTTCCGGGCCTCCCACACGGGTACAGGGTCCCAATGCATTGGGCCGTCCTCAACTGCTTTCCCAGGCCACAAGTAGGGAGCTGGATGGCATGGCCTAGTGGCTAAGGTCCTCGCCTTGATCCCATATGGCCGCTGGTTCTAATCCCGGCAGCTCCACTTCCTCTCTGTCTCTCCTCCTCTCAGTATATCTGACTTTGTAATAAAAATAAAATAAATCTTTAAAAAAAAAAAAAAAGTTTTGCAGGGAATGCAAAACTGAGATGAACCAATGCACATTTTATTGAGTTTTTCTGGGCATCTTTTATTTATTTATTTATTATTTTTAATTCATTAATTACATTGTATTATGTGACACAGTTTCATAGGTACTTGGATTCTCCCCACCCCTCCCCAAACCCTCCCACCATGGTGGATTCCTCCACCTTGTTGCATAACCACAGTTCAAGTTCAGTTGAGATTCCCCCATTGCAAGCATACACCAAACATAGAGTCCAGCATCTTATTGTCCAGTCAAGTTCAACGGCTTCTTAGGTATACCCTCTCTGGTCTGAAGACAGAGCCAGCAGAGTATCATCCCGATCAATTAAAAGCTCCAACATACCATCAGCAAAAATTTACATCATTATGGAATTAATTGACATAGTAATGAGTAACCAATATGTTAAAAGTAAATGTGAGTTCTTAACCACCTTCTGTGACCACCTCATTGACATTTCAATTTTAGTTTATACACAACATATAACATACATAACATAACATGTTATACATAACATCATATCATCTTAAATTAAGGCAAACGTGGTATTTAACCTTTTGGGATTGGCTCATTTGCCTTAGCATTATGGTTTCCAATTTGGCCCATTTGGCCACAAAGAACTGCATTTTGTTTTTTTTAATAGCTGAGTAGTATTCCATGGAGTAGATGAACCATAGCTTTCTTATCCAATCCTCTGCTGATGGGCATTTTGGCTGCTTCCATGTTTTTGCAATTACTGATTGTGCTGCTATGAACATAGGAGTGCATGTTGGTTTGTCACAAAACAAGTATTCTGGATATATTCCTAGGAGTGCTATTGCTGGATCATACGGTATGTCGATTTTGAGTTGTTTGAATGTTCTCCATACTGATTTCCATAGAGGCTGTACCAGCCTGCAGCCCCACCAGCAGTGGAGAAGGGTTCCCTTTTCCCCGCAACCTCGCCAACAAGTGTTGTTGGTGCTTTTATTCATGTGGGCCAGTCTTACTGGCGTTAGGTGGTACCTCATTGATGTTTTAATTTGGATTTCCCTTATTGCCAGGGAACTTGAGCATTTTTTCATATGTTTATTTGCCATTCGGGTTTGTTCCTTTGTGAAGTGTCTGTTCTGGGCATCTTTATACTAAAATTTTTACAAGACAAACAGGCAGGTAAAAGATATACTAGTTAATTAAACTATAGCATATAAATCACTCTAAAGATAGATCACAAGGAATTTGGGAAACAGTCAACAGGCTTCAGACAACAGTATAGCAAACATGAGTTACAGGAACCAATACTGGTAAACAGATTTAACAAGAAAAGGAATATAGCAAAACTCTGTCTGTACTCAGATATGTTAAGGCCACAACCACTAAAAGAAGAGGAAGAGGTATTGAGGTGCCACACACATCCCCAGTCATACTTCACCAGCAAGGCTGCCCATAATCCCAGTAGGAAATCTGCTTCCTGCAGCATTCTCAGTCTGCCAAAAATGTCTGAGACTCAGGTTCCTTGGGCATCTGCTGGTCTGGTTCAGGAGGCAAATATCCCCACACCTCACTGTTGTGATGTGCCTTCAGCTGAGCCGTGATGCTGTGAAGGGTTGAGGGCATCACTGAGGGCTGGCATTCCTGCACCCAGTGGTATGGCACAAAGGGAGAAGTGCCCATGAACTGGGAGGCAGTCTTGTGGTCTGCCCAATGCTGTGTAAACTTAAACAAGTCATTTGACACTTGTAAGCCTTGGTTTTAAAAAAAGGATATAATTCTTATTGCCTAATCAGTTTCTTAAAGTAGTTAGGAGTCTTAAAAATTAAAATGACATGACCTAAAATTGCTTTATAAACAGTAATGTATTATGCACATATAAGCCTCTATTATTCATTTAACTTCAAAACATATCATTCATATGCATAAAATGTTATACCTAAACTTTATGTGCATTTTTTCATTATCTTAAAGTCTGTATTACATTTTTCTGACATATATAGTCCATCCTTGTATGCTTGGAATTAGAGACTGGGTGGGTCATGAAGTAAAAAGCTTTATTCGGATCATAGTTGAAATGGCTTTGTGCTGTGTCAGCTCACTGTGGAGAAGCAAAAGGGGAAATGAATGTGCAGAAGGAACCAAGCACAGTGGCTGCCTCATTTTATTACTCTTGCTAACTAATCCTGCCCCAGAAACCTAACTCATTTTCACATGCCGAACCCAGGCTTGAAAGAAAGAGGATCATAATTCAGGAGAGCTCTTCTCCCATGACCTAATCACCTGCCAGAGACCCCACCTCTCAAAGATCTCATCACCTCTCAGAACCAAGATTCTGGCAGGTAGACCAGTAGGGGAGAAAGAACATCAAACCATTGCACAGTGTGCATGTGTGTGTGCAATATTAATAAGAAGGAAAAAGAAAAATGGATTAAGGCGTTGTAGAAGGTGAACAAGGCCTTCCCAATGTCTCAGTCCCATTTCCTTAGGTTGAGAAATCTAGGATGTGTAGGTTATATGATTACTTGCCAAGATTACATAGCTAGCTGGAGCAGAGCCAAGACAAGATGCCAAGTGAACAGATAAGAGCTGTCTTTCCACCTTTTTTGTAGGATTCGACTTTTTCTGTGCAAATGGGCACAAAGAATTAATGCTGTCTGTGTATCAGACATCACTGTTTCTTCAATATCCTTTTTCCCTCAAGCAAAAGGTTTCCACTAATCCTTGAACAGTTTCACTTAGAGCTTTAAAACTGAAAAAGTGGAGAAAGCAGAGGATGCACATGTTTAGAACAGTACCTAAATCAGCATTGCCTTACCTCTTAGCCTCCTTTAATTTATTTTCATGAAATTCAGACTTTCCCTCAGATATTTCTAAAATCCAATAGGTGAATGATCTGACGCTATCTAATGTTGAAAGAAGTGTTTTCTGGAAGCCCTAGCAGCCACTCATACGGCCACCCTGCTCTTCGGAAAAGCTGGGAGAGGTAGGTTTTGTTCCGTGGTTTATATTATAGAGGTTTCTCATCCAAAATCTCAGGAGGCTGGCCAGTGAAGACCCTGGCCTTTCTATCATAGGGGTCAATCGTTATCATTACTGCTAATATTATTATTATTATCACCATCATCAACAGAGAGAAGGAGTGAGAGAGATCTCACATGTATTACTTCACTCCCCAAATGACCACAAAGGCCAGAGCTGGGCTAGGGCTGCAGCCTCAAGCCAGGAACACAATCCAGGTCTCCCTCATGGACAGCAGGAGCACAACCAATGAAGGCATTCCTACTGCCTCTCAGGGTGTGCACTGCAGAGAGCCCGAGGCACGAGTGGGGTTGGAAACAGAAGCCAGGTACTCTGGTCTAATGGCTAAGCTAAACACCTGCTGTCCGCAGGGGTTCTTTCTAAGTACTAATTCAAGCAACCTCCTCCAGCCCTTCAGGCCCCATCATATCCACGCTTTTCTTTCTTACTGGGAGTTACCACCTTGTCAATTTATCTTCCCGAATGACCTGTATGCACACTTATTTAATGTCTTTCTCCATCTTCATGACATTCAAACTTTCTGAAAGCAGGGAATTGACCTGGGGTGTTTGTCAGTATATCCAAGATCACGAGAGTGTTAGGCACATGACAATTACTCAAATATTTGTTAACGAAGGACTGAGGGATTAATGAGTTAAACATTTATAAGATTTTGGATCCATATTATTTCTTTTAAAGATTGATGTATTTATTTGAAGCCAGGAGCTGCTTCTAGGTTTCCCATATGTGGGTAGCAGCAACTCAAGCTCGTGGGCCATTCTCCACTTCTTTTCCCAGGCCTTTAGTAGGCTACATCGGAAATACAACAACCAGCACTTGAACCAGTGCCTTTATGGGATGCCAGCCTTGCACACAGTAGCTTTATGCACAGTGTCACAACACTGGCGCTAGATTCATATTAAATCACCTCTCAGTTATCAGATTTTGTAATCCATCAACAATGTTTGGGATTCTTTCCCCTTGTATCCTCTCTGAACCTGTATACTAAAACATAATTTTAAAAAATCCTTGCTGGGGGGATAGGGGAGGGAGGGGTAGGAGGGGGAAAAAAACCCGTAAAACTTCTAACTGGACAAAATTATTTTCACTTCAATAAAAACCATAGCCTAGCATCTTTTTTAGATATTATTTTTTTAAAAAGGATTTATTTATTTTTATTTAAAAGGAAGATTTACTGAGAGAAAGACGGAAAGATCTTCCATCCACTGGTTCACTCCCGAAGTGGCCATAACAGCCAGAGTTGAACTGATCTAAAGCCAGTAGCTTCTTCTGGGTCTCCCACGCAGGTAAAGGGTCCCAAGACTTTAGGTTATCCTCAACTGCTTTCCCAGGCCACAAGCAGGGAGGTGGATAGGATGTGGAGCAGCCAGGACATGAACCAGCATTCATAAGGGATCCCAGTACATGTAAGCCAAGAAATTAGCCACTGAGCCATTATGCTGCGCCCAGCCCAAGCATCTTAAAAAAAAAAAAGAAAGAAATCCTTATTAACATGGTAGGCAAGATAAATTCATATTATTTTCACTTATATTTCTTTGCTTTAATGTATATTAGAAAGGTTTTTATTATAGTAGATAAAACTATTATTTTTTTCAAAGCATATATATGTGTGAGTGTTTATACAGTTAAAATGTTTTATATTTGAAAGGTTGAGAACACAGAGAGAGAGATCTTCCATTCACTGGTTCACACCCCAAAAGACTACAATGGCCACAGCTGGGCTGGGTCGAAGCTAGGAGCTTGGAACACAGTATGGGACTCCCATGGGTGGCAGGGACTATGTACTTTAGCCATTCCCTTTTGCTTACCAGTTGCACCTTAGCAGGACCCTGGATCAGATGCAGAAGCAGGATTCAAACGCAGGCCCTTGGACATGGGATGCAGGTGTTGCAAATAGTCACTTTAACTGCTGTGCCACAATTCCTGTCTAAGATTCTGTACATTTAATTATCATAACCTAACACATAAACGTGAACAGCCAGTAAAACGCAGGTATATTGGCTGGCTCCTTGTTAGTCTGCCCTGAGAAGGAGGGGTGGATTAATGATTACCATACCAGCCTCTCTCAGCTATGAGGATATGTATGAAAGCATTTTTAAAAGTATAAAGCACTCACACTATTCTGGGCTTGCCTTATCAAGATGGCTATGCAGAAGACAATGACACTTTTCCTCCAAAAACGTATTTAAAGTTCTCTTCCGACACTTGGGGCTGGTTTAGCCAGTCAGTGGCGAGTGTTCAGAGGGAGCAGGATAGGTCAGGGAGGAAGAAGCTGGCCCTCTTCCCAACCACTTGTTCATCCACGAAGCGTTCATAATGAATACACACAGGACCCATTGCTCATAATGAACTCGCTGAATCAATGGCTCTCCTCCTGCAAGTGCAAACCAAATGAGAACATTTGGCAGCTGCGGGAATCCAGCTTCAGTCTCGGGGTCTATAAATCAAGGTTAAATGTTTGCTTTTCATTCTGGAAACCACGTTGCTTGTTTGGGGCGATTTTGCTTTCAACCCCTCCTTCCCTGGGCATGTTGGAGACCCTGGGGGATGGATGGGTGGGCAGCACTGCAAGTGGTGTAGGGGTGATCAGGGCTGCAGAGGAGTGGAGGGTGAACCCTGCAAGGGCACAGCTGACAGCTCTGTCACTTGGCAGCTCCCTAGAGACCACGGGTAACCGGGTGCACTTCTCACTCTACCCGGTTCTTCTGGGTGTTTTGCTCTGTTGATTTTCCAGTGTCTGTAACTCAAAGCAACATATCTTTCTTGGCATGTTTGGAGAGAGAGCTGTTGCTAAGCTTACTGGGCTCATAAGGAAAGTCCTTGTGTTTATGCACTCTAATCTGGGCCATTATTCTAAGCAGAAGATTGCTTGGTTATGGACAACTACCAGTCATTTTTTTCCCAATCACCTTAACACAATGATTGACAACCAGCTAACAACATGACACAGCCGTTTCTCCAAGGAGTTTCAGCTTTTGATAAATACTTTTCCTTTTCTGGAATGTGTAGTCTAGTTATTACATTTGAAAGTAGAGAAAATGCTTTGGCCTTTAAAACTCCTTCTTTGGAATGCAATCAAATTGAAAGCACCAAGTGTCTGAAAGTTTCTAGCAAGGCTAGCATTAAGTGAGAAATTTGGGGGACACTCAAGAAATAGAAGTCCTAATTATGGACAGGCATCAAAAATCCTTTCCAGTTTTTGGTCTCTAGTTTGTGTTCTTCTGAGAAATGTGTTTATCAAATAGGACAGAAAAATTGACTCCTGATCTTAGTGCCCACCTCTGAGAGAGCATTCTGTTTTGGAAACAGTGGTAGCAGAAGGAGGACCGAAGGCAGATGCTGCCATGAAGCAGAGGAATGCAGAGTGCAATGATTTTGCTAGCATCTCTTTCTGCAGACTTTGCTAATGCCATCCTTGGGAGAGGAGCATCTCTGCTGTGTAGCTTATCCTATAGCCCTGTGAGGTTGCCACATTGTAGCTGATTGTCTCACCATGCTCATCCTTCTCTCTACTGGCTGGTGGACTTTTTGGGTGTTTTGTGATGAAGCATCTTTATTGAAATGTAATCCACATGCCCAACAATTCGTCGCTGTGATGTAATCACAGATCTGCACCATACTTTGGCTAATGTCTTCCCTCAAGAGGCCTAGGATACACAGCCTCTCACCCCTTAATCTCTATCTGCCGCAACCCTCAGAAAGTACAAGTCAGCTTGCTCTTCCTTCCTTCCCTCCTTCTTTCCTTCCTTCCTTCCTTCCTTCCTTCCTTCCTTCCTTCCTTCCTTCCTTCTCCCCTCCTTCCCTCCCTCTCCTTTCCTTCCTTCCTTTGTTTCATCCTTCCTTCTTCCCTCCCTCTCTCCTTTCCTTCCTTTCTTCCCTCTGTCTGTTTTTGATCAGCCTTTCCACCTTGGCATTCTCCTTGGCATGTGCTCTCTCCTTCCGCCAGGGGCAGTGCAGTAGGGGACAGGAGGAGTCACTGATAAAAACAGTGACGCAGTGGGAAGTTGGTGGTCAGGGCGGGCACAGGGTGTTTTCAGGGGAACCGGACTCCTTGACTCAGCTTTGGACAAGCAGCCTGATACCTTCTCACGGGGACGGACCTGCAGGGATTTGTGTGTCCGCATCTTCTGAAGGCCGGAAGCTTTCACTATCTTTCTCTTCCCTGCACCTTCATGTAGTTTCTTTCATTTGCACGCCTCATCTGTGAGCTGGCTTTCTGGTTTTCCATCGGTATTCACAGACCTCATCCGGGAGCAAGTGCATAATCCTGGCTCTGGCTTCTGCTGTCAGTCAATTTTAAAGTCAGTTGCCCTTTCAGCAATAAACTTAATCACCAGGCTGTATTTCTTCAGTTTTGTCCTTGGTATTGGAAGCACAATGTATCAACATTACTTATCTTTGCCAAAGCTAGTATCTTCACCACCTCACAGTATCATTAATCTGTCAAACTCATCCCAAAGACACAAAATGCCACAATAAATGATAAAACTGAAGGTACAGCATGAAAATATATATAGGGCCTGGTCTAGTGGCTAAAGTCCTCACCTTGCATGCACTGGGATCCCATATAGGCACCGGTTCATATCCCTGCTGCTCCGCTTCCCTTCCAGCTCTCTGCTTGTGGCCTGGGAAACAGTAGAAGGTGACCAAAAGCCTTGGGACCCTATAGCTGCATGGGATACCTGGAAGAGACTCCTGGCTTTGAATCAGCTCAGCTGTGGCCTTTGTGGATGCTTGGGGTGTAAACCAGCAAATGGAAGGTCCTTCTCTCTGTCTCTTCTTCTCTCTGTAAATCTGACTCTCCAATAAAAATAAATAAATCTTTAAGAAAAAAGAAAGAAAAAATATATGTTTTTGAGGAGTGGAGTGTTAAGCAGAAGTATCCCTCATCCTTGGTGGAAAGGTTAGTGAGGAGAGCATTGTAATGGAAATGTGATTAGTCAGTCTTTTATGAAATAGCAAGTAGGGGTGAAGTAAGAGCCCAGTTGGGGCCCTCACATCATACATCAGAGTAGCCTGGACTGAGTCTGGGCTATTCTACTTCTGATCTAGCTTTCTGCTAATTTGTTTCCTGGGAAAAGCAGAAAATGATGTCTCAGCTACCTGGGTTCCTACCATCCGCCTTGGAGACCTCAGATGGAATTCCTGGCTTGTGATTTTGACTTGGCCCAGCCCTGTAGCAGGTGTTTGGGGACTGAAATACCAGACAGAAGATTATCTCTGTCTTTCAAATGGAAAAAAAAAGAATCTATATTGAAATAACAAATCGAATGGTACTCATAATTTTGTTTGGTTTTCCAGTTCAATTTTTATTTTTTTTTGAAATACAACCACTTAGCCATTTCACATTCAATTTTTGTTTTGAAGATCCATAATTTCAGGCTTTTTAAAGTGTCATTGAATAATTATATTCATCTGTGCAATAAATTTTTGATATTGGAAAGCTTCACTTTTTTGTTGCAGTGATTTAAAAAATAGTGATTTTATTCTAGCATATTATTATTAAAGGACAAAATTGCAACAATCTAGTTGAAAGAAATTAATTGGCTTTATTTTCAATTCTAGAATCAAGCAACATTTCATTTCATGAAATAGAGTGAATGTTCTGCTCTTATTTTTAAGTAGCCTTACAGATAGTTTAGCTATCCTCCCCTGATGCAATAGGTCTATAAAGACTGGAATGAAAATACATAATCCAGTAACACTTGGGTTTTAGAGGCTTTCACTTCTTAACCTTATGTTTCATGAAACAAGCAAACCACATAAAGCTGTATAAAACATCCTGGTTCAATATTCTCGGTGCTTTATTTTTATTGTGCCTGCATGTGTATGGCTGTTTCCTATAGGATGTCCTTGTCTGAGGTTTCTGATGCTTCATGCTGAGAGCACACAGTCCTGTGGGATATTCGAAGCCCTCCTAAGGGGACACCAGCATCCCCTAGAGTGTTCTTAATTTCCCCAGCCATGAGAGCCAACTTCTCTCTCTCGGTGCCTCAGAGAGAAGACACGGAGGTGTGAGGGGCACAGCACGTGTTCTTGCATTTGTCTGGGTCAGGCTAACTCAGTAGGTCTCCTCTGGAAGCCCATTTTTCCTTTCCCATATCCTATCAGAGTCAAGCACCCTATATGGCAAAGATTCCTTGCACAGTCATGAGATGCCAGTACGCAACATTCTTTCTAATGAGTCACAGTCAGTAAACATTATTTTCCCAGTGAATCTGAGTGTGCTTCCACACCAGGCAGCATCGGAGGAGAAAAATCGTCTCGAATCAAAACATCTTGTTTCATCAGCTGAGCTCAGACAAACCTTTCACTTTTGTAAGCAAAGTGAAATGTGTTTCCACACAAACTGAAAACCCAATCTGTCCTTATTTTTCCTTGGATACATATGTTGGGTATACTAGTATAGTAGGAGGAGATAAGGGAGACATGGTAGAAAATATTGTTAGTGTTTGAGGCTGAGGTGAAGTTACTGGAGAGTTTTGTCAACAAGCAAAATGAAGCGTCTAGAGGTGTTTTACACTTGGGAGCTTGCAGGTAAACACTGGGTGATGGTGTTGGCTGGTACGCACTGGGCATGTTGAGCATAGTCTTAACCGTGGAGTACACTGGCTGTTACTAGAAGTAACACTGCATTTTGGCTGTGTTGGGCTTGGGGAAGCCTCAGTTGGCTCCCAATATATACACACATCAGCCACATACGGGCTCAGCTTTCAAGATGCAGGACAATGGCATGAGCTATAATCACTCAACTCTCATTCTAGTAACAAGGGAGAATTAACAGAGGCAGAGAATGCAAGCAAGCCATGTGAGACTCTCATTACCTAAATCACAGAACTGGTACAATATGTGTGATTCAGCCCTAAACCAGTGCCAATCGAAATCAGAATGAGACGAAAGATTCAAATGTGATTGAGATGGTAAGGTGCAAATGACAGCACTGGCAGTCATGTGCCAGTTTGAATTCGAGCTTGACCTTCTCTCAGATACTCCCAATCAAATTGCTCGGTATGAAAATAAGCAGAGACAGGATGGAAATTAAATGCTTACTCCTCATCAGTAGTTTGTTTAAATTATTCAGGGGCCTTTGGTAATGCTGGCTGCTTTTCTTTCTGCAGAAGAAACTTCATTTTTACCTAGACAAGGGCAACTAACATGATAGAAACTGACAAATGGCTAAAGAAAAAAAGTCGGACCTATCTAACAAGGAGAGAAAGCAGGATGAGGACAAATGGACTACCCGGGAAGATGAGAAGGGAGAAGGATGTATGCTCTCCTACTGTATGCCAGAGGGCAGGACTAAAGGGCAGGAGCCCAGCCTCAGAAACGGTCCTTGGGAGGACGGGGGAAGGTGAGCAGCCAGAGGGTGGGGACTGATGATAAGGCTGCACCTGAGTATGAAACAGGATTGGGAAGTAGGGAAGGCTGTCCAGGAAAGACTTGCCCTGCCCCCATTCCCTTCCTTCCTAGCCTGCTCCGTGCTAGCATAATGGATCTTCTGGGCACACAGAACTGCTCATCCTAAGTTAACTACCCATTGCCTGCAGATGGCTATAGGTCCTCGTTCTCATTGGGAAATTGGTTCTTGGACACTCCTGCCTGAAGGTATCAAAATTCCCAGATGCTCAAATATTTTGCTTAAAATGTTGCAGGATGTGACATAGAGCCTGTGCACAGCATTTTCTATACTTTTTATTAATTTATTATTAGAGTGCCTAAGGCCATATATAGTCATTTGTTCAACCATTTTTTTGAAAAATTGTATTTACCTCTTTTCATTTTATGTGAAAGGCAGAGAGAGACAGAAATCCAGAAGGAAATGTTCCATCTCTCTATCTACTCTCTAAATGCCCACAACTGACAATGCTGGGCCAAGATGAAGCCAGAAACCCAGAACATAGTCTGAGCCTTGCACATGGGTCACAGGAGCCTGAGTTTTGGGGCCACCACCAGCTTTCTCTCTTTATGCACACTAGTAGGAGTTGCAATCAGAAGTGGAGCTGGAACCCAGGCATTGTGACAAAGGATGTGGGCCTCCCATGCACTGTCCTAATTGCTGTGACAAACACCCGTCCCACTCCCATATGCTTTAAATTATCTCTTAGGATGGGTATTGTGGCACAATGGGTTAAGCTGTTGCTTGGAATGTCGATATCCCATGTCTGAATCCCACTTCAAGTCCTGGCTATTCTTTGGAGCCAGCTCCCTGTTAACGTAGCAGCAGATAATGGCTTAAGAGCTTGCACTCTTGCCATCCACATGAAAGACCCAGATGGAGTACCCACCTTCTGGCTTTGACCTGGCACAGCCCTGGCTCCTCTTATAGGCATTTTGGGGGTGAACCAACTGCTAAAAGACCTCTCTTTCTCTCTCTGTCACTCTGTATTTCAAGTAGATTAAAATAAATATTAAGATATTTATTAAATAAGTATGTATTATCTCTAGTTTACTTATCATACCTAATTCAATGCAAATGCTAGGTAATGTAGAGGCGCTATGTAGGGACTCATGAGCATGTTTAGTACAAACACAATATTTTACTAGCATTTTTAATCCACAGTTAGTTGAATCTGTGGCTACAAAACCTTGGAGAACTGGAGGGCCAACTACGTCTTCAAACTCCTTTTCCTGGAATTCACAGCTTTCTGTTCTTTGTAACTTTCTTTTTCAGCTGCATTGTTTGGTTAATCAAATCCTGGATTTTCCAACATGGCAAACATTTCCCCACCTCCTGATACCTCTATGCTCCCACTCCATTCCCTGCCTATTCAAAGTCTTAGGGCCCACTGAATCGCTCCCTTTTCTAGAAAGCCTGCCCTATCCCACATCCTCCTCATGCCAGCTAAATGTCCCACTTATTTGTTGTGTGCCTGTAATATTCTGGTGTCATTCTGACACTGATCCAACTGTCTTTCCTAATATTATGTATTTTTATAACACTATGCAGCTCATAAATAATTTTCACATACATGGATTTTATCTATCAGGGAAATTATTGTTTCCATTTTGCTTTGAGAATTCAAATGACTTCTCTGTCCTCATAGAGCTAAATATTGGTAGAGCTAAAATTCAACCTCAGTGTTTCTAAACTTAAACCCAGCACCTACTTGCATACTAGGATAGTCACAAGGCTTGGCTTTTGAAGATATGTCCAATAAAGGCTGGCACCATGTCATAGTAGGCTAATCCTCTGCCTGAGGCACTGGCTTTCCATATGGATGCCTCTCCATGTCCCAGCTGCTCCACTTGAATGCAGCAGAGAATGGCCCAAGTCCTTGTGCCTCTGCATCCATATGGAAGACTCCACATGGGAACTCTTGGCTTTGAATCCACTCAAATCCAACCGTTGAGGCAATATGGGGAGTAAACCAGCAGATGAAAGACCCTCTCTCTCTCTGTCCTATCTTCTCTCTGCAAATCTGCCTTTTGACATAACATAAATCCTCAAAAATATGTTTGATAAGTGTGACATTCAAATTCTACAATGTCATCCACATCAACTTGGGATTTCTTTATTGAAACACAGTGTTCTGAAAGCCATAAGACGAAGCCATTTTGCCTCAAAATGCATTATCTTGGGCCCAGCCAAAGCTGCTGATTCAGTAGCTTCAGGGGTGGGGTCCCACAGACTTTGTTCCAACCAGCCCTTCTGATTTGTGCTGCATGCTCAAGTCTTGAGAACCAGATAGGATTATCTCTTTCTCTCTCTCTTTTTTTCTCTCTCTTTTTTTTTTTTTTTTTTTTTTTGGTGGGGCCCCTGTCCTACAGTGTCTACAGGGGATCATTAGTAGCAAGCACACAAACCTCACTTGCCGGGGGACAAGACAGCTTATAGTGCTGAGTGAGTGAAGATTTTATCGGGCTAGAAAAAACGTAAAGATTTAAAGTCTTAACTAGCAAGATTAGGAGTGCTAAGGGATGTTGTCTTACCTGGAAGGCAGGTGTCAAGTGGAGCTTTCAGTGGAGGAGGTAAGAAGACAGGACTTTGAAAGGGAAATTCTTCATGGGTGTCAGAAAGACTCACAGGGAGGGGATGAAAGATCTCTTAGGGAATTTTAATTTGGGAAATAAATGACATTAAAAGAAAAAGAATATGTTACTGAAAGTGCTGACAACAGGAGTTTGGTATAAGGATGGAACAACTGGGGCAAAGTGGCCTGTGTAACCAGCTGGCAGTGAGGCCTCAGAGCCAGGGAGCATCTTGCATCTGGACGAGTGCTTTGCCTTGACTTCCTGTGGCCATTTGATCCTGGGAATGCTGACTTGAGAGTTCAACTCTGAGCAGCTTTCCTTTTCTCTACACAACTGCGTTGTTCTAGTGAGGACACCAAATCAATGTAAGGAGTTCTTGTTTTCTT
This sequence comes from Ochotona princeps, assembly GCF_030435755.1. Taxonomy (NCBI): domain Eukaryota; kingdom Metazoa; phylum Chordata; class Mammalia; order Lagomorpha; family Ochotonidae; genus Ochotona; species Ochotona princeps. Next base: position 15,184,292 of record NC_080842.1, on the reverse strand, counting down.
AACCTATCTTTAATATCCTAAGACCACAGCCTGGGTGCTTTGTATAATGAAAAGAAATCCATGTCTCACAGTTCTGAGGACTGAGGTGGGTGTGCAAGAAGGATCCACTCTCAAGGAGCTGACCATTGGCAAGTGTCCTTGTGCTGTATCCACCCATAACAGAAAGCAGAAGTGCAAGAAAGCATGGGAGGATGAGAGGGTAAGACAGGGCCATAATAGCCCATGCCTGTGATGACAGCATTGATCTGCTTCTGAAGGTTCTGCCATTTCTCCATCACTGGGGTATTAGGGATCATGTTTCCATGAACTTTGGGGGATGTGTTGAAACTATAGCATCTCACACTTGCAATGTCTCCAGAATGAATTGCCCCAAAAAGAAGAACTCATTGAAGTTCAAGTGATTGTGCCCCAGGTAGGCTTCCATCATCATGGATATGCCCTGCAAGTCTCCAGAAGCCTTCTGGCATCTCCTTCCATCTGCTGTCCTAGGAGTATAGCTAGAGTCACCATCAGTGCATTCTGGAAAATCCAGCACACATACCCTGTTCTTCTTGTAGGTTTTCATGGGATTCATGCTCGTTCAGTTAGTTCTGCTCCCCTCTTATTTATCATGGACTCTTGGATTTCTTTGAGCTCAAGCAGCTCAGAACTCTTGATGCTGAGTTATCAGTTGCAAGGAACTTGGCTTTTTCTTCGTTTCTCACCTCCCCAAAGTACCATTCACTCAACACCTGTAAGCAATAGGTTTTTTTGTTTTTGTTTTTGTTTTTTTTAAAGATTTATTTATTTTATTACAAAGTCAGATATACAGAGAGGAGGAGAGACAGGGAGGAAGATCTTCCGTCTGGTGATTCACTCCCCAAGTGAGCCACAACAGCCGGTGCGCGCCGATCCGATGCCGGGAACCAGGAACCTCTTCCAGGTCTCCCACGCGGGTGCAGTGTCCCAATGCATTGGGCCGTCCTCAACTGCTTTCCCAGGCCACAAGCAGGGAGCTGGATGGGAAGTGGAGCTGCCAGGATTAGAACCGGCACCCATATGGGATCCCGGGGCTTTCAAAGCGAGGACTTAAGCCGCTAGGCCCGGCCAATAGGTTTTTAATGAGAAGATGTGAGGGGAAAAACACTGTCTAGAATCAGTTACTACTGCAAATGTAGTATGATACTGGAGCTTGTATCTGTGGATCACATTGTGTGGAATTTTCTTCCAAAGAACCCATGATAATGGTGTGAGAGGAGTATTTTATTTTATTTGTTCATTTGAAACGCAGAGTAACAGAGGAGAGAGAGAGACAGAGAGAAGGAGGGAGGGAGCGAGGGAGAGAAAGAGAGAGAAATCCTCCATCTATACTCCCAAATGCCTGGAACAGCGTTCAGGCTCAAGTTAGGCACCAGGAACTTCATCTAGGTTACCCACATGGGTGGGCCATTGTCTCCTGCATCCCAGTTACAACAGCTGGAAGCTGGACCAGAAGCAGAGGAGTGACGACTTGAACTGGCCTTGAACTGGCTCAAGATGTGGACCTCAAATTATAGAGGTGTTTTAGATAGAATGAGGTTTGTTGTGAATTAATAACTGTTGAAGCTTAAAATGGTACACTGAGGTTCATTATACTAGCTGCTTACTTTCATATGTGTTTGAAATTTTCCAAAATTAACCATTTTTCCAAAAATGGATGCTCGTGGTTACTCTACTCAAGATCTCTCTGGCCATTCTTCCTTCTGGTAAGTTACTAAGATCCCCCTCACTTCTGCCACTTCTGTCTTCACCTCTCTATTTCTTTGTATGAGGCACTAAATTCATATCTTCTCTACTCAAGAAAATACTAAAATCATTTTCATCATCACCATCATTTCTTGTTTGCTATGCAAAGCGAACAATTTAGTTTTTCTCTAATCAGTTTACACTGGCAGAATCAGGCACCTACACTTCTCTGTCCAAATACTCATTAATATTGCTCATCTGAACAAAAGGGGCTCTCTCCTCATGAAGGATTCTACCCTCCTCTTCCTCCATCTGAATCCTGAAGCCAGTTTCTAGTATGCCCCTGTACCACGCCATTAAAAATTGACCCAGAGCTGAATGGAAAGCATGAATAATAGATATTTCTTATGACTCCAAAAAAGGGATTTGACCTCTCTCTAGAACTTCCAGTTTGAGAGTTAACACCTGATTAACTTAGAGGGGAAGAATGATGAAAATATCCCTCAATCCCCTAAAACTCTCATTTTCTCACTCTCACTGCTTTTACCGGAACTTGTAGCAAGCAGCATGTTGACTCACAACGCTTTATCACTTCCTCTGGCTTATTTCCCGTAAAGATGCTAATGAGTTGCAAGTGACGAGAGGTCAGAAGTCCTTCCCCGCTGCAGAAACACGGTCATCTGGATGTTGAGACTCTGGAGCCAATCATGACAAACTGAGAGAGTGAAATTGGACAAGGAGAAGGTTCTGCCTTCTAGCATAGGCTCATTCTTTGACTGCTTTGAGGTACATATCTACCAAACCCAACTGTGTGTGAAAATGATGCAGCAGCAGGAGAGGTCCCAGGGCTCAGGGGTCTCAGTCGCAGCTGTGTTGGAAGGAGGTTGAAAGGAATCTCTGATGTACCTTAACTTGGGTCCCTCATCTTAGAGAGTAAGCACTTGCCTGGAAGCCATTTAAGTCAATGACTTTTCCCCCTTTGCACTTTCCCTTCCAGGGCCTGAAGGGCGTGTGGAGAGTCCACACTGAGCCTCTCTAAGGTTTGAGAGAATGCCTCTCTAGAAACATGCAGAAATATTGGGCTGGAATACTCAGAGGATCACAATTACAGAAGTCCAGTCTAGTAAGTTTCAAGTGCAGTAAACAATGGAAGAGTTGGGGAATGGTGAAGAGAATGGTCTCTTCCAAATCCCTAACTCCTAGAAGTAAGGTTGCCGCTAGAAGATGGGATACCCACATACATTTGGATTTCAGATAACAATTTTTTAAATATATATCACACATACTGCCAAGTATATACATTGAATAAAGTCATGTATTTGTGTTTATCTAAAATTCAGTTTTTCCTGCTCCCTGTATTTTTAACTTGCTGGAAACCCTGGGAAATTGCAGTCCCTAAAGATGTCTGGTCTGCCAGACCTTTTATTGCTGCAATGAACATAGCAAGTGGCCCTGGCACATCTGTGAGAAGCAAGTTCTGTGAGTGCCTTATCTTGACTTCCTTCAGTGGAAACTATAACTGCTCTTTTTCCTCTGGGAATGTTGTTAATACAACGGTTGTGCTGTAGAAAGAACCCCCATCTGACGGCCATTTATTCCATGGAATCCACTTCTTGGAGAGACAACCATCTAGGCTTCAGAAATAACTATTTCTTGACATGCCTTTTTTCTGCTTTTGATGCCTTTTAGATTTTTTACCTTGTTTACTAGATAGAGATAGAGAACAAGATGCCTGTCTCTGTTGGTTCTCCCCTCAAATACTTGAAGCTGCCCCTGGCTGGGACAGAAGCCAAGAACCAGAAGCTCAATCCAGGTTTCTTGGGTAGGTGATAGGAACCAATCACTTGATCAAGGACCCAATCACCTGCTGCCTTCCAGGGTGCACATTAGCCGGAAGCTGGATTTGAGAGCAGAGAAGGAACTCAAGCCCAGGCGCTTAGATAAGGGATTCAGACTTCCCAGCCAGCTGCGAAGTCTGTGATGAGTGTTCAACCCTATCTATCTATCTATGATAGATCAACGAACATGTTATTTATAACAGTGATAAAATTCAAAGTAGCCTAAGTGTCCTACTTAATCAGTTTGAGTACACACATGGTTTGGGATGTTATATAAGTCATTAAAATGATGCTGCTAAAGTATTCTAACTGCCATGAAGAAATGCCCATACTGTTGAATGAACAGTAGCATCAAGTCATCATTTTCTGTGTTCTGCTGAAATGCACTTACTATTGTGTGCGCTGATCTATAAACCAACATTGTCATTTAAAATTCTCAAGATGGTTGCTGTTGGGTAGTAAGATTACAAGTAATTTTGGTATTCCTTTAGTCTTATTTTAATTTTTTTCCATAGTGATCATATATCCCTTATGTAATATAAATAAAATTTTAGCTCCCATTCATACACAGTTCAGAGGAGGAACAAGAGACCTAATTGGATGTACCTGGGCACCCTGCCTTTGGTTCCAAATGACATAAACGCAGCAGGATGGGACCTCAGGACCCACAAAGGTTTCAGCTTGCTCTACCATAGCACAAAAAGAAAGAGAGACAGGGAGGTATGACACAGAAGGACTTTGTCCTGTTCCCTAACTTCCTGGATAGGAGGAGCAGTCACATCATTGTGTTTGGAACGAGGATTCTCAGGTTTTAAAGATGTTGAAAGCAACTTTGGAAAATTCCAGACAAACTGAGACCAGTGGCCATCCTGTTTCTGGGCAATTGGGGCAGGATGACTAGTCCTTGTGCAGGTACATGGACATACCCTCCTGACTCATTCCACGACAGGCGGCGTCTTGAGAGGTTACTTATGAAATCAATGCTGACCTCTGGCCTTCATGGCCAGGAAAGGTTGTAAGGTCAGCAGGCTGAAATCATACTGGAAAGACACTTGCTGACCTGGAAGAAAGCAGATCTCATCTCAGGTGACACCTTCTCCCCTCCATTTAGTACATGCATTTGTTCTGTGTCTGAGCCCAAAAAGTGTAAGTGAAAGTGAAGTGTTATCTTAACATTTCAGGCCAAATTAGTCATTCAGTGACCCAGTTCCCCATGTCTATTTTGACTAAAGACTGAACTAGTGAATGCTGCAGAACTGCATGTATTCCATTCTCTGACCTCAAGGGTACCCATTCTGCTAAGGCCCACTACGTCCTCCTTATTATTAAAGCGAAACAGAAAAGGGATCTGGAGGGGAGACCAGCAAACCACAGCTGGTGTGGAAAGGACATGTGGTTTGTGATGCAATCAGAAGTCTGTGTGAAGTATAGGATGATAACGGCAAGTGTGTCTCCATGTGCTGCATGTGCACACATGTGTAAGTGATGGGGGAGAATTCACAGAGGTAGAACAATGACAGGTTAACAGATGTAAGTTATGGTCTTATCTAGATGCCAGTCATCCTTTGAAAACAGTACCCCTTCTTTTCTGCCAGCTGAGTCGAGAGATGGTCTGCTGAGTGATCTCAGAGAATATGTATATTGGTCCTTGCACAGCATTTCCTTTGGATTGCTGTGTGCTTGTTGGCATGCTCGCTCAGGGACGCAAGAAGTCGAATCCAAGGGACATGCTGGGCAACACATCCTCTGGACAGGTCACACTGGGGAGTCTGAAGGCCTACAGAGTGCTCTTTGTATCTTCCATGCTGAAGTGAAATGTTACCTTATTTCCCAGAATAGTCAGCATGTGCAGCAGAGTGTCAAGTGTGTGGCCCCAGCTTGACCATCAGCCAGATGTTAGATGGAACTGCTGCTCAACCACTTCCCACTGTGAGCTACTAACCATCATGGCCCTCGGTTGCCTGAAATAGATGAAATAGTGTTGTCCCCACCTCACTCTCATCATTATCCTTCTCTGGGTTTCTATCTCCTGATATCCTCTACTGGCTGAAAAGCATCTGAGTGCAGAGGGAAATCAATCCAGGGTGTGTTCCAAGTGACTCTTTTTCCAGTATACAGTACATTAGCTTTGCAGAACTCTAATGAAATACCTGAGGCAGACTAACTTGGAAAGGAAAGAGGTTTATTTAATTTACAGCTCTGGTAGTTCAAGGGCTGGCATTTTGCTGGCAGAGTCCTGAGCCAGCACTGGGCATTATAAGATGAATGAGTGTGTATATGTCTATGTGTGTCAGTGTCACCTCTCTCCCACTTCGTAGAATGCCCGTGGGATACAATCTGGAGGTTCTACCCTCATCACTTCAGTGGTAATTGAAGACCATTCAGGCCTGCTGAGGTCTTAGCTACACCTTTAGGTGGGCGGCACCAGCATTGCTCGCCTATTTCCTAACTGATTAAAAGACCACCAATGGGGAACATCTTACCTATAGGTTCTCCGCCAAACAAAGAGAAGTCAGGGAAGGCTTAAAATCCCAAGACCCCTCCTCAAGCCTCTGGTGTCTCTCTCTCCCTCCCCTCTCGAGAGGCACTCCACCTCCCGGCTTTCTCTCCAGAGGTGCTTTCCCCTTCCCTCTCCCTTCCCTGCTCACCTGGTCGCTTCACAAATAAACTTTTATGTCTGCAACAGATTCCCGGCTTTTTATTTCTATACTAAGCTGAGGAAATAACCCACCGGGCATTTCTGGTAACAGTAATCACTTCTCAAAGGGCCCCCCTGAAAACACCATAGTAAGATTTACAGCTTATAGTGAGGATGACATTTAAGCACACAGTTTAGGAGGCTTTGGGTGACCCTGAAACCATTTTCAAACCATACCAATTGTGGAGCCTGGATCTTCCTTCAGAGGGGAGCTTGGAAGTCCTTTGTTTCTTCGGAAAGGCTTAAACTCAGAAGCATGCAGTCATGTTCCATGGACCATTGGTGTTAACTGTGGTTCTCCGGGTGTTACAAAATCCAAGATGAAGGAGCTATCCTTGTTTCCCTGCGGAGAGGTAGCAGAGGAGAGCTCCCTGATTCTGAGTGAAGACTTCAGGTTCCACCTGGAGGCCTCTGGAAAGTTACCTCCTCCTATCAACCACCATTAGAATCCTATTCAGAGCCCATGTCTAACTCTTTGTCTTTCCTAAGTCTTCCTCACCAGCAAAATAGAACATAAGATTCACAGCTTTGGCTTTTGTTGTTTGTTTTATGTCCTTCGAAAAAGAAGGGGATTAGGGTGGAGAGTCCACTTGGATTTCTGGCAAAGAAGTAAGAGGCATGCTGAAACAGATGGAGGAGAATGCAGATGGAAGATAATCCCCATTGCCTTATTGATTGGTTACAGTAAAATACTGAGGAAGAATCTGCATACCAAAGAAAACAATAAGGACATCCACAGGATGGAATTATGCAGTGAAGATGATGTTTTAGTTGCAGTCATTCTTCAAATTGAAAAGATAACACATACCCATCTTTAAAATGTGTGTAGTATAAAAGAGAAGAAATGAGAAGGAAGTCTCCCTGCCACTTCAGACCCTAATCCTTTTCTACAGGTAACATTCTCTGTTGGGATGAGAAAAGATAGATCCCTTTAAAAGTGCTTATTTCTGGGCCCTGATGGTGTGGCCTAGCAGCTAAAGTTGTCGCCTTGAAGCACCGGGATCCCATATGGGCACCGGTTCTAATCTCAGCAGCTCCACTTCCCATCCAGCTCCCTGCTTGTGGCCTGGGAAAGCAGTCGAGAACGGCCCAGAGCACTGGGACCCTGCACCCGCATGGGAGACCTGGAAGAGGTTCCTGGTTCCCAGCTTCAGATGGGCGCAGCACCGGCCGTTGCAACTCACTTGGGGAGTGAATCACCAGATGGAGGATCTTCCTCTCTGTCTCTCCTCCTCTCTGTATATCTGACTTTGTGGTAAAAAATAAATAAATCTTAAAAAAAAAAAGTGCTTATTTCTGCCCTGAAGCTGCTTTTATCTAAGTGGTATTCCACCCTTCTGAGTTTTCTACTTTCCATGAGAAAAGAAAGAAGTTACCTATTGGGCATCTATGATGGATTTTGTGTTTTGTTCTGAGCAGGCTACTACTCCAACTTTCTGATGGATTTTGTCTCTGCCCTCCACCCTCTGATTGTTAACCCCAGCATCATTTGTTTGTTGAACTGACTTTGCTCATCTGAATTGTGATCCTACCAAACTAATCTTCCTCTCTTCGAGCCCTGCTGACTGTTATAGCAGGTTTCCAACTTCAGTAAATCTTGCTTTGCTCACTACCTTGTCCATATGGAAATTCTTCTACGTGAGACAAGAATCAAGGTCACCTTTTCGATTGCCATTTCCCCATAACATAAACCAATTATAAATTGTACAATAGAAATAAAATAAGTTCAACCAACAAATGGTGCTGGGGTAAGAATTGTGGGGTACTGGCTTAAGACACTGCTTGGGTTGTACATGTCCCATACTGAAGTGCTGGTTTGAGTCCTGGCTGCTTTGCTCCCACTATAGCTTCCTGATAATACACATAGAAGGCCACAGATGATAGGTCAAGTGCTTGGGAACCTGCCACTCACGTTGGAGACCTAGCTGGAGTCCTTGGCTCATGGCTTCAGCCTGGTTCTCATGAATGGGGAATGAACTCTAAGATGGAAGATGTCTCTGTCTCTTCCCCTCTGATTTGCTTTCAAATGAAAATAAATTTAATAAACTTTTTTAAATGGGTCTAAAGAAATGGTAAATAGAAGACAAAACATAAATCTGAAATTTTCAAATGTCCATGGGAAACTCCATATAAACATGAATTTCACAATTTTGCATAAAAATAAACATCTTTTGGCTCCATTTTTCTGTAAACTTTTCGCAACAGTTTTGTATTCCAGGTTGTTTCTTTTAAAAATTTTTATTAATATTCTTTCTAAAGAATGTTTATTAAAGCAGAGTTACATAGAGATAAAGGGAGACAGACGGAAAGATCTTTCATCTGCGCAACTGCCCACAATGGCCAGAATCTGGGCCAAGCTAAAGCCAGCAGCCAGGAGCCTTGTCTGGGTCTCCCACATGGGTGCAGGCATCCAAAGACTTGGCCTCTCTTCCTTTGCTTTCCCAGACACATCAGCAGGAAGCTGGATCAGTGGTGGAGCAGCCGGGTCTTGAACCAGCACCTATATGGGATACTGGCGCTGCAAGCAGAGGCCCAATCTGATGCCAAGGTGCTGGCCCCTCCAAATTGTTTCTGAGTGGTAGAAAGATACTCCTCTTCTGAATTTCCCAAATTATTTTGTAATGTTCAATATTGTTTTATAATATTCAGCATTAGGGAGCTAAAGCTTACTTTCAAGTTCAAAATTAAGCAAAACACTGTTTATCTTCTTTAAATAGTGATTTTTAAAAATCAGTGTCTTATATTTGTATGGTATTTGTTGTATTATTTTGTGCATGTGTGTGTGTGTGTGTAAGTTCAAAATAATGCTACAGGCTAATCAATATGGCTTTGTTCTAAAATACCCAGAAAATGAATTTTCTCTCTCATTGTTCCAAGCCCTACTCTAATATTTCACCTAATCAATATACCCAAGAAAGATAAACACAACCACTTAAGGAAGTTAGAGTTCTTGCTATTTTTTTAGAGGTCTTGTGCCTCTAAATAAAACTGTTGCGACTATTTCACGTACAAATGTCAAATACTGGAGCTTGAACTTTGCCTTTCTATAAATGAATCCATCAGGGAAAAGAAATTAGACAGTGGATTTTAGGTCAAGATCTAATATTGTGAGAGTTTTCAAGAGAATCCCCAGGGAACACATTTGTTTGGTTAGTGTATGACAGTCCTTAGGAACAAACCAATCTCGAAGCTTCCAAAAATATTTTATGTGTTTATGTACATGTGGGAGCCCAATGAAATTCCTGAATTTACAATGATGTTTTAGAATTCCTACACAAGTTTTAAAGAGACAGACATAGGGGAAAAAAAAAACTGTGCAGGGAGTTTCTGGATGCGGGGAAGGGTTTTTGCAGGAATGCCAAAGTGTGTGTCTGTGTTCCTGTTGTGGGGAGTGGTTGGCAGGCTGTCTCCTGATGCTGCTCCGCATCTTCCTGTGCATATGGTGAGTGGTCAGATGCTGGCCACACACAAGCAAAGGTCTGATTTATACTCACCAACGGAGGCCAAACAGGCTACAACATTTAGTAACGACCTGAACTAAGATCTGCTCTCACCATGGACAAATATGGGACTTCACTGAGTATGCATGGGAACCAAATAAGTTTATTTATTTTTTCCTTCTATCTGTCCCACGCGTATCAACATATCAAGAGAACTATAACCTCCCCGGCAATAAGGAACTGGGGCTGTGGCAATGGGCTGTCCCTTGGGCCACATTCAAATTTCCACTTCCTCATACTGAGTTCTCCCAAAGCTGTTAAATTATGTGCATGTGGGTGCCCTTTGTCTTAGTCGGCCAGGGATGCCGTCATAATGCAATTTAGGGTGAGGACACAGACAACAGCACTGTGTGGTTTGCCAGGTCTGCAGTTCCAGGTGTGGGTGGGGTTAGATCCCTGCGAGGCTGTCAGAGAGGAGTGCTCAGCTGGGAATCTCCACCGTTTGTCTTCTTTTTTTTTTTAAGATTTATTTATTTTTGTTACAAAGTCAGATATACAGAGAGGAGGAGAGACAGAGAGGAAGATCTTCCATCCGATGATTCACTCCCCAAGTGAGCCGCAACAGCCTGTTCCAGGAACCTCCTCCGGGTCTCCCACGCGGATGCAGGGTCCCAAAGCATTGGGCTGTCCTCAACTGCTTTCCCAGGCCACAAGCAGGGAGCTGTATGGGAAGTGGAGCTGCCGGCATTAGAACCGGCGCCCATATGGGATCTTGGCGTGTTCAAGGCGAGGACTTTAGCCACTAGGCCACACCATCGGGCCCCACCATTTGTCTTCTTACACGCCTAGTGTTTTCCTGTGCATCTCTGCCGCTGAATTTCTCCTTTCTGAAAGGACATCAGTCAGGTTGCTTGAGAGTACTACTCTATACTAGAATCATCTTATCTCAACTAATTGCATGTGCAAGAACTAGGTTTCCAAATGAGCCAAGCTCTAAGGTCCCCAGGAGTCAGGACTTCAACACATGTGTGTCGGAGCAGGGTCACAACCAAATCCATAATAACCAAATACACATGCAGGTACATACATGTGCATGGTGGCTTTTGAGGACAGAATCACAGTGAAGGTCAGTTTGGAGTCTTGGAGCCAGCATGATGGTATAGTGGGTTAGGCTGCCACCTGTAGTGCTGGCATCCCACATTGGCTTTTCTAGTGCAGCTACTTCATCTCCTTGCTAATGCACCAGGGCAAGCATCAGAGGATGGCACACGTGTTTGGGCACCCACATCCATGTGGGAGACCCAGAAAAAGTTCCTTGCTCTTGACTTCAGCCTGGCCCATGCCTGGCCATTGCAACCATTTGAGGAATGAACCAGCAGATGGAAGACATCTTTCTCGTTTCTTCTCTGTAACTGCACCTTTTGATTAAATAAAATAATTCTTCTAAAATATTTATATATAGTCTTACTTGAATCCTACACCATTATTGTAAAAACAAAAAACCCTATATGCTAGTAAACATGGCAATTATGCATACTTTTATGGCATTGCCTTTGAATTTTTGGAAAAGTATTCTTTCTATATTATTTATATATTTGAAAAACAGAGTGACAGAGAGATGGCCAGACAGAGATCTTCCATCCTTTGGTTCAGTCCTCAAATGCCTGTAACAGCCAGGGCTTGGCTAGGCCGAAGTCAGGGGCCAGCAGGTCCACTTGGGGTCTCCACATGGGTGACAGGGACCCAAGTACTTGAGCTATAATCTTTGACCTTCCAAGCACATTAGCAGGAAGCTAAATAGGAAACTGAGACAGGACTCAATCTTAGGCACAATGATAGAGACTTGGCCATCCCAAGCAGGAGCTTACATTTCTACACCACAGTGATGACTCATTGCTCATATTTTGAGCAATGATAGCCATATGCATGTATCTCACGTATGCGCCAGCTGAAGAGTGTACACATTGTGGTCGATGATGTCTCATCATTTCCTTCCTTTTTCAAGATCATGGCATCATTTGCTTCTTCTTTTGATTTCATAAACTTACTTATTCCACATGAAGTCAAGTTTGAAGCTGGGCATTGGTGCCCTTGTTGGAGTCAACGCCCATGATGACCTGGGCGCTGCTCGCTGTTGGACGATGCTGTGTAGATGTGAACATTTCTACAGCAGCCCTTGATATAACCTCATCTATACAGTGTGGTCCTGGGATTTGTCCCGTGTATTCTAAAGATCGCTCATCCCAGCTCTTGTCTGTGGATAATGTAAGTCTCCTAGTACAAATGCTTCTGAGAATACACCAGGATGAGCCTCTCAGGTGGCAGGAAAATGTCCCATCTGCCTCAGAGCGCAGAGCGGCACGTTGGGAGACAGCACAGGTCCTAAGAGTGCTGGGGAAGCATTTCTCAAGGACAGCTCCCAAATGCAGGGAAGGGGGACCTAGACTACAAGACCTTACAAATAATGCTTATAGGAACTGGCGCTGTGGCCTAGCATGTCAAGCCTGCACCTGCGGTGCTGGACTCCCATGTGGATGCCTGTTCAAGTCCCTGTTGATCCATTTTCAATCCAGCTCCCTGGGAATGTACCTGGGAAAGCAGAGGAACATGGCCCAAATGCTTGGGCCCTTCCATCCACATGGGAGACCTGGAAGAAGCTCCTGGCTTCTGATTTTGAATCAACCCAGCTCTAGCTGTTCTGGCCATTTGGAAAATGAACTAGCAGATGGAAAATTCTCTCTCTCTCTCTCATTCTGCCTTTTAAATAAGGAATTAATAAATATTTTTAAAATGCTTCCAAAATAGTGGCAAGATTTTTAAAATCACTTATTTTTGTGAGAGGAAGAGGTAGGCATTGAGCTTTAAGGATGAATGCTCATGTGCTTTAATATTATTCATCATCGAAAAGCAGAGAAAAGTCTTTGTTTTAAATTGGTATTTGATTAGAGTATATCACATACTCATCAGCTGGCTTGAACAAATCTATTGTCTAACACTAACAACATGAATTCTTAGCAATTGAAAAGCTAGGTTGGAGAATATCATGAATAGCAGACAAAGCGCCGTCGAACATTGCAAAGTGGGCAGGAGTGTGTCTTGACAAGTTCCAGCTCCTGAAATCATAGCGCCACACAGCACGGGTCCGCCGCCCTCCACCTGCTGTCATAACTCCCTGGCAGCTTGCTGGCTCCTGGAGGAACCAGGGCCACTCCTATTGTGTTCTGGGTGGTGACTTTCAGGGCTCCCCAGCGGGCAAGAACATGCCCACCCTGATGTTTGCTTACTGGTCCCTTTCTCTGCCACATCGCTCTAAGAGCCCAGTCTGTCAAGCTTTCCCATCTGTGGGCCTCTTGGAGGAGGCAGAAGCCCTCCTGGCCCGCTGCCCTACCTGCTGCCTCCCTCACACTCTCTGTCTCAGAGTTTGAGGGCTGAAGGCTTTGCTGCTCATAACCTATAGCACCGTGCTGGGAAGAGGAACGTGTTTCTCATTATGTGGGCTGTTTTACCATGTGAGTTCCTGCTTCGGTTCATTGCCTGCAGGATTATGCTTGGCCCTTGCCTGATGTTTAACAAAGGTTGTCTGTCCAAAGGCAGGAAACCCTGAACTGTTTCACTACATTTAAAGGCCCAATCACATAGAAAAGTTGGAGAGATTTTTTTTTTTCTGTTTGAAAAACTCTTGTAATCCCCTGTCTTGGTGGGTGTGTGCATGAGTGGGGCTTGGGGGCTTGAAATGGAGTGGTGAGTGGAAGAAGAAGTAAAAGAGACTTTCCTGTTAAAGACCTTTGTCTCACGGTGAGAAGGTGTGGTTTGACTCAGGTTTCTGCTGACACAGTTGTCTTTCTGCTCTTCCCCTAAAGGAGGAAACTGTCATCTAATTTCTTTTGGGATTTTTGTGGAGACTAAGTTGGAGGTACAACAAAAGCACCTGGATGTGCGGGTACATCAGAAACAAAATGGAATTAAAACAATAATTTATTTTGTGCAATGAAAAAAAATCTATACAGAGGTTTTTGTTTTGTTTTGTTTCCTACAACATGCCTTTTCCATAAACTTTGTGACAACCTCTTGTAGGGATTAAATAATTGGTGCTTCTTATTATTCAATCTGTATAATGGTGAAGAATTCAACATTGCAATGTAGGGGTTGTGGCCATGGCGATCTAGTGAGTTTTTAAAAAGTATTATTATTATTACTGAATTTATTTTAAAGGCAAAGTGATGGGCATGGGGAGCCAGTGCAGAGAGAGAGAGAGAGAGAGAGAGAGAGAGAGAGAGAGAAAGAAATCTTCCATCTGCTAATGTACCCCCCAATGGCTGCTGCAGCTAGAGCTGGGCCAGGCTGCAGCCAGGATCCTGGAACTGCATCAGGATTTCCCATGTGGGTGCAAGGACCCACAAACTTGGACCACCCTCTGTTGCTTTCCTAGGCACATTAACAGGGAGCTGAATTGGAAATGGAGCAGCTGGAACTCTAACTGCTGCCACCAAATGGGACGAGGCATCAGATGTGACAGTTGGACCCATTGCTCCACAGTGCTGGTCCTAGTCTGTATTCATAATACGACTTAGCTTTGTGTTTAAGGAGTATCGATCTGTAGGGTTGAGTCTGTGGACCTAGCTTTGTGGAAAGTCACTTGCTCTCATTAAGGATACAACTAGAGACCACCCCACCCCCACCCCAGACCAAGCAACTCCTGGCTACTAGGTCACCACTTGTCAGAGGTTTCCTCCTCCTCCTCCTCTCCAAGGCTCAAATGACTTGGTGTCTGAAAGGACTCAGAGCACTGTATAATGCACTGCTGGGATCGGAGGCAGACAGGACATTTACTCTGTGCCATTCATGAGGTTCAAATACAAACTCTTGGTCGCAGAGCAAACACAGTCTGTGTGGCTTTAGCATTGGATGAAAAGTAAACCGGACCTTTTCAGAGGCTTTGCTTCCTCCCTTCTCCCTTCAAAACAAAGCCAGGCCCTGGCACAGCTTCCTGCTGAGTTTGAACAGAGGTGTTGGATTACAGATCCAGCCTCAGCTCCCAGGCCCCTAGAGTGAGGCTTCAGAGGAAGGCTGTGGGAGGACAACCCCCCTCTTAGTTCTTAATCAATGGCTTGGCCTTCCTTCAAGTTTCAAGCCTGCACTCCCTCCCCCTGACTGCCCCCCAGGTAATTGCCTTCTCTACCTGGGGGTAATCACAGGGAAAATACAGTGAAAGAACTTGGCAGCATCACTTCTGGACCTTGAAGAAGTCCCTGTGACCAGGAGGTGGAGGGGAATGGGAACTTGGTCCTGCATCTTGACCTTAGTGGTGCATTTTAGACTTGTAAGTTTTCAATGAATCCAAAATTCCCTAAACCTTGCCCTGAAATGCACACCTCTTTCCATCTATCACCATTAAAAAAAAACTATTTGAAAGTCAGAGTTACGGAGAGACAGACAGGAAAAAAAGAGAGAGAGGTCTTCCATCCACTAATTTATTTCCCAAATGGCCGCAGTGGCCAAATGTGCACCAGTCTGGAGCCAGGAGCCAGGAGTTTCTTGCAGGTTTCCCACGTAGGAGCAGGAGCCCAAGGACTTGAGCCATTCTCTACTGCTTTCCCAGGTCCATTAATAGGGAGCTACATCACAAGTGAAGCAGCCCAGTCTTAAACCAACACCCACATGGAATGCTGGTGCTGCAGGTGGTGGCCTTACCCCACCCCACAGTAGCGCACACAACTTTCTTACTAGCAGCCTTCTTTCCTTCAATCCCATGGGGCCCATCCCACATACCCTAAATGTTGTTTTTGTGATGGGAGGCAAGGCTCCTCATTATTTAGGTCAAGTTTATTTTCCCTACCAAAGTCCCAAATAAGCTCTTGGCCCCACACCAACTTTGCTTTTAACTCTTTCACTTCCCCTAGAAGCCTCCTCTATTTTCTGCTCTTATTTGTCCCTGCTCCATCATCCGTCAAAACCCTCCTGAGGAGGCCTTTTGCGATCATTCAGTCACACAGCTCTTCCCTCCAGCCTCCAGTACTTATTTTCCATAATACTCTTTGGCTTTCATGATTTTCTATCCCATATTCCTTCATTAAAAAATAAATACTTTTATACTTATATATTTGAACCTGAAAATCCAATGGGAAAACAGGCAAGCCTGGCCTCTTCGAGGAAGGATTTGCCATTCAGTAAATAAGATGAGGAAAAAACAAAGAAGAGAGAAAGAAGCATTACACTATCTGTCATAAAGAATGTGGATTTTATTCTAAAAGCAATAGCCAAGGTTAAAAGAAAATATTTTACCAGCTTTATTGAAGTACAATTAACATACAATAAACTGTGTTTTAAAACATGCCATACTGAGAAGCTCTGACATCTGGATACAGCCATAAAACTGTCTCTACGATATAATGAATGTCTTAGTCCATTTTCTGCTGTCACAACAGAATGCCACAGACAAGGCAATCTAGAAGCAACAGGAGTTTGTTTGGGTCATGTTTCTGGAGACTGACAAGTTCAAGAGCATGATGCCAACATCTGGCAAGGGCCCTCACATGACATCTTCACAGGGAAGGACAGGTGAGCACATTCAAGCCAGAAAATCAGAGTAAACTCTTTCTTTGTATCCTGAACTCTCTGCTGGAAAAATGGCATTAATGAATCTATGCAGGCACAGCCCTCCTGACTTAATCTGCCCATCACAGTCCCCGCATCTCAACATTGTTAGGATCTCATCCTAAGTTTTGAAGACAACATTTAAGCTTTAGCATTGAGCTATCCCTCCAAGATTTCTTGGGGTCCTTCCTTCCCCCGCCCCCCCATTTCAAGTAACAATTGATCTGCAACTGCTGATTAGATAAAGCTTTCCAGGATCTTAGAGAAATAATTACCCATCATATCCTCTTTGTGGGCTGGTGTCTTCTGCTCAGTGTATCCGCGCTGAGGTCCTCCCAGAGCACATGCTCTGTACTGCTGAACAGTGCTCCTTCCAGGATGCATCTGGAGACCAGTTGATGAACCTCGCGATTGTTTCTGCTGTTTGGCTATTCTGAACAGTGCTGCTAGGAACATTTGAATGCAGCTATTTATGCAGACGTTTGTTTTCAGTTCTTTTGGGTAGCCAACTAGGAGTGGAATTGCTGGACCATCTGGTAAATTTGTGTTGATTCTCTAAGGAACTCCCAAATCTTTCTTACCTTAGTGTCATCAGCTATTCGTGTCAGCTAACTTTCTGAAAAGCACTGCAGGCACAGAGAAAGATGAAGAAAAATGATGAATTTCCTTTACAGTGCATCTGCTACATGCTACATATTATGCTAGGAAGTTTAGATGTGTTATCCATTAATCCTTACAGTGAATCCTCTGGGATAGGTGCTAGGATTATATTCACATGTAGACGAGGAAATGGCAGCTTTTAAAACTAATCATGCAGAATGCAAACCGATGTTTCTGACCTCATGGGTGGTGTTGTTCACTGCAGTCTGAACTCTGAGTCAGTGTAGGCCAATGTCAAGCTCTAGTCTAGTGCTTTGCTTTCCTTCCCAAGGGACCACACCCATTCCCTAGTCACATGAATAGGGGAAGGTTTGGTTCTGACTAGCTGAAATATTGGTTTCCTTTGCTATTTCTGTTCATTCTTGGATCTAAGGAAAATGCCCAATGCAAAACGCATTTAGAAATCATTTTCTGGGGCCCAGCACGGTGGCCTAGCGGTGAAAGTCTGCACCTTGATAACACTGGGATCCCATATGGTCATTGATTCTATTCCCAGCAGCCCTGCTTCCCATCCAGCTCCCTGCTTGTGGCCTGGGAAAGCAGTCGAGGATGGCCCAAAGCCTTGGGACCCTGCCCCCCAGGAGTCAATCAGTGATGAAAACTCTCTCCTATCTCTTTCTATCACTCTGCCTTCCAAGTAGATAACAGTAAGTACACTTTAAGAAAGAAAACATTTTTTTGATTTTATAGAACCCTGTAGAAATAATTTATAAAGTTGTCTAATCCACGTAGGAGACCTGGAAGAAATTCCTGGATCCTGGCTTTGCATCAGTGCAGCTCCAGCTACTTGGGGAGTGAGTCATTGGAAGGAAGACCTTCCTCTGTCTCTCCTCCTCTCTGTATATCTGACTTTGCAATAAAAATAAAATAAATCTTTAGAAAGGAAGAAAGAAAGAAAGAAAGAAAGAAAGCAAGCAAGCAAGCAAGCATTTTCTGGGGCAGGAATTGTAGCAGGTTAAGCTGCTGGTTCGGACATCTGCATCCCATATTGGAGTGGCACTTCAACTCCCAGCTACTGGGCTTCCCATCCAGATTCTTACTAATGCATTCTGAGAGGCAATGGATGATGGCTCCAGTGCATGGGCCCCGGCCAATCATGTGGGCGATCCTGATGGAGTGCCAGGCTTCTGGCTTCAGCCTGGCCCAGATCTGGCTGTTGAGAGCATTTCAGGAGTCAATCAGTGATGAAAACTCTCTCCTATCTCTTTCTATCACTCTGCCTTCCAAGTAGATAACAGTAAGTACACTTTAAGAAAGAAAACATTTTTTTTTGATTTTATAGAACCCTGTAGAAATAATTTATAAAGTTGTCTAATCCAGAGTTTTTTTTTCACTTGGGTTGCATTGCAGCTCTTTGGAGGAGTCTCATCCATCAGAATAAATGGGAACTGACCCATATGGGATCCTGAGAACCTGTACTGTGTGGATGGTACAGCATTTGGGAGTAAAAGAGACTCGAAGTGAATACTCAGTCTGATCTTTTCCAGTGGAAAAGCTCTCTAAGCTCCATTTTCTCCATCAGCAGAATTCAGAGAGTAATGTCTACTATAAATGGTGGTTGTGAGAATCCGAGAAGTCTGCAGATGAATTGCCTAGCAAAGCGTTAGGTTATGGTGAGCTTTTTCTGCCTTATTTTTTCATGATCCGGACTGTCTCTTCCTGACTTAATTTTTTTTTTTTGGTGGTTTATTTTATTTTATTTTATTTTGCATCACAGATTCTTTTATTTTCTTTTTTTATTATATTTTTGACAATCTTTACATAGTTAATTACAGTAAAAAGGTTCAAGGACTATGGGAAAGTGGGCAAGACTATCATTTCCATATTGTTTCCTTCATGTATTTGAGGTAAAGGGGAATATTGAGGGGGAAGCCCCACCCAGTCTCCCAGCCACCCCAGGTCCCGGATGTGGGGCATGCTCTGAGATTCTTGCTCAGGTGGTTTTGATAGTTCACCAGTTATGAATCGCTGCCAATCTCACCACTCCAAGCACGATGAGGTCATTGAAGAATCCACTGATTGACATAGTCCATCATAGAGTCTCCATTTGTCCAGTACTTCACTGGCAAAATATAGCTGAGGTGGTTGATTGACTTGTTCTGTCTTCTGTCTTTTCTTGGTTAGGGTTCTGAGTCTGGCATTTAGATTGGGAAGATCTGTAAAGAAACTTTGAGTGAGGTATTCCCAGACCAGATTCTCGTATGTACTAGCAAGTACAGGGCCTGGCACAGTTCATCGCCCCGATCAGCTGGTGGTTTCAATTGCTGGGTTGGTCCTATTTTCAGTCCCGACTTGCAGTGGAACCAATGGGTGTTGCAGTCCTGCCTGGTTCTGCCCAACACATACTCGGCCCTCGCATAAACCAGTGGGAGCTACAGCCTAGTCAGAGCGACCCACAATAACCCCCACCAGGCCTGCCCCCTACCCTGGTTTGCCAGTATGTGTAGCAGTAGACCAGTCTGTACCACATCCCATTTGGCTCTCATACATGTCAATGGGTATTAAGGCTTAGTTCCATCTAACCAGCTCCACTATGCAGCCCACACAGATGATATGTATCTCCAAGAGAACAATTCAACTAGTTTAATTACATTATGCAAGTTGCAGAACACTTAAAATTGAAATTTTATTTACTCTTTGACATAGGAATGAACATTCTCTGAGTAATAGCTTTTAAAGCACATTTATAAAGCGAATCTTTTTTTAATTGTTTCCTTTTTATTGGTAAGCACTGTTCTTTTAAAGAGGCTGTTTTCTGCTTTTCTGAGACTTTCTGAATGTCTTTTTAAGCATCTTTTAAAGATTATTATTATTTTTAAAAGATTTATTTTATTTTTATTGGTGTTAGGTCCAAATGTCCTAAACCAGTGTTTTCCTGCTGTTCAGGAAAAACAGGCAAACAAACAAAAAGTTACACAGGAGAGACAGAGCTCTTCCATTCTCTAGTTTAGAAGTGTGTATGGGATTCTGATATTTGGATTGTTTTCCCCAACTGATACAAAATTGTAAAGCCTGTACTTTGAGCAGAAACGGTTGCATTGTTTTTTCCTGTTTTATCTGTTGGCTGAGCATTAAGAGGAAAACTATAAAGACATCCCCTCCCATTTTCTTTTTTTTTTTTATTTATTGTATTGTATTGTTGTTGACAATCTTTACATAGTTAATTACGGTTAAAAAAAAAGGTTCGGGGGTATAGGGAAGTGGGTAATACTATTATGTCCATATTGTTTCCAACATGTATCCGAGGTAAAGGGTAATATTGAGGGAGAATCCTCACCCGGTTTCCCGCCCACCCCAAGTCCCGGATGTGGGGCATGCTCTGAGATATTTGCTCAAGTGGTTTTAATAGTTCTCCAGTTATGAATCGCTGCCAGTTTCGCTCGATGAGGTCGTCCACTGATTGATATGGTCCATCATAAAGTCTCCGTTCGCCCCATATTTCGCTGCCAACAATATACAGCTAAGATGAATGATTGACCTGTCCTGTCTTCTGTCTTTTCTTGGTTAGAGTTCTGAGTCCAGCAGTTCGATTGGGGAGATCTCCAAAGAAACTTTGAGGTATTCCCAGACTAGATTCTTGTATGTTCTAGAAAGCACAGGGCCCGGCACAGTCCATCACCCCAATCAGCTGGTGGCTTCAATTGCTGGGTTGGTTCTGTTTTCAGTCCCGACTTGCACTGGAACCAATGGGTGTTGCAGTCCAGTCTGGTTCTGCCCAGCACATACTCGGCCCTTACTTCAACCAGTGGGAGCTACAGCCTAGTCGGGGTGACCCACAATAACCCCCACCAGGCCTGCCCCCTACCCTGGTTTGCCAGTATGTGTAGCAGTAGACCAGTCTGTTCCCCATCCCATTTGGCTCTTGTACTTGTCACTGGGTATTAAAGCTTAGTTCCATCTAACCAACTCAACCATCCAGCCCTCACGGATGTTGTTGAGTGCCTCTCTGTCTAGCCACCCCAGCCCCCATCCTAGTTTTCATGCCCTCCCGCGGGAGTAGTGACCCAAGAAGGGGGAACCCACTTTTTCCCTCCCAGGTCTCTCCGACTCCCGGATTATGCACTCTTTAGGTGGTTCTGTGGTTTGACTTGACAGAATTAGTCCTCAGTGCCAGCTGATGCTGCGGCTAAGCCCAAACATCCCTCACGCACTCTAATTTATGCTTGTACCAGCAGGAATAATCAGCCCAGCCTGGCTTTTCCCTGATCTAGTCCACATGCAGTGCATAGGTGTTGCAGCCTTGCTTAGTCTGGTCTGTCCCCATCCCAGCCCATGCTCTCCAGTGGGAGTAGCTGTCCGGCGAGGGGACCAGCCCCTTAATCCCCCTGCCAGCTCTGTCCCTCCCTTCCTGGATCTCGTGTGTGCTGGTTGGGTGCTGCAGTCAAATCCAGTACAGGCAACCACGCCCTGGCATTCCATAATGTGTACTGGTTTTGTCGCGACCAAACCCGGCTCAACCCACACTCTGTTCTGGTGATCGGATTTGCCAGTGGATGACATGAACTGATTCAGCCTGGTCTGCCCCTGACCCATGCCGAATGTGTGCCAGTGGGAAACTTTCCATGGCCTATTCTGGGCTGTTTCCTATCATGCTTCTTGCGCTAACCTGCAGGGACTGTGTCCTGCCAGAGGAGTTGCCCAGGCTGCTCCATCAGAACCCCTCCCAATGCCAGATTTTGCGCATACCAGGGGGTCCTTGAGCCAACCCTACTCAGTTCACCTCCTGTCCTAGCAGGAACAGTGGCTTTTCCTGGCTGGCTTTCACCCCATTCTGGTTCTTGTTGTTGGATGTTTCAGCCCAGCCATGGCTCGTCCATACCCACATACAGCTCACACATGACTTAGTAGGGGGTTGAGACCCAGCCTAGTCAGTCCCACGTCTACCCTGGTTCTCCATGACACCAGATGGTGTTGGGGTCTGAACTGGCCTGGTGCATCCAATCCCAGCTCACACTAGTGCCTTGGGTGACTACGACTGTGTCCTAGATAGAACGCAGCCCCCATTCCAGCACACGCACCCCTTGGTGGGAGCCTCAACCCAGTTAGGGTGTCCCCTTACCTCCCATTTGGTCCTGTTCCTAGCCGTAAATTGCGCACCTGCCCGTGGTTGCTCTGAGGACAAGTAGGTTCAAGAGCCTAGCTCGGTATGACCTGTGCTCCATGCTGGTTTCTAGTTTTGCTTGTAGGATAAGGTTTGCTTAGTCCTGCCCAGTACATTCCGTTCCGTTACCAATTTCACAGCTCAGCATTGTTAAGTGATTAGAAGTTCTTCAAAGGAAGAGTTACTGGCATTGGGAATCTTTGGGATTGACTCAGATCCCAGAAACAGTGCGGTCAGCCTGGAGCTACCTAAGCAATGATTCAGACAACCAATACCCCAGAGCTCCCCGGCCGGGCGACAAGCAGGCACAGACCCAGCTCACCATGAACACAGGTGGCTGGGATCGGGATCCGAGCTAGACGCTCCCTACTGCAGCCCACAGCAGCCTCCTGGCTGCTGAAGTTTAAACCCACAGGCCCAAGGTTGGGCCCCACCCCAATCCCGTCCACCGCCCAATGAGGGTGGTGGGTGGGCCCTGGACCCACCCAGTCCCGGAGACTCCCCTCCTTGGTGTACTCACCCGAAAGGAAGCAGTTCCCGAATCCAGGTGGGCCCAGGCCCAGCTCACCATGAGCACATGGTGGCTGGGATCGGGATCCGAGCTAGACGCTCCCTCCTGCAGCCCTCTTCCTGACTTAAAATCGAAAACTTCACTGGTTCTAATCCTGGTGGCCTCACTTGCACTTCCCATCCAGCTCCCTGCTTGTGGCCTGGGAAAGCAGTTGAGGACAGCCCAAAGCCTTGGGACCTGCAACCACGTGGGAGACCTGGAAGAAGCTCCTGGATCCTGGCTTTGAAGTGGCGCAGCTCCAACTATTGCGGCCACTTGAGAAGTGAACCATTGGATGGAAGATCTTCTCTGTCTCTCCTCCTCTCTGTATATCTGACTTTCCAATTAAAAAGAAAAATCTTAAAAAAAAAGAAAAAACTAAGCCTTCTCTGTCTAGGAACTGGTGATCCCTCCAACCTATATGTGACATTTTGTGCATTGATCTAGAAAATAGCCCTGGCTTCCATCAGATTGAAAAAAAATCCACAATTCCAAGATGACTCTGTCCCACAGTGGACACTTTCTTCAATCATTGTGCACTATTGATTGATCATCCACTCTGGGTCAAATGTTTGGTACATACTCTGTCCTTGCTTAAGAAATTCATAGCGCACAGTGTTGGATAAAAATATGCCATGTTTTGTGCATCTCTGTTAGCCCACTGGCTTACATGTGCATAGATTATGCATCAGAGAGAAAGATTAGTATGTAACAAAGAGTGCTGGGCAGCTAAGATGTAGATGGAAATGAGAGCATGTCAACAGTGGTTCAGGAATCAAGGAAGTAAAACCTCTGACCTTCACAGCTACTTTACCACTGTGTGTAACTGTACAGGCTCTGCTCTGACCACAAACACTAGCCAGCAGCAGGTGAATGCTGACAGCATTGGCAGGAGTTGTCAATGAAATGCACCTTGAGCTCTCCTCACCTGCCTGGGGGCCTCAGGACTGCCTAGCTGAAAATGGCAATTTTTCTTATTTGCTCAAAGTGCCATTCCCATGGGTTGCTGTGGCAGAGGGTAAACTTTTTTCTTTTTTTAGAAGTTGAACTGTTAAACTTTAAAGTGGTTCAACTCTAGGCCTGAAAAAAAAAAAGTGCTCTTTGCTCAATTGATCTCTTAGAAGACAGGATCAAGATAAAAGCTGGGTCACTGTGTCAACAATAGTTTGAGAGGAGGGCAGGTGCTGTTAAAGCTCTGGGCATCCCAGGCTGTGGGGGATGGGGAGCTTGGAGAAGTCCTTAAGCTAGGAGCTGGGATTGGGTGGCTCAACCCCCATGAGATTGTGGATGAAAACATGGGACCAAGGAGAAGAGGTGGGTTTAAAATACCATTTCACGGTATTAGGATAAGCACGGCTACTGGTCATTGGTAAAGCAGCTGCAGCACGGACGGTTAAGGAAGGCACATTCCAGAAATGGACACAGCATTGCTGAGAGTAATGTACAGTGGGCGAAGGCAGCCGACACCATTTCTGCTAGCTTTGCATGTAGAGACTGCCTCCACCTGCCCCCCTAGAATCTTGGGGCTGGAGCTCAAGTGTATTTATTCTTGTTAGTCTTGCACTTTGCTCTTTGATTTTTACTGGCCCTGCACTTGTGTTTGTTCTTGGAGCTCCCTTCATGCATATTGCAGGAGGCCCCGTGTTTAACTTGAGCCCGAGACTAAATATAACCACTGCTTATCGCCAGAGTCGTCCATACTTGTCAGCCCTCTCTCGATGTTTGCAGATTCTGCCCCAGTGTCACAGGCACAAGGCAGGCCCCAGCACTGCCTTCCCACGAGTTGGTGAAGACTTTCACTGAAAATGAGGCACAGACTCAGGAGGAAGTCACGGGCTGCACTGCATGCTGTCCCTGCTATTCCTGCAAGAGCCTGGCTCTCTGCATCCTAGGCAGAAAGGCCAAGAAAGGGCATATTTAGGGTACCTCTTTGCCATGTAATAGCATGGTGGATGCCCCTTTCCCACACCCATCCCTATTGTGGGTGTGGGGAGTGGATAAGGGAGGGGTTTAAACCGTGTTTGTGACCTTGTCACATCCTCATCTCCCCCAGGCCTTCGAAAGTTTCGCTGCAAGGACCTGCCCAGTGGCTCTACATTATCCCTAGACCTGAGGACCATGGCCCCCACATGGCCGCCACCACACTCCACATTGTACAAGGACAAGCTTCTGAGGTCACCTCCTCCAAGAAGCTCTGCCTGGCTCTCTTATAGTTGTTATTAGTGCTGATTATAATTTGCCAGTGTGGCTCACAAGTTAATTTGTGGTTTGCATCTCATCCAAACGAAAGCAAAAAACTGCATACAATAGGAGTCTCTGTCTTCTATCGATCTTTCTTGGACTCTAACACCACTAGGCACTTGCCAATTTATCACTCCCTCGAGCACACGGATGGGTTAGGCTAGCACTGTTTCTTGTTGCTTCTCTGAATTCAGTAGAATTTGCTGAGGTCACACCGTGCAAGACTGGAGAAGGCCAGATGAAAAGAGTGCCTGAGCACAGCAGGACTTCTCAGGCAAACTCCTTGAGAGGGGAAAGCAGATACTGGTACAGCTGGACGGATCAACCCAGGCAGCGCGAGATAACAGAACTTGAAACCACATTGCTTTCTTGTCTTCCAGGTGCATCTGAAACCAAACTCTTGAACATTTCTCTAGGGCCCAGAGATTCAGTCTGGTCACAGGATACTCCTTGTAGCGTAGGTGTTTAACCTGGCTTCAAAGATGCAATGTGTACATCACACATTGAAGTACCTGCGTTGGATATGCAGTTCCTGCTCCCATCTGGAGCTTCTTGCTATGGCGGACCCAAGAAGGCAGCAGGTGATGGCTCAAGTGGTTGGGTTTCTCCCACTCACACGAGACCTTCACTGAGTTTCCATCTGTTGGCTTTGCTCCAGCCCAGCCCCAGCTTCTGCAGGCATTTGAAGAGTGAACATCACCTACTCCTCAAATAAAGCAAAAATACCCTACGAAATGTTGTTTTCAAACCAGTCCTTCCTCCCCTTCCTCTAGCAGTTATGAGCACCAGTATGTACAAAGCTCTAAATTAACAAGACAAAAATGTCCTTTTGTGTTTACATTCTTTCCAGAGAAAGGGGGGAAAAAAAAGAAGCTTTCTCCAAAGCTGTGTTCCAAGGACTAAGGCAGCACTGATGTCAGGATTCCTGGGCCGGTGGTGGGCATTGCCAGGAGAGCGATCCAGAAGTGTCTGGAAGCAGTAGTTGGTTTTTATATAAATTCAGGGAGACACGGAGATAGTAGAGAAAGAAGAAAGGAAAGGCGAGGAGGGAAGGGACTCTTGGGTTTGCTTGCTTATGAGCTTGTTTACCACTCCAGGGTGTATGAAAGTGGGAAAGGTGAGGGTGTTAGCAACACAAAAGCCACAGAGGGGGTAATAGGTGTAAAGAACACGTGTGGGGTCTTTCTGTCTCTCCTTATTTTATTTGTACTGGAAAGGCAGATTTACAGAGAGAAGGAGATACAGAGAGAAAGATCTTGCATCTGCTGATTCACTCTCCAAGTGGCCACAATGGCCAGAACTGAGCTGATCCAAAACCAAGAGCTAAAAAGCAGCTTTTGGGTCTCCTACATGGGTACAGGGTCCCAAGGCTTTGGGCCATCCTCTGGTGTGTTCTCAGGCCACAAGCAGAGAGCTGGATGGAGAGTGGAGAATCGGACACAAACTGGTACCCATATGCAATCCCAGCAGATGCAAGGCAAGGATTCAGTTGCTAGGCCACGGTGCCAGACCCTAACAGCATGGTTTTTGTGTCTCTTTAGCATCCTACAGATGTACTGAACCAACAAATGCTCTTCGTGGCTGTCCGCCCACTCAGTGTGTTCTCCGTGTTTGTGTTAGCTGTAGCCCAGGACTGTAAGTAGCTCTTGCTCTTTGCCCCCGCGTCTGTGTTTACAGGCGGCACTCTCCTGCCCTTGGACTTTCAAATAAGGACAAAGTGTCCAGTAGCGTTCATCCATGATCAGAACCATCCTGGTCAGCGTCCGCCTGAGGCTGCCTTTCGTGCTGGCCACCAGACTGTAACTGTTTCTCTGGCCTTGACCTCTTAACCACACAGTTAATCTCAAGGGGCCTTAGGGGCCTCATGGGGTTGTCCCTGGGCTGCAGCTGAGAACACAGAGGAAGAGGGGCCCGTTCTACAATGAGGTGGGGCTGTGAGCTCAAGGTGGGGCCTCAAGATTTTCAATGATTTGTTGCTAGAACCGGAATTTCAGGGTTTCTTTCTTTTCTTTTTTCTTTTTTTTTTTTGTGTGTGTGCACTGGGTTTCTGCCGGTAGGCACTAGGAAACTGGAATGCCTACATTGTTCACTGCTGGGGACTATGGCAGTTTCCAGAGTCAGAAAAGTCTACTCTAGAGCATAGAGCAAGATCTTATCTCAGCTCCCTGCATTGAATATAGGATAACTGTGCTGGACAGAAGATCAAACACCTTGTGTCCCTTGGAAATAAGCAGTGGTATCTGGAGGTCATGGATTGAGAGGAGAGACTCTGAGCTTCTGTTTCAGGTCACATGGGAAGTTCACTTCCCTTTTCTCAGTAACTTGTTTTCTGTGACTCCACAGTGCATGTAACATGAGGTGAGAGAGCAGGCAGCCCAGGATCCAGCAGAGGCTGTTCATCCAGCCGACTTCCTCTGCTGTTCCTCCACTCACACCTTCCCGATAGACCAAAGTCTGAATGCCACACATTTGAAGCCCTGTATGGAGCTGGTTTCCTGGCTTCTGTTCAGTAACAATTGGGCGCCAAGCAGGTACTAGGTCAGGGAATGTAAGAAACAAAGCTCTTGCCCTTGTGGAATTGAGGTTTTGGTGAAAAAGTTAGTCATAAAACCAAGGAAAATGTGTGCTGCCAGGTGTGAGATTTATGAAAACAACAACAAAAGCCCAACAGGATCAAGGGAGAAAGTATTTGCCTTACATCTTTATTTCATACGTAGCCTTCAAGACAGTCCCCCACTGCCAGAGCCGGCTGGTTCCCCATTCTTACAAATAGCACCAGGCCCCTTGAAGGATAAATTGTGTGCGTTCAACTCTTTTCTTAGAAAAGCAACCCCCCCACACACATCCTCCACCAACGTCCTTATTATTTTCACCTCTAGTTACATGACTCAAACCTCAGTGCTTCTTCCATGGCCTTCCATTTCAGTCCTGTTTCCTTCATACAGTAACTGCTTTTGAAGGAGTCTGTGCATAGTTTTTCCTAAATATGTCTGGATTTTGTTGAGACCCAGAAAGCAATGTCCCAAGACATGGTGCTGAAGGGACCCTGGGAGGAACCAGAAGCCAAGTGTCTGACCTTCTCCTGCCATTTTCCTCTTGTCGCTCTTTATCCCCGAAGTTATTATAGACTAGAATTCCTCTCCCCTCAATGGGTCATAGACTCAAGAATTCCATTCCCCATCAGGTCAGCCATCAGATGTAGAAATGTTACTCTCATCTTGCCCTGCACTTGTGTGTAAGAGCTGATCATAAAGAATTCAAGAATTCTCTCACCTACCTTTTTCCGATTGTAGGCTTCTGAGACCCTCATTCCAGAGGAGCCTTGCCCCATACTTGGCAGGCAGGAATGCCACACAGAAAGACCAAGAGGAATCTGACCGGGCAGGTCTTGCTGACCCCGCCTCCCTCTTCCTCTGCAGACCCCCAGTCTGTTACCATTAGATCACACACATTTTTTTTTGGTCCAGTTAACATTTCTACAGTTATTTGTTCTTTATTAAACCCAAGCATATAACTTGGGCAATTTCTGAATGCTCCTATGCATCTAAAATATGCTTCACACTGGTTGATTTTTTGTTGTAGACGTGTCTACAGTGACCCTTACATGCTTTCCTGCCTCGGAATTCCATATAGATTCTAGATTAAAATTATTGCTGATGGAGAAAGTCAGCCTTTTATTAGTTTATGATTGTCCTTTATCTGATTTATCTTTTTCTCTCACACTGCTTCATCCTGACTCATCTTCTGTAGTTTCATCTCTCTTAGTTTGGTCATTTAAAGATTTTCTTTTGTTTATATGGGTACTGGTGCTGGTAGGGCTGGTAGTATATGAGTATGTGTGTGTGATGTTTTCCTTAGCATCACCACAGGAAGTCTTTGTTTAGATTTAGTTTTCTCTGCCCTGTCTGGGATTAATGTCTCCATGTCTTCAAATAAGAATTCTCAGTCAAACTCCCCAAACTGAAACTCCAATTAAATGTTGGCTTGTCTCCCATTCCCCTTCACACACTTTAATATTTTCCATCTGTTTGTCTCTTCAGTTGCATCATGGGTTTTCTGTATGTTTCATGATTACAGTGGCCTATTTTGTAATTCACATACTCTCTTCAGTGACACTGATCTGCAGTTGAACTGCAAAGTCTGTGCATTGCATTTTGAACTCACCAATTTTTAGGACATTTTTTCCAAATCCTTTAAAAACTTTTTTCAAAGTGGTTTTTTTTTTTCCTGAGACTCTGCCTTCTTGAGATAGGTGGTTAATCATTTTGAATATATTCCTTTTACATTCTCGTTCAGATAGCCATTCTAGTTGATCCATTTCTCTTACTTGCGACGGTTTCTCATTCTTACCAATGCTGAGGTATTTCTTTATGTTTTATGCAAGTTTTGTTTGTACTCTAATAAGATTGCACATGGTGTGTGTTTGTGTGTATATAAATGGTGTGTGTACATGTGTGGTGTGTGTATGGGTGGTGTGCTTGTGAAAACAAAACTTGTAGCATAGATCATGAGAATTTTCTTCTAATATTATTTGCTCAATTACTCAAAGGATTCTTTAGAGATCACTGGCCTACAACCATTTTTTTTGTATTAATTACAGAGCTTAAGCATTCCAAGATGGTATAGATAAATCTGAAGCCCTGCTCTGTGTAAGATAGAGCTTGGAAGTTTCTATTTTCTGAGGAAGACTTTACTTCCCCATCCAGAGTCCAGACAAGAGAGCTTTCTTGTAATACCATTGTACTGCGGGGTAGATGGTTCTAGTGCATCTTTTACCAAAGCAGACAGCTCAGTGAGGGTCCCTGGCTTAATGTTTGAGTGTCTGGTCCCTAACTCCACATCTCTATCAAGCTCAATGTCTTGTTGAGGTTTATATGCAGATGAAACATTCATTTAAGGATCCAGTGCCTCGTGTGTCCTAAGTGCCGACCCAGAACCAGCAGGAAGACATTAGAAATGCAGACTCTCAGATCCCTAGCCCAGACTTACAGAAACCAGATCTCTCATCCGAGCAAGAGCTCAAGTTTGAGAAGCAATGGCAGGGACCACATGGAGTATAATCCTGATTCTTCCAACCCTATCTGCTCAGAGAGCTACTGTGCCAGCTCATGTGCTTTCTGTGTTTTTCTTTTTCCTTTTTATAAGCTTCATTTCTGCATTTTGGGACCTGAAGGTGTGATTTGCTTCCTTGGGAGCTCACCCATGCTTATAAGAACATTTTTTGTGAAAACATTCTTGGTAAGCCATATGATTAGACCTTTCAATCCAATTCTGCTCATCCTCCAAAGTTAAGCTTTAGGTATTTAGTTCTTTCCCATGCCAGCCACTGGCTTTCTACATATACATACTCAATAATCCTTTGTAGCTTTTGGAATCAAATGATGGATTAGACATGTGCTTCCAAAAGTAACATGCTATATGGCATATTTTTGCTTAGCTGTTCCCCTGCTGTAGTATTCTCTCTTTCTTTTACAATTAACACTCCCTGGTCATTACATACTTTTTTTTTTTTTTTTTAACAAGGCTGGGTTTGGCTTAAGGCTAGGCCTCTTTTCTTGTATCATGTTCATTTTTGTTGGGAGATAGGAGAAATCAGTTGTACTGTCAGGGTTATAGATACTGAATAACAGAGCAGGGGCCAGTTTATCAGCAGCCCCTCTTTCAGAGTCCCCGTTGAGCAGTGGGTTATCTCAACCCAGGTCCACTCAGCTAACATGGACGCCTGGGTAGCAAAAGCTGCTGTGGAAGCAATTTTCTTGAGATTCTTTCAGTCAGCACAAACTGTGTCTCTTCATTGCATCGAAGCACCCTGAACTTCAGGAGTACTCTGAGGGCAGGAATAGGCAGCCCTCCGCCCGCACTTTGGTGAACTAATAATCCTGTAGTAGGATAGGGAGAAAAAAACGTCCCAAGACGTTAGACAAGAAAGTGCCTGTTAGTAAGGAACCATGTGTGGAAATCCTGATGGAACATCAAGTCGTGAGAAGGTTCTATAGAATAACATCAGCTTTTCCAATTCCATCAAAGAATCTTCATCCCCTGCCTACATCTGCTTGGGGCAAACTATTCTCCTTTGCTTCAGAGAGAAGGAAAGAACTCCCCATTTTTCCGTGCCTGGGGATTTCATTGCATCATCCATAGAGAGCTTGGCTTGTGATACTGTTTAGGGGGGCTCTGCCTGACATAGGAAATACATCTTCCCTGCATGAGGTATAGAGGGAATTCTGCCTTCTTCCCACCTCCTGTAGGGTACATCTGGCCCACAGTCCCTGATCATTGTTTGTAAAGCTTGAATTGAAATGTGGATGTTGTTTTTCGAAAGCAAAAGACTAAGCCAACAAAAATCTCAGGTCCTGATCTGTACTGTTCATCTCAAGGGCAGAATTATTCCAACGAGCTCGCCTGCAGCCAATCTGCTCTGCTCTTTGTTTCCTGGGAAGCCATGACTGTTGCCTTTGAGCAGCACACCCAGACCTGGAATCTCTTCCCCATCCCTTTCCGAAGCCTATCCCCTCTGAAATGCCCTCTTTCCGTGGTAACTTTATATCTGTGCTGACAATTTGAAACTTCAGTTGTGTCTTGCTTTCACTGTTTAGGGATTGCTGTAATGTCCTTTTGCTTTCTCGCCCTACCTATGTTTACAGGTCTTTGAAGGCAGAGGGTTTGTGGAATGCAGACATAGAGCACTTCTCAAAGTTGTCAAAAAAGTTGGTTGAGTCTAAATTCATAAAATTATAAATTACATATATGGTTATTCACTTGCTTCAAGGAGGCATTTCTGTGTGGTGCCCAGACTGTTGCAGAAATCAGACATAAGAGAGCCATAGGAAATAGAATTGTCTTATTCTAATGTTCACAGGAAATGAGTCAGGCTTTGCCCTATGTGGGGAGGAGTTATGCCTCACAAGTGCACCTGACACGGTGCCACCCTCCGTCTTCCACCAATGCTAGTTCCCGTCACCTGCCTGTAGAATGCTACTGTGTAATATGTGACTTCCTTATTGTATGTGCTTGCGGGCTCTGTTGTTAGGTGCATACACATATGTAATTGTTAGGCCTTCCTGATGTGTTGATGCTTTCATTGTTATGAAATGTCCCTTTTTATACCTGGAAATAAGTTTATCTGATATTATTTTCATTCACTCTTATGTATACCATTTGCATAGTTTTTCATTTTCTAACCTTTCATTTTATTTTTACTCTATTTTTGTGTTTACATGTTTTATATATATATATATATATATATATATATATTTAGGTATTGACTTTTTATCCGTTATAACCATTTCTGCCTTTTCATTAGTTTGTTGAATTGTTAGATTCAGGCTTGCCATTTTCTATTTGTTCTCTGTTGCTCCCACCAATTCTTGTTCTACTGTTTGATCTTTTCTGTGCTCTTAAACTAAATGAACGTTTTGGGATTTTATGTTATTTCCTAGCCTCTTAGTTTTGCCTCTTTTCAATTAGCTTTTAGGGTAGATTTTTAAAATACAGTCATGTTTTGTTTCACAACAGCAACACATTTGAAGAAATGCATCTTTTGGGAAATTAACCTTTAGGTGAACATCATAGTATGCACTCACACAAACTTGGATGTATAGAACAATCCGTTGCTGGGGCCTGTTGATGCAGTCAAAAGACATGGCAAACATGAGGCATATGAGGCTCTTATCAGGGTCACACTTTGTCGTTTACATATAGCAAGAGTATACTCTAAAATACTGAAAAAAAGGATAGCAAGTGCGTAAACCCAAAGCATAGTAATTTGTTATCATTACCAAGTATTATATGCTGTTGAGAGTTGTATGTGGTACTTTTTTATCAGCACCATGCTCTAATGAACTGATCTCACTAACAACTCAGTAGCTAGCTGCATAGCACGTTTGTTTATACCAGCATGATCACACATTGTGAGTTAATACCTTGTGCCACGAGAAAGTCACAAGAGGTACGACATTGGTAGGTGATAGGACATTTTCATCCTCCCCTCATATTCTCATGGCATTGCTGTCATATATGTAGGCCCTTGCTGACTGTCATGCTCTTATGTGTCATGTATCCGTATATATATGTCCTGAACTCTGATTGACTAGTTAGTCACTTTTGTACCATTTCACGTGAAGTATAAAAATCTTGCATCTGTTCATATTTCTTCATCTGGTCCAATCCTTGTGTCATGGTTGTTATGCCTCTGAAAGGGAGGGAGGGATCATCTCTCCTGTCTTGCTGGTTCATAATGTAAAGAACTTCACTCAGTCTGGCGTCCGAATGAACGCGGGGCAGACGAATAAGGGAAAAGTATGCATGTCTTTAATAAATACTACGTGTGTATGGGGACCTGCACAAGGCACTGAATTCCAAAGAGATGATCACTGCATAGTACTTTTATACTTTTACCACAAAGGATAATTAACTTGTAAAGAGATGACGGGACAAAAGGATCTGGGATAAAAAGTAGTAAATGCTAAGGAAGTCACTGAGAGAGACATAGGAGGATGTGAAGCCAATGTAAGATAAGGATGAGTTTATGTATTAAGGTCCATTACAGCCCCAATAAACCGTTTCTGGTGATAAAGGCTATTTTATCTCCCTGCTATGGGAAGACACTCCTCCCAAAAGAATGTTTACAGCTTATTACTGCATGTGGACAAAAGACAGATCCAGTGCCTCTACTGCTGTTACACGCAATGCCTCATGTGTTCTTAGCTTGAAATAATCATTTGTGAACACTTGGCTTACTTTAAAATGTTATTTCTTCATCTCCTTCATTTCTATATAGAGTATACTCATATCTATGCACAACTATAAATAATTTTTTTTTACTTTTTGTTGTAAGCAATCATATTTTTTAAGGAAACTAAAAGGGAATACATACTCTTTTTTTTTTGAAAGGCAGATATGCAGAGAGAAAGAGAGAGAGAAAGATCGATCTTCTGTCTGCTGTCTCACTCTCCAAGTGGCCACAACAGTCAGAGTTGAGCTGATCCAAAACCAGGATCCAATGGAGCTTCTTCTGAATTTCCCACATGGGTGCAGGGTCCCAAGGCTTTGGCGTTTCCTTGAATGCTTTCCCAGGCCACAAGCAGGGAGCTGGATGGGAAGTGGGGCTGCTGGGATTAGAACCAGTGACCACATGGGATCCCACCAGACGCAAGGCGAGCATTTAGCCATTAGGCTAACATGCTGCGTCCAGGGAATACATCTTTTATGTTAATATGAATGCTCACCCTTTCTGGATGCTCTTCATTCCTCTGTGAAAGCCCAGATTAGGGGCTGGCATGATGGCTCAGTGGTTAAATTCTCACCTTGCAAGTGCTGCGATCCCATATGGGTACCAGGTCATGTCCTGGATATTCCTTTTTCATCCAGATCCCTGCTGACAGCCTAGGAAGGTAGTGGAGGATGGCCCAAAGCCTTGGGACTTGCACCCATGTAGGAGACCCAGAAGAAGCTCCTGGCTTCTGGGTTTGGATGAGCTTGCTTCCAGCCATTTGGCCATTTGGGGGGTGAATCAGCAAATGGAAGATTTTTCTCTCTGTGTCTCCTTTTCTCTGTAAATCTACCTTTCCAATAAAAATAAGTAAATCTTTAAAAGAAAAAAAATCAAATTATTGTGTACTGTGGTATGCATGTCCGTGTCCCCCTAAAATTCATATTTGAAATCCTAAACTCCAAGGTGATGGTTTTGGGATTAGGCCGTAAGGGAAGGGCTAATGAATGAGATTGGGGCCCTGATAGAGGGACATGAAAGAACTCAGTTGCTGTCACAAAATGGAGACCCGGTGAACAGATACGTCTGTGCACCTTTGCCAGGCTTCATGTCTACAGGTGCCTTGATCTTGCATTACCAACACTCAGAACTCCAAGAAATACATTTCTGTTGATCATCTACCCTCTTCAAGGTATTTTGTTACAGCAACCCAAAGAGACAAAGACATATGGCTGTGTTCCCGTCATCTTAGGAAACCTGTAGTAGCATTCCTTATAGCCCACGTCTCTTGGTGATGAATCAGCTTGGCAGGTGCTTGAAAAATGACTTTCTTTCCCCTTAAATTCTTGAAGGAGATTTTTGATCACATATGGAATTCTGTGCTGACCATTGTTTTTCTTTTATAGCATGCAGATATTATTCCATTGTCTTCTGTATGCCCTTGTTTCTCTTTAAATTTGGAAGGGAGAGAGAGAATATTCCATCTGTTACTCTTACTCTCTTTACTCGCTAAATAGAAATACCTCGAGGCTGGATCTGAAGGTAGGAACTCAATCCAGGTCTCCCATGTGAGTGGCAGGGTTCTAGCTTCTTGAGCCTTTGCCTGTTGCCTCCCTTCTTTGTTAACAGGAAGGTAGAAATTGCTGTTCTCTGCCATCTTTCTCCAGCTTCTTGTCACTTGGGCTTATGAATGACTGTCATGAAGCTAGATGTGATTTTCTTTGTGTAGATTAAATCCTTTACTTAGGATTTGCTTAGTTTTTCAACTTTATAAATTATTATATTTTACAAAACTTGGAAAATTTCTTCAGTTTGTTTTTCTGACTCATTCTTATTTCCTGTTGAGATTCCAATTACTCATATGTTAGATCTTTTGATATTGTACTACAAGTCACAGAGGCACAGTTATTTTTTTTTTGAGTGGGTAGTTTTTCCTTCTGTGCTCTCAAGTTCACTGACTCAATGTTGTTTTTGCCTCATAGCTGTTAAACACATGAGTATTTTTTTAATTTAGATAGTATATATTTTATTTCTAGAATTCCTAAGAGTCTTTTTCTTTGCTGAAATTTCGCATTTGTTCATTTAGTATGAAATTTTTTATGTTATTAAGCATAGATGCTTTGAAATCTACTTTCACTAATTCCAACAACTCATCACTTCAGGGTTGTTCTCATTGATTGCTTTTTTAAGTTGAGTGTCACTTTTTCTAGTCTTTCATACCTTATATAACTTTAGATTCTATAGTAAACATTGTGTGAGTGATGTATTAAGAGCAGAGAAAGTCTTATTTTGATATTTTCCTCCAAAAATGGATTTTTCCCGGTGTTGTTAACAGGTCTTCACTTGGCTGGATTCAAACCCATGCTCTTCACATTGCACAGGTGGCGGCAAAAGCTGAAGTGCACGCTCGGTTCTTTCAGCTGGGGGCTGTTTGGGTCGCAGTTCATGGGTCACACAGAGATTTGGGCAAAATTTAAACAGAGTTGGAGCCCCCCCTTGTCTAGATTTCTTTCTAGGTCCATCCTCACCCCTCATTTTTCAAGGTACAAAAATTACATAAAGCTACTAAAACTGTAAGCTTTTGTCTGTGTTGTTTTGCCCTGTGTGTCAGTAATCAGGAACTTAGAAAAGAGAGTCTTGAAAAAAATCAACAACAAAACCAAGCCAGGAGGACTATACCAGGTGCCCCTGGCTTCTGTCAGGGCTGAGTCTTTTCTGGCTCCTGCCTGCTCCAGCGCTCACCAGGTAGCTGTCTTTGATGTCGCACAGGAGTTTATGATCCTTAACTGCAGGAGCATTTGGTCCAGAGCAGCCCTTCCGCTCTCTGAAGCAGAACCAGTCTGAGGTGGGGAGAAGGCTGGGACTCAGCAGGAGTGTGAGTGACAACAGACCTAGGCTGAGGGTCCCCGTCACAGCGCTACTGAGGGGGCTTAGAGTCCCATGGGAACCACATCTCAGGATCCAGGCCTTGGGACACAAATAACAGCCCTTGTGGAAAGGAGACACCTTTTGTGATAACTTTAAGTGGAGCTGACTTGCTGATCAGCTGACATACACAAGCTGAAATAATGATATCTTGTTCAAGGACACTTCAGATAGTTCATGGAAAACAGAATCATGAGATAAGTTTATTGTGGCACAAGTATTAAAATCTCCAATTGAGCTTTTATAATACACATTTTCATGAACTTTTTTGATGACCTCACTCTATACATGGATTTTAATATTTTTGTACCCAATTAATTCAATTCCATTTTATAACTTTTAAAAATATTTTTATTTACAGAAAGATGCACACACACACACCGCTCTGCCATCCACTGGTTCATTCCCCAAATGATTGCAATGGCCAGAGCTGAACTGGTCCAAAACCAAGAGCTTGGAGCTACTTCCAGGTCTTCCTCATGGGAGCAGGAGCCCAAGCACTTGCACTGTCTCTTGCTGCTTATGCAGGCACATTGGCAGGCAGCTGCATTGGAAGTGCAGCACCCAGGCTCAAGCCGGTGCCCATATGGGATGCTGACAGCACAAGAAGAGGCTTAATCTATTGCACCAGCTCCTTCTATGACTTTTTGAAGTACTCTCATATATTCTTTGGAAATCACCATACTAGGTATTGTATACACATTATCATTTAGCCTTCTCTAAAATCTTTATGATTGGGTGTAATTCTTACTATTTTTGCAAGTGAGACAACTGAGTAGTGAATGTAGAAACAGGACTAAAAGATCTGTCTGACTTCCCTTATAAAAATGAGTACATACAAATTTCACCTCTCCTTCCCTAAAGGAAAAAAGTGCTGGGAGCAGAGTTCATGGTCCTGTAAATATGTGCCTGCTGTTTACCTTTCTGATTTCCTTGTCTGTCTCCCAGGTAGGGAAACTCTCCATGTCCAAGAGGCCACTGCAGAGGGCAGGAATCCCTGTGCAGGCAGAAGAGCAGCCATGGTCACGGTCAGGGATCTGCCTGTAGGTGCCTGTTGCTGCTAACTCCCTGTGAGATCATGGGGCAAGTCATTGCTTCTTTCTTCACCTCCTCTTGCTTAAGTGGAACTCACAATGAACTCTGAGGTCTTCCCCCCAAATTAGCGTGCTTTGTTCTCAGAACAACAAAGAAGGCCCTTGATGGGGTTTTGCTCATGGGTCATGGGTTTAATGGTATTCATGGAGTTATTGATTTCTTCAATTCCCAAATATATCCCCCAAACTCAACTCAAATAATAAAATGGAGAGGTCTGGTTCTTAACATGTGTTCTTCAGATCTCCGACTTCCTCAGCCCCTCCTCGCCTGCTTAGATTCATTACGGATCTGCTGTATTCTCTGCTTGCCTTGATCCTGGTTGGTCATGCTCATTGTTGTTGGTGTTGCTTATGGTCAATAATTCCTGTAAAGGAAAAGAAAGCTCTGGGATGCCATGGTCATCCTGCTTGGTGCTCTGAGCTTGTCTTCATTTCTGCTTGCTCATCAGTAGCAAAGGGGAAACTCTGACATTTTTACCCTGCAAAAAAAACCCTCCATGCCTAACCTGCTGTGCTGTCCAGGGTAAGAGAAAAAGGCTCCTCAGATTTTCAATCCTCTTGCAGAACTCAGGTTCCATGCCTCCACTCAGCCCTTGGATCACAGTGTGTTGGGGCTGGGGCCTTTTCTCCAAAAGATTCATCAATCCACAAGTTTTCATTAGGTAAATTAAAGTGTTGACGAATGCCTTACTGGCACTAGAATTTTGTCAGTTTCTGAGATCCCTTAGGTTTATTTCTACTCTGTCACTCTCACTTTTGGTCATTATTAATTTTTTTTAATATTGTGCTGGATAAAAAAAATCATTCTGCTTGAAAAATGAAGGTGGCAGACAAGGATGTATGAATGCAGTATGCCACAATAGTCTTTTTGAAAATGACAACTTGGGCCCTAGCCAGAACACTTCACCTTGTTCTTTCCAGAAATGGTTTCGAGTATGGAGTCATGGGCATAAACTACGCTTCCATATTGGCTCACTGTGTAACTCTGGGAAATAAGTTTCACCTTTCAGTGTCCCCAGCCTGAATGATAGACGCCGGGGTGGTGCCTGCCATAATTCTGTGACAAGGAGGACTCTTGAAATATTAGGAGAGTCTTGGAAAAGTCAAGTGACCTTACAAAGATGACATTTCTGGCCACTGCTAAGGCTATAAAAGCTATAGCAGTATTTAAAGTGAAGCTTTCTGGTGATAAATTTATGATCTCAATGTGCTCTGAGACTGAACGGATTCTCCAGTTCATTCTGGGGATATCTAAATCAGATGTTGCTGTCTTCTGGACTGTCAGCTGGCAATGACAAGGGCCAAATTTACACACTGTGAAGGCCATGTGGTGCCTCCTCGATGTGCCGCTTCTGCCTCTTGCAAGAACAGGTTCACCTTTGCTACCCCGGACCTCATGGAAGTAAGAGTCACCAAACAAGAAGCGGAGGCTCTTAGCTTGAAAAAACACTCGAAAAGTTCCTAATGGAGTAGGAGGTGGGGAGAGATTGATGTCACGGAGTGAAGATTGGAATTTGCTCAGCATTGTCCAAGTAGCCACCTAGGGGAAGTCAAATGTCAAATGCTCACAGCAAGAATGCTCCAAAAAGGTGGCAACAAACTGCTGCCATGCAACTTTCG
The DNA here is from genome assembly GCF_030435755.1 of Ochotona princeps. NCBI lineage: Eukaryota > Metazoa > Chordata > Mammalia > Lagomorpha > Ochotonidae > Ochotona > Ochotona princeps. The sequence continues at coordinate 15,145,117 of NC_080842.1, read as the reverse complement.
TGGGCCTCAGTCGTCGTTGTCTATGAAATGAGGCAGCAGGAAGTCACTGGTAATGGCATCACTCTCCTGGTTCAATTGGCTACGAGTCTGCCTTTTGGTTACTTTTGCAGTCAGCCTTGATTACCAAAGCCTGGTGTTGCCTATCACCATTTTTCCTTAAGAAAATCATACCTCGCCCTCACTCTCTCATCTCCCTTCCTGCACTGTGAAGCACTAAAGTTAGTAAAAACCCTACAGGGCTTTAGTTTCAGAGGAAGATTGAGTGACAGGAAATGCAGGCATACCCTCCTGGTTGCTCACCGTCTGCCCTATGTCCCCTCCACATTAAAAACAAAACAACAACAACAGCAACAACAACAACAACAAAAACACTGATGGTCCTACCTTGTTCTCTCTTAGCAGAAGCCAGCTGGGGTTCATTCTCCTGTGGATCTATTTAAGAACTCAATACTGACTTGAGTTTTCTTCGTGTTTTTAACATTTAGTTATTTATTTGATAGGCAGAATGACAGAGAGAAAAGGAGAGACATACAAATCTTCCACCTGCTTGTTCACTCTCCAAATGGCTTCCAGAGTTGGTACTGTGAGAAGCAAAGCCAGGCTCCCAGAGCCCCATTCAGATCTCCTAGTACTTGGCTATCTTTCACTGCATTATCCACAAGCATTACTTGGGAGCTATACAGCAAGTGGAGCAGCTGGGACTTATATCCCCATTCCATCTGTTTCACAATGCTGGCACCAAGTTTTCTTAGTTTTTTATACGGTCTTGAGATACTTATTACTATTTCCATTATGCTATTCCAGGATTTACTTCTTAGCAAAGTTCTATTTTTCTAAAAAAATTATTTATTTCAAATAAATTTGAAAGAGTTACAGAGAAACAGGAAGAGACAGAGATCTTCCTCTATACACTGGCTCATTCCCTAGATAAGCCAGGCTGAAACTTTGTGAGTGCCATGAACCCAAGAACTTGGGCCATCTTCCACTGTTTTTCTCAGGCCGTTTGCAGGTTGCTGATGTGGAGCAGAAGGGACATAGACTCATGCCCATATGGGATGATAATGCTGCAGGTTGTAGCTTTACCCACTATAGACAACACTGGCTCCTAAAGTTCTATATTTAACATTTATTTATTTATTTGGAAACAGTTACAGAGAGGAAAAGACAGAGAGATGAGAAGAGATATCTTTCCTCCACTGGTTTACTCCCTAAATAGCTATAATGGCAAGAGCTGGGCCAGTCTGAAGCCTAGAGCCAGGAGCAACTTCTGGATGCTGTGGTTCCATGCACTTGAATCATTCTCTGCTGCTTTCCCAGGTCCATTTGTAGGGAACTCAAATGGAAGTGGAACAACTAGGTTTCAAACCAGTGTTCATATGGGAGACCAGTGCTGCAGCGCCAGTCCCTAAAGTTCCAGTCTTGCAGTTACAGTTACCCATAGGGAATTTCCACTTGGGACCAACATCTCACACAATTCAATCAACACTTTTTTTTTAAATAGCTGTTATGTATCCAACCTTACTGATGATCTTGAAAAAGCATTAGCCATCATCATCTCTACTCTTAAGGACCTTAAATTGAAACTGGGGAGAAGCAAAAAAAAATAAGATACCTTCATTCAGCCAACACTTGTGAGAGTCCATTTGTGTGAGATACTAGGGTCTGATGGGAGATGGGAAATGGGGCATCCATCCTAATTTGCCGAGAGCTAACACATTTATACCTGTTGCATTGTTACAATTATTAATATTAATCCTTCTGTCCTTCCGAAGCATCCTAGTTTGGATGATAAATTATGAGGTTGCCTTAATGATAAGCTGTGCCAGGGCCAAGGAATCTTCATCCTTGTGAGTCAACACAGAGAGTTACCATAGCAACAAAGAACCATGATGCTGAGTGCATTGTTAGCACATAAACTGACATTGTTATACCCTTGGCATTCTTTAGTCTGAATGGGGCAATTCTGTCCACTACCTGAGAAATGTGTACAGGATGTGTTTGTGATGTCCACTAATCTACTACTAGAATCTATTTCCTCCAGGTTAAGATTTTGACCAATATCTAATGTCTCTGGGATGGGCTTAACCCATTACTGAGACATGTGGAAATCTCACAAATGGAAAATGGACCACAAGACATTTGGTCCATTTGCTGTGGACCACAAATGGAAAATGGACCACAAAGAAACCTTGAAGACTAGGGAAGAGTTAATTGTGGGGAGCTGGTGTATTCCACATGAAGCATGGGGAGTTGAGGGGCTCACTGGTTCAGTTCAGTGGCCATTCCTGAATGTCTGCTCAGTACTGGCCACTGGGCCTTTAGTGGACAGGGCAAAGGAATTTTCTGACCAAAACTCAGAGGTAGGCTATAACATGAGGCATATTGGGATTGCCAGACTTGGTGGGAGCATGCAATATGAGACTGTGGGTGGTTGGCGTTGTGGAGATGGGCAGGGGCCAGGTGGTAGAGAACCAACATCATGAATCACTGTATTTTTAAAGTTTGGAAATGAAGTGATTGCTCCTAAGGGCTGTGACAGTCCCGTAGGTGCTACATTTGCAGCCAGATGATCTGTTTCTCAGGAGTCTGCCGAGCTCAGGAAACTTCTCCACCTGCTCTGGGCTCTGTCCCCATGTGTATGCTTCCAGTTTTTCAGACATGGCAGCACTCCTAGGAGAACTAGAGTTTCTGGAGACCTAAGATAAATCCAACTAGCTGCACCAGCCAACACTGGGTACATGTCCCATATTTGGTGTCACCTCCAGGTGCTACAGAAGAACTGGTATGGCAAACTCAAGTGACTGATGTGGGTCAAGGCAGGGGTGTTGGTGTGCTTCCCACGTAAGCAGCAGCAGACAGGGCTTTGCTGGCACTGAAGCACCTGCGGAATCCTGTGATCGTTCCTCCCACGGGCGAACTTTAGTGGGCCACCCCCACACCAGTGGGTCTCATATTTGCTGCCACTCTGTAGTGCAGCATACAAAGCAAGCAAACTTGTTTACTCTGGCAATGCAAGTTCTTGGCAACAGGAGCAGAACAGCATGGCTTGCTGCATAAGCCCAGGAAGTAAAGGAAAAGATCATGTCGCCTAGAACACGCGAGGGGCATTCGCCAAAAAGGGAAAATGTAGAAGGAGCAGAAACAACCTTTTCAAGTCATGCATGAAGGATATGCCAACCAAGATTGTTTGCAGAGAAGGGAATGATTAAGAAACAGATAACCAGGCACTTGTAAGATCAAGAGCGGATTTTTCTTTTCCAGTTTACTAAGCATAAGCGCTAACCATGGTATCTGCCAGAAACATCTCTTTTATATCCAAGGTAGTTTTTCCTTGGGATGTAAAAAAACAAAACAAAACACCAAAACAAAACAACAACAACAAAACAATGTGGTGTTAAACTTTTTGCTCTCACTTATTAAAACATCTTTATTAAATGATTACCTGTTCTGTCTTTTTAACAGTCCCACCTACACTCATCTGGGGACGAGTCAGTGAAGAGTTTAGGGGGTGTGGTGAGATATTCTCTGCCCTTGAGGCCTCTAGAAATGCCAAGGGACATTCAATGCCAGCTTGAACAGAAAGGGTTAGGAGGTTACTGGGCCGACTTCTGACCAAAGCCGGGTCATGCAGGTACCAAGAATCCATTTCTTTCACTCACAGTTCCTCCCTAAGTATGTTCCAATCTGGGCACTTACATATATAAATGAATTTATTTGCAAAATGGAGAGACAGAGAAAGAGAAGAGCGAAAGGGAACTGTCATCCACTGGCTCACTCCTCAAGTGCCTACAGTGCCCAGGACTGGGCCAGGCCAGAGCTGGAAGCGGGAAACTCAATCCAGTTTCCCATGTGGGTAACAGGAATTCAATGATCTGGATCAAAATCACCACTTCGTAGCAGGAAACTGGAATCCTGAGCAAGGATGGGACTGCTATCTAAGATCTCTGATATGGGACATGGTGTTTTAAATAGCATCTTAGCCACTGGGCCAGACTCCTGCCCTCTCTTTCATGACTACCTGTGGTTCACAAGGGAGAACATGCTCCTGTTGAACATCCAGCTTTTCATAAAGGTTCACCTTGTATTTCATGGCCTTGTACACCAGGGAGACTGTGCTGAGTGGAGGGGCTTGGTTCACAAGGTGGGTCAGCAACATAGTGCTTCCTTCGTGGCGAATGCAGACTCTAAGTGGAACCACAGTGCCGTGCCGCAGTGCTGCTGGTGAGGTGACTGAGGTTGGAGTCGCTTCTCTTTTTTTCTTTTTTTTTTTTTTTTAAAGATTTATTTTTATTGGAAAGGTAGATATACAGAGAACATGAGAGACAGAAGGGAAGCTCTTCCATCCAATGGTTCACTCACCAAGCTGCCGCAACGACTGGAGCTGAGCCAGTCCGAAGCCCGGAGCCAGGAGCTCTTCCGGGTCTCCCACATGAGTGTAGGGTCCAAGGCCTTGGGCCATACTTGCCTGCTTTTCCAGGCCACAAGCAGGGAGCTGGATTGGAAGCAGAGCCACTGGGATTAGAACCAGGGCCGCTATGGGATCCTGTCACTTTCAAGGTGAGGACTTTAGCCACTAGGCTACCACACCAGGCCCCATTTTTTTCTTCTGTCTTTTTGACATGAGCCCACCATTATTTGAGCAAATCCTGAACAACGTACTGATGCAGGTGATTTTGTACCTGTCCTGCCTTGAATCTGGACCAGCCTTTTCTTTAAGGGCACTTGTTTCATTTTCCTGGAGACCAATATTTGGAAGTCATGGCTGGATGCCCTGTGTTGATGTTGCATGGTTGCTTCTTCCAGAGACAGGGAATAGGGGATGCTGTGACATACCCACTTTCCTTCCCATCTGGGTTTCTGTTTCGGCTTGTTTGAGCTCTGAGCCCTCTTTGTATCTGCTGCACCCCCTGCATGGACCTTTTCTCCTGACGCTGTCCTTGTGAAGTTCCCGGTGACAGTTATCACTGGCTGTCCCTGCCATCTTGCTACAATAGCATCCTCGTACCACTGCTTGTGCCTGTTCCATGATTATTGACCCAAATTAGCCTAGAGAGGAAAGAAGTCAAATCCTTTGTTCCTAAATGAGAAGATAAAGCAAGTATAGGCTAAATTGGGATTACTGCAATTCCCTGATGCATTTTGAGTCTAAACTATTGGAGAGACAACCTTCCTGCCATTGATATGAATAGTATTGAAATCAAAGGGTCTTGCGTATCTCTGAATTTCCTTCACAACTGTAATCTTGGCCTGGAGGGTGGGACTAAGTGGTGCTGGTGCAATCTGCAGGGCACATAGGTCTTGGCTTGAGCAGCAGGCCTTGGGCCCTCTGCACTTGGTGTTCACAGTACTAAATCGGCAGGATGCCTCTACCGGTCCAGACACACATCATGCGTAGTGAAAGAAGAGCAAGAAACACCGCTTGATTTGCCAGTGGTTCTCACCAAGAGGTGGTAACACTCACCCAGTTACAAGTACAGTCTCGCCTGACAGTGGAGCTTTCTTTAAGAGGCACAGTTGGTGCTCAACCAGGGAGAGGGTTGGGTTTGTGATGCCTCAGTGTCATTACCACCATTATGGTTGTGCGACTGTGTTCTCCAGCTTCCATCACACCAGAGTAAAGTCATCATAGCCATCAGGAGCAGAGGTGCATGCTGCAGCGCCTTCCACAGCCCCTGAACGCCACCCTGGGGTGTGCGGCACTGTTTGGCAACCCACAGCCCAGATCTCAGTGTCGGTGGGCAGTGGATCAGGTGATCTTGTGTTTTGACCGCCACTGAAATTAGCACCAGGAAAACTAATATGTCTCCACAGTCAGACTGACTGGCTGGCTCCTTTCCTTTGAGCCTTCATTTCCTGTTTCTTGGTCAAGATGTATTTGTGAGGTTTTCTGTGGTGATTAGAGGGCAAGGGGCAGGATGTTCTAATTAAGTAATCTCCACGTGACTTGCAGTTAGTAGGCTAATCGGAGTGGGTGGTTTGGGAGCAGGCATTGTAGTGTAGCAGGTAAAGCTGCCCTGTGTGACGCTGACATCCTATGTGGGCATTGGTTTGAGTCTTGGATGCTCTACTTCGGATCCAACTCAGACGTAGTTGCCTGGGAAAAGCAGTGCAGCAATGGGCCAAGTGTTTGTCCCCTGTCACCATGTAGCTCCTGGCTTTGGCCTGGCACAGCGCTGGCTGTTAGAGCCATCCGGGAGGGAACAGAGGAAGAAGATTCTCTGTCTGTCTGTCTCTTTCTCTAGAACTCTGACTTTCAAGTAAATAAACAGATCTTAGCTAGCCCATAACTTTTCTCACTGCATGAGGATTCATGTCTTGTTTTGTTGTTTTTGTTGTTTGTTTGTTTTACTGTGCTGTAGTTTCCTCTACTTAAGTTTTAGGTGGGACTGAAATCTGTGTTTGAGCTAGTTAATGAAACTAGCTTAAGAAACAGGAGGAAATTGAATCTTTTCTACATCCCCTGCTCTCCCTCCCTCCCACCCGCCTCCCTCTGCCTCTGAATGGCTCTGACCTAGACGGAAAAATGGTACTGTTAAGCGCTGCATCTCAAGCTCCGAACTGGGTGCAAGATGCACAGAGTCTTTGTTGTAGGACGGCTTCTGCTGTGAGTTCTATTTGATTTTCAACAAGTCTCATCATCTGCATCTGTAAAATGGGAGACTGAACCTTACAGACTAATTGATTTGAAAGGCAGAGTGATGGAGAAGAAGGGGAAACAGACACACACACAGAGAACTTCTATTTGCTGGTTCATTCCCCAAATGACTGCAACAACCAAGTCTGGGCCAGGATGAATCTGGGAGTCAAAAATTCCACCTGGGTCTCCCATATGATCATTTTCCACTTCTATCCCCAGGCCATTGGCAGGAAGCATGATCAGAAGCAGAGATACTGGCTTTTTTTTTTTTTAATTAAAATTTTATTTTATTTTTAAAAAGATTTATTTTTTTAAAAGATTTATTTATTTTATTACAAAGTCAGATATACAGAGAGGAGGAGAGACAGAGAGGAAGGTCTTCCCTCCAATGATTCACTCCCCAAGTAGCTGGAGCTGCACTGATCCAAAGCCAGGATCCAGGAATTTCTTCCAGGTCTCCTACGTGGAGGCAGGGTCCCAAGGCTTTGGGACGTCCTCGACTGCTTTCCCAGGCCACAAGCAGGGAGTTGGAGGGGAAGTGGAGCTGCTGCGACTAGAACCGGCACCCATATGGGATCCTGGGGCATTCAAGGCGAGGACTTTAGCCACTAGGCCACGCCGCCGGGCCCAATTTATTATTTATTTTTATTACAAAGTCAGATATACAGAGAGGAGTAGAAACAGAGAGGAAGATCTTTCGTCTGGTGATTCACTCCCCAAGTGACCACAATGGGTGGTGCTGATCCAAAGCCAGGAGCCAGGAACTTCCTCCAGGTCTCCCACATGGGTGCAGGATCCCAAAGCATTAGGCCATCCTCGACTGCTTTCCCAGGCCACAAGCAGGGAACTGGAGGGGAAGTGGAGCTGCTGGGATTAGAACCGGCGCCATATGGGATCCTGACGCGTTCAGGGCGAGGACTTTAGCCACTAGGCTAATGCGCTTGGCCCGAGATACTGGGTCTTGAGCTGGCTCGCTGATATGGGATGATAGGGTAAGGAGTAACTTATCCTGATACACCACAACCTTGCCTAGGATTGAGAGTTTTCTCCCTTCACAGTAAGTACACTGTGAAGGGATCTCTTGGGAGCTCAGGTTGGTCACTGGCTCTGTCCGCCGCCACCATTTTGGCATGAGGGGTCAAGGGGAGTTTGACTTTGGGGCTTGGGTAGAGGGAGCTCCCAGCAGTGTGGCACCTGCTGGAGTACCTGAACCAGGTTGGACTTAATGATTGGGGCCTTAGCCCCAGCCAGTCTCTGGGGGATTTGGGGGCCCAATTTTGTGGAAATACAAGTCCCACTGGTTAGCTCAAGAGTTGGGGTGGGATTAGGCTGAGCTAGGTGTGATCGTGGAACCTGCCATCACTCATCGGTACAAGGACCAAGAATAATCTGGGCAGTCCAGGCTGTAGCACTCGCATGTGCATCCTAAAATAGATGGAGCATGGGCTGGATTGGGCTGCAACATTCACCAGTTTATACAAGGCCAAGATGGAGGGGCAGGCTATGCCAGGCAAAGGTCTAACACCCACGGCCATGTATGAGATCTGGATCTGGGAGTGGGCCAAGCAGGGAATATGAGAAACTCCCCTAGTGGGTCATGACTCCTGCTGGCGAGCACATGGTTCAGGCATAGGGGTGGGGTAAGCTGGACAAGGTAGCTCCAATTTTTGGCTAATGTGTGGGTTCATTTTGGAAGAGAGTAGACTGGGCAGGGCTGAGCAAATCTTACCTCACTGGCAAGTGCAGAAACCAGGCTGGAGCGCAGGTCATGCCAGGCTAGGCTGTCACACCTACCAGTTTGAATGAGCCAGGGATGGGAGCAGACTGAGCAGGCCAGGTCCCAGCACCTGCCACAGAGTTGGGACTGGGGGCAAGTCGGGTCAGGCCAGGCCACAGCATCCAAAGGCAAAGGCCATTATAGGTGAGGGATTATGCCAAGCTGGATCAGAGCAACCACTGGCAGGTTGTGAGATCTGTGGCTGTAAATAGGCCTGGTTGGGGAGCTAAGGGGACGCCCTGGCTAGGTTGTAGTTCCCACTGGTGAGTGCAAGGGCCGAAGTGAGGACTGTGTTCTGGTCTGGACATGGCTGCAATGTCCCTCAGTACAAGTGTGGACTGGATCTAGGGTGTGCCAGACTGAGCTAGACTCCAGCATCCACTGGTGCTCGTGAGAATCAGGGTAGGTGTAGGACAGGCTAGGCTAGGTCTTTGCCCCTGCTAAGCCAGGTGTAAGCTGTGTCTATGTGTAGACCAGGCTTGGCTGGACTGTAACAGCCAACAATAAAAATTGGAATGGGATGAAGACTAGTCAGGAAAGGCCACTGTTTCTGTTAGGACAGGAGGTGGACTAAGTAGGGCTGGCCCATGGACCCACTGGTTTATGTGAGATCTAGAAATGGAGGAGCTTGGGAAACTCCTCTGTCAGGACACGGTTCCCGCAGGTGAGTGCAAGAATCACAATAGGGAGCAGCCCAGATCAGGCCAGGGAATGGTACCTACCACATACATTTGGCACAGGTCAGAGGCAAACCAGGTAGGGTCAGTTAACATCACCTGATGGTGAATCCAAGCTCCAGAGTGTGGGTTGGACTGGATAGGATTTTAACACATGCCAGTTCACAGGAGGGCTGGGAATGGGGGCCAGCTGGCCTGGGCTAGGCTGTAGCCCTCACCAGCAATAAGCTGGAATTGGGAAGGAGCCGGGTCCGGCCAGACCACAGCACCCACTGGCAAATGCCGTGGTGAGGTGGGCCATGCCAGACCAGACCATAGCACCCAACCAGCACACGTGAGACCAAGGAGGGAGGGGGCAAAGCTGGTAGGGTGGCTGTGTGGAGCCACCAAAAGGAGAAAGGCTGCCAGGGTTGGGCGATTTTATCACTCTCAGCAACAGCTCTGAATCTTTCAGATTTGGATCCTCTTCTTAACAAAGTGCATTGAGAAGTGATCTAGATGAAATAACTTGATATCTGCATGTCCTGATACTTATCTTTCTCCAATTATTGCCATTCCTGAGAAGTAAGAAAGCATTTTCTCTTTGGCTTCTCATTTTTCTCTTTTGGCTTAAGCATATGATCCTGCATATATTATAAATAGTCTTAAAGCTGCTTTGGAATTGATTTGAAAGGAAATCATAAAATAACATTGCTATGGTATTTTATGCTCTAGTAGTTTTGTGCTGGGATTTAAAAAAAGTGAGTGTGCAACCGCAGTGCTATGGAATAGCCAAAGCACAAAGGACATCAGAGAGTATTTAAATCAATTTCTTAAATTGTAGACTGTGCCCCATTAGTGGGCAGTGAAATCTATTACAACCAGTATTCTTAAAACATGATTTAGACTAAGTAGAAAATGCCAGAGTGCATCACATCTAATGCACTTTTTGAAATAAAACTTTTGTTTAGACAAGTTCTGACATGCCTAAACTTTCAAAGCCATTCAGCTATGAAAATAAGAATTTTGCATAATAGGCCAGAACATGTTGTTACACTAAGACTGATTCTATATGATTGGCTACTATGATGGCCTATTTAATTTACAAATAGTCTTTGGAAAACCCGCTGAGAAACCTAATGTATTAAATATTTATTGAGTGCTCAAATATGCATAACAGTGTGCCAGCATAATTAATTAGAAATGTTAGTTATTAGGTCCCTTGCTGCTAAAGATGTTCGGTTTAGAATTTAAACACTGCCCCCCAAAAGAAATCTCTAAGCCCAGCGTGTTTCAATAGTGAATGGTATCAAACATTCAAAGAATTAAGAACAATTTTATCCAATGGTTTGAAGGGAAAGGAACACAAAACACAAAAATCCTCAACAAAAGTATTAGAAAGTTGAATCTAGAGATGTGTAAAAAGAAGTGAAATTAAATACCATGGCCAAGTACGATTTACTTCAAGTATACAGGACAGGTCAACTTAAAAAAAAAAAAAAGAAGAGTCAATGGGGGCCAATGTGGTGGCTCAACAAGTTAAACGTCTGCCTGTAAGCATCGGAAACCAAAATAGGCACTGTTTCATGTCCTGGTTTGTCTTGGCTGCTCCACTTCTGATCTAGCTCTCTACTTAAGGCCTGGGAAAGCAGCAGAGGATGGCTCAAGTCTTATAGTCCTGCACTCACATGGGACACCCAGAGGGTGTATCTGGTTCCTGGCTTTGCATCAGCTCAGCTCCAGCTATTGTGGCCATTTGGATAGCAAACCTGTAGTTAAAAGATCTTTCTCTCTGTCTCTCCTGCTCCCTGTAAAATTTGCCTTTCCAATAAAAATAAATAAATAAATAAATAAATGGGGTCTGGTGTGTTGCCTCAACTGGTTAATCTTCTACCTCTAAGCACGGTGTCCCATATGGGCACTGGTTCATGTTCTAACTGCTCCACTTCCCATCCAGTTCACTGTTTATGGCCTGGGAAAGCAGCAGAGGATGGCACAATACTTTAAGACCCTGCACACACAAGGGAGCCCCAAGAGAAGGTGCTGGCTCCTGGCTTCAGATTGACTCAGCTTCGGCCATTTTGGCCATTTGGGGAGTGAACCAGTGGATGGAAGATCTTTCTCTGTCTTCCCCTCTTTCTGTAAATCTGCCTTTCCAATAAAGATAAACAAATCTTTCAAAAAAAAAATACCAGTGGATGTAATCCAAATGAAGAAGTAAGATCACATGACAGTATCAGTTCAGAAAAATATTTTGACAAATTTCAACACCAATTTATGACATAAAAAGATTCTAAATAAAGGCAAAAACAAAAAAATCTCAATTCCAAAAAGGACACTTATGAGAAGTCTGAAGGTAACATCATGTTGAATGGGGAGATACTGCGTTCCCTGTCCTATCAGGCTGTGGCTTACCCCAGTGCTCCACAATGCCAGCCCCTCCTCTCACACATTTTTAGCAGAAAACGTAGAAGAAAATATTTGGGATCTAGTCTAGGCAGAGAGTTCTTATACCTAACATTAAATGCCTGAACCCAATAAAGGGAAAAGTGGGTAAAGAATAGAACCTTTTTAAGTCCATATGAAGAGGAGAAAAAAATGTTCAGTTTGGGAAAAAATATTTTCAAATATATTTAGAATCTAGGCTGTACAAAGAACTATCAAAACTCAACTGTGGAAAACCAAACAATCCAGCTTAAAAATGGACAGCAACCATGCGTGGGTGTTTCACTGACGAAGATCTACAGATGAGAATGTTCATAGGAAAAGGTCTTCCATGTAATAACCCATTAGGATAATACACATGAAAACCACAAGGAGATGTTACTCCACAGCGCCAGAGTTGTAAAGCAGCAAGCTGCAGCAACACCAAAGCTCTTGGAGATGCAGAGCAATGGGCTGCATGATCAGTGGCCTTGAGAGACGTGATGGTCACTGGTGCACAGACGGCAGTTTCTTGTAATACTCAACACGGGATGACCAACATGACCCTACGATTTTACTCTTGGACATTTATCCTAGAGAAATGAAAACCAGTATTTGCATATAAATCTGCATATGCTTATTCATATTAGCTTCATTTGTAGTAACTCCAAACTAGAAGTGACTCAATGCTCTTCACCATGATTGTATCATTACGTTTTTTTCTTTGCTTCCTTCTTCCTTCCTTCCTGAGACAGAGCAAGACTCACAGGAAGAGAGAGAGTGACCTCATGGTTGCATCCACTACCTAAGTGCCTACATGATCTGTAAGTGAACCAAGCTGGGAGAGAGAGGAGCTCAATTCAGGTCTCCCATGTGGGTGGCAGAACCTAATCGCAGGAGCCATCATTGCTGCCTGCCATGGTCTGTAGTAGAAGGAAGTTGGAATCGGGAACTGGGAGTGAACATTGCACTCGCATGTTCCAGTGGGCAATGTGACTTCTTAAGCACTAGGCCAAACACTCATCTCTACTATTATTAATTACGAATACTCAGTGGAATATCTATGCCACATAACAGCCCTCAGCAATGAGAAGGAACGAGCTGTCAATCCATGGAATAGCTTGGATGCCTCTCCAGGGAAAGCATGCCAAATGGGAAAAGCTAATCCTTGATGCTGGCAAACACCATCATTCCATTTCCAGGACATTCTTGAAATGGCAAAGATGAAGAGAATAGCAATGGCCAGGCATCAAGGACCATGGCACAGACTACGTGGCATAGAAGAGGAGCAATGAAGAGAGAGAGCTGATGTCGACTGGGAGGACAACGGGCGATGCTTATGGTTCTAGATCCTGACTACGCTAGTGTCACTGTGCTAGCTGTATTATGGTTTTGCCAGATGTTGCTTTGGAGAGAGGGCTCTGTGTAAATAGAAGGTGGAATAGTGGGATTGGGGCACCAGTGGGGAGAGAATACATTGGTGCGTGGACAGCTTGTTCTGCAGAGGATGCTGTAGGAGAGCCCATCTCACGTGATGTTGCACTCAGCTGGAGACAGACCCCATCAACCAGGAGCAGCGAAATTGCAAGAGGATCTTCATGACCTAATTTGACCATTCCTTAGTATGCTACAAACTTCTCTATCTAGGGGAGGAGCTTACTGCTTTGTGCACATGCGATGTGTGAAGATGTATGTGGCTTACATATTTCAACAGGGATGCCTCCCCCTTCTCTTTTGCTGCATCCTGAACATGCCCCTGAGCACAAAAAGCATCAGTGAACTGCTTTGTGGGGAGGCAGTGTCTGTGGGGAGCTTGACTTCCCTAAATTTATCTGTAACTAAAGCTCTCCTATGAGCAAGTTGAGTCTAATTGTTGACCCATGTCTCACAGTGGGTGGACCCCTTGTGTTCAGTAAAGAATCTCTCTATATTGTATCTGATGATGGTGTGTGAATGCACAATGATCTCAAAGTGAATTTGTACAAGTTTAATTTGAACTTTTAAAAGCTGTATTTAACTTTTTAAAGTTTAATTAAGAAGAAAAAGAAAAGAAAACGAGCCCCCAGTTTGCCTAGTTTGGTACAAGGAAAGGGGATTCAAGATGCATACTTGAGAGAAGGAATAATGGAAGATTCCAAACAGCTTGATGATCTCTTTTTCTTTCTATCTGTGGTGGTGACCTTGGGTGCAACCATAACCTTGCCCATCAAAGCACTGGGTCATTTTATGTGTTACTAGACCAGGAATAGACATTGCTTTGCCAAGTCATTTAATTCATGGGTGTTATCAGTAACTAAGTATGTATGGCAACAGACAACTTGAATACCACACTGGGTGAGCAAGCCAGTGTTTATTGGAAAGGAGGTTGTAATTATCCTTGATAACACAATGAAAGCATAATGAGTCCTTTTGCACCACATGAGGTTAAACAGTTGCGGTTTCCCACCATGGAGGTTTTGCTGGTTAACTTGCTTTTGTCTTATTTTGCAGGATATCCTTCAATTACTTCATTAGCATGGGAAGCATAGTCCTAGTATACTCCTAGGGAAAAGCTCTCGTCCGTATTTCTGGGCTCCAGGAAAAGCCTTGGGTGGAGTCCCCCCACTTCCTGAAATTTCCTCTTTGGACAGCTCCTTTGCTGTCAGCTATGTACACTGGAGTCATATGAGATTGGTTCAAGAACAGGTTTGCTGAATTCTGGCCGCTTGTGAGGTTGCTGTGGCATATGCCAAGGTTGTCTGGGAGACCCCTCCCTCATCTCCCAGTTCCCTGTCCCTGTCCTGGAGGTGGTGGGCAGGGTGAGAGCAAAGTGAGCGGGGGAGGAGGTGCAGTAGAACCAGGGTGCCTGCTGTGGCTCCAGCCACTGTCTGCAGATGGCTGCTCACTCAGTGTCTGTCGCCCTTCACCCTGGCAAGGACAGGATATATCCTGTCCAGAGATGATGCCCTGTGGCCAAACTCTGCCATTTCAAAGCAGAAAAATGAACTGGTGTGAGAAGTATTTTTAAAATATTATTTGTTAATGTAAGAGAGAGAAAGAAAGATCCATCTTTTATCCAGTTGTTCATTCCTCACGTGGCTGGGATGGCTGGAGGCTGGGCCAGGCTGAAGCCAGGGGCTGGGAACTCCAGCTAAGTCTCCCCACATGGGTGGCAGGCACCCAAGTACTAAAGCGGGCACCTGCTGCCCCCTAGGTTCTGCCTTAACAAGCAGCTGGCATCAAGCATCAACAGGCAGGAAGCCAGGCACCCTGCTGTGGGATGTAGGTCTCTCAATCAGCAGGCTGGACACCTACTCAGAGAAAGGAATCTTTTCCAAGAAAATGTTTTTTTCTTGGGAATTTCCATCCAGAATCTGTATGTATGTAACGTAAGACATGAGTGAGGTCTGTGAAGGTCCAACACGGTGAGGTGGTCCACCGCCCGGGGGGATCCAGCTTCACAAGCGCTTGCTCTGAGCAACTGTGCAAGCGGTGTTCAAATACAATGTATAGGAACCAGCTCGGTGACTTAGTATGCAGATCCTCTGCCTGTAAGCGCTGGCTTCACATTTGGACTCTGATTCGTGTTCCGGTTGCTCCACTTCTTATCTAGATCCCTGCTTATGGTCTAGGAAGACAGCGAGGATAGCCCAAAGCCTTGGGCCCCTATATCCATAAGGAAGAATCGGAGGGCTCCAGGCTTCAGATCTGCTCAACTCAAGACTTTGTGGTCATTTGTGGAGTGAACCAGATAGTGGGAAAACTCGCCGTCTCTTCCTATGTCTTTCCATCTGTCTAAAACCTGCCTTTCAAATAAAAAGAAATAAATCTTTTTAAAAGATATATAAGGGGGCCTGGCGCATTAGCCTAGCAGCTAAAGCCCTCACCTTGCACGTGCTGTAATCCCGTATGGGCACTGGTTCTCATTCTGGCAGCGCCACTTCCCATCCAGCTCCATGCTTGTGGCCTGGGAAAGCAGTTGAGGACGGCCCAAATCCTTAGGATCCTGTACCCATGTGGAAGACCCGGAAAAAGCTCCTGGCTTCGGATCAGCTCAGCTCTGGCCATTGCAGTCACTTGGGGAATGACTTGTCGGACAGAAGATCTTCCTTTGTGTCTCTCCTCCTCTCTATATATCTGACTTTCCAATAAAAATAAAAACAAATCTTTTTTTTTTTTTTTTAAACTATCGGCCCGGTGATCTGGCCTAGCGGCTAAGGTCCTCACCTTGAACGTGCTGGGATCCCATATGGATGCCGGTTCTAATCCTGGCAGCTCCACTTCCCATCCAGCTCCCTGCTTGTGGCCTGGGAAAGCAGTCAAGGACGGCCCAAAGCTTTGGGACCCTGCACCCACGTGGGAGACCCGGAAGAGGTTCCTGGTTCCCGGCTTCGGATTGGCACGCACTGGCCCGTTGCGGCTCACTTGGGGAGTGAATCACCAGACGGAAGATCTTCCTCTCTGTCTCTCCTCCTCTCTGTATATCTGACTTTATAATAAAAATGGATAAATCTTTCAAAAAAAAAAAAAAAACTGTATGAGGGCCCAGCACGATAGCTCAGTGGCTAAATCCATCGGATGGAAGATCTTTCTCTCTGTCTCTCTTTGTCTCTTTTTTCTCTGTCTCTCTTTTAAAAAAAGATGTATTTTAGTTTTATTGGAAAGGCAGATTTACAGAGAGCAGGAGAGACAGAGAGGGAGATTTTTCATCCAATGGTTTATTCCCCAAGCGGCCGCAATGGCTGGAGCTGAGCCAGTTCGAAGCCAGGAGCCAGGAACTTCTTCCAGGCCTTCCACATGGGTGCAGAGTCTCAAGGCTTTGGGCCATCTTCTACTGCTTTCCCAGGCCAGAAGCAGGGAGCTGGATGGGAAGGGGAGCCACCAGGATTAGAACCGGCGCCTATAAGGGATCCTGGCATGTTCAAGGCAAGGACTTTAGCCTCTACTCTATCGTGCCTAGCCCAAAATAAATCTTTTTTTTAAAAAAAAAGAAAAAGATACGTGAAAACACTCTGGGGGGGGGGGGGATGCTTTTTCAGCGTTCTGTTCAATAAATGTTACTCCAAGTAAATTATAAGCAATTAAAAACTTTGTAATCACATAGTGTGACAATAATTCAATCATCAAAATTTCACCTGGTTAAATCCACATTCAAACAGACCAAGATGTCCACCTCAAGGCCGGCAGCCAGGTGACCCAGTGGAGGTGGTGACCCATTTGTCTTTCACAGCAATGGGGTGATGTTCCCACTTTCTTTCAAGGCGGGGTGAACACCCGAGGCAATGAAGAATTCCCAGGGATGGACTGAGGCTTCGTGAAAACTCATTTGAGTCTCCTCAGTTCTAGTGCTAGGCTCTTTCTGGCATTGCACAGTCACCTACTGCCCTGGGTTATGGCAAATCCAGAGAGGAGTGGGACACAGAATGCCAAAGGAAGAGCACGGATAGCTGCGCACGCCATGGTGACCCCCAGAAAGGCAGTGCTTTGGAATTCTTGGAACTCGGTGGGCCAGGGAAGGACAGCTGAGACCTTGTGGCTGGCATCCTTCTGCAATGGTCTAGGAGTCCCCAGGGATTTGGCCTCGCTGACTGTGCCCCAGGAGCAGCTTGCTCAGTGGCTCCACTGTGGCCCTATTTGCTGGGCTGTGGGTGGGGCGGTGAAAAGTGAGGGCAGGAAATGAGCCCAAACCATTTAATGACCCCTTTCCTTCTAAACAAGCCACTATGAAGAGTGAATTGGCTGGAATTTTCAGAGGGCTTTTGGCCATCAGCACTACAATTAGGAAGTAGAAAGCCAACCAACAAAAACATGGGGAAACCACAGACTCAATCACCATTCTGTTACAACTCCATCACAATTGGAGGGAAAAAAAAAAGCATCATTCCATTCTCCAGTCACAAGTGAGTCCTGCACAGGACTGACCTGGGTTTTCTGAGCTCTCCAAAAGTCCAAGAGGTGTGTGTGTGTGTGTGTGTGTGTGTGTGTGTGTGATTTGTTTTTAAAATTTACTTGAAAGGCAGAGTTTTACAGAGAGACAGAGGAAGAGATAGAGAGCTTCCATCACCTGGTTCACTTCCCAAATGGCTGCAATGTCCAGAGATGAACTGATTTGAAAGTAGGAGCCAGGAGCTTCTTCCACGTCTCCCACATGAGTACACGGGCCAAAGGCCTTGGGCCATGCTCTGCTGCTTGCCCAGGTGCGTTATCAGGGAGTTTGTTTGGAAGTAGAACAGCCAAGACTCAAATAATGCTTGCATTGCAGTCAGAGGATTTACATGCTATGCCACAGCACCAAGCCCCTACTCTCAAGTTTGAAAAAGTCTCCCCTGTGGAATCCATGTAGTCAGGTTTGCCCAGGATTCACAGGAAGTACTCTAGGCTGGTTGATGTTACCCCTATTGATTCTCATAAGTGTCCAAATTGTGATTATGCCATACTCTATGAAGATCTTAAAGACAAAAAAGCAGGCAAGCTTCTGAAAAACTCACCTTCCATCTCCAGTCCTTAGCAATGTGGCTCTCAAATTTCTGCCTGTACGATTCTTCATCAGTGTCAGTAACTGCAGCCTGCAGGATAAATGCAGGTCACATCCTATTTTTGTTTGGCCTGTAAAGCCAGGAATGTTTTTTTTTTTTTTTTTATGCTTTGCAGACTTTTAAAATAAAGCAGGAATTGGTGCTAGAGACATGTATCTAGTTCCCAAAACTTCTCTCTGGTGCTTTGCTCTGATCTGCCCACTTGACCTTGCAGTTTGCCGGACAGGGTTGGGACCTCAGGTCATTACAGATATCTTTGGCCACAAAGTCCTATATCCTGATCCTGCATGCCACCCCCTTGCTGGGGTGGCCCGTTAGCGCTTGTAGCATGAATGATGTTGACTTGAGATGTCACTCACAGGAATTCCATGTGGACATCCAGGACATCTGCTGAGAGTCCTTCTCTGTCTCCTATGCCTTGGGATGGTGACAAAGAGGGAGATGGGCAAGGTTTAGCCCAAGACTTCCTTTCAGCACATGGGCAAGGTTTCTATTCTGGGGAGAAGGAATGCTGAGGTTGCTCTTCTGCAACACCCAGTGGCCACAGGCCCCTTGGGCAGTTTCCCTCGCTAGTCCTCCCCTGATGAGGCCCCAGCAGGTCTGCACAGACTCACAGACTCAACTCCTGTGTTTCTGATGCCTGTGGACCTCGTCCCAGTCCAGGAGGGTGTGCCGTGCCTTCACCTGGGAACTATATTGCCACTGTGTAGAGGACAATTCTCACAGTCACCAGTTCAGTGAAACTGATTCTGGCTTAGAGGGACTGTTCTTGGAAATACGAAACAAAACAAAACTAAAAACAAAAAAGGACACCAGTGCTTTCTGGTTCTCTCACTGCCAGCAGGCTCTGTGATTTGAGAAAACTCACTCTGGCTCTTTGACCCTTCATCCATGAGCAGGATGCTCTATGTAGCTGTGCACTGATGCTTTCTTGAGGTGCGCTAATCTGGTGTATGACTCACTCCAGTGTGTCTTAGGGAGAATTTGCAGAGTGAACAAGCTCCTGCCCCCAGCCTTTTGGTGTACTGAGTACTTGGGACACGACAAGAGCCCAGTCCCCTTGTTCACCCGGCACACTCGTGGGTCCTTCAGGAGAGCAGGTGACCAAGGGAAAAGCCAGTGGCAGGGTTAAGAATCAGACTTCCAGACTCCTGATACCTCTCAGGGACTCCGGGGCGCTACCTGAGGGAGTGCCTGGAACTTGAACATGTCTCTCCCCCAGCTGGGTGTAGGAAGATCCCAGCACTGCCTTGAACTTGGTAGATGAGCAATGCATGTTAGCTACATTAGTCAGAGAATTGCTATTCCAGGGAGAATTGCTGAAGAAAGGTATTTTCCTACCTCTCTCTTTCTCTTGTCCCCCAAACATCTCTTAAGTGTCTGCCTCACCACTTATACTTTGGTAATGCTTCTAAAAACCCAAATACTGGGTATCAAATAGACATTTATAAAATTGTGTTACGTTCCCCTCATCCTAGGTCTGCAAAAGCGAACTACAGGCCATGTTTTAAAGGACTGGAGAGAAGGGAATGGCACTGTGGTCTGCAGTTCCAGCATGCTGAATGTCCACCAGGTCCTGTTCAGGATGCTCTACTGTCCCTCCAACTCCCTGCAAAAGTGCCTGAAAAAAGCAGAAGAGGATGGCCCAAGGGCTTGGGCCCCTGCCACTCAGGTGGGAGACCCGGCTAGATTTCTGGCTGTTGGCTTCAACCAGGGGAATTTATCAGTGGATAGAAGATCTCTCCTTTTCTCTCTGTAACTCTACCTTTAAAAATTTGTTGTTGTTTTGAAGATTTATTTATTTCCTCAACAGAATTACAGAGAGAGAAGAGACAGATCTTCTGTCCTCTGGCTCACTCCCCAGCTGGGCTGGTCCAAAGCTGGGAACCAGGAATTTTCTTCAGGTATCCAACATGGATTCATGGACCCGGGGACTTGGGCCATCCTCTACTGCCTTCCAAGGCCATTAGCAGTGAGCTGTATCAGAAGTTGGTCCAGTGGGACTCAAACTGGAACCACCTGGGATGCTGGCACCACAGGTGGAAGATTATTTGGCTGTGCCACCTTGCCTGTGCCCATTTTTTTTTTTTTTTTTTTTTTTTTTTTTTTAGAATTGGAAAACAGTCACCTGGGGAAGCTCGCTTTTTTTTTTTTTTAAGATTTACTTATTGTTATTGGAAAGACAGATTTACAGAGAGAGAAGGAGAGATAGAAAGATCTTTCATCCACTGGTTCACTCTCCAAATGACTGCAATGGCCAGAGCTGCGCTGATCTGAAGCTAGGAACTTCTTCTTGGTCTCCCACATGGGTTCAGGGTCCCAAGGCTTTGGGCCATCCTCAATTGCTTTCTCAGGCCACAGACAGGGAGCTGGATGGGAAGTAGAGCAGCTGGGACATGAGCTGGTGCCCATATGGGATGCTGGGGCTTGCAGGTGGAGGATTAGCCAGTTGAGTCAAGGTGCTAGCCTAGGAGCTCACCTTTTGCATTTATTCCTCAGGGCTGCCAATGCTGAGTTATTGTCATGCTGGGCCGTTGAGGCTGATCTTGGTGCTAAACGTATCCACCTCACCCTCCATCCCTGCCTCTGGGCTGTGAACCAAGCCTCTCTGGAAATCTTCCTTCCAGCCAACAGTGCTACCCCATGGAGAGGGATCCTAGCATGGGTGTTTTGATGAGCTACAGCTTGCCTGACCTGGGAGGTAAAAGCTGTGTGGCAGTCACTAACAGTTTCTCCTGATTCATCTGATTCTTCCATGCTCTACACCGGAAGCACATGTGAGAGGATAATGGAACTCCATGGCTCATTCGAAATGGGTGCAGGGAAGATCTTTGTTGCAGCATCATAAGTCTATGCGTAGAACACCTGCCGCCCCTATCATGGTGCCTGAGTTTGAGTCTCAACTCAGTTTCCAGCTTCCTGCTAATGCATACCCTGGTAGCAACAGGTGACGACTCAAAATACTTGGATTCCTATCCCGCACCGGAGTGACCCTGATGGAGCTCTGGACATTTGGGAAGTGAACCAGCCAATGGAAGAGCTATTCATCTGTCTCCCTGTGTCTCTTGCTCCGTATCCCTCTATCCTTCCAACAAAATGCAAATAAGTTTTAAAAAACCACTCGTGTGTGAAGGGGTAGGCGTTCAACCTACAAGTTATTAGGATGGTTCAAGTAACTGGTCTGTAGAAGGACATTATGACCCGGAATGTCAGTGAGCCCAGGATTACAACTGATTGGATAATATTTGTGTGAGAACAACCGAATGGATACCTTTTGTATAACTGATTGGATATCATTTGTATGAGAACAGTTGAGTGGACAACATGTGAATGAGAACTCTTGGTAGAATATACAAAACAAAAGGAGTTCCAAACAAAAGTATAGAAACAGTTGGTGGGTTTGTTGATAAGCTCAATACTTCCTCCCTAATCCCATATGACTCTCAGTGTATAAAGTCTGATGTCACTAATAAACTTCGGCTTTTGACCATCAGTCAGAGCCCACGCATGTTATTATCAGCTCCGTGCACCAAGTCCATCGCTGCAGGACAGCGACACTGATCCTCTGACTTTCGGGGAGAGAACCAGCAGATAGGAGATCGCTCTTTTAAGTAAATAAAATAAACAGGAATTCTTAAAAAGTGGGTGTGGGACAGCATCAGCTCTTGTACTTCTTCCTCTGCACACAGCAGCCTTCATTGCCAAGGTCATCTGGAAAGCAGTGAGCCCCTGGTCCCGGGCTCTGCAGCTTTAACTCAGTGACTGATCGGCCTCTTCAGAGCCCTCCAAGGCTGCATGACCACTACCCTTCTGCTTCTAAGAATAGAATGACAACAGCAGTTTCAGTTCTGTTTTGTTTTCTACTTTTATTTTTACATGTTTTCGCTTTGGCAATACAAACCAGCCATTCTCTGATACCACACCAAAAACAAAACAAACAAACCCATCCATTCTTGTGATTCTTAAAGTGCATTTCCCCTGGAATTTTGTGTATAAAAATATGTATTTTTAAAACATGCAGAAATGTCTTGACAAGGCACTTGGCAGTGTGCAATGGCGTCTGTTCACAGTGAGGTCCAAGTGAAAGAAGCGACACCGCAGCCTGTGGCTGCACTCCTCCTAGTCCCAGCAGCCAGGAGGAGCTGATAAACAAACTGTGTAAACTTCCAGCCTTACCCACCCGGGGCTACTGCACTTGACAGCTGGCCCGGGAGCCTCTCGCCTGCCACCACCACTCACCCCCACACCCCCCGAACCAGTGGTGGCCCCTTGGGACATCTAGATCAGCTGTCTTTGGATGACTGAGCACTCACATAACTTGCACCCACCAAGGGATCATACCAGAAGAGGCCATCCCATCAGGAACCTCCCAGAACCAAATGTGACCGGGAAGAATTTGTCAAAGTGGAATCCAAAGGAAGACAATCAAACAGGCACTTCTAGGAAAAGGAAAAACACCTTTTTTTTTTTTTTTTGGATGTATAAGCATACCCAGCCCATTTAACATCCAAATGACCACAAGTAATGTTTGTTTGTTTTTTTTAAGCAAATAATACACAAAGATCCCAAACCTACAAAGCATTCCAACAATTAAAAATGTACATCTTTTTACCATTGACCCTGCAGATCTGTGTTAACTGCATGATTTCCTCCCGGTTCCCCTGTAACAATAATAACCCTTTAAACAAAAAACCCTCACTCAACTGCTTCACATGATTTAACAAATTCAGAAAGCTTATCTGTCATCTATCTTTATATAGCCTAGCTTATGTAGTGCGCCAAATGGGCAAGTGCTCCCCTAGGACATTTTGGGAAATAAATATGAGAGGAAAATGGAGTTGCCTCCTCGTTCCTGGACTAATATCCCAGTGATGGGTGGCTGGGGGTGGGGTGGTCTGTGAATAACACAAGGACCAGGAGCCATCCTGGAGAGTGGGCCAATGACAGTCCAGCAAGTCAGGCTGCAGGGATGGAAAGCCAGCTACCTAGTGAAAGCTGTAGGCCCATCTACTCTCAAGGCAGCTCCCAAGGCCATGCAAGACCAGGGCACGAGGGCCCAGTGGAGAGAGATTGCTAGTCCAGGAGGAAGGGAACGGGGGCGTGGGGCATGCGGGAGTGGTGAACAGGAGACAAACGCAAGAGTTTTCAAAGGCTTCTGCCTCTCAGAGCAATAGCCCAGAGCAGGAGGGCTGCCAGGCTGCATAGACCAGAGTCTATTCCCAGGGAGAAGGCTCTCAGCCAGCAGGTGAGGACTTGCCTTTGTGAGTGGGGCACTGTGAGGTGAGCACTCTAGGGGTGCCAGCTGGGGGCTTGCAAGTAAAGCCCCCAGGACAGGAGGAGGGACTTTTAAAGAATGAAAACTTGTTACAGTTAAAACAAAACCTCAGCCACAACACACTAGGAGCCAACACACTCCCCAGATGCCTGGTACTGCTATACAAAGTCACAGAAACCCGAAGTCTTTTCTCATTAGCATGGAATTTGTGGCTGGCTCCAACAGCTGTATCTCTAGATCTAGGCATCTGCAAACTCCCTTCTCTACTCACCTTAGGAAAAACTTCCTGAGAGTGAGGTCAGGCAAAAAGAGAATTAAACATTGAACCATATCCTCCAAACAAACACAAACATTTTTTAAAAAAATCCCAACTCGCTACTAATATTCATGTAAAACCATTTCTAAAATACCCCTAAGTAAAAACCAGTCTTGCCCAAGACCAAAAACAAACAAAAAGAATCACAGGTGTTAGGGGTCCAATGACAATGACCATCATCAGAGTCTCTTACAACAGCATCAGCCAGCCAACATGACTGTAGTTGAGAACAGTTCATCGCCCATAGTTCAGACTGGCAAACATTCAAAATAACTGGAGACCTGGGTGACATCTTCCAACCCGATCCCTTATATCCTCACACATCATAAACAAGAACATCCCAATCAATGTCCCTGGGTGCTTGTGCAGTGTCTTGGGTCTCATCAGTCACAGCCAAAATAAAAACCAGACATCCTCTGAAAGCTTCAAGGACATACTGTATCTGCCAATCAAATATTCCAAACAGTCTAAAAGATGACCGTTCAGGAAAGACGAGCTGACATTCTTCTGTAAGGAACGTGTCGCTTGCAAACCAGCCAAGCAAGTTCAAACAAATCTTGTCACCAGTTGTCCAGTGACTTAGGGTCAAGGTGAGTCCTTAGAAAGAAAGCTCCCCCAAGAGCTGGTGTGATAGCCTAGTGGCTAAATCCTTTACTTGCATCTGCCGGATTCCACATGGGTGTTGGATTGTATCTCAGCTGCCCCACTTCCTATCTGGCTCCTGGGTAGTGGCCAGGGAAAGCAGTGGAGGATGGCCCAAAGCCTTGGGACCTTACTCCCTGGTGGGAGACCTGGAAGTTCCTGGCTTCAGATCAGCTCAGCTCTGGCCCATTGTGGCCACATGGGGAGTGAACCGGCGGGTGGAAAAGCTTTCTCTCTGTATCTCCTGCTTTCGTATATCTGCCTTTTTAATAAAAAATAGAATAAATCTTAAAAAAAGAAAGTTCTCCCAAAAGCCAAAAAAGGAGAAGCAAAAAGTGACTGTCCTGCTTTGCCGTGACCCTGTAATCCGGGAATGCCCCATGGGAGCCAGTTTTACAACGGGTGCACTGCTCTATGTGTTGGGGGGAAAAGACGGATGGCGTGCGGTTAGGAGGAGGGCAGAGGAAATGCCTGCCACAATCACAGGCTAATTGTCTTTTGGATTCTTTCCTGAACACTGGACAAACTGTGGAATGAAATGAAACTGCAGCAAATGAACTTGCACCAGCAGGAACAGATCCTGTCTGTGGCTATGGCTGTGTTAGAAACGTGCACCGTCAGGCTCTGTGGACGAGAGTGCAGAGATAAGGAGTGGGGGGTGTAGACGTGGAATAGCAGCAACATGAAGAAGAGGTCTGGCTGGCAGAGAACTCCCCAGGAGGGGCGTCTGGGAGGGTGCGCTGGGGACCGAGCAATGTTTTGGTGTAGAGGGTTGGGGAGCGACTTGCTACATCCAAGTGGAGAACACAGCCCAGGCTCCTCCGGCCCCGCCAGCCCTGCCTGCAGACCTGGTTCTCGTCTGACTCCTGGCACCAGCCTTGTGGGTGCCACACGGGACCAGCACGCTGTCTTCTCCTCTGGGTGCAAAACCGGTTCCCTGATCTAAACCTGGCTGGAATTGCTAGCTCAAGGAAAAGAGTGAACAGGATCCTTTCTTTGCAAAACCATGCCTAAATGGCAGTTCCACGAGGTTCTTCTCTTGGTCTCTATCTCCCTTCCACCTTGACCACAGCTGGGCTCCATCACCAACACTGTTAGTAGTAGGGTCCTAGCTTTTCGTATCCTAGATAACTAGGCCACTCCGGGAACAGCCCATAGGAACACCGAGGGCTTCCAAACTGGTCAAAAGCTATCCCAAAGTCCGGTCCATTCTGTGGCTCACAGGGTCCCTGAGCAGATTTTAGTTCGGCCCGGATGATCCTATAGTTCTTGCCTTTGTTGCTGTCCCAATATACCTGGCCATTGCACTCGTAGCACACAGCAAACTCCATCCTCTCATAGGACTGGATTTTCTCAGGCAAGCTGATGTCGAAGGAGAAGGTGTCCCTGTCCGAACCGGCGTAGGTGTCCTTGACATAGTGACAGGGGAAGTCTGTGAAGCTCTTCCACGTGTCAAACGTCATCCTGACTTTTACCACCTTCTCGAAGGCGAGGTTCTGCACTTTGACCGTGCCCGCGATGGCTCTGTCCTTCAGCACGCAGTTCTCCAGGCACACCTGGTTGGCCTGGAGTCGGTTTCTAAAGTCGAGGTAATCCGCAGACGGCTGGGTGAAGTCCAACACAAAGCTGTCGCTCTCGGCTGTCGTCAGACTCACGACCTCGTCCAGAAGATCGGCGATGTTAAAGGGAATATCTAAGGGGTCATCAAATTCGGAGAACACTTTAACCATTGTCAGGGCCAACCCTTGCTTGTCCGCGAAGGACACCCGTTTTTTCACCTTCTTCTGCACAGCCGGGGCCACCGTGCCGCTGGCTTCTTTCTTGCTGGCCAGCTGGATGCACGGCCTCAGAGGCTTGCTGGGTTGCGGCGAGATCTTGAAAGCGAAGCGCTCTCGGCGCAAGGAGGGAGCCATGCAGTTGTACCTGTATTCAATGTCCACAGCCATAGCGGGGTTGGCAGCGGAGACCGGAACCCTGGTAAGGGGGGAAAGAAAGGAAACAAGTGAGAGATCAGACAGACGCTTCAACTCATCCTTCCAGCCAAGGCTGGCCCTGATGGGAGGGCCAGGGGAGAGACAGAGGCAGACAAGAGACAGGAGAGAGAGCAGCCCAGTCCTTCACTCCCATATGGTCCAGCACCCACACTGCTTTCAGGGAACATGGAGGGGCTAGGCGAAGTGCAAGGGCAAGACAAACAACAACAAAAGCATGCAACCCACTAGTTTTAAAACTAAATTCCTGGGATTTTCCTATTAGGATTTTTGGAGATCTTACGTATGTTAACATGCCAGAGAAGATCATGTTTGTGGAGCTTTCCAAACTTCCTTGGCTAAAGAATTCCTCTGTGTGTGTGGCATCTATTGCACAAATAGCTCTCCAGGAACAGTCTATTTTTGCACACATGAACTGTCACCCACATGGGATCCTGGTGGCTGTGAGGCGAGGACTTAGCCACCAGGCATCACGCTGGGCCCTCAGCTTGGCTTCTGAGTCTACCTTCTGCCACCTGTAGAAGTAATGGCTCAAATGTTTATTTGAACGTGGGAGAACTGGATCACAATCATGGCTCCTGGCTTTGGGTCTGGCCCAAACCCGGACACTAGGGAACTAATTCACTCTCTCTCATTGTCTTTCAAACAACAACAGCAATAGTAAAAATACATTTTAGTTATTTACTTATGGTGTATAACATGATGTTTTGGGAAAGGTATACATTTTGACCCAGCTAATGAAGGCATTTGACACGCAATTACCTCACCTGTGTGAGCACTTCAAAAAGCTTGCCAAGAGCCTGGCAAGATAGCCTAATGGATAAAGTTCTCGCCTTGCACGTGTGTGTGTGTGTGTGTGTGTGTACGTTTGTGCTTGGCTTCAAGCACTTCATATATGTGGGAAATCACCCCCAGGTCTCTGCCTGCTACCCGGTGGGCATGACCTAGAGCTTATTTGCCCTGGCCTAAGGTGTGACTTCCAACCCTGTATTCAGAACTTGACCTCTGACGTGATTGGAAGGTTAACAAGATTAAGCGCGCTTTTTTATCCAATCACACTTTTCTTAAACCTTTATAAATCTGGAACTTGGACTGAATAAATGGACATCCCTCACCAGCTTGTCCGTGGTGGTTCTTACAGCTGAAGAACACCGTTGTCTCACCCTCAGTGACCTCGTGGCCAGCTGGCAGACCTACACCCTGAGAACTGGCATCTGAACAGGGTCCTCTACATGTATCCATGCTGTCACAGGGTTTCCTGAAGGCTGAGCAGCATCCCGTTCTGTGGGTATACCATGTTTCCCTTATTCGCCTGTTGCTGGATATTTAGGTTGATTTCCTGTCTCAGCTTCTGCGAACAATGCTACAGTAAACTTGGAAGTGAGTGCAGCCATCTCTCTTGGACAGACTGATGTCAAAGACCTTTCCACTCTACCCAGTCCTGGGATTGCTGGATCACATAGTGATTCTATTTTTAAAAATTTTTTAGAACCTTCCATACTGGTTTCCATAATTACCATACTAATTTACATTCCCACAAACAGTTTCTCTTTTTCCACACCCTCATCAACACTTGCTATTGTCCGTCTTCTTGATGATAACCATTTTAACAGGCTGAAGTGACATTGCACTGTGGCTCAGCTCTCGTCTTTGCAGCCATTTGGGGAGTAAATCAGTAGATGGAAGATTCTCTCTCCTCTCTGCAACTCTGCCTTTCAAATAAAAATAAACAAAAATTTTAAACTGGAAAGTCAGATATACAGAGAGGAGGAGAGACAGAGAGGAAGATGTTCCATCCAATGATTCACTCCCCAAGTGGCCGCAATGGCCAGAGCTGCACGAATCCAAAGCCAGTAGGAGCCTGGAGTTTCTTCTGGGTCTCCCGTATGGGTGTAGAATCCCAAGGCATTGGGCTGTATTTGACTGCTTTCCCAAGCCACAGCATGGAGCTAGATGGAAAGCAGGGCAGCCAGGACAGAAACTGGCACCCATATGGGATCCTGGCACCTCAAGGCTGTGACTTTAGCCACTAGGCTACTGTCGGGCCCGAACAAATCTTTCAAAATAATACATAAGGCTGAGAATTTCTCCCCTTCCATAGGTGAAAATATTCTCTATGAAAAACCCCAAATAATATATTTTTCTCAGAGTGAAAACAAAATCAGTAAAACAAACAAAAAAATTAAAGATAAACTGGAAAAATAGTCTACAAGAACCTTAACGAATGGAGCAGGTGCATGCCACAGCTCACCCTCCCCATATCAGAGTCCTAGCTATTCCACTTTCAATCCCAGCTTCCTGCTGATCAACACCCCGGAGGCAGCAGGTCATGGATTAAGTGCCTGGGTCCCTGCTACCCTCATGGGAGGCCCAGGCTGAATTCCAGGCTCCTGGATTCCACCCGGCCCAGACCTGGCTGTTGCAGACAATAGGAGAGCAGTGGATGGACATACTCTCTGTTTCTCTGCCTTTCCAATAAAATGTAAATGAATAAATGAACATTCAAGCAAAAATATGACAGCATAGTGAAACCCTTAATATAAAAAGTTTTTACAAAGCAATAAAAATGTCAAATACTCTACATAGAAATATGAGCAGTCAACATGAATAGAAATATTCAGAAATAAAACTCTGAAAGTGACCCGTAAACCTGGAAATATCTAATTTGGTTATTAAGAAATTCAGAGTAGGAACCATGCCACTTTTTATCTACTGAATCAGGAAATAACTTCAAAATTTAATAGAAATATACTTATTACACGTAACTGGCA
The DNA here is from genome assembly GCF_030435755.1 of Ochotona princeps. Lineage (NCBI taxonomy): Eukaryota > Metazoa > Chordata > Mammalia > Lagomorpha > Ochotonidae > Ochotona > Ochotona princeps. Next base: position 15,116,113 of record NC_080842.1, on the reverse strand, counting down.
CAGACTCTCCAAATGTTTTTACTACTTTTTGTCCAATATCACATCTTAAGCAAATATTTTGAAATGCATAGAGATTACCATATTAAAATGTTCAATGCAATATTATATAGAGGGGGGAAAGAGACAATAACCTCACTGACCAAGCACAGATACTTTAAAAAATCAATTGTATTATAGCCAGATACTTTAATTTTATATCATCATTAAAACCATTATTTGGAAAAAGATTTACATGGCAAGAAAAAAATGTAAAACATAGCATTCATGTGAAAAATACAGCAGATAAAACTGTACTAAGACCAGATTTGATGGGAAAAAAATATTACGTAGATGCACAGGAAAAAAAGTAGAGCCACACTGGTCCCCCTTTTGTCCATGGTTCCATTCTTCCTGGTTTCAGTTGTCTGTCATCAACTGCAGCCCCAAAGTACTAAATGGAACATTCAAGAAATGAACAATTTGTAGGTTTCTCTGAGTGGCCAGGAAAAATCTCAGGCTATCCCAAACCTTCCCACCTTGGATGTGCTCATCCCTTTATCTAACATATTAGTCATTTCCCAGCTGTTCCACTTATCAGATTGGTTGTCATGGTATCACACTGCTTGTAGTCAAATAACCCTAGTGCACAAGCCAGAGGCTCTAGGCATTCAGCATGGGGGATGCACTCTGCCTGGCACACTGTGGTAAAGCTGCAACACTTGTGGGTAAAAACCCAGCATCTGTATATTTGGGTGCTACCCATGGTTTCAGGCATCTACTAAAGGTCTTCGGGCATACCCTCCTTACGTCGGAGAATGGTGGCACACTGTAGATCAAACTGTCAGAATAGCCAGCCATGTGACAAGAAGCCAGAAAATGCTTGTTTTCCGGCTGTGTGTGCCCTTACATCTTCTAAGATAACACTGCTTCTATAATCAGGGGGGAGAAAAGATTAAAAAGAACAAACTGGAGGAAAAAATCTCAAATATTTTAAGATGTGCCCAGCATATTCTGAAGCTATGGTTTCATGAAAGCCCAGCACTTCTTAGAATGCTAATCACCAGTTACAAGGGACTAAATTGAAGAAGTTAGCAGTGAAGGGGGGAGGGTGGGGGGAGAATCCCAGATTCTATGTAATTACAACACAATGTAATTAATGAATAAATTTAATAAAAAAAAAAGAAGTTAGCAGTGAAGATTTGGTTAAAAGCTCAAGTTTGAGAATACCGGGACACTCGCAGGCTCTGAGTCTGGAGTGTGGGCCAATCTCCTTGGGCCACCACTGCCACCTCCATGAGGTGACAAGCAAAATGTTACTCAAATTTCAACAAGAGCTGGGAACCACTGATGCAGCCTAATAATCATTTATTTTCAGCCTCTGATTTTGAATAACCAAATATTTAAGGAAAACAAGAAAGGGCAAAAACATACGATCTGATTTTCTTTTCCCAACAAGTGCAATTATGTCCCTAAGAAGTATTTAGCGATGCCCAGTTGAAGAAACATACAAACAAAACAGTAATCTCTGGCCACAATGCAGTTATTTTAAAGGAGACTTGTCTTACTGTTTCTCCTCTGACAAAGTTGATCTGTTTGATATGATCTATTCCCATCCATGCAATTATTCTGGAAAGGAGACTTGTAACTGAATTTGGCAAGCTTCACAGGCATCAGTGGGTTGACGAAAGGGGTTCAATGTCAAATCCCACAAAGTACTGAATTTTAGTTCTTTCTGTCTGTCACAAAAGTTTACATTAGAATCTGTTGGAATTCTAACTATGGCTCTAATTTTAATACAGGCATTTTTGTGTGTGTTGTCTTTAAAATATGGATGAAAACCAACCAACAGACCAAGAGCCCTGCGCCTTGCCCCACAGCGCCTCCTCCTCTATCTACTCTGGCAATCCTGGCTGTGGACCAACGGAGGCGGCGTTCCCCTTGGTGCTTCCTCCTGGTCTGGGTCAGCACAAGGTCAGCCCAAGTTTCTGTCTCTTCAGCAAACCTGCAAACCAGACTCTTAAGGTACTTTCCTGCACACCTTTAAAATAGCATATGTGAAAATAAGATGGGAAAGTCTCGAGATGCAGTGGAAACCATCCTAAAGCAAATATGGTCAACCCAAGAATGGCACACTTGGCAGCCGACTGAAGCCACGCTCCCACCCTCGCATCCCACAGGACATGGAGACCTAGTGAAAGACTTTAGTCAAGTTCACTGGTTGGTCCTAGCTATTTCACCCCCAAGATCCCTTTCCTTACCAAGCCATGAGAACAAGCGGAACTTACAATGCCAAGGTAGATTCTAGTAAGAATCAGAGCTAATTTACATCATTCCACTTGCACTTTAAAGAGCCAAATGGTTTTTGTGACATTCTTCATGAACAGCAAAAAAAGAAGGTTATGAATGTCCCATGAGTTCATCAGGGACACAACTGCCCCAGGGTCATTGCACAAGCAGTGCTGGCACACTTGCTCTGTGTGTCACCACAGTATCGGGTGAGGACCTTAGCCCCTATGGCCTCAGTCTGGGGCATGCCGGGACTGTCAGTCACCTTGCCTGTCCTCATGCTGAACTCTACTGAGCATACCCCAAGGATCAGTGCACCTGGGTGCTGGGTGGTGTGGCACCTTCTGACTGTCTACCCAGGAATACTGCAGGGGACTGTGACAGAGACAACTAACACCCAGAGGGACCCCTTAGTGGCTGAGACCTACAAAGCAATCCTTTTTGTTTATTTATTTTGAGTTCCTAAAAGGCAGGCACCTGGGCAGCTGCTTCAGTTGCAGATGGCATGAAGATGATTGAGTGCCAGTCTGGGCTGGAGACCTCCTCTCCTGACATGTTCTCTGGCTGCTCCATCTCTTTCCCTCTGCCAGGCCTTGGACTAGGAATCACTGCCATTGGTGAGGAGTTGGGGCGGGACAGAGCCTGGAGACCGGCATGTTTGACCCTCAGGGTTGGACTTGACATCTGAACAGCAGTCTCAGGACAGGAACAAGAGAGCACCAGGAGCTGTTTTCTGCTGCACTCACGCTGGGTCCTCAGCCACTGTACTCCCATGGAGACCCCCAGAGGTCAATGTCGCCCCAGGGTAGACTTTGGGGTTCATAGCCTAGACCCTATACATCCTGTGATCATTGGAGAGGCCCATGCTGCTGGTTACCTGTCACAGCCTTCCCAAGGCCTCTGGCCATGGGGGTAGACATCTGGCTGCCTTTTCTTATGGAAACTATAGATCCATACAGAAAGTAACGCTGTGACCATTGCTCGCAATTTGAGGCAGCTGAGGTACAGGCTGCTCCAATCGTGCCTTTAATAGGAAGCAAATATTTCTTGTATTGGGGCCAAGACATTTTGCCTTCCTGTCTCTCTCTCTCTCTCTGTGGTTCTTTTTTGGTAAGAAAAGTCAGATGCCTGAACAACTTTTCTCCAGCAAAAAACACAGAAACATCAGACCACATTAGGAAAGCATCCACAGGCAGGTCATAAGTAAAGACACATAAGCAAAAGGCACTTTTGCTCCCAACTCCCATTTAGTTCTTCCCCAGAGGTCTGGATGATGCAACACACACACACACACACACACACACACACACCGCACATCTTTTCCTTTTGTCTCCAGACTACAGGGGCCCTCACGCCCCAGTCTTCAGCTACTTGTGTGCCTTTATCCCGTCACCATCACACAGAGTGTGGTGCAGGTAAGTTTTTGGGAATGCAGCTGCCTGTCCCAGGTAAGTTAGGAACAGCTCTGGCCATCCAGAAATCGCAAAAAGGGAAGGAGAGAGTCAGCAAGCAAGCACCCTGGGCTCACAATGCCTCCACCCAGCTGTGCAGCCAGGACAAGTCACTCCATGGCTCCCAGATCCCTTTTGGGTTGCCACCCACTGCCTGACAGTCAGTCCTCTTCCTCCTGGCCTCTTCCTAAATTCCTCAACTTGACTTTAAGGTTCAGTCCTCCAGCTGTCTTCACTTCAGCCTTGGCTCCCGCACTTATGCCAAATGAACCACTTCCTTCTCTCCTCCCCCTCCCCCCAGTTCAAGCCCAGCTTCTCCCTGACCCTGTGTCCCCAGGGGGGAGGCTGGCCACACACACACATACCCGCCACCCTGCTTCAACACCTCACCGCAGCTCTTCCTGCCCCTGCGGCCTGTCCTGCCCCGCACGGTTCTCCTCTGCTCCAGGGAACACCGTGCAGACCCTGGCTTCTGCCCTCTCCCGCCCTCCCCGCTCCACTCCCACCGCGCCTGCACCCGCACTTTTCGCAGCGACAGTCACTCCACAGCCCCCTTCCCGGAGTTTCATAGTGGGACCAGGCTGAAGGAATCCCAGAGGCCTCTCTTCAATCCTGCCCCTGCCAAGCCCCTTCAGACCGTCTGGTGGGCTCCATCGGGTCCCCAGCCTATCCCGGCACCTCCTTCAGCTCGCGCTGCACCCACCTTTCGGGCCTCAGAGAAGCCCCCTCCCCAGGTCGCTGGCTGCATCCGAGAGAGTCCCGAGGGAAGTGGCCGCGGTGGCTGCCGCCAGCCACCCGGTACGTGAGCGTTGCTGTGTCCAGGAGGCAGGGCCTGGGCTGGGTTCCCGGAGAAGTGACCGGCAGGGGGAGAGAGAGGACGAGGAGGAGGAGGAACCCAACTTATCTCACCGGGGAGGGGCGGGGCCGGGCGGGGCGGCTGGGGATCCGAGTGGAGCTGCGTGGCGCGGGCCACGAGCACCCCCGAGCGGGCACAGAGCCTATCCCATCGCCCTGGCGACGACCCAAGAGACCGCTAAGTACGATCCCACGAGGGACAAGTGAACCCAAGTTTGGGTACAGGACAGCTTTCTTGCGTATTTCTTACTTTACAGAGAAACTTTGCCGGTGTCCACACCCCTCGGCCCGACTCTGGTACAAGTCCTCCAGCTGAGTTCTGGTCCAGGCTTGAAAGTTGCACGGGGCAAGGGTAACTGTTGCGGTCCCAGCCCTGGGAGCCCCAGGGTCACCCCTTGCAGCGGGACCCGCAGCGCAGTGCAACACGTGTGTCGGGCCGGGCTCCCGGGCTTCGTTCTGGCGCAGAGGTCCCTAACTCTCCTCTTTGAGTCCGGATAGTGTCCCAGCACCCGGGGGGAGGGGCAGGAGGCGGAGGTGGGAGGTTCGTACCTTGACAGCTTCTAAGTCCCCAGGGAAGCCGCCCGGGGCTGGGGGCGGGGGCTGCCGAGCACAGCGGGAGTTGCGGTGCGGAGGCTGGTGTTCAGGTCCTCGCCTTCGGCAGGCAGCCGTCGCTCTCGTGCGCGCGAGTGACTCGGTTCGCCTTCTCTCTCCGGCCGGGTCACCCAGGACTCCCGTTCCTGCAGCTGCGCTGCCCCCATTTAACTTTATGTCACCTCTCGCCACTCGAGGTTCCATTCCAGACCCCCTTTCACGTGAACGCGCCCCGCAGCCAATGGGCGCCCCCGGGACGCGAACCTCTGACCAATAGCCGCAACCTGGGGGGGAAAGCAGCGCTCCGCCACGTGATCGGCAGTGTGCCCGGAGTGATTGGGCTGGAGTCCAGGGGCAGCGAAAGGGGTGATGGGGTGTCCGGGGCCTGACGCCAGGGGAGCAGGGACAGTTTCCCGCATGCGTCTGGTGACAGCGCCAGGACGAGGGCGTCTTGCAAAGTTCCCCTGGCCTGGCCAGTGGTGGCCAAACACTGGCGCTCTGTGCACTTGGCAGGCGCTGCAGTGACACTCCTGCCGCCCCGCCTTCATCAGACACTTTAGCCAGCTCCCAGGTGACATGTGCAGAGCCTGGAGGGGCCCGGAGAAAGATCATCCCGCGAGCTCCCTTCCGTTTCACAGGGACTGCCTCATATCCTCAGGGTGCAAAGCAGGCGCTGGGCCTTGCCTTGTGCCTACAGTGGTCTCAAAGTGTTGCTGGAAACGATGAGGGCAAATTGCATTTAACATGGTCTCAGGGTGGAAAACTGTCACCCATATACCCAGATTACCCTGGGTGCTACTTACAGGGGAGGGGAGCTTCAAAAAGTTGCTGGAAACTACAAGCAAAAGGTTAGTTTCTTTTGCTGCAGAAAGTTTTGAAATCCATGCATAGGAAGAATCTTCCTGAAATTCATATAAATGCATATTTTGAGAAATCTATGCAAGGATTTCATTAAAATTTTTTTTTTTTACTTGAAAGACAGGGAGACAAGAAGAACAATTGGGCATGGAGGTTGGGGGGTGATCTCTAAAAACCCACAGCATGCCTGAGCTAGGTTCAGCCAAAGCCAGGAAGAGCCAGGAACTCCACCCAGATCTCTCCTGTACTTGGTGTCAGGGTCCCAAATACTCGAGCCATCATTTGCTTCCTCCAAGGCACATTAGTAGGAAGCTGTATTGGAAGGGGGAAATAGCCTGTACTGGAACCGAGCATCCCAACACGCAATGCCGGCGTCGCTAGGAGTGACTTAGCCCACTGACACACACTGCTGCTGGTGAGTATGTCCAGAGATGTGACCTGATCTGAATCTGTTACAATAAATACCTGGATCTTGCAGGGTCTTCAGGACCTTTGTAGCACACCATGAGGTCTGCAGAGATGGTCTTGGTAGAATTGGATCTAGAGCTTCTTCCTCTAACAGGATATCCACATGTATTGATCATAGCTGGCTTCCTTTGGGCTAAAGGAAGTTTAGCCCAGTTTCCTAGTTTTGATGGCCTGTACGATAATAGGAAGCCTATTTGAAATTCATGGAATATTGCTAACTTCTGACCATGCCAAGGAAGTATAATGTATAGAGTGAAAGTGTAGAGGGTCTCCACTGTGGCCCCTTAATTAAACTGACTCTGTTGAGACAAGACATTAAAAAATACATCCTATCATCTTCTGTTGCTATCCTCTCATTTAAAGAAAGGGCATGTTCTTTCGTAGTAATGCTAAAAAAATGCAGAATGGGTGATAAGCTCAAAGTCAAGGTCAGTTCTTTCCCTGGAATATCTTTAGTGACATGGGAGTTCCCTCTGTTGAAAATGGCACTAGAGAATGTCTATGGTAAGGAGTACGGAGTGGCTTGCAATTATTAGGAATGTCAGACTAAACCTCTGACCAGTTACAGCAATCCAGCATAAGCTTGCAATGCTGTCAAGAGCTCCCTTCCCCAGGCACAGTCTCCCTGGCTGGAGGACGATGGTTGATCATTAACCCTCTTGCCTTTCTTCTGATGGGCAAGTCTGATAAAGGACCACCTGTGAAATCCGCTACTGGTAGGCGGTTGGCAAATTGAGTTTCTTTGCACTGTTCCCTGTGCCAGCTTTAACCTCCCCGCCCCCTTTCTGTTAGCTGATGAGTAGGCTGAAGATTTATTAAGTCAAGTGCTGGCCAGGTTTCTTGGGTGTAGTGAGCCGGATAGCAAAGTGGGCAAAGATTGAGAGCCAACAGGTCTTGCAAAATGTTTGCAGGCAAAGGGGTGAGCTGCACCAACTTGGGGAAGTATCTGGGACAAGGAAGTACAACTTTACAGCATTAGGGTCTGGGAGCCTCTTTCTTCCATAGATCTAGAAAAGCATGGGTAATAGTTTCCCCTGTGGTTTAGGTGACTATTTCAGACTGAGAGAGTGGATCTAAACTTAGTTGTGGCGCACCACAGTGTTGGTAGTTGTGAGTTGGAGAAGTGCACAGTCTCCTTTGTGATCAGAATAGAGCTGGCGTGTGAGCTCGGGATAAGTGTCACAGAAGGAGACAGAGCAGTCCCCAGCCCAGACCTTCAGAGCTGGCACAGCCCCGCCACCCAATTGCACCTTCCACTGTTATTTTATGACAACACAGAAGGAAAATGAAAATGGAAAACTTGAATCCCTTAATCAATGCACATCAAATTCCTTTTAATAACCTCTGGCACTAAATTTTTGCCTTAATTTCATTTATTAACATTGCTCTCTGTAAGCCAAAGCACTTGGTAGTGGCGAAGCACAGCACATTTTTGTTTTTCTGTAACTTTTTTATGACATCATCAGTGGTAGCACTGTCTTTCCTCCTCACGCTTAGCTTCGTCTGTGACTCCTTTAGTCCCCTTTTGTTCACTCATTCACAACATATTATTGCGTAACTGGCATGAGCGTGGATGCTAATAATGCAGAAATGAATCAGCTATATTCTTCCCAGTGAGACACTCAGACTCATGAATACTGTGTAGAAGATATGGGGCTGTGTGTGTGTGTGTGCTTGGCAGTGGGGATAGATAGAGAGCAGGGAATAGCAGAGACCTGTTGGGGAGAGGAGTTAGAACTGAGAGGGATGGGGGACAGCAGGACAGAAACTGGCACAGGTGCCGCATTCCACATGTTGCTCAAAGAATTTCCACTATGCTGATTAAAACTTAGCCTCCCTTTCTGGTTTAATATTAAACAGTGCTCCTTTTTACACATGTTATAGGCTATGCACTTGTTCTTGCTCACCCAGAGAGTTCTAGAAAATGCTGTTTGACCTTTTCCATTTAGTGTGTTTTAAGGAGTCCATACCAAGCTGGTAAAGTCATCCAAGGTTTTGAAAGACTTTTGAAAAAAAATTTCTAGCATTGCTTTAAAATCTAGTGTTGCTTCCCCTTGAATGCAAATTATTAGAAGATGAATCTCAATAAAAACAACCGACATCAGAAGTCACAACTGAAGAAGAGAACATTCTTCTGTTTGATCAGAATAGAAACTGAGAAAGACAGCTTGCAAACTGCCTAAGTCAATTTATATTTAGCTGGTGGGGTTGTTTGCACCTGTCAGGGTGGCAGACGTTTTCTGGGCGCATTATGTTACCTGAGGCCCTCTGTGTCTCTCAGATATGACTGACATTGGTCTGCAATGTTTATGGGAACATTGTTCATGTTTATGGGAACAGGCAGAGGACGGCTCGTCTCTGTGTTGGATGTGTCCTTGGTATGTCCGGAGACCCCTCCCTGTCTAAGTTCCTAGAGCCCATTGGGAATTTTTCTCATTGTTGAGGGCTTTCGAGTTGCTGGGTGAGGTTGAAGTAGAAAATACTTTTTAGAAATTACAGGATTTGGGCTGTTGTTGTGGTACAGTGAGTTCATTCACGGCCTGTGACGTTGGCATCTCATATGGGTGCTGGTTTGTGTCCTTGCTGCTCCCTTCCAATTCAGCTCCCTTCCTGCTAATAACCTGGGAAAGGGGCCTGGATATTTGGGCTCCTGCATGCACATGGAGGACCCCCATGAAGCTCTTGGCTCAACACTGGCCAGCATGTCCATCTGCAGAGTGAACTAATGGATGGAAGATTTCTCTGTTTCTATTCTTCTCCCTCTCTCTGTGACTCAAAATCAAGAGAAAAAAAAAAAACCTCTGTAAGCAAATTACAAGACCACAAAACTGCTTTTACAATATGCAAGGGCTCTAAATCAATCTGCTGCCGTTTCTTTAGTTAGTACTTTTTATTTTTTTAGGCTCATAAAACTAAGTACAAGGTTACAGTGAAACGTATGGAAAAATACAATGGTGAAAGTATCACCTAGTAATAACTGCAAATATTCACTGGCATTGCAGTATTTATAAAATGTGTCAACATTATATTATTAGGATTATATTTATAATCAATAGTTGAAATTATTTTTCCGTTTTATTTGAAAGGCAGGTGAGGAAGAGAGATATCTTCTATCTACAGGTTCACTTAGATGTCTTCAGTGGCAACAGCTGGGCCAAGTCACAGCCAGGAATCTGCAACACAATCTGGATCTGCCAGTAGATGCTGGGAACCCGGGTACTGGACCCAACCCTTGCTGCCTCCCATGCTGTGCATTAGCAGGAAGTTGGAATCAGAAGGGGAGCTGAGGCTCAGCGCAATCACCTTGCTGTATGATGTAAGCTGAACACTTGCCTGAAATATTTTACTTTTTATTCATGAGTACTTCTCATTTTGAGTGAAATAGTATTGCATTTTTTGACATATGCTTTTAAACAATTGCATGTATTCTTTAATATCGAGACACCATACTTTAACTCTTATCATAGGATATTTAAGTCTCCCCCCACAATTTTCTAGCATACTTTGATAAGCATCTTCATTTAATCTTTGACCACATTCCTGATTATTCTATACAACCCAGTTCCCCATAAAGTGTAGCTATTCCTCCAACTAGATTCCAATTGCCAAGTTGTTTTTAGAAATGCTAGTGCTGTTTTGTTGGTTTTTTCTTTTTTCATTCATGCTGCTGGGAACATTTAAGTAAAATAATCCCATTGAAGTGTTGTTTGTGGATCTGGGCAAACAGTACCTCATTTTACAGAAAAACCAAATAAGGATTTTTTTTTTCTCTGATGAATTGTATACTCTGTTTCCAAGTGAAAATAGCTATACATCTCATCTTTTGTTTTAGCATTGACTCTCAAAGTACACAGCTAATTTATTATGAATGGAAACTTCATCACCCGTCTGGTTGACTTAAATGGTATTAAGTGGTGGCTGGCCATGGGGAAGGTGGAGAGAATGGGAAGAAGGGACCGTGGTCATGCCACCGACCTGCAAAGCACTGGGCAGGACCCAGTCCCTGTTTCCACTGATAGCTCCTTGGTGCTCTGTTCACGACTGGTATGGTCATAGATCATATCTAAACCCATAACTCTCCTTTGCTACAATGTACAGCAAAGCTACATCCAGCCTTGTGTGACAAGTGGCATGCATTTTCGGGCAGGAGAAAAATGCCAAGCTGCTGTTGAGCTTGTGGCAGATCCTGTGGCCACCGCAAGTCTTGTACCTTGAGTCTGGGACATTTCTGTCGCATGTCTCTGGAGTCAAATGACTGGGCTGTGGTAAGCATTTTGGGTTTTGTTTAAGCAATTGTGTTTCGGCTGGTCCAATTAGGATTGTATTCTTAGGAATAGGCAATGAAATATATCTGTATTAAGAAAGCAGTGACTCACTGAGGCATCAGAGGGGGAAAAAATCAAATGAAGTCTTTTTTATGTAACAATTCCTAAACAGACACCACTGTGTTTGTCTAGAGGGAGCCTTCTAGTTTCTCTCCCTCGTCTTTTTTTTTTTTTTTAATTTCAAGTGAGAAGCAAACTGGCTTCAAGGCTTGCTTCGTGAGAATTTGATAGCCTCTAGAGAGCTGGGCCTTAAAGGCAGCATTCTTCCTTCTCCGAGCTCGTGCCCTGAAGATTTCTCCACTCAGAGCCAAAGGCTGTTTTGGAACTAGAAGTGGAGAACTAAAATCAGGACGTCACACTTGCAAGAATATTTCTCCCCTGTTGTTGGTCCCACCCTGTTTCCCCAGGAGGCATAGTCGAATAAGGTTATTTCATTTCCTGTGCAATGAAGTGCAGAGGACAATAGTGCATTTGTTCTGGAGTCTCCTTTACCCAACTGGTTATAATTTGTTATAACAATTATACTTCACCCAAATCAGCAGCCTGGTAACTGGCTGGTAGTATGAGTCTGACTTGGTAAAGAGCCAGTCCTGTGAAATACACAAGCATAAACTTTACCATTGTTTCTACACAAACCATGGAGATTGGTACACCGATGTTTGAGCCCTTGGCAAAGTTATGTGGCATCATTCCCATGTTCTTCTGATCACTCTATGATCATCTTCAAATACAAACCCCCCTCTGCGGAGGGTCTTTTGCCTATACTTCTTTTCAACATTTCATTGCTCTAAGAAGGGCAGGAACTTTCTTCCCTTACTTTTTTCCTTTTCCTACTTTTTCTTATTGCTCTTTAGTTTATAAAATCTAGAAACTTCTCTCATGATGAGTAAACAGGGAATCTTCTTTCTTACACTCTCTTTTTTTCTCTGTTTAAAGATTTATTTTATTTTTATTGGAAAGGTGGATTTACAGAGAGAAGGTGAGACAGAAAGAAAGATCTTCTGTCTGCTGGTCAACTCTTCCAGTGACCACAACAGCCAGAGCTGAGCCGATCCGAAGCTAGGAGCCCAGAGCCTCTTCTGGGTCTCCCACATTGGTGCAGGGTCCCAAGGCTTTGGGCCATCCTAGACAGTTTTCCAAGGCCACAAGCAAGGAGCTGAATGGGAAGTGGAGCATCAGTGCCTGTATGGGATCCCAATAGTGCAAGGCAAGGATTTAGACACTTAGCCATCACGCTGGGCCCACACTCTATCCTTTTAACTCAGCATTTTTCATCAACTTTCAGAAACAGTCCTAAGCCATGATGTATAAGTAGAGAAAAATCTGCTTCAAAATAGAAGAAGCCTCTGGCTTAAGTTTGTGATAAAATTCCTAGGAGCACAGATACCAAGATGTACTCATCACCTTCATCCCCTAGAAATGATGCAGCCTAGTGATGAAGAGCTTGACCACGTGGTCATCCTGAACGACAACTCTGACTCTGCTATGACAAGCTGTGGTCCACAGGAAAATTACTTACCAGCTTGTACCTCTGTTTCCTGACCTGTAAAATGGGAATACTCATGCTTGTGTGGTAGGCTTCAAGTGGGGGTTTTTTGGACACTGTGTACAAACAACCTGACTCATGCCACAAAACTCACGTGTTACAAAAATTCTGGATCTGAATGATCACTTATCAAGCTTCTCATCAACTGGCTTATGCTCTGTAAGAACTGGAAGCAGGCCTTTTGCCCTTAGACTCTGCGCTCACTGCCCTTAAGGCTGCTTTTTCTGCAGCTCATTTTCTCTGTGTTGGGCGGGGGGAGCTTGAGCTGCACCCTGCCCCCGAGCCCTTATCTATTGAAGCTCCTTCCAGCAGGTTGCGGTTGCACTTGCACAGGTGTCAGCTTCTTCCACGTGTGGGAATGTCACAGAGACCTGGGATTCACCTCCTGTTAGGACTGGATTTTTCTGCAAACTCACAAAAGCATGAGGCTCTGGCCCTTTCTACTTGATTGGACAGATCCAGAATCTTCCTACAATGAACCAGAATTCTCAAAGGCGTGCATTGGCAGTAATTTCTTCAGAGGCTCTGAAGGAGGAAACAGCTGCTAGCACCTCCATGGGTTAAGAGAACCAAGATCTTTGGCCCAGCATGGTAGTTCAGTGGGTAAAGCCTCAGTACACACATGCTGGGATCCCATATGGGTGGTGGTTCATGTCCCAGCTACTCCACTTCCCATTCAGCTCCCTGCTTGTGGCCTGGAAAAGCGGTTGAGGACAGCCCAAAGCCTTGGGATCCTGCACCCGCGTGGGAGGCCCGGAAGAAGCTCCTGGCTCCAGCTCAGCTCAGCTCTGGCCATTGTGGCCACTTGGGTAATGAATTAATGAATGGAAGATTTTTCTCTCTGTCTCACCTTTTCTCTGTAAATCTGCCTTTCCAAGAATAAATGATAAATAAATAAATAAATCTTTTTTAAAAAGAAAAGAACCAAGATGTCATGCCTAACAAAGCCATGCCTTTCTCTCCACTGTAAGGGCTAGAGGTATGTGAGAATAAAGCATGCATTTGCAAACTGCCAAGCATATGATAAATATCCAAGGGCATTGTTGGCTTCCCAAAAATCCTTTTAACTAAGAGTATAGGAACAGAACTTCAACTAGGATATAGTTCATGGAAAGAAGACGGGGATGGGGTGGATGCTATGGCATTGCAGGTTAAAGCATGACTTGTGGTACCTACCTCTCACATTAGAGTGCTGGTTCCTGTGCATCTGACCCCAAAACTAACACACCTGGGAAGGCAGCAGATGATGGCCCAAGTCCTTGGGTTCCTGCTACCAGCAGGAGACTTGGACAGAGTTCCTGGCTCTTGGCTTTGGTCTTGCCCAGCTGCGGTTGTTGAAGGCATCTCTTTCCAGCGCTTCCTCCTGCTGTTAGGTGCATTTCAAATAAATCAATCTTTAAAGAAAGAAGAAGAGAACGCTAATTGTGCAGATCTGAAGGAGGAGGAAAGTCATGTGAAATGACAGAAAAAAGTTTTTAAATATCTTTGATTGTAAGAAGATAACCTCTAAATTACAGAAACCACACATGGAGAAGAAACTGTGAAGAAAAGTTATGAAGATGAGATGTAGAGTGATGAAGTTAAAAAACCCCAAAGTGTTAAAATCCCTTGTGAAGGTAGAGATAAACAAATTGCCAGTATAGAAAATGGATTCATTAACTTGGAGGTCAATGTCTAGAAGTCTACCAGGATATACAGGACACAACAACCAGCATCAAATAGTTACTGAGCGAAAGGATAGATACTCACAAAAGAAAGGACAATCCAATTATAGTGAAGTCAAAGATAGAAACAAGTGATGGCGACCTTATTGGAGAAAACATTTCCAAGGGAAAAGAGACCAGAGTACCAATGCAGATGGAATGACATCATGTATTATAGATTTGAACAAATAAACAAACAAACAAATGAACAAAAACTAACCATTTTTCTGAGTTACAAAGATGAAAAAAAGGTACTGTAAGAATATAAGCAAAAAATCACCATCCTCCAGCCCAAGCAAGTTATTGATGGAGCAACAAACATCAGACCAACTTCTCATGGCTTCATAGCACTACACAAAACAATTTCAGCCAAGTTGATTTTTGTGTAAGACACTCACAAAAGAATTTCAGTCAAGTTGATTTTTATGTCCCAACACTTCCCAGGGTTTCTTTTTTCCTACCCTTTTTACTTTATTTCCCCATACATTGCAAAATACAGCAATGAGACCGATTAGCGCTCAAAAAATTATCTACTAGGCCTGACCCACTGGGATCGCTTGGTCCCCTGATGGAGTGCCATGGTTCCATGCTAGAGCCTATCTTGTGGTACACCATGGCTCTGTGTGTGTCCACCATGGTGAGTGAAGGCTTCCCTGGTCAGGCAACAGGAATGTTGGTTGTTGTTGTTGTTTTGTTTTTTAAGGTTGATTTGTTTTTATTGGAAAGGCTGATTTGCAGAGAGAAGGAGAGACAAAGGTCTTCCATCTGCTGGTTCACTCCTCAAGTGACTGTGACGGCCTCAGCTGAGCCGGTCTGAAGCCAGGAACCAGGAGCTTCTTCTAGTTCTCCCACGTGGGTGCAGGGTCCCAAGGCTTTGGGCCATCTTCGACTGTTTTTCCAGGCCACAAGCAAGGAGCTGGATTGGAAGTGGAGCAGCCATAACATAAACTTGCACCTATATGGGATCCCAGCTTGTGCAAAGCAAGGATTTAGCTACTGAGCCATTGTGCCAGCCCAGCAGCAGGAGTGTTAATCGCTGGGGGAAAGAGGCCTCCCTCCTCTTGGCTCCTTATGCCTCATCTCTCCTCCTGGGGTGGTCCTATCATTTACTTTGCTAGGGAGCATTGAAATTTTGTGGGCGTAGTGTTTGCTCAGGTGGAGGAGCTCCACAGACTAAACCTCTGCTCCCTTCGTTTCGCTCCAAATGGCAAGGCTCTAGTTCATAAATCATCCTGAAAGATCATAGTTTATGGAAGTTAGAAGGATCCAATGGCTTCTTGTCTAGCATCCTGCTTATACGTAATGACACTGAGATGCATAGGGGTGCTGCTCCTTGTTTATTTTTTAAAATAATTGCTTAATGGAAAAAATTAGCAGACATTAAAAATGGTACATGTTTATGGGGTACTGTGTGATGTTTCCTTGCATGTATACATGATGTAATGTCCAAAAGTGCAAATAAATGTATCCTTTCAAGTACTTAACATTTCTTTTTAGTGAAAACTTTCCAAGATCTTACCATCTAAACCTTTCAAAAACACGGAGAAATATACAGAAAACTAACATTATATTTCATCCTATTCTGCAACAAATCTCCAGAACATCTTTCTCTTACCGAAATAAAGGCTAGTACCTGTCAGTCAACATTTACTCAGTCCTCTCTCCCCATTTCTCTCCACCCCAGCCTCTGGTAATGATGATTACATTCTTAGCTTTCATGAGATGAACTGTTTTTCCTTAAGGTTTCACATATGAACTCATGCCTCTTTTTGTGCTTGGTTAATTTCATTTAACCGAGTGGAATCCAGATGTTGCATGTGACAGGATTGCATCCTCTTCACAGTTGAGTAGTATTCTAGTGTGTGTATACACTGATTGCCTTTATCCATTCATGTATGAGTAGGTGCTTGGGCTTGTTTCTGTTTCTTGTTATTGTGACTTGTACTGCAATATGCACAGGTGTGCAGATGTCTGTTTGAGAGGCGGGTGTCATTTCCCTTAGTTACATACCTGAGAAAGTTATAGTTTTTTGAGGCACCCCCATGCTGTTTTCTACAATGAATATATAAATTTCTATTCCACCAACTGAATGTAAAAGATTTCCTGTCTCCACATCCTCACCAACAAGAAGCTGTGTTTTGTCTTTTTGGGAATAATCAGTCTGATTGGAGTGAGGTGATACTTCGCAGTATTTGTTTGTTTGAAGAATGTGGCTCTCTCTCTTGTTAAAGATTAATTTATTTTTTTGTTTTCATTTGAAAGGCTGATTTTATAGAGAGAAGGAGAGACAAAAAGAGAGAGATGTCTTCCACCTGCTGGTTCATTCTCTAAATGGCCACAATGGTTGGAAGTGAGCCAATCTAAAGCCAGTAGCCAGGAGCTTCTTCCAGGTCTCCCATGAGGATGTAGAGGCCCCAAGAACTTGAGCCATTGTCAGCTGCTTTCCCAGGCCATAAGCATGGAGCTGGACCAAAAGTGGAGCAGCTGGAACACAAACCGGTACCCACAGCGGATGCTGTTACTGTAGGCAGAGTATTAGCCTGCTACACCACTGTGTAGGCTCCCTCGTCTCCCTCTTTGTGGTTTTGATTTTAGTGTTTTTGTTTTGTTTCATTTTCTCATGAGAATCTAAGATTTTATTACAGTCATCAAGAGTCCAAATTGAGGCACTGTTGACTATCCACATATACTCTCATGGCTACAAACATTTAATCAGATTTAATAGGATACCAATAGTTTCCTACATAGCAATTAATAAAAGTGTTGCTGGTGGAATTTTTCTATTATATGGTAACACACATATATATTCTCCTTAAGCAAAGTAGAAACTTCAGCTACACACTTATATGAAGTGAAAATTTTAGTATTATCTGGTGTTCTGTCAGAAACTGCCCACTTGTGGAACAGCCACAGGAGTTCAATGGCTACGCCCTACACAACTCATATGGTCTATATATGCTCCACCCTTCAGATAAATTTAACTGGAAATACACACAAAAATGATCAGTCATGAGTTTTTACTGGACTCTACCTACAAAAATACAAGGCGCAAGGATGGACGTTTCAGGGTGCTTATTTAAGCTCACTCGGATGTCCTCACCTTGAATCAGAGCATCTGGAATAGAATCTCGCCTCTGCTTCTTGTTCAGGTTCTTGACAATGCTCCTGGGAGGCAGTAGGTGATGGCTAAAGCACTTGAATTCCTGTCACCCACCTGATGATAGTGTTGCCAAGACTTTGTCAGGTACCTGTTGGCCACATGTCTTCTTTTGAGAACTGTCTGTGCAGTGTCCCACCCAGGTCACACACTGGCCGCTGCAAGTCACAAACAAAGCTGGAGCTGTGACCACCAAGGAGGAGTGCCCTCTGCCCAGCTTCTCGAGTTTTTTTTTTTTTTTTTATGCTTTGCAGGCCCAGGTTATCAATAAGATGCCTGTTTATACCAGGCTCTTGGTATGCTTTATAACCATATCCTGAGAAGTACATATTTTGCTAACTTTTGTGTACAGGTAAGAAAATGGATTCTCCGAGAAGTCAGTTCACTTGCCCAAGATCACACAGCAGTCAACAGCAGAGTCCTGACTCTAAGTTAAGCCTGACCCCAGAGTGCAGGCTGTTCCCCTCACACCAGGCCCGTAGCTCCCAGCGATGGGAGAAGAGAAATATTAATAGTGCTGCCTTGGGGACTCCTTATTGTGAGTCATTGGGCTGCTAAACTGAATTTGAGGGCCTTCAAGGGGCCCGGCAGGGTAAACTGTGGATTTTGCAAACACGATCCTTAATTTAATTTTATAGACAGGACAAGTGCCTCATTCACAGGAGGCAGCTGGGAACTGGTGATTAGGTTACTGGTGGCTGCTGCTCTGGCCGGAGGGAGGAGGAGGAGAAGGAAGAAGAGGAGGAGGAGGTAGAGGCCTCCCAGGATGCTGCTGTGGACTGAGCAGGAAGGAAGTTTGGAGAGTTGCAGAAGGAAACCCAAGGGCAGGCCACAGGGGAGATAGATGAGGATGCTGGGGGAGGCAGGTGTGGGCGGGGTGAAAGGGAAAGACCCCTCAATGGAGGAACAGATGCCAAATATCTGTTTCCAGCAGGAAGCCAGGCCTGGAAAACATTCCTCTCTATCTCAGACAAGTCTCAGGTATGCTGTTTGCCCTGGGACAGCATGACAGGAAGCTGGCTAAACAAGCTTGTTATAATCGAGCGTGGGCAGCAAATCCAAACAGTAAACCTTGAAGAAAAGAAAAAGAGAGAGAGACATATTTTGAGAATACGTGTTTGGGCATTTCTTTGGGAAAGTTGTCCAGGGCAAAATACAAGGGAATTTGAGAAGGTTTATGGAAAATGTCATTGCATCACAAGCTTATCTGAGTGCAACTGAATGTTGGTATTGATGCATAGCTTTTCCATCATGAGGATTTTGGAAGATCTCTTAATTTGAAGCCAGAACAGCCAGAAACTGCTGGTTTTCTTTGACTCTGTGGATGAGCTGGGACCCAGAGCTATGTCGTGCGGATCAAGTCTCACTTGGTTGCTGGTTTGTGGGGAGGGAGAAGAGGCTTCATGCTGAGTGGACCCCTTGCTGTCATGGAGCTATTTGTTCCCTGGTGAATGCCACAAGGCAACAGGAGAGGGGGAGCTCTGGACAAGAGGCAGAGATTGGCCAAAGGGTCATCTTGGGTATGGATTGGAGCTCCACAGGCAGCCTTCTCTGCAGGGCGATCATCCTGATTGCAAGGTGGTCCTGCCAAAGCAAAGCTCAACTTTCATTTTTCAGGTGCACCCATTTAAAACACGACTCCTGGTCATTGCCATCTGGCATGTTTTGGAGTTCAAGATTCTGTTGCAGAGCAAGTTATGAGAATTTCAAGGCTCCCAATATGAGTGCAAAGTCAGCAGTTTAGGGTTATTGGGATTTTGAAAAACAAAAGCATGTTTTTTGTTTTTGTTTTTCAGTTGATGGCAGAGCAGTGACATGGAAGGCCCTAGGAACATATGGCTGACTGCTAGAAGGAAAGCCACCTCACCTTCTCCCAGGAGATTATGACATGGGCTGGGACCAACACGCACCCACCCCCAAACCTTGGGACCAACATTGTGATGCAGCAGGCTGCGTCTGTAGCCCTGGCATCCCACGCAGGCACTATCCGAGTCCTAGCTACTCCAGTTCCAAGTCAGCTCCCTAATAATGCATCTACAAAAAGCAGCAGTGGAAAGATCAAGTGCTTGGATCCTTGCACTGACGCGGGAGACTTGGAAGAAGCTCCTGGCTTTGGACTGGCCCAGGTGTTGCAGTCATTTGGGAGTGAACCAGTGAACGAAAATCTGCGCTTTGAATAAATTAGCTCAGTCAAACCCACCATCCTGCCCACACCCATTCCAGCTCTTACCATTGGGTGCTACAGCCCATCCATGCCTGGTCCATACCCAGCCACAGCTCTTACATGGTTCAATAGGTGCAGAGACTTAACCCGCCTTGTCCTATACCAACTGTGGCTTTGGTGAGCACCACTAGGTGTTGGAACCTAGTGCAGTCTGTCACACCCCAGACCCAGTCCACACCCATGCCGAGGGATACTGCCATTCCAGCCCAGATTACTACCCCAGTCCAGCTCTTGTGCTTAACAGTGGGAACCATGGCCCATTGGGGGTTTCCCCTAGTTCCACGACTAGGCCTGTTCCCAGCCATATATCTTGCACATGCCAGTGGTTGCTCCCACCCAGCCTGATGTAACCCATCACCCAGCTTGGCCTTTACCAGCAGATGCTGCAGCCTGGTCTGGCTTGACCTGCCCACCATCCTAACTCTCACTGGTGGGTGCTTCAGCCTCACTCTGCCCAGTATTCCCCCATCCTTGGCTTTCATATCAACCAGTAGGTGTGATAGACTAGCCTAGCTCAGCATGGCCTGCACCCCATCTTGGGTCCCACCCAGGCCAGTGTGCTATGGGTTTTGCTTGGCCTTGCCTGGTCCCCCTCCCCCACCTAGATCCAACCCACACACGTGCTGACAAGTGAAGCAGCCCTGCTCAGCCTGACCAATACCCAGCCCTGACTCACGTGTTTACCAGCAGGAGCTATAGTTCACCAGGGCAGTTCCCCGAGTTTCCCCACCAGGCCCATTTCCAAACCCAGATCCCACGCATGCCAGTGTCAGCTTTTGTGCATATTGGTGGATGCTGCGACTTGGCCCAACCCATACCCAAATCCTTAGGTATGCCTGTGGGTACTACAGCCTGGATTAGCCTGACCTGTTCCCAGCCTCAGTACTCATGAGTGTTGGTGAGTTCCATGGGTCATGCCTAGCTCAGTCAGTCATCATCCTAGCCCTTGAGTAAACTAGCTGGTATGCCAGTCCCACACAGAATCTGCTCCCAGGCCCAGTTCTCTCACATGCTGCTTAGTGTAATGGCCCAGTCTAACATGGTCAACCCCTGCACCAACACTCACTAGTGGGTACTGTGATTGAACCTTGCCAGGCAGGCCCCCTAGCCATGACTTTTGAGTGTGCCAATAGGCAGTGATTGAGGCCAACAAGCTCAACTCAGGTCTCCCATGTAGATAGGTGTATTGGCTTGGCTCTGAAAGTTCCTCCAGTTTTCCTCCCCAGCCTTAGCCTCCTTATTTATCTGCAAGTGCAGTAGCCTGGTTGGTGGAAGTCCCCCAGAAGTGACTTCTCACCTGTCACATTCTCCCTCAGTAGGCCTCCCACCCACACATTTCTAAACCAGCTTCCCTGAGGAATCTGCAGCTCCCCCATGCCTGTGATCACACAAATCCCCAAGCCTGGTCCTCTGGCATTGTGCCGTGCAGCATGGGACTCTGTCTAACTATCCAGGGCCCATGCACACTTTTTTTTTTTTATGACCTTTGCACAGTTGATTAGGGATCAAAGGGTCAAGGGCTACAGAAAAGTGGGTAAGACCATTGTTTCCACATTCTCTCTCTCTCTCTCTCTCTCTCTCTCTCTCTCTCTCTTTCTTTTTCCTTCCTGTATCTGGGGGAAGCGGGGGGAGATAAAGGGAGAAACCACACCCACCCTCCCAACCATCCCAGGATCCCCATTGTGGGGCTGCTCTGAGGGCACTGCTCAAGTGGTTTTGTTAGTTCAACTGTTCTGGATTGCTGCTAATCTTGCCATTCTAAGCATGATGAAATCTCTTCAGAATCCACTGAATGACATAGTCCACCTTAGAGTCTACACATGCCCAATTTTTTCACTGCCAACACTTGACTGGGATAGTTGATGATCCATTTGTTCTGCCCTGTGTTCTGGTACCAGGTGTCCTATGCAGGCTCCAGTGTACTACCATATTCTCCATGTGCACCTGGATATGCTGTCCACTGCCCCATCTGAGCCACTGAGGAAGTTTAGCTTTGACACATGCACTCCATAGTCAGACTATGGAACCTGCACTTTTCTTCATGGTTGGGGTTATGAGATCAGCAATTCAGCTGGGGGGATCCCCAAAGAAACTTCATCTGAGATGATCCCAGACCTGATTCTTTTTTTAAAAAGATTTATTTATTTTTACCACAAAGTCAGATATACAGAGAGGAGGAGAGACAGAGAGGAAGATCTTCCATCTGATGATTCACTCCCCAAGTGACCACAACGGCTGGTGCTGCACCAATCTGAAGCCGGGAACCAGGAACCTCTTCCAGGTCTCCCACGCGGGTGCAGGGTCCCAAAGCTTTGGGCCGTCCTTGACTGCTTTCCCAGGCTACAAGCAGGGAGCTGGATGGGAAGTGGAGCTGGATGGGAAGTAGAGCTGCCGGGATTAGAACCAGCACCCATATGGGATCCCGGCGCGTTCAAGGCGAGGACTTTAGCTGCTAGGCCAGGCTGCTGGGCCCCAGTCCTGATTCTTTTGTGTGCTTGCCAATACAGGGTCCAGCAAAGTCTGTTGCCCAAATCAGATTGTGCATATGCTGGTGGTTGCAATTGCTGAGTCAGTTCTGTTTCCAGCCCTGTCTTCTACATGAACCAGTGGGTATTGCAGTCCAGTCTGATTCTGTCCACCACACACTTGGTCCTAATGCAAACCAGTGAGAGCTGCAGACTGGTTGGAGCGACCTGCAATAACCCCCACAATCTCAGCCCCTGCCTGCCAGTATGTACAGCAGACTGGTCCAATCTGTCCCAAAACCCATTCAGCTCTCATATATGTCAATGGGTTTTGAAGCCTAGTTCAACCTAACAAGCCCCACTATCCAACACTCATTCACACTTGTGCATAGGTTCCCAGACCCTGTCTCTGGTGTATCAGCATCTCCTCCCCCCACATATCTTTTAAAATTTTTATATATAGAGAGAGAAGGAGATACAGAGAGAAAGATCTATCCTCTGGTTCACTCCACTAATGGCTGCAATGGCTGGAACTAAGCCAATCTGAAGCCATAATACCATTGCGTTGGGGGCAAGATTTCAGTATGTGAATCTAGAGTGGAAGAAAGCATGAACAATGGACTGTCTTAGCAAGCATCACTGCAAGTTTAGGGAAGGAATCTTTACAGAATCAGGAAGTGCATCTTATATGATATAATGCTATAGAATGCTATACCTCAATAGAGGTGTGGAAGGGAATGTCCTTGCAGACTATATAGCATACACTTTCTTTAAAAAATATTTATTGGGCCTGGTGCAATGACATAACAGGCTTATCCTCTATCTGCATTGCCAGCATCTTATATGGGCACTAGTTTGAGTCTTGGATACTCCACTTCTAATCCAGCTCCCCGTTTATAAGCTGGGAAAGCAGTGGAGGATGGTCAGGACTTTGGGCATCTGCACCCATGTGGGAAACCTGGAGGAAACCTTTGGCTCCTGGTCTCAAACTGGTTCAGTTTTGGCCATTGCAACCATTTGGAGAGTGAACTAGTGGATGGAAGACCTTTTCTTTTGTCTTTCCTGCTCTCTATGAAATTTGGCTTTCCAATAAAAGTCAGTAAATTTCTAAAAAATGAAAAAGATTGTTTTATTTGAAAGGTAAGTTAGAGAGAAAGAAGAGAAAGAGGAGGTATCTTCCATTTGCTGGTTCACTCCCAAATGGCCCTAACTACTGGAGTTGGGCCAGGCCAAAGCCAGAAGCCAGGAGTTTCTTTTGGGTCTCCCACATTATTGGCAGGGGTCTAGAGACTGTGCCATCCTCTGGTATCTCTGAAGCACATTAGCAGGGAGCTGGATCAGAAATGGAACAGCTAGGACATGAAACAGTGCCCATGTGGGATGCCAGCACTTCAGGTTGTAGATAAACACCCTGTACCATGGCACCTGTCTTGATCATCTCTTTTATTTTTTTATTTCCTATTTTGTTTTTATTTGGAAGATAGATTAAGACTCATTACCCCAGGTAGCGCAACAGCCAGAGCTAAGCTGATCCAAAGCCAGGAACTTATGGGTGCCATCTTCTGCTTTCTTTGTCCAAAAACAGAGAGCTGGATTGGAAGTGAAGTGGCTGTGTCATGAACTGGTACCCATATGGGATTCCTGCACTAGCAGGCAGAAGATTGGCTTGTTAGGCCACCAAGTCAGTTGTCGCTCTCCCCATCCCTCATCTTTTAAAAGGTCAGGGCAACCAAGGAGATGCCTTTCCTCCCAGCTTCCAAATCTAGAAGCAAGAAAGCAAAGGAAAGAGACTGGATTGGCCAGCTAAGCCACGTCAGCAAGGAATAGAGGCCAACCAAAGTCACCCATCAAACACAAACATGCAAGAACAGGGCAACAGGTGTTTCAACTGCACCAGCATCAGTGCTAGACATCAGCCCATTCACAACAACGCTTGTGTAAATTTTAAAAGGAAAGCTCTGACTTAAAAATGAGGTTTTTGTCTTTGTAGGATCAGCATTCATTCATTGCACTTACCTCATAAATTACTTTGGCACTCCATGTTTTGTTAAGACTGAAAATGCAAAGTGGGCAAGCCAGGATTGCTGTTGTGTGGGTGCCCACCATCTGACTGGGAAGCCACTGCAAACAGGCCAGTGTATTAGCTTTAGGAGTGTGATGCTTAGGACAACTGAGCCAAACCCAGAGTGCCATCTCCATTCTGATCCCTACAATAATTAAGCCCTGTTTTCTCTGTTGCTGAAACAAACAACAGATGGTTGTTTAATTGTTTATAAAACCCAACATTAACTATTGGGCTTGGCGCTACATCTCGTCTCACAAAGCACCTCAAAGTACATGTGTAGAATCCCTTTGAACTGTACTGGGAAGCAGGAGGCAATAAGAGGTCATCGCTAAGCTTTGTCAGTCACCTGCTCTATCAACCTGTGATACGGAGAGCTTCTTGAGTGTTCCTAGCAGCCCTGGGTACAATGACTAGTTGCTTTCAGAGGTTTCTCACAGAAATGGGAGAACAGAAAGTGACTCATAAAATCCCCTTCTAGCAATAAAGAGTCTCTATAAGCTACCTATGCTGGTCAAAGAAGCATTTGGGGTATTTGACCTCTTCGGGAAGGCAATGTATAGTTTTCTTGTTCCGGGCTGCGTTTTCCCGTTGCCCTGGCTTTCACCTTGTGCGGCTTCAGGCGCTATACAAATGCTGTCTGTCTTCACGGACCTCTGACTGCAGTCATGGGCAGGACACTTATATCTTGGGTAATCACATCAACGCCACTTGTCTTGATCCTTGGAAATGAATGACAAGCCATTACTGAACCATACAAATTGGGAACCATGTCTGTTGAATGCGAGACACCTTCAAGCAACAAGAGGTGTTATGAGAGTCACTTAAAGCTCCTTACATGGCAGCTGTCACAGCATTTCCCAAGGGCGCATCCTCAGATTCACCATTTCCATCTGCCTGCCTCCTACTGGGGCTGTCATTTACATGTTGGACTCTTAGACTGTTTCTGAAAGAGCTGTGTTGAAAAGTTCTATCCTCAGTGGAAGGAGCTACTGAGCAGGGACATCTTGGACCTGTGACTTGCTTTCCCCTTCTCTGCACAGAAAACACGTGGCTCCCACCACAACTTTCTTTCCCTATTAGCCTCTTCCTTCTCCTGAGCTTAACATTAGTGTCACCTGACCAGGGAGACCTATTGATCACTCTAGCTAACTCAAGTCATCCTGATTGTAGCAGCTGTCACATCTGTAGTCATTTCTATTGCTGTGTATTTTCTTGTTTGTGGTTTATCTTGGACAGCTGGAGTTTAAGCTCTATGAGAGAAGCAATGATGTCTGCTTGCCTGCTGGCTGTGCCATCAGCCCCAAGAATCCATGCATTTTACTTTATGAGTTCAGTCCATCACACTTGAAAAAAACATTTTTATAAGATTGTGCCTGTTCTGAATGTGTATGGGCTTTTAACCTTGCCACTATTCTCTAAACAATGTGGCAACCACATTTACTCTTTATTAGACACCGGGAATAATCTAGAGATGATTTAAAGTATATACAGGAAGATTTGCATAGATACACAAATATTATACCATTTTATGTAGGGGACTTGAGCATTCATGTATTTTGGTATTCTTAGAGATTGGGGGCCTGGAATCAATCCCTCAAGTACATTCTGAGGCAGCTTGCCTTCTCCAGCACATAGATAGGATCTGCTCATTGAGTCTAGAAAGAAATGACTGGGGCAGGTACCATGGCACAGCAGGCTAATTCTCCACCTAACAGTGTTGGTACTCCATATGGGTGCCAGTTCATATCTTGATTGCTCCATTTCTAACACAGCTCTCTGCTAACAGGCTGGGAAAGCACCAGAGAATGGCTTAAGGCCTTGAGCCTCTGCATTCATGTTGGAGGCCAGGAAGAAGCTCCTGGTTCCTGGCTTCAGGATCAGCTATCTTTGGCCATTGCAGCCATCTGGGGAGAGAATCGGCAGACAGAAGACCTATCTCTGTCTCTCCTCTGTTTGTGTAAACATCTGCTGTTCAAATAAAAAATAAAAAGTAATTATTTTGAAAAAGTGATGCAGCAACAATATTGCCTATGATTTTGACTGAGAAAGCAAAAGGAAGATTACCTGGGAGCTCACCCCTTTTTCTGTTCTCTGTTATCACACAATTGACAACTAACTCCTGGGTCTAACTGGATCAAGCTGTTAAGGTAGTTACTTGGCAAGATATGCATCCAGGTTCTTGAGTGGGAACCAGGGCCAAGTTGATACACCTATTTCAGGTGGTACTCTTCCCTTTGTCCTCCTGAGCTAGTTGTCAGCAGAAACCTCAGGAGAGGGATGGAATCTATGAAACAGAATATTACCAAGATGCAGAGGAGCCCGGAGATGAGAGTAGTCTATGCGCAAGGCAAGCAAGCAGGTACTGGGAAGTCTATGAGAATGTAAGGGCAGGTGACACATGATCCTTAAGACTGAATCCTTACCTAGCATAGCACTTGATTGTGTATCTAGATGAGACTCAAGGGATCCCTACCTCACTTCAGCAGAGACAGTTAAGGCCCACTAGCTGAGAATATCCAAATGGTCATGGTTAGCTAATGGTAGGGAGTGATGGGGATCATGTCAGTGGGGGACAGAGTCAGCAGCTACAGATGAGCAAATATCCTTGGAAAGCCTGCAAGCCATGTGATCAGATTTTCATATGACTACTTGTCCATCCACCCACCTATCATTCTTATATCTGCTCATTCACCTATCTGTCCCTGCATTTGTTTATCCATCCATCTGGCCATCCTTCCATCCATTATTTGACAGATCTATCCACTCGGTTGGAATATTATAACAGACTCAGAACTGTGCGCTGGACCCTGGGGCTACAGCAGGTACAATATATACAGCATTCCTTTTCAGAAGTTCATAGCAGGAGGTGACAGGATCTAAACAGATACACACAACAGGGGGCCCAGCTGTAATGGGAGCTGTGCAGATAGAACCCTCCAAAGATAGAATTTAGGCTGATCTGTGGAGGAGGACAAGGAGTTTTCCAGATGGAAACTATGTGATAGACCTTTTTAGGTAGGAAAATAAAAGCAGGGAGAGATGGGAGAATTAGGAATGTTTATAGATTGTGATGGTTCATCCCTTGTGTCAACTTTACTGAGTAAGGAGATGGGAGTTCCTTATTGCTGGGTGTACCTAAAAGTCTGTTTCCAGAGCCACCAGCATATGAATCAGTAGACTTAGTAAAGAAGGTCTACTCTCACCAGCACTGAAATTGAGGACCTGGGGAGAACAGAAAGGTGGACGGAGGAAGGGCAAACTCTTCCTCTGAACTGCACAGCCAGCTCTCAGCCTTGGGCACTGGAACTCGCGGTTCCCTGGCTTGTGGCTTTTAGGACTCACCCCAGCTCCCTTACCTCCTCCTGTTCAGTCTGGGTGTTATAGGGTCACTTCCCCTTTGATCTCAGGCTGTACTACAGCACTGGTTTTACTGGTTCTCTATTCCCAAGCTGCAGACAGTGGGACTTCCCTGCCTCCGTAATCATGAAAACCAATTTCATGATAAATCTTCTCCTATACGTGTATTGATGTAGATTTTACTGGTTCTGTTTCCTTGTAAACCTTAGCTGATACAAAGATCGAGGGTTCTCCTATCAGACTCTGGGTTAGTACCTGGCTCCACTCTTGTCTCCAGCTTGCTGCTAATGCACACCCCAGGAGGAAGCAGTGATGGTCTGAAGACTCAGGGTCCAGCCATGACTATTGTGGACCAGTCATGACTATTGTGGAGAATGTGGGCAGTGAAGTAGGACTTGGAAGCTCGCTTTCTGTCTGTATCTAAAATGAAATGAAATAATAAAATAAAATAAAATAACAAGTTTTGAGGGCCCAGCACAATGGCTTTGCCTTGAACGCAATGGGATCTCATATTGGGCACCAGTTCCAATCTTGGCTGCCTCACTTCCCATCCAGCTCTCTGCCTGTCACCTGGGAAAGCAGTCGAGGACAGTCCAAAGCCTTGGGACCCTGCACCCATGTGGGAGACCCAGAAGAAGCTCCTGGCTTCGGATTGGCTCAGCTCCAGCCATTGCGGTCACTTGGGGAGTGAACCATCGGATGGAAGATCGTCCTCTTGTCTCTCCTCCTCTCTGTATATCTGACTTTCCAATAAAAATAAATAAATCTCTTTTTTTAAAAAAAGTTGTTTTGTGTAGATGAAATGCTAGGCTTGGAGCAGAACATGAAATCTCATACTGGAAGAGAGTTGAGTCAGGGAGTGGGAACCCTGTTTGGCTTACCAGGGCTTTGAACTTGAGATGCTGGTGAGTAGAAAGTTTCTGGAAAAGAATCACATTAGAATTTCATATATTTTATGCACACAAACACGTAACACTCTAATTACTTCTTTTAAAAGTCTTTCCAGAGTTTTAAAAAGTTTTGCTTATTTTCATTTTATTTGAAAGTCAGAAAGAGAGGGAGAGAGAGATCTTCCATCTACTGCTTCATTGTCCGAATGCCAGGGCCAAACTAGGCTAAAACTAGGAGCCAGTTTCCCAAATGGGTGCAGGAACCCAAGTATTTGGGCCATCTTTGCCTCCCATGCATTTTGACAGGAAGCTGGGCAGAAAATAAAAGTGGGATTCAGCCTAAGGCAGTGTGTTGGGATATGGGTATTTCAAGCAGCAGCTTAACTTACATAATATAACTTAGCAATATAATAGCAACCCCTCTAACATTTTTCAAAAATATTTTTTTCTTTTTTCTTTTCTTAATATTGTTTACATAGTTGGGAGGGATACATGCCTATATGAGCCTCTGATTAGGATGGAAAGGACCAGGTATGGAAGGAGGTGGATGGGACAAATGTTTTCAGGCTTTTTTTTTCCTCTGTGTCCACAGAGGAGCAAGGGGAAGGGGTTGCCCCTTGCTGTCAAACTACAACAGCACCCTGAGGATGGGAGATAGTCACTTGATGATACCTTAGATGCCTGATGTGAGCAACAGTGTTACTTCAGTAGTTTTTATTCATTTTTTAATTGTTATTTTATTTTGATAATCTTTATATAGTTGATTAGGGCACAAAAGATCAAGGGCTCCAGGAAAGTGGGTAAGACCATTGTTTCCACATTCTCTCTCTCTTTTTATTTATTTATTTATTTTTTGTATCTGAAGTAAGGAGGGAGATAAAGGGAGAAGCCCCACCCAGCTTCCTACCCATCCCAGGTCCCCTACATGAGGCATGCTCTGAGAACACTACTCAAGTGGTTTTGCTAGTTCAGCTGTTCCGAATTGCTGCCAATCTTGCCATTCCAAGCACGATGATATCTCTCCAGAATCCACTGGCTGGCATAATCAACCTTAGAGTCCGTTTGCTCAGATTTTCACTGCCAACACATGGCAGGGGTAAATGGTTGATTTGTTCTATTCTCCGTCACTTCAGTAGTTTTGATAATTCTGAGAAGCTGTTGGTTTTATGCTCCAGGGTTGAGAAAATTTTTCCAAGGTTTAATGGTTGACAAAGTCCACCATATAGCATCCACAAAGCCAGGATCATGTTGCAAAGCTTGGTCAGAATTGTTCAACCTGTTCTGTTTTCCATCCTCTGATGAGGGAGTTTGATGTCCTCTGCTGGCTTAGATGAGCTGGCTGTCATGTCCCCTGTGTGCATCTGGGCATGTTATACACTGCACAAGCACCAGCAACTGAGAAGGCCCTGTCTCAACACATGCAATCCAAGATTGGACAACACATCCTCTGATTTTCCCTGTGGCTGGGGCTTGAGTCCTGCCATTTAGCTGGGAGTCGCCCCAAGAAACCTCATCTGGGCTGACCTCAGATTTAGCTCTTGTGTACACCAACCAGTGCAGGGTCACGTTCGGTCTGTCATCTGCATACTGGTGGATGCAGCTGCCAGCTAAGTTCCACCCTAGCCCCATATTTCACACAAACAGATGGGTGCTGTGGCCCAGCCTAGCCAGCCTACCACAAAGCCAGTTTTAATTCATACTAGTGGGTGCCATAGTTTAGTCAGGGCAACTTCCAATGATCCTACCAGGCCTGCTCCCAGTCTCAGTTTTGTGTGTGCCAACCCCAGTTTAGCTTAGTGCAGTCCAGCCCTCATCCCGTCAGATTCCCATGCACACCCACGAGTGCTGCAGCTTAGCTCAGCCCTACCCTGCACCAAACTCTACCTTCATGCATGCCAATAGTTGCTGCCACTTGCCTCAGCCCAAGTTCTTGTGCTCACCAGCAGAAGCTACAGCCTAGCAGGGAGTGCCCACAGTTCTTCTGCCAGGCATGCTCCCAGCTTTGGGTCTTGTGCCTGCCAGGATTACTGTGGTCCAGCTTCACGTGAATCACACCCAGTCCTAATACTTGCCAGCTGGTGCTGTGGCCTAGCCTGGCTGGCTCACACCCATTCTGGCTGTCTCTCACACCAGTGAATGTGTCAACCTATCCCAGCCTGGCCTGCACCCAGTCCCAGTCACCATGGAAGCAGCACATACTTTAAAAAAATTTATTCATTTATTTTAATTTTGTTTGAAAGGCAGAAAAAGAGAAACAGATATAGGGTGGAGTCTAATTCTCTGATTCACTCTCTATGTGCTCTTAACAGTCATGACCGTATTGCTTGAGAAAGAAAAATAAAATAAAAATAATGAGATTTTGTGAAGCAGGTCATAATTTCATTCATTCTGCAGATACAATTCTACACACCTGTTTTAAGGTCACCATGAGCATCTTTCTTTCTTTCTTTCTTTCTTTCTTTCTTTCTTTCTTTCTTTCTTTCTTTCTTTCTTTGGTTTTTAATTTTTTATTTCTCCTTTTAATACATCTTAGATTATCTGATATGTAGTTATGGGTTTTGTATATACATCCAGCAATTGCATTTATGTGGACAATGGAAAAGCTCAAAGTCCTTACACACAAGTGGCTGCTAGTGTTGTAAAAACATTTGTTAACATGGATCAGGATCTGCTGCTTTCCACATTCATAGCAATTGGCATAGAGCATATAAGACAAAACTAGAGGTGGCCTGGAGATGACCTGGCAGAAGTGAACAAACCTGCAGGAGCACAGCCCCAGGAATCATCTCATCATTGGCTCTTGCTTGGGTTTGACCTTGAGTGAGCTGTTTCACTTCTGACATCTTTGTTTCTGTGTCTCGAAAATGAGTCCTGGCCCTGTGCTCGCCTGGTGAGAGCAGGTCTATGATTAATCCACAGCCAACCCATCTTCACCCTCTAACCCAACAATAATGGATATCTACCTGCAGGTCAGCCCCACATAGAATCAAGAATCCCCTGCTTGTTCTCCTTCCAGTTAAATTAAAAGCTTCTGGCCCCTGCCTTCACATGACCCCTTCCCAGGGTCTACAAGTCTTAAGAGTTTGGCGTCAGTGACATCTTACAAGGCTTTCAGAGTTCAACATTTCTGTGAAGGGCACCATGACTATTCATTAGATGCAGGTAGCTTGATGGATTCCCCATTGTTCTGAAGAATGTGCTAATTCACCATACCATGTGCAAATACCTGAAGATCTGATTACTGTATCAATTGGGCCACATCCAAAAGCCACAATGCTCTGCTTTCCATGTGCTAAGAATGTTGTTACTGAAGAATCTGATGAATACCTAAAGAATGAAGCCAACTCCTGGCCAAAACCATTGCAGGCAGTGGGTGAATTTGAAGTACACAGCAGTTGTAACTGCCATTAAGTGGTAAATCGCAAATGAATATTTGGTGCCAACCTGTGGAAGTCTTCAAAGGTTGTGCAATGAATAGCTCTAGAAAGACCAAATCATGGGAAAAAATCATGGGAGAAGAGGGATTCGTGGTCTCCACCTAGAGACAAATTTCTTTGGGACAGGTCCCTTGGTGCAGGAATGGGTAAACACTCATGAGGCTCCTTGGTTGTGGACTCATTGCCTGCTACCCTGCTCCTGCACTGTCACTCCTGGATTCGGTTTCATCTTCCTATGCCTTAAACAGTGGTGTCCCCAGGATTCTGTCTCCAACTTCTTCCTTTTTTGCTCTTACTCTTCTGATGCTCATCTTGTGTGTGTGTGTGTGAAAATGCCTGATTTAGGGTCAGTGTTGTGATGCACTGGTAAAACTGCTACTTTTAGTGCCAGCATCCCAAAGCGGCACAGATTTAAGTCCCGGTTGCTCCAATTCCAATCTAGCTCCCTGTTAATGTACCTGAGAAAGCAGTGGGGGATGATTGAAGTGCTTGAGTCACTGCACCCACATAGAAGACACAGATGAAGCTCCTGGCTGCTTGCTTCAGTCCGGCGATTGCTGTTACTTACACAATGAATCAACAGATGGAAGATCTTTCTGTCTCTCCCTCTAGCTCTCTCTGTAACCTTGGCTTTTCAAGGTTACAGCTATACAGAGTGCAGACACAGAGGGCCTTTCTTAGGTGAAATTGAGAGCATCCACTGCCCCTTGCCCCTTGTCTGTGCCCTTCCTTGCCTTTGCAGATGAAGTGCTTTCTTCTCACTCCCAGGAACTTCTGGCACCCCTTGGCGGCTGTTGTGTTTCTGAGGTATAGCTTCACATGTGGCTGCCTCTGCCTGGGCAGTTTCTGCCTTTGTGGACAGCACCTAATGCCCAGTCCCCTTCTCCTCCCCATGATGTGCAAGCCTTACACTTACCTTGGGCACTTCCTGGGGCCTTTTTGTGCAACCAAGCAGTGGCTGGCACTAGGGTCACTGAAGACTCGCTCACTCCCAGCTCTGGTGCCCAGGTCGGGGAGACCTCACAGAGGAGGTCATGACAGCCATCTGTCAATGTCTCCTTAGGCCAAAGGATCCTGACCTTTGTTCTGATAGGTCTAAATTTGGGGGTAGAGCAGAGAGGGATACCCACAGAAGCCATCTCATCTGAATTACTCTCTGAAGCTGGGCAACATCACATTTGCATCACTGTGTTGGTCTAGGCTACCACCAAAGGCCACACAGGTAAGTAGAGGGGACATAGATTCCTTCCTCTTGCAGGGGGAGGGTGGGATGCGGGAAGGGGTGGCCAGTCTCTGGCATAGTGTACAGGTGGGTAAAAGCTAAAAGCATTTTGGACAATACAGGCTGCCACATGTTTGATCTGCTGTGAGATGTTGGCTATGGACTTCTGTTTTCCAGGCACCATAAGAAGCAGGTCTTATGTGTGTTTGGAGCAGATGGCCTCTGATGCTGGGAGAGGCCACCTAGAGCCACTGTGAGCATGTGCCAGACCACCAGAGAGAAAGAGAGAGCCTCGGCTGCTGCAGAGACCACCAAGGATCACAGTCACCTACCACCGACCTGGAATTGAACGCATAAAGAGGCATTTTGACTCCCAGTCATTCCAGTCAATGCTGCCACAAACTAGCCCTACATGTGGGACCTTGGGCAACCCGTGGGCTGCAGATTTCCCATATGAATGTCGGCAGCTGACCTCAGCCATGCCTGAGGCCATCCTGTGGTTTTCTGGTAAAAAGGAGATCCTGTCACTTTCCAGTCATTTCCATGGAGATGTTTTCCACTGTGTGGTTCTTACCCTGGATTGTTTATGGCCATCTTGCAGCGGTGAATGCTGGAGGAGCCAAACACCTGCTAGCCGTAAGTAAGCAGAGTTAGTGCAGACAGTGTAGGCTTAAGCAGAGCAGAGACAAATGAGCCCATGCTGGAGGCACACTTGGAAGGAAAAAGAAGTGGGGGAGCAGACACAGGACACAGAGAGAAGGTGAGCATTAAAAAGCTATTGTGGTAGCAGTTAAGACACCTTCGTCCAGTTTAAGAGTGCCTGGATGGGATCCCTGACTCCAGCTTCCTGCTGACGCAGACTCTAGGAGACAGCCGTGGTGATACAAGTAGTTAGGTCCCTGACAACCCCATGGGAGACCTGGATGAAGCTTCTGGCTGCCAGATTTGGCATTGTGGGCATTGCAGAGTGAATGAAGATATGGGCTCTCTCTATCTCTGCTGCTCAAATTTAGAAAAAGTTGGTGATGCTGAGCATGGGTCATATCACCAGGGCACAAATCTTGATAGATCTCCTTAGCAAGATTAAAGAAAAGCTAATAAGTCTGGGTCATCTTTTCTCTCCTGATCCCTTCTCTTTTGCAGCGGCAGTAGTTGGCACAAGGTTTGCCAGGATGAAGGTATCTCGTGGAGGTGCCCCAATGGTCATCAGAAGTTAATGAAAATGGTTCTTACCGACTTGGCTGATATTGGTACTGGTCCCCATCTGGTGGAGGTGAACAGCACATAGTATGTGCACTCTGCTATATGGTTGAAGAATAAGACTAAAAGGTTGAAGAGTTAAAAATCAGCTTTACTATAACAATTTACTTGTAACAATTTACATAACATACATTTCTTTATTGACCACCCAAAGCAGTATCACAGTGTGACACTTTGTTTTCCCCTTTTCCTTTTCACTGCAGACACGAGGGATCAGGAAGACTCTGACACAGAGAACAATAACAGGAGAGCAACAGCAGCAGTGTGATCCCGGCCCGGCCTGGTAGGTGCCATTGCTGTCACTTGCACTATTGAGAGGTCAGCATCCTTGCCTCCACCTGTGGATGCTCTGGCCCAATCTGTTGGATGCTTTCTGGGATGCTGAGCACTGGGACAAACCCCACGCCTTAAACAATCGTTCCCAACTTTATGATGTCTCTCTCTTTTAAAAAAAGATTTATTTATTTATTTATTTATTTATTTATTTATTTATTATTGGAAAGTCAGATATACAGAGAGGAAGATCTTCCATCTGACGATTTACTCCCCAAGTGTCTGCAACGGCTGGAGCTGAGCTGATCTAGGAGTTTCCTCCGGGTCTCCCATGTGGGTGCAGGGTCCCAAGGCTTTGGGCCAGCCTCGACTGCTTTCCCAGACCGCAAGCAGGGAGCTGGATGGGAAGCTGAATGAGAAGTGGGGCGGCCGGGACCATAACTGGCGCCCAAATGGGATCCCGGCGAGTGCAAGGCAAGAACTTTAGCTGCTAGGCTATTGTACGGGGCTCATATGATATCTCTTTAATATTCTAAAATAACACATGTAGTCCTAGGAGCTTCTGCAAAGTTTGTGAAAAATATCTACTATTAAAAACTCCATGTGATATGAAATTTTTCTTGCATCAAAAGAAATTTGTCTTTTCATTCCATTTTCCATGCACCTTTTTTTTCTTTCTTTTTTTCCCCACACACCTTTTTATGAACCCTTGTACACCAATACTTACGAACATTTAGGAAAAATCATTCTACTACAACTGCTGTTTGCATTTTAATCTATTTTATTCTTCTTGGGCACGTAAAATAGGTAACCATAATAAAACTGAATATAGAAAGTTTTATCTTCATTGTTTTATCTTATTAAGACAAGCAGCAAAGATGCTAAAAGGCAGAATAGGGTTTTCTTAGACGGTCCCAAAGCCAGGAGCATGCCAACTAGTCAATTCCAGACAACATCTTCTGTTTTGAGGAATCTCTTTCAGGGACTGCTTTGCTGGTTTAAAATCCATTCTTTTTTTAAAAAAAATTAAATGGACTGCATTTTGAATAATGCCTCCTAAGTGCTGTGTAAGCACTTGTCATGCTCGATTGCTGTTGGTCCAAGGAGGGCTGACCTTGGTGATTGACATGAGCCTTTTAGAATTGGGCCTGTCATCCATCAGCCTGGAGTTTCTTTCCCACACAGAGAGAACTGCACTTTTCCATGTTCCCTGGTGATGGGTGCACAACCAAAGGGACTTGAAGCTGTCCATGAGAACTCCTAATAAGCCGTTTAGACTTTTGGTCAGGAGTGGACATGTGAACACTCAGAGGGGCCCTGTGCTTCCTGACAGCCCACGGTTGTTCTAACAAAGCAATTTCTGTAGGGCTTACCAAACCATGGAACATTCTAGATTTCTTTCTAAGACAGCCAGCTTCCCCTCACTCTCGTTGCAATCCAGTGATTGTATAATTCATTCAGCTCCTGATATGTGCAAAGAGATGTCTGAGGTACCTAAGATACATGACTATTAAGTACCAGATCTTCTACCTATGCCCCTGAGTTCATCTTATACTCAGGTTAGTCTTTAAGGTAAGAAGGATTGATCCAATTATATAAAAGGGGAGATAAATCAAAGTGGTGAAAGAGTTTCTTAAGAATGTATAATATGTCATCTGGAAGTAGAATTCTACCCTCCAACCCTTGCTTAAAACTACCCTTCCTTTTACCACCATAGCATCCTTCACTTGTCTTAAGGAAATTGGAACCTTGGAGAAGCAATTAATTGTTTTCTTGTTGCTTCAACTTTCTGGTACATCCATTTTTAAAAAAAGATTTATTTATTAGTTTTCTTGGAGAGGCTGATTTACAGAGAGAAGCAGAGATAGGGAGAAAGATCCTTCATCTGCTGGTTCACTTCCCAACTGGCCAGATTGGCTGGAGCTGAGTCTATCCAAAGCCAGGAGCTTCCTCCGGGGTCACCCATGTGGGTACAGGGTTCCAAGACTTTGGGCAATCCTCCACTGCTTTCCTAGGGCACAAGTAAGGAGCTGGATGGGAAGTGGAGCAGTCAGGATACAATCTGGTGCCCGCATGGGATCCTGGCACGTGCAAGATGAGGATTTAGCTATTGAACCATCGTGCCAGGTCCCTGGTACGTTCTTAATTGAGAAGGGTTTAGATAAAAATAAGAAGCAAGGTGGTGTTATTTCCTAAGTTGAGAAGCAGGTAGGATGGTAGATATTTGTTATAAATAATTGTATGAAAGCTATTTTCATGCTCACTGAAATGGAATTATCAGAATAGTGAGCATGTAGCCTCCTACCCAAAGGCTGTGGGCAGAGGAGATGAAGAGGTGGCAACTAGGCTGGCACTTGGGGCATGCACAGGCCTGGGTTGAGATTAGCCAAAAAGGCAGCACTTTGCAATGGTCACAAGGGCTCCGAGACAGCCCAGCAAGGCCAAGATGACAGATAACACTCTGCTTCATTAAACACAGAAAGTTCTTCATTATTACTTGCTATTAGTCATTTCTACAGCAATACCCATCATCATCTGCATTGACTTCTGTGGGGTTTTTTTTTGCACAAAGAATTAAATTTTTATATTACGGTGACTCATTTCTTTATTATTAATTCTATGGCACTCTTTTTAATAACACTAGTTACTTAGAATCATGGTACCACAGGCAATGAGAGATTTTTCCATTTCTTTTTAATTTCCACAATGCAATACCACAGGTGTTTTTAATGTGGTTAAAATATGCAAACGTTGAAGATCATTTTTAACAGCGACAATTATTATTGAATAAATATATACTAAGAGAGTCTATTCAACATGGCCGAATCTTCAAATTTATGTAATTCCAGGGAATTGATGCAAGTTTTGTACATTGAAGAAATGTATGTCAAGCATATGCCAAACTGGTAACAATCAGGATGGAAGATTTAACTGTGTCTCATACCATAATGGATGCTACTTCAGATTTGTAAAGGGTTGAAAGCTCTTGGTGGTTATCATGCTTACTTTCAGGTCAAACATCAAAATGACATTCATTTGGAAAACATTTCCCTAGCTGCATTTCTTATAAGAAACTTACTGGACTGTACATATATATATATATTTTTTTTTAAAGTCAGATACACAAGAGGAAGAGAGACAAAGAGGAAGATCTTCCATCCAACGATTTACTCCCCAAGTGACCACAATGGCTGGAGCTGAGTCGATCCCGAAGCCAGCAGCCAGGAGCCTCTTCTGGGTGTCTCACATGGGTGTAGGGTCCCAAAGCTTTGGGCCATCCACAAGTGTTTTCCAGGCCAGAAGCAGGGAGCTTGATGGGAAGCGGGGTCTCTGGGATTAGAACTGGTACCCATATGGGATCCTGGTGCATGCAAGGCAAGGACTTGGACTTGGACTTAGGCTACCACGCTGGGCCCTCTAATATGTTTTGCTTGTCCCTAAGTTGTGGCTAATGTGTTGATCTCCTAACTGGAATAGCAATTTCCATAACACAGCTCTACTCTGAGTGTAGCCTGAGGGCCAGGCACCCCAGGTTAGCATTGCTGTTCCAGTCTCTGTTGGTTTCTGGGAGAAAACAAGTCTCCAGGGGGCCACACCTGGCAGTTTTAATGCTGTTTTGGAGCAGAGGCTGAAAAACCATACCTACTGCTTGCCTTGGGTTAGGATTTGATTTTCACTGGGGAAATGCCAAGGAAATGGAGATGAACAACTTATCAGTAGATCGCTGCTGTGATTTCAACTTAATCTGACTCATCCACAGAGCAGTGAGAATGTTTAGACATTCCCAAAAGTTAAAGAAGCACAGGGCAGCAACAATAGTGAGTGAATTCCTTGAAGAATTTGACATCCATTTCAGTTCAGTTTATGCTTCAGTAGTTGGCCACCATGTGGGAAACAGATATAAGACAGCATTCTCAGTACCACAGAACTAAATTTTGAACAATATTTTTAGTTTGAGAGAGGAGAGAGTGTGAGCTGCCATTCACTGGTTCACTCCCCAACTGCCTGCAAAGGCTAGAGCTGGGGTGGAGTCAAAGCCAGGCACTGGAAACTCAATCTAGTTCTCCCATGTGGACAACAGGAATTTAAAGACTTGAGTATCACTGCTGCTTCTTAGGGTCTGCATCAACAGGAAACTGGAGTCAGGTATTGGCGAGCTACCCTGACCCCATTCTTTCCACAGGTAGCAGACAAACATTTGGAGTACTGTTCTGTTGCTTCCATGGTTCTTGGGACACACGTGTGAGTATGTAGTTTGTATGTAAGTATATTCAGTGTGTTTGTGAATACATGCTTGTTTGGGTGTGCTGTAGTTTGTGCATGTTCCCCCCAATAGTTTGCATGTTAGAAACTTAGTCCCCAAATCCACATGCTAATAGATTTGGAATGTGGATCTTCAGGAGGTAATTAGGATTAAGTATGGACACTGGGGTGTCTCCCCTGCTCTCTAGTGAAGGCATTAGTGGCTTGTAAGAAGAGGAAGAGAGACCCGAGCTGGCAGCAGTATGTGTGGTCTCACCATGAGATGCCCCTAACTCCAACCTGTCACACTCCTGGACAGCATCAAGGCACTCAGCAGATGCCAATGCCATTGCTCTCAGATATCCCAGCCTCCAACCCTGGAATTCTTTAAAAATAACCCGGTCCTGGGGCCAGTACAGGGGGTTAGCAAGCTAATCCTTCACTCACTGCTGCACCAGTATCCCACATAGGCATCAGTTCATGTCTCAGCAGCTGCACTCTCCGTTCAGCTCCCTGCTTTTGGCCTTGGGAGGCGGTAGAGAATGGCTAAATTCTTAAACCCCTGCACCCACTTGGGAGACTCCAAGAGACTCCCGATCCCAGCTTCAGACAGGCTCAACTTCAGCCATTGTGGACACTTGGGGAGTGAACCAGCAGATAGAAAATTTCTCTCTTGTCTCTCCTTCTCTCTGTAAATATGCCTTTGAAAATAAACATAAAATATACTTAAAAGAAAGTGATCCAGTTCCCTGCAATTTGTTATAGCAGCAGAAAACAGGTGGAAGCAGTGTGTGTGTGTGTGTGTGTGTGTGTGTGTGTGTGTGTGTGTGTGTATTTCCAACCATGGGAATTGGAGAATAAATAACACACCCAGGCTTTATCCTCAGCTGAAGGTCACTTTCTCAAAACTTCAGGAACAGCAGAAAATCCTTTGTTTATTCCTACCAGCTTGCTGTATATGGCCAGTGTCACCTAATAGGGCCCCTCCCGGGAGTGGTTTCATTTCAAAAGCTTTTGCCCCAACCTTGTCCCATCCACTGGGGCTGCAGGAAAGCAGTATCCTGTCACCAGAGAGCACTGCAGCGATGCCCTGCTCTCCACTGCCCTCAGCCAAGTGCATCTGTGGTGGACCCTGTTCTCCCAAGTCTCTGTGGGCACAGACACCATCATGTTCTTTTAATTTTTAAATATTTATTTATTTATTTACTTGGAAAGGCAGATTTTGCAGAGAGCAGGAGATACAGAGAGGAATCTTCCACTAGCTAGCTCCCTCCTCCCCAGGTGACCACAACGGCCAGAGCTGAGATGACCCAAAGCCAGGAGTCTTTTCCTGATCTCCCACACAGGTGTAGGCTCCCATGGCTCTAGGCCATCCTTCACTGCCTTCCCAGATCACAAGCAGGTAGTTGGATGGGAAATGGAGCAGCCAGGACATGAACTGATGTCAATATAGGATGCTAGGGTTGGAAGCAGGAGAATTCACCAATTGAGCCATTATGCCAGGCCCCATCAGAGTCTGCTGCAGTGTTGAATGGAAACCTGTGCTTTTTGAATGAGGTTTTAACAGTGGTATTTGTCCCTGGCTTGAGAAAGTACATCTGGGCATCCCTAAGCATGAACAGACAAATATGTGGATCCATGAAAAGATTGTGTTTCCTCTGATCAAGTAGGGGAAAAATGGGGAAGGGGACAGGGAGATCTAGAGGGATAAAAGAGATTTTTCCAGGTAATGACTACTTTTGAAACTGAAACCCAGCCACCTCCCTTTGAATGCAAGATTTAAGCTGGAAAAGTCAACAACCAGTTTTCTTCTCAGACTCTAATTTCTATTCCTTAATAAAACCCCTTGACCCAAATGCCTCACCCACCCCCACAATCTTGATGGTAGCACTAAGAATAAGGTCTTTCATTATAATTATGAACATAAGATATTAGGGGAAAATCTTACATCTGTCAAGCCAAACTATAATATTGTTCTCAGGAATTCTCTTATTAAAATGCCCATAGTCCTATACTTGAGATTTATTGGTATTTTGTCTTGTTGTGTAAAGTTCTTAA
This sequence comes from Ochotona princeps, assembly GCF_030435755.1. Taxonomy (NCBI): domain Eukaryota; kingdom Metazoa; phylum Chordata; class Mammalia; order Lagomorpha; family Ochotonidae; genus Ochotona; species Ochotona princeps. Next base: position 15,075,401 of record NC_080842.1, on the reverse strand, counting down.
GCTGATTTTTGATATTACTCCTGTGGTATTTTAAAGCTTTTGTGCTTAAACTGCACATTTTTCTCCCTGCACCGATATTTTAAGATGAAGTAGGCAGCATTTAATGGAATTTCAAAAAGATGGAATAGCTAAATGATGAATGGATGTATTAACTGAATAGCCGGGGTTGGGGAAAGGGCCAAGATTTTCCTCCTGAAACCAGATCTTTTTTATACTTTCATAATATGTTTTAACATTTTCCCCTGCTTAGGACAAAGGCTACATCTAGTAGACTGCACCTTGCTTCTGTTTTCCTAGATTTGGGATCCAGTGACAAATGCCAGGCAGCTTGTCCACCTCCCTTTGTACCTATCATCCTCTCAATCTTGGCATTGAGCTACTTCTGAAGACATTTCAGCAGCTCTTCTCAAGCTCTTCCCTTCCTCCTTTATGTTCAATTTCCTTCCTGCAGCATGCCAGTCAGTAATGATTTGGGAATCTGGGTATAATTTTATGTTGTTGTTGTTGTCATCTTTTAACCAGTCTGTGATGTTTTCAGAGGTAATCTGATGAATTGGTTTGAGTAGCTCAATCTGGAGAATAGCTAGCAGGCAGGGGAAGTGATGAGTGGGAACTACGGGGATGGCCTAGGCTTGTCATTCAATCAATACACTTAGTGGAGAGGGAGTCAGGAAACATGTGGCCATTTGAACAGCATGAAAATGCTGGTGTTCTTAGAATTGTGGCAATCATTGTGAATGAGAATCTGTTTGCATCTCAGGCCATCTCGGGGCTGATGGGCTATCAGTTTATTGTTTAAGCACCCTGTAAAGGAGTAAGTATTGGCTAAAAAGGGTTGTCAAATCGGGTTAACGTTCACCTTGGCCCTGCCCACAGTCTGCATGCCCAAGTGTAGATGCAGCTGGGATGCAGAAGAGCACTGGATGTAGTTTGCAGAGATTTTAAAACTCACTGGGACAACAGTGGCCTTTCTAACTGAACATAAGCTTGGGGTCAAATGCCTGATGAGTTCCTTTAGTTTTTTAGATTCATTTATTTTTCTATTGGAAAAGCTGCTTAATGGAGAGAGTAGAGACAGAGCGCTACTGGCTCACTCCTCAAACAGCGATAAAGGCTGGATCTAAGCCAATATGAAGCCAGGAGTTTCTTCCATGTCTCCCACATGGGTACAGGGTTCAAAGGACTTGGACCATCTTCTGTTGCTTTGCCAGGAAATAGCAGGGAGCTGGATAGGAAGTAGAATAGCCAGAACATAATCTATGCCCATATGGGATGCCACCACTTGCAGATGGAAGGTTAGCCAGTTGAACCATTGTGTCAGCTCCCTTAAACAAGCCTGCAGAGGTCAGTGTGAGGAAGGGACAGAAGACACCCATAGACAAGCATTGGAACACTCTAGGCAAGAGAGACCTGCACATAACACCTCACTCCATCACATAATTGGTGAGTTCATGCAATACATACCATTACTATCTCATTTTACAGAAGCAGCTAGGTCTTGTGAGATAAAGAAACTTGCTCAACGTATTGGTCAGAAGTTCAGAGAGCTGGGTTTGGGCCTCCACTCTGGACCAATGTTCCAGCTTCCTGTGTGATACTGAGCAAGCTACTCAGTTTGTCTGTATATTCATTTCTTCACAGTAAATGCAGGAATCAGATGACTCATTCATTCATGAAATACTTGGTATGTACCTGCTGTGCGGTAGACATCATACTGTGCCCCACAGGTACAACAGTGAGTTAGCTGCGATAGGATTTATGCCTTTGGAGAGAGTAGAACCTTCTGGGGTGTAAATTACGAGTCATCAGGCATTGTCAGTGCTGGAAGTTCAGTGATACAGCAGCGAAGTGTCAGGAAACACAAGAGCACCAAGCAGAAGATTTACAGAGGAGTAGGTATGCACATAGTAAGCTGAGGCAGGGCTGTCTGGAAAGGGCGGGGGTGGGGAAACACGCCTGTTGTGTCAGAACAGGAAGGTCACGACGGTAGAGCGCCACACCTCTGATAGTCAAGTGTTGAGAAGACCCAGCAAGTTCTGCCATGAGCTGTAGGGCTCCTGACCAGGATGTTGAATGAGTTTCTTTATCTCACAAACCTAGCTCCTTCTTCTGTAAAATGAGATCATAACAGTGTGCATAGCATGAACCTATCAGTCATGGGGATTGAGTGAAGTGATGTGTGCCAAACTCTGGCACAGAACCTGCAATAGAGTAAGCCCTTAGAAAATACTCCTTACCACATTAGTTCTCATTACGACTGCATTGCGCATGCCCCAGGGAGCCCAGACTCTGCCGTTTGTACCAGGATGTACCTTCCCTATTCCCTGGGGCCCTCTTCATGGAGCTGAATCCCTGAGATACCAACTTGCTAAGAAATCACCATGGGACTAATTTGTGAGAATCTGCTTGCACTGACTCAACATCTCTGTCTCTGTTTAGGGCTATTGTTTTAGGTTCATTTCCCCCCAGGGCCCTCCTCATATATAATTATTCCGAGACATTTCCTATGTGAAGTCCAGATGAAATATTTGTATATGGAGTTTGGTGTGACTACTATGGATATCTATCTCTGTTAGTCTGACAAAAAAGATCAGTGAATAATTAGGATGCCCAGGAAGTCCTGTAAAAATAACGTGCTTTCTGTGCTTCAAACTTTATTTGGGTCATCACATATTTCCTGGGTCTTAAGGATGCGCCCTTTCTTCTGTTCTCCCTGCAAGTATAAATCTTCCCTCAGGAGATGTGAAAGGTTAATTTAGTGTTTAAGTGTGTTCTTCTAATAGTTTGGTTTTAGCAGAATTTCTCAGATTGTCCTGTGAGAGAAAATTAAGCATGGTTTTTCATGAAGTACATGTGTTTTAAGGAAATTCAAACATGTAAATTTTGGCAGTTTTAATAAACTCAAGGACTGTATTATTTAGTACTCTGTTACTACAATGAAATACTGGAGACAGGATAGCTGAAGAAGAAAAAGAAGCTTGTTTAATACATAGTTTTGGAGGTTCAAAGTTCAGTATTGGAGAGGGTTAATCTGGGCATTGGTTTGGTTTCTGCACAGGGCGTAATGGAAGATGGTATCTCACTGAGACAGGAGTGCGTGGGGCCACATGGGATTGTATCTATGACACAATGGAAGGACAGGAAGGGACCAGGCTTCTTTTTTTTAACATCATAGGTCCACAACAATCCTCTCCAGAGAATTAACAAAGCATCACCTGAGAGCCACCCTAAACCCTTGCAAGGGAAGCACCCTTAGCAAGATCTAAGGTCCACCCACTGAGCCTTGCAGCTGATCACCTGCCCACAGCACTACCCTAGGAACCAAGCCTCTAACATGGAGCCCAGAGGGCCTCCAAAGCATCTAGAAACTGTGACAATGTATTTTGCTGCATTCCCACTTTCCAGCCCTGCCTCTCTTGTGTTCCCTTCACATTTGAATCTTGAAAGTTTCAAACTCCACTTGTTGAACTCTGTGGCTTAACAGCAGCAGGTCCTAGGGAATACTGAAGTAGCAGAAGGAATTATTAATCATTTGTGCTTTTCATTGGTGATTTGAATAGCATTCATTCAGAACAGTGGGCACCAGCGTCTTAGTAATCCAGATCTGAAGGATGTGAGAAATGTAGCAGAAAGATCAACTATGGGCCATGAGGTTCAGTCTAGAACTTAGACACACAGAATTCCTTTAAATGTGGAGCACAAAGGTTTAACGTGATGTATGTTTTCTCCGCCAGAAGACTTTGGTAAAGCATAATCAACTCATCCTTCCATGAGAAAGGAAAAGGCATAAAAATTGAGCAACTTGCGTTGTATGCAATTGTTGAACGTGGAAGACATGTATGGAAATCAAAACCCACCTTGCAGCCAAGGGAAAGAATGGATTGAACTTTGCAAAGCAGTTTCTTTTGAATTTTTCCTTCTGATAGATGGCAGAGAGGTTAAAATAAATGCCTAAGTAGTGTTAAGCAAGGAACCATTGCCTCTGATGGTGACACTAAGATCCTTACTTGTAACGTGCGAGGCATGATCGGGTCCGAAGCCCATGAGTGGTTGTTCCCTTGGGAATTGGGCAGGGATCAGTCACAGGGCTGGGGGATTCATCTGGCGCAAGCAAGTGGGCATCCATCTCAGAACCAGAGTTTACATTTTTGCCATGGTATGACTATGATACATGCCTCCCCACCAAACTCATATGGGAGTTCCATTCCCAGAACCTTATGTTATGGCATTAGCAGGGTGGAAACTTAATCCTACTGTGATGTTGATTGACAGAATCCTCAGAAAAGTAATCAGATTAAACAATGTTGCTGGCAGACACATGAGTGTGTCTTGGTAGCTTTCTAAGGAGGAAGACAAGGCCCACATGGATGAAGGCAAATGCACGTGCACCCCTATCCCTTGCCCTTTGGTTTTCTGAACTTCCTCAAGACTTTGCTAGTATCAAGGCCACCATCAGAGGAGGCCCCTAAACCTTGCACCTTCATAACTATGACTCCAAATAAACCCCTTTTCTTGATAAAGTTTGCCTGAGTCAGGTTTGTTATTATAGTTTTTTTTTTTAAAGAGCTGTTTCATCTACTCCCCTTACTGTTTGGTTGGCTTCTCCTCCCCATGACCTCTGGCTTGAAGGTTTCCTCTTTTATAAACTTGGTTGCTTCCTGTGAGTCCTACACCCTAGACTGTTAGCCCCATGTGCTATAGACAGCCACCTCCCAAGGCGCCACTTGATTTTTTTTCAGTTGTAGTTTTTAGTTGGATGAAAAATTAATGATGTTTCTATCATCAAAAAGCAAACGAAGCCATGTGTTATAAACCAGTTCCATGTTCTAGCAGGCTTTGAAAATGTATGCTTTTTCCACTTGGAAGCTGTAAGGGACACTGTGACATGGGCGTGCACGAGCCCTTGTGCTTGCCCTATGTTTTGTTTGGGCTGTGTTCTTGGGTCATTTCTTACCACTCCATGTCTGGATTCTGTTCCATGTACTCTGGCAGAGTCCCCTAGCAATTTGCCTCCTGTGTGACTAATTGTGCCACTGTGCTTGGAGTCAACCACTGATGCTCGTCTTTCAGGGTCAGATAGATTGGAGCTGCCTTATGTAATTACTCATTTGACATTGTAACCGGCATGACTGGGCAGATTGTTGGAAAGATGGATGTGTGCTTGGATACACATTCCTTATCCACTAGAAAATTGCTTTGAAGCTTTCTATCATGAATCCAACCTGGAGCTTCTGATTCAGCAAGTCTGGGATGGGGCCCAGTAATTTGTAGGTTTAACAAACATCTCAGGTGAGTGCTAACATCGGGCAAGGCTGGGAAACACTGCTTTATTGTCTACTGGACTTCTGCAGTTGCTTTTCCACTCCAGGCACGCTGACCTGATAAATATTAGCGGAGCATGCAACCTTTGTAATGAAGCTGTAGAGTTTCATGTGGCAAAGTTGAAACACTGAAGGCACTTTGGAGCCCCTGCAATTTTTTTAAAATAAAGTTTTACCCAGTTCAATCATAGCATGTTTTGACTGCTCAGAAAATGTGAAATGCCCCTAAATCCAAGAGTTTTAAAATATGTGTATTTGTTTTAAAAGGCACACACACACACACACACAGAGGGAGGGTGTATGAGAGAGACAGACAGACAGACATATGTACAGACAGAATGGAGAGCTGCAATCTGCTGAACCATTCCCTACATGCTGAGGATGGGCCACACCAAAGCCAGCAATCTAGAACTCTTTCCGTGCCTCCCATGTGGGTGACAGAGACCCGAGTACCTGAGCTCTCACGTGAGGCCTCTTGGAGTCATCAGAGGAAGCTGGAATCTCAATGAATTCCAGACTCTGTACAGTCAATCATATAGTTACTCAGTTGTGAATATGCCCAACACTGTTAAACTATACCTTAATATGCTGAATAGAATACATTTGCATATCTTTTTAAAACAGATTATTTATTTTTATTGGAACTATTTACAGAGGGAATGAGAGACACAGAGAAAGATCTTCCATCCACTGATTCACTCCCCAAGTGGCCACAATGGCTGGAGCTGAGCTGATCTGAAGCCAGGAGCTGGGAGCCTCTTCCAGGTCTCCCATGCAGATACAGGTCCCAAAGCATTGGGTCATCCTTTACTGCATTCCTGGGCCATAATCAGGGAGCAGGATGGGAAGTGCAGCAGCTGGGACACAAACCGGCGCCCACATGGGATCCCAACGCATGTAAGGTGAGGATTTTAGTCACTAGGCTGCTGTGCCGGGTCCAATATAGTACATTTTATAATATGTGTGCTTCATCATGCTTTTAAAAGTCTTAGGGAAGTATTCCCAGGTTTATAGTGTAGATAAGAGCCACAGAAGAAATAGGACTACCTGGTCAGGCTAAGACTTTTTTTTCTTTCTCAACTTCTTAGATTCCTTACTCATTACAGCATGGCTGCTTGCGTTACACAAACAAGGAAGCAGAAAGTCACCTAGTTTACAGCTTAACTGTCCCTTCCCACTTGCCAAAAGGATGTAGTCAAGTCCTAGCCTCCTAGTGTGGTGAAGTATGGGGTCTTCCAAACAGGTTTGTTTGGGTTATCATGAGGGTAAATTCCCCATGACGGGAAGGAATCCTTGTAAGAAGAGGCACTAGAGGACCCAGCATGATGGCTCAGTGGCTAAATTCTTGCCTTGCATGCACTGGGATCCCATAAGGGTGCTGGTTTGTGTCATGACTGTTCCACTTCCCATTCCACTTCCCATTCCCATACTGTGGTCTGGGAGAGCAGCGGAGGATGGCACAAAACCTTGGGACCCTGCATCCATGTGGGAGACCCAGAAGAAGCTCCTAGCTCCTGGTTTCAAATGGGCTCAGCTGAGGCTGTCGCAGCCACTTGGGGAGTGGACCTTTTTTTCCTGCTTTTCCAACAAAAACAAATAGACTGAAAAAAAGAGAGAGAGAGAATGGTGGGCCAGCTTCCCCCGCCCTCTCTCTTTCCACCTGAACACTCTGAGAATAGGCCAGGTGACACACAGTCATCTTCAACCAAAGGAGAGAACCCTCACCAAACACCAAAATCAGATGGACCTCTGACCTTGGACTTGCAGGTTCCAGAACTGTGTGAAAGAAATTCCCGATTTTACGTCATCCAGTTCACAGTACATTGTCATGATGGCAAGCCACACTAAGAAGCTACCTTAACTTTCTGAGGTAGACCCCAACACTGGATTGATGGATAGACTCTAGGATCAACCTCAGGATTACATTACCCCCTCACTCCATGATTGTGTTCTTCCTGGACATGACAGTGTGCCTTGGCAGGCTTCTCTGGCTGTTTCAGAGCTGAGTAGAGGCAAGTGTTGCATGCTGCTGTAAGACAGGTGCTTGTGGGTATGCACTTGCCTGGGATGTCTGTTCTTGGTTTCTCCATCTTGGAAGCTGATCAGAAGGAATGTCAGCAAACTTGGCCAAATGAATACTTACTTGTAGCAGTTCTTCAGGTATTAAGGATTGTATAGGACTTAGCTCACAATGACAGTAGCCTCATCTGATGTGGAATGATGAATAGATAGCTTTCAAGCCCTTCTGTCAGTGCTGTAAATGTAGCTGGTGCCCACTGGAGCCCACTGTTGCAGAGGTGATTGCTCCAAATATGCAGTGTGCCATGGCTCAAGGAAAAATCTGTTAGGGCCTCCAGGCCCTTCCTACTATTGTTCAGGCATGGCTTTATGGGCCCTGCAGGGTGTACTTGGTATGTTCCCATAGACACAGCAGAGCTTCCTTCTAAACTGCAAAACCATCTCTGGATCAGGGCCAAGTTGCATCAAGTTTAGATTTTAATGTCCTGATTTCATTAAATGTATTTCAGTTCTTCCACGGGCTGCTTTTCTTAATTTGCTCCTCCTGAGATGTGTGCAATTGCTAGAATGTTTTTAATGTCCTTGCTGCAATATGCCTGCCCCAGCCTTCCTTGGTTTGGGTTCTCTTCTCCTTTTATTTTTTTTCTTTGGACTGTATTGGTAAAAGGAACATTTCCTGGAAAGAGAACAGCTTTTAAGCTGAGATTTTCCTGTAAAACCTGATCCATTGGACAGAAGGACTTGACACATCTGTGTCACGCTGTTAAACGTGACTGTTAGAGGACTGGCATTTTGATAGAGCCGGTTAAGCCACTGCTTACAACACCAGCATCCCATGACCGAAGGCCACTTCTGCTGGGACTCCCTGTTAGTGTGCCTAGGACAGCAGCAGCAGACTAACCAAAATGGCCCTCATCACCCATGAGGAAGACTAGCTCTGACCTCTGTGATCACTTGGAGAGTCAGCCAGGGATGGAAGATTTCTCTCTCTTTCTCTCTCTCTCCTATTTCTTCTCTCTCACATTGACTTTCAAACAAATAAGTCTTTAAAAATAAACAGGATCATCCATTTCTATATACTTGGGTTCCAAAGCCTACATGATTTTGCCACTGTGATTTTGTCTTCTAGAAGTCGTTTTGACTCCCAGGACCCTAATTATTCACTTATTAAACAAAGATTCCCAGGAGCTGGAGTTAGGGTGTAGCAAGTAAAGCTTCAGCCTACAATGCAGGAATCCCATTTGGGCTCTGGTTTGAGTTACTGTTGCTCTAATTCTGAATGAGCCTTCTGCAAATGCACCTGGGAAATCAGTGCAGGCCAGCCCATGTCACTGGGCCCCTGCACACACAGGAGACCTGGAGGAAGCTTTAGGCTCCTGGCTTCAGCCTGTCCCTGGTTCCAACTATTGCAGCCATCTGGGGAGTGAATCAGTAGATGGAAGATTCTCTTTCTCTTTTCCCATTTCTCTGTAAATTCTATCTTTTAAAAACATAAATAAATCTCTTTTTTTAAATAAAGGTTTCCTTTGGCCAAAGCATTCTAAGATGGCACTATTTTTCCTATTTGCAAATTCATCAAGCTTGAGAGCACCTCTCCTTACCTAACAACAGAGGACATATGCTCCCTCCATTGTGACTGAGACATCCCCTGGGTGACTCCTGCCAGATTCTAGAACACTCTGACAACTCCTAGCTTTTCTCTGGCACTCAAGAAGTGACTTGAGCCTTCTTATTGGAGGTAGGAACAAACTTTCTTATAAGAAGTGGCTCAGAGGGACCGAATCAAAACTTGGGACGATCTAAGACTTTCCTCACATTGACTAAGACTACAGGAGCCATAACTCTACAAGCTGCCCTAATTTTCTTTTTGATGTCTTTTGTCTAATTCCAACTTACAAAATGAGGATAAAATTCCACCATCGAAACCTGAACTTGCCACTCCTTCATACTTTTGTGTTCTGCCAACAATGATGTATCCTAGCCCACTTTTTCTCTGTTGCAGCAGGCTTTTGAGCAGTCATTTTCTTCCCCTGGAGTTTTAAGAATCACTTCCTCAATAAATAGAGGGAGGTGAAGGGTGTGTTGTCTTCTGTTACCTAAGTAACTCACTCCAGAATGTTAAGTTAGAAGGACGTATAGATGTATAGAAGGATGTATAGAAACCTAAAGCTAAGTCCAGTATAGTCAAAACCGGAAACTGGACACGATAGTCCTGGACATATTTCACTGATGGGAATGATTATGTCCTAGGCAGTCCGTGTCTCGGCAGAGACTCGGGGTGGGTGGTTCTGTTATACAATGCTAGAGACCTTTTGTAGTATGAAAGTCTACAATAAAAGAGCACTCACTACATTTTAAAAATCTTAGCTAATGTCCCACTAGTGCAGATATTGATTTGATTACTAGTGGTGAATTTCATCCCTTCATTGCTTCTGTATTCAGAACTCATCTCTGCTTGTCTGGTCTGCATATGGTCAGGACCTGAGCAAGGCTGGAGCAATGAAACATTGAACAGGGCAGGCAGGCTCTCTGAATTCAGAAAGCCTGCATTGAAGTGAAGGGTAATACACCAACTGATAAATATACTAAATAATTACAGATTGCAGTAAACACCACAAAGCAAGCAAACATGGGATGACATTAATAGTCACGCTAGGAATCACTGAAATAATCACTTGCCTCATTTTGGTTTTCCAAAGCTTTACTTTTCTTCCCATCAAACCTTGAGACCACTAGCTCAAGTTCAAATACCCAATCAGCAGAAAACAAGCACACTGTTGTTTAGCAGAGCTGTTTTATTTTATTTACTTATTTATTTTGTCACTTCAAATACCTAGGCCTACTAACTAACCCATCTTAGTATAAAACCCCTGCACTTAGGAATTCTTCAGGTTGGCTCCATTTTCTTTTGTTTTTGAAAATCACAGGAACCTTGGGGCCAGTGCAGTGGCTCAACTGGCTAATTCCTCCACCTCCAAATGCTAGAATGGTTCGTGTCCTGGCTTCTCCACTTCCCATCCAGCATCCTGCTTATGGGCTGGGAATGCAATGGACAGTGGCCCAAGCCCTTGATACCCTGCACCTATGTGGGAGATCTGGAAGAAGCTCCTGGCTTCAGATGGGCTCAGCTCTAGCCATTGTGGCTCCTTTGTGAGTGAATCAGCAGATGGAAGATCTTTATCTCTGTCTCTGCCTCTCTCTGTAACTCTCCCTTTGTAATAAAAATAAACAAATCTTAAAAAAAACCATTTACAGGATCCTATTTAGAGATTTTTGGTATGTGTATAGTTTGTTGTTCAGGAGCAAGAAAAAGGAGTTTGTGTTGGATATGATGGTTTCCCCATGAGCCTGTGGTGTTAGCTCTCTGAAATACTATTGCCAGAGCAGATGAAGACTCAAATCAAAGCTGTGCACTATCTGAGGCGTTGGTCACCTCACTATGGCCAGAGAACATCTTGTTCTGTCCCCCGGGCTGCTGTTCGTTGTCCATGGCAGCTTTCCAGGACTCCTAGCTCTGCTACAGGTTCCGTTCCTGACCGGTGGACACTGACCAAGATGTCTATCTCCACCCATCTTATCTCCAAGTTGCCTCATTCATGTGAGTGTTGCCTGCATAAGGTGAATCACATCTTTCAACATGCTATCTATATAGGTTTCTGCTACTTTTCCCTGTATCTTCTAATGCACATTAAAATTGCTTGGGTATGTTAGCGCTATCTTCCGTGTTTGGTTTGGCTGTGAAATAATTAAGAAAACAATGAAATCTGTAGGAATCAGATTCAACAGGAAGGCTCCCTACTAAAAGCCTGAGCCCAAACAATAATTCCTAACTAATGTTTATTTAAAACAACCAGCCTGGTGTTGAGGAAACGGAACAGCTCTTTTTAAGTAGAAGAAAGGCAGGCGATATTTTCTATATTAATGAGCATCTCTTCTCTAATTCTGTTGGGAGCGATGCCGACAGCACACAAGGCTGTCTTATATTGGGTTGCAACATCTGTCACTGGCTTACAGAGCTGTTAATCTTTCATTTCATATTCAGACTTATCAGTATTCATTAAAAAGCCTCCGTTTGTGCAAGTCCTTCTGGGAAAAAGTGCCCTATCTTGGCATCTTCGTATTTTTTTTTCTTAAAAAAAATAAAAGCACAGATTCAATTTGAAATCCGTTTTTTACTTTATTTTTTTCCCACCCATCAGCAAACAGCACCTGGCAGCAGGCAGTGGGAATTTGCTGTACATGCAGATGACCAAATAGCTTTTCTCCGGGGCAGATTTAGGGTTGGCAAGACAGGGGTTTCAGATTAAAATTTAAATTCACCAATTTCCATTTTGATCTCCCACCTACCAGGAAATTTAGAAGTGGGTATAAATGGTGTTCCATTAACATGGCTCATGAGCCTTTGCATATCACGCCTGGAAGGATACATAAAGCCCAGCCCAGGTGACAGGATTCCATCGCCTGGCCTGCTTGTGAGTCCAGGCACATTCGGGCAGCTAAGGTTCCAACAGAACAAGATAGAGTGTCCTGCCCTGGCTCAAACCTAATGATTTTGTTCATCTGCAGCCTAAAGTAACTGCAGCAGGGATTTCTCTCGCCAGATCCACTTTGCAGCTCTGGTGTCTGTTTGAAAAATGTAAGTGGGCAATGTCACCCCTTGCTGCTTATTTCACATTTGCAAAATGCAAATAAACCCAGTGTGACTTGGATAACAGTGGCCATATCTTATCCAATGCTTATTCTCTTAATAATCAGAAATGGATTAGCAGACGGTGAATTCGTTCACGTGGAAGAGGATATGAAAATCAACCCATCACACTTAGGAAAAATCAGCCCACACCCAAAATAATCCACAAAAAAATCAAGTGTTGTGTCAAAAGCAAAGCTGATTGTATTCACAAGGAATGGTGTGCCCAGGTCTGCTGCCTCCGAGGACTGGGGCTACAAGGACGGCTTCTAACCCTCACGAGCCTGGCAAAACACTCAGTCCCTAGCAGAACAAAGACAGAGGAACAAGGTTCCTTGGGTTCGGCCTGGCCAGCTCCAGCTCTGTGGGACTGTCCCTCCCTCCTGACTTTGAAGGTTATAGGAAGGTGGGCAGCCACACAGGAGCCGCTACCATTTCAGCCTTTACTGAAGGCTGTTTGTCTCCTCTTAATTGGTAGTCTGCGGGGACCACAGCACTCGGGCAGCAGAACGTTTCCAACAATGGGGTGAGAATCTGGAGCCAACCTCTGCCCAGCAGCCTCCACCAGGCTCAAGCGAGTTCATGAGCAGCACAATCAAATCCTCTAGGTCTTTTGCTGAGGTGTATTGTGAAAGGGACTGGGTCTTCTTCAGACTTAGCTGTTGAATCAGGCTGAATATGGCCAGAAAATGAGAAGCAAACAAAACAAAACAAACAGATGGAGTAAACCAGTCCCCTCTTCTCCCCTCCCCCCAAAAAGATACAAAAAGGAAAGGTGATACACTTGTACCTTTTGCATAGACTCCCAACTTTCCTCTGCACAGTTTCACCACGGGCAAAGCTTTGGAGTTTATGGATTATCCTATGGTCATGACCATAGTGTGTATTAAGGGATCTATGATCCAGTCTGGAGCCCAGCTCCCAGAGTTCAAAACATGCTTCTAGAATGATGCTAAAGGGTGCGTGGTTTGAGTAGTTGGGTTCCTGCCATCTGTATGGGAGCTCTGGGATTATATCCCATGTCCCGTTAGGCTCTAGTTATTGCTAGCATCTGGGGAGAATCAGTACATGAGATCTCTGTCTCTCTCTATCCTTCTGCCTGTCTGTCTCTTTGCTTCTCAACTAAACAGAAGTTGTTTTATTTTGTTTTTCTTTAAGACTGCCATTAAGTGTGGAGCTATAACATCAGGGTACCTCACTTAAAAATGAAAATCATGTAAAAAAGGTACCCACGTAATAGCTTTACTTGGACTTTTTTTCTTTCTTTACTTTTTATTTTGAAATAATTTCAGGCTTTAAAATGTTCAAAAATTACTCTTCTTTTGCATGCCAATCACTCCACTTCCAAAATTCTGATATATAGTTGCAATGATGACAACTGGCATGATGGTGTGCTGGCTACTCTTCCACCTGCTGTGCTGGCATCTCATATTGGTACCGGTTCAAGTCCCAGGTGCCCCACTTCCTGATTCAGCTCCCTGTCCATGGCCAGGAAGGCAGCAAAGGATGGCTCAACTTCTTGGGACCCTTCAGTCACATGGGAGACCTATAAGAAGCTCCTGGCTCCTGACTTTGTATCAGTTCAGCTCCAGTGTTGTGGCCATTTGGGGAGCAAAGTAACGAATGGAAGAGCTCTCTCTCTCTCTCTCTCTCTCTCTGTGTGTGTGTAACTCAACCTTTCAAATAAATAAATCTTTTTAAATAATCGCAATTAAGTAAGTACAGGAGTGCAATGATTAAAACTAAGAACATTAGCATTGATACGGTATTGTTGCTTGATCTTACAATATTCTAATTTGGTCAATTGTCCCCTTAACCTTATTTTTCTGGCCCAGGATCCAACCAGACATTGTCCTCTCCCCTTTCTAAGTTTGTCTTCCGTGATACACTGACATTTTGAAGAGTACAGGCCTGCTGCTCTCTGGACTGTCTCTCCATTTGGGGCACTGTATGTTCCTGGAGTGTGCATTTGGGCTAACGGCAGCAGCTCTTGCTGCCATTCTCATCGCAGCCAGCATCTTCTGAGGAGATACTTTCAGATGAAATCTTTCCTTTCACATCATACGTACTCACCTACTAATTTTAGCATCCTTTGATCATTTCTGCCTGAAGCAATGAAGACTGAGATGCTTTCTAAATGGTGATTCACTAGTTCTGTCATTCCTGCTGTGTTTGTGCATTGAAATTGCACCATTAGGAAGACCTTCCCTTTCCCCCATATGTACTTATTTTAAAGTGAGTTACTTGAATCCCCATGGATGTAAAGATTCTTACATTATTTTGTGAGTTACTATCATTTTCTTGCTTACAGTACCCCAGATTAGGTCATTGTGTGTCCTTTGCCCTGGATGTCTCAATCCTTGGAAGTGTTGTTATTATTTTTACAAAAGACTTATTTATTTATTGGAAAAGGCAGAGTTATATATAGAGAGGGAGATGCTCAAACACACACACACACACACACACACACACATACACACACACACACACATTGGAATCTTCCATCTGGTGGTTCACTCCCCTAATGGATGCAATGCCCAGGCTGGGCAAGGTTGCAGCTAGGAGCCAGGAACTTCTAGGTTCCTATGTGAGTATAGGGAGTATCGGGGTCCCACATACTTGGGTCATCTTCTGCTGCTTTTCCAGGTGCATTAACAGTGAGCTGGACTGGAAGCAGAGCAGATGGAACTTGAACTGGCACTTATAGGAGATGCTGGCACACCAGGTAGACACCTAACTTGCTACACTATAGTGCTACTCCGAGCATGTTCTTATTTTACTGCTATATCACCCGGCTCATCTGATTCCTCTCACTACTCCAGCTCTGGAATCCACCATTACTTTAAGAAGCCCTGTTCCTTTTCTTGGAGAATGGAATTTATAATCCAGGATCTGGGAGCTGGTTGTTCTTATTACTTTCATTATTTTCTTGATTTACAGGCATAATAGTAATAATGGATCTAGGTCAAGGCAATTAACAAACCAGCATGGCAGGTCCTGAGCAGAGGTAAAAAAGCAAGATCTGTGTTACATATGCCCATCGTTCTCAAGTTGTCTCTGTACAAATGTTAAATATAGTAAGTACACACACTGTCTCTGATTTGAATCCAAGCCCAAGGATCTCATCCTGCTCTTTTCCTTTTCAGGTTTGTCACTCTCTGACACCAAGACCCTAGTACTTAGCTATTCAGTAACCTGCACATCCTAGAACATGTGTAGAATAGTTTAACCTCCTACCTTTTCGAAGTACTCAGAAGTAAAGAATTATGTATGAGCTCAAAAAATGTAATTAAAAAACTCACTTATCCTTTCATTGTCATCCTTAGTAGTGTCTTATATTAATAACTTAAAAAAAACTATTGTTACAGAGATTTTCAAGTCCATCTTATTTCTTACCTGGGAGTTTTGTTTATTTGTTTGTTTATTTGTTTGTTTATTAGAGCCTTTTCCCAAGTAACTTCCATAGGGAAATCGTTGGAAGTGGAATCAAAATATAAGCTCTGGGGCATTGTGGTGCAACAAGTTAAGATACTGTTTGTGGGGACAGGAGTGTGACTGGCATGATGGCTCACCTGGCTAATCCTCCATCTGCAATTGCTGGCATCCCATGTGGGCACCAGTTTGCATCCTAGCTGTTCCACTTTCCATCCAGCTCCCTGCTTGTGGCCTAGGAAAGCAGTGGAGACTGGCCCAAAGCTTAGGGACTCTATTCCCGTGTGAAAGACATGGAGGAGTCTCCTGATTCCTGGCTTTGGATTGGCTCAGCTTCAGCAGTTATGGCCATCTGAGTAGTGAACCAGTGGATGGAAGATCTTTGTTTCTTCTTCTCTTTGTAAATTTGCCTTTCCAATAATAGTAAATAAATCTTTAAGTGAAAAAGCTAGTACATGGAAGTGCAACCATATGAGAATTCGTGGGGTTAGAGTCCCACCTCTGTGCTTAATCCAGCCTCCTGCTAATACACCTGAGGGTGGGCTAGAAACCCAGTCCAAATACTTGAGTTCCTGCTACTCACTTAGGAAATCTTACGGAATTCCTGGCTTCTGGCTTTGGCATGGCTCAGCTCTGGCATTTGAGGCTATTTGGGTAGGGAACCAACAGATGAAAATATCTCTCTCCTTCCCTCCCCTCCCCTCCCCTCCCTTTCCCTGCCCTGCTTTTCTCTCCCCTCCTCTCCCCTCCTCTCCCCTCCTCTCCCCTCCTCTCTCCTCCTCTCCCCACCGCTCCTCTCCTCTTCCCTTTCTGCCTTCCAAATAATAAATAATTCTTTTCTTTAAAAAACAATTGCATGTAATATTTCTTCTTACTCTTAGTTCACTTAGAATAACTATACCAGACCCAAACAGGACACTTTTTAAACACATCTGCGTTCTTTCAGCGCAGGCCTCTTGGCTTTTCATCCCATATCACTTTGTTTTTAACAGAACAGGGATGCAGCTCACAAAGCAGACTTCTAAGGAGAAGTTAGGACAATCCACAGAAGTTTTCTGAAGATTTGTTGATCAGGCACAGATGTAATCCTCATGTTAAACACACAATAGAACAAATTCAGCTTTTTGGATGCATTAAATGGGGCGGGGACTGAATAACTTAGCTACCAATGTATAGCTACTGCAGTGGGGAACAGAGGCATTGAAATATACCTCTTTTGTTTGTTTGTTTGTTTTATTTTGTTTTGTTGCTGTATGTGTCTTCATCTAAGTCAGGTACAATTTGAAGTTGAGGTGCTTTACAACCTAGCTTAGTTGCCCAAGAAATTCATCACCAAGGTCCTCTGTTTATCCATGATATAGCTGACTCTTTTCTGCAGAACTGTCTTGTGATAAAATAGAAAGAAGTGAGAAACAAGCATGCTTTTAGAGTATGTGAGCCCACCACCATGGAAATCTGAAATGCTTGCACTGTATTTCTAAAGACAAGTACAAATCGGTAAAAACAACAAAGATGAATGGGTGGAAATTACTGCCAAAACAAAGAATCTATATTGTTTCAAAAAGCAAAGCAGTTGGATATCTGTTATAAGACTGCATTTCAAAACTGAAAAGTCACAGCAAGGTCTTAGATAAGGAAGATATACCAGGAAAATAAAGCTAATAATACGTTAGGTTTGCACGATTATCATACAAAGTTAGAAGATGGGATAAGATGCAATTAAATGGGACAAGATGATATTAAAAACAACAAAAGCTTCAATTACACAAAATCCATAATTGCCATAAACCTTTATGCACTGATCAAAATTGCAAAAATATGTATAAGGCAATAAAACTATTAGAAGGCTTATGAGAATTTAATAGAAATTTGTATTACTGGTAGATTTTAATGTTACTCATTCAATATTAACAGATTAGATATTTTATTTTCACTTTTAAAAAGTATATTTATTTTACTTGGAAAGTCAGAGTTACAGAGAGAGAAGGAGAGACAGAAGCAAAGATCTTCCATGGATTGATTCATTCCCCTAATGACTGCAATGCCTTGGGACCCTCTACCCATGTGGGAGACCCAGAAGAAACTCCTGGCTCCTGGCTTCAGATCTGCTCTTATTTAGCCTTTGTGAAGCAGGAGAAGGAAGATCTTTCTCTCTGTATGTCTTTGTTTCTGTAAATCTGCCTTTCCAATAAAAATAAATCTTTTAAAAATGAAATATTGGTAAAATTGTTGTACACGTTATTTTTGAAGCAATACAGTAATCTTTTAAAAAATATTTATTTATTTTTATGATCTTCCTTCCGTTGATTCACTCCCCAAGCTGCTGCAATGGCAGGAGCTGAGTTGATCTGAAGCCAGGAGCTAGGAGCCTCTTCCAGGTTTCCCATGTGGGTACAGGGTTCCAAGGCTTTGGGCTGTCTTTACCTGTTTTCCCAGGTCACAAGCAGGGAGCTGGATGGGAAGCAGGGCCTCCAGGATTAGAACCAGTGACCAAATGGGATCCTCACTGCGTGTACAGTGAGGACTTTAGCTGCTGGGCTATCGCGCCAGGCCCAATACAGTAATCTTGAAATTAACAATTAGAAGGTACACAACTGACAGTTTCTTAGAAATTACAGCCATGACTTTTTAAAAATCGTATCTCTTGAATAAATGAGAAAAAATCTCATCTAAAATTCAGACTGCCTGGAGACAATGAAAATGGAAGTGACATGCATCAGGCTGTTAAGGCCACAGCCAAAAATACACTCAGAGACAAATTCATAGCCTGATGAATTTGGAAACTAGACATTTAATAGCTGGAAAAATTAATGATCTTAAGGAAATTTAACAATATAAAAACTGACATGGTAATGCATTGAGATTAAGCATGCCAATAATCACTGGATAGACTAATTTTGTTAAAGATTTACCTTCAGATGGTGTTGCAGAGGAAGGATACACTTTGACCTTAAACAATGTGGTAATTTTGGTATTACTAAACTATGTCTGAGTATAAGGAAAGATGGACACTTGGCAATTTAATTACAAGCCAAATAAAGATAGCAAAAATCATAAATCAAACACTTTACAAATATGGCCATTGGAAGTCTTAAGTAAAATCTTAGCAATTTAATCCAGTAGCTAATTAGAAGGATAGCATGCCTTAATCAATCAAGTTTTCTTTCAAGAATCTAGGAATGGTCCAGAACCAAAGTTTTTATTTGTTTTGTCTTATTTTTAGATACTTGTGGGGAACTGCAAAATTGCCCCCAGTGGTCTCTGCTCCCAGAATTCATGATTTTGTATAATCTTCTATTCTTTGTTTTTTTTTTTTAAAGATTAATTTATTTTTACTTGGAAGGCAAATTTATAGAGATGAGGAGAGACATAGAGAGATCTTCCATCTGTTGGTTCACTCTCCAAATTGCCACAACTGCCAGAACAGGGCAATCCAAAGCTAGGAAGCAGGAACTTCTTCTGGGTCTCCTACGTGGGGACAGGTGCCCAAGTACTTGGGCCATCCTCTACTAATTTCCCAGGTGCATCAGCAGGGAGCTAGATCAGAAGCTGAGCAGCTGCATTAGAACCAAAGACCATATGGGATGCTGGCTTAGCAGGCAGAGACTTAACTTCTTCTGCAGCAGGGCTGGCCCACATCCTCTACTCTTGAATAATTTCTTCTAATCAATAACACTTGCTAGCATTAAAGAATGACATTCCCATGATTAAGTTACTAAAGAGGCTGACTTCCGTATTAGTAGACTCTCCTGCTGGCTTTGATGAAGCAAGTTGCTGCCTTGTGGAGATCCACATGGCAAGGAACTGTGAGTGTGACCGCAGGCTAAGGGTCAGTGAAATCTTGAGGCCAACAGGGACTGAAAGCCTTCAGGACCGACAGATGTGAGGAGAAGCAGATCCTCTCCTGGTTGAGCTGTCACATGAGACCCCAGCCCTGGCCATCACTTTGAGGGCAGCAATAGATAACTGATGCTGATCCCTAGTAAGTTTTGATGGAACTGAACAGTCATGTCTGTAGAGGAGCCTCCCGTCAGTGGACCTCAATGGTTCTGTCTGTGTCATTCTCCCCTGGCACTGTCTCATGAGCTTCAGAAAAAGTCAGATTTCTGGACTCTGAGATATGCTTACTTGCAAAGCAGGGTCCTTTCTGGATGGCTTTGCTCTGTTTTCACTTAGGCACAGGCTTACTGGGGCTTCAATGGAGGAGGCTGGCCATTAGCACCATTCACCTGGACGGCTTTGATTCTTTGGTGAAGAATCAAAAATTCCCAGAGCCCACAGCTCTGCCACACTCTCCAATTCCTATTGCTAGTTTAGCTGATCTTTGGATCTGAATGTCATGCTTAAGATTGGTCCTGAACTGAATGAGCGATGGTGACCCTAAATTATGCTAATAAAAATCTCTAGTATATTAGGAATCAAAGAAAGTCTTTTTTTTTTAAATACAAAATAGAGTACATATTAATGGAAGAAATCCATAACAATCCTTCCATTCAGTAGTGACTTAATGAAAAAAATTCTATAAAGGTCAGAGACAAAGCAAGAATGTCCTTAATTACCATGACCATTCTAACCTGCATAGTAAATAAAATAAGGGGAAAAAATAGAATATGGTATACATAGATTTCCAGGGAGCATATAGATATCATTATTTTTGCAGTAACGCATTATCACACATGGAATAGCCAAGAAAAGCAGTTGAGAAAAGCAGTAAGCCTGGTTTGGTGAAATGTAGAGATAAAGAACACACAAAAGCCAGTTGCTTTTGTGCATCCTGGAAATTTATGTTAGAAAATGTAATGGTTGAAAAAAAACGCATTCAGTGACATCAAAACAGTACAATATGCAAAATGCCCTTCCAAAGAAATGTGGAAGAAGTTTCTATAAAATTTTCTGAAGAAGTCTGTAAAACTTCTCAGAAGGAAATAATTGGAAAGGAAGGTCAATGGCACAGGCTCCTCTGCAGGTCAGTGTTTAACGTATTTCTCATGAGTTCAGCAGAAAAGCAGGCAGAGTTCTTCATGACATAATCAGGAAATATCGTTAGCATTTTAACCATGCTTCTGAATCATTTGATTCTGTTCATCGATTTTTATAATTGAAATGAAATGAATCTTAAATGAAGATATGGACAAGGCATTCATCACTGTTGGCCACTGGATGATGCTACTGTTTTGTAATGATCCCGCCTCCACACTATAATGGGAGGGCATAGTTGTCATCCCTGAGACCTTGGCACAGTCCAGTCATAAATGCTGTGTGTCTTCTTTGGCTAAAGCACAGCTGTGTTACATGTGCCTCAGAAAGAAGCCAGCCAAGTTCAGAAACACAAGGAGTTTTCACCTGTCCACTGAGCTCCATCACCTACACACCCCACCAATGGCTCTGACAGATACTGAGGACTCTTGGGAACCTGCACCCATTACTACGAGAAGCTCCATAAAGATGCTATTAGTATTTCATTTCTCATTCAGCGCCTCTTTGGGCTCCAGGATCACAAACTTCTACCTGCGAAGCTATCTATTTCGGATGATGAATGTTTTGTTCCCAACCACAGCAAATATGCCAAGACCAAACTTCCAGCCAGCTGGGTCTATGGTGTGCAAAGGTTTTTGCAGAAACCAAACATAATAAATCAAGGGTTCCTGACACATTACTGGGAACTCAGCCTCAGCTCTGCCCTTTCACTGTCCAGTGTTCATCCTGTGGGCTCTGCCTGCAGTGGTCATCCACACCCTCCATTTCTGCTTTCCTTCATCCCAGCCCCAACCTCTGGGATTCCTTGCCTCAGCTATCACAGTGGGCTCTAGTTGACTTTGCTGCCTCCACCATCACCTCACACCTTTCAAAGAAGAGTAATCACACCTTGCTTCTTTTGCTTTAAATCCTCAATGGCTCTTCACTTTGTTCAGACAACCAATGGTCCAGAATTGGGGTGACCATGTAATTTATCCCTCAGACACATAGAGTTCTGAGCTGGAAAAGGATAGTTAGTAGCCCCAATAGTACAATATCCCCGAAGGAGAGTCCTAAACAGCACAGCACGCACGTGAGGTGCAGGGTCACTCTCTGATACAGCTTTACATGATCTAGCCATCTCTCCACTACCTCTCAGCTCTTGTCATCCATCAACGTTACCCTCCCTCTCTCTGTTCGCCTCTATAGACCCCTTGCTGTTCTTTGGATAAACTAAACCTGCTCTTGCCCAGGCCCTCTTCACCTACGTTCCTGTCTAGTGGGAATATTCATGTGCCAGCTATGTACATGTCTCATGTTGTTTATCAGGCCTCTGCTCACGTGTTTGCAGTGAGGCACCGCTTGGTCATCCTTTGGATGAGATGGCTTTGTTTCCACGCTGTGCTCCCAGTGCCTATTCCTTTCAGCCTGCTGGATCTTTCTCCTTTGTTTTTGTTTACCACCAGCTAAGGGGCTACTTGTCTACCTATTAGAGTGCGTTGTCTATTCTCCCCTGAGATCTGCCACTGCAGGAGAGCAGGAACTTGCTGTTGCCTGTAATTGTATCTCCTGCCCCCGGAACAGTTTCGTATTGTTCAGGAAGCACTAATGAAATCTGCTGTAGGAAGGAAGATGTGGATAAGGTTAAAAGACTTGTGAAGGGGTCTGCACCATGGCATAGCAAGTCAAACCTCCCACTCTGCTTGTGGCACCAGCATCCCATGCGAGTGTTAGTTCAAATCCTGGCTGCTCCACTTCCCATCCAGCTCTCTGAAAGCAGGAGAGATGGCCCAAGTCCTTGGGTCCCTGCACCCATGTGAGAGACCTGGAAGAAGCTCCTATCTCTTGGCTTTGGACTGGTCCAACTCTGGCCATTGTTGCCATTTGGGGAGTGAGCCAGTGGATGGAAGACCTCTCTTTCACTCTTTCTCTCCTTCTCCCCCAGTAAGTCAGCCTTTCAGATAAATAAATATAATCTTCAAAAAATGGCATGTGAAAATCATGGCACTCATTGTGCACAAGAACTAATTATTATGCTTAATTTCATCACATGAAGTAGGAATAATTTATCAGCAAACAATGTGGCTGTATTATCTTTGCAACATAAAACCGTGAATACCAGCTCATTAAACTATTGCATTAACCACTCTCCGTTTCAGGGTCTTAGTGTTTATATGTGCTTGCTTCTTGTTCAGTTATTCCATCCTCCTTTAACTCTTGTCAATACCAAAGATATCAGGAAAAAAACCAATACTACAGAAAAGCCTGTCATTTGGAGGATTTTCTCTATTAACTTGATTGCTTCTGTGGAAAGAAGGCTGTTGCTCGATTTCAGTCACATACTAGTTAAACATGTTCTACTGACTAGAGCTTAAGAATTGGGCAGCAAATCACAAACCAATGTGAAAAACCCTCAGCAGTCTTCTTGATGATTCAGACAGGCAGTGGAATCCAAAACAGTTGTGACTTGCCTGAGACTTGCCTGAGTATGTGCCAGTTATATTGTTCCCTTTGATAGCAGTGCCCAAGAATGCCAATATCTCACATCTTCACCAACATTGAGATTTGCATTAAATACTAATCAATTGAATAAAGGGAAACTGGCAATCATTTGTAATAATTGTGTTACAAATTCTAGTTGACATTTTAATATTAAAAAATCGTTGAGAGGCAGAGAGACAGACAGTGGAAAGGAAAGAGAGAAAGCACTTTTCTCCACTCTTTGACTGCCCAAATGCTTCCAACAGCAGGAGCCAGACCAGACTGAAGCTGAGATCTGGGAACTCAGTTCAGATCTCTCATGCGGATGGCAGAAAACTAACTCTGGGCCTATCCCCTTTTGCTTCCCATGGTAGGCATCAGCAAGCAGGTAGAACTAAGAGTGGAGCTGGGACTTGAACTCAATCACTCTAATATGGGACCCTGGCATCACAATTAGAGACCTTATCAGTAGGCCAGAAACCTGCTTGCTAATCATTTGAAGTAACTGGTTTTCCAGGGAGATTGAATTTTTTTCTCTACATGTTTCCTACATTTTCGTGCTAACATCTATTGATCTCCTATGTCAACTCAGCTATTGTGCTGGTCTTTCTTCAGAGACCAGAACTTTTTCTATTTGTAAGAGATCCTTCTATTTCGTTGATAATTTGCCTGGTACTTTAGCTTCTAATTACTTCTTCATTTGAGGAGGATAACTGTAACTAATTGTCTTTGATTCCGTATTTCCAGAGCTTTCCATATCTGTGCATATATAGCACGTGGTGGTCATACATGTGTTTGTGTGTAGATGTGTATTGGTGTTGCTTTTGTTGTTCAGTAAGTCTGAAGTCAGGGAAGTCAGAATGGATGACACACACTTCACGTCTCTCAGGCAGTGACGGTGTAAGCCAGTGTAAGCCAGGCTGGTTTTCTGAGGTGTGAGACAAGTTCAAGCACATGAGGTGGCCTCTGGGGACCAGTAGGCTTCTCACATGGAAGTCCCAGTCCTCTGACTTGGGGGATAGAAAATTCCAGAAGCCAGATAATTACTGCATTTTTAAAAGCCTTTCTCGTTTTTCTTCCTTATTCTTCCATTACCCCATTCCAATTTCTACTCGTTTCTAGACTTCCATTGCTGGGTATGTTGGTAGGAATTAGCACAGATTGTCCTCAGTAATGGCAGCTACAAATTATAGTCTTTTTTTCCCCCAAAGGTAGGGTTGTATTTTATTCATTTTTCGGGGCAAAAGAATATGTTTACTATGCACATTCATATACATAGGGATCTTTTCTGTGTACCATAACACAGGAATAAAATAGAACTTTTACAGTGTGAAATTCAATTTACATTTTAAGCTGTTTATTTACATATCGCAAACCAAGGGAAAAATGAAAAGAAAGCTTTTTATCTGCAACCACATTTGCTAAAAAGTGTCACTGGACTACATTAAGCACAATAAACATTTGCACAGTTAAAATAATATGTATTTTTAAAGATTTATTTGTTTTTATTGAAAAGGCAGGTTTACAGAGAAAAGGAGAGACAGAAAGATGTTCCATGTGCTAGTTCATTTCCCAAGTGGCTGCAATGGCCACAGCTGAGCAGATCCAAAGTCAGGAGCCAAGAGCCTCCTCTGGGTCTCCCACGAGCATGCAGGGTTCCAAGGCTTTAGGTCATGCTCTACTACTTCCCCAGGACATAAGCCGGGAGCAGGATGGAAAGTGGAGCAGCTGGGTCAAAACTGGTGCCCATATGGTGCCCATATGAGATCCTGGCACTTGCAAGGCAAGGATTTAGACACTAGGCCATCATGCTGGGCCCTAATATAAAGTATTTACTCCTGTGTTTTTTCAGTAGTGAGTTGTTTTCAGTGAGGAATCTGGTGGTGGTGGGAGTGAGGACAAGGGACAAAAGATATAGGCTGTACATTGCAGTCCACTCTGATGGACAGTCAATTTTACTCTCAAAATCTGTCCTAGGACACTTAGATTTTTGACTTTCATTACTATATTTTTTAATCACCTCCTTTACTACCAATGTACGCTGAGTAGGGAATGTTATAAAAAATGTTCTAAGCGCAGAGCATCATGAGTTGTGCAGTGGCAACTGCTGATTTACAAAATCCAATCATGTAACTTCAAAAATACCTCTTTGAGGGTTTTATGTTTGAGAGACTATTTTTATTTTTTACTGGAGCAGAAAGTCATTCTCACCGATGGTGTCAAATTCTTCACAGAAACAATGAGGCAAAGCAGGGTGTCTCTGGCAGTCTCATCTCCTGAACCCAGCTGACAGTCACTTATGCTCTTCTCCAAAACACAATTTATATAAAAACATCCAGAGGATCTCACCTTTCAAAATCATGCTTTTTTCAGACAAGATTTCTTCCTACTAACTACTTCAAGCATATACAACATGGTTATGAAAACATTTAGCTCTTTGAGAAACATAAAATCCCTCATGCAATGAATCATACCTTTGTCATTTGGCCAGAGGTACAATTTTGTAAGAACTACACAGTTCAATAAATACAATGTCAGTAATGCAAGATTAATAGAGACCTGGCAGTTTTTAAGATTTTCTTCCTAAAGAAAAATACACCTAATAGGAAATTATTATCTTCCTGTTCTGCAGTACTGCGAATGTATGTACTTCAGATATGAATAACATTTCTAATAACAGTGAATGTTCATACTTATTAACAGAATTTTAAAACCTAGAACACAATGCAAATGCTCCATATTGTTGTGTTGAACATCATAATTTTGAAGCAAATAAGGAATTTGTTTGAGAGTTCTGGCAAGTGTACACAACCCTATGTATCTACTCACTCATTTTTAATCAGTTGAGAGCTTTGAGTCAGCTACAAACAGGAGTGAAACAGTGGAATTACTTGCAGGGGGAAGTTTTGGCATCTCTTTCCCTAGAATGAATCACAAGACGTGGCTTTGTGGACTCCCTGTGCACATCTGTTTCTGATGCTGTCAAATCTGGCAGCTGCATGGGATGCATTGTAAGTGGCCGTTCAATCCCCACTGCCTTGCTTTTTGTGTGGCCTTTAGATGCCCCATACAGGTGGCAAAGACTCAAGCCCTTGATCTAATTGAACAAAACTGGAATTGGGAGCAGAGACAAGATTCAAATCAGGTGCTCCTATGGGAGAGCCTAAATAGTGTCTTAACCATTGTGCCAAATGCCCACTTCTTTAATTTAAAAATAAAAACACTTCATTGATGTATATATGTATATGTGTATATATATATGTGTGTGTGTATATATATATAAAAATAACACTGTGCATATTTTATGGCTGCAGCTTGATGAATTGTAACATTTTTTTTTTCAAAAGAAATTTTTAGAAGTGAAACAAACTCTTGGCTCTAAAGAAAATATCTAATTTCAGACTCCCTATATATCAGCTGACCCAAGGAGTTTCTGATGGCTTTAAAAATTGTTTTTCAGCACAAGGATGATTCATGGTGGGAAGCTGTTTGTGATATGTTCCGGAATCATTCTTTCCCAGCTTGTCCAAACTACATCCTCTTCTCAACTCCATGTTCTCAGAGATTTGTTTGTAAGTTTCTTGAGCTGCTTGCTGCACCCAGGGGGCCACTTGTCTCTTCACAAGCATCAGAGAGGCAATGGAACGGGGTGGGAGGTGGTAATTCACTGAAGCGGGGGTCTCACGTGTGGATGTGCTTGGCCTGCAATGGCTTAAACTGAGAACACCAATGTCTTGCTCCAAGACAGACATTTCCAAAAGCTGTAAAGATGCAATAGGCACTTGTCTGGCCCTGATAATCACTTCCAGGGCAGTGAGCAAGCATGTGGGACTGTTAGGGTGCATGAGTTTGCTTGCCAGCTTCTGCTTTGGGAAATGCTATGTTAACTGTTCAGTTAACTCCAGGAGCAACTAGCGCATTAACTCCCTGGTTATATGGGACGTGTTCCTGGGCCAAAGCCACAACACAGAATTTAGCTTTTGGATGGGGGAATGAGGTGGGTGTGCACTCACCCGAGACGAGCGCAGGTCCACAGTGGGTCTCAGGAGTGGTAAAAGCACTTGTCTACGTGGAGCACAGCCCCAACATGGCTGAGCTGGATGCAGGTGGAATCTGCTGTACACT
This sequence comes from Ochotona princeps, assembly GCF_030435755.1. Lineage (NCBI taxonomy): Eukaryota > Metazoa > Chordata > Mammalia > Lagomorpha > Ochotonidae > Ochotona > Ochotona princeps. Next base: position 15,048,380 of record NC_080842.1, on the reverse strand, counting down.
CACAGCCATGGACTCGGACTCTGCTCCCTCTTAAAGGGTTGATTGAAGACAGGGTTAGGGGTCTGAGCAAACACCATAAACACATGCAGAGTCTGTTAGGCTCCAGGATAACGTGCAATCATACAGGTGAAGGAGTGGCTGGTAAAAGGCACTGATGTTGAAGGAAAACTGGTGTGTGTGTGTGTGTGTGTGTGTGTGTGTGTGAGAGAGAGAGAGAGAGAGAGAGAGAGAGAGAGAGAGAGAGAATGATTCATATTTTATTCTGCTATGCTGTGGCAATAAACAGTCCCTGTATCTCAATGCCTTGCCATAAAAAGATGTACTTTTTTCTGTGTTGTTGGCACATTTTGCTATGGCTGTGTTCCGTATCTTTTTCCTTCCGGTGGAAACTGTCCAAATAGACTGCTGTGGAGGAAAAAGAACAAGACAGAACCAGGCAAGGACCCTTCATGGTTCTTCTAGGATGTGGCACCTGTCCCTACCACTCACTTTCCATTGTCAGGTTCATGGCGACTCAGTATGGGGAGAGTGATGAAGCGTGAATAGTTAGAAAGGATAACACAACTACTACGAAGGATGTAGTGACAGGCAGCCTTAGAGCATGGAGTCATTTAACAAACAGGATGCAGTCAATCAGCTCAAACGCTGTTGAGACTGAATAAAATGAGGGCAGAGAAGTAACATACAGTCTGGAAGTATAGAGACCTTTCGTTTCATCAAGAAGTCGTTCTATGTTGGCAACACTGATGTGTATTTTCTTTGCTAGGTTTTCACGGTAGCAATCTTGTTGACAGCCTGCTCCCTGAAGTCCAAGTTCACTACTCTGTACCTTTCAAATGGAGCTGATTAAGACTGATGATACCCTGAGGTGGCTTGTAAGCTCAATCATTTCAAGTATTTCACTATAGAAGTAGAAGGTAATTTCACTTGTGATTTGCCCAGTCATGATTATATGCGCTCTTAGAGAAGAATTCTTGACAAGCAGTAATGGTTCTGTATTTGAACCAGATTACTTGAATGGGCTTTCCCAAAAAGAGGAGACACTGAACAGTAAGTTTTCACTTTGAGGAAGATTATCAACGCTCCTTCCTATTAATCAGGTTTTTCCTGGACTCAGTGACATCAAAACCACTTAGTCTATTTAAGTACACTTCATGCTATTTGAACAGTGACAAAATTGCCTAGACAGATACATGTCTCGGCAAGTATCCCTGTCATTAAGTAACCCATTTTGGTTTGTGTCTCTGGTTTCTGGCACCAAGCTTTTAAATCTTTGGGATTTCCTGAGCGTGATAGAATTGCTGGTTGTTATTCACAAGTCTCTTTGTGTCATACTTGAGTTGAAGATAGAAGGTGACTTACAGCAGGGCCCCTAGGTAGCTTAAGGTTGGGGGCTGCTCAAACACCATCCCGTTATCTGACGGTTGGAAATTGCAGGCATTCCTTCAGCCTCCAGAGGGGTCAGAGAGTGGAAACTGAATTCCAATGGTCAATGATTTGATCTGCTGAGCTTGCATGATGAAACCTCCAAACAAAAGCTCCTAAAAGATAGAGTTGGAGGCACCTGCCCAGTGGGCAAACCCATTCCCATTTGCCATGGAGGTAGAGGCTCTAGTCTTCAGGATGCTTTGGAGTCTTACCACCTGTACCTCTTTGTCCATCTGCTCATTCATTTGCTGTATAATACACCATAACAGTGAACACAGCATTTCCTCAGTTATGAGGCCTTGTAGCTGATTATCAAGTTGGGAAGAGGAATTACAAGCCATCCACTTTGTAGCTAAGTCAAACAGGAATGCAGGTAGCTGAGGAATCCAATGCTGGTGACTGACATCTGAAGTGAGAGTAGCCTCTGGGAGTCGAAGCCCTTGGGATCTGAGACACACTCTAGGCAGTTGGTGTGAAAACTGAATAGGAAATTGGATGCCCAACTGGTGTCCAGAACATCAGTCTCAGATATGTATACTCCATCATTTACACGAGAATCCTCTTTTATAAGAGTCTTCTCTCTTAGGCTGAACATATTTGGTCCAAATGTGCAGATGAGATTGATGACTCTGGGGTCATCATCTACCCCGTTTTTCCCCGTCACTCAATGGAACCTCTAGCCTGTCAAAGTCCATCGTTAACATTCATTTTCAAAATTCAGCATACTTCCCTGGATGCAGCCTAATGAGACATAATGAGTGCCCTAGACAGTTAATAATGAACAGCTGTTTGTTAATAATGTTATGGTCCTTCCAACAGTATGTCTAATGATATTCATTTACTGCTACTTGAGGTTGGGCTGGAAAAGTTGGCTAGCAGCAGTGTGGGTCCCTTTTGTTCACCTGTTCAGTTCTGGTCCAGTCACACACATTCTTCCTATTGATCCCAGATTTTACTGTAGGTAATTGTACTCCTCTCCTCAAAGGCTACTCTTCCATTATAACTCAAACACATCCTCAGACAGTTCATCTCTCACTGTAGTGAACTTACCAAAAAAATTACCTTCTCATAAATGATATTTCCTCTCTCTCTGTACATATCCAATGGCATTGAGAATCTTATAGTTTGGAATCTTGGACACTGCATGACAGATCCACCCATTAATCCAGTTCGGGATCTGAGCAATTACTTCCAGTGTTCTGGGTTGCTCTATTGATTGTGCTGATTCTTCAGTTTCCTATCACAGGGCAACTGTTAGGAGACCATGGTTAACTTAAAACAGAAAAGACACTTTTAAAAACAGTCTTACTCATCTCAGATTTATATGATTGACTTGCGAGCCTTGATATAGAATTTTGCATCTGTGGAATTTTTGTGAGCCTAACTGAAGAATTTTATAGTTATAGGCTGCTTGCTTTGTGAGAAGTCAATGAGCTTTTTTTTTTTTTAAGGATTTGTTTATTTTTATTTGAAAGGTAGATTTACAGAGAGAAGCAGGGACACAGGGAGAGATCTTCCATCTGCTGGTTCACTACCCAAATGGCAACAACAGTGGAGTTGGGTTCATCCAAATCCAGGATCCAGGAGCTTCTTCTGGGTCTCCCGAGTGGGTGCAGGGGCTCAAGGCCTTGGAACTGTCTCTTGACTGCCTTTCCAGGCGCATTAGCAGGGAGTTGGATCAGAATTGGAGCCACTTGGACTTTAGCTGGCACCCATATAGGATGCTGGTGCTGCAAACGGAGGCTTAGAGCTCAACACCACACAGCATCAGATCCTGATGAATTATTCTAACTTGATAAAAATATTTTGAATTTTTATTCAAACATGTCAGTAAAGAATTTAATAGGGGATATTGCACTGTCTGATAGATAAAGACTTGGAGGTAAAAACTCGATCATTATGTTAAGGATCTTTTTCCTCCATTTTTAGAGCCATGGTACCCAAACAGTAGTCACTAACCACAGAAGACTTTGGGTTACTTGGAATGTGACTAGTTTGAAGATTTATTTATTTTTATTTGAAAGTCAGATTTACAGAGGAAAGGAGAGACAGAGAGAAAGATCTTCTGGCCACTGGTCCACTCCCCAAGTGGCCACAATGACCAGAGTTGAGCTGATCTGAAGTCAGGAACCAGGAGCTGCTTCCATGGTTCCCACATTTGTGTTGTGTCCCAAGGCTTTGGGCCATCTACCACTGCTTTCCAAGGCCACATGCAGGAAGCTAGATGGGAAGTGGAGCAGCCAGAACATGAACCAGTGCCCATATGGGATTCTGGTTCGTGCAAGATTAAAATTTAGACATTGAACCATTGTGCTGGGCCCCAAATGTGACTAGTTTGAACTGAAATGTGCCATGGTAGAAAATAATTCATGGATCAGTACCAAGAACTGTAAACATCTCATTGATATCCTTGAAGATACTCATTGCATGTTGAAATCATAATATTTATAGTTCGATAAAATATATTATTAAAAACAATTTTTGCTGTTTTACTTGTGAAAATGTGCTGCATTTGTAGCTCATATCATATTTCTATTGGGCAGCAATTGCTCTAGAAGTTGAAATGACCCCAAGTTTTCCTCTATTGTAATTGGATAATTTGAACAAGTTTTCATTGGGCTGGAGGCAAAAGAAATTTTGAATGGAAGCCCAGGTTGCTGGTATGTGGGTGTAGGAGGGAGGGGCAGCTCAACCCTGGGCAGCCAGGCAGCAGCATGGTGCTAAGTGTGTAGGGTACTTATAAGAGGGCAGGAAAGGAGAGAAGGCATTTAGCAAGGCAGGGAGAGGATGACCGAACTGAAGAGCAATCTTCTACAGTTCCCATGTAGCATGTCATATCTGCTGATGTCCAGGTTGAATGGGAGTCTATTTGCAGAGTTTATTCCCATGTTTTTCTAAATCTACTCCATCAGGAGCGTTTGGGTTCTCAACTAAGTCCACCATCCTGTGGGTGCAGGGGAAGGAAGGCAAAAGTGTGACATGAGCCCTGCGGTGCCTACCTACCTCTCTGCTGTTCTCCACCAGGACTCCGCTTTTAGCATCTGTAAAATATTCACCAGAAAGTCTTTTGCTGGGGTTCTGCCAGTTCAATAATGTCTAGCCCTTGCCCTCAGATATCATTTATCATGCAAATGCAGAAGTAACATTTTTCAAGATTCTTTTTGTACACTACTAGCATCCTTGACCTTGCTTTGGAGGGGGATGGCTTTTGCTGGGAATAACTGGAATCAGTCTTTAGCGGAGTAGATGTTCCCCACTTTTGTGCTGATAACACAGCTGAGCACACATACTGCGAAACAAACATAGACTGCGAAAGCCAAGGACAGTCTGCACACTTCTGTGTTGCATTTCTAGAGAAGGAAGGCATCCAGGTAGGCATACGCAAGAAATGACTGTAGCTATACTCGTGTCAGTAGAAATATTATCCCGCTCAAGATGAGCATGACAGAGTTCTCGCGTTTTGTAACAGTCGGCTTCTGGTTGCTAGAACCTGAGGCTGCTCACTTTATGAAGAGCAAAGGCGTATTTAACTCACATTTTTAGAATTTCTCATCCGAGACTGACTCCCTTGAGGGAGGCAGGAGGCATTGGTAAGAACAGGTGGTGGAGCAGCAGGTTTTAACTCAACACAAGGAGTGCAGAGAGATTGGGTAGGTCCAATCTCAGGCTTTTCTGTCAACCTTTTGGCAAGAGGTACCTTCCAGGGCCTGCTCCCACAGTCCCAATAATTTCTCTCTAGGTCCACCTGCTGAAGAATCTATCATCCCCAAGTAACAACAAACTGGGGACCAACTCTTTACCACGTGGGCCTTTGGGAACATTTAACATTCAGTCCATGGCACACCAAAAGCCTAAGGCTGAAGAAGGCCCTCAGACTTCCTTTGTTTGGCTTTTGTAATACATATGTGTGTGTATATATATATATATATATATATATATATATATATATATATACACACACACATTTAAATGAAGCCCATCTTGGAAAATCGGAGCAACTTACAGGGAACTCCAAAGTTTGAGTTTTCCTTGCAGTTTCCCAAAGGTAACATTGGTTCTGTGGTTTTTGGGGGTGACAATGGGCTGGAGTGAAGTTCCAACAGCTCTACCATGGTCTCTGGCCTAGTGTCTCCGCTGCCAGATCTCTGGATATATGGAAGGACACCACCAAATCCACACCCTGGAGTTGTCTAGCTGGTTGGTGAATCACCCAAGTCCACTGTCCTGTGTCTTCCTGATTGGAAAGCCAGTATAAAGTAGGTTCCCAGGAAAGTGGTGGGACACAGGGTCCTTCAAGATGATTTGACTATGAGGTAGGTTTACAGGTCAGGTGAAGATGGCAGAGAAGAAGAGATTAGGGTACTGTACCTAAGAGGACAGGTGGCCAAGACAGATTCCTGCATAATTCACCCCTGCTGTGCACCTTGTAGGGCTCTCAACCAGGACATTGAGTTATTTCCGATGACTTAAAACAGCACATGTATCCATTTGTGAGGATGTTGTTTCTTGCAATAAAGGAAAAGCAACATAACACCTGCACGGGGTCTGTGGGGACGGGGAAAGGAGGTCCCACGGCTTGCTGGCCGAGCAGCCGAATGAAGGAAGGCTTGGTTTTTCCGAGAGTAAAGGGACAGCAGGTCATGACTCCAGGACGCAACATTCCAGGGTCCAAAAATATCAGGTCAGCAGACTGTGCTTGATTAGGGGAACTTAATGCAAAAAAGGAGAAAAGTAAGATAAACTCTTCTTATTGAAACATCGTTGTGTCCTATGCTAGCTAACATTCTTAGGTTTTTGCTTAAAATATCCACAGTGTTTTTTTTTAAATAGATGACAGTGATGCTTGATGCCCTCACACCAGTGGATTCTTTCCTTCTTCTATTTTTTTAAACAAAGTGGAGAAAAGGCTATAGGGAGAGAGAGAGCCGAGTTTCCCGTACATTCCTGAGGTGGAACCTAGATAGCTTTTAGCAACTGGAGTCTACTCTGGCTGCTGCTTTTGGCCACATCTCCTTTTAGAGCAAGAGAAGATTTTCCACAAAGCCTCTGTCCCTGCTGTGTTTTCTCTCCTTTGCAAATATCTAATTCAGGCAGCCAATTTTAGCCCTCCTAGGCAGGAGGGGTCAGGTCTCAATGTTCTATAATGACCAGGTTTTTTTGTTTGTTTTGTTTTTTAATTAAGGACCCAACTGGCCCCTTGTAAATTACTGTGGTCCCCAGCCAAGATCTAGTTTTCCACTGACAGCGACCACAGTGTGAGTGGCTCATGAAGTCATACGTCCGTTGGCATGTTTGTTTGGAGAGGGGATGAGGCTGAAAGGAAGACCTGTTAGAAAGAGCGAGACAGCCTGAACTGGGACTTGATTTGCTTATAAATGTAGTCGGTAATTTTCTCCTGAATCCCAAATCAAATAAATGCAATCTGAAGCGACCCAGTGAAAAACAGGCAAAGAATGGTGGTGCCTGACTGGTTGCAAGAGCACTCCCAGGTCTTCCATGCTTGAAGCATCTCTTCTGCAATGCTCTTTTTCCCTGATCTCCAGGAATGGCTAAATTCACTTCTCTTTCTGTAGTCACCTGTTGTGAAGCGGCCTGGATGATTTGCTAGGGCTCCAGGGTGGGCCCTTACAGACTGTAAACCTATGATTCACATGGATACCTTAAGTTTCCTGGAGATATTATCTTTGAACTTGTGCATTGAAGGAGACTCTTTCCTTGGCTAAGCTGTAGCTTAGCTCTTCTGAGCTTTCTTGTTGACTAGGCATTGACCTTGACCTATAAAGCCTTGAACAAACACTGACAGAGTCCTCTGTTAGCTCAAGGACTCATCCGGAGAATAGCCCCGAATCTCATACAGGTCTGCCTGAGAAAACTCAATGGTTCGAGGCAAGCCCTGATGACAGCTCTCTTCTCTCACATTCTATGGGAGGGTGGGAGCCCAACTTCAGTCAGCACCAGTTAGCGAACCCCATTGGGTTTCTGCTGGCCTCATCCTCCCCTTCTCACTTCCCTGACTTTCCTGAGCCCACTTTCTCCCCCCTTTAAAACATCTGATTACTTCTGTACAAATTGGAGTTCATTTCAGATCATACTGGACTCTTGTCCCTATTGCAAAAGCATATTGCCAACTAAAGTCTGTCCTTACTGCTTGTCTGCATTGGATTTTTGTTGTTGTTGTTCGTTTTTGCTTTGTTTTGTTTTGGTTTTTGGCTGATCTCTGACAGTTACCACCAACTGCCCAACTAAATGCAAAGTTAACCAGAGTGACGAGTGTTCCTCATGCTGTGTTGGCCACAGCCTTAGTGACTTCAGTTACGGAAGGTGTGCGACAGCAATCAATATGGAGGCATAAAAAGTGCATAAGTGATGATTATTTTGTCTTGGTTGAAGGAGACATCAGGGGACTGAGAGATGTGTTCAAATAACCTATGACTCAGAATAATTCCTCTCTCTTGTAGCCAGTGTTGTAGCATAGTAAGTAAAACTGCTGCCTGCAGTGCCAGCATCCCCATATGGGCACAGGTTTGAGTCTCAGCTGTTCCACTTCTAATACAGCTCCTTGCCAATGGCCTCCCTCTGTGGAAATATTTGGTTTCATAAAAACTGAACTTGACTTCAAGCTCACCGAAGTGATCATTTTTAGGGACCACACATTTACAGTGGATTATTAAGCAAAAAAAAAAAAAATGTCTAGAATTCAAGAACACTAGGACTTCCTGTGGCTTGTGCACACAGCTTTACCTTTTAAGCCAATATAAATTTGAGGAGCTTTGGAGGAGCCAGGATGGGAGAGACTTCTTGGGTAGGGAAAGCCTATTCCGTCATACTCTTAGAGCACCTTGGGCTGCCAGGGGCATGCTGAACAATGGAGTGATTGAGGAGTTCAAGTGAGTGGGTGATCATTTACATCTTTACGAGGAGCCTGCTGAACCCCCAGCACTGTAGCTGCACTGGGGGGCTCTGACCTTTCCTTCCTTCCTCTGGCATGGTCTGCCCATCATGATGGGCTGTGGTTCAAAAGCTCAGCATCACACATGCCTGGACAACTTTAGAGTCTGTTCTCAATGTCATTAAAAAAAGACGGGTCCCAGGGACTCCTACCTAGGCTCCCACCACCTGGGTTCGTACTGAGGAGCTTCGGGTCTCCCTGATGGTGAGCTCTCAAAGGGCCAATTTCTTACTGGACACTGGTGCTCGATTTTCTGCCTTGCCCTTCTCTCCTGGGCCGAGATCCATTTAAAGTGACTGAGACATCTCTGGCCATGGGCTTGTACTTGGGGATATTTCCACTTCTAGCACTCCATCCTTGTTATTCCTCTGACAACCAATCCCTTTATTGGGGATGAGATATTGATGAAGGTCCTTGTAGGCTTAGTCTTGGCCCCTGATGTACAAGGTTGTTTTCCCTCCTGGGGTAGATATTGATTCTATGGTCTAAGGTCAGCACCCCCTGTCAACCAGATTCTGCAGAATCAACCTGGGACGCACTGGAGGATCTAAAACTGCTTTTCAAAAAGGTACCTAACAGATAAGTGCTTCCCATGTGCTCCACCCATCTCGCTACCCAAGGCCCTCACTGCAGCAACTTGTTTACTAACTGTCTTGTGTTTGTTCTCCCGTTAGGAGTCTTCAGACTCCAAGTGGCCTGGAACATGCAAACTTCTGTGACGACCAACCTCAGCCACAGCAGCTTGGATGACCCAGACCATCTCTCTGTGAATCCCACACCTCTTGGGGCCCCTTACCCAAACGACGACCCGATTCAGCAGGAAGTAGCCAGAGGACATCGTCGTCCCTTACCCCTACAGAAGTAGGATGTGGGATTTCAAGAGCGGGAACTGAGACCATCCAGATCTTCTGAGGTCTTGGCCACACCTTCAGGTGGGCGGCACCAGCATTGCTCACCCGTTTTCTAATTAATTAAGAGACCACCAATGGGGAACATCTTACCTGTAGGTTCCCCGTCCAACAAGGAGGGGTCAGGGAAGGCATAAAATCCCAAGACCCTTCCTCAGACCTTTGGTGTCTCTCTCCCTCCTCTTTCGAGAGGCACCCCACCTGTGGCTTTTCGGAGGTGCTTCCCCTTCCCTCCCTTCCCTGCTCACCTGGTCCCTTCGCAAATAAACTTTTCTGTCTGCAACAGAAAAAAAAAAAAAAAAGGAGGAATAGATGGATGTTTCATCTTCTCTACCCTATCACCAAACCAAAAACCCAGCATTACTTTGAAATACCTGTTCAAGATTGAGTTCAGCTCTCTCCAAATCATGTTGTATTCTGAACTCTACATGTCCCAGAATGTGACTGTGTTTGCAGCAGGGCATTTCAAGTGGTCGCTGAAGGGAGAGGAGGCCTTACGAGCAAGTGCTAATATAATTGTGACTGATGTCCTTACGGAAACCAGAAACTAGGACACAGATACACACTGAGAGAGGCAAGACCACAAGGAGACACAGGGACAAGACATCTATAAGCCAAGGGGAGAGGCCTCAGAGGGAACCACCTTGCAAACAGACAGCATGATCTTGGGCTTCTGGCCTGCAAATCCTGTTGCTCGGCTCAGCCAGTCTGTGATACTCCATTATGGCTGCCCCAGCACATGAATCAAGCAGCCCTGCTCTTTTGCCATCTGCTGCTAAGAAAAAGACTCATTCTTCAGGTGAAAACCACACCATGAGTGGACGTATCCAAAGCCACCAAGATGTATCCAAAGCCACTCACTGGGCAACACAGAGATAGTGATGATCAGGGAAAATCCAATACAGCTCTTTTCCACCATCTAAAGCAACACAGTTGATTGCTATAAGACTGCAATTTTTGGCTTCAGCTTCATATGCGCCTTGAAACTGAAAGAGTTAAGAGGAAGGTTAATGGCTGGTGTCTTGCTCACCCTCCCGAGTGTCTGAATGACTGGCCTGTGTTGAGCAAGCATATTTCACCTCAGATGATTCTAAGACTCAGATTGCATAAATCATTGTCCATTGCTCCACCAGGATGAAATACATTGCTCACTACAACTGTCTCTCCATCCGTTTCCATCTTCTGACTGCTAGCAAGTTGACATTGCACCATGCAAAGAGAACAGAACTATTTAGTCATTTCATCATCCCTGATCAATCCACATTACAAAAGGGTAACTTAGAGTTTGAGGGTCCGTTCAAAACTCCTCGAGTTTCAGGAAGTATCTATGTCAAGAAGAAACTCCGCCTGGACAGGGGTGCTCTAAGTCCACATCACCCTAATTAGCAGCTTAGCAACACAAGCCCTGTAGAGAAGTGGCCTAATTTGGCAGAGCTGCGTTGAGAGCCAGTTCTTTGGAACTTGGCAACAAGTGAAAGCACTATGGGAGCCAATTAGCTGGAGTTGCCTTCAACCCCTAGCTACTTAGTAGCAGCTTTTTAATGTTTGTTGGTTTTTCATTAAAGATTGATCTGGCCTGTGGATTTTTAATGTCCTTTTGTTTGGTAAGTCAATCCTATCCTGGCAATGGCACACAACACTTTTTTTTTTTAAGGTCTTGACTGAGAGTGACTTTCCAGATTTCAGCTCTCTAGTTCCAGAAGAGAGAGGGAGGTTGGCATTGGATTAGATGCAAGGTCTCCCTCCAGCTGTGAGATAGTGAGGGTGGGCACGGCTGGCGAAGGAAGTGGGCTGCTGGAGGCGATCCTATGCCAACCTGAAGGACAAGAAGGCAGAACTTGCGTTCCTTCTACGAGAGCTTGGAGCTGATTAGTGTGGGTGTTTAAGAAAAGTAAAATAAGCGAGCGAGTAGTCTGGCCGGTGAGGAGCAAAGACATGTTAGGACAGGACTTTCACACTTCATTTTGCCCTTCAGGCTTGGAAGACTGATCCAAGTTGCTTAACCCGGCTCTTGAGTATTCTGATTGGCTAAGCCATGTAATCGTCTAACCAATCGAATGGAGTCTCTTGGAGCAATTCCAAGACCAGCTGGAAACAGATTCTCAGATCCTCCTCCAGACTCCCCATCATCGCCCCTCAATCTTGGGCCTAGAGAAGCAGCCTGTCATTTTAGCAGGAGCTTGGAGGATGAGTATTTGCTAACAGCCTCTGTGATAATACTCTATCTGAGGTTCTTGTTGCCTGTGTTAGGGACAGGACTGCTTCAGTCGTGGTGGACTGGACGGCTTAGGGCTGACCCTGTCAGGAGCTGTACCATCTCAGACTTGGCCATGGGTGCAGAAAAAAAGTTTAAGACCCACATCCGAATTCCCTAAGGGCCGAGTAGGGTTTTGTGTAATCTGGCTCACGAACTTATTTCTTCTTAATTGTGTAACAATAGCTAACTCCAACTGCGTTTATATTTATCTATCTCATTTGCATGTATGTGTAAAATGATCTATTCATGTGTTCTAAATCACAATAATTGCACACATAATTATGTGTGCTTGAAAAATCTATGATGGTATCAGCTTGTTATTTATATGTGTGCATACACATAAATTCACCAACACAGTTCTGCTCCCAAGGGTTCAACAATAGTGAGTAGCAAATACTAGGTTAGCTATATGAGGAGGGGGGTAGGAGAAGAGTGCAGGGAAGGATACTGTGATTGGATTTCCTAGTTAATTTGGATTCACTGGAGAAAGCCTGTTAATGTTGGTCATACTGTCTCTGCACACATGAACCATGAGCATTTACTCTCTTTCTGTATCTGTCTTCTCAAGTATGGCTCAGAGAAGGAAACTGGGTCTTGATTTAGCTAAGTTCTTGTAGCCCATTGGGCTAATTCCACTCATCATTTCTTAGAAAGGAATAAAGAATACCAAGTGTTCAATGATAAAGCCTGGAAGTTGTTATTATTGTGTTTGTTTTTTGCCCTAAAATCCTGATACAGGTTTATTTCCTAGTTATGTCTTTGCTTTTTTCCAAAATGAGTATGTCATACTCTGGTTTCTCTTCAGATCGTATAAATCACCTTTTACCAAAATGAGTATGTCATAAAGTAAACAAAATATAAACCTCAACCACAGCCAAAGGCAGCCGAGCGCTGTGGCTGGCTGAGCTGTGGTGATTGGAAGATTAGCTGAATTTACTTCATTCCACAGTTTCTGTCATTTAGCTGCCAGATTGTCTTCTGAAGCTGCAAAATTCATGTTTCTGTAAGGCCCAAGAGATGGACAAGACACAGGCTTGTTTTGAAGCAGCCTGGAATTCCCAACAACAAGCTCTGCCTTAGTTTCTCTGTGAACCCTCCCCTCCACTGTATCCACCCCGGTCTCCAAGGCAGGTTGGGGAAGGAGAAAAGAGCTAAGAGTTCTTAAATCTCTTTCCATTTCTATGAATATTCACTTCTTGACATGTTCACCAAGACTCATGGCTTACAGATGCTCTAACTGGAGAACAGCACAATCTGGCAGCCATCACAGGCCTGGGAGTAAGAATCCCTCATGATCTCTGGCTGCTTGCTGGACAAATTCAAAGAAAACCACAAAAAGAGTAAGAGAGGCACAGTTTTCTGGAGTCTAGAAGAGAATGAAACAGAATACAGAATGAACAGCGGTAATCACTGGGCCTTTGAAAACAATTTACAAGAGCCAAATATCCAGTCTTAAAATACAGTGTGTGTGGGGGGTGCAGGGGATGCTTGCGTGGTAGCTGGAGCCATGACATAGTACATTAAGCCTCTACTTGCTGTGTCAGTATGAAATATGAGGGCTAGTTCTAGTCCTGGCTAATCGACTTCTCTTCCAGCTCTCTGCTAATGTGCCTGGGAAAATAGCAGGCACTCTACTTTGGACCAACCTGGCTCTGGTTGCTGAGGCCATTGGGGGAGTGAACCAGTGGATGGAAGATTCTCTCCGTTTCTCCTGCACTCTCTATCAATCTTACAAATAGGACCTTAAAAAATACAGCATATTCTTTTGTGTGATGTGTAGAAAAGGCAGTATGAATGGAAGGAGCAGTTTTAACAGAGTGGTGTACCCGAGTGTCCTTTCAACACCAGCCACACGGTGGACACCAGAACTGCTGTGGGCTGGCCTGCTGCCTATGGTGTCTCAAGGAAACAGAGGAGCTCCCCAGCTGCCAAAGGACAAATTGTTTCAGAGATTAATCTAAACAATGAGATGGCAGGTGCCCCTCCTGCTTCTGAGCAGCCTGCAGTTTCTAGCTAGGCAGAATCATCCAAAAACTGGTGAAAAGTACGTGTTGTAAAAAAGCTGCCTGAGTTACATTTTTTTTTCACAACACCAATACTAGTTAATTCCATTTTCTGAAAGCTTTTGGAAGTATCCTCAAGCAGCTTGTAAACTTCCAAAGTGCACAGAAGGAACTTGTCCTTCAAAGGTAGCATACCTTAAGGTACCAGAAATGATGTGGAAATTTGTGTGTATTTGAAATAAATGATGTGGTGGGAGTATGTATGCTATTCAAAGAACGCTTTGATGAAACTTAACTTTTCTTTTATGAGTGAGGTGATATAGACTGAACACAGGGGCCAAGTGTAGAAGTGACCTTTATTTGGCTTTGTTCAGATGCTGTATCATGAGCCATTTACCTTCTTTGGCTAAGGTCTAATGGGAATTCCCTACTTATAGAACCAATTTGTTCGTTGGCTGTGATGGAGACTGTGTTTTCTTTTTGTTTTGCTTTTTTAAAATCAATGACAAGAAATGTTTCCAAGTAAAATTTGGGTTAGTTACGTAAGAGTCTGGTTGAGAGACAGCCTCAGACTAAGGAACTCATGATTTATTTTAACAAAATTTTTGCCAGCCTCTTAATCTTAAGAAGTAGCTAAAATTTTGGCCATTAGTGCCATTCTCTGCCTCAGTCCTGGTGGACTTATTTGGTCTCAGCATGGAATTCACAAGTCATGATGTCAGGATCATTGAGTGGGTTTTGTTGTTGTTGTTATTCTATCTGTCATTTTAACTAGCGTGAAACCACTTCATACGCAGTAGGTAGATATGGACAAGCATTTAAGACTTCTAAGAGGATAAAATACAATATAATGATCATCAGAAGGGTAATACCAAGAGATACAGTCCTCAGCCAGAGTGTCCTCAACCAAGGCACTCATGAATCAGCTGAATTGAAATCAAAGAACAAGCCAGAAGTAGAACCTAATTGTTTCACCAAGGAGCCTATTTGTTGATTTTTCAAAGCTAAGTTTCTATCTTGTTCTTTTTAAGATTTATTTATTTTATCAGAAAGGCAGGTTTACAGAGAGAAGGAAAAACAAGAGGAAAGGTCTTCCACCTACTGGGCACTTCCCGAGTGGCTGCAAGGGTCAAAGCTGAGCCAATCTGCACCATCCTTTGCTGCTTTCCCAGGCAGCAAGCAGGGAGCTGGATGGGGGAGTGGAGCAGCTAGGACACAAACCATAAACAGTCACAAGTCCATCATTCTGCTCTGTAAATGTGTCATGATGTTGTAGGTTGCCTCCAACTTTTTTATTTTTCATCCTCTAAACCATTTGCCTTATTTGTGAAGGTGCCAGGGTAGATGGCAGCCTGCATGGAAAGAGAATAATGTGGAAGCACACTGGCAAGGCGAGGCAGACATACCTTGAGGGAGTACACCTCTCTTCTATTGGCCAGAATGTGGTCCCATGGCCACCTTCCACTATAACGGAGCACCGAGGGGCTGGTGCTGTGGCATAGAGGTAAAGCCACTGCCTGTGGCAGTGGCATCCCATATGAGCACCTGTTCAAGTCTGAGCTGCTTCTTCTCTGGTGACCTGCTAATGTGCCCAGGAAACTAGCAGGAGATAGCCTATGTTTTGGGTCCCTGCACCCACATGTGAGGCATGGGATAAGCTTCTCAGTCCTAGCCTCAGCCTGACCCAACTCTGGCTGTTGCAATCACCTGGCGAATGAACCGGCAGATAGAGGATGGGTCCCTATCTCTCTCTCTCTTGATCTCTCTTTCTCTTCAATTCTGACTTTCAAATACATAAACAAGTCTTTAAAAAAGAAAAGTAAGACTCAACACAAACTCAGTTAAAGAGCTATGAGAAACATGCTTCAGTTTAGGGTTAGTCGCATGCATTTGAAATAATTACACATCACTATTATGACGGGCATGTGCAAGAACAACATAATGCTGGGAGATTCCTTCGACACAAACCCAAAGTTCTCCAGACTTGAAATCTCAATTAAAATACATATCAAAAAAGCATCTTGTTGAAAATTTTTAAATTCCAAAGGTTTTCTAATTTTTTAACAATTTTATCCTGAGCTCTAACTCCATGGTATAGGAAATATCCTGTCTTGCACTCCCCAAAGATTCTATGCTTTTGGAAACCTTTGGGTAACTTGAGTCTTAGCAATAACTATGTTGTGCAAAGTGTAGTCAACCAAGACGATGTTCCAATGGAAACACACAAATTTGTGAGAATTTGTTTACACTTACTGTCCTATTAGCACAAATCAGTGGCGTCATTCATACTTCTCACAACACATTCTCCAGAATAGATGGTGACAAGCTTGTTCTTTGCCATGTGGCAAGTGTTTTCTGTGATCCTGTGACTCATTTCTGTTCTGTTGGAAGTTGATTCTGCACTTAATTGAAGTCATCACTAGGATTCCCACTCAGCCCTGCTGGCCCATGTGTAGGGGAAGCTTTTGCTGTAAAAGATGAATTGTGAAGTAATGGCCATGTGGAGCCAGAACAGTCAATGCAATTACCCTTTGGTACTTTTTGGGCTAATGATATTTAAATCAATTTGACTGAAAAAAATAAATGTCAAACCAAATACCAAAGAATGAATAATCTACCACAAAATTGCTAGACTCACAAGCAGCTCCCTGTGCTCTGTGATTTCTTTGAGAACCATGTCAATATATTGGTCTCATGGTAATTAAAAACCTCTGAAAAACCAACACTTATTTTGTCAAATGCATGAATGTAATTCCAACTCAGCCTATGAACAAATTAACACAAAGTCCTGATTATGCTCAAATCGGACAGTTAGCAACTATTCTTGGTACTTTCATAAAGACATGGCTCCTGAAAACTTCAAATACTAAATAATCATAAGAACTCAAAGGAACTGGAGAAATTGTCTTCATTCGTTCATTTTACAAGTTTAGAGACTGTGTTCCACCGAAAAGACTTATCCATGGTCACACTCCAGTCTATGCTTTCCGACCAAGTCAGTGATTTTTTTAATTGCTTGTCTTGGAGCTCTTGACTTAGTTCACACTAATTCTCTATCCTCCATCCCATTACCCAAAAACTCCTTTCTGAGAAACGACTGTGAATTTTGTAGCAGGATGAAGCTTTAGATTTTCTACTTTATGATGTAAGTGTTGACAAGAGTCACCTTGGCCTTATGACATACATCCCTCTGTAGAGGCACAGAGGCCAACTGAGGTTGCTCAGTGTTTGCAAGCTGAACCTCAGTGGGGCCTTGATAAGCTCTCATGAGATCCTCAATGGAAAGGAGACAATGCAATGCTGGTGGTCTCAGAAAGCAGAAACATTGCCAGCTTAGGCAGAACTGAAGCAAACCAAGGAAATAAGAAATCTAGCAGCATATCAGAAGTCAGCAAGTAGAGGTAGAATAGAGATGGAAGGAATTGCATTGTAAAGATACCAAAATGAGGACATGAGCACACTGGGTGAGGGGAATGATTGCAGAGAGGAGCGGGTAGAATCAGGAGGCTAGATGAGGAGGTAGACACTTGATTGCAAGCAGGCTTGGTAAATGGGGAGGACCAGCCATGCAGTCCCTAAGACACAATAAGTTAATGATCACTGGAAAAACGTCAGCCCCAAAGCTGAGTTCCAAGGCTACCTCTGACATGTCTGCTTTATTTATTCCTTTGTCCATTGATGTGTCTAATATTTATTTATTTATTTGTTTTAATTTTAATAATTTTAAATTATATTTTTGACAATCTTTACATAGTTAATTAGGGTATAAAAGGTTCAAGGACTATAGGAAAATGGGTAAGACTATTATGTCCATATTGTTTCCTTCATGTTTAAAGAGGGGTATTAAGGGAGAAGGCCCACCCAATTTCCCACCCACCCAGGTCCCAAATGTAGGGCATGCTCCGAGGTTCTTGCTTAAGAGGTTTTGATAGTTCACCAGTTATGAATCGCTGCAACCTTGCCACTCCAAGCACGATGAGGTCTTTGCAGAATCCACTGATTGACATAGTCTATCATAGAGTCTCCGTTTGCCCCGTATTTCGCTGCCAGCATATAGCT
Organism: Ochotona princeps; assembly: GCF_030435755.1. Taxonomy (NCBI): domain Eukaryota; kingdom Metazoa; phylum Chordata; class Mammalia; order Lagomorpha; family Ochotonidae; genus Ochotona; species Ochotona princeps. The sequence continues at coordinate 15,030,776 of NC_080842.1, read as the reverse complement.
GAGGTGGTTGATTGACCGGTTCCGTCTTCTGTCTTTTCTTGGTTAGGGTTCTGAGTCCAGCATTTCGACTGGGGAGATCTCCAAAGAAACTTTGAGGTGTTCTCAGACCAGATTCTTGTATGTACTAGCAAGCACAGGGCCCGCCACAATCCATCACCCTGATCAGCTGGTGGTTGCAATCAATGGGTTGGTTCTGTTTTCAGCCACGACTTCCACTGGAACCAATGGGTATTACAGTCCAGCTTGGTTCTGCCCAGCACATACTCGGCCCACGCATAAACCAGTGGGAGCTGCAGCCTAGTTGGAGTGACCCACAATAATCCCCACCAGGCCCGCCCCCTACCCTGGTTTGCCAGTATGTGTAGCAGTAGTCTAGTCTGTCCCACACCTCATCCGGCTCTTGTACATGTCAATGGGTATTAAAGCTTTGTTCCATCAAACCAGGTCCACTATGCAGCCCCCACAGATGCTGTTGGGTGTCTGTCTAGCCACCCCAGTCCCTGTCCTAGTTTTTGTGCCCTACTGTGGAAGTGGTAACTCAAGAGGGAGGAGCCCACTATTTCCCTCCCAGGCCTCTCCCACTCCCGGATTATGCACTCCCAGGAGGTTCTGTGGTTTGACTTGACAGAATTAGCCCCTAGTGCCAACTTCTGCCAGCTGATGTTGTGGCTAAGCCCAAACAACCCTCACCCACTCTAATTTTGTTTGCACCAGTAGGAATAATCAGCCCAGCCTGGCTTTTCCCTGACCTAGTCCACATGCAGCTCACAGGTGTTGTAGCCCTGCTTAGTCTGGTCTGCCCCCATCCCAGCTCATGCTCTCCAGTGGGAGTAGCTATCCAGCAAGGGAACTCCCCCATAATCCCCCTACTGGCTCCGCCCCCTCCCTTCCTGGTTCTCATGCGTGCTGGTTGGGCATTGCGGTCACATCCGGTATAGGCAACCTCACCTTGGCATTCCGCATTGTGTCTAATATTTATGAACACTCACTGTTTACCAGGTACTGTATGAAACCCTAGGGAATAAGTTGATGAGTAAGACAGGCCAAGTTCCTGTTTACACATGCCTCAGTCTGTAAGGAATAAAGATACCAACCAAATCACCAAACAATTATTTATCTTTGTTGACAAAATTATGAAGGGATAGCACAGCATACAGGGATAATTCATGAAAAGGGCACTTTATCGAAGTGGTAAACAAAGGTAGAATTACGATTTTTTTTTTTTACAACAAAAACAAATACAAAGCATTTCAAAAGTTTATAGAAAATGGAATTAAAAAAAAATTTATTTGGTGCAAAAATAAAATCCATGCATTTAAGGAAGGGGTCTTCAGAAAGTCTATGGAAATGTATATTATGAAAAACTTGTTCAGAAATTTAATATTGTTTTATAACAAAAGAATCATCTTTCATTTGAATTTTTCCACAGACTTTTTGAAGTGCCCTAACATGAAACAAAAGTCAATCAATGTGTATTTTACATTTATAGATAATAGTAGTTTATTAATAGTGGAAAGCACGCACTTGAACTGTCCAGGTGTACTAGAAGCCTGGTGACTAAGTGGACAGAGGGGGTTCCACTGGGGAAACCAGCAAACACAGGAGAACCTGGGTCCTGCCTGATGGGGAGGTGCGTGTGTATGGGCGGGTGGTATGCGGGACAAAGATGAAGTCGCCTCTCACACTATCACTTACTCTGGGGCCAAGACGAGAGTCTAAGAAAATTGGTCACTGAGCACAGAAAGACTGCAGTTCAACATGGAGTCAGTGAAGCCAGTTTCCATCTGACCTTGCAGCTCCAGCATGGATTCCTGACTTTTCTTGCCTTTTTCCATCACTGAGCACTGCTGTGCACCAGCTTCTTAGTTCTCGGTCCCATGAGCCCATGGTTTCCAGACTTCTGGAGAGTTCCTATAATAGACTTGGATCTTTGTTGGCAAACACCTGGACTGGACAAAGTCTTGGCTCTTACCAGGTCTTGTTGTCCAGAGTCCAACATGGAGCTGTTGGAGCTAATTCTAGAGTGCCGGAGGCTCCACGGGTATTCTCTGCTCCCCATGGTGGAGAGGCCAGGTGTTGGAAAAGACCTAGTGATTTCACTTTACTGTGAATCCTCCTACTGTCAAGGGTATCTATAGGACAGATACACATATAAAATTAAATTAAAAGATAAACATTAGTGTAAAATCTTTTTGGAAATCCATATATAAGGAGTCTTCAAAAGGTTTATAAAAATTGTGTGTGATGAAAAACATCTATGTCTGCATTTATTATTATTATTAGGACCAAAATAAGCTTAGCCCTGTCACTGTTTGGTTAGAGATGGGGAGATGATGGTGAGTCAAGTCAGAGTTAGCAGTCACATGTTCACTAAAGTTTCATGGTGATTCCTTTGTTTTTAAACTTTATTTTTAATTGTCTGAAAGGTAGAGAGAGAATCTTTCATCTGTTGATTCACTCCCCAAATGCCCACAGTGGCCTGACTGGCTAAAACTAGGAACCTGAAAATCAATCCAAGTTTCCCATGTGTCTATCAAGGACCCAAGCAGGTGGACCTCTCACAATGCACACAGAAGTTTGGATTGGAAGCAGAGCTGGGCCTTGAACCCAAGTTCTCTGGTTTGGGATACAGGCATCCCAAGTGGTGTTTTAATCCCTGTCCAAATGCCTGCCCCTGAGCGCTTATGGTGCTCATAAAGACCAGTTCTCACATCTCTCCAATGATGTGTTTCCAGGACCTTTTTGCCATAACTATCAAAAGAAGTGTGTGCTCTGGCTGAAAGGGAAGTAACTAGGCATTCTAGGAGGCCCTTCCACTTATCACTGGCAGAGTTGAGAGTTAGTGTGTCTTTCGAAGAAACTGGGAATGGGCAAAGTTTGTCCCCACAACCCTGATGATGATGATGATGCCACTGTTTACCAAGGGATCACTGTGTGCCAGGTACGATGCTAGGTGTTGGAGCTCATGAGATCAAATCCTTATCCTGACCTGTGAAACGGAGCTCCTTGTCCAGTGGAGGAAGCAGGCACTCAGAAAACTTAAGTTTCCTACAGGGTCTGCTCCACTGTTGGGTAATGGAGCCGCTCACCATGGGAGTTTTCTGCAAAGACCAACCAGAACTACTGGCTGAAAGTCCTTTCCCAATCAGCTCCACTCTTGGGACCCCAGTTCCCAACATGGCTCCCAGGTACTAAAGAAGGCTTATGAGCTCCTCAGACAAGCCTGGGTTTGAAACCCAACTTGCCACTTACAACTATGCAATCTTGGGCAAATTACAGTCTCTTCAGCCTTCAGCTATGCTGCCTTTCCCCCCGAAAATCTGATTTTGAAATGAGCAAGCAAGCAAACAGCAAAGGTAGTTAAGCAGTGCCTTGATACATGCCTGGAGAGGGGATGCTCCTTGGAGTCCCTGGTGCCATGTGTCAGCTGACTTCCTCCACTGTGCTTGGTCCAGGCAGGTGCGGGTTAGTACAATTAGTGGTACTAAGTGCTGATAAAGGACTCAGGCAGGGATAGGAAAATACAAGGACAGGGTTCTCCCAGAAAGTGGCTGAGATCTGAGTGACCAAAAGGAGCCTCCATGGGAACTTGAAAGGAAAGGCAGGAAAGTGTGAGGAGCAAGCTTCTATAGAGCTACTGAGCAGAGCAAGGCAACTGCTGAGGGCATGTGCCAGGTGAAGCCAAGGAGCTGGGCAGGGGAGGAAATCAAACAGGGTGCCTGTAGACTCTGGGACAACTGGATCAGGGCCACATGGTGAGCTAATTCCTCCTTCCAAGCTTGCGCTCTCTTGCTCTCGCTCTCTCTCTCAATCTCTCGATGAAGCCTGGATGAGGGAGAACAGGGTGGTAAAAGGGGAGGGAGCCAAACTGGTCAGGAAGCGCTGTAACAGGGCAAGCTTGAGATTCTGGAAGCCAGGACTCAGTGGCCACAGGAAGCAGCAAGAGACTCAGTCCATGCCCTGGAGTGAGAGCTGCCAGTGACAGCTGGTGGATTGGATGAAGGAAGTGGGCAGGAAGAATTAAGAATAACCCAGACTGCTGTTACTTGCAACAAAATCCAACCCCACTAAGGATTTTGCTTTGTTTTTGCACTGATGGCACTAGCTGTTTGGTTGAACATGACAAATCGCTGTCTTCCACTTGGAGTCCACAGTGTACGCGCAGGGGGAGGGGATAAATGCATGTCTATAAACACTGGAATTATTTTCAGCCTGAGAATGAGCCACACAAGACACAGTACCAGTACTGTCAGGCTTCCCTCATTTCCTTCACTCTGGGCCCTTTGCTCATTCAGTGGCATGACTGGAATCCCAGAATATCCATGGTACACGAACTTGACCTCCTATCATGTGTCACCTGTTCATCTCACGTGTGCAACAATAGCCGTGCCAGCTCATCCTACTGCCCTTAGTAGCAGGCTGAACTTCTTTTATATATATATATATATATATATATATATATATATATATATATATATATATATATTATATTATATTATTTGTGTATCTGAGGTGAAGGGGGATATTGAGGGAGAATCCCCACCCAGTCTCCCACCCGCCCAAGGTCCCAGATGTGGGGCATGCTGAGATACTTGCTCAAGTGGTCTTAATAGTCTTCCAGTTATGGATCGCTGCCAGTCACATCCCTCCCAGCTCGATTAGGTCATTGAAGAAGCCACTGATTGTCACAGTCCATCATGGAGTCTTCGTTTGCCCAGTCTTTCGCTGAAGGTTGAACTTCTGCAACTCACTGGCCCATTGGCAAACGAAAGTTGAATACTTCCAATGGTTTGAAGGGCCTTCTAGTAGTTTCTAATGGTGTGTGTATTCAATTGATATTTGTTGAGAACCTGTCTGCCAGCTTCTGTTCTGGGTACTATAGTGGTAACAGGGAATAACATACAGAGTGTTGCTACCATATGGGGTTGCCATGGAAGTTAGAAGAAATAGGCAATGATGCAATCATGAAGTGAATAATGGAATTGGGGTATTCTGTGAAGAAAATCAGGTAGGATAACAGGCTGGAGAGTGACTGGAGGCTCTAGGGTGGCACAGGCATTGAGGTCCATGATGTTTTGTGTATGTGCAGAAAGAACTCCCTCCGTTTCAGCTCTGTGACTGCTAAACCAATTATGTTGTTCAAATAACATCAATTAAAACAGAACTTTGAGAAAGAATGTTTTGATTATCTGAACATTCTGATCCAAAGAAGATTAGCGCTCATATTCTTTCTGTTTTGACACATGCTATTTGAAGATGTGGCTTTGTTCCTACTCCAAATAGAGCAGAAAGCAGAGTTCATGCACTAAAATCACCCTTTAAGATTTGAATGTCATTATTTGAAATTTAAATATCATGTTTCTGACACTGCTGTTGCTAAAAAGAAAATTTGGCTAAATTAGCAAGTTAGAAGAAGAGATGAAATACCTTGTGGCCTCCTTAGTCCTCTGAGTACTTCATCCTCTTCTCTTTATACTTTTGTCCTACCTCCTTGATTATCCACTCAGTTCATTTACTCCTTTGGTTAGCAAATCCTTGATCAAAGAGTCATTTGTGCTTAGATAAAAAAAAAAATGACAATAGCTTTTCCTCATTGCTTGCTGTAACCAACAGCCATAAACATTGTGGATGAGAGCAAAGCATGTTCATTTCTTCCAGTTCTGAGGTTCAGAAATCTCAATAGCTCTTACATGTTAAAATCAAAATGTTGGTAAAATCAAGACTTTGCCTTCTGGAGGGAGAGCTGCCAGGGGGGCTGCCACACCCCTTGCCCCTGGTCCTCTCTGCCTTCACAGCCAACAACATGATGTCTTCACTTCTCTCTCTTTCTTTGACTACAACACTGCCTTCCTAGTCAAATTTCCTCTCCTAACTCAGACCTCCCACAACCTTCCTACTGCTGACAACAACTTGTGTAACCTAGCATCATTCCCAATTTAAAAACAGGAATGCAACCAGCTTTGCAAATCCCCTTTGGCCCTTTTGCCATGTAAGAATCATATCTGTCACACATAACAGGAATTAAAGCATGAACATCTTTAATGGGGTGGCAGGATTCTACCTGCCACAGCTGTAATCCATCAGGGGAAATGGCCAATGGAGGACTGCACACATAGCAGCCCAGGGAAAAAGCCACTGTGTACTAGAGCTTCCTGTAAGTGACCAAAGTGGCGAGTATATCTGTTATTACTCCAGGGCTGATCTGGATCCCGTTCTAGACCATGGGCTCTATTGTGCATTGGAAACCTTAGTCTCTGGATCTACCTGGCATTTCCATAGCAGGGCCGTCAGAGGGTCCAGATATAATTTGTACCCTCAGTGGCCCCTGGAGTTGTTATGGAGCCAGAGATGGTTGAATCCAGGATCAGGCAGGGGCAGGTGTTTCTAGGTGGCCAGCAGGAACGTTTGCATCATTTCCTCCACTCCCCCCACAAAATCAGAAGGTCAACTTTTGTCCCTCTTTCCATAGATCCTTGGAGCCTGGAGACATCTGTGTGGACAAAGCTGAAGCCAGCGCTGCAACTGAATCACAGGCTGGAAGCTGGAAGCTGGAGTCGATGCAGAGCAGATCCTGAGTTCCTGGGAAACCTGGGTTTGCTCTATGTCTAGGCCAGCAAAGGCCAGGCTGTCAGCTCCCTTCAGCAGAGGGCCTTAAAAAAGGAACCACATGCCACATTGGCATGGGGTGTGCGTACGTGTGTGTGTGTGTGTGTGTGTGTGTGTGTGTGTGTGTGACTGACCTTATTTTAGGCATGGAAAAAAAAAACACTATATATTCTTTTAGATAAGAATAGCCATGTAAGACCATTCAAGTAAAAGTCTCTGCTCTCTTCTTATATAATTAAATCAAATATACTTTAATTCTCAAAACAGAGAAGGGGCCATTAATTGTAACACAGGCCAGCACTCAGCTTTGGAATGAATGCTCCAAAAAAAAATTTTTTTTAGTCACAGAAATCTCAACTTCCCTACCTGAATCATAGCCCTTTCTCTTCTCTTTCTCTATTTTTTTTAAATTACTTGAAAGGCATAGTTACAGATAGAGCAGGAGAGATAGAAAGAGATTTTCCAACTGTTGGTTTATTCTCCAAATGAGTGCAGCAACTGGGACTATGCCAGGTCCAAGCCAGGAGCCAGGAACTTCTTCCAGATCTCCCTATGTAAGTTCAGGACCCCAAGCACTTAGGTCATCCTCTATAGCTTTCCAAGATGCATTAGCAGGAAGCTGGATCAAAAGGTGGAGCAGCCAGTGTTTGGACTGATGTCCATACAGGATGCTGGTATTACAGATGGTGGCTTAACCTATAACAACAAAACGTGTGCCCCAGTCTTTTCAGGATTATGGTTTAAAAGTTCTTTGAGATCTACTTTGTCTCCCCAGCTCCAGAATATTTATTCACAGATCTACCAATTTTTTAAATGTTTATTTTCATTTAATGGAAAGACAGAGTGACAGAGAGGGAGAGACACAGAGATTTTCTATCTGCTGGCTCATTCCCTAAATGCTCAAAACAGCCAGAGAAGACAGGCCAAAGCCAAGGACTAGAACTCAGTCCAAGTCGGCCACATGGACAGCAGGGGCCCCAGCACTTGAGCCATTACCTGCTGCTTCCCTGGATGCAATAACCAGAAGCTGCATTGGAAGCACAGTAATGGGAACTTGAATAAGGACTTTATTATTTTAAGTAGACCTCACAAAATGATACCTTTTTTAATTTATTGATGGACTCATATGGAAAGGTTCTTCAAAATTTGGAGGAAAATGGAACTAAAAAATGACTTTGGGTGGAAAAAAAATCTTGAAATCCAGGTGTAGCTTTTTCACGATATGTGTTCCCCATGAACATTTTGAGGACCTGTGCATGAATGTCAACAATCTTCTGCACAAAAAGCAGCTTACTTTTTCATCCCATTTTCTACACATTTCTTGAAGTGCCCTTGTGTGTGTGCACTGGCTTGACGTTGTAGAGCTCAGCTCCTGATCCTGGAGATATGAATGAGAAGCACGGGCTATTGAAGTTGGCTACTTTGATGTTGCTGTCACAAAGGATAATGCTGTGAGACAGAAGGGCAGCTGGGAAAGCAGACACTTGAACATTTGTAATCAGAAAGAATGAAGCATTGTATGAGCCTCCGCAGAGAAAGTCAGAGCCCAGGTGGTTCCCTGAGGGATGAAGTTCATGATAGAGAACTTCATGGTGGGAAAGAGGGAGAAAAAGCTCCTGAGAGTGAGAGCCCTGGATGCTAGGTATGTCCCTGTATGATGCAGGAGAGAACATCAGCCATACAGCATCTTCTGCACCCCACTGCGCACCTGTGCAGTGAGGCACCCAGGCAGTGAGCTCTGTTCTCATGGTCCTCTTTGGCCCTCTTGCAACTCAGATCTCACTGGCTTTAAGATTTATTTATTTATTTTATTGGAAATGCAGATTTACAGAGAGAAGAAAAGACAGAAAGATCTTCCATCTGCTGGTTCATTCCCCAAGTGGCTGCAATAGCTGGAGCTGAACCAATCCTAAGCCAGGAGCCAGAAATTTTTTCTGAGTTTTCCAAGGCTTTGGGTGTCCTCTACTGCTTTCCCAGGCCACAAGCAGGGAGCTGGATGGGAAATGTAGCAGCTGGGACATGAACCAGCACCCATATGGGATCCCAGCTCATGTAACGCGAGGATTTAGCCACTGAGCCATTGTGTCAGGCCGTGATCTCACTGAATCTGGCACCCATATATGCCATTCATTGATTCATCCTCCCAAATGCCTATAATGCTTGCCCCAGTGTGACCAAACCCAGGATCCAGAGACTCAATTCAAGTCTCCCACATATGTGGCTGGCAAGGACGGGCTCAAGTTCCTGAACCACCATCTGCTATCTCCCAGAGGGCACTTCAGCGAGAAGCTGAGATCAAGAGCAAAAGCCAAGACTTGAACCCAAACACTTTGTTATGGTTGCAGGTGTACAAAAAGACATTCTCATTGCTAGATTAGATGCCCGTTTCCACAATTCAGATTTTGAAAGCATCTCTAGTATCATTCTAGTGTACATGATGGAAAAACTTGAAACCATTGTTTACAAGTTGACTTTCTAACCAGGAGGAAAACCTAACTCCTACTGGTCAGATTCCTGAACTCATCTTGTGGCTTCTCACAGCCTTCACACCTAAGTCATGTGTCATGCTTACTGGTGGCCTGGCAGCTCTGGATGCTGAGGGTAGAGCAGCCGGAAGCAGTCCAGTGTTGTGCTCTTAGCTCCCATCTTTGTGGTGAAGCAGAAAAAAATACATGAATAAATCACTCCAGGTGACCATGGGTGCTATGAAGAAAACAAGTCACAGTGATAGAAAGAAAGTACGGACGAGGTGAGAAGGGGTAATTCAGACTGAACGTAAAAATGATCTTCCTAAAGATCTGTTCTTCATCTGTGTTCATTGGTAGAGTGCCAGACCAACCCAGAAATCCCTGAAGAGAACACACTGTAGTCCAACAAGAGTGAGAAGTGTGTTGTTCTTACCCATGGAACATGATTTTTCCAGTTCCCATATGGGTTGAGGTTGGAAGAGGAGAAGGAATGAACCATGTAGATACCTTGGGAAGAGAGTGGCACACAGAAGGAACAGCAGGTGTTATGGCCCACAGGTGAGAACAACAAAGAGACAAAGTTGGGTGTAAATGGAATTTGGAACCAAGAAGCATCATGGGATATGCTAAGGTCATAATGGTTAGTGCTGTCCAGAACTGCAGGAACCAGTGAGCTCTAATCTTCATTTTATGTGCAATTGGAAGGCACGGGAGGGTTTTAGCATAGTCATAGAATCTGACATAGTTTTAAAGGATATTCTGGCCATTACATGGAGTCTGTGCAGGGGGCAAGCAACAAGGAATGGGGAAATCAACTAGGAGATTGGAAGGGTAGTACAGGTGTGTGTGGTGTGGCATGGATTAAGGAGGCAGAGGGGAGAAGGGGAGAAAGGAAGGATTGAGAAGCAATAGAATCTGCTTATGAGCTGTGGAGGCAAGGAGAAATCCAGGAAGTCAGCAGCAAAAAAGGCTGGGGGACAAGCAGGTGTCTCAGCAGCGAACAGCAAGTTCTGTTTCAGTCATATGAGGCATAGGCTGCCCATTAGACATACATATTTTGAAGCAGTTTCTATCTTAGGTTTAACATTTGTCTCTGGTTGTCTCAGTTAAATGAAATTTCCTATGCCATGTTCTAGGAAGCAGAGGTTCCTACCTGGGATTCCTGGATGAGTCACTGGTTGCTCTCTGGTGGTGATAATGACCTAAGATGATTGAGACAATGCCCTCCAAGATGCTAGTCTGTGGCTGTACCCTGACTTTAACCTTCCTTTATTGACAATCACAGATATCAACAGTGCTGTAGATGAGAGAGGGTTTGGGAGACCGGACTTTCAGGAACCTTTGGTCAGCATTTAGGCTACTTCCTGTTTATGTTGGGGCCAACAGTGAATAATCAGAGAGAAAGTCTATGTGAGAGGAGACATTGGTTTGTAGGAATCCAAGAAGGAGGAGAAGTCTAGCAGTCACCTGTAGGAGACAAGAGGAAATCAGGAGTTTCCGGGAAGCTGGCCCCAAAGAAGGGACTGAGGGAACAGAGTAGGTGAACTAATTTCCCCAGGCACCAGGAATCTGGAAGAAGGACAGGTTCTACCTGGAGTTGATGGAAGATATAGGTTATAATGATGAAGAGATGTGAACTTCCCAGATATGTTGGTAGAAGGCTCAGATATGTGGGTAGAAGGCTCAGGGAAAGACCTTATTCTCTCTCTCTCCCCGCTCCCCGCCAAGGTTAAACAAAGAGGCCAAACTAAAGCAGTGTATACAAATCATCAATCTGGATGCTCAAAATTCTAGATATGCTTGTTTCCTTGGGACGTTTGTATCATCTCACAGCTGGAATTTGCTTCCTATTCACTGGTGCGTGATTTATAAAATAATCAAGAGCATGGAAGTAGAGTCAGAGCACCTGGAGTTGAAGCCTGACTGTGCCATCTTTCTGTCTCAGGAGGAGCCTGGGGGATTCCCTTCACATAGGGTTGTGGTTTGGGTAGTTGTGGACTGGGAATCCACTGTCTCATCTCTCACCTCCATTGGAGGAAGGGGTGTGAGACCACATCAGGCACACAGTGTAAAACCAGCAGCTCATTGCCTCACTCTGCCTCCTAAAAGCATGGCTAGGTAATTCTCCCCCTGCATGTGATGTGAGCAGATGGTAAGTCTCTTGAATCATCATGGTGCTTCCCAGGAATTAGAAAACTGGTATTAACATTAGAAAAATGGCATTAGCAGAATCCTGTGGCAGAAAAATCCATGTCTGACCTTTGCCAGAATCCCTTTCATTTTATGCCATTTTTCTCCCAAGGAAATGAACTTCACAAAGTTATTTTAAAATGTAATAGGATGAATTATCAATCCATTAAAGGAAACAAACCCATTCTAATTAACAACTGTTCATGGGAAAATTACTTGCTGCTGCAGGGCTAGATAAATGCTGGGGAAATTGTGCCAGCAACATGTTCCAGTTCAATTATTTTGTCCTTACTCAGCCAAGTAATTGATGTCTGATCATTTTGCCTGGTGGGTGTTGATGGAAAGGGAGTGATTTCTCCCCAGGCTGGGCCGGCATCATGAGCAATTTCTGGACTGTGGTTCAAGGAACAAAGGAACTAACATGAGGACTCACCGGGCCAACGTGTCCCTGAACCAACTGCCTAAGGTAGAGGAGATGGAGCAGCCATCTGCCTGTCCCAAGTCACCTGTCAGTCTAGTTGCTGGCAGTGCAGATCCCAAGGAAGCCTCTTAGACTTAGGGACATTATTCAGTTTTAAATCTGGAAGCAAGTGTGTTTGACAAAAAGAAACTGGGTAGTGATTTTTCTCCTGTTAGCAAAAAGGCTGTGAGAGTCACCGTGCACGTTGCTAACAAAACCTATCTCCTGATGATCGATTGAACACTGCATCTCACTCAGGACCTTGATAGCTAAATGGCTATTTAAAGAAGGATTTTTTTTTTTAAAGTAGTGGTACTTCATATTCCACAAACATGGGAGGAAAGTATCCTTCAAATGGCTATCTCCATAGGGAGTAGATCAGAGTCTCAAAAAGGATGAAAGCATTTAGATGGGACAAATAAGAATTAGTCAGAGACCCGGGAATGTGAAGTTCATACCAACTGAAATACTGTAGGGTCTGAGAAGACTGGGGAAAATGAATGGAAAAGAAAGAGGGACTGCATTCAGAGATGACTTGGCTGGGAGTAAAATCGTCTAGATCACCATGAATGCGTTTTGAATAGTATTATCATACAATTCGTGCTTTTGAGATATTTTCTTTTCCATATATTCATTTGTCAGCTGAGGTTGGGGAGAAGATTAATGGCTCACAATTAGGTTTGCTGTTTTATCACAAGCAGTTCTTCTAAATGTTAAAGCACTTTGCATGCATTGGAGCAGTTCATGAATGCTCAGCTGCTGCAAGAGTAGCAAAGATGCATCAGATATCCTAACATGACCTCCAGCACTGACTGGACTGACAAATACAAGTCAGGTGGTGTGCTGGCATCAAGGGTGGGTTCGAGGATGCAAGTTCCATTTCAGAAGACCCTGCCCGCAGTCATCAGAAGAACCAGAGCATCGTGCTGATCTCGCAGGGCTGTTCACAGCATCTCAAGCTTGGACAACAACACCTGGGGAATGGTTTTTCTGGCACCTTGAGGTCCAGCTCTCAGCATGCTTCTGAGCAACCAATAATAATCTGGCTCCTCAATTTGAACTCCAAATATGCATTTCCTCAAGGACCCTGTTCCTACCTTGTGATATCAGTAGTTCATTGTGTTTCCTTCTGCAACACTTGTCCAAGCAGGTGGAAATGCAGCTTAAGTCTGGACAGAAATGACAAGTCTTGATTTCTTTATGTTCCCAGTTGGGGGTACGATGGGGGATTGTGGAAAAGAGAGCAACAGGAAGCCTCTGGCGTTACGTGGCACAATGTGACTACCCTGCAGGGGCGTGCCACACTCTTCTCTTGGGCAAAGACACCGTTATCTCTTCAACCAAAGACCAGTTCTTCCCTGACTCTATCGTTAAGACTCCTGACTGCTTGCAGGTGTCTGCTTTCTCCTGATTGAACTCAGAGCAACCCCCCCAGCTAACCTAATCTAATCAGGCAAAGCCAGCACCCTTCGTCAGCAACGGATTTATTTATGGGACGATCCAGTTCTGGTTGTGAAGCATACGAGGCAGCCTGCCAGGGCACTCCTGTAAAGGTCACCTTGATTTTGAAGTCATGTCGGCATTTGTTTCTCTCCTGCTACAGGCTGCTGTGTGTGGATGAGGTGCCTAGGGCAGTAGTGGCCCCATGGCATTGCTGGAGACCCCAGCTGAAGCATTGCCAGGAACATGGCCATGACCCTCAGGGTTCTGATAGTGCTGAGATGCCACTGACTTAACCAAACCCACAGACTGTGTACACCACAGCCTCTGATTGCAGTGTGCCTATTTACTCTTCTTTTAAAGACTTATTTATTTGAAAGGCAGAGTTTCAAAGAGGGAAGGAGAGACAGGAAGGCAGATATCCTCCACCTGTTGGTTTACTCCCTAGCTGCCCACAACAGCCCCGGATAGGCCAGGCTGAAGCCAAAGGCCTGGGATGCCACCAGATCTCCCACAAGGGCTATAGCAGCCTGAAAACTCAGGCCATCCTTTGTTGCTTTGTCTGGCACATCAGCAAGGAGACGAATCAATGAAAGTAAAACCGGGCCTTGAACCTGAACTCTGATAAGCGGTGATGGCACTGCAGGTGGCAGGTTAATCCACTGTGCCACAAAGCTGGGCTCTGATTTCTTTTCCTTTTCTTTTCTTTTTTAAAGTTTAAGCTTTATTGTGAAATGTTTTCCATTACCTGCAGGAGAAAAACCTTAACCAGCATCAGTGATAATTTTCATCAAGCAGATGGTCAGAGCAGAGTCCTGGCATTACATAACTCTAGGATACAATCTAATCAGTGTCCCGCAGTTGTACCAAGCAGGTTGCAGAATGGTGGCAGTGAGTGAACAGCTTGTTCCAGGTCATGGGGTGCACTCACGATCAAGTCAGAAGAAGTAGTGCCAAGAGACTAGCTTCTTCTCCAAAGACCAGCTGGCATTTGATACCAGGCACCTGCGGCTCTGCTGCTTCATGCCTGTGACTTTGGCCACTCTGCTCAGCATCTCCAAGCTACAGCTTTTCCCAGCTCTAAAATACATATATTGTGGGCCTGGCAGCGTGGCCTAGCAGCTAAAAGTCCTCGCCTTGAAAGCCCCGGGATCCCATATGGGCGCCGGTTCTAATCCCAGCAGCTCCACTTCCCATCCAGCTCCCTGCTTGTGGCCTGGGAAAGCAGTTGAGGATGGCCCAATGCATTGGGACACTGCACCCGCGTGGGAGACCCGAAAGAGGTTCCAGGTTCCCGGCATCGGATCGGCGCGCATCGGCCCGTTGTGGCTCACCTGGGGAGTGAATCATCGGACGGAAGATTTTCCTCTCTGTCTCTCCTCCTCTGTGTATATCTGGCTGTAATAAAATGAATAAATCTTTAAAAAAAACACATATATTGTGAGGATTCAAAATGACGCATGGTGAATTAGTTAGCAAGATGCTTGCTACCCAAACATTTTTCTGCTCCCAAACCCTTGATGACAGCAAAGAGCCTGTGACCTTTTATCTCCTATTGTGAGCAAAACCACAGATAGCTAGGACAGAAGGGAAGCACCGTGGTCCATGGATGAGATGCAATCTGAACTTCTCTTTCACAAATGGTTCCAATTCATCCCTGATGTATAAGTCCACCCAACTCCGTCTCCTTAATCGGAAATTCTACAGGGACAAGGCACCATTGGGACCATGCCTGAAGAGGCACCTTCCTGAGCGAGATTGACACCTACAATATTAGGGGGAAACTGAGTCGCTAAGAGTTGTTGTTGCGATTGTATATTTTGCTACTTATGCTGCGCGTGGTTTGTTTTTTTTTTTTTTCATGACTACATGTGAGCCTTCACTTTGAGGAAAGGAGACTACAAAGCCCTGAGATGTTCTTGCTTAGAATGATAATTGCTCATTAGAACCCCATTTGTTGTAATTGTACAATTCATTATGCTGAGCTCTTCATTAAAAGCATTGTAAAAATTCTGACAACTCAAATAAGTTACATTGACTATCGAAATGAATCTGATTGAGAGCTTTTAGACTTTCTTAAGGGCATCTTCTAATTATTATCCATGTGAGAAGCCAGGCAAGTGGGAGTCACCATATTTTATTCTGGAGGTTATTATTGGAGTGTTTCTTTTTTAGAATGAACCATTATTTTGAAATAAGAAGCTTTCTTTAGAACAGAAAGAAAAATTGGCCCATAAACCTGAACTAGTCACAATGAGGACACATCTGTCTTCATGAATACAAGTGGTTCAGAATTATCTGCAATTAATATGAAACCAAATATTTTTATAGTCCTATTGGGGACTTTGAGTAAAAATGACAGATTTCACTCAGCTCCCTTTCTTCTTAAGAGCCTACTAAAACTGACAGTTTTGGGAGCTTAGCCAGGGAACAAACTCACAAGGACAAAGAATGTGAAGGAAGCAAGAAAAGAAAATTCTAGAAGTTAAAAGTAGGTCAAGAGCACCAACTTTGCGGCCCAGAGACAGCAGAAGCCTGAGCAGGTAAAATAGGAAGAGAGAACAAGCTAACTGCTCTTCAAGAGGTCTCAGGACTCAAGGATTGAGGGTCTAGGATGGAGATAAAAGTGGGGCCTCCGAAGGACCAACTGTGGGTCTGCTTAGGGAACACTTGAGTTCCAGATCTTATCTTGCACCCACCCAGCTGAGGCAGTGCCCTGGTCTACAGCAGCACAAGCTGAGAGCTCTCCATCTCCAGGTAGAATGATGCAGAGGGTTCCCTGAACAGGAGGGCTCTGTAAGTAGCTGATGACGAGGAGACCCTGACAGAATGAGGATAAAGTGGACATTTTCACAGTGAATGAAGAAACTCTCCCTCCCAACCTTTGTAGGCCATCTTGGCAGCCAAGGCCTCTAGACTCCTAAATAGGAGATTGGGAGAGTTTTCTCTGTGGCGTCTGACCAGCCTAAGGGGTTATATCTGAAGAGATGGCTGTCAGGGAGTCCTGATGAAGAAGCAGCCATCTAGAGCAACAATTGTCAAAGTGTGGTCTCCTTACCTGCACGTATCAGCAATGTTTGAGAACTCACTAAAAACACAAATTTCGAAGCAGTGTTTGGCCTAGTATTGAGGCACCTGGGTTTGAAATCCAGCTCCATCTCTGACTCCAGGGCTTGCAACTGCTCATCCTACGCAGCAGCAAAGGACAGCTCGAGGAGCTAAGTTCCTGGCACCCATAAGGGAGATCTGGATTGAGTTCCAGACTCCGAACTTCTTTGCCCAGCACTGGCTGTGGCAGACTTTTTGGACATGAACCAATACATAGCTTGCTTTCTGTCTGTCTCTTTTCTATATTTTCCAAATAAATAGATACAGAGAATAAATAAGTTCTTCAATACAGATCCTTGCACCCCACTCCAGACCTGCTAAACCTAAAACACTGGGCTGGGGGAGCACTGAGGTATAGGTTTAACAAACAAACTCCAGCTCCACATTAAGGTATGAGACCCACTGTTCTTCAGCAAAGGCCACTGGTGGACAAAAAAATTTCCACAGTGAGGAGCTAACTGAATAAAGATGAAGAACAAGTAAGACTAAAGAAATAAAAGCCTTAGAGAAAGAGAGACTATCAAGGGAAAAATTAACTCAGGAAAAAGCTCCTAATACCTTTAGGGAGCTAAGAATCATTGCTTCAATCACGAAGCAAAATAAGGATGCTTTAAAAAAATAAAAAGAGGACTCCTTTAGAAAGCAAAATGAGCTGTACATAATTTTTAAAAAAAAATCACTTCATAGAAATTCAGAAAGCAATGAAAAGCTATAGCATAATACCAAAATATAACTCCTGAAGATAGGAAAGGGAAAAAATGGGGAAAAAAATCTGAAGATTAGTTTAGGAAAGTGGTAATGAGCCAAGAAGACTGAACATGCAAATAAAAAGAAGTCTGGAGAAAGAAAAACAAAAAGCAGGAGACAACCCATTAAACCATTGGGAAATATATCCCAGAAGTAAAGAACTTACGCTTTTAAATCGACAAGCGCAACTTCTCTGGTACCGGTCAACCAGTGAAAACAGATTCATTCACTGTCAATTTCAGGGTGTGGGAAGAGAAGAAGTTGAGGGTTCTCAGAAAGAAAAAAGTACACACGCTGAGCGTCAGACCAAGAATGGCCTCCCAAACATGACAGTGGTTATCAGTATCAAAGAGCCTTTGAAGAGGAATTTCCCAAGTAGATTCTGTGCCCTGACATCCAACTCAAATGTGGACTAACAGGACTCATCGTCAAAGGTGAAGGGGGAATAAAGACATTTAAAGCACAAGGAGATTCCAAGGTCTTAGACTGAGAGATGATGTTTGTGACTTTGGGTGGTGCT
Source organism: Ochotona princeps (assembly GCF_030435755.1). Taxonomy (NCBI): domain Eukaryota; kingdom Metazoa; phylum Chordata; class Mammalia; order Lagomorpha; family Ochotonidae; genus Ochotona; species Ochotona princeps. The sequence goes on along the minus strand of NC_080842.1, from coordinate 15,013,237 downwards.
CACTCTTGCGGTTCTAACAACTGATTCACAGGGCAGACAAGCATGTCAGCCATGGTCAGTTACCACTGCCATCTTGTCCACCTGTTTCCATTATCATCTCTCCTCCATCCATGCTCCATCCTGCAGCCAAGGAGTTCTTCATAAAACATGAATGCATCAGTCATCACCCTACCTAACACCTTTTGAGGGTTCTCCATCATCTTCAAGGTGAGCCAAAGTTTAGAATGACACACAAGGTCTTCCACACTCAGGCCAGGAGCGCCATAGCCTGCAAGTCTTTTCCAGGTAAGTTTCATGTCAACCTGGCACATGCTTAGATCTTCTCACACTGCAATATGGCTTCAGTGGGCCATGTGATCACATATGTTCATAATGCCCCACCTAGCTGATGTCACAAGGCTATTGTCCTTCTTACTCAGTTCTGGTGTGCCTCCCTCTGCCTGATTCAAATGCTGGCCCTCACTGCTCCCAGAATCTCCAAGCCTCCACTGTGACATATATCATAGTACAGCTATGGGGATTATTTCTTCATTTTCTCTAACAGCAAGTGTCGTTCTTGGAGATAATGTAATGTTTCAGTGGTACAGAATCATCAGTTCCTGCCAAGGTGCCTGGGAAAGAACAGGTGCCCAGGATGAGTTTGTTGAATGAAAAATTACTAAGTGATTTTCATGTAGAGAGAGCTGAGGATGACTCCTATGTCATCATGATTTAACCCATTGACAGAGACATGGTTTAACCAGCTGTCCACATTTTGGCATCAGCATTCAGGGCCTCCCTTAACTCCACATTCCTGGGCATCCTGGCTACTCTCCCAAAGGTGTTTATTTGTGTTCATTTCTTTTCCCAGTTCTTTATCTCAATGCATCTGGTTTAGAGAACTTTTTTATCTTTGAGATTTATTTCTTTGTTATTATTATTATTTTTTATTCATTGATTACATTGTATTATGTGGTACAGTTTTGTTGGAACTGGGAATCACCCCACCCCTCCCCCCGCCCTCCCCCCATGTGGAATATTCCACCTTGTTGCATATCCACTGATCAAGTACAGTTGAGATTCCCTCTTTGCAACCATAAACTAAACATAGAGTCCAACATCTTATAGTCCAGTCTAGTTCCTCAGCTTCCTGGGGAGACCCTGTCCGGTCCGAGGGCAGAACCATCAGATTATCAACCCGATCAATTAAAGGCTCCAACATACCCTCAGCAACAATTAACTTCGTTGTGTAACTAATAGTTATAGTATTGAGTAACCAATATGTTAAAAACAATTGCAATTTCTTAACCATCTTCTGTGATCACCTCATTGTCAATTCAGTTTTAGTTTAAACACAACATATAACATAATATACATAAAATAACATGTTATACATAACATCATATCCTCTTAAATTAATGCAAACATGTGGTATTTAACCTTTTGGGATTGGCTCATTTCCCTTAGCATTATGGTTTCCAGTTTGGCCCATTTGGCCACAAAGAACTGCATTTTGTTTTTTTTAATAGCTGAGTAGTATTCCATGGAGTAGATGAACCATAGCTTTCTTATCCAGTCTTCTGCTGATGGGCATTTTGGTTGCTTTCATGTTTTTGCAATTACTGATTGTGCTGCTATGAGCATAGGGGTGCATGTTGGCTTCTCATAAAACAGGTGTTTTGGGTATATTCCTAGGAGTGCTATTGCTGGATCATACGGTATGTTGATTTTGAGTTGTTTGAATGTTCTCCATACTGATTTCCTAGATAACTTTTTAAGATAAGATTTATTTATTTGAAATACCAAGTTACAGAGTGAGGGTATGTGTGCACGTGTGTGGTGAGAGAGAGGAGAGAGAGAAGGAGGAGGAAGGGATCGTCCATCTGTTGGTTCACTCCCCAAATGGCCACAACAGTCAGGGCTAGGCCAGGCTGAAGGAAGGAGCCTGGAATACCATTTTGTCTCCCATACAAGTGGCAGAGACCCAAGTACTTGGGCACTGCTGTTTTCCCAGGTGTCTCAGTGGAAAGGCAAATCAGAAGTGCAATATAGCCTGCACTTGAATCTATGCTCATATGGGATGCTGGTGTCACAGATAGTAGCTTAATTAACTGTGCTACAACAGTGGCCTGGTTTGGAGAAGTGGAAAAAAAAATGAGAAGAACCTACTAGTAGCAAGAACATTAAGAATAAAAGCATTGTCACATCAGGGACCCTTCCCAACATTTACCCTGTACTGCTAGAACCTTCTTTCACCGGGTCATTTATCAGACTACATCCCTGCTGGGGCATCTGTGATGAATTTGCTCTCTGCTCTAATCAAGCCTCCATGTGGGAACTTATCCTCTCCCAAACTCTTGTATTACTAAGTAAAGAGTTTTGTTTCCAGTGAGGCTTCGTCCTGATTCAGCTCTAGCCCCTGTGATTTTATCATATAGCTTTAAGCACCTTGTGAACAATTTTCAAGAGATTTGATTTGTACTAAATTGAAGGTTAGCCAAGATGGTGTTTGATCTATACAATGTCTGTCTACGGCCATACCACCCAGAACGTGCCCGATCTCGTCTGATCTATGCAATGCTATTATTATTATTTTGGTCACTTTTATTTGGTGTGATTTCAAGGACAAATGGAGACTGGTTCCTGCCTCACTTGCCCTGAATTCTGGGATGATGTTGGGAGCAGATCCATCCCATCCAAATGCAACCAAGAGGCTGGGGACAAACTTCTCAGTTCTGACCTGTTCAAAGTCTCCCTCAGTGAGCCACTCCATTAGACATGGATCCCCTGTTAGGCTGGCACCTGTGGCAGTCATGAAAAATCATTTTGGGGATGCTTATTTCCCATATTGGAATACCTGGATCCAAACTGTAGTTTTGCTCAGGCTCCTGTTTCCTGCTAATGCACACCCTGTGAGGCAGCAGGTGATGGCTCCAATTGTTGGGCATCTGACATTCACATGGGAGACCTCAATTGAGCCCCAGCATCCTAGGCATTTGGGGAGTAAACCAGCCAATGAGAAGTCTCGGTCTCTCTGCTTCCCAAATATAATAGTGACAATAATGATAACTGATTCCATAAACCGGCCAGATTGGTTCCTTTAGCCATCTTGTGGTTATGCCCTTTTGTCAAAGAGCTGCTCATACAGAAATTTGTTCAATGACTCCATCATTATCCAGGACAAGTCTATGGGTAGTGACACACTGCTACTTTGTCCTTCAAGTTTTATTGACCTGAGACTTGACAGGACACAAATCCACTGATGTTTCAATGAACTTGTGGGATACTCAGTGGTTAAGAGCTCAGGCCTTGGAGCATGATAAAAACGGGTTCAAATCCTAGTTTTGCTGCTTCCCAGTAGGTAATCTCAGGGAGAATGTCCTGAGAAGGGGCCAAATTAACCTACTTCAAATCCTGGTTGTGAGAACTAAAGGCAAGAATGTATACAGGAATTATGCATTGGAAATCCTCAATCAATGATAGGTCATTGAAAGAACTAACTGGAAACTCCGAGTTTCTTCCTAGGAGAGAGCATTGCTGAATTATTCTCTTTAAGCTTAAGTATCTAGGAAACAAGGTAAAATTCCCTCAAGACCTGATTTATTTTCTCCCCTTCTCCTTTCCTTGTCCTCTCATACTGGTCTGGGGTCACACCTGAAAATTAACCTCAGCCAGAACCATAGCTTGAATTACAAGAACACAGGCAGAAAAGGTGATTTAAAGACAAATGGAAATACAACACAAAGCTCCCTTTTGTTCTAGAAGTGTGCCTGGAATCTCTCTCCAACTTTGACCTGGGTAGAGTGATAAGCATGATAATAAGCTTTAGTTCTTTGGTGCTTGTTGTGTGTTAGAATATTCTCTGAACCAGTTTCTAAGATTATTTTACACAGTCTATACAAGAAGGCTACTAGGTGAGTGCATTTGTTATCCTCCTTTTGCGGATAAGAAAATTGGAGCTTAGAGATGACGATTAATTTACGAGCAAGGGAGAGATGGTGCTGGCAGATAGCAGCTAATCAGGAGGGAGACTTCTCAGTGGTTTTGAAAGTGGTTGACTGTCTTCTCAGCCCCATGTAGTCCTAGCTAACAGTCCTAGCTCCCTGTTACCTAGGACTAAAGCAAAACTCTCACTCTGGAGTTCAAATTGCTAGCAACACAGCATGGTTGGTCTGGGAAATGGGAGTCATGACTATCGGGATTCCATAGAACTTTGTTGAGTTGGCTCAATTCATCCTTCCACTCCTCAAATCCTTCCAAGACAAGGACTTGCCTTCACAGTCTCTTATGTTTCCCAAAGTGACTGTACAACAAAAACAACTTTCCCAGCCTTGCCAACCACACACATCCACCCTCAATTCCCTCACTGTAGGATTGCTCTTCCAACCTTCTAATCTTCCTCCAATAGACAGGTTGTGGGGAGCCTGCACCAGAAAGGAGATCTGCAGCACGCCCGCTAACTCTGGGATCCTGGGACAGTGTTGTTCTGCCACATTTCTGAACAAAGTAAAGGAGGAACATCACAGAGCATCATGGAGAATCTGGAAATGTCTCTTGTTGTTATTCATGTTTCCCAAGAAACCCTTTTGAGACATTGCTGGTTGGAATCACATTTTCACTACTTTGATGAGAATCCAGGAGGGAATGACCTTGAGCTAGCTTCATTTGCCTGATTGGCCTAGAGCCTTCCCATTGACTTCTGTCTCCTCAGTCCAGTTCCATTGAAGACCAGGACCACTCCAGAACAGACATCAAGGGCAAAGCATGAGTGTGAAAATCAAACCCCTGGGGTTCAGCTCAGCTCTGCTGGTGACTCAGTGTCCCCCTGAGCTCTCAGTCTTGTCACCTGCCAAATGGAGGCAGTGTCATCCTCCTCACTGGGCTGCTATGACAAAGAAGTGATCCATGTCCGGCGCCAGCACACACAGAATGCCAGCTCATAGTCAGCACTGCACCATCACACCTGTTTTAGCAGTAGCATTGCCAGCCAATCACGTGGTCTTGGCTAGGGAACCACTCACAGTGGCTCATGCAGAGTCAGGAGCCACTCTCATGGATATGGAATTTCATTTTTGTCAGTGGTGACTACCCACAGCAAGAACCCAAGCAGGAGCACTTGGGACTATTCCTACTGTGCTTTTAAATTGGATTTGTTATCAATTCAAGCTGCCAGCTACAGAGTTTTCCGACAGGTCAAGTCAGCCAGGGATGGAATAGTCTTCTGAGTGGTACTGAGGGCTCAGGACTATATGGAGGGTGGCTTAAAGGTAGAGATCAAGGCCCAGCACAATGGCTCAACTGGCTAAATCTTCAACTTGCACAGGCTGGGATCCCATATGGGTGCCAATTCGTATACTGGCTGCTCCACTTTCTATCCAGCTTCTTCCTTGTGACCTGGGAAAGCAGCAGAGGAAGGTGCAAAGCCTTGAGACCGATGTGGAAGACCTGGGAGAAGCTCCTGGGTCCCAGCTGTGGATAGGTTCAGCTCTGGCCATTGCAAATATTTGGGAAGTGAACCAACAAATGTAAAATCTTTCTCTCTGTCTCTATTTCTCTCTGTAAATATGCCTTTATGATAAACATAAATAAATCTTATTTAAAAAGGGGAGTAGGTGAAGGGCTGCTGGGGTGGGGAACTGCTGAAGAAGTAAAGGGCCAGCAGTGCCTCACATTGATGACTTTACATCCCTGCAGGCTCCAAATGGGCACAGACCCTGAGATTCTGAATACATTTCACAGTCTCCAAGCAGCCCTAGCAATTTATCTTTTTTATTTTTATTTATTTATTTTTTTGCTTCCTGCTTCCTTGGCCTTGTACACTGCCCAGCAAATAATCAAGAAGCTATAAATAAAGATTATTAATAAGCTCCCTAATTTATTAACTTTCAGGTTTCCCTGGGTGAGGCTGCTTGAGGAGTTTTATTTCACATCTAGCGCTCTGGGCAAGGCCTCACCCCCTGGTCTTAGAAGGGAAGAGCAGAGTCTCCCCATACTCACCTTTCTGGCTACAGAGTTAAAGCAATGAAGACCACAGGGTGACTGATCCAGTGGAGCCAGCTGGGCTGACATGCCAAACCAATAAAATCAATGCCAGGGCCATGTGAGGAGGCTGCTGGCTGCCAGGCCTGTGCGTTTATTTACTACACCAATGCCAATTCCAGACCTCAGGGAACTACACACGTAGATGCTGCAGCTGGATGGTGTGGGTATTGACATAGCCTTGTAAAGTGAGATCCATCCAGGGAGGGAGCAGCAAAAAGGGAGTTTAGAGGCTCGGCTGACATAAAGGCTTCCCTTGGGTCCCCGCTGCCCAGTTGAATTAGCATCAAACCCTCACCCTGGGAAAGAGTTGATTTCCCTGCCCTCCCAGAGTGACCGCAGTCAATATGGATGCCGCCTGGTTTTCATTTGGAAGAAATGTACATTTGATTCCCCCTGCCTCCCCTAGACTCTCTCATTCTGAGGCCGTTCTATGTGCAAAAATGCCTCCCCTGTTCGTCTGCTGCTGACTGAGCTATAATGTTTCTCCCACGCCTCGATCTTTCTTCCATCTCAAGCAAAACTCTCACTCTGGAGTTCAAATTGCTAGCAAGGAGGCATTTGGAAAGGGAGAGTTCTGTGAACTGCTTCACACCAAGAAGCAAATAGCTGGCAGAGCCTCAGGGTGGTCCTAACATGCGTTACTGATGCAGACAGCGCAGGTACACACGTTCGGAGTCTTGAGGTTAGCCCCTGATGGGCACCATTGCACCCACGAGGACTGAGACCAAAAGCATGTGTTTACACGGTGAGTGCTGTTCCCTCACCCTGTGCTGAGTCCTACCTGCAAGGGAAGGGGTTGGTGTGATAAGGAAATGGTGCAACCTGGAGGGCAGATGATGCTGTTAGACCTCATGTACCTGAGATTCCTGAGAGCTGGGGAGGTCCCAGGAGCATAGCCATGAAAGGGGTGGTGAACCCCCTCATACCTGCAGCTCCACCCCCCAGGACATCCCCATTTCCACTGCCCTGCCCTAGGACTTCCTGGGAGCCCCTAGGGACCATCAGGGATGAGCTTCCTACACGGGCTAATTCTGCATCTTTTCTCCCCCTTGTCCTCAGCATTCAATTAGGAGCCTTTTTGATCTTTTCGTGAGCAGAAGGGACAGGAGCATGTCTGGGTAATTGAGTTCTTACCCCTGAATAGTAAATGCAAAAATGTGGACAAGGCTTGCTGTGTGTAGCTCCTAGTCTCAATGTGTTAGTTCACTCATTCAGCAAGTGTCCCTGAGTGCCTTCTCCATGAAAGTCCCTTAGAAATGCTTCTCCACCTGTCATTCATCCAATGCATAGCCCCTTCTTTTTTAAGTTGTGTCATACATGCTTTCCTTTGATGCATTCAGCAAGAAACTCATGGAAGGCTTCCTGTGTTTTCAATGCTATCTATCCATCCTGTCTTCAACCAGTCTTCCCTGCGGCACAGACCCAGCGGAAGTGGAAGGAAGTGATCAGCATCTGGAGATATATATATATACATATAGATAGATAGATAGATAGATATAGATATATATAGATATATATAGATATATCTATATATATATACATACATATATATACACATATATGGATAATATATATCTCTTTATCTCTTCCAAATTAATCAGTCATATGTTATATGTTATATAGTATATAGTATACAACCGATTTATTTAGTAGAGATAAAGAGAGAGATCGCCCATCCACTGGTTCACTCCCCAAATGCCCATAGCAACAGGGCTAGGCAAGGTAAGGGCTAGGGAGTGGATGCGGGCTGAAGCTGGAAGCCAGGAAGGCAAGGTCTTCCAAGTGGGTAACAGGGACCCAGTCATTTCCACCATCACCTGCTGCCTTCCAAGATGTGCGGCAAAGGAAGCTGGAGTCAGGGGCTAGACCTGGGATCGGAACCCAGATACCCCCAAATGGGTTGCAAGCATCTTCATTGCTACACGTTATACATTGTTAAGGCTGAATCCTTTGTGACCTATGTGAGTTGGGAGCTTGAGGTAGGCATTAGATTACTCTGTAGCTCGTGAGAGTCCAGGCTAGAAATATTAAGACAGGTGTCTAGGGTGTTTGATGTTGCAATGCCAGCAGAGGAACAGGATTTTGAGCATGGGTGGAAAAAGCTGAGCTCTTCTCTTTCTAGAACAGAAAGATGTAACTCACAAGGCAGAAACAAAATCAGGATGCACTGCTGTTCTAGAGGTCATGGGATACTGTTCCAGTGTGTCCACTTGAAAGTTCGAATGTTGGAAATGGAAGACCCCCAATTCATAGGTTAATGGTGTTTCTCCAGTGTGACTGTTGGCAGGTAGTCAGGATGAGAAGACATCATGGGGTGGGGCAGCATGATGCTGTGACTTTGTAAGAAGCAAGAGAGACACTGGAGCTAGCACATGCCTGCTCTGTCTTACCAAGTGATGGCCCCCTCACATTGTAATACAGCAGGAAGAACCTCACCTGATGCAGAGAGGAAGCCAGCACTGGGGCTCTTAGAAACAAACTCTTTTTCTTTACCAATTACCCATGGTTTTTTTTTTTTTAACAACAGAATCCAAACTAAGACACCAGCACACAAGTCTCCAAGGAAAGGAGCAAGTTCTTGCATATCAATGCATTGAATAAATCACAGAAGTTGAAGCCTGACAGGTTTTCACAGGGAAGTTGCTAGTGGCCTTCCCTTGAGATGAATGATGAGGGGAGAAGATTGATTAGAGCATGCCAGGAAGGAGTATGGAGAAGTGGAGGGGAGTGGTCAGCAGCTGGTCATATGTATTTCAATCTTATTGAGAGAGAGAGAGAGGGGTATGTCATTCCTCTTGTATGTCATTCCCTAAGGAATGTGTTGTTATGGTCTTAGGCAGCTAGTTCAGGGTCACGAGTTTGGAAGCCACACCTCCCCACCTATGTAATCCTTTCTGCCTGCCTGTGAGTCAAATGATGCTTAGTTATCATCACGTGGAACCTGAAGGGGATTGGTATTGCGCTGTTGCATAACCTCTCCCTTCTCAAGCCCCTATAAAGGCCCATAATGGGGAGGGGCTCACTCTTTTGGTCACGTGCTTCTGTCACGCTCATGCACTGACTCTTAGCCCAGTGCCTGCTTTCTCTCTAACTTCCTGAGGACAGACTCCAAGGACAGAGGTAGACCCTGAACATGGCCCACGTGTGTCTGTATTCTTCACCTTCTGTTCACCGCTTGGGTGAGTCAGCAAAGATGCTAATGCTAAGATGCTTTGTATTTCTAAGTTGTATACTTTCAATAGTTCCAGGAGAGGTGAGGCCTAGCAGTAATGGAATGTGGGCAGAGAAGCCAGGGAAAGGTGAATGTTTGAAACTTTCTAAGTATGTCCAGGTTGTTTGCTACATGACTCTTAGGATAATCTTTATTGCTGGGAAAGTTGGGACATAGGTATTTCAGTTTAACAGCTGAAGTTCATCGTAATGACCATTTGTTCCTCTCAGGGTTTTGATTCAGACTGGATTGCCACGGTGATTCTTCATTTGCTAATTTCACTTCCATCACCAAGCTTGGTTAATAGAGACTCCTTAGCACACCCTAGACTTGCCTGGTGTGATCTTCACTTGCTGCCACAGTGTCACTGGGACTACCGCCTTACAGAGGGGAGATTGGAGGCACTTCTAGCATCACACACGGAGCTGGAGTTGGAAGCCAGACAGTCTGTCTCCAGGAGCCATGGACATTCCCTGGAATAGATAGGCTCCAAGCCCTCCCAAACTCACCTCTGCTAGTGGACAAAGGGTAGAGACGCCCCTGACGTTGCAGGACAACAAGTGTATAAAGGGTACAGTGGTAGGTACAATGATTGTCATCTTATGATTCTAGGCATTAATTCAGAATTTTTTAAAGACTTCTTTATTTGAAAGGTAGAATGAGTGACAGAGGGAAGGAGACATAGAGAGGTGGAGAAAGCAACAGAGAGCAATGAGTCTTCTATCCACTGCTTCACTCCCCCAAATGACTGCAAGGGCCCAAGGGTGGACCAGTCCAAAGGCAGGAGATTAGAACTGCACCCAGATCTTCTACAGAGGTGACAAATGTCCAGCACTTGGGCTATCTTCTGTTTTCCCAGGTGCATTAGCAGAAAGCTGTTGGAAGTATAACAGCTGGGACTTGAACCAGCACTTATATGGCATGCTGGTGTTACAAGAGAGACTTAACCCAGCATACCACAATGGCTGTCTCAAATTCACAATTATGCTAAAAGTCCCTCCTGGAAGATGTGGCATTATTTTGTCCTTGATAATGATGACAACAGTGAACAAGGGTTGGTGCTTACATAAAAGGGTCTTGCTGGAAATTTTACATCATCTTGTTGTGGGAAGAGCAGCAAATCCACATTTTAATAGAATTATTTCTAGACAAATCTAGAGATCACTTCAGTCTGCTTGTGGATTATGAAAACTTAGCTGGAATATTGGAGTTAATGGTCAATGATCTCATCTTAAAGGAAAAATCAATATAGTAGACCAAGTTTAGAGAATAGAAAGCAGGTTGCTTAGCAGCCTTGAAGGACCCAGAACGTTTCACTAGAAGAACCAACCAATAATAACACTGGGAATGATTAGATGATTCTTTAAACTCCACCAAAATTTTAGCACTACGACCCAATATCAACAGTGTTCCAGCAGAGCATCTGGGACAATCAGAAGCGGAATCCCCGATGGGAGCTCCCTACGCCAGTCCCTCAAACAAGATTGAGGATGTAAATGAAAACATTCTATGAATTGCTGTTCTCCATGAACAAGGAAAGAAATTATTCCCACTCACTAAAAAAGATCATTTCCATACTGTTAACCCAAATATTGGCCTCTTCAGAAATGTTACATTACTCAATTGATTTTTTCTATTGCTCCCAACCATCATTAAGATTTTTTAATTATTATTTTTATTAAAAAGGCAGATTTAGAGAGAGGAGAGACAGAGAAAAGGATCTTATGTCCACTGGTTCACATCCCAAATGTATGCAACAGCCAGAGCTGATCTGATCTGAAGGCAGGAGCCTCCTCCAGGTCTCCCATGTGGGTGCAGGGTACCAAGCCTTTGGGTCATCCTCTACTGCCTTCCTAGGCCACAAGCAGGGTGGGAAGTGGAACAGCTAGGGCACAAACTGGTACCCATATTGGATCCTGGTGCATACAAGGTGAGGATTTAGCCACTGAATCATCACACCAGACCCTATTAATAAGAATTTTGATGGAAATAAAATAAATAAATGTCCCTTCCCTCTGAATAGTGATATGTCAATATCCATTCACAAAGTGGCCCATTCTCCTTGGGTATGGGATTTTTAATAAGAATTTGACCAACTGTATTTCACTAAACTTGCATATGTCTCCTGGGTTTTAAGTCACTCCATCTATTACTTTGCTCTATCTGATTTCTTACATGCTAGGATGCTGGTGTGATGGAAAAGAAAGCAACATTAGTCTCGCACAATGGGTTTTTGTGTACTCAGATTATTACCTTCTCAGAAGCCCCAATTCTTCTGTCTCATACTCACTTCCAGAATTTTCTCAGTAAACACTTATACACATGTATCTTTTTGAAACTCACCTTTTGGACATTTGGGGGATCATAGTCCCCACCATATCACACAGAGTATAATAACGGTTCTGGGATCCAGCTCTTTGGGGACTGTAATGTTGCACCTACACTGGGGAGCTGGAAGCTAAAGTAACAGAGACAGCAGCATGGGACAGACAGTTCTGTTTTGCATAACCCTGGTCCCATGAAGTGACTGCCTGGGCACCATACTGCCCCGAATGTCTAGCCACTGTGCAGCATCAGCAGAAGGCAATGGGCACCACTGTTTTCAAAGTGTGGGAGTATTTGAGCTCAGGATGACCAACCCAGAGTAATCTGCTTTCTATTTCTTCACCATCTTGAACTTCACTTTCCTTCTAAATATCTTCATTCTATCTCTTCCAGTTTGAAAGCTTTTTCTTTTCCTTACTAAGGGAGGAAATTGAAAACCAATTAGAAGTGATTCATTCTAGGACCAGACATGGCAGCCTAGTGGCCAAAGTCCTCACCTTGTACATGCTAGGATCCCAAATGGGCATAGGTTGGTATCCTGGCTGCTCTGCTTCCCATCTAGCTCCCTGCTTGTGGCTTGGGAAAGCAGTAGAAGATGACCCAAAGCCTTGGGAGCCCGCACCCATGTGGGAGACCCAGAAGAAGCTCCTAGCTCCTGGCTTCGGATCAGTTCAGCTCTGACTATTGCAGCCACCTGGGGAGTGAACCATTGGATGGAAGATCTTTCTCTCTGTCTCTCCTTCTCTCTTATCAATATTTAATAAAAAAGTGATTTATTCTGTTGTCTGTTAGTTATGCAACTTTGCTCAAATTGTTTGGCCCTTATAGGATTTGTTTCCTCAGGTGTGAATTTTTTCCTTGCACTAAATTTCTGTCATCATTTCATTGCATCATCTTGATTTTTAAAAAATATTTTAATTTGCAAGACAAAGTTATAGAAAGAAGGAGAGAGAGATATCTTCCATCCACTGGTTCACTTCCCGAATGGCTGCAGTGTTAGGAACTAAGCCAGTTTGAAGCCAGAAATCAGGTACTTCTTCCAGATATCCTGCATGGGTGCAGAGGTGCAAGGACTCAAGCCATTCTCTGCTGCTTTCCCAGGCCACAGTAGGGATCTGTATCTGAATTGGAGCAGCCAGGACACAAACTGGGATCCATACAGGATGCCAGCACCATAGGCAGAGGTTTAGCCTATTATACCATGGTGTTGGTCCCCACGTCTTGGCCATTTTAACAATCCTTTCTGTTCATGGAGTCAATTAAATGCTTCTATCCCCATCACCCCTTTTCTCCCTCCCTCCCTTACCTTTCAAAAGTCTCTTCAGATTCACAATCTTGGGGAGCCAGTCCTTAACTTCTGATTACATTCTTGGCCCCATTAAACCCTCTGATCTCAGGACCTGGAGGTGTGCTGTGTTTCCCAGACATCTTTTGCCAAGGACTTGGGTTTGATTTCTTGATGTTTTTATCCCCAGTCTCTGGCCAATCCCATTCCTTCTCCTCCTGGCCTTTTGCTTAAACTCCTACCTGGGCTGCTTAACATAACTCCCTAGAGAGTGAAGGTCAGAGAGTGACTTTCAACTTGCAATCAAGCAGCAAGAGTCCTTTAAAACCCACCTAGCCTCTATGCAGCCCCATCACTCGAAGCATTCTCAGTCCTCAAATGTAATATGTATGCTAAAGTGGTGTTAATTCAGAAACATTTTCAGGGAAAGAATAATAAATGTGCATTTGGATTTAGGCAGTATGAGATTTCAGAAATATTAAAGTGTTTTCCAAAAAAGAAAAAGATACCTTACAATTCCAGAAATGAAGCATCCAGCCACCCTCACCCCATCCACATGCCCACCCCCACTTCTAGCAGCCCACAGCCCTCTGTATAACCAATTACCAAGCTGGACTTGGTGGGGTGAAATCAGGAAAGAGCTTGGTGCTTCTCCCACTCCAGTCCTCAAGCCTGTCAACCAGCTCTGCCTTTACCAGGCCTTGGTGACATCTTGGGGACAGCTAACAGAGCTCTGGTCACTTCTAGGGCAGGGCAGGAGGCATTTCTACTATTGATGATTTTCTCTGGGAGGTGCCATGCCATCTGTCATCGCAGATGCACAGTGGTAGACATTTCCCATGGGACCCTGGATGACTTCTGTAGGAGCAGTTGACCACCTCCTCCATGATGCATCCTAGCTGACCCTCCAGCCCACACACCCTGCATGACAATGCCTTCTCCACAGTAGCCACACACTTCCCAATAGCCTCTCTGTAGGCTGCTCATCCCCACCCGTGGGCAATGTATGGCCAGGTTTTCTTCTCTCCAGCAGAACAGGCAGGCCTCCTGGTTGAGGTTTTTCCACAAACTGGGAGGATACAGAGCCCTCCTGTCATATTTCTCTCTCTCTCTCTCTCTCTCTCTCTCTCTCTCTCTCTCTCCCTATCTTCAAACTGCTGCAGGAGAAAACCAGGCTCCAATTCCCTCCAACCCCGCAACTGCAGATCAAGCTCTCTGAACACTTCCCTGTGTCCCACCCAGCCACAGCTGAGGAAGGCTCTTAAGTTTGGGTAGTTCTGTAGGCCTTGTGATGGGGAATGAGATGTCAACATCCCAACTCAAAAGCAGCTGTCCTCCAGGGCCCTGACAGACCCTCCTTGACCTATCCTGAGGGGTTTTGCAGCTCCAAGGATGACAGCTGAAGGGCCCCCTACTCTCTCGAGTTCTGCACAAAGAAAGCTTGCTTCTCTGCTGAGAGCCCCCAGCTGCCTCTCATGCATGGGTGGTTGGTAGGCCTACTTAGTTTTGTCTGTCTGCTTTCAAGCTGATCATGGCCAGTACTGTCTTTAGAATGTGGAGGACATTTGATATCTGTAACTTCAGCCCGGAGGCACTGACAACAGTAAGGCACAGGAAGGGTCTTTACCTCTTCTATGATTCAGTTCCACAGTCTTTGGAGCATGAGCTAAATGCAGGGCTTCCAAAGATGAGCAAAATGCAATCCATGCTCGTAATGGGCCAGGGCTCTTGAAAGAGGTGAGTTCAAGGTGGATGAATGAGCAAAATGGTCGCGTGTTGCTGGTTGATGCGGTTGAGTTACTGGAACCCTGGGGGCCTGAGTTTGAGTTACAACTTAGCCACTTCCTCATTGTCTGACTTTGGTCCAGTGACTTTAACTCCCTGTATGACCTCTTCTGCACCCATAAAATAGAGATAATACAATTAACTAAGTGTTGCGGGGATGAAACAAGTTCAAAGGCAAGTGCTTAGAACAGACAATAGTGTGTAGGAGTTTTTCAGCACCCTCTTCTGCTCTCCTGGACCGTTAGCAGAGGGTTGGATAGGAAATTCAGCAGCCAGGACATAAACTGGAGCCCAAATATGTGATGTCGGTGCTGCAGGTGGAGGATTAGCTTATTAAGTCTCTAAGCATTAATTTGTCAAGGCACAATCAACATCTTATGCTGCTAGATACCTAGACACTCTCAAACTAAAAATGACCCTTCAATGCTGTCTTCTGACTGTGACAGTTTACAAAGGAATGACTCTAATGGGCCATTACCATGATGCTCTGCCCATACTGGAATGTGGAGCAGGCTCCCAAAGCTGAGAATCACCTTCCAGTAGGTGCCAGCTTGTCTAAGTAGGGCCAGCACAGTAGTGGCCTTAAACCATTCTGCAAGCACCAGAAGAGTTTACAATCTCAGTCCAATCATTTCTAAAGGTTCCACCCCTATAGCATCAAGCTTGCACCCTCACCCATCAACCCAGCATGAATCCATGAGTTGTTAATGTAAGACTCTCAGGCTGCTGCACCTGCGGGTGTCTGAGGAGCCAAATTCTGCTCACTCTGTAACACACAGCTTGACCAGCAAAGGTACTTAACACAGGGGTGTACCAGGGACTATGCTGGTAGGAGGTGGGTGAGCAGGTTGATGAGACTTTATCCACTTGGAAACGACTACAGAGTGTAGAACTCCCAGGATGTTAAGCAATACTCCAAAACCTCAGAAAGTGGCTGCACTGAAGAAAAAGAAACAGTCCAACACCAAACAAAATGGTGACAACCAACGCAGCTTTTTCCTGCATTTCTCTGCTTCCCCATCTTTCTCCAGTTCCAGTGGGGACAGACTGGGTGGGGGTGCAAGTGGAGGGGGTTGAATACAGTGATGAAGTCAACCATGACTCCCCCACCCCACTGCTTTTGCCTAATTTTCCATCAAGCCCAACATACCGGGAAAGAGGGAGTTTAAATTGTATGACAAATTTGAGCTCGGGATTGAACTGGACATTTTTATTAGTTGATAAATGAAGCTATTTGTTAATTCCATAGGACTGCCAAGGATTTCATCCAGGAGCAAAGAATAGTGTTCGACTTGGCACAGAAAAAACTAATAATTGCTTTCTGCTTGTACTCTGTCGAGTCCAACTCATTTACTGAAACAGCAGCTCTGGAATAAGAAGGCGGAGGCCGTTGCCTCCGTGTAAATGGCCTGCAGACACACAGGGTGATCTGGGGGTTGTGTAGGTAAGAGGAGTTTCACACTTAGAGGGTCCTTTCAGTTTGAAACAGACTGTGTGTGTGTGTGTGTGTGTGTGTGTGTGTGTGTGTGCATTCCTTTCAGTTTCATCTATGTTTTCGTCATGCAAGATGTTGTTGAGTCGGAGTGACTTCCCACTGCTAGGATCAGCAAATAGATTTGAATACATGCATATGACAAGATGCGGGAGATATTTGACAAAAGATCCAATCCAAAGACTGAGAAGGCAGCTTAGCCTGGCCCTTTAGGAGTGGGAAGACCCTGTCCATAAATTCAACTCTTCAAAATGGCAAGGGTAAGTGGAGGATATGGAAACAAGCAGGCAAGCAGGACCTCAGGAGGCCCCTGGAGAATCTGCAAGGTGCAGATGAATGGAGGGGTGATGAGAGGAAGGACAAGGCGAGGCCAGAAAGGGCAGGAGGGCTGAGAAAGGTAAGAGACCTGGCACGGGGCTGCCGGAGTCAGCACATAAAAAATACAAACCTCTTAGCATTTTGCTTTCTTTGACCATCCTAAGCCAGAGGGGCTGTGAGACAATGGAAACGAGTAGCAGTGGCTGTTGCGTTTACTGTCATGGTCAGCAGCGTGACCAAATACCAGAGCGCCGCTGTAGGAAGAGATTGTTCTTGCAGATAGGAGCCTCTGTGTCTGTCTCTCTTCTCACCAAACCAGAAAGGAGAGAGGGAGGGAGAAAACAAAGAAGCAATCAGCAGCATTCATTTTTAAAAAGAAGTGTGAGTTCAGGGAGCAGCACCACGACACAGGGGGTTGAACCCCTGTCTGTGTGGCCAGCATCTCATATATGCACTGTTAAAATCCCCAGCTGCTCCACTTCCCATCCAGTTCCCTGCTAATGTACCTGGGAAAGCAACACCAAATACCTGAAACCCTACCACCCAACTGGGAGACTGGGAAGAAGCTCCTGGCTTCGGTCTGACCAGCCCCAGACATTGCAGCTACCAGGGGAATCAATCAGTAAATAGAATCTCTCTCTCCTTCCCTCCCTCTCCCTTTCTCTTCCTGTCTCCCTCTGACTTTGTCTTTTGAAGAATAAAATAAACAAACCTTTTAAAACAAAACAGGAATAGATTGTTCTCTATGGGGATTTGGGAAAGCACAAACTTCAGCAGTACTAAGATCTGCTCTTGTCACCAGGAAACACAGTTCTGGGAAGAAATACTGTGTGCTTTGGTAATGTAAAGGACACTAGAGATGGCAAAATTTATGTTATTTGCTTCAGAGAGATGGGACTGAGCTGTGAATGATGTAGGAATGTCACATAACAATGTAAAGTGTATTAAAAAAGAAAAAGCATCCACCTTTTAATTTAATTTTGAGTTGAATAATCGGAGTAAGTTTATTCCTCATGTACCCCATAATTTTAACCTTTTATAATGCAAAGCTGACAATTCAATTTAAATTGCCAGAGCATGCTTGTTTGGTCCCATTTGTTTCAATGATATTTTACTGTTTGCTGGATCTCCTCAAAGGCAGAACATTTTGGAAAAATTGGCTCAAGTTCATTCAAACTAGTTTTGAATCCTTGCTAGAGAATGGGCTCAAGCTCCATCAGTAGGGGCTTTTATAAAACAGACAGGTGCCTGTGCTGATTGGATAGCAAAATTGGAGGCGTGATTCTCACATCCACCAATTCACATGCAGGATGAAGTTCTGACAGCCATCTCCAAGGTCTCCCACTTTAATGGAGACAGGACCTTCCCACTTTAGTCAGGCGATGCCAGCACCAGACTGGTTCTTAGAGCAGAAAAGTTGCCCATTCTTCCCACTGTGGGAGGGCGTCTGACACTGGGTGGTCTAGCATGAAGCACCTCAAAGCAGCCCACCCTCCTTCATCCCAGCCCTGTCTCAGATGAGCTGTTAGCATCCTGAGAAATAACGTGATGGAACCCTAGGATAGCAGGGTGTGGCAGTTTGAATGTGTCTCTCAAAAGTTTGTGTGTTACAGAGATGAGAGAGGACATCCAACAGGAAGTCATGAGTGTTCCATTGAAGCCATTCTCAAAGGCTTGGGTGAGTTCTTGTGGGAGTGGTTTTGTTATAAATGTGAGCTTTTGTGGGAGTTGCTTTGTCGTAAAGGTGAGCTCTTGCATTTGCACTTGCTTGGCCTTCTGCTCTGCCCCACTTCATGATGCAGTGCATGGTCCTTGCCAGATGCCAAACGCCATATACTCAGACTCCCCTGCTTCCAGAACCAGGAGCAAAACAAATCTCTGTGATCAGTTTCCTGATCTCAGGTTGTCTTTTTATAGCAATACAGAAACAGACTAAGACACAGGGCTCTGATGAAAACAAAAGCAGCAAGTGTCTATAGCAAATACATACCACTGGGAGCAAGAAAAGAACTGAAATGTTTGGCACTGTGTAAGGAAGTCTAAAGCTCAGAAGATGTGATTTGCTGAAGACTGATCAGATGCACTTGACAGGCATGCTGAACCTTTATGTAATAACCTCTTAATTTTCAGTTTCTACGTTTAGATTGGTTGGTTAGTTTTCACAAGGTTTTCTTAAACCTGGCCTGCCAGTATGCATAGCAGACTAGTCCAGTCTGTCCCGCTTCCCATTTGGCTCCAGTACCTGTCAATGGGCATTGAAGCTTAGTTCCCTGTATTTCTGTTGTCATCAGTACCTGAAGTGGTAGGTTTCTGCATGAAAAAAAATTGTGATTTCTCTTGGGACCAGAGCTGTGGCATAGCAAGAAGAGCCACCCACTGCAATGCTGGCATCCTCTGTAAGTGCTGGTTTGTGTCCTGGTTGCTCTACTTCCAATCCAGTTCCCTGTTAATGTGCCTGGGAAAGCAGTGGTAGATAACTGGAGTGCTTGGATGTGGGAGACCTGGATGAAGCTTCTGGTTCCTGGTTGCAACATGGATCAACCCTGGGACCAACCTCTTCCTTTACTCCAAATAGTATACCTGCTGAGGGACCCAAGCTTTTCTCTACTTTCTGGCCTGGGCATGGCAAGGCTTCTATGAGCCAGTCAGCTGGAGTGCACAGCATCAGCAAAAACCCAGAGGTCTGTGTGCTGTGGTGCCAAGAGTGCCAACAGCAAGGGAGGACTGACTCTTCCACTGGGATAGAGGGAGGGTCTGACTTTTTCCCAAACCTAAGGGTGAGATTCCAACATGAGATAAGAGGGTGTGCAATTGGGAATTTTCCAGTGGGAGGGAAACAGGGAGTTTTTAAAACTAGTGTGCTCAGCAGGCTGGGCGCTTGGAAGCCAAGTTCTAGCTCTGTGGGTTCTGTCTCCAGCTTTGGTATGTCTTCCTCAGCAGATTTTAGCAGATGCTTCTCCCTCACAGTATGGAATGTAATCTCCTGCTTGCTCTCCTTTACCTTTCTTTCCTTTCTGCCTCATATTTTAAAAGTGGGAGGAAGATTTATTTGAAAAGAGGAGCTAGGGAGTTAGACAGACAGAAAGATCCCCTATTTGTTGGTTCACTTGCCATATGGCCACAAGAGCCAAGGCTGGACCAGGATGCAACCAGGAGCCTGGAAAACCATCCAGGTCTCCTACAGAAGCGGCCAGAGCCCAAGCATTTGGGTCACCTTTCACTACTTCCCCAAGTTCCTTAGTGGGGAGCTGCATTGAAAGTGAAACAGCTGAGATTTGCACCAGTGCTCATATGAGATGCCAGCATTGCGAATGTACCTAAAGTGGTACCTAAAGTCATCCCCTTATGCCTCACTTTTACAGTTTTACAATCTGTTTAAAACAAGTTCTGTTTTAGAAACTATAATACAGATACATGGGGAAAATGGAAACAGTTCGAAAAGAGGACTTTGAAATTTGTCCTCTTCCACTCCAACTGTCCACTGCAGCGCTCTACCAAAGAGCTGCTCATGGTACCAGTTTCCAGACAGCATCTTCCAAAGACATTCTGTGTATACACCAACAGAAGTATCTATTTGTCTGGTCTCCCTGGATGTAAACATATTTGCATGTGTGTTATGCAGTAACAATACTAGGAGTATGCTTACCCGTATTGAGCACTTCCTTCTGGCAGAGTACTTTGAGTACTTCTGAGCATCAACTTAATCTCAACTACTAAAGGATAAAGACCCTATTTTAGCTCCATTTTCCAGATGAGCAAATTGAGGTGAGCTGGTAAGAAAGTTTCTCTGGTATTGCAGATTCTGGCTCTGTTGCAGCTTGCTTTTCTAACCAGCAGGCTCTCCTCAGCTGCACTGAGTGAGTGGGTGTTTAGTGGAGCTTGCTACCCAGCCTAACAATACATGGTTCACCATTGCAGGTATATAGTCTTGCAGTCAGGGGCAGATGGACAGCAGGCAGAGCAGGCATAGCCTGCTCTATGCACCCTGAGGCAGGCACTGCCCAGACATAATGACATGAGCAGTTTAATTAACAGCACACTTGCAAGATTGCCAAGAACAGGAGTTCCATGGGTGTGTGCCTCGGGGCTGAAAAAATCAGAAGGAGGAGCCTCATTTGCTGTCTTTCAGGCTATGTGGGTGCAGCCACTCTTGCTTGGCTGGGCCAAGGAGTGCTCTGGATTAATTACACAGGTGGATCATTTTGCCTGAGAAAGCTCCAATGGTTTGATGGAGTGACATATGCAAATGGAACCTTGAAGACCTCACATAGAAAATACAAATGATAAGAATGATTTTCCTCAGGTGAGGGAAGCTCCTCATGATACTTGTAAATAGCTATCCTGTGCCAGCCATGCTGGATTTAACTGTTAACACGATGGCAAAGCTGTTTCTCAAGACTGACCCTGGCTATGCAATGAGTGCTGAGAAGTGGAAATGATCAATATGTGAGTTGAGAAGATGCCAACTCAATAAAGCTTAAAGGAGCAAATTCTGCTTATTTGGGTGGGTCAAGCTATACCCTCTAGGCACATGTGCTTCCCACCCTATGCCCACCTGTCAGGTTTGTGATATCCCTCTCCCCTGAGGGAGGGTGGGGTGGAGCCAGCTGGGGCATGCAGGGTAGGTCACTGTCCTGAGGATCTACACACCTCTTCAACTCCTCAGACTTCCTCATGGGTCCTAGGTGCAGGCTCCATTTCTGCAGTTGTAGTAAGTAGCTACTTTAGGGAGGCAACTGCCTGGAAATGGAGAAAGTGCAGCACTTTGTGGCCAATCTTGTAAAGCCACAATTCTACTGCTGACTGCTGTTAAAACATTGCAGGAGTCAGCATCTCGGAGCCTCACTTTGGGTTGTGCAAGGGAAGGATAATCCTCGGATGCAATGGTCTATGGAGTGAGGCAGTGGTCTGGGACCACAGTAGCTGTGAGATGGTTCACAGAGTCAGAGGACTTTCCAGGTACAACCTCATTGGTATCTGTCTGCTACCCTGGCCCTTCACATATTCCATTTGATTTTTTTTGTTGTTACTTTATTGTACTAATAAATACATACAACGAAACATTTGCCCCTGTAACCACATTTTAAGTGTGTAATTCTAGAACACTGAATAACAATGCTACATAATCATCACTGTCAGCCATATCCCAAACTTTTTCATGGTCTCACATTGAAACTATACCCATTCAACAATAGCTTCCTCTCTGCTGCTCCCCTTACCTGCTGGATCTTCTATCCTGCCTTCTGTCTTAAAGAATTTTCCAATAAGGCACCTCATATTATTATCCTCATATAGGATTATTTATTTGTCCCGTAATATCTGGCCTATTGCATGTACCGTAATGCCTATAAAATTCATCCCTGTTTTAGTATGGATCAGAATTTTCTTTATTTTTAGGACCAAATAAATTTGTATTATATACATATATACATATATACATACACATTTTCATCATAAAGATTTATTTACTTATTTGAAAGGCAGTGTATGTGTATGTGTGTGTGTGTGTGTGTGTGTGTAAGGGAGGGAGGAGGAGTAGGGAGAGAAAAATAGATGTCTTCTAAGCACTGATTCATTCTTCAAATAACTGCAACAGCCAGGGACTGGTCTCGACAGAAGCCAGGAATTGAGAGCTTCATCTGGATCTCCCATATGGGTGGGGCAGGGTCTCAAACACATCTGCTGCTTTCTCAATTGCATTAGCAGGGAGCTAGCTTCGATGAGTAGCTGGGACCTGAACAGGCACTGGTGTATAGTATGCTGACATCAGAGGCAGCAGCTTAACTTGCAAAGTCACAGTGCAAGTCTCCATCCCCAAATCTTTTCATCTACCATCTGCTAATGGAAATTTGGGTTGTTTTCCCCTTTCAGCTGTTGTGAATACTGCTACTATGAAATGGGTGTGCTGGTATCCGTTGGAGTCTCTGCTTTAGACTTT
This sequence comes from Ochotona princeps, assembly GCF_030435755.1. Lineage (NCBI taxonomy): Eukaryota > Metazoa > Chordata > Mammalia > Lagomorpha > Ochotonidae > Ochotona > Ochotona princeps. The sequence goes on along the minus strand of NC_080842.1, from coordinate 14,990,862 downwards.
ATTGAGCATTACCTGAGAATGATATTCCTGGGCTGTGTGTAGATTGGTGGTTCTAGGTGTAATTTTGAGGAACTGCCAACCTGCTTTCCATGGTAGCTGCCCCATTTCCCATTAGCAAATCACAGGAGTTTTGATTTCTCCACATTCTGGGGAACAACATTTTTTTTCCATTATGGGCTAGTGACCTTCTCATGAGTGGGAAGCGGGAACTCAATTTGTTTGGGAGAGTTTTAGTTACATAGTGAGAGCCCCAGAAATACCTAGCAGTATTCCAGTGGGGCTGGGCTGGGCTCCATGGGGTCTCCTGCCTGGGTAGCTGGGGCCCAATCCTTGGGCCATCTTCTACTGCCAAGAGTACTTAAGTTCACCTATCTGCTAACAGAACATATCTAGCACTAGTTGTGCAAGAGATTTTTTTGTGAAAATAAAAAAATTTTCTAGGGAGGAATCTTGAAGAGGTCTGGGGTCTTGGGAACATAATCACCTGACAGTTCTGGCAGTTCAGTCATGTATCTATCTGTTCATGTTTTGATTCATTCACTTATCCCATGAATATTCATTGAGTCCTTATTTTGGTGACAGGAAGTGATGAGGAATTGTGCTAACCGCTGCAGCAAGTAGATTTTGAAATCCACCAAGGGGTCTTGGAAATCATCTTGTCCAACACTCATGCTAGAAAGGAATGTGTTCTCAAGCTAAAGGAACAGGACCAGGGCCAAGGTTGCCAAGCTAGGGCTATCAAGAATGACAGAGCCCAAGCCTTGAGACAAAACTCCTCGAACCTGAGGAAGCATGGGCTGAAAGGAAAGGTGAGCAAGGAAGCTCTTTCCTGTCAGTCACTTGATTAGCCCGTGAGATTTGAACACAATAAAACAAGTGTCAGGAAAATCTGAGCAGATGAGGCCCAAGGACTCAGATGGACCTTATTTGCTGATAACCTCTGATGAGAATGTCACATACAGGTTGTGTGTCATCAGAGGTATCACTCACTTGGGATCTGAGAGCAGGTAGGAGCATATTTGCTATCTGAGAAAATTCCAGAAGACTGAATTTAACGAATTGGTGAACACCATAATGTCCACACAACTGGATTTCATGGAATAACCCAGACTCTTTTTTTTAAAAGCTTCATCCTGGGAGGAGTATTTCAACTATATGGAAGGGCAAAGAGAGATGGACACAGTGGCTAGAATGTAATTTATAAATACAGCTTCCACATATTTTACTCTGGCTAATCTTCAAACCACTGAATTGTGGGTATGGCAGGCAGCAACATCTCTGAGGTCTCCTGTTACATGGATGTTCTCCAAAGCCACACAAAGGAGCAAAACCGACCTCAGCTACTCCAGTCAGGGAGAGAAGGGCCTTTTCTTGGCTCTGAACAGAGATTTGCATGAAGTGCTTCCCCATCTCCATGAGCCTCATCATTGCATCCAAGCTGACAGCTGGAAAAGAAGGTCCAATGTGGTTACTCTAAACTTTGTGCAACTTGGATGCCAACAACCCTGGTTCCCTTCCCTTCCGTGTTCTTGGTGCTCCACCTCATTTAGTGCATCGCTATCATTTTTTTTATGTGTGTGGAAGAGCTCTGCAGAAGTAATTCATGTCTCAGCTACATGAATGGACGTCTTGTATAGATTCACAATTATTCTGCTGGGTGCCACAAGGCTTTAGTTATGTCAGGGTTCCCAGCTCACACAGCAAAAGGCTGAGAGCTTTACAAGAAGCCAGGTGACTGGAGATAAGCAATCACCCTCTGGCCCACTTGGTGTAAGGCACCCACCTGAAGCCGACATCAGCTCTGCTCTCTGCCGGCCCAAACCGTCCCCTCTGCTGACTCGGAGGCCCCTATTGGGACCCCATATTGGTTCTGACTTCTCTTCACCCTGTTCTTGACTTAACAATGAAGACCTACCTTCCACATCTCTTCATGTCTTTATAACTAGAACCCATTAGCCTTGTCCTATCTCAGATCAACTTCACTGCTACGACCCAGCAAAGAACCTGAACATATGCATCATATTTAAGAAAGATTTGTAATATCACAGCCGTTTTAAAAAGAATGAGCAAAGTCTTGGTAATGCTTGAGATTAAATTAAAAACAATCATACTGCTAGGCATCTGGCGCAGTTGAAATTACAGCCACAAAGCCCAGTTGCTGAGTGAGGTGGTGGCTGGCAGGGACTATGTCAGTAACTGCCCAAACGGAAGTGCTGGGGGTTTCTCAGGGAGGTGGGACACCAGACAGAGTGTTCTTCTGATCATCTTCAGTGTCATGATGTGTGGGGACAGCCATTGGTTCCACCTGCCGGGTTTTAGTCACACCCCAGTGCAGGTGGGGAGCAAACCACTGAACCTCAGGGGGTGTGCAGTGTCCCCTCCAGGAAAGCCTTGTGCATCTGCCCTGCCCTCTGCAACATGGGTATGCAAACTCCCATGAAGCGCAGGAGTGCAGAGAAGTACAGGAGGGGCATTGTTCTTTGAGATGCATAGGCATGTCTCTTCTGGTTTCCTTGCTCATGCTTCACTATTACTCACGCAGGCCCCTTGGAGGTGCAAGCCTTGGTGTTGAACAGCTGGTGCTATGGGGCAGTGCGATACACCATAGCTTCCATGCCAGCATTCCCTATGGAAGTGCAACAAGTACCCATTTGAATTTTATCTACCCTTCCAATTCAACTACCTGCTAATGCACCTGGAAGGTAGCTGATCATGGCCCAAGCACTTGTGTCTGCCACACCTGTGGGAGACAGCTGGTGCTGCAGACTCCTGCTTTCAGCTTGGCCTCGATTCTGCCTTTCCCGACACTGGAGAAGTGAACCAGTGGATGGAAGATATGTTTCTCTCTTTCTGTCACTCTGCCTTTCGATTAAAGACAAAAATTAAAAAAAAAAGCAAAATTACATTTTGTGACGGTAGCTGTCATGGAAGTCAACAGGATATCCAGAGCAGCACCTGACTTATTGCCGATGTAGATAACACTAAGGAATCCAGATTCCAGCCATTCCTTTATGACCACACAGGGCTTCTCAAGGCATAGAGGGACTTTTCCCCTGGTTTGTGTTTCCAAAAAGAGAAGACTCTTTTCAATCACCCCCTTTCTGTTCAGTCTCCTTCTATGCCCTCACTCTTGGAAGGGTTGGTCAGTGGACTGGTTGGGGGTTTGGAAGAAGAATCTAGGTCTGCGGCTCCATTCTCTCTACTTCCTGCTTGCCTGTGTTGGGCCTGCAGGCAAAGCAGGCAAGTCCTGGCGCTCCTGTTCCTGCAGAGGAGGTATTGCTCCAAGGGGCAGACCTGGTACAGGAACAAGGCAGGGGGCTGACATGTGAGCACAGCCTTTAGGCTGCAGATCTCAATCCACACCTGGTAGCCAATACCTTGGTAGTCAGGTGGCCATGTTGGACTTCAGCTGTTGACCATCTGTGCCTTTCTCAGGCAGAGAAAATCAGTGTGCTGTTTCAATCCCTTAAATCCCCTACTGTTGCAAAATTCAGAGGAAACCTGTTACCCTTCTGTATTCTAACTGCCCTGTAATCTAGCATGTGCGCGTGCGCGCGCACACACACACACACACACACACATCCCTCACCTCCTCCTATTTGAAAGTTCCCATGCCTTACCTCTTCCCCTGGCCACCCTGGTCACCTGTCACAGTTGATCTCACCTGGGAGGGCATCTGCCTTTCCTCCATCAAGGGGAAATCTTGGCACTGATGAGGCTGCGCTGGATCAAACCCATCCTAGGAAATGCAGGTATGGTTCTTCCACTCCCAGGGAAACAGACCTCCCTGAGCACTGTGGTCACCTCTGCCTTATCAGGCACCTGCCCTTTTTTCTAGTCAAGAGTCCTGGGGCCTGTATCTCAAGCCTGGAGCCTAGGGAGATCTGCTCAATGAGACTGGAAGATCATTTCTAAGACAGAACTTTCTAGCAGGCAACCAGTCACCAAGGGAATAAGATTGTCTCCCAAATCAGGTCAATGGAATGATGGCAGGTCAGATAATCACAACCTGGGATTTCCAGGTATGTCCAGTGGCTGCTCCCACAATCTTGCCTCTTTCCTGACTTCTCTGCCGCTCACCGACCATTCAGCACACTACACCCTCTCCCCACCCAATGCACCTGCTGATGTTGCATCCTTCAGCCGCCCTACAGTTTCCATAACACACTCATGAGAAGACTTCTGAACATCCTAGTGCTTAGGATGAACATCCTGGATCTTGAAAATGCTCTGGTACTTGGAGATAATGAGGCAATGAGGCATGATTAACCATTACTTAGATGTTGGCTAGTGATGACCACTGGCATTACCTGTATGTGCTATGGCTCCAACTAGATTCCAAGCCATTTAAAACTGGAAAATTTGTTTCATGCTTTTTGTTCCCATCATGTCCAGCACATTAAGGTTGTTTGGAAATACTGGCTAAAAAGATACATATTTAATAACTGCTTCTCCTAATGCCACCTGTATTTTCTGTGCATTTAGAAGGTTGTTCCCCTAGGAAGTCTTCAAACACCATGACTCACGTTAATTTCCTCTGCTCTTCCTGACTCCTGGTTATTGCCTGGGCCATGTCTTTTGTCATTCAGGCTCTGTTGAAGTGTCAACTCCACTTAGCTCTGGGAGCCCTGTCTATGCACTTGAAGCCAGGGCTGGGCAGGTGCTAGCTCCAGGCCAAGGTGCCTGTGGGTGAGACTCAGGGAAGGACTCACATGGTTTCAGCCAGTGCTTGCTATGCCCCGAAGGTCACTTTCATCAGCCTGGCCACTGTCCATTGCCAAAGTGCAGGCTCTAATGTTAGGCAGACCTGGGTGAGAGTCCTGGCATTGTCACGTCTGAGCTGTCACCTCCCCTAAGCTATGCAGACCTCTACACCTACACATTGGCAAGCGGGAACAATATCAACTGCCAAACACAGCTCTGGTGGGCCTAAGTACCCCAGTCCTCTAAAAGCATTAGGAATGGACAACAGGGGCCAAGAGGGGGTCGTAGGGAAACAGACCATGTGGCATTGACCGAGTCGTCTCATGTCTTAATTCTGGTCTCCTGATTTGTACAGTAGGGAGTCATGTGACCAAGCTATCTGCAGGGATTATGTGAGATGATGTGTCTAATTAGAGGTTCAGTGCTGGTTACAGTAATGTGATATCCATGTGGCGAAAAACGTTTTTAAAAATGACTGTCATCCCAGAAACTGGAACATGGAAGAGCCTCAGTAAACATTCTCTTCCAGCAAAGTGGTGGCTTGTGATCTGCAGACCATATGGTGCCAAGCAGGACCTGCAAGGGCCTCAGATCTTAGCACCTTGGACCCAAGCAGGTGTGCTAGAGCAGGGATCCTCAGCCTATGTAGTATTGCGGCGTCCTCCAAGCCTTCATCACACCAATGACCCTGCATCTCTAACTGCTTTGTCTCAGAGAACAGCAACGATAAATTCTTCCTCAAGGGTAGCGAGCATTTCATCATTTTCTAGTGCCAATAAAATCTGCAAGAGTCTTCCCCTTCATACACAATCTGACAATAGTGTTTTCACTAAAAGACAGCACAGAGGGATGCCTCTGCTAAGGGAAAATTGAACTCTCCATGAGAATCTTGCTCTAAACTCCCACAGAGCATTGGCCGCTCAGCATTGTCAGGAGCCTGGTTGAGTCATGGGCTCACCTGCTGACCATGGGCTGGTTCAGGTGCTAGCTGTCAGCCCGCCCCGTCAGGGCAGAATAATCCATTGAATTCCCTCAGAGAGCCATCTTCAGTGGCTGGTGCCACACTCACACAGGATTCTGTGCCCTCTAGGTTCTTTTGTGTATTCTGTAGGGAACACAAATTGAGTCATGGAAGACATTTAATTTCTGAAATTCCCCTCTCAGTTTTTGTCACCCCAGGTATATTACTTAATTTCTAACTAAACTAGCTTAAAATCATGGTTTTAACACAACTAGACAGATGCCGTAATGGAATCCTTCAAGGTGCCTGATAGGCCCTCATGCCAAAGAGAAGCACTGTATTCCAGATTCATTCTGGTAACTTCAATTTCAGTGCTGCCTAAAAGTGAAGCAAGAAGTGCACAAATAGGCAAGTTGGCCATTGTTCGCTTTTTCAGCCCACCATTCCTGCCCAGTGGAATATCACATTGCAGGAAACCAAGCGCACTCAATTTTGCTGGGGCACAGGTGGAAAATGGCAGACAGGTTGTGATTGGCGGAGAGAGAAGAAGCAAGTGCAGATGCAGCAAGGTACAGTTTTATGAAGCTTCACTGCTATGGAATACAGTGCATGGTAAATACAGGAGGAAGAGCTAAAAAACACAGCAGTATAAATGCATTTCAAGCTACAATTAGCCAGTGGGGGTAGGGAGGAGAAGAACAAAGGTAAGACTAACCACCAATAACTCTAAAATGTGTTTGCGCTTGCCAATGAGATTCAGCCACGTGTAGCAACACAAACTTAGTGCTCAGAATCACGGGTGACGTTTGCTGCTCCCAGGGGCTCCCTATTCACCGGTAGCACTCACACAACATTGATGCAGAACTCATCTTGGTAGTGCTGTAGGAGGATGGAAACTGAGGAGGAGAACCAGGGTCCACCCCCAATAAAGATTTGAATTCTTCTAGCTGCCCCCAAAGGGCTCTGAGGCAGGTGGTTGGTGGACCACTCCCTGAGAATACTGGAGTAGATGACTCTACGAGTTTCCGCTGTGTAAAAGGTGCCGACAGTTGCTAAAAGCTCAGTTGTTCGTGCGCTTTGTACATTCACAGCCGTGTGTACACATGAGGGGAGTCTAGACACAGCTGCCTCCATGTGTCTATGGGCAATGCATGTACCTTATTTACAACGAACAACACAATTCCTGTTTTCAACAAAAATCAAATAAACACAATACACAGATCTGAGTATTTTACTTCCTTGCTTGGCCCTGAAGAAGAAAACCATTTAATAAAAATTAATAGATTCACAAACACCACTTCACATGTCTACCAAGCAACCACAGGAGGACCCATAGACTTGATTTCAAACCCCCTTGGGATCTGCCCTTTGCTCTCTTACTCCTTCTGTCTCAAACCTGGAGTTCGGGGTCCACAATCTGACACCTTTCAAAGGCTCCCAGCACCTGAAAATGACTAAATTTGCTCCTCTCTTCTTTGACCAGGTGTAAAAGGAATAGTTTTCCTCCTCTATTCATCCTCCTCAACCAAAAGAGTGGGTTAAGAAGGATTCTGAGGCTCTGTTTAGGTTTCAAAGGGAACAGCATTCTTGAGGTGCCTAGTGGGGCGGGATGAGGTCACTTTTGCATCACTCATTTGCTAGTCTGGTCCTGAGCTATTTGTTGCAAAGATTTACTCTGTATGCATAACTTTGGACATTGGAGATTTGATAGCCTGGAATTAGAACTCCTGTCTCGCCTCCAAGTTCCATGCCTTTCCTAGTCACTCAGTTCATCACAGGGCAGGACTGTTGGAAGTTGCAAAATGTCATCCCCTCCCTGTCCCATTCTCCCAGGTGACCTATTCCTGTTTGTGGCAGAGGCCTTTTGTGTCTCATCCACACGGGCTTTGCTAACAGACGTGATACAGGCCTGCATATAAGAAAATTAGAATCCCATGCAGGTGGCCGGGGTCTCTTAGAGAAGTCCTTGTCTAAGCCAGTGTCCGTATTTCTAATCAGTTTTCTTCAGCCTTTGATAGCTTAGCCCACATGTCCTGCCTAGGTCATGTTTCTCCACGTGCTAATCTAATCTACCTATTGATCAAATTTGCTGATTCTAGGGGCTGACAAACTCATGTGTGGCAAATATCATTTACTCACAAGGGCATGAAAACCCCTCTCTCCCACTGCACAAGTTGTCCCCTGGAACTCATGCTATCTACCACCCTGAGACACTGAATGAACTTTGCTGGGAAAAGGGAGGCAGAACACCAGAAGAAAATAGAAATAGTTAATGCACACACTCAACACTTGCCTTCTTTATTATTAGGTAGGCTGATTTAGTGGTCAGTGACAGAGGTGGAGAGTAGCATGGAAAACTGGAAGTAGAACAAATTGTTACATGAAGGTGAGAGAAGCAATGGGTTAGGAATATGAGGTAACTTTAAAAAGTCCATGGGAGGGCCCGGCTAGGTGGCCCAGCAGTTAAAGTCTTTGCCTTGCATGTGTCAGGATCCCATATGGGCGCTGGTTCTAATCCTGACGGCCCCACTTCCCATCCAGCTCCCTGCTTGTGACCTGGAAAAGTAGTCGAGGACAGCCCAAAGCCTTGGGACCCTGTACCCGCATGGGAGACCTGGAAGAAGCTCCAGACTCCTGGTTTCGGATAGGCTGAGCTCCAGCTATTGTGGTCCCTTTGGGGAGTGAATCATTGGATGAAAGATCTTCCTCTCTGTCTCCCTTCCTCTTTGCATATCTGATTTTCCAATAAAAATAAATAAATCTTTTTTAAAAATTCCATGGGAAAATAACATAGAAAAATTGAAATCCATAGTATCCATTTCCCACAAACTTTCTGAATACCCCTGGTATGCATGAGTTTAAAAGGCTTTGTACGCCAATAGATATCTTTTCAATCTTCTAGAAGCTTTTTGAAATACAGTACTATTCTCATAGTATTTCTATTACATTATTTGGTTGCACAAAAGAATTCATAAAAAGATGATGCTCCAGGTTTTTAATTTAGTGGCTTTCCTCTGGGAATAAATGCATCTGATAACAGCCTGCCTTTTAAAAATGCAAACATTGCTCAGATTTATTAATTTTTATGTTATGAATATTTAAATCGGTCCATCCCAAAGGAATCATTTTACATGGAGCTAATGCACTTACATTTTTAATGAAATGAGTAGTCAACCATTAAAAATAAAATATTGATCTGAATTGTTTGACTAATTGATAGGAAGAAGAACGTTAGTGCACTAGCCGTCAGAAAATTTGGAAAAATGAAGAGAAAGCAAATGACCCAATTATTACCGCCCTTCGACATTCAGGATGACACTGTCCAATCTCTCTCTCACTTCCTTGATGAACAACTTCTTTTTAAAAGGTCTAAAGGAAATTATCACTGTAAATCAACCCTCAGGTAGGAAGAAAGAGCCAAGCAGTAATGTGATCGCCAGCAGCATTTAACTGCTTAGCTCCTGCTGCAGACACAGTGAGTGGGGAGCTGAGACAATTCCTCTGTAATTCTACGTACAGGACTGCTTTTTTTTTCTGGGTTCCCATAAAAATGTAGCAACTCAAAGTGAAGGTCAGTTTCCCATGAATTTTAAGATACCTGTGCTCTTATCATGGCATGAATAAATGTAATTTTAAGGTCACTTTAAAGACTGCGGGTGTGAAGATCCTTTGAAGTCTTTTGTTGGTTTTTGTTTAAGTGGAAGAGTTGGGGTTGAAAGCAAACCCTGGTATTTCTTCTTCTGCGTATAATTTCTATATTTGATCATCTTGAAGTAAGGCAGGCTTTTCTTTGGGTGGAAGGTTTACGCTTGGTAAAGGAAGACTGCTGTGATTGTCCAATTCTTTTGAGCTCATAATCTACAAATGGAGGGATGATTCACATCACCCCACATTTTTGGTTGGTGAATGACTTCCTTCCCTGTGTTCAGCTAGAAGCAAGTTGATCAACAGAGAAGGCACACAGAGCTGTGGCGCACTCCAGTGATGACATGGTTTGCATTTCTTGCTTAATCTTCTCCCAGGGCAGTGGGAGTGGCAAGGTGCGCATCAGCACAGGGAAACCCTGGTATGCCTCAGCAACGTGGTAGGGCTGGAAGCTAGCAGAACAAGGAAGGAGTGGAGAAGGTGGATTGTTGGGGTTTTATAGACAGGAAGAGAAAGATTAGAGAGACTGAGGACACTGAGGATGGTCAAAGCAAAGCATTGAGGCAAGGGAAGAGTGGCTAGGGCCAGGCATGGGAAAAGCAAGAAGACTGGACCAAGTGAAGAAGAAAGATAAAGCGCTGAGCAACTCAAATCATTTAGTGCCATGCTTTCCAAGCTTCTCCAAGCACATGGATCACCCCAGGGTGCCACGATGTGTGGGTTCTGACTCACTGGGGCTGGGGTGAGGTCTGCCTTGGTCTCAAGTTTCCCTGGAGTGGCCAGTGCTGCTGCTGCTGCAGACCACACAGTGAGCAATAGAATCAGAAGATTCTACATCAGTTGTCAGAATGTGAAGAATGCCCCAGATGATGACTGGTGGATTGTCAGTAGTGTTCCTAGACACCTGTTAAGTGCTCCGAAGAGTATAAACACAGATGAAAACCAACTTGCCTAAAATCTTGGAGTCTTTTAGAGGAGATAAGAAATACAAACACCGAGCCACTTGAGTAGAACACAGGAGACTATGTGTTGTAGAACCTACATGTCGCTGGAGGGCTTGGGGAACAGAGAGGAACATGTCCTCTAAGGGTATTAGAGCTCAAGCAGGCAGAAAACAGCCTTCAGCTGAGAGTGAACCCAGAATGTGGAATGCAGGTGCCAAAGAAGGGCAGACACCTCAGTGGGGCCTTAAGACTTCCCTCCCCACATAGTGACTGTCTCTGGGGTTGAAGAGGCTACGTGGTGTGGCCGGATTTCAATTAAGCTGAAAAGTCAAGTGTGTCTCCTTGACACGTTCATGGTCATTCAGCAAGTGACTCCATTCCTGTTGGGTCATTCATGAGCCACAGAGCAAGTGCCCTGCATATTAACCTACATACCCTAATATGGGCAGATGGGTTCCAAAGACAGAGAAAAATCTAAATATGACTATCATGGGACAGTCTACTTAAGATACTCATTTCTTATTTGCTTTTGCTACCAAATCGAAGGGAAACAAAGAGATAACCTTTGCCGTCTCAGCTCCCCCTTAGAAGAACAACTAAGCATGTTAGTTTAAGTTCAGTATCTGTTTGGGAGGCCATGGAAAAGCAATCCATGCCTAGACATGGGGGGGACCTCACACACTACAGATGGACATTACCTGAAGTACTTTCTGTACCCACAGGTGTTATAGCTAAGACTTAATGGTCACATCATAGTACAAAACAGCAAACCTAGAGACTTAATGTTCTAGCCCATTTTTGTGCTTCTAGACTGGGAGATTTATAATGTAAGGACATTTTTTCCTAGGCTTAAATGAAGATGTCACATGTGGTGAGGGCCTCTTTGGTGCGCCATGTTGTGGCAGAGGGCACCGTCTGGGCAAGAGAGAGAGCAAGAAAAGTCCAATCTGACTGTTTATAACAAACCCATCACTACAATAATAGTGGGAATCCAGGCATGCAGGTAGAGCACTCCTGATCTAACCTTCAAGGCCTCACCTCTCAACACTGTTGTTGTATTATGGGTTAAGTTTCCAGCACAGGAACCCAGGGAGGATACACTGAAACAAGAGCACCTGGCAACTCAGTCAAATCTGGACACAATGGAGACATCCTTCACTTTTGAGGTGATACTTGGGCCAGGTCTTGAAGGACAAGGCAGACGCGGCCAGGTGGCACAGCAGAGCCATGGGGAGCAGCCATGTGGGGAGAATGATGTCCTGTAAACTTATCTGGCTCATGAGGGGAAAGGATGAGAGGTGAACCCAGTAAGGGAAGCTATGCTGCAAGGCATCTTGAACATCAGGTAGGAGAGTTTAGACTTAACCAAAAGTGGCCTCTAATCATGATTCTCCCTTCTTGCTGGGCTAAAATATGTCTGTACCCATTACACTGGCAGCTGACTTTGAACCATGCTTAGAACAGTGGTGTCTTTGTATAAACTCCCATTTGAAATGGCTGTTCTCACCTAGACACCAGGGTGGTGAAGAATTTGACAGGATCGCATAAGCCAGAAGTGATCATCTGTAGCTTCGTTTCTAACCTACTGTGCAATTTTGTGAAGGAAAAAGTTCCCTGGACCAGGGATCAAGATCATTGTGGTCCCAAACTCAGCAGTCCTCAATGCTGATTTCCAAGAATTTGCTGGTTGCCAGGACACACATCCTCTACATTTACCCACAAAAGCCCACGAAATAGGTTCAGTCATCAGCCTTTTTGTGTGAAAAAATAAAGCTCACAAATATTGATAATCGACCCACAGACCATGTGGCTAATAACCAGCTGAGTTGAAGTTCAATCGAATTCCAAGCAATTCAGTGAGGCAGTTTGCAGTATCCCTTACCCCAAAGACAGTTGTTTTTTGCCATGGTGGTTTTCAAAATAACTTCAACTCCTGAACTGATTGATTGCCAGTGCCCTCAGGATGTTCTCTCACATCGCTCATGGGGTTGAGCTGAGAAGACCTTGTGAGCCCCTCTCTTAGCTCGTTCTGCTTGGTTTACAAAAGCAGAGACGGATGGCAGGGAGCCTGTGGAATAGACTCAAAAGCACACAGTCCTCCGAAGAACAGCTGCCTCTACACATTTGTCTGCGCAGGTGCATTGAGGAAGGGCTCTGAGAAATACAGTTCGGGGTTTTTTCACACTTACCTATTTTCAGCTTCTTGTATCAAAGAGCCGCCTCCTCTGCTTTCTTTGTAATTTCACTTTTCACAGTGGAGCTGCAAATAAGAATCACAGGAATCTGGCAGAGGCCAGTCACAGGGGAGATGTCCATGAAGTTGATTGGCAGCTCTAGACAAAGATTTCCACTTTGATGTTTCCTGGGAGGAGAGTCTGACATGTGTGCCTTCAGAAAAAAATGCCAGAACTCTTTGCATTTCCCCGATTAGAATGGACATGATATTCTTTAAAGAGGAAGGACAAAGTCATAAAATGTTCTTGAAAAACCAAGAGCAATATGATATTAAAAATCTTGAAAAGTTATTTCTACTCTTTAATTTAGTAACTCACTTCTAAGAATGTCCTTCAGGGAAATAAGTTGAAATTCACAGAACTTCTTCTCTGCATTACTGACAGATTATTTCTTTAAAAAAGAATAAAACTAAAAACAACCTAACTATTCAACCCCAAGACAATGCTTGCAAAATGAAATACTCTAGCTCATTAGAGTATTATTTATAATGACTTCAGTATTGCGATGAAATGCTTACTATGTAATATTAAATGAAGGGAGAGGATAAAATAATATAAAAGGCATGGTCTCAACAATGTAAAAACCTACACAGGAAGTGAGGAATGTGTCTAAACACTAACAGACCTGCTCTATGCAAATGGCCTATTTATTATTTTATGAATAGTTTTACCGTTTTCTCTAAAATTACCTTCATTTCCCAAATTTTTATGAGTGAATTCTTTCTGTAAATCAAACACCAACTTAAAAAAAGAAGTGCAGAAACTCCTGTGACAAAGCTGGTCTCTCCTGTGACACCTGCTTTGTCCTCCTGTCATAGCTGCATGTGATGACTCAGAATGGACATGGTCCCGAGGTAGGCACTGGCTGTGCGGCGCTCCCCGGAGTTGTGATTGGGAAAAGGGAGTCTGGTGTTACAGCTTGAGAGGGTGCTCCAAAATTTTCTGTGTTGAAATCTGCTGCCCAAATTTGAATGTTAGTGATAGTTCTAGGTAGGGCCTTGGGAGCGAATTAGGCTCAAATGAATTGTGATGGTGAGACCCCCATAGACTCCATATGGCTTTTGTGGTTTTATAAGGAGAGACAGGATAAAAAGCTGGGCTAGCAGCTTGCTCTGCCTCACTGTGCCTCTGCCATGTTGTGATGGATTCAGAGGCTCCACTGCCAGATGTCAGCAGATGCCTGTGCCAAGCTCTGGTCTTCTTAGTGTCCACAACATGAGTCAGTTAATCCTCTGTTCTTTGCAAAGTTACCCAATCTGTGTCCTTCAATAACAACAGCAGAGAATAGACTAAGATACTGACTTCAGAGTTGAAGGGCCAGGTTCACACAGACTGTGGTCTGTGTTCATGGGACTTTGTGTTGTTGTTGTTGTTCATGGGACTTTGAAAAAGTGACTTAGCAATCTCAAACAACAGGCCCAGGGGGAACGAGGGGAAGATGCCCTGGCAATAGGCAGAGGACCTAGCTTGAAAGGATCTCAAGCAAACTTAGAGATGAACAAGTGCCATCTCATTTTACAGATGAGGAAACCAAGTCAAGGATGATTGCGTAAGGTCATTCAGGGAGTGAGCAAGATATCCAGGTTTGAGTCCAGTTTATTTCCCACTGCCCAAGGCTGCTTACCTCTCTTTGAAATAAATGTCTGGATGCTTTGAACGCCTGTCTGCAGTGTATTATTATCACAGAACATGTGAGTCACCACTGTTCCATCAGACACTTAGTGCCTGATCCCAGCCGTCAGTCCAGGGTACCAAAAGAGGGGAGGGCCAATTTGGAATAAAGTTTCAGCCTCTGTCTGCCGACTGTTTTCTGAATGGTTTGATTCCTGATAGACCTTCACCAGGAAAGCAGACTTCTGAGATCTGCCGTGGGTCTGACAAGCTCATCTGTATTTCTGGAGTTCCTAAAGTTTGGATGAAGAATCCAGTAAATCCACACATCATTGGCCATGCCCTGGCAGAGTGGGGAATGTGCTCTGCTTGCTTTATAGAAGTTGCTCAACTCTCTTGTGGCCTCAGGCAGAGAGCACTGTGGAGATGGTTGCACTTGGAGACAGAGCTGTGGGAAGAGGCTGTGATTTGGGCACCAGCAAGTGACTCGGGTGAGCAGAAAAACAGATCAACAGAAACCATGTAGGAAGCCCTGTTGGTAAGGAAACCACTGGGGGAAATTGGTTAGGCATGGAATCCAGTTGACAGCAGAAAGGATCCTCGCTTAGATTGGTAGAAACGGGGCCGGCTGGACTCCTTCCCGGAAGTGGAGGTGCCTCATCTTTCTGAGCTAGGCCAAGTGGTCAGTCCCAGACTCTGGCGCTCTGCCCTGGACTCAGCTTTCCCCTGTCTTGTCCTTGATTATGCCCACTCCACTCTAGTTCTGACGTCCCTGGAATTTCCAAAGCAGCAGTGCTGGTGCTTGGAAGTAGCATCATGTTCATGACACTGACCTGGCAATGGTGACCAGAAGGACCAATCACCAGGTAACTGGGGAGGTCTCTTCAAAGATTCAGGGTAACTTAACAGTGACACGAGAGGCTGCCCATGTTTTCATCTATGTGACAAGGCACATTGGGAAGTTTCTTTTAGGCTCTGAGAATTAAAAAGGAACAGAGACATTCAGGATTGAGGTGGTTACACTGGAGAATACTTGGAATACTGTCCAATGGGAGTGTACAAGAATTCATTTAAAGTAGCAAATATTAAGTCTGTATCACATGATGCATATAGGGCTGCATGCTAGAGAATTCAGCACCAATTAAGAATAATGTTTCTGTCCTCATGGATCTTGAAATACAAAGGAACACAATAAGTGAGCAATTATTTACAAGCATGAAAGTAGCACAATGGAGAAATGCATAGCATAGCAATACATGTCAGTACCATGCTGCTTTAGTTACTACAGCTTCATAGTATACTTTGAAGTCAGCTCTTCAGATGCCTCAAAATATGTAATCTCAAAAACTAAAAAAGAGTGACAGAGAAGAAAAAAAGAGAAAGGAGGGAGGAGAGAGGGAGGAAGAAATAAAAAAAGGAAGGAAGAGAGATGGAGGGAAGAAGGGAGAAAGTGAAGTATTATATTTTTGGAGTTACACCAATAAGTGCATAGAATCTGTTCTCTTTGATTAATATCACATTAACATAAAAAGTGTATTATAATTATCATGAATCTGCCATAACCTTGATAATTTTAATTCCTTAAAAATGGATGCAAATTCATGAGAAGTATTGAGTCACTGTGCATAAAATGCTCAGCTTGGTACCTGGCACATAGTGAATTAAACGCTCAATAAATCGCAGCTGTCATTTGCGTTGTTACTGTTAGCCTGTATAACGTCGTTCAAAGGGTAAACTGTTTTTGGACCTGGGAATTGGAAAGAGAAGTCTAAGATCAACATCATAGTCATTCATTCATGTAATATGGCTTTTTTCAACAACAACAAATGTAGACGTAGAAGGCACTGTCAAACAAGTCAGGGTTCCTCCCCCACCTTCAGGGGCCTTGATCCTCATGGAGAGAAAGGACATAAGGACATAATCAGCAGATGATTTGATAATTAATAGAGCATGAGGGGCAGTGCTGTGTTCTAGCAGGTTAAGATGCCACTTGCAACACCAGTCTCCAATTCAGAGTGCTGATTAGTCCTGGCAACTTCACTTCCAGCCCAGCTCCAGACTAATGCGCCTGGACAAGTGGCAGAAGATAGCCCAGCCCAAGGGCTTGGACCCCTGCAACTCCCATGGGACTTCCAGATCTTGGCTGCTGTGACTATTGAGGAAGTAAACCAACAGATGGAAGATTCCCTCATTTGTTTCCTGTTCTCTCTTCCTATCTCCAGCTCTGTCTTTCAAATAAATAAATAATTTCCAAAAAAGAAAAGAAGCCTAGAATGAAACACAAAGTCCTACACACTCAATTCTTCTTCCCTGTCAGTATATGAAAAAGAACCAGTAGTTTCCAGGGGCCCTTGCTTTGTTCCCTGTTTTTGTTGGGTGTAGAGAGCTTGGCAAGATGACTTTATTTTTGTGTTTCTATTTTTGTATTTTACCTCTCAATTCATTGATGCATTGAAATAACAACAACAAAAAGAGTGCTAGGAAGATCTCATTGCCATGTAATGGCTACAGAATTTCTGGCCGGGAGAGTTAATGTGGGCAGGGACCTTTCTTCAGAGGAATTCACTTCTAAAACTACCTCTGATGGCCCAGCTCCCCAAGGACTGAAACTCAGGAAAAGGTAGGATTGCAGGCTTCAAGAATGCTGTGCTTATCTGTGGATCTAAGACAAGATTCTTGTTCCCCACAGCAGGCAGCATATACTTGGGGCAACAGGCCGGGCCTTGTGGAGTTCTGTTTGTCACACTGCTACTCTCAAGGCAAGGTCCCTCTGCCTTTTCCGTTTACCTTCACCTTCATCTCCGCAGTCCCAGAGTCCCAGCTTCTTGCTAGAGTTTGTCTAACATGTGTTTCCTTGGAGTAAAGGAGGGAACAATACAGTCTTGAGAAGAAGGTTCCAAGTCTCCCAGGAAGAGAGCTTCTCTTCCTTCCTCTGTGGCGGGACACCGACATCCACCTCCCTGTCCAGCCACACTTGTGCCAGGAGCTTGGGCCAAACCTCTTGCAACACCCTGCTTGGCCGTGTTGACTGATGGCCCAGTCCAATGCCAAATCATCAGATACCTTCCCATGGACCCCTCACGTGAGCAGAGAAACTGGGTCTGCCCTGTGGGTGCCCTTGGAGAGCACTCTTGTCTCTGACCCTGGCTAACCCCACATTATAGAAGGCAAAGTTAGTTCCTGCTAGCTGTGCTGCACCAAACATGTCTGATTCAAACAAGTCAATAAGTGCAATCAGAGCATGCTGGGAAATGAAAGTGGGAAGATAGGATGGCTACCCCTGGCAGCCTTGGTCATTCAGCTCTGCTTGACTTGACCAACTCTGTCGTCTTTTCTCTCCCTTCTACTGCAGGGAGTAGACAGTCAGTGAGAAGACGCCCATTAGTGGAAGCAGACTATGGGGACCATGTTCCACTTCGGAAACTCACTTCATTAGTCCTTTTCCCATACTATAGCCAAATACTTAAGTCTGATAAAGAAGAGAAGTTTGCTTAGCTTACACAGTCTGGCTACCCGAAGTCCAAGATCAGTGACCCATCTATTGGTCCCAGTGAGATCCTCAGGGCAGATGGAATTTCATGGCAGAGGTTTCACAGGACGGATCAGAGGGCAAGAGAGAAAGTCAGAAACCAGAGAAGGACTAGCCCTGCCCCTTTTACAGCAGCCACCTGCCTAGAGAACTAACCCCCTGTTTGAGCGTGTCATCAATCCCTCCCCAGTGACCGATGACCTATTTAATAGACAATGATTTTATCTATTTTTAAGATTTATCATTATTTGAAAGGCAGAGATCCAGAGAGAGAAGAGGAAGGACAAAGACGAATTCTGCATCTGCTTGTTCACTCCACAACTTGCTACAATGATAAGGGCTGGGCCAGATGAAAGCCAGCAACAGGAGTTTCTTCCAGGTCTCTGACATGGATATAGAACCCTGGGGAATTGGGCCATCTTTCATTGCTTTCCAAGGAGGATTATCAGGGAGCTGGGTCAGAAATGTAGCAGCTGAGTCTAGAACCAGTGCCACTATGGGAAGTGGTTTAAGTCACTATGCCATAATACCACCTACTGGAGACCAGCTCCAGCCAAGTTCAGAGCTCAAGAAGGGTGCGTGAATCAGTGGGAAAGAAGACAAGAAGAGACATGGACCTCTACGGCATGATGCTCATAATGGACAACTCAGAAAAGTTGCCTTGTTTACTTACACAGAGATCATCACAAGCTTTTGCACAACATCCAATTGTTTCATTTTTACTTCATGGTTAAAAGAATGATTACAAAAGCTATCCTAAAATACATTGTTATCATTTTACTTAGGAGAAAACATTCTCAGCAGGCCATTACTCATTCAGACCTACATTCACCCGGCTGAAGCCAGGAACTCCACAGTTGGCAGCACATGCGGTTACATAGTGACAGGTAGCTTACTTATATCCAAAATCAATCTTGACTAAACCTAAACTAGCATTACTTAAAATTTCAAGAATACAACATTTAAAGGAAAACTTCTACATGGAAGGAGTTTATAAAGGCATATACCATAGATTCTTCATTCAATCTTATGATCAATTATACAGTACCATCACTTTCACCTAGTACTGATTCAGGTGTACTTTGTTGTTTTGCTAAAGGGCAGTGGGAAGGATCAAGGCGGCTCGGCTGTTCTGTGAGTGGAGGGCCTTCACAAGAAACTTCTTTTTATCTTTTTCAACTATTTTCTTTCCCTAAATGTAAGTGCCTATATGAGGTAGAAGCTTCCAACCATCCTCCTCTAGAGGCACACAACATTTATCTCCCTTTTAGAAGGTGCCTCGTGTACTTTTTGCTTTACGTGGTGGAAAGTCAAGGTGACTGCATCATTCCATGCGTTGTAGCCATCTGAGGCTGCACGGTAAACAAACTCTTTGTACCTCCATGATTGCCATCTGTCCCAAGATATTATCAAGCCATTTCTTATGGAGAACAGCACGTATCTTAGAGTCAGCTCCAGGACAGAAGTGGCCACATAATAAGACATTTGGGAACAATATGGACTCAGTTGTACTGTTGTTTGCTTTTAGTTGTGTGCCATTGTCTTAAGTTGCTAAAGACCCTTTCACCATAACACGATTGCTAAAATCAGTTTCCAGTTAGAGAAATCTTCACATTTGCAGAAAAACAACACCCTCGAGAGAATTCTGTGCGATATCAGAGAGGTGATGGAGTGTCCACATGATGGGGTGAGGCAGCAATGAGGTGATTAGAAAGACATTCTGCCGGGCCTGCCGCATAGCCAGAAACTCCTGGTAGCCGTGCTAACCGAGGAGCCATGCTCGCTTCAGCCTGGTGCCATCTGCCCCAGTGGCATGGCTTCCCGCATTTTCCCCTCTCTTAGCATTACCTAGTGCAAACAACTTCATACAGCTGATATGTTAACTCTTTTTTTGGACAATATTAGTTATAGCTTAACTACACAAAAAGTATTGATAGAAATTTGGACACAATAATTAATGTATTAGAAGAATCTATTATGTACATTGGTAATGAAAACTTAACACTTAAAAATTAACTTTAGCACTGTTTACCATAGAAATTATAAATAGATTTGTGTCACTCCTCTTATAATGACACACACAAGTCTTGGAATAATGTTAAAACTCATCTACAAGGTATATGAAACAGTACCTCCACTATTCTTAATATTCAACAGTTACACTTTCAAATTTCTGCCATCTGCCATTCTCCAAGCCCTTTCTGCAGGAAATATTACTAATCAATTTTTACACTCTATTACTTTCTTTGTTTCTGATAAAATATATATTTCATTTTTTATTAATTTAGTAACTACACTGATTGTTCTTCGTGTACTATTTCTTGTCCCAGTCTTCATCCAATGCCTAAGTATAATACTTCAAACCATATACAGAGAACTTCATGCCCGTCAACTTAATTATAAGAGAGGGGGAAATGCAGGAAGCCATGCCACTGGGGCAGATGGCACCAGGCTGAAGCGAGCATGGCTCCTCGGTTAGCACGGCTACCAGGAGTTTCTGGCTATGCGGCAGGCCCGGCAGAATGTCTTTCTAATCACCTCATTGCTGCCTCACCCCATCATGTGGACACTCCATCACCTCTCTGATATCGCACAGAATTCTCTCGAGGGTGTTGTTTTTCTGCAAATGTGAAGATTTCTCTAACTGGAAACTGATTTTAGCAATCGTGTTATGGTGAAAGGGTCTTTAGCAACTTAAGACAATGGCACACAACTAAAAGCAAACAACAGTACAACTGAGTCCATATTGTTCCCAAATGTCTTATTATGTGGCCACTTCTGTCCTGGAGCTGACTCTAAGATACGTGCTGTTCTCCATAAGAAATGGCTTGATAATATCTTGGGACAGATGGCAATCATGGAGGTACAAAGAGTTTGTTTACCGTGCAGCCTCAGATGGCTACAACGCATGGAATGATGCAGTCACCTTGACTTTCCACCACGTAAAGCAAAAAGTACACGAGGCACCTTCTAAAAGGGAGATAAATGTTGTGTGCCTCTAGAGGAGGATGGTTGGAAGCTTCTACCTCATATAGGCACTTACATTTAGGGAAAGAAAATAGTTGAAAAAGATAAAAAGAAGTTTCTTGTGAAGGCCCTCCACTCATAGAACAGCCGAGCCACCTTGATCCTTCCCACTGCCCTTTAGCAAAACAACAAAGTACACCTGAATCAGTACTAGGTGAAAGTGATGGTACTGTATAATTGATCATAAGATTGAATGAAGAATCTATGGCATATGCCTTTATAAACTCCTTCCATGTAGAAGTTTTCCTTTAAATGTTGTATTCTTGAAATTTTAAGTAATGCTAGTTTAGGTTTAGTCAAGATTGATTTTGGATATAAGTAAGCTACCTGTCACTATGTAACCGCATGTGCTGCCAACTGTGGAGTTCCTGGCTTCAGCCGGGTGAATGTAGGTCTGAATGAGTAATGGCCTGCTGAGAATGTTTTCTCCGAAGTAAAATGATAACAATGTATTTTAGGATAGCTTTTGTAATCATTCTTTTAACCATGAAGTAAAAATGAAACAATTGGATGTTGTGCAAAAGCTTGTGATGATCTCTGTGTAAGTAAACAAGGCAACTTTTCTGAGTTGTCCATTATGAGCATCATGCCGTAGAGGTCCACGTCTCTTCTTGTCTTCTTTCCCACTGATTCACGCACCCTTCTTGAGCTCTGAACTTGGCTGGAGCTGGTCTTCGAAAACCATCTCCAAAGTCCTGTCTTTAAAAATTTCACCACCTCTCACTGTCACCACATTGAAGACCAAGCTTCCAGCACCTGAACTCTATGATATGGATCAAACCATATTCAGACTGTAGCCCTGACTTCTTTGTGACTTGAGAATTTCCCGATCCAGTAAGTCAGACTTTCCATATGCCCACATTCCATTCCAGAGAGAGAAGATTCCGAAGAATCTCTTGAGTGTCCTTCTCTGTAGGGCCTCTGTGGATGCAGTTGTATCCTAATGAATTCTGCAAGTTAGAAAGAGGAGGAAAAAACCAATAGGGGACAATTTTGTGTGAAAATGTTTACTCAGGCTGTTTTCTTTTTTTATAACCACCATATAAAGTGACAAGATACCCCAATCAACCTAAATTCTTGCCTTTGGTATCATGGCTTCCAGGGGAGCAAAGACTGGAGACCAAAGCAGAGACCAAGCCCATGTAAGCAGCAAACCATGGCAGGCTTTCAAAGTTTTCTCCCATCATGGCCCCCAAGGGTATGTTTGAGTAGCTGAAAACTGAGAAGCTTTGCTTTTTTTTTTTTTTGCATATTTTTCTTGATTGTTTGAGATGCTGTAAACCTAAACTATGCTGCAATCAGGAAAGAAATAAAATAGAAACAGGGCTGTGGTTTACCCCTTGTTTCAGAAACCTCAAGAAAGTAGAAAGCCTAAGAGTAAACCCTGAGCAGCCAAGACTGTGGGGGAAGATTGTATTTTCATGAGAGGTAGAGTGGAGGCCACTGACGGATGCTCAAACCCTGGAAACAAACTTCCAGAATTAGGGAGGTGGGGGTATGCCAAAATGCTTGAAACTTCTGGGAAGAACTGCTCTTCTGGGAAGAACTGTCTCAGAGTTATAAACCTCGATAACGGAAACCAAGACAAACAGTCTTCTCTAAGATGTTGACCATTAGGCACTTAATTTCTCTGAGATTCTTTCTCATCTGTGAAATAAGGATAATACAAAGCTATTTTCCCCATGGATTTCTTCAGCGAAGTAAGTGAGGCCTTGCATGTAAAAGACTTAGCATTCTCCTAATTGCATTGGATACATAACATCACCAGAACCCTTCTTTTCTCTCTCTCTCTTTTTTTCCCTGTCTTCCTTTTTCCTTTTTTAAATAAATTTGAGTGCAAAGTGAAAAAGAAATGCTGAGCAGGTGGTCACATCTAGGTCTGGATGGTGCTGGGTCTATTGACAACACACCTGCACTGTAGTCAGTCTCTATTAACACTTAGAATACTCACTCCCTTTCCTCGGGAAAAGTCCCACTCTTGGGCCAATTGACTTTGTGATAGAGGAGATACTTGAGCCACAAAGATACATTAGCATGTAGGGCCCTACAATGTTAAAACATTAGAATAGGTAGGCCCTCAAAGGATGTCCTGTATCCGTAGAGGAGATCCAGAGCACGAGGCTGAGAGAAAGTTCCCAGTTTAATGCCACTGCTCTTATCTACTGAGTTCTGATTCATGCTTCTTCTGGAATGAAAGCTATCCCAAGAAGGTTGTTGTATGTCTGTGTCAAAAGAATATAATTCCTGCAGCAAAACATGATCATCATGATGACGAGCATAAAAGATACCCAAAGAAAAGCATAAAGCCAAGAAGAGGACACATATTGAAGTTTATTGTTGTTACTATTCATTATTCATGAATACATTAAGCAATACTGCAGTTGAATGCTACTATACATTAAGAGAAATCTTGACCTAGTCATCAAAACCAGAAAGATGGTGGGTTTATACAAAAGAAGCTATTAAATGCCATAGACAGGATGTATCACAAACAGAAACCACCAGCAATTCTATTGCTCTGTGTAATGAAAGCATAGGCTACAGAAGTTAAAAGATTGTTGTTATTATCCATTTTCAGCTTATGAGTTGGTATTTTTTTTTTCATAGAGTTGATTCATGGGCTGGAAAGTCACCTGGATGAACCATCATGACAAGCCCAATATCAGTGACTCCCGAAGAGCACTGGAAGTCTGAACACACACTGGGCAGTGTGAGGCTGAGTGATTACACACTGTGATCTATGATCTGCCTGGTGTTAATGTCAGACTAATTAGGAAATGTAGCAAGGTGGCATTTGCAAGGACATGGAACTTTAGCCTTTTTATTACATTATTCACCAGCAATTGCTTAGTGCTAAAACATTAGTGCTGCAGAATGGCAGAGATGTAGCCATTAACACGGAGGCCTAGACAGGGCTCTGTGCTTTGAACTGTGGATGGCGAGTTACAAGACCCTCGTAAGCAAGCACCAGAGTCTGCCTTAGTTCGTGGCATTTGGGTAGATCACTTGGGGCAGTTTAGAGCTGGAATGAGCTTATTTAGAAGTTGAAATGCAATATCCATGGTAACTGTCCAAAAACTAGGCCGCATATAGTAAACTTAGGAAATTTTCTTTAGAATGCTGGTCATGAGTTACACAGTATCAAGACTGTTATAACTCACTTCTAAGGAAACTACCTCTGAGAAACTCACCTTGTTGGGAGTTATCTGGCCCATTTAGCTCCTCTACAATGAATTTCCAAAAATAAAAGTGATAGCCCAAGCCACCTTCTCCAAGTAGTTGGACATGGGACTCCAAGAGGGTGTTTCCAAGCTACTGAAAATGAAATGACACTGTTTTCTTTCCTTAATTAATCTTGATAGCATAAAAGAAGTACTACAAATTAATATTATTGAGCTGAAGGACAAAACTGCTTTATAAAAGCAGCAATATTAAATTCTCAGGATTCTAAAACGTTGGATTAAATTCTTCTAACCAAGTTCAGAACACAAAATGGAAGAACAAGTACCAACATTTTGGTGCAGAAAAATGAGTATTGGGTTGCTAGATTTGTACTAAAAGAAAAACATTTTTTAAGTTAAGATATTTTATTAAACATTTCTTGCTCTCTACTTTTATAAATACTACATAAAATCATTCTTACACACACTGAAATGCAAACAGCTTATGTTACAGTTGAATTCTTTAAAAAGATCTATGTATTGATTTTTCTTAAATCCAGTCCATTTCACTTGTTTGAGTTACTAGCTTATTATATATGCAGGCAACATGACTGTGAATCCTTCACGGAGAGTCCTTGAACTTGACTGCAGACTTAGATCTGCACACTGTGTGTTTGATGTTGGAGCTGCCCATCTGAGCTTGGGAGCAGAGCACAATGTGGCCTGGGCAGAAACCCAGGGCATTGCCACAGAGTGGGCAAGCAACCATGGCTGGTGTCACGTGAAACTTCACCTGCAATGCTGCATGTCCCAGACAGGCGGACTGGGGGGCTGACTACATGGAGTTTTCAGGCCCCGTGACACTTGGCCTTAAAACCAAGCCTGGTTTTAAGCACCTTTGGTCTGAGTCAACTATCAGACAGTAAAATTCAGGGCAGAGGAGTAGATGACAAATGGAGGCCATCAAGAAAGAGACATTTAACTTTATATGAAAAAGGACAAGTAGAGCCCTATGTAATGACAAGAAACAAAAGACAAATTTATGGTTTTGTTTTTAATCAGATACAGAATCAGGTGAATTGTAAACTCTTGGTTTGCAGCACACTCTCATCATGTCCTCCTTTTACTGAATGGGCAAATGAATTTCTGCAATTGCTCAGACACAAGAATGCACTCATAATACAAATGCCATACCTTAGAATACTGAGCATCATAATGGACCCTATCTGTACCACATTCTAAGAGAAGAGAGGAGGGGAGGGGTCAATGTTGTGGCTCATTGGGCTAAACTGCCTGTTGCCATGTTGGCATCTCACATTGGAATGCCACCTTTTGAAGTACTGGCCACTCTACTTCCAATTCAGCTCCCTGCTAATGTATCTGGGAGGTGATGGATGACAGCCCAAGTGCTGGGCTCCTGGCACCCACATGGTATACCCTGATGGAGTTTCTGGCCTTGCCCATCTCTGAGTGTTGTGGCTCTTTTGGGGGAAATGACCCTGTGGAGAGAAGCTCTCCATCTTTCTCTCTCCTTTCCATCTTTCTCTTCCCCATCACTCTGCCTATCCAACAATAAATAAATTGTTAAGAGAAAGGACGTGTGGAACAAACCGCTGACATGGATTGGGAGCCTGTTGCTTGGTGAGGACCATGCTCTCTGCACACATGATCTATTTCTATCCCCCAGATGGCTCCTGGGTGAGTAAAGACAATGTGTTTGCTTCTTATCCTCTCAGTGGCTTCTTCCCACTGCTGTAAACCAGTCGCTCCAAAGAAGAACCTCCATGAGCAATGAGTACACTTCAGTGCAGCATTTCCAGGTGGCTGAGTGGTTTGATGTCAGGTGACTTTCAGTATTCACAGCTGAACTTTCCAATCTCATTAAACCAGCTTTTTGTTGCTATTTGCAGAGTCTAAATCAGCAGCGATCCAGCAAATAAGCGGACACAGCAGGTTGCCTCTTTTGGCAGGTAGAAGAAGAGGCTTACAAGTATGCAATTGGAACAGAAAAATGTGCTTTTGGAGCTCAGGCCTGGTGAGCTCCTTTGTAAGAACTGTGTTCTGTAAATCCTAACAGATCTTTATACAAGATGACTTCAGAAGACAAGGAAGGCTGATTCTTCTCCTCATCATTGGCAATGTTTACATTGGCAGAAATGTCAGATGGGTGGATTGCTGGCAAGTTTGGAAATCACCAGTGTCTGGTGCAACCTGGTGTCCCAGATAAAATTAATAATAAAAAAAAACCCTCTTGATTTTACAGCAACTGTACTCCCTAGCTGGACCTTGCATGGTTATGAAGGCTTCTCTTAGCATCTGGCTGGGAGAGACATGGGGGAATGTCAAGATTTATTGTATGTCTACTGATGAGCAAGGAACAGTGCTGTGTGCCACTACTGAGTCAGCCAGGAGACTGCTTCAAGTTTCTCCCAAACTAGTGAACGAAACAGGGCAGGTCTTCAAACTTAGGAACCCAAACTGGAAACAAAAAAAAAAGACGAGAAAAAGTACAAGAAATGAGTTGAGAGTGGATAAATTCTTTTAGAGAAGATGCAGATTCTGAGCAAGGCTGCGCCAAAGGGTCTTGGGTGCAAGTGCGAAGACAGGAGACGGGAGGAGGTGTGTGCTGGACCAGAAAGGGGAGGAGGATGGTGAAATGCACTTAAAAGGTAGCCTTGTCTTGAGTCCACTACAGGCAGAACAACTGCAAGGCCGAATTCAAGGAGGGTCTTCCAGAGGCTGTCCCATCAAGTGTTATAGCCTTGGCCTCTGCTGCCCCATTTCTTGACATCCTCCAGCTGTGAATCAGTCGCAGGGTCTCACTTGTCTTTCTCCTCTTTGCCTCTTGGCTGTCTCTCCTTGGATTTCTCTATGTAGTAAGTATGGGACTTAGTTATGAAGACATCAGTCAGTAATGGCTGTACCTCTTTGCTTCTTAGTGGCCTGTCTCAAAGATGGGCAAGCTATTAATCTTACTAAAGTGGACTCCTAGGAAATTATTCAATAACTTGGAATTGTAAGCTGTTAGAACTACTAGTCACTCAATCCAGCCTCCTACCATCAGTCCCCAACTTTCCTAAATCATCTTGACAAGCAGACAGGACAGGATCGTGGCAGGCCCCAATCCCTCCTGCTTGGGGGTGACTAAGCCTAGCCGTACATGTGTCTTCATTTCAAGTCTCTACTTGGTCAAGTTCAAAGGGATTAGGCAGGCGCTGGTCTGCATTAGGGACACAAAGCCTCTCTTCAGGCCTGGGGCAGCGGGGCGTTGGAGGGCTGGGTACCAGCATCAGGGAGACTTCATCTGGGCGGGGCTGGAGAGGAAGGCAAGGAGAACAAGTCTGCTACTCAGCCCAGATGGCTGTTTATGTCAGGGGCAGAGCACTCCAAGGCTGCCAGCCCAGGTCTGTGGCCAAGGATAATGTGAGCATTCATCAGTGGTGGAGCTCACTGGTATGGAGAGGAGCAGGTTCCAAGTGGAGGTACTGAAAGCCTCAGGGCCTGAGCGGCTTGTGGTACAAGTGCAACATGATTGCCTGGCAGCCGCCCTGCAGTGCAGGCCTTGGTCAGCTGGGAGAGTTGAGACATCACTGCTGCAAGGCAATGTGAACTTTCCTCGCCCTGCTTGCCTAAGTCTGTATTAAGGCCAGTTAAACATTTCTAGCCTTTCCCAATAACTTTCCCCAATGAGCTGTCTGCTATGATGGGGTAGACAGACCGAGCACCCTCCATTCTTTTGGGATGCACTTCAACCTCTTTTTGTCCCTGAGTGTGGAAGAGCTGGGTCATGTGGTTCCTCTGGGATGCACAAAGAGGTCCCTTGCCTGCAGAATGAGGAGGCCAGGGGATTACTCCCAGCCTTACCACCATGAATGTGACCCTGCAGCAGTTATGTAACTGTTCTAGCTCTCTGTTTCCTCACCTTGAAAAAAAAGGACCTAATAACAACTGTCCTATCTGTCTCCCAGCATGGCTGAAAGGATAAAATGAGAAAACCACCATAAATCAAGTTGTGCACAGGAAGCTAGTAATTCCTCAAGACCAGGGGGTGGCAAACATTCATACAAAGGGCCATGTAGTAGATATTTTGGGTCTGTGCACCACACGAGGTCTCTGCTACAAATTCTACTTTGTGCTTTTGGTGCAATCACCACACACACAAAAAAATGCAAAAATCCTCCTCAGCTCTTGAACTTCCCAGAAAAAAAGTATTTGACCGGTGGTAATTTGCCCATGATGCCAAAAACAGGTAAGACCAGATGCGGGGTCAGTGTTTTTGAAAACTCCACCTAGTGATAAATATTAATAAATGATAATAAGGTGAAGTACATAGAAACACACACACAAATACATAATCTCTTCATAGCATTCTTGTGATTTGTGGCCACTGCTAGTGCAATTGTTCGAATCCCAGCTCCTGGATAATTTTGTTTAAGTGCATCAAAATTGCCTGCCATTTACTCACCTCTTCACTGTCTAGGTGTGAGTATCCCCTCTGAATTACCTGGGGGCCTTGGACTGGCAGCCAAGGCCCAGCCTTTACTCTGTCACCCCTGCTAAGAGATTCAGGGGACCCTCATACAGATGAACTCGTGAGCATCTCATTCTACCCAGCTGGCCAGGGACACCTGGATGCTGTCCTTGCATTCCTCCCTCTTCAAGAAAAGAGAGTATCTGTGTCTTTGGCCTAGGTAAGAAGCAGTTAGTGGAACCTGTGACAATTAGCACCAAAAAAATACTCATTTTTTCACACTGCAACAGACTCAACCATTTTACTTTCATTTTTTACAAACTTAATGATAATTTACCATAATTAATCCTAGCAGTTAAGTCTCTAATGTCAGCATTCATGATGCTGTGGTCCCTTTTGTCTCTAATAAGAAAGCAAGCCCCTGTTTCTGTTTGCACATCTCTGCCTCCTTTCCTTAGCTTCACCCCCTATGTGAAGACAACAGAAGAGCCACAGAGCCAAAGCCCTGGTAGGAAACAGCAGATAAGCGAAGAATAAGCTCACTCTCTCCCCTTCCAAGGCATTTCCAAAGAAAAATGGGTAGACCTGTAACCCTTTCCTAGACCAGGAAGCCAGGTTTCTGACACAGTCAGACACAGACACTCATGGCTCTGGTTGGCAAGTGTGGAAATTAAATGAAGTAGACACAACACTCTACAATCTGCTTTTTTGACAGCAACCTTACCTACCTATTTCATCTCTTGAAAAAGAGGACAGTGGACAGCCAGAAAGGAGATGAGCTTTCCAGGAGGCAGGTTTGCTGTCCAGGGCTGTGACTGTCGGCAGGCAGACAGGCCAGTCCAGGACCCTTGGCATCTGCTCCCTCCCAGGATGCAGCTACCCAACCTGTCCCATAGCTTCTCCTCAGGCTGGTCCTTCCATTTCTATGATTCCTAGCAGTCTTTTTTCTCCTTGCAGACGAGGGTCTCTGATGTTTCCAATTTCATGCATTTATTTCTTGGGGATTATTCCATCTGAAAGCTGAGCAAAGCTCTGTCCTGGATAGGAAAGCTCTTGTCTTCCAACCTGATCCACACCTGAAGCAAGGACCACAGAGCTTGTCAATACCTGGCCCTGGGCTCAAGAGGGAATGCACAGATGGCTCAGGGTCAGGTGTACTTCCTCTTGGGTAAAGCAACCCATGAGAGCCATAGTCATTGTGGACATCAACCATTCACCCTTATCAAAGAGAACATTTTTGCAATAAAAACTTCAAGAGAACCAAGACTGGAAACTATCAGATGCAAAAATAAATGAATGAAAATCTCTCTGAGAAGATTGCTGAGGTGAAGCTCCTTAAAAGAGAAACTGGACATGCTAGTGAGCTTAAAAGATGAATGAGCTATGTGGGAATACTGTGTAATCACCAGCTTCTCAATAAAAGCGTAATACAGACAGATGACATTGTCTGCTGCCAGAATCCATAGACAGTGCAGTGAAAATGTCTTACTCCTGCTCAATGTTAGTTCATTAAACCATTTGCATCTGCCACTGGGTTACATTTCAGAACATTATTCTTTTACTGGAATTAACAAATTCCTGATATATAGGCAAGAGCTATGTCCTGATGCTGCCATGTGCCACTGAAAGCTTTTCCAGGGGCCACCAGCCCCAGCCATGGCAAGTGAGTCCTGGTTAGCACCATCCTAACACTGGGCATGCCTGACTTTGCCCTTTGACAGTGGGGAATGACATGTATTGCTCCTTGAGGCTGTTGGTTTTTTGTAAGGCAAGTATAGGCCACCAGCTTCCATGGAGCCTGGGAAGAGAGGGAGCTCATGGCAGGTGAGGCCTGCCACACTGGCCCCAAGATCTGCTGCTTTTGTGTTTTTTCTACTTCATATTCGATTACACTTTCAGAGAAAACAGGCAAAAGTACATCTAGGAGAGAGTGCGATTAGACAAAGCATCCTGTGACTCCCACCAACTTTATCGTCCAGTCCAGACCCACAAAATGTCCTTTGGGATACGACCTTAACCTTCCTTCCCATCACCTTCTATCACTGCATGAACCCCACCAGCCTCTGAACTGCCTGGTCTTTCTCCAACATACAGCATGTTTTTCTTCCTCTTTATATCTGTCTGTGGCATCTTTCATGACTTGGTGAACTCACCCTTCCAGACTGGGCTCAAACAGTCCTTGGTGAGGCCTTTCCTGGTCCTTCCAAGCAGAGATCTTTCTTTTCCCTGTTCCTCAAGGCCCTATGATTACTTGCATGATGACACAAAGAATTTTGTAGGATTGAGTGATATGGTATTTATCTCCTCCTTCAGTTGCTGAGTTTGGGATTTAGAGGCTGTGACTACTAACTGTTACCCCATGAACTAAGCCCAGTGCCTGGCCAGAGAAGTCTCTAAGAAATGCTGAGTGAATGAAACAATGACCTGGAACCAGACTTTGGAAAACTTTGATAGCCCAGCAAAATGATTCAACACTGCTCCCAGTGATATCCACTGTGAGGTGTTCACAATGGGGATAGGGAGGGTCAGAGGAAAATATCAGAACTTTTGCTTTTATTGATGTTGTCAAAATTGCCAACAAAAGTCATCTCTTCTAATATTTTATGTGAATTGATGATAGCGTTGGCATTTCACTTATAAGCAAATAAATGCCTTAAGACCAGAATGTGCATGGACAAACTGTAGGAAACTCTTACAAGCCATGGGAAACCATTCTGAAGAAGCATAAAACACATCCCCACAAAAATGCAAGCAAGAATCAATCTCACAGAGGAAGGTAGGGTCATCAGCTACTATGCAAAGAGCTTAAGTGGCCCATGCACAAGAGATGAGAGACAAGACAGGCACAAAAATAGCAGAAATGAGGGCAGGTGGACCTCCTGCAGAATCCCTGTCATTCTGTTCATTATTGTCCTACAGCAGCAGGAGCAGGTGGCATGTTGGCTAGCAGTGAGGATAAGGAGGGAGAACTCTAGGGGAACTCTAAAATATGGTCATTGCACAAGTGAGTGTGCAGAATTCAAACGGAAGCCAACATGCTTTACTCCCAGCTTAGATGCCATATTAGCAAGACTTTTAAAAAATTGTCTCCCCTTGTTTGAAGGTGCCACAAATCAATGCCAGTCATCAAACTTGTCCCATGCCAGCCTGAGGTCCTTAGTAAAGGCTATTTATAGCTTCAGATGGTTGCGACAGCATTGTGCAATTGCTGTGGGACAGGAAGATTGGCCTGAGCCATTTACAGGTGAGTGACCATCTTCTGGCTGCTTCCTATTGGCTTAGGAAACAACGGGAGAAGGTGGATTTGTTTGTCAGTTGAGCAACTTGCCCTGCCTAAGCCTGAAAGCATCCTTTTAATCATTAACCATCTCTTAAAATATTTGGGCTGTGTGTTTAAGGCCAAGGGGACCCCAACAGAAAGAGGTGGAGAAAAGGGGAAGAAGACAACAGAAGGGAGGAAGGCAGGGAGGGAGTCAGGGGTTCTCTGTATCAACAGCTATTCATTGCATACATTTATTTAGTGTCTACAATATCCCAAGTGCCACCCAAAGCCAAGGCTTTGAGTTGAGTGGAACATGAATCCCATCCTTACTGATGCACAGGTGGGTAGAGGAGACAGACATGCACACAGAAAACAAAGGGAAATGGTCTGTCCAGATCATTGGTGTGCCTTGTACTTGGTCACACTACTTTCCAGAAAAAACTTAATGGGGATAACAGGGGACCAAGGGAGGGGAATGAAGCAAAAGATTAGACTCACAGAATTGGATTTCCAACTTTAATCATCAAAAACTGACCTGAAGGCACTTGCTTAAAACACAGCCACAGGCCCAGCACAATGGCTCAATGGCTAAATCCTCACTTTGTACATACCGGGATCCCATATAGGCACTGGTCAGTGTCCCGGTTGGCTCACGTCCCATTCAGTTCCCTGCTTGTTACCTAGGAAAGCAGTTGAGGAAGGCCCAAAGCCTTGGGACCTACACCCATGTGAGAGTCATGGAAGAAGCTCCTGGCTCCTGGTTTCAGACTGGCTCAGATCTCACTGCTGCAGCCATTTGAGGCGTGAACCAACAGATGGAAGATTTCTCTCCATCTTTCCATCATGATTCCTCTTCTGCTTAAACTGGACTTGGCCATGCATGTGCATGTGTCATCTGACCCTAACACCCTGAATCTATTTTTTAGTGTTGGTAGGCTGCACCTGCTTATCTCAGCACGTTCCAAAAATGTACTTTTCCCTGCTCCTCTCTGAACCACCCACTGCTCCCTCATTCCTCTGGCAGCGACTCTAGTGTACCCTACCCTGTGCATTCTGTTGTCCCTTGGCTCATGTGGAGTCCTTATCAGGTGGTGCTGAAGTCCTTTCATTTGTAAGGTTTGTTTTATTCATTTGAAAGGTAGAATGATAGTGAGAAGCAGAGCAACAAAAGAGATCATATGCTAGTTCACTCTGCACATGGCTATAATGACCAGGGCTGGAGCATATCAAAGTCAAGAACCAGGAACTCCATCCTGTTCTACATGGGTGCCAGGAACTCAAGTACTTGGACCATACTCTGTTGTCTTCCTGGGGCATCAGCAGGGGACTGGATAGGAAGCAGGACAGCTGGGACTCAAGCAGTGCTCCCATATAGAATGCCAATAGCAGCTTAACCCATTTCACTACAACCCTGGTTGTTGGTCCTAAAATTCCCTAATCATGAGAATCCCACCCATCTGACTACGAGTCCCTAGGATCAGGGACTCCCAGAGCATGAGGACTTACTTGGGTTGGCCTGAGAAGCTCAGCACTGCCCCTACCACTTGTGTGACTTTGGACAAGTGACTTCATCCAAAGTCTCAATTGACTTACCTGCAAAACGGGCATAGAATTATATTTATTATTATGGCTGAATAAGCTAATGCTTGAAGCATTGTAGCACTCATTGTTTGCTCTTCCCATTGTACATACTTGTATCCTCACTTTCATTCTAATCCCCATGAATACAGTAGGGTTGACTTGGATTAGCCATGAAAATGTGTAACTGTATCCATATACCTGGCTGATGGGACCTCATTAGAAGAAGGATGCAACTCAGCTTACCCATCCCTACATCAATATTTTATGCATTTCCCCTCTGCGAGGATTGGTTAAGAGCAGAATTGTCTAAACAAGCTCTTTCTTCTCATTCTTCTTTTGTGTTCATTCTTCCAGGTGCTACTCCCACGTGTGTCTCCATCCTCATATTTGCTTCTGAAAAAATAAGTTAAAAAAATTAAAAATGGTGGCTGTTTAAAAGAGTCTTAAACAGGCTCATGTGTTCTGGAGGGAAAAGGTACAGACTTCTATCAATTCAGTCATAAAAGCTTGAATACAACATCTCTGCCTGCCCATTTCCTCTTGTGAAATGAGGTGGGAAGAATTCAATAAGCCCTGCAGTCCCTGTTAATTGCCATGGTTTACGATCTCTTCCGGGCATAGTGAGACTTTCAGGCCCTCGAAGGTAAAGCAACTTTTGCAAACAAACATAACTGACTGTTTCCAAATTGTCCCCAACTTCTGGTGGATTCAACTTTGTGATTTCTGCACCTTAAGACAGTGCCAAAGCCATTCACATTTAGTCAAACTCGGACTTCACATTTTGATTTTTGATGTTTTACCAGGCTAATGACACTCGCGACAGCACATCCACACCAGCAGGAGCAGTGAACCACAGCTCGCAGGCAGCCCTGCCACCAGCAGGGTGTGAGACCAAGCCCGGAGCCTGCACTGTGCTCTATTACTAAGCTACCATGTGTGGCTCCTGTAGGAGATGCATTTTGCACTTTGGATATTTGCAAGTTAGGATGGGCCCCATGGTAAACAAGGGACCCCCATGAGCTGTGACTCTGATGAGGAGCACTTCAGAAAGGCACTTGCTATAGCATCTGCAGCCTGCCCCATTTGCTGCCCATCTGTATGACTTTTGCTGCAATGACCAAAGGCTGATTGTGTGGGTGAGCTAAATGTCTGGCCATCTGGCTTACCTCCCTTTGAGTTCAGGAATGTTGAGGAAGGAAATAAGGGTGTTGTGGGGGCAGGGGAGGGGAGGAGAGATGAGGACTGAGTCGAGAATGAATTAAGCTCTTCTTAAGACATTTTGACCAAATATAGAAGGTAAAATACAAACAGGAAGTGTAATAGTGGGTGAAAACCCAGTAAGTCATCAATAATTACCTCCTGCCTCTTTAGCAGACCTCCACCAGCCCTCCCTCCCCCACATGGCATGGAGGCTGAAGGTGGGGGGGTCCAGCCAGCCAGCCTTCTCCTCTGTTCTGTCTGTGCCTGGCTCTGCAGCAGGTGGCAGCGGGCACAGTTCTTTCTTTGTTTCTTCTTCCTTCTCCCACCCACTGTGCTTCACTTTGAACCCATTCTCCCTCATGAGCCACTGCTTTCCATCAGATTTTAATCCACATTGTTTTCGAAAATCATTTTTTAAAGATTTATTTATTTTCGTTCCAAAGGCAGATTTACAGAGAGGAGAGACAGAGGGAAAGATCCTCTGTGCACTTGTTCACTACCCAAATGACTGCAACAATGGAACTGAGCTGATTGGAAGCCGGGAACCTGGAGCCTCCTTTGGGTCTTTCACATGTGTGCAGGGTCCCAAAGCTTTAGACCATCTTCTGTTGCCTTCCCAGGCCATAAGCAGAGAGCTGGGTGGGAAATGGAGCCGCCAGTACATAGGCTGGTGCTTGGAGGTGGAGGATTAACATGTTGAGCTACAACCTTGGCCCCTAAAGAACATTTCTATGTAAATCCATAGTTACCTCTTTCATAGCAGATTATGCTAGATGCTCACCGGGCCAGGCCAGCCCCAGCCCTCTGGGAAGCCAGTGGCAGTTCTAGTTGCTCCCTACTCCCACTCTTGATTGATTGCTGGTGGTTGGGTATGGCAAAGATTCTCTGTCTCAATATCAATACAGAGACAACATGGTACAAGGTCATGTCTCCTGAACCATCCACTCAGTGAATGCTGCTTGGGGTTCACCTATGGGAGACCCATGGAGAAAAAGTGCCATGGGACTCTGGAGAACCAGTGACAAGCCCTGTTAGGGGGCCAGGCAAGTTTTGTGGGTATAAAGGAAAGGATGACTGTCAGAAACATCATGTAGAGTGTGTATATAGGGGGTGCAGGGCTTTGCTGGAAGCAGGGACTGTCCAGGAAATGGCAGGTGGCTCCTAGGAACCATAACACATGGTGCATGTGTGACTGGAAAGTGGCCAGAGGTGGCGCTGTGATGGGGTAGAGAGGCCTTTGGACGTCATCTTGTAAACAACACCTTCATTAGATAACTTAGCAAGGAAGCGAAAGAGGATAGGACTTCCATGCCTTGCAACCCCAAGCAGCCTATCCAGCCAGCATCCTTGGGGTGTTCAAGTAATTAGAGGTTAAACTTGAGAAGGCATGAGTGGGGAAGACATCCCCAATGCATGCAGCGGGTGTACTCTTGACCTGAGGAGGCCACTGTAGAAAGCATGGGTATAATTACCCCCAATTTTCAGCTTACTGGAACCAACTCTGCAACTCTGCCATAAACCCATCAGGAATCCAACCTTTTTTTTTTTTTTTTTTTTTTTTTTGTCTCTGCTGCACTCCTAGAATGCAATCTGGCCAGCTTCCTGGGACATGATGGAAGATGCTAAGTCATGAGGCATCTGTAAAAGAGCTTTGCAACAGAGAATACTCTGCAAATAACTAGAACTCAACTTTTTTTGGTTGTACTCTGGAGGGGCTAGCCAGATTCAGGTCAAATGAGGTACCCCTCCCAGAGCAAGTTGCTCCCTTCAATTGAACATAAAGAAAGAAACACAGACAAATGAGGGAGATGCGCATGGCTTGTCACATCACCCGAATCCGACCTGGTGACCAACTCTACAGTGGATGCCCAGAATAATAACCCAACGCAGAGAACATCAAGTGCATGTTTGTGAACTTCTAACTTTGGGGAAGGTTTTTATAGAAAGGTTCGGTTCATTATACTGATTTTTTTTAACAGTAGAACTTTGAAGAGTCTATAGTATACTAAATAAATAACCACTATGAATTCAGAGAGGGTGTTTTTATTCAGTATTTCTCAAGCACTTTTGACACCAAGTCCTAGTGTCTTTCCTAATCCACACTGCCTGGAGACCCTCCAGAAATATTAGAAATACTCCCCACCCCACCCCCAAGTATAGGATACTTTCTGTCCTGTAATTAATTCCTGCTTCCCTGGGGAAAACCAGAACTCATATTCATGGTGGGAACTGGTGGAAGGAACACCCACTCTAGCCAGGTAAGGCGGTCAGCTGTCTCTTCTCTGCTGCCAGCCTTATCTGGTCGTAGCTTTAGAAGTCTGACCTAAGGGGCTTCTGCTGGGGCTCTTAGCTGAGACTTGACCTTCTGGCTGTCAGTTTGATCCAATCTACTTCTCATCTGTTACCAGTCTTGACCAGGAGCCTCACTCCCTAACTCACAATGATTGCCTTTTGCTTGATGTGTTTAACCTTGGGCTAGAACTCACTGGGGGAACTCAGCAAGAAGGGCCTGAAGTTTCAGTGTCAGTTTCGCTCGCTGCTGGAACCCTGGCTTAAGAAATAGTGCTCTCTCAGCTGGCATGGATTGGCTCATGCCTCGCTGGGTGGGTCACAAAGATTAGTTACTCCTCACCATGGTGTTGAGGATTTTCCTGCACCCCCCCCCCAAAAAAAAATGTTCTGCACCTAAAATGTTGACATATATCTTGTTAGAGTTACAAGCCAGTCTGGATTATCCTAAAATCTGCCAAGATCAGCAAATTTACTTCAACACAACAACTGGCTAAATACTAAGATGAAATGGACACGAAACAGCTGAATGGTGCCTTATGGCCATTTTAAGGTATAGAGCAGCCGGTCCTGTATATGAGCTAAAATTGAAATGTCAATGAGCTAATCATAGGTTGTGGCTAGGACTTGTTTTCCTTTTTTTTTTTTTTTTTTTTTCTTTTTAATGCACTGGTTACTCAAAACCATGTCAATTCCATAACATTGCAAATTGCTGTTGATGTTATATTGGGACTCTTAATTGACTGTGATGATATTCTGCCAGCTCAAACTTCAGACCAGAAAAGGTCTCCCCAAGAAACTGTTCAACCCATCTGGACAATAAGTAGCTGGACTCTATGCTTGGTATACGTTTGCAATGAAAGAATCTTGATTGAATTTGAACTGTAATACTGCATCAGGGTGGAGGAATCCACCGGGGGGAGGGGAGGGGGAGGGAGGGGGGGATACCCAGAGCCTATGAAACTGTCACATAATGCATAATAATTAACAATAAAAAAATAAAAATAAAAAAATAATAAAAAAAATAATTAAAAAAAAAAAAGAAATAGTGCTCTCTCCCTCATGTTTTAATCTTGTGACTTGGTTTTTGTATTGCCTAGTGTAGCTTTTGGAGGAGATGTTTGGTGATTCCTTTTGTTCTCTGAGCCCCACTACTCTACGTGGAACGGCGGCCATGGTTCTCCTCCACTTCCTTAGGTACTGTTTGCTGATATTTGCTTATTGTTCATTTATTACCATCTCTGATGTGTTGGGGTTTCTTCATCTGAAGGCAAGAACAAACTCAAGTTGTTTCTCTGTTTGCATTTTTCATTAATAGCAAGGATTTCCTTTTTGGTTCTCAGTGTGATATCTTTGGTGTAAATGCAGTTGGTACCCACCAAAACTCATAGGGAGGTTCAGCTGATGTGAGAACTTGGGCCTAGTGGGAGGGCTTGGGTCACTGGGGGACACAGTTTTTGTGAGGGATTAGTGCTTCTGTCCCTGGAATGGGCTAACTACAGCAGGAGTTAGGCCTTGTTCTCTCTCTTTCCCAAGTGCCTCCTTTGTGTTGCTTTCTGCCATGATACCCTCACTGGAAACTGAGCAGATGCCAGCCTCATGCTCTTGGATGTCCAGAGCCACAGCCCAAACAAACTGCTTTCTTTCATAGAGTTTTCAGACTTGGGTATTCAGTTATAGCAACAGAAAACAGACCAGGACATTGCTGTTTGCAGGATCACCTGGACAAGGCCCACTCTGTAGGTGGCTGTGGAAGAAAAGCATTGGTAAGTGACCATCATTCCCATTTGGTTTTAGGAAACATGCCATTTTCCTGGCCTTGGCCTTTAGGATTTTGATCCCTGGTCCTGACTCATCTAAAGATTCTTCTGAGGAGTCTCTGGGACTACCCTTAGGGATGCTGTGGCAAGTTCTCCAGGTGATTCTTTCAGAGCATGGCAGATTTTGAGAAACATTCATCTACTGCTTCTTGGCTTTTCTAGCCACAGGTCAGCCCCATACAGCCTAGGTGACCAGGACCCTACAAAGCAGCCCATGCCCAACACTGTAGCCTTCCATTAGCAGGTCCTTATGGGACTTAGTGCCCATGCTAAATAGTATGAGCCAGCTCTGTAAGGTGAAAAGTTTTTGGAGTCCATGGCAAATCCTTCTACTTGGTTCATCCCCTGAGTCATCCAGCAGACATTTGTAGACTGTCTGATGCATTCCACGGTGTTAAAGAAATAGTAGAGAATGTTTTGGAAAGGTATCCTGTTCATAGCATCACATTCATTCTCATGCCAGAAAGAGACAACAACCCATGTCAAATCTTGTAGAGCATAAATTATTTTCAGGTCTGAAGACAATTTGTTCTACAATATGTAAGCAACTGAGAAGAAAGGACTGTTTTAGACAAAATGTTGGAGGAACTAACTTCCAAGAATATGACCTGTCAACAAAGATCTGCATGATACAAAGCAGTCACCAGGCCAATGGTTGCAGTGCTGTGGTTTAAGTGTATTACCTGGAGGCCAGGTGCTTGACGCAAGTAGTAAGATGCCAGTTGTCATGTGCATGCACCATGTTGGAGTGCCTGCATTCAAGTCCTCACTGCAGCTTCCTGTTCAAGCAGATGCTGGAAAGTACTTGGGTCCCTGTCACCCACGAGGGAAATTTGGATTGGGTTCATGGCTCCTGGCTGCTGCAAGCATTTGGGGAATTTAACCCGTGGACAGGAAATATCTCTCTCTGTTGTATCTCTGTCTCAAATAAGTGAAAAATTTTTGGAAATTATTTTTAGGAGGTGTCAGAAATAAGGAATCTCTTATTGGAAACTGGAGTCACGGCCATCCTTGTTACAACATAACTAAGAACTTTCTGCCTGTGAACTGTGTCCATGTCCCAGGCCTTTGGGAAAGGCACAATTAAAGAGCCATCAATAGAATATTTGACAGAACAAAAAAAGCCCAGTAAGTAAAATATTGAAGAAAGTGCACCGCTACCTATGTACAATAAAATGTGAGAGGAAAAAGATTGTTTGAGACAAGAAAGCAGGGTGGAAAGATTTGAAAATTTTTTTGTATTTTTAAGATTTATTTATTTTATTTTTAAAGGCAAAAGTATAGGGAGAAGGAGAGAAAGAGAGAGAGAGATTTTCCATCTACTGGTTCATTTTTTAAAATGGCCACAGAGGCCAGAAGTGAGCCAAGCCAAAGCCAGGAGCCAAGAAACTTCTGGGTCTCCTACTTGGGTGCAGGGGCCCAAGGACTTGAGTCATCCTCTGCAGCTTTCCCGGGCTCTTAGCAGAGATCTGGATCAGAAGTTGATCATCCAGGATTCGAACCAGTGCCCATATGAGATGCTGGTGCCACAGGTGGAGGATTCTCCTGTTACATCACTGTCCCAGCCCAGATTTGGAAAATGTGTGACATGATCATGTAAAGCAGAGTAAGTCAAGGATGTGACACCTTTGCTTGATTGTCATGGCTAGAAGGGAGCCAGGTGCTATCTAGCAAGACGATGGGAAAACTCTGGGGCTGCCCCACCCACTCAGCTCAGAGTAGGACCTTGAGGGTAAGGTTGCTCAGAGTGTTCCCTGCCCTACTCTCCCTGGAAACTCTGCTTCCTTGAGAGTCTACAACAGGACCCTCCCCCAGCAGCCACCCCAGCCCCGGTGCAGCTTGGGAAGACCCCCATGTGATGCTGATTCTCAGGAGTGCAGGATACAAGAGCTGTGGGTCTTAGCAGCTCTCATCTTGGTTTCAAAATATGGGGCACTGACAGCTTTGAGGTCCAGGCATAGACCCCATGCAGGAAGAGAACGGCTGCCCATGGGGTCAATGCCCAGCAGAGCCAGAGTAGTGAGGGTCCCACAGACAGTCTCCACCAGGGTGAGCCCTGTTAGAGTCAGCAGACCAAGGCCCTTGCAGCTGGTTCCCGTCAGAGGCATGCCTACAAAACCACAGCAGAGTCCCACTAGGGAAATGCCTGCTGGGGTCAAACTGACACAGGTCAAGGTGGCTGGCTGAGATGGAGGTCACAAATCACAGAGCCCTGCCCCCGTAGGATTCTATCCCATCTATCTGCCAGAATGCCTTCTTTGCCAAGATGCCTCATTTTCATCTGGGACCTAGGGAAGCGTGGTCATGTAAATACGTACATTAGGTTCCATATGGAATTTCATGGAGATGTCACAAACTTCACAGGGGACCACATGACCTCATAAAGGGAGATGCTTGTCCTCTCAGGACAACAAAAAGGCTGTTGAAGGTCCCCGCTTCTCTTCTCTCACCCACTTCTCTCTCCGGTCTACCCTAGCTAAGTCCATGTATATGTTTGCCTTCTTACCTTTTAATAACCTTTACCACTTTGTATGCAGTATGTGTGCCTGTGCTTAAAATGCTTTTTAAAAGATTTATTAATTTCTATTGGAAAGGCAGATTTATAGACAAAGGAGAGACACAGACCTTCCGTCCTCTGTCTGCTTATTCCCCTAGTGGTAGCAATGACCAGAGCTGAGCTGATCCGAAGCCAGGAGACAGGAGACAGGAGCTTCTGCTGAGTCTCCTACACAGTTGCAGGATCCCCAGACCTTGGGCTATCATCAACTGCCCTCCCAGGCCACATGCAAGGAGCTGGATGGGAAGTGGAGCAGCTGGGATATGAATTGGCGCCCACATGGGATCTCATCACATGCAAGGTGAGGATTTAACCACTAGATTATCACATTAGGCCCTAAAATACTTTTTAACTAAAAGGCAATGCTGGTTCCTGGGGTGGGTGAGGAGTTTGGAGAAGACTCAAGAGATGCAGGTTGGAGCCAGCAGAGACATCTTGTGCGAGGGACTCCTGTAGTTGGACCCGTGGTGGAACGAGGACTGGGAGCTAAGCGGTAGGACTGTGCTCCTGCAGCCACAAGACAAACTTAGGCCTGTGGGTTTCAGTGATGGAGTCATCTTTAAAAACAAGTGTGTGAAAAAAAAAAAAAGTAAATGTGTTGGGCACATCACAGTAGCCTAGTAGCTTAAGTCCTTGCCTTGCACATGCCGGGATCCCATATGGATGCCGGTTTGTGCCCCAGGGGCTCCCGCTTCCCATCCAGCTCCCTGCTTGTGGCCTGAGAAAGCAATTGAGCATGGCCCAAAGCCTTGGAATCCTGCACCTGCATGGGAGACCTGGAGGAAGCTCTTGGCTCCTTGCTTCAGATCAGCTTAGCTCCGGTCATTGCAGCCACTTGGGGAGTGAATAAATGGACAGATCTTCCTCTTTGTCTATCCTCTTCTGTGTATTCCTGATTTTACAAAACAAACAAACAAACAAACAACCAAAAAAAAAGGCAAGCGTGTTCAGTGCAACAGACCAAAGATTTATCTCTCTCCAAATTCACATGTGAAACCCTAACCAGCTAGCCCCAATCACCAGGGGAGGGTGCTAGGAGGTGCTTTGGGAGCAGTAATTATGTCATGACAATGGCGCAGCCATAAATGGAATTAGTGTCCTTAGTCGAGGGGCACCAGAGACACTTCCCACTCTCTTCCTGCCTTGTGAGGTTACAACTAGAAGTCAACAAAGTATAGCCTGGAAGACGTCATGGACCACGCTGAGACCCTGCTCCCAGGCTTCTGTTCCGCAGAACTGTGAACTATCCACTGCTGCTGTCTATGTGTCATCTGGTCAACCACATTGGGTTAAAGCACCCCCAATGGACTAGGACACATCAATCCCTAGTAAGCCCCAAACATACCCTGTTGTTCGTTCTCAGCTCTGCTCTCCTGCAGGACGCATGCTCAGAACAAAGACTTACCAGCCTGTGCAAATAACTGTCAAAATGGCATTGTGATTTACTCAGGGTGGGCCCCACAAGTGCCCAGCATACTCATAATTTAATCCCAGCCCCTGTCCAAGGGGCCTCCTTGACTTTCTTAGTGACCCCAGAAGCAGGTCTCCCTGGAGAAGTCTTTCTCCTTTCATGATTGTTCTCCTCACTGGGTAGTTTTGCCTTTGCTAATGTGCAATGGAAAGTAAAGGGGGGAAAAATCACTCTACCAAATAAAACATACTTTGAACATGCTGAGACGGCCCCGTTCTCTGTCAAGCTTTGGGAGAAAATTAAGACTGCATGAAGGCTGAATGAGCCCAGTCTGTCCTCTGCCATGCTCCACAGTGCAGATTGAGCCAGAATCATCACTCAGTCCCCTAAACATGAATAGAGTGTCTTTCATTCAGGAATCCCAGGACACTTCACAGCTGCTAAAATGATCCTAAGCAAATATTTGTGACCACATGCTTCAGGTGGGACCATGGAGGCACCAAGAAGCAAAAGGATTGGATGAACTCCAAGAGTCCACTGAGAGAGGCAAGACCAAAATTCAGGACCTGCGCCAGTTGTGAGTTCTGAGGGCAGTGTCCAGCTTGGGCAAGAAGTGGTGGCATTTCAGGCCTTTCAGGACTAAGAAATCAATGCAATGACTTAACTGACTAATCCTCCACCTCCAAGCACCAACATTCCGTATGGGTTCCAGTTCACATCCTGGATACTCCACTTCCCATCCAGCTCCCTGCCTGTGGGCTGGGAAAGCAGTCAAGGATAGCCCAAAGTCTTGGGATCCTGTACCCAAATGGGAGACCTGAAAGAAGCTCCTGGCTCCTGGCTTCAAATCAGCTCAGCTTTAGCCATTGCACTTGGAGAGTGAACCAGTGGATGAAAAATCTTCCTCTCTGTCTCTCCTTGTCTATAAATTTGTCTTTCCAATGAAAATAAATCTTTTTTTAAAAAGTCATGCTCAAATAAAGTTGAGGCCTACAGTAGCAGCCAATTGTCTGCCTGCTGTGTTCTAACCCAGTGTCACTCAGTCATGCATGTCTGGAGCTTGGTGACCTGCAACTCCATGTGGCTGTAAGAATTAAAGCCTCTAATGAGATTGGCAGTGTCTGTCAGAGCAAGCATATGAAGCAGAGTGTTCCCTGGGTTCCTGGCAGATTAACTTTACAGCATCAATTAAGCCCATTACCTGTGAGCTAGGGCCAGAAAGACAGGAGCAAAAAGATCACACAACCACAAAGCCATGATAAGGGTGGACCTAGTATGATCCACTGGTGTAGGCTGTTGCCTGGAGTCTAAGCCAGAGGGTTAAGGTCAAGACTAAAGCAAAGGTTCCAGTAGGGTATTCCAAGATGAAACTGCCCCATTATCATGATTGTTGATTTTTTATAAAGATGTATTTATTTTTATCGAAAAGAGAGATCAGATTTACAGAGAGGAGAGACAGAGAGAAAAATCCCCCATCTGCTGGTTCACCCCCAATGGCCACAGCAGCTGGAGCTGAGCTGATACAAAGCCAGGAGCCAGGAATTTCTTCTGGGTCTCCCATGTGAGTACAGGTCCCAAGGCTTTGGGCCATCCTCTACTGCTTTCCCAAGCAGGGAACTGGATGGGAAATTGAGCAGCCG
Source organism: Ochotona princeps (assembly GCF_030435755.1). Lineage (NCBI taxonomy): Eukaryota > Metazoa > Chordata > Mammalia > Lagomorpha > Ochotonidae > Ochotona > Ochotona princeps. The sequence continues at coordinate 14,946,815 of NC_080842.1, read as the reverse complement.
GGACACAAACTGGTGCTCAGATGGAATCCCATTGCTTGCATAATGAGGATTTAGCCATTGAACCATCACACTGGGCCCAGTGCTGATTTTAAAATAAGCAAAACTGCAAGGCATATGGAGTCATGATTAGGATACTCAAATACTGTTGTCTCAATGAGCCTCACAAAGTTGATTTGCCCAATGATAGACAAGGCAGGAAGGATTTAAGGGGAAGGAAAGAAGGTGGGAAAACTGGAAAGCCTTCAAGGCTGCCAGCTGGCTGCCACCCACAGTGCCCCACCCCCAACTCCATCCTTAGCAATTTGTGTGTTCTGTGCCTTTCCCCAAGGAGTCACATCTTCCAAGCATCTAGAACTCAGCAGAGCTTCATGACTCAGAGCGAACCCCATGCAGAACTGTGAGCCAAGTGGGGATCTGACTTGCTAATACAGAATGGTGGTTATCAATTCAGTTTGTAGCACCTCAGCTTGCTAGTTGAGGAGACTTGATCCAATCACTTAAGGTGAGGGCTTCATTGTTCTGGGTACAAACCCTTCGCATCTAACAAGGGACATAACGAGGCACTTACAGAGGTATGACTTGGTCTGTAGGAAGAACTCAGCACATGTCAGTCGTTACATTGCTAGCGCTCAATAAGGTAGTACAAAATGTATTAAATTTCTTCAATGAAGACCCAATTTCCTTTTGGATCTAGTTTAACTTGGGAGTTACATCTAAGAATCTAGTTCCCACGGTACAAGGTTTTGGTCCTAAGACTGCTTCCGCTTGGCTGGTAAATTCCAAAGCAAGGCAGGCTGAGTTGAGAAGTTCTGTCATCAGTGGCATTTGGCTCTGCCTCAGTGGAGTCAGGTCTGAGCCAAGCTGAGAGAGAGGGCAAACTTGCTTACGAGGAGCTCTTGCCATCCCAGGCCCACGTAGAATTCATGAACCCCAGATTTCTCCCCTGGCCAGAACAGGTGCGTCAGAACAGCCTCCCACCCTCAATCCGTCAACGGGCTTTCTGTGAATTTGCCCACCAAGGCAGCTTTCACTCCTGAGAGCAAGGAGCCAGAATCAGCTTAGCCCCGCCTTGGACACCCACAGGCTTGGGCTAATAAGAAGCAGCCAGTGAGAGAGAAGACCAGTGGGGAAAACACAGACCCCTGTTCTTAACATGATCTGAGCTGGGAGCTCTGCAGACAATGAGGGCCATGCTTAGGTGATTGTTAATGTCTTCTTTTTGGTAGTCCATTGAGTGTCAGCATAGCAGTGCCCTGAGCCTGGGAAGCCAGGTGGATCTGGGTGTGCAGCTGCAGCTTACACACAGATTACCCCAGTCAAGTTCTCCTGTCTCTCAAGGCCTTTGTGAAATCCCCAAAAACGCAGGGGCTGTAAATGGCCTGAAATTAACCAGGTAGAGCAAGTGCTCACAGCAAACACTCCAACCAGAGTTCCTATTCCTATCTGTCTTGGGTGCACTTATTTTTATACAAAAAAATTATAAAAGGAAATATGACCTCACAAAACTGGAACATTTTCATGAAATTAAGCAGTGTAGCTTTGTGAAACTAGAAAGCAAGCCTGCAGCAACCATTCACTTGTGAATGGCTTTCACAGCATCTTCCCACTGTGGAGCTAGAGTAGGTATTTACATGTGACACCCCCTTTAGGAGCAGGCCCTTGCACAGATTCTACAGAGTTGTTTTAGTGGTTGGAGCCTGTCGCTTCACGCTCCAAGCAGCAGAGCCTCCCCAGGTGTGTGTTAAAAGGCAGAGCCTTGCCCAGGAAGTGCAACGCCAGCTTCATGAGTTGACTAACACATTAACTGGGGAACTCAAAGCCAATAGTCACAGCTGTGGGCCATAGCATGCAGCAGCCTTTGGTTCCCCTGGGAGCCTTCGGATTCGAGTACTCTTTTCTCAGCCAGCATTGCCATGGCCTCCTGTGGGGTTCTCCCACCTAGAAGGCTGCAAGACCTTGAGTCAGGCTGGTCTGAAAGTTTGCACAGAGCCAGTGGCCACTCATGGGTCAGACGTGGGGGTGGGAGTTGGTGGAGGCCCAAGGACGTCCGTACATGCTGCAGTCCCTGGGCCTGACACGGCTCTAAGCCCTGCCCCTGCTCCCTCCGGCTTCGTTGTACTAACACCACCACCTCATGGACAGAGCTGCTCACTACATCACAGGGAAAACTAGACCCCCTGACATCCTTCTACGCCCAGGCAGACGTGGAAGCAACTAACGGTCAAAAACAATATCCATGGGAAGTGTGAGGTGATCAGACCCACAGTCATGGGCATAATATGGAACCTAAACAGATACAGGTTCTTTATTGATGTGTGCTGTATATATATATATATATATGAATGATAGTATCAGATAGGAGATGCATAGTATGAGTCAACATTAAAGAATTTATGAAAAATGCACATGAATAAAAAACTGTGCATGGATCCCAAATTTTTTTTACACCAAAATAAACTTATCTTTGAATTCCATTTTATGGTCCTTTGGAGTATCCTCTTAATGTATATTTGTGTGTGTGTGTATGTGTGTGTGTGTGTGTGTGAATGAGCTCCAGCTAATCTACATACAATTTATTTGACTCATTTAAATATATGTAAATACCTTATATAGCTTAATATAGCTTAACACAGGCATCAATTATTCATATTCAGACATGTAAATATATAGGAGATATATTAAAAATATTTGTTTAAACCATTTATAGGCAAACCTTGAAATACCTGCCCCTTTCTCTTTTTTTTCCCTTTTTTATTTTTGGTTACTAGGAAGAGAACAGATTTTGTGCACATCAAAGATACAGTTCTAAGAATGAAGATGCTTCACTCCCTCCCTGTTTTCTTTATTTCTTTTTTAATTTTTGTGACAACACATTTTGATTTACTTTATAATCACAGACTTAATCCTCTACTAGAGTTCAACAGATAGAAAGTAAAAGGACCACTGCTCCACAACAGTATAGACAAGGACCATGAATGCTCATCAACTCCCAGTATGTGATTTTCACTCATATACATTTCATTTTTAGTACTCTCTTTATTAGCTAAAGCAAATCAAGAGAAAACATGTGATATTTGCCTTTTTAGCTCTAGCTTACTTCACAAAGTATAATGGCCTCCAGTTGTATCCATTCTGTTGCAAAAGACAGGATCTCTTTCTGTTTGTGGCTGAGTAGTAGCACTCCACCATGTGTATATACCAGTTTTCCTTATCCAGTCTTCTATTGATACACATCTTGGTTGAACACCTGCTCCTTTCTGCATTTAACGTAGTTTTCTGGCTACAAGCTACGGCTTTTTCTCTGCCTGTGATAAGCATTTCCACCTAACTTTACTAGGTCAAAAACAATTTAGTCCCTAAACTCCAGAATGCACATCAATAAAAACGACAAATGGTGGGCATTCACAAGAGACCACCTTGCCCAGGGTTGGCTTCTGCAGGTCTTTCACGTATGGTGAGGGTAGAGGTGATGAAGTTGGTGGGCTACACTGACAATTTGGAGTTGTTGTCTTAGAGACGCCCATGTGCCCAAAGTGTTACAGTCAGGAAGACCCCATGGTCCCCGTCCCACAGAAGTCAACCACTTAACATTTCTAAACTCAGTTGAATAAATAACTATTTATTCAAAATTATCATTACTGTGACTGTGATGTCACTGCTGATGGTTCTCTAGTGTCTCATAAACATACCCAGAAGAAAGAGAGGCAAGGGCATTATTTAAAGCCTGGACACTTAGCAAAAAAAAAAAAAGTAGAGTAAAACTGGAGGGATGAAGCTTCCCCTTGCATTCCTGGATGTCACCCCCATTCACAAGTCCTTGGGACTGGGGGGTAGGTTGCAAATACCTTACACAGCAATTACATTATGATAACAAAATAGTCACAGATATTCTCAACTAGTCACTCTCTTTCCAGTGAGTGCTGAAAAGGGAGAAGCCAGCAGAAGCAACTCTACCTACCCAAGAACCTTTGTTCTGTTTCCATTCCTCTTAGCTTGATTGGAGGCTGCAAAGTTGCCAGAGAAAATATCTAGGACAGCCTCCTGATTAACCCAGTGTAACACAGATCGGCACAGTATAGAGTAGAAATGGTGTCCCTGCTTGACACTCTGGGACCTTGTTTAAGGCTGTGACTGGATGACAACACCACTTCCTCATCTGCTGAATGGGGGGCTGATCTTAGTAAATCTTAAATTCCTTATTGGGGTTGGCATTCTGAGATCCTCCATTTAAGAATCATACAGAGCTGGAATTCATTAATGATAATAAAATTCTACTGCATTGAACACCATGACACAACAGAATCCCCGATAGCAGAAAATCCAGAGATCATTTCTGGCTCAGAAATCCATCATCTGAAAGACTCTAACTAAATATCAATCATTTTGCATGGAACTGAGTGGACCAGGAGATATAAATATTTCATGCTAATGGTAGCTTGATTCCAAGATGACTAATAGTGGTCAGCCAGGGACACAGTAAGTGCCTGCAAGGGAAGTGCAGACCATTCATTGGTTTGACGATCTGCTCTTGAGGGCCTGCGTTCAGCCCAGCCTTGGAGAAGGGCTGATTCAGAGGACATGTAACATCTTGTTAAGATGCAGATTCTGATCCAATTGCTCTGGTGTGGAGTCCAAGATTCTGCATCTTAACAGCCTCCCATGAAAAACCAGACAAGTGAGCATGTACACACACACACACACACACACACACACACACACACACACACACAATGTCCTGCAATGTTTCTGGTGGGTGTTGATTTTCCATTCAGTTGTGGTTCAGAGGATGGAGACAGTTTCTAGTGCTAGAGGGGGGTGGGGCGTGGCTCCTGTTGAGGACCAAGGTCCAATCAGTGTGCGGTTAACATGCTAGTGGATAATTGAGCATTAGTTGTTCCGGGAAAGGGGGGGGGGAGAAGGAGGAAGGCAGGGACTGAGCACTCCCAGGAGAGCTATGCTGTTAAAATGCAGTGATGGTTGTGCAATCCAGAGACCCTCATCTCGTGGCTCTGGCCTTTCTGGCCTCCAAATTGAAGCTCTTGCCTTTGAGTTAATGGAGCAATTTTCTTCTGGTGCCTCGACAGCCATTTCATTCCAAGATGGATTGCAATGTGAGCTGATCTTTTTTTTTTTTTTTTTCCATTTCGTGTCCCAAACCGCAGCACAATTAGTTTCTAAATAAATGTCAATGGCTTCTGTGGGAGGCTCTGAATGTGAGAGCTGACATCTGGTGCCCGGCCACAGAGAGTACCGAGGCAGGCTGTTCCCCTACAGAGAATGAGCAGCTCCAGTGGCCTCCACCAGCCTGCATTTCCTTGACAGCAGCAGTGTGGCTAAGTGCTCTTGAATGTTTTCCAAAAATATTGAGAAAGTCAAACAGAGAGCTTCCATGTTAGTTCACTCTCCCAAGGGCAAGGGCCAGGCCAGGCTGAAGCTAGGAGCCGGGAACTCAATCCCACAGAAGTGGAAGGAATCCAACTACTTGAGCCATCCTTGCTGCCTTCCAGGGTCTATATTAGCAGGAAGCTGAAATCTGGAGCCCAGTTACATAGTGAGTGGGCATCTACATCAGTATCTTAATAAAACTCCCACCCCAAACATGTTGAGCATGAAGTCATTTGAAAGACACAGAGAACATGGAGTTTAAGGAAAACTCACCTCTTCCCCCAAACAGCTGTGCATGCCTCTGTGAGCTAGGATTTCCTGTCTTGATGGCATCTGACCACATGAAGCAGTGCGCTCTCCATCTTCAAACTAAGTTAGGGCAGGTGCTGTGGGTGCACTGTGTCCTCCCAGAACTCATGTGTTAAATTCTAACTCCCTGGCAACATGAAAAGGTGCCTCTGTTTGGGACTAAGTCATTGCAGGTGGAATCAGAAGGACGTGTTCTTAATTTACAGCAACAGGTGGTGCAGTGACACCTCATCTAGTATGAGTGGCATCTTTATTAAGAGAACATTTGAACATGGACACACACACAGGCACCATGTCAAGATAAAGGCAAGCTTTCACTGTGTACCAATAGAAGAACACTGCAGACACCCTTCAGATCAGCCCTACCAACACCTCAATCCCAGCCTTCTAACCTCTGGAACTGCACGAACACAAACATTTTCCAGTGAAGCCACCCAATCTGAAGTACTTTGACCTGACAACCCCAGCAAATGGTGACATCCAGTTGCTGATAAAATCAGGCATCGGAAGGCCATCACCAGCTGTCTGGCTTTGAGAAAATTCTTTAAATCTCTGCCAAGCGAGGGAGGTAGAACCAGTGGGGAGTGAAATTCTGAACAATTGGAGCATTCTTGTGCTCTATGAAATTTCCATTCGTTGTTCAACTTGATGCCATTTTGTGGGTCACACCTGGGAGGTGAGAGCTGAGAAACTATACCAGCATCCAGACAGGTGAGGGCTCAACTGGAGCAAACAGCAACACAGTCAAACCACAGAGGATCAGACAGAACCTGAATCCTGTATTGGGTGGATGGTTATGCTAAACCAAGCTTGGACTATGCCTGGGCCCACAAGTGAAAACCTAGTAAGCATGGCTGGTGGGGACCCCTGACTCCACTCTCTGACTCCAGGAAAGCCCCCTTGAAGGGGAGAAAGGCCAGCAGGCAGGACAGTCTGGAAACAGCAGTTAGGGCACAGCCCTAATGGAGTTTGCCTTAGTTCTGTCCTCTTAAGTTGACACTAGACAAAAGGGAAAGAGAACCAACAGGAGCTAACACAAGACCAACAAGAGCACAGGCAGATGACTTTGATGTTGCTCCAGCGCACTTGAACTCTTGCTAGGTTGGCAAGTACCCACAATGGTACTTGGGTGTAAAAGGTAATGCAGCCTCATGTTGTAGTCACTGGCACGTGGGCATTTGGATTACACGTTTACCTCCAAATTCAACAAAGCAGGGTACGATCCATGCTGTCCGCCACTATTTTCTCCCAGTTTTTAGCATGTTGGAAAAGCTCAACTGGTTGCCTGAAGGAACAGTGAAGTGGGAATATGTTCCAGACACAAGGAAAACAATTAGCTGATTAATAAGCAGGGTCATCATACCCTTCTAGGCTGCTTGTTTGAATCAGTTTTGGGGAGGGGTTGTTGTTGTTGTTGTTTGATCATCATTATATTGTTGTTATTCAGAGCCGCTTGACAAAGGATCATGGGATGATGTGTGTGACAAGGGCTAGCTTAGTAATTCAAGAATCTGGATTGGAGTTAGCTTCCCCATGCCACCAGTCAACAAATACTAATGAGTTTTCCAATAGGTACAAAGCATGCGCTTCACACTTGGAACCCAGATGCATGGACACCTCAGAAATGATACAAGGTGCTGCATATCATGATCCTTGCTCAGACTTCAAGCCTCCACAAAAGTAGGGTAATCATCGTTTGCTGTAAACCAACCAGTCAGTAGTAAGTTGTTATGCTGGCCCAGGACACTAAGACACTTGGGAGTACTGTGTGATTTACCTTGGTATCCTCTCAAATGTGCTCATGTGAATTTGTAAAAGTATTGTATCTGCTATATTACAAGTCATTAACCTTTAGTCATCTGGGCTAAAGAACTTGTAAACAAAAATCAAGAAACAAGCAATGTCAAATCATATTAATTAGTTATATTTTTCCTGATTTGTGTCTTGGGAGGTACACTGACTTTTGCATGCAAAGAACCAAGCAAAACCCATGGGGTATGGGTTTGAACAGTGGTTCTGCTGAGACAAATTGGGAAGGAATTTACTACATAGTGAGAGAGACCTCCAGAGGACTCCAGATCCACTCCCTGAGGACCTGCGTGTCGCTGAAGTTTCTAGATCCTTGACTGGCCCACTAAAGAACATATAGACAAGATATGGTTTCACCAAGTGACATGTAAAGCACACCCAAAAGTTTGAAGCCAGGAAGACCTCATGTCCAGATATAAAAACCGTGTCAGGATTTAAGGGCACCTGCTTGAAAGAGCCCTCCATGGAGACAGAGAGTATAAGTATCACAGTGGGTTCAGTGGGTGAAAGATACGGATTAGATGTTGATTTATTTTGGTAAAGCATTGGCTTCCTGTTTCTCTTGTTTTCCATACATTAACATCTTGGAAGAGCTGCTCAGAAGCCCACTAATTTCCCACTGATTGGCCAGGCAATGCTCATGGCTAATGTATACTGAGGACTATCCTATGCTAGGGGCACATGTATGTACTAACGAACTTACATGGATGAGATCTCCTAGTTTTGACAATCTGGGTATTGGACAATGTGGGTATGTGAATTCCCACTTCACAGATGAGAAAGCTAGAGTTCAGAGAAGTGAACCAACCCGATCAAGGTCACCCAGTGAGGCTGCTCTGAGGAATCTCTGGCCTGGCCATTCTGCCCACACAGCCTAAGCTGCTGTTTTCAGACTGACAGTGTTTTCATAAGGCCCGTGAGTGATGCCTGGGGCCAGAGCAGCTTCATGGTTTCTTTCCCATCTGCTCCCTGCTAGGACGCACAAGGCCTGTTTTGAGCAGAGTCATTTAGAACTCAGCGGTAGCTGAGTGCATTAGCTAAGCCAGCCCCCACACACCTGCTAGATCCATTTCCAGCATGCAGAACCTTGTCTACATTACCTTGGGTGTTTGGCATAGGAACCAGCTGTGACTCCCAAGGCTCACCCTCCACTGTTTCATGCTGCTGAGCTCCCCCGAGTGTCAAGGCTGAGATTTTTGCCATCAATCCGTAACTCAGGTTGGGAGTAGAAGAGATTCCATATTTGGTGAGGGACCTGGGAAAGTCACACACACCCTTGGAGCACCTGCTGTGCGTGTTCTGCTCAGCTGTCAGGCTTTTTACTACTCTTAAATATTTGTGTGCTGAGAACAATGTTAATATTATATTAGTAGTCACAATCCAGGAACAAATCACTCCCTTAGCTGATACTGCTTATAAATTATGACATCACCTGCTGTACAGTGGCATAGTCACATGGTTCCCCAAGTCCCACACGCATAATAATCCAAGAAGAAAAAAATCCAGCAAGGTTCCCATTCAAGACCTGTCAGCACGGGGCTTGTTTCTTTGACTTTCAGCCTGCGTGGCATTTCCTGGAGGTACAAGTTATTTAATGCTTACATGCTGATATACGTCTTTATTTCTATTGTTCCCCAATAGCCATCAGAGAGCTCTCATTCAAGTGAAAGCAGTTGCCCTGCAGGGCATCACACAGCTGTGTTTTCAGTGTCAGCTCAAATGGCGTCCCAGAGTAACAGCAACCACTTCTGCCCTCTGTGCTGAGCTGGCAAGCAGTATCTTTAGCACACGTGGCTCTGAGTTTGGTGGCCCTAGCTACTATTCTGGAATAGTCTGGTATCCAAGGGTGGAATGCACAGGGGCTGGTTTGTACTCCTGGTTCTTGGGCCAGGCCACAGCGATTGTTCCCATGGTAGAATGAAGCTCATTCTGGGAAGCGATTTGGAAAGCAGCTCTTGGCTCTCCATCCAGACACAGCCATGGCCACGTGTTGCTTCTTTGTGAGCTGGAATTTATGAGTGGGTCTGGGCCTCTTGCCTGCCGTCACCCTGTCTTTGTTCTACAGGGCAGCAGCCTGTTCCCCCATGGGCATTACTGAGACTTTGGTGCCACCTATTAAAAACATCGAGTGCTGGGAGTGGCACCTTGCTATAGTGCAGCAAGTTGAGCTGTCACCTGTGGTGTTGCCATCCTATATGGGCACCAGTTTGAGTCTGGGCTACTCTGCATCCAACCCAGCTCTCTGCAAATGCTCCTGGGAAAGCAAAAGACGGTCCAAGCACCCTGCCACGCATGTGGGAAACCTTTGGTTTGGGGCTTAAATACGGAACAGAAAAAGTCTATCACTTACAGACACACATTCAGAGGCCAAGCTCTGTAGCAGCATACTCATGCTGGTGCGTAGAATACACCTGACCCATCTCTCCCAAGAGAAATTCGAGAAAATAAATGAAGGAATCAAGCCTCCTCTACCAGGTTTTTGATATCACTTACGTGTTTATTGCATGTTAGATTCACCGACCATCTGTGAAGGAACACATCAGCCGTGTGTAAAAAAATAATGCAAAAGGCCTTGATTGGGGGGTATTCCATTCACGGACCTCTCTCTTCCGTGCAGCGGAAAGACAGACATGAAGAAGGGCTGCAAAGAGACAGAAAGGCAAGGAAAGAAGTGTGCTAGCAGGGTTTTTAACTCTGCATGATATGGAAGTTGAAGCGGGTGTCACTTCGGTCCTTATTTAGTAAGAAATGTTGACCTGGGTCCCTCATTGCTCCAACAGTGGCTCTGTTGCCCCAGGGGTGTGCCAGATCTCTGCTGTCCCTTCTGAGTTCTAGTCGGAGGTCAGAGTGACATACCTGATTTGAAGCAAGCTCCTCACTCCTTCCATAACCGCGGCAACCATCCTTGCCAAAAAAAAAAAAAAAAAGATGACTTAATTAAAACAAGCAAAAGCTGAAAGAGAGAAAAAAAAGCAGGAAGCTGTTCCAAACTGAATAGATGATGATTCCAAAGGCCAATTATGTTGGGGTGGAGGTGGGGCGGTAGGCCCTGGGTTGAACAGAAGGTGGAGGTTCGATGAGACCAGGCTGTTTGGCTCTTACTGCAGCAAGCGCCAGGCCCTTGAGACAGCCAGAGCCTCCCACTCTTCAGGGGCTGCAGCATGACTGGTACGTCTGCCTGGGTGGGAAGCGCTGTGCCAACTGATGGTATCAGGCTCTAGGAGTCGTCAAGAGGCTACTGTGACGTCAAACTGTGAGCGGCCAATCACGTTGTCCAACATCGCCGAAGGCTCAGGTTCCCACACGGAGCCGGGAGTGCCCCTTCCCAGATTCCATTCTCACATTGTGACTCAGCTTGCTCTGGAAGAGGTCCCAGGTGTCCTCGCTCACCACTCCGCACCTGCTGAATTTCTGACTGGTGTCTCATCCTCGCTGACAAATGCACTTGAGCTGAAATAGCTTAGCTTCAAAACAAGAACAAAACCAAGATTTTTCCCTTGCTCTTATTTATATTCCCCAGTAATCATAGGCAAGCACTCAATTTCCTTTAGAAAAAGATTTATTTATTTTTATTGGAAAGACAGATATACAGAGTGTAAGACACACAGAGGAAGATCTTTCATCCGATGATTCACTCCCCAAGCAGTCACAATGGTTGGACCTGTGTGGATCCGGAGCCAGGAGCCTGGATCCTCTTCCGGGTCTCCCACACTGGTGCAGGAATCCAAGGCTTTGGGCCGTCCTTGTCGGCTTTCCCAGACCACAAGCAGGGAGCTGCCGGGATTAGAACCAGCGCCCATATGAGATCTCGCTGCCTGCAAGGTGAGGACTTCAGCTGCTAGGCCACCGCGCCGGACCCATTCAATTTCCTTTTATGGCCAAATTCCTGAAAATGTCAGGATTTTCACTCTCTGCTTCCTCCCTCTCCCCGCCCACCTGCTTCCTCACCCTCCGTTCTGCTGTGGCACACCACCCATTCTGACGTGCACAATCCAGAAGTGGAATCTCTGTTCCATCTTACACAGTTCCCAGCGTCTGTGGAGGGAGTGGGCCCCTTCCTCCTTCCTGAAGTGTGTTCTTCTCCGGGATCTCGTGATACCACATTTTCTTGGTATCCTCGCACTGCACAGCTCACAGGACCGCTTAGGCCAGATTCCTCAGCATGAGCTCTTCAGAGCCCTCCTCTTACCCTCCTCTCCCTTTCTTTGCCCCTCATTGCTTCCTCCCCTTTTCCTTCCAGCCCTTTCCCATTTCTTCTTTTGCTCCTGCCTTCCGCTTTTCCCTTCCCTCTCACTCACTCTCATTTCATCTATACATTCATGGCTCTCAACTCTCTCACTCCAACCCTTCCCTCTTCCCTGAGGGGCAGACTCATCCATCCAACTGCCTGCGTGACATCTTCACCTGGATGCCCGAGAGACCAGTCAAACCTCAACATCCCAAACTAAACTCCTGATAGCTCTCCAAAGCCTATTTCTCTCCTTGTTGAGGTAAACAGCTCCATCAACTACCTAGTCGCTTCAAATTTTAAGATCATCTGATCGTCAGCTCCTCTTTTTCTTTCTCTCACACTTCACAACCAACCAGTCTTGTTTATCTCTAACTTCCAAACAGACCCAAGATTTAATGGCATGCCATCCTATCTATACTGACGGGACTATTCCAAGTCCTGGCCCCCTGTTTAGACTATTGCAAAAAGTCCTGTGTCTGGCTTTCAATGTTTGCCCTGTTATGGATATGATCTATTCTCTACACAACAGGAAAAATAATCTCTGAAGAGTGAATCTGTCATATAAATCCTGCTAATGGCTTGTAATCACATTATAGTATTAAATCTAGGCCACTTGCCCTTTGAGACTATGTGGTCTGACCCTTATTCTGCTGGTCTCATATTTGCTCATGATGTTGGGTCACACTGACCTCCTCCTGGCCCTTAGGCAGCCTCCACTCATTCCTATTTCAGAGTTTCTACTCTTCCAGTTCCTCTGGTCTGGGATGTTTTCCTCTAGAAGTCAGCATAACTAACATGCACCAACAGACTTAAGCTTTAGTGTCTGTTCCTGAAAGGATTTCCCTGCCCGTAGGGTGGAAGAAATGTTCAAAGCCATTTGTTCTCTTACTCATAACTTACATTTCTTACATTCTTACATTTCTTACATGCCAGTTAACACTCTTAATTGGCACTTATATGTTCATTTATTTGTGATCATCATATGACAGCAATCTTGTCTGTCTTTTCATAGCTGTTTTCCTAATGTATGCTGATACCTACTTCATGTCATAGACTCAGTCAGTGCTTGTGTGAGTAGAAGCTCCCACTAAGATAGTTCCATGCTGCCATATCTGATTCTGGAAGGAAGTGAGCCAGGTCCCAAACACAGCCACACAGGGGAACTGTTTAGACAACTCCTAAGAATTCAGATTCTTGGGACCCATTCCAGTCCTTGATGGTTTTTTTGGAAAGATGCTGATCTTTCCATTCTCTCAGATGAGAAGTCATGGAAGACATAAGCTCAGCATTCAGGCTTAATGGAATTCATGTTAGGTTGTCTTCTAAGTCCTTTGTTCCATACCAACCACAACCATTTATGGAAACCACTAGAGTGACATTGAAGCTGAGGGCAGAGAGGAGAGAAGGCAACCTCTGTGGCATGGACCCATTCAGCTGCAAAAGCTCCTGTCCAGTCCTGTCCAATTTGTTAGTTGAGAATCACCACCAGGACACTTTTCAGTTCAAGGAAAACTTGGCTTTGCAGAGTCCTTTAGAAGCACTACTGTCCAACATAGTGGCTAAGATTTAAATCTGAGTTCATTAAAAATGAAGACATTTGAGTCTGAATGAAATTGATTAGAATCAAATAAGATGAAGAATCCCATTCTCCCATTTCATCAGTTACACCCCAAGTACTCATGAAATGAGTCAGCTCAGGGCTACAGTGTCAGCGAGTGCATTTTCATCACTGCAGAAAGTTCTGTTGGCCAGAGCAGGGCTGGAAAATGGGCTCCTGGGACAGTTAGAGCATCTACACTGCTGCTGTTCTTGCTTTCAATGCCAGCCTCATCAGTTGTACATGGAAATACAGCTCAACCTTGGCTAAGCAATGGATCTCTTGAGGCCTGGGAATTGCAGCTGAGCAGGTGAGGAGCTGATGAAAACTGCTTGTAAAAAACCTTTGCCAGCAGACTTGCCCCCAGACAGAGGAAATGTGCATTTTCAGAGGCAGACTGTTGCTGTCTCATAGGAACCCAAAGGAAGCACATCTCTGGGCCAGGAAGGGCTCCTGTTTGAAATGGATGTCCTTGAAGTTGGAACCCAAGGTCACACAGCATTTGTCTGGTGATTATTTGTTAGGTGTACCTTTTACACCCCAGTGAGGCTCTCAGACACTTTTAAATGGAGGAAATGACTTATGTTCTTTTATTGTCTTGGCATATCACATACAGGTGATAAACAAACACTCCACCTCATTTGTGCTATACCTGGCTCTGCTTACATCCCACTGGTTACTCTGGAGATCCTGGAGGGCAAAGATTATCTCTTATTCCTTTTGCTGTAGTACCAGGCCCTCTGCTTGTCGCAGAACTGTCTATATCCATCGCATTGGATGAATGCACAAATGAATGGGTGAGACTCCACAGTCTCCTGCTGTAAGTTTGTACCTTTCTTTAATTCTTCAAATATTACCTTTTAGCAGTTTGATTATTTGTAATAACAAATTACAATCTTATGCTTAATTTCTACTGAGTGCTTTTTCCTTGAGTATCAATTGCATTTTTTCTGCTTATTTGAAAGCCTACTGATTTTTTAAAGACATTTATTTACATGAGGAGAGAGAGAGAGTGAGAGAGAGAATGGAAAACTCCCAAAATGCTCACAACAGCCAGGACTGGGCTGGACCAAGGCCAGCAGGCAGGAATTCAATCCAGGGCTCCCACATGGGTGGCACAGTCTCGACTACTGGAGCCATCACCACTGCTTGCCAGGATTTGCTTTGCCAGAAAGCTGAGGTTAGGATCCAGAGCTGAGAATCAAAACCCATCATTTCTATATGAGATGTGGGCATCCCAATTGGCTTCTTGACTACTCAACTAAACACTTGCTTCTAAATCTAGCGATTTTTAAATTCAGCACTGTACATTGTAGACTATGTTGCAGACATGATAAATCCAACTAACACCTTCTGAAAAATTCTTGCTTTAAGAAGCAGTTCGATTATTGTCAGTCACAATGTGGGTGGGTTTTTGGTTATACTTTCTTACTGCAGATCAATAAAAGCCAAATGCATTTGCTGAGTTCTTCCAACTTAGAGGACTCAGACTTCAAACTGTCTCCCAAAACCATCTCCTGGGACATGGTTCTGCATGCCTTAGAATAAGCCTAGAGTAGCTTATAAAAAGAACAGCTATTTAAGTAAATTAAAAAGATAGGAAATTTAGTTACTTATGGTAGTTGTATGCTAAGTGTTCACTGCTACTTGTAGATAAAGGCTCTCAAATTGAAGTTGTACAACAGCAGAACCTTTCTGTTATCATAGAAGATTCTATTGGCCAGCCTTGTTCTGTGGAAGAAATCAGCAGCTGCTTCAGTAGAAGACCATCTAGGAAACATATCAGACTTTATGACCACGTAGATCTGTCACATCTATTCAGTTCTGACTTTATAACATGAAGCAAACCCATGAGCCTGGCTTAGTTCCAATGAAACTTGATTGCCCAACCAAGTATTAGCATAAATGCAGCCTACAGCCATATGTTGGGGGCAGACTGCAAAAAGTCATGATCTGGAGATCAAATCAGACCGTGTGTGTGTGTGTGTGTGTGTGTGTGTGTGCACGCACATGTGTTTTGCATTGTTGGTATTTCTAGTGCCTCAGAATGTGACTGTCTGGATATTTAAAGGGGTAATTAAGGTCAAATGAGGTCATTAGGGTGACCTGTAATCCCAGACGACTCCTTTCCTGTCAGACATGGAGTTGAAGACACGGAACATAGAAAGTAGACTCTTAGACTTATGGTTAAGATGCCTGTGCTGTTCCACCTTGGAGTACGTGGGTTTGATTCCCAGCTCTAGCTCCTAACTCTAGCTTCCCTTCAGTGTAGATCCTAAGGTAGAAGTGGGACTGGTTTGGGTAACTGGCATAGTCACTCACTCACTGTGGGAGGTATGGATTGAGTCTCCCCCAGTAGCCTTGACTGCAGCCCAACTCTGGCCACTGCAGGTGTTTGAAGACTAAACCAGCAGTTGAACGTTCTCTCCCTTGTCTCTCTGTGTGTATGTCTCATTCTCAAATAAATAAGTATAAGTAAATAAACTTTTACAAAGACACAAAGAGAAAAATATCATGTGAAGACAGAGAAGACAACCGTTTCCAAGCCAAGAAGAGAGGTCTCAGAAGAAACCAATCCAGCTAGCACTCTGACCTTGAACTTGAGTTCCAGAATCTTAAATGAATAAATTTCTGTTATTTAAATCACCCTGTCTCTAGTACTTCATATGGCAGCCCTAGCAAACTAATACAGATTCCTTTTTCCCCCCCTCAAATGTAATTTTAAAATACTTGTTCCCTGTTCTTTCACAAACCATGCAATATCTTAAACCTTTTGGAAGGGAAATCTCCTGTTTGTTTTCACAGCTGCACAAGGCTGATGGGCCCGGGTATCTATGAGTTTTGTGATCTGGACTGGTGAGCTCAACGGTTTTGAATATTTGGTCAGTGGGAATGCTTGAAACCAATCTGGGAAGGTTTGTTTTTCTCATGCCGTGAGCCTTGGGCTGCTTGCCACTCAGCAGCATTCTACACAAATTCTCAACTTCAGCTTTGGGGGACTACCCAGGTGGTATGAATTGAAGATGGAAAATTGCACAATGCACTCCACTTGGGCAAACCCAAAGCAGATCTTCTGTTCCCTTTCCCCAAGGGCCAAGGTGGAGAAAGGCAATTTGGCCTGATGTCTCGGGTAGTGGTAGCAGCGGCAGTGGTATGAGTCAGAGTTGTGGCGGAAGGCAAATACTAGCCCAGGCTTACACTATTGATAGGTGTGTGGAGGTTCCAGTTTCCTGCAGGATCTTCTCCTACAGCCGGGTCCTTGTGAAGTCCCTAGGCTGCTTCTCCTTAGCTTGGCCTTTGGAGTTTGACAAATGCACACCGAAGGAAAGTCTGATTCAGGGTTTCAAACACAGTTTTATGAGGAGGGATAATTTTGTATTTCTTTTAAAGATTTATTTATTTTTTATTGCAAAGTCAGATATACAGAGAGGAGGAGAGTAAGAGAGGAAGATATCTTCCATCCGATGATTCACTGCCAGATCAGATGCAACAGCCAGAGCTGAGCCATTCCGAAGCCTGGAGCCCAGAGCCTCTCCCAGGTCTTTCACACAGGTGCAGGGTCCCAGGGCCTTGGGCCATCCTCAACTGCTTTCCCAGGCCACAAACAGGGAGCTGGATGGGAAGTGGGACTGCCGGGATATGAATCGGCGCCCATATGGGATCCTGGCATATACAAGGCGAGA
This sequence comes from Ochotona princeps, assembly GCF_030435755.1. Lineage (NCBI taxonomy): Eukaryota > Metazoa > Chordata > Mammalia > Lagomorpha > Ochotonidae > Ochotona > Ochotona princeps. Next base: position 14,929,801 of record NC_080842.1, on the reverse strand, counting down.
ACTTTAGCTGCTAGGTTACCATGTTGGGTCCCAAGGGATAATATTTAACCCAGAGCCTCTGACAAGCCACTGGAAAGCTCAGGGTGGTCCCAGCAAGAATAGAGTGCTGCCTTCATCTCTATCTGCTACCTTTTGGGAAGGCTTATGAGTCTCACTTCTTAAAGGAACTAGGGGTACTTCCCAGATGGAAGTATTTTCTAGAAATTAGTTTAAGTCCCCAGAAATTGATGCAGAGTAAAGCCCTTATCTGTACTTGACCAAGCTATGCTTGAACTGTCACTCCCACAATAGGCCAAGTGTTTCCATCATCTTCTCTCTGATTGTTCTATCTCTATTTCTAGAATATTCTAGCACTTCCATAAAAATAAGTAGAGAAACATCTGCCTTGGAACTTAACCTGGCTGTGATATGGGGGAGTTAGGCAGAGTTCATTGGGTCCAGGTCTACCATGTGACCTTATCCCTGCACCTGTCAGTGTGGCATGTCCACCTTCCCAGGCTGCACTTGGGTTTCATATGGGATCAGGGAAGAGAAGACACAATGGTGATTACCTGGCAGTCAAATGCCATGTGGAGGTGTCACACTAAGACTCCATTCCATTTGTTAATCCCCCCCCCCATTTCATAATGGAGACAGAGAATGGGGGAGAGGGCCCTTTTTGTCCCCGGCCATACTTGGAGGTGTGCCTCAAGCTTTCTCTCTCCCTTACTCTCTGCTTCCTTGTGGGAGATAACATTCTGTCCCACTCATGATGGGTATATCTCCATGTGGGGTGAACCACACTCATGCATGAATGTGTGTTCACACTCTTGCTTTTAATTAAATCTTGTTCTCATCTGTGTACTTTGTATGGGTTTCCACTTTGAATTTTTATTGCGGGACTAAAACTTGGCATAAAAATTTAGAATTCCAGTTCATCACCCTGCAAGCTAGAAGCAAAGCAAACTCCAAAGTCCCCACCTCAGCCAAAGATTGCTGAAGGCAGAGCCAGGGTCCTTGCCCCTGCTACATCCCTAAAGAAGGGACCACAACTCCTATTTCAGGAGCAAGGTATATTTGAACACCCTGAGCCAGCATAGGAAGTGCATCTCTGGCCTGGAGGCATCGTGAAGCAGCACAGCGTGAAGCAGCACAGCACGAAGCAGGTGGCTGAAAAGTGCAGAAAATCTCAACTGGCACTGACTTTGGCTTCCCTAGTGCAGAATTGGCCTCAGTTTTTAACCTACTGCCCAGAAGCCTCCAGCACAGGGTGGAAGAGGCCACCAACATTGATAGGTTAGTGGGCAGTAAGCAACACTCCGACTGAGAAACATCCTACTCTCGTGTAAAGACTCCAATCTGACGAATGAGTGGATTTGATTCTCCAGTTAGGGTTAGCCATGCCCATGGGCATTCCAAACACTGTAGGACTCAAAAATGGAGGGCTCTTCTTGGTCAGCATCCCACCGACCAAAGCAATTGTGCAGGTAAAAGGGAAAAGAGAGCGTGGAGAAGAGCAGTGTGCCTTCTGACGCACCTGCTGCCCTTCCACATCAGTGGTTGCTGACAACCCTCCTTGGAAAGTCTCAGGCAACAATCACATTTTCTTTTGTCTTTTTTAAAATTCTTCTTATTATTTATTTTTATTGGAAAGATGGATATACAAAGAGGAGGAGAGACAGAGAGGAAGATCTTCCTTCTTATGGTTCACTCCCCAAGTGGCCGCAATGACTGGAGCTGAGCCAATCCGAAGCCAGGAGCCAGAAGCCTCCTCCAGGTCTCCCACGCGGGTGCAGAGTCCCAAAGCTTTGGGCCATCCTTGACTGCTTTCCCAGGCCACAAGCAGGGAGTTGGATGGGAAGTGGAGCTGCCGGGACTAGAATCGGTGTCCACTTGGGATCTCATTGCGTTCAAGGCGAGGACTTTCATCGTGCTGGGCCCCAACAAGCACATTTTCAAAGGCAGGATTGCAAAGGACTCTGACCCTCAAACATGGGCAAAAGGCAGCACTCTGGTTTCTAGCCTTGCCCAACCTCCGGTTTTCAGTGGGACAACTCTGGCCAATAAACTCTCCTGGCTTGATGGAAGGTAAAGTCACTGAGTTTGCTGAATAATTAGGAAATGAAAGTTCAGTTCATATACTTGGCAAAATGTGTAGCCCAAAAGGGTGCCTTTCTTTCTCACACAAAAAAATTATATAGATATTTACTTGTTTATTTTAATTGACAGAGACAAAAAGATCTTCTTTGTTGATTTACTTCCCAAACACCCAAAATAGCCAATTTGAGTTTCCCATGAGAGTGGCAGGGACCCAACTACGTGGACTCTCACCTGTCTTCCAGTACATGCATTAGGAGGGCTCTAGAATGGAAACTGGAGGTGGAACTCAAACATAGGCATCCGTTAGGAGATGTCAGCACCCCAACTGGCAACTCCACTGCTCTGCCAAATGCTCACCCCAACAATTGTTATTAAATTCGTAAATGTGATCACTTGGAAATGGAGGTTCATTTTATTGTGTTTAAAGTACAAGAAAGCTTCAGAAATTTGTGAGTGGCAGCTTTGTGGCACAGTAGGTTAAGTTATCACTTGCAACACTGGCATCCCACATCAGAATGTTGCCTGAAGTCCCAGATGCTCTGCCTCCCATCTACATACCTCATTGCTAACGCAACTGAGAAAGCAATGGAGGGTGACATAGGGGCTTGGGTCCCTATCATCCACACGGGGGTTCCAGATGGAGTTCCTGACATCTGACTTCAGCTTGTCGCAGCCCTGGCTGTTGCCAACCTTTAGGGAATGAACCAGCAAATGTAGGAAAATGGAATTGAAAGAGACATTTATTTGGGTACAAAGTTCAAATTTCATGCAGTTTTTGTTCACTATGCATGTTCTGCGAAAATTTTGAAGAATCCTTGCACTTTTCAAATTCTCTTCAAAAATTTAACTACTGACACACCTGTGAGAAAATGCTGTCTTACTGAAACACGTAGAAATAACATCCACAACCTCTAAACCATCTTTGAAGAACACATGGAGCTGGCAGAGTGAGGGTAATAGGAACAAGCAGCACCCACGGTCAGACCTGGGTTCACAGCTGGCTACACAGAGGAAAGTTACACGAGTCTTCCAGATCAGGAGCTAAGACCTCTGAAAGTAAGGGAAAGAACCTGCCAACCCCTGCCAAGAGTGTTACACTGGAACAATTAAGTCTAAATTCCTGGAGAGGACACAGGAAGACAAGGACCATTTCAAGAGTGAAAGTCTGTCTTTTTAGAATGGAAGGGGACAGATAGCGTAGGGATGAACCCCAAAGGACAGGACACACTTGGGATCACAGGGAGGAAGTCTTGGACAGCTCACCTGAGTGTTTCACAATGCACCCCTCTTCCCATCCATTGCCACAGCAGAAAGTTGAAAACTTAGTTCATGGCTCTTCCACACCGACAGCTCAGAGCTTTTCTGCAGAAAATTTCAGCAATAACAATTCTGAATAAATGCAAAGGCTACCCCCCAACCTAAGGACATGATTAAAGTAGTGCTTAGAGAGAAGTTACCAATTTCAAGCCCTTAGCACTAATAAATAAAAAATAACTCAGAAATAACACATAAATTATTCAACTAAAATGGTCTGAAAAAGAACACAAGGTAGTTGCCAAAAGCCAACAGAAGAAAGTAATAACAGTGAAAGTTGAGACAAACTTAAAAATTAGACACTTGACAGACAAATAAATGAATTTCAAGGATGGGATGCTTTGACGTAAAATAGAGACAATGTTAATACTATAAACAAAACGTGAAGTGTCAGGCCTGGTTGTTGCAGACGTTTGAGGAGTGAACCAAGAGATACATGATATTCTCTCTCTCTCTCTCTCTCTCTCTCTCTCTCTCTTTCTCTCTCTCGCCTTTCCCCCTGTTCTGTCTCTTCCTCTCTCTCTCTGTTATTGTCATTGTTGTTCAAATTAATTAGTTTTTTTATATTAAATAAAATATCAATACTTTAGTTTCAACTTTCGTTTCACTGGACCCACATTCCACACATCCCAGCTCCCTGACCAGGGGATGTGTACTAACAGATGATAATTGAAATAGTTCTCCAAGTCAGAAGGGTATTACGGGAAGTCATGGGCTTGGGTCAAGCTGGATGTTGGAAGCATCAGGTAGAAGTGCATCAAATCCCCATCCAGGGCGGAACTTCCCGTCAACGTTGGCTCCTGGAAATGCGCAAAGAGACTCTGCTTTTTCAGATCAGGCGAGCTCCATTCTGTGAACTGGAGTGTTCCGGATATGCCGGCCATTCCCCAGTGTTGATGTTTGTGAACGGCGTTCTACCTCCTGCCTCACATTCTAGTAGGTTCTGAAGTTGACCGTGGAGAAGGCCATCGCGGGGGAGCAGAAGGCGAGGCAGGAGGAGTGGAGGGGAGACGTGCATGTTTCAGAAAAAGAATAGAAACGGAGATGGCGAGGGGCAGTAAAAATGGCAGCGGAGAGAAGGGCTGTGACATTGTCTGTCCGAACAGATGAGCAACACCCATCACAAAGAAAGCCAGCCAAGCCTGGGCCTGCGGACACCTGAGGCAGCAGATTAGCGCTGAACTCATTAAGCTTAGCTGACTGTGCTCAGCCTAATCCTTTTAGGCAAGCAGGCCTCTGTCACCAGGCCCCAGGGAGGAGAGGCTCCGGGACGCTGGTCCACAGATGCCAGCCAGCTTTGGGCATGAAACCTGGCATTCCCTGAGGACCGGGAATCAGTGTGGGAGTTGGGTCGTGAGGTGTGGTGAGTCAATGTGCTGGCCCTGTCAGACCCCCATCCTCATCCAGCTGAGCAGCAAGCCAGGTCAAACAAATAATTTGCAGGCTCAGTATAAAGCCTGACTTCACAAGAGCCACATGGAAGGGACACCTGCAACTCTGCCGGGTTGTCTGGGGCACCCACCGGGAAGTCTAGCACACAGCCACGGCACTCAAGGGGAGGACCTGGAGGCTGCCGCTGGCCAAAATCGAAGTCTGTTCGGCTCTGAGACAAGACGTTACACTGATGGAAGACATTAAGTCCTTCCTCGGACCAATTTCTTTCCTAACTGGCTGTGAAAAGAAGAGAGACAGAAGGCAGCTCTTAATTGGGTTGGGATCGCCAAGACTCTGAAATCCGTTTATTTATTTTATCAACACAGGTTCACTTGGGAGGGAAGCCGTTTTATCATCTAAATGATACAAGGTCTGTGTTTGGGATTTGCCGTCAGAGAAGGCATGAAACAGGGCTATTCCACAGAAATGAAACGTCCTTTAGGGAGTTTTACATTTCTAAGTTAGCCACATTGCAAAAGGAAATGGTAGACATTAATTTTAATAATTTTTGTACTCAACCAAAATAGTAGTGTTCCCATGTGTAATTAACATACAAACATCCTAGTAAGTGGGGCAGGCATTTGTTCAAGTAGATAAGCCGTTGGCTAGACACCCACCAACCACGAAAGTGTCTAGACACAAATTTCATCTCTACTCCTGATTCCAACTTTCTGCTCATGTAGACCCTGGGAGGCAGCAGTAATGGCTCAGAGCTGGTTTCCTACCATTCATGGGCAAGACTCAAACTGAGCTCCTGGCTTGGTCTTGCCCTGCCTTTGCTCTGACCCTCTAAAGCATGTGGGGAGTGAACCAGCAGGGGGGAATATGCTCTCTGCCTCTTTGTCTCTCAAGTGAAACTAAATAAAATATCCACCAAAATATTTCTAAAGGCACACTAATGAAATTTTTTTTTAATATTAAATCTTCAAATGTCAGCACATCTCCATTCAAAACAGCCATAGAGGAAATACTCAAAAGCCCCACAGCCAGTG